>NW_026126444.1:380000-1580000 GCF_943737965.1 Phodopus roborovskii
TTTTTGAAGAGAAAGCCCCTGGCAATGTTACCTAATGTTGAGAAATTTCCAGCATCATGGTAGATATTAAAGAAGGTAATCTGTTCAGCGTGAACTCAGTCTATGGAGTCAGTTACTGATGCATTTTTCTGGTTGCTAAATTTAACCAACAGAGTTCTTGGCGCCAAATGTTGTGGGAAACATTGAAATGTTGAATTCAATGTTCAGATGTTTCATTCAGGAAGCTCGGTGTTCTGTTAGAGCAGAAACTCATTTGGGTGCCTTTCAAGACAAAACAGTATCTTTGATTTATCCAAGTGTGCAGATTATCGTATCTGGAGTTTGATTCTTTGGACCATTTTGCTGTAATTTATTTAACGGGGGTGGGGCTTGCCAGAGTTCACTCAACTATGGAAGATGGAAGAATGGTAGGAAATGAAAGCATGCCAAGACTGCTGGGGAAATTCATGAATGAAGCCACCCAGGGGTTCAGTCTGAAACCTTGATGACCTTTTAGCACATTGATCACATAGTAGCAGTGCGTTTAAGGGTGAGATGGGTCATGAATATCTCTGCTTCACAGGCTGTTGTGAACATTAAGTAAAAATAGTAGGCATGAAAGGTGCCATTAATATTACTTTTGGCCCTCCATCAATAAGACTTAGTTAATTACTTCTGCAGTACCCAACGCTGGACCCTGATGCATTGTTTTGGCCCAAAAATTAGAATGCATCATCATCTAACTGTGATCCTAAGAGCTAGCTAGACACGTTGGTACAATCCCAGAACTCCAGAGGTGGAGGCAGGAGGATCAGGAGTTCAGGGTCATTTGCTAAATAGCTTGTGGAGGCCAGCCTAGGCTGCAGGAGAACTTGCAGAAACTCTGTCAGTGCCTACCAAGTGCTGAGATTACTGGCATGCACCACCACACCTGGATCTGGCTTCTCTTCTTTCTCTTTCCCTCCCTCCTCCTGTCTTTCCTGCCAGACGTGCTCATCTAGGCAAGTGCTCTACCATCCACTCATGTGAGCTACTTCCCCCAACCTCATCTATTAGCGTCTTTGCATGCTGCCTAAGGCTACATGTTTTGATCTCACTCTATATTGTAGTCTAAATCTGAACTGTCCACAACAGGTCAAAGTTTTTAGTCCTTGGTTCCCAGCTTAGGGCATTGTTCTGGAGGCCCCAGAGCCTGTCTTTTGGTTTGAGCCCCTGCCAGACCTTGACCATCAGCACAAGTGCCTCAAACTCTGGACTGAGCTGCCACCTCACCTTCCCCACTGGGGAGGATGGAAACCATCCTTTCTTTCCTTATATTATGTCTCCCTAGCAGTTTGGACGCAGCAACACAGATCTCCCAGCATCTGCACGGATGAGCATTCAGGTTACTCAGATTTTTATGGCAGTAAGTTTAGACTTCTTCCCAGCTCTGAAAGGTGGAAAGTATACCAAGTTAGAATGGAACTGGAGTACCCCTGCCCTAGCTCACAAGAAGAGAATCAGGGGCCTAGTCAGCAGACGGTACTCGCCCTTTGCTGCCAGGTCTGGCATGAGAAAGCAGGTGTCTCGTGTCCAAGCTCAGGCATCAGACAGCAGTGAGGAAGGAAGCCTGTGGCATGTGCTTCTGTGAGTCCTCTTCCCTCCTGTGTCAGCACACACTGGGGCAAGCAAGCCTTCCCTGGGGGACCTTCTCAGAGCCTGAATCTGCCTAGGCAGTTGGCATTTATCATACCCACAACAACCCCACACAGTGGATATTGTTCATGTTTGCAGAAGAAAGGGGGAAACTGGAAATGAAATATCAGTCATTTCCAGCCCATCCTGAGATAAATCTAGCAACAGGAGGCTCGCACACTCACAACTGCCAATTAGCATCTAGGCAGAAAGAGTCTCATGGGCCTGACTGGTCTTCCTTCCACAGGTAAAGGAGAGATTTCCCGGGGACACTGAAGACATTATGCTGACCCTCTCTCCCACCACATGCCCTAGTTCAGTCATAAGAATCAGCATAAGCAACTTGGGATTTTGATTACATAGGAGAGGGCTGCAACTGTCCTTTGCTGGCCGAGCCCCTGTTCTGGAATGTCTGAGCTGTCCAGCATGGCCAGTGTGTAAATGTCAAGTAAACATCAAATTCAAGTGCAATCTAACCATTGTCCTGGGACTGTTTGCTTTAGATATAATAGTTAGCAGGAAGAGGAGAAGGAGAGGCAGGGAGAGAATGTCACTCCGTAAAGTAAAACACTAACATGGTGGACCCTCCCTCTGCCAATGTATTGAAAAGACCGTCAAATAAATAAAAAGCCTGCACTCTGCACTGCAAAACTAAGAGTATTTCTTAGCTTTAAAAAAAAAAAAAAATTAGATGAGGGAACATTTTCCAGTCAATCACACTGCAGCAAGTCATCCTGTTGAATTTGTGACTCACAGGCTCCCAGTGTCAATAGACAGACGAGCAAGCCCAGCATTATGACTTCACTGGGGGATGAAGCAGAAGTTGGGATGAGGCAGGGCCAGCTCTGAACAGGCTCGTAGCTCCTACAATAAGTAGCCAAGGAAACACTGAACACTAGGCAATCACATCCACTGTTCCTGTTTATTTCTTGTCTCCTAGGAAAGAACTAATGTAAATTTCACTTCATCTTTTTCTGCTTTAAACATAGAGACTGTGACCTTACCCAGGCTAAAACTGATGGAGTGTCTTTTTCCTGTGCCCTATACATGAAGTCCATTTCTTTTGTCCTCACAGCAATCCTAGGAAGCAGAGATGTTTGAATTATTTTATTTTGGTTCATTATAATTGCTGTTGTTACTGTGACTGTGCTTTTTGAGACATGTAACCCAGGCTAGCCTTGAACTCAATATGTAGCCCAGGTTGACCTTGAACTTGTGATCTTCTTGCCACTGCCTCCTGAAGGCTGGGGTTGTACAGGTGTGCACTACCTGTACCTCTTTTATGTGGTGCTGGGAATAGAAGTCAGGGCCTTGTACATGCTGGGCAAGTACTCTACTGACAGAGCTACAATTCAAAGACTTAATTTTATGGTTTTTTTTTTTTTTTTTTTGTGGTGCTAGGAATTGAACTGAGGGCCTCGTGTCCTTTAGGTTAGTGCCTGATTACTGAACGATATTCCCAGCCTTTTGTGTTATTTTACAGGTAAGAATATTGAGGCTCATTATAGGTTAGGTAACTTTGCAAGTTTCTACCTAATGGTTTAAACCCATCCATCTCTGGCTTCAGTATCAACTGTGTGATCTCATTGTTTTGCCTTTTATTGAATATTGAGTCTCATAGAGCCCAGGTTGGCCTTGAACTCTTGGTACTCTATCTGATGAGTGCTGGGATCATAAGTGTATGCCACCAAGCCTAGCTTTCTGGGTGACTTCAGTCTCTCATTTTGCTGACCTACTGTGAGCTTAGGTACTGGGGTTTCTCTAATGAATAAGATACACTTCCTGTCTTCAAGGAGCTCCAGGACCAGCCAAAATGCTCTCAGAAGTTAAGCTAGCTGTGCCATGATTGCAGGAAAGCTAGTTCAGATGAAAGAAGAAAATAGTACCAGGAGACCAGCTGCTTGTTTGCAGATGTCTCAGAAATGCCTATGGGGATAGAAAAACCACAAAAAGATAACAGACCGTGGACCAGTACAGGGGGCAGAAGCCACTGACCTGAAAACAAATTCAGTCTGTAAACTGCTAGATGTCCTGGGTAACAGGGAGAAGTTTATTGTTTGCTTTTGTCTCACCACAGAGCTGATATGTGCAGGGCTGGGGCCTGGCTGCTGAGCGGGAAGGCCTAGACTCTAGTCTGGACTTGGTTGCTATACTTGAACTTGGGCTAGTCCTCTGATCAGTTGGCACTGTGGGAGGGAGATGGAGCAAGGCTAAGGCTCAAGATAGGTGTGAATGAATAGAGGAGTTCTTGCCCATTGGTCTGCCTGGTCCCAGCTGAGGTATTCCCAAGGTAAGAAGTGAAAAGTGTGGTGGACTTCTGGCTGTCAGGATTACAGCATGCCGTCGCCTCCATTTCCTCTGTTTTCCTCTTCTCTCCTCACTGGGGTCGACCTATGTAGACCAGGTTGAAACCCTCCCTACTTTAGCCTCCCAAGTCCTTGAACTTAAGGCATGTGCCATGCTCTGGGTTTTTTGAGACAGGCAGGTCTCAAACTATTTTAAGGATGATGCTGGTCTTTGATCCCTTTGCCTGACTACTCCAGTGCTGTGGTTACAGACTTGTAGAACCATGCCTGGTTTGTGAGCTGCCAGGGGTAGAACTCAGGGCTTTATGCATGTGAGGCAGATACTGTACCAGCTGAGCTAGACCCTTAGCCTGTCTTAACTCTCTTTGTAACTGTACTAAAGACCAAGTCAGAAAGTATCTTTGAGACTTATGGTAGCTTATGTGGTGTTATATTATTTATGATTTAATAAAGCTTGCCTGAGGGCTCAGAATGCAAAGGTTGCCAAAAGCCATACAGGTCAAGCAGTGGTGACCTGAATCCCAGGATTCAGGAGACAGGCAGATGGATCTCTGTTAGTTCAAGGCCTCACTGAGCTAAATGAAATTGATCCAGTCCTAAAGAGAAACAGCTCACACAAAGGTGATCTCGGCACTTGGGATCTCACGCCTTTAATCCAGCACTAGAGGAGTATAAAAGGAAGAAGCAAAGGGTCTCATGAGGGAATTAGCCATGCTGAGGACAGGATAGTCCTTTCAACCTAAGGTAGAGGTAAGAGCTAGTGGCCAGCTGCTTTGTTTCTCTGATCTTTCGCCTTGAACCCCAATATCTATCTCTGGGTTTTATTATTTGTGTTCCAGGCTTGACCTGTAATCCCAGCATGTGGGAGGCTGAGGCAGGAAAACCACCACGAGTCTAAGGCTAGACTGCAATAGAGTGAGACCTCATGTTAGAAAAAAGGCAATAAAGCAAGACCAAACAAATCTATGTGTGATCATTTTTAAAATCCGGTTGTCTGCCTAGACAAACAGTGCAGAGTGGCTTTGCCTTCATTTTAATTTAGTTCTCCAGATTCCGAGAAGATGGCAGCCTATGCAACACCGCAGCCATCCCATTTCTCTCTGCCGTTTCTTGAAAGAACGTGGTCAACTCTCTCCTGGAGTATAGTTTTAAATTTATTTTGGCCGTGTGCTGCTTGTCAAACCTTTACCAGGTCCTGAAAGTGAGGGCGTTCCATTTACCATTCTGCATTTCCCCCTGCTTGTTGGCAAACCTTGCATTTCCATTGTAATATGCCTGAAAAAACAAACAGGAGATTTTACGGCAGTCTTTGTGCCAAGCATCCACCCCCTCAATGAACTATACAAGAATCTAAGAGCTAAGAGACAGACTGCACATGGGTGTATAAAACAAATCTTCATTTATGAAGTTGGTTTAGGGAACACCATCCATGTGTGTGGCCCAGGGCTGGACATTGAGAAGGAATATCAGCATGAATGAGGATGCAATCCTACCCCACAGGGAGCTGAAAGTCATCAAATACAAAAAAATGCAAACAGACTGTAGTAAAATAATAGCTAGTGTTGAGGATGCAGTGTTGAACATCTTTCTATTAGTATAACAAAATAGGGTAACTAAGACAAAAGCTGTTTTTCAGCTGTGAATTTAGAGACCTGACTTTATGCTAATTTGGCCCATTTGCTCTTGGGCCTGTTGAGGCAGCATGCCATGGAGGGGGCAGTAGGAGAAGCTGCTCACCTCATGGAAGCAAAGCCACGGGAGGGGGTGGGGGAAGGCTAGGCACCACTATCCCTCAAAGGTCGTGGTCCATTGGCCTTAGATCTCTTTCTCCTCTTTTTGAGATAAGATCTTATTATCTAGTCCAGGATGGCCTCAAAATCACTACGTAACTCAGGTTGTCCTCAGGTGTACTACGATGCTCCCATCTCAACCTACATGTGCTGGGATTATAGGTTTGAGCCACCACATCTCAAATAGATCAAAGGAGCTGGCTGAGTCACAGCACTGTGTTTCCAGCTCTGAGACTGTGGTTGTCTAGTCCCAAAGTCTTAGATTTTCTCTTTGCTTCCTATTCATCTATCAGACAACTGCAAAAATGCCTATAGAAGGAACTCTATTATATGGTGAGATGTGTAGAGAAAAACTGAATGATATAAATTGTGTTGTCAAGAAGTAGAGGCTACACCAGGGATGTGTGATTGAGAAGTTCTTTTAAGAGTCCATCTCATTCCAGGTACAATGGCTACCTGAAAGAAGATGAAGGGTCACAAATGCTGGGGAGGATTTGGGGAAAGAGGAACTCCTTGTTGCTGGTATGAATGTAAATTTGAGCAACCACTATGGAAATCAGTATGGAGGGGGCCTCAAAAATGGAAAACAGAATGATCATATGCCCTCACTCTTTGGGTTGATACCTTGAAACTCAAACTGTAATATCACAGGTTTTTACATGCTCATGTTTGCAGCTGTTGTTCATATAGCCAGGAAATGGAACTAGCCTGGATGCTCATCAACAGATGAGTGAATATTAGAATTTTATGTATCTGTAAAGGAAAGTTACAATTATGACAGCAGAAAAAATATGGATGGAACTGGAAATTATGTTAAGTGAAATAAGCCAGTCTCAGAAAGACAAATGTGAATGTTTTCTCTCATATATTGAACCTAAGTTTAAAAGTATATATAGCTGTGTGTGTGTGTGTTTACATGTGTGTTTGTAGATAATGAAAGTAGAAAGAGGATTGTGAAAGAGGACAAAAGGAGGGCATAGAGAGGGTAATGGAGTACATGTAATTGAAAAGCAGATAGGGAGACAAATGGCAGGCAGAAAGGAGACCCATGGGATGAGAGGAGGGTGTGTGTGGGTGGAGAGTGGGGAAAGGCGATGATGGAGAACACAGTGTTAAGATAATTACATTTGAAGATGCTGTGATGAAACCCAGTGCTTTGTATTCTAACTTAAAATATTAAAACATAAAAACTAAAACAAAACAGTAGGTAAGGAACCTTGCCACCAAGTCCAATGACCTGACTTCAAGCCACTGAATCCACCGGGGAAGAGGAGACAGCTGACTACCTAGGTTGTCCTCTAATCTCTACATGTGCAATAGGCTTAGAGTTGGACACAGTAGTTCATGACTGTAATCTTAGTACATGGGCTGAAGCAGAAGGATTGCCATGAGTTCAAGGCCATGCTGGGCCACACATTGGGACTCTGTCTTAGAACAGCTAAACTAAAGCAACCCAACAACAACAGCAACAACAACAACAACACACACACACACACACACACACAAATCATCACTACTAGATCTGTTCTACAGGAGTGGTCATGGACAACTTACCTTACCATGACATTCTGTTAGTGCTTCAAAATTACTCATAAAGAATGTATTTTATTTTCCTTTATAATGGTAACAATGTAGAAATAGAAAACCAAGCCATTTAAACCAAAATTAAGGGAAAGAAAGAAGGAGGGAAGTAGTGGAGTGAACACGGAACAGGGGTGCTGTGCCTGTCAACTCTGCCTCCCAGTTCCCTGGCAGCCAGGGCAGAGAAGGAACACATCCTGCCCCAGCACTTTCATCGGGAGGGAAGAAGCCCATGGTTATTTTGGTTCTTTAAACCCCATGCTCAGTTCTCACCTGGAAGCCCACATAAGGACATTGATAGACACAATAATTAATGTTTTTGGCAAGAGCTTTACCGCAAATGCCAATTTTTGTCTGCCATTTCTTTTGCAGGCCTTTAATTAAGGTCAAGGGCTTAACACTGAGGCAGACATCGGTGAGGGCTTGGCTAACCTGGTTCAACAACTGACTGCAACACAGTGCAGGCTCGGAATAAAGGGCTGGTTAGCACTACAAGCGAGGTCGAGCAGGCGCTCAGAGGATCTTGCAGTTATCTTTGAGTCAGGATGCAAAGCAAGTTCTAGCAAAGAAGGCAGCCATTGGGATTCTATGACTAGGAGACAACATGTAGGCAGTCGAGTTAGGGACAATCTAGGCTTGGTGCACAAGTGCAGGGGCCTTGTGAAATGGAAATGCCTGGCCTGTTTGGAGACTGTCAAGCTGTCTGGAGTCAAAAGATGCTAATAAGACTTCCATTAAATAAGTCGGGTTTGCCACTTGGACATTTTCTGGTTCTTCCAAGACAACTTTTTTGTTGAGTTAAGCGAAAATGAATGAGAATCAGATGGACCACATTTCTCTTGAATACACACGGGCTTAACAATGAAGGGGGAGAAAGAACTTGACAGAATGTGTCCTGGCTTCTGCCAAACCCAAAGTATTTGAAGAATCACACAGGACGCAGCTCGAACCCAAACACATGCCTGGATTCTCCAACTCCTAATTGCAGCTGCAGTCTGTTAATACAATGAATTGTGCTCATGAAAATGGGGTCTGAATGGAGGGGCCATGTTAAAGAGAATGACTGCCTCGGGGTAGAGAGCTGGCTTCACCCTCCAGGAACCAGCTCATCGCCTTGCAGGGAAAGAGTGGGCCAATGTGCAGTTTCTGAAACTATTGAATTGTACTTGTAGAGTACAATTAAAATCTGTTATTTTACTTCATCGTATCATGTGTGGAAAGAATTCAGTTTCGCTCGTTTCCTACATTGGGTATATAAAGGGGAAGAAATATGCTTTGCCTCAGGGTCTGTTTACCCAAATGGGTTCCCAACGGGAGGCGGGGAGAGAAAGAGTAAGACTCTAGTGTACTGTGTATTCCAATTCTGAACTCTTGGTTAGAAGATCATGGATGTTTGAAAACTAGAAGAAATCTGAGACCCTGAGGAGTTAACTAACTTTTTATTTTTTTTTACATGACACAACTGGTCATTTTAGAGTAGGAATTCAAAAGTACATCTCTTTCTACCCTGGACCCTGGATTTACTTTTCAAGGAAGGGTCTCATGTAGCTCAGGCTGGCCTCTAACTTGCTTGTAATCTTTCCGTCTCTACTTCCCAAGTGCTGGGAGTCAGGCATACCCTATTTTACTTGGATGTCGTTTGAGGATGAAACCCAGGGCTCGATGCATGTTAGGCAACTACTCTACCAACTGAGCTGTAACCTCAGCTGCATGATTCATCTCCTTCAGAGAAAGCATATTTTCCTTTTAGCTATACTTAGGAACTAAAAATAAAAGTGAAATATTTCCTTCTAAATATTTTTTGTTTTTTGTTTTTTTTTTTTTTTTTTTTTTTTGAGACAGGGTTTCTCTACATTGTTTTGGAGCCTGTCCTGGATCTCGCTCTGTAGACTAGACTGGCCTCAAACTTACAGAGATCCACCAGCCTCTGCCTCCCAAGTGCTGGGACTAAAGGAATGTGCCACCAATGCCTGGCTCCTTCTAAATATTTTTAGAGACATGGTCTCATGGTGCCCAGGATGCTTTCTAACTTGCTATGACCTCTTAATCCTCCTGGGCTCTACCTTCCAAGTGCTAGGATTATTGGTGTGCATCATCCTCTGTGTGTGTGTGTGTGTGTGTGTGTGTGTGTGTGTGTGTGTGTGTGTGTGTTCTTTTTTGCTCATTATGCAGCCTAGAGTTGTCTGAGGCTTGTGCATCTCAGCCTTCCTGGTGCTGGAACTGCAGTGGTGTGGCCCCCCACCAGCCTTCTGTCTTTGTAAACAGACATTTGGTGGGTGCTCAGTGATGACAACAGGCTTGAACACCGTCTAAAATCTACTCAGACTTGTTCTGAAGGAAGGACTGCCATGCAGCCTGTGTGGGCGCAGTGCTTAGACACCCAAGGAGCAGCAGTGGCTGGAATAGAATACAAGGGAGGTGAGCAGCAGAATAGAAGGAGGACTTCACTTAAGGGGAGGCATTGGGAGGACTTTGAACCACAAAAGGCGATTGACTGCCTAGATCTGCAGTTGGAGAAGGGAAGAGGAAGACCTGTGGATTGGTAGTTGGAGTGGGACAGTGAATCTGGAGGTTGTCATGTGGTGGTAGACATAGTAAGAGAGTGGCAGATAGCTCAGGGTCTCATGTTCCATATGAAGTCTGTTGGTTTTGACATACCAATGGCTGTGAGAGCCCATTGTCCTGAAATTAAAATCTCCCCACCCACTTCTTCCTCCTTTTTTTTTTTTTTCCCCCTGAGTCAGGGTCTGGCTATGTAACCCTGGCTGGCCTGGAACTCACTTTGAAAACAAGTCTGGCCTCTAACTTGCAGCTCTCCTCCTTCCTGTTTCCCACCTGCTTATAGGCTTATGCCACTATGTCCATGTTGCAAGTTCTAAGGTGTCTGTTTGCATAACAGTCTTGTCTTCATACATGGCTTGTGTGTGCATACCATATTTAATACAACTGAGGTGACAAGCTTATTCAACCATGAGCTTCAGAATCTTGTACATTTCTGTGTGTCTCCTGTCTGTTACTGACCAGGAGGAGCATCTGCCTGAGGAGAGAGCGTCAATCAAGACCATGCCGATATATAATGGGGATACATAGACTTGTGGCCCAAAGCAAATACTGGGAAACCCGGAGACTGTAGTCAGACAACATGCCTACTAGACACCTGTTCTGAGGAACCCAGACCCTGTCAGCATGCAAAAGGTCTCCCTTTCACATCTGCTCCTCAGTTTCTGCTTCCTTTGCCCACTGCCTTTTATCTTTGTCTTTTTGCTTGTCCGGTCTCACCCTTTAGCCCAGACTGATCTCTTGAACTCAAGGTGGTCTTCTTATTCTATTGTTGGGATTGTAGGTGTGATTGATCACACCTGACCTTGACAATGCTGCCAACCTTTCACTCTGATGAGCCTTATTTTCCATGTTATTATTTCATTATTTCTTTCTGACAGGATCTTGTATAGCCTGGGCTGGCTTGAATACTCTATAGTCAAGGGTAACCTTGGACACTTGATATTATTGCTTCTGTGTCTCAGGTTCTGCTGAAGTAGGCAAGCATAAGGAGTAGCTTATGTAACTTGGTGGCTTTTATTTTATTTTTCCTCTTACAGAAAATTGATTATTTTTCATAAAATATATGCTGATTATGATTTCTGCTTTCTCCTTCTCCCAGTGCCTCCTTGCCTCCCCTCCCATCTGGGTCCACCCCCTTTATGTGTCTCATTAGAAAAAAACCAAGCTTCTAAGGGATAATAAGTGAAATGAAGATAAAGCAAAAACAAATACATTGGAATAGGACAAAACAAAAGAGCCCAAGAAAAGGCACAAGAAACAGATATAAACATAAATACCTACTTGTTCACATAGTCAGGAATCCCATCAAAACAGAAAACTGGAAACTATAGCATATACACAAAGGACCTATAAGATTTAAAAAGAAAAAGGAGGAAAAAGTACAAATTAAAAAATCAAGACAAAATTAAAAGAAAACCTTGACAAAACATTGAGACAAGGACACTCCAAAGATGCCATTGAGTTTGTTTTGTGTTGGTCATCTACTGCTGGTCATGCAGCCTACCCTTAAGAGCAGTTTCCCAAATGAGACTCCCTTCAAGAAAGCTAAATTTTTATTGACCAGGAGTTATCAATTGAAGAGGGCTTCTGGGTTAGGGAAATAGACCTATGTCCACCTCTCAGCTGTAGGTTCCCGTCTGGTGCAGACCAATGAAGGCCCTGCACATGCTGCCAATCTCTGAATTCATATGAGTGTCAGTCCTGTGCCAGTGTTTAGTTAGACCCTTTGTTTCCTTGGTGCCCTCCATTCCTTCTGGTTCTTACAGGCAGGTGTCTCTGAGGCCCAGGGGAAAGGTATTTAATAGAGGCACCCTGTTTAGGTAGGGCTTAGTATTCCAAGGTCTCTCACTCTCTGGGTAGTGTCTGGTTGTGGGTCTCTGTATTTGTTCCCATCTGCTGCAGGATGAAGCTTCTCTGATGATGGCTGAGCAAGGCACTGATCTATGAGTATAGCAGAATATCATTAGCAGTCATTTTGTTGCTGCTGTCCTTTGCTGGAACAGTATTTGGTTTTCCCCTGGGTCCATGTGCTATCTGATCTCAGTCCTTGGTCACCCAAGCAGTCAGATACAGGTTCCATCTCATGGAATGGGCCTTAAGTCAAATCAGATATTGGTTGGCTACTCCCAGAAGCTTTGTGCTACCATTGTACTAGCATATCTTAGGGCACCATTGTAGATAGGATTTGTAGCTGGTTTTCTGCTTGGGTAGTGGGCAGAGTACCTTCCAGTACCAAGAACACTAGCCTGTATGGGAGAGGGCTCTATGGAGACACCAGCTCTACTTAGATTCCTTGTTGAGTGAATTGTGTAGGTGTTGTTTTCAGCAATAGGGACTTGGTGTCAGTTTGTAGAGAGCAGCCTTTAGCTTTGGTAACAGTCTGGGTTGGGGGTTCCCATGGGACTTCCTTGTATGACAGCTGGATTAGATATAACTCATTCCCCACACTGGAAGCTTCATTTGGTGACAGGAGATGTCCAGTTGGAATTTTCTTTGGAGAGCCAACCAGCTCCCAAATAAAGACACAGAGGCTTATTATTAATTACGAATGCTTGACCTTAGCTTAGGCTTGTCCCACTAGCTCTTTTAACTTAATTTAACCTGTTTCTATTCATCTATGTTTTGCCTTGGGGCTTTTCACCTTTCTTTCATTCTGTATTCTACTTTCCTGCTTCCTCCACACCTGGCTGACTGGGTCATGGTGTCTCTTTTTCTTTCTCCCCAAGCCTAAATTTCTCCTCTTACTCTTCCTGCCCAGAAGTCCCATCGAAACCTCCTCCATTGTTATTTTCTGTTAAGCATTGTATTAGATCAATCAGACATCTTAGTCAGACAAGGTAAAACAGTGGTATACCTTTACATAATTAAACAAATGCAGCAGTTTTACATAGTTAAACAAATATTCCACAACAGCTGGAGCTCTTTCTCCCCATTATTTGGCAATTTTATTTAGATTGCTTTCATATATGTATATATTTTAGGAAACTCATGCAGTATTTGGTTTTCATACTACCCCTCAAATGGTCCTTTTTCTACCTCTCCCCCATTCACTGCCATATCCCCTCTCTTCTCTTCCTCTCCCTTTATGATCCCTCCATTCCAGGCCCACCCCCTGCCCCAACTCCTTCCATCCATAGCTATCTATTTCTCTTTTCTAGGGAGATTTATCTGTCCCTCCCTACTTCCTTATTAATACCTAACATCTGTGGTTCTACAGATTATAGCTTGCTTTTCATTGACTCAGCAGCTAATATCCACATATAAGTGAGTACATAATATATTTATCTTTTTGGGTCTGGATTACCTCACTCACTATTATTTTTTCTAGTTCTATTCAGTTGCCTGAAAACATTTTATTTTTAACAGCTGAGCAATATTCCATTTACACCCCTCTTTTGACAATGCACTTGGCACCCACACATACTATGAATATGTCCCTCTATTAATAACCAAGGATCCTAATTATACTCCTCTCCAAATAATGAAGCAAGTTTCTCTGCTCCTGACAACTACCAAGAGCTCCTCTTTCATAGACTTTTCCTAGTCAGTAGCATTCCCAGTTAAATCTATGTACAAGAGCAAGGGGGATAATCTGGCTTGAACTGGTTTTAATACATGCAAAATAAGACATACTGTGTCCTCTGAGTGAACATTAAGGGAAAACTACCTATTTTCTGACTTTTGCCTGTGCATAATTGGGGATGTGTATGATTAAAATCAGATGCATTTTGGGAACCAACCTGCTCAGGAGAAAAAAGGTTATGTCATTCAAACCTGCTAGTCATGCTAGTACTCTCAGCAACCAAACTTCTGTCTCTCTTGAACCATGTAAAAGGCAGTCCCAAACAACAACTGGGGTTCCGTGGGATACTCTTACTCTGTCCCGCTGTCACTCTTTTTCTTTATTTGAGAAAGGGTCCAGTGCAGCTCATTTGGTTTTGAGCCTATTATATAACCCAGGGTGGCCTTGGATATCTGATTCTTTAGCCTCCACCTCCCAAGTGCTGGGATTATATGCCTCCGCCATCACACACAGCTCTTTGTTCCTGATAGCCCTCTTGACAGCTTGTTTCTGAATTGTATTAGCTCTTTGGTTTTGAACAGAGTTCCCTTGCTCCTTTGCAGTCTCTGTGCTCCTTCATTACAAGCTTTGATGAGAGACCAGGAACCTGGAAACACCAGGTCCAGACTAACCACTGGCAACACTAGAATTAAGTGCATGCCATCATGTCCAGTTCGTGGGTGCTGGAGATCATAACCATGGTTCTTTATGAATGGTAGGCAAGCATTCTTATGAACTGAGCTATGATGGGGGAATGTCCTTCTGCATATATGTTTCTCTTATTGGTTGATGAATAAAACACTGTTTGGCTAATAGCCAGGGAAGAAGGATAAGCTGGGCTATGAGAGAAGGGAGAGAGGTCTTGAGGAGGAGACACTGCTGCAGCCCAAGGAGTAACATGCCGGATTATGGGTCAGCCACAGCCCCCTGGCAATACTTAGATTAATAGAAGTAGGTTAATAATTAAGAGAGAACTAGCCAATAAGAAGCCCTAGCCATCGGCCAATGGTTTTAAAATTAATATGTCTCTGTGTGCTTATTTGGGGCTGAAGGGTAGCAGGACCTGGCGGGACAGAAACCTCCATTGTCAGAGCTACATCCCTGGTCCAACCTTTAGCTCTTGATTCTCCTGTCTCCGCATCCCAGGTGCTGGCATGACAGGTGTGCACCACCACACCCAGCTCTATTTCTCTAATTCCCTTTAGCTTCATGTTTACTGGCCCTGTTTTGTCCCCACACATCTTTCTCTCACCATTCTAATTCGTTTCATTATGATAGACCTAGATTATTGTCACAGTCTCTATGATAGCCTCTTGTATCCTGAAAATTGCCCTTGATCTTGCTTTACTGTGGTTCTTTAAATATGCAACTAGCCTGTCCCACTTGGCCCTGTATAGGCCAGAGAGACATTGGATTATAACAAGATTACCCCTTCTTTAAAAACAAAACAAAAGACAACCACAAAGATTTTTTTTTTTTTTTTTTTTTTTTTTTTTTTGAGAAAAGATGTCATACATCCTGGAACAGTCTCAACTTGCTGTATAGCTAAGGATAAAACTTCGGACTCTCCCATCTCCACTCATAAATGCTGGGATTGTAAATACATACCTTCACAATCAATCTGTGAGGGGCTAGGGATTGAAACCAGGGCCTCAGGCACTCCATGAATCCACTCAGTTTAGTTCTCTACTATCTGAACTATTACTCTCTCTTCCCTTGTAGTGGCCCCACTACGATCTGCTCCACTAATTGGGTGAAGGCCTAGAGATTATAAGAGAGACAAGACAGCCGGTCATTTGTTCAGCAGCAATGCTGAGTGCCGTTTATTGAGGGGATGGGGTGGGCTTATATTCTGACTTACAGCACAGTGGAAAACAACTCAGGGTCAAGAGTACAAGTTTTCAGGCTTAGCTCCTCCCCAGCAGATGTGTGTTAGCAAAACAGGAAGAGTACCAATAACAACTGGGGGGGGGGCAAGATGTTCCAGGGAACAGCTTCAGGTTTGCTCAAGATGCCTCGGGGGCCCATGCAGGTCTTAGGTGGCAGAGGACATCAGCATAATCAGCATAATTCCTTACCCATCATTGGAGAGGTCACCCAGACCTGTAACCTTCCATATTCTCTCAGGTTGGATATTTGCCCCCTTCTGCCTTACCCATCTTTGGTGATTAGTTCATCTGTAAGTTCAGCCATACTTGGGCAGAGGTGTTCTCTTGAGCCACAGACAGTAGAATCTGTCTTGTTTGAAAGTTGGCCTGGGCCTGTCTAATGCTGTGGCATCATAGGCAGATCAGGCAGATAGCACCAAGGGTAAGGGCTATGAGCCTGAGAGAGAGAGAGAGAGAGAGAGAGAGAGAGAGAGAGAGAGAGAGAGAGAGAGGAGCGAGCACTTGCCCATTCTCTAATTAATATGTCTGTAAGTTCAAGTCTTTATAGAAGGTCTTCTGCACTGGTACTCAGGTTTCATTGATGTTAATGATCTGCATGGCTAAAGCATGTGTATAATTTAAAAACTGATCACTCCAGAACCCCTGAAGAAAAGTAACTACAACTGATGCATTCTCAACTTAGCAGGTGTAAGTAACACAGATATGTGTGAAAGAGAGAAAACAAGAAGCCATATGAGCCTCCCACAATAAATTCAATTGTTTCTATAGACAGTTAGTTTGTAGATTTAGTTTTAAAATGCCAATTTGTACTAGAGTATGTTCTGGGTGGCTAAGGCTTCAGCCAATTCACCTGATAGTTGATCCACTGTGCTTGCAGTATTTACAGATTGGGAGAGGGCTGTCCTAGTAACTGTTGTTGCAGTGGCAGAGGCGGCAATGGTAATAATCACAGCTGCGATCCAAATATCTCCTTTCCTCTATGTCGCACAAGTTGGCCATCTGTAGTTGTCTCTGGCATAAGTACTGCCCTGGGTTGTACGCAGACCACAACAGCTGTTGTTTCATATGTCCAGCAGCTAACCAATCCGCAGACCTGCTGAGAACAACAGAGACTTCCTCCAAAATTAATAGCATTAGTTACAACAATTTGTGCGTAGATGGGTCAAAAAGAATTTGAGCTGCAAGAGTAGCATATTGCCCAGCACCTGTGAACATATCTAAATTCCTAGCAGGAAGTCTTGTGATGCAGGGGCCCTACTAAAGCAATCATAAGAAAGGGGTTGTGCTGTGGCAGACAGCATTTGCACTCATCAGCTTCAGCAATTCTTTGTTTCAATTGTTCAATTCCTGCTTCCAAACTATCTTCTTCATCAGTTACGGTAGGACTGTCATCTCCTAGTTGAGATCCTTCTTGTTCCCTGATAGATTCCATAGATTCTAAATCTTGTACTTCCTCAAAAGTCCTATTAATCTCTGCCATTGTTGCTCAGGAGCATATCTTTAACTAAACACCAAAGGGAAAAGGTGGCAATAGGGAAATTATTAGACCCCTCTTCTTTATAAGCCTTTTGGAGATCTCTCTCTCTCTCTCTCTCTCTCTTTTTTTTTTAACCTGTTCGCAATTGGGGATGTTGAATCCTCCAGAATACATAAACCAGGGACTATGTTTCTCTAATATGGCAATAAATGTTTTTGCTGTCTTAGCCTTTTCAAAAGTGCCACTAATTGCTCACTGAGAAGTTCCTTAGAGATACTGGTAGCCATCCTTCAATACCCTCATTCACTTACTTTGCCAGCCGGCCTTCGAGGGTGATCTCTTAGGTGATCCTTTCTTCCCGATCTCGGTGGGACCTCCACTTGTAGTCCCCATGCTATAATCTGCTCCACTAATCGGGCAAAGGCCTAGAGATTGAAATAAGAGACAAGACAGCAGGTCACTCTTTCAACAGCAGTGTTGGAATGCCGAAAGCCGTTTATTAAGGGGATGGGGTGGGCTTATATACTAACCCACAGCACAGTAGAAAACAACAGGGTTTTCAGGCTTAGCTTCTCCCTAGAAGATATGTGTTAACAAAACAGGAAGAGTACCAAGAATTACTCTGTTGGGGGGGGGGCAAGATGTTCCAGCCAACAGCTTCAGGCTTGCTCAAGATGCCTGGTTGGGGGTGGGGAGGTCCATGCTGGGTCCTACATTTCCTGTGCCTGTCTTACATCTCACGGCCCTGGCTTTATTCTGCACACCACATGCCTTTTAGCTTCCTGAGCAGGGTGTGTGTTTGGTCAGTTGCTTTAGTTTCTTTTATTTGGTCTCTGTGCCTTTGCTGCATCTGTCTCCTGCTCCCACCACCTGGCCGGGGAAAGACTTCATGAACTAAGTTCTTCTAAATGCTCTCATCCCGAGACTCTGGCAGGCAAACAAGCACACTGTAGGTGTTCACTAAAATACTGACAGAATGGAGCTGGGGTTGGGGCACATGTATGAGGGCTGCAGTGTCGTGGTTAGCACAGCAAAAAGAAAAAGCATTGAAGGGACAACAGCCAAACAAACCTGAAGAAATGGGAGGAGGAGAGGCACAGGGAGCGGTGACAGGAAGTGGCAGCAGTGACACCAACACAGTCACCAAGTGAGAGCATTGCTTTGTTTGTTTTATTTGTAAGCATTGGCTGTGAGCTCCGGATCCTCCTGTCTCTGCCTCCCAAGTGTTGGAATTATAGGTGTGCACCTCCATGCCAAAGGTGGGAGCATTCTTGACATATGAGCACAGTCCATGAGACCATTGGCTCACTCCTTTGTTCTTTGAGCTGCATAATCTCCTTTACCTTCAGGAAGCCCATGGGCATGTTGCCTGGCACATAGTGCATATGGGTATGAGGTGTGCTGCTGATGTCATGGGCTATCAACATTGCTGTAGTTGATAAATCAATAGCCACTGTGGCTCCTTCCCAAGTCCTTACCTGCAAAGCCTTGATCCTCCTTTACTTTTTATCTAGGGGTTTAATTTTTTTTTAAGTTTATTTGTAGGGGTCCAACACACACGGATGTCAGAGGACAACCTGGTGGGCTCTGTTCTCTCCTCTCACATGCATGTGGGTTCTAAGGAATTGAAGGTCATCAGGCTTCTTGTCAGACAATTATTGAATTCTCTCACCCATTTCTTTTTCCCTCTTAAGACAGGGCCCTCATATAAATGTAGCTCAGGCCGGACTTGGACATGTGAGGTAGCCCAGAATGCCCTTGAACTTCTGATCCTCCTGCTTCTACCTCCCAAGTCTGGAATTATGGGTGTATGCTACCATACCAGACTTTACTTATTATTTATTTGTTTATTTATTTTTAAAATCATGTCTTGCTGCCTAGTTCAGGGTATCCTCCTGCCTCAGTCTCCTGAGTGTTGGGATTATAAATCTCACACATTGTGTAGCTTCATTCCTTCTTTAAGACCCAGCATCGAAAGGGTTATCCCTGAACATGGAGGGAGGTACAGTAATCTGGTGCTCTATACCCATTATGGATGCCTTGCCACATGGATTACTAAGTGTGTTCACTATTACTAGTGCCCCTATGAGTGTGCTTTTGTGTCCCAGTCTTTGTTTTATACAGGCATCTGAGATTAAACAAATTTCCAAGGTTACTCAGCAGGCTCATGTGTTCCTTGCCTGAGAACTCAGGCCACCTCCTAGGACTTGGTCAGGCCTCTGCCTGCCTCATCTTATGTTCTCTGTGCTGCCAAGTATCTTGGTTGACTACAATCTGACCCAGTTCTGACAGATTCCTCTGTACTCAAGGTGAGACTTAGAGTAGCCAAATGTCAGGGCTTGAGGATAGCGTCCTATATTTACCCAAGCTTAAAACACGCCACCAAACAATGGGGTCTTTTTCTTCCCCTGGTAAAGGTAGGTTGTGTGTGTGTGTGTGTGTGTGTGTGTGTGTGTGTGTGTGTGTGTGTGTTTTGGAAATTCAACTTGTTCAAACAGAATTCCACCTACGCAGAAACATAGTGGGGTGTTGTTCCTGTCCTAAACACATAATTTCTTTCCTGCAGTTGTAACTGTTCCCCTTTCCCACTGATAGAGCTCTTTTTCTGCTTTTTCTCACTGAGGGGGAGAGAGTGGGTGGTGCAGGCAGAGTAGAGAGCATGGTATTTAGTGCTGTTTTAGGGCATGAGGTCCAAAAACGAACTTACAAATATAAACACTCTTCCAGGGGTCAATATCTCATACATGAAAGTTCCTTGTCTCCTCCCAACTCTGCATCCACCAAACTGCTGCATGGGGGCATTACCAATCTTCTCTTCCACTCGGAAACCAGGGCAATCTCTGGGCTGGGAGCTGTCACCCCAACTCCAGCTCCTTCAAAAAGGCTTTCAGTTGCTCAGCCTTGCTGCCAACCTGCCATTCTGGAACCTTTGAACACTTACATCTAGGGCCATATGGAAATAGTAGCTCTCATTTTTGTTTTTTTTTTAACACAGGGTCTCTGTAGCCCAGGGTGACCTCAAACTTGCTATGTGGAAGAAGCTAGTTTGGAACGCTTGATTCTCTTGCCTCTACCTCCCAGGTTGTAGAGGCATCAATCCTTGTCATTGTATTTGTGTTAGCAGCCATACCCCTTTGGGTGTGGCTTCAGCTGTGTATGGAACCGGAAAGAGAGAAGCATGAGGCAGGCCTCTCTCTCTCTCTCTCTCTTTTTCTCTCTCTGGTCATGGATCAGAAGGGCAGAGAAAGGCTGTGGTGGTTCTTTATTGTTCCCCAATAAAACACCATTTTATCATTTATCTTGGGTCTTACTCTCCTTATGATTGGCCTGTGACATGTCACAAACTAATAGCAAGCCTACAAACATTATTGAGTACCCACTGTGTGCCAGGTGCTAATTCAGGAGGGAAGAATTATCTGTATTCCAGGGTTAGTGTACATTTTCCCTGATATCAATTGGTTGACTGATAGATTATTCTGGGAGTCAACAGGGTCTTGCCCATGCCACCAAACTACAGCTTCAGCCCCTTTTAACATCTGCAAAATTAGAGTAGTAGGGAATAATGAACCTCGCTAGTAATCCCAGCTTTTGAGAAGGCAGAGACAGGATGACCAGGAGGCCAGGATTGTCCTGTTTTTTTTAACATTGTAAATTCAGGCTAGCCTGGGTTACATAAGACCCTATCTCAACTGCCTCCACCCCTCCAAACAAGGAAAAGAACAACTATAAAAATTAAAAAAAACAGGACAGGCTCCAAAGCAATATAGAGAAACCTTGTCCCGAAAAACCAAACTAAATAAATAAATAAAAATGAATAAAAACAAAAGAAAATGGGAGTAGGTATTATAAGTAACGACCCTTACAGTTGTAACCAGACAGGGTCTATCAGTGTGCTCGCTCTGTGATCATTTGATTTCATGTGTAGATAGTCACATGTAAAGCACACAAGAAAGCTGAGGGATAGCAGATTCTGTGTTTGGAAAGACTGTTTTGTTCTGTTTTAGTAAGGGAGGGATATCCCACTGAGTCACCCAGGCTGATCTGGACCTCCTGGGCTCAGTCCATCTTCCTGTGTCTGCCTTCTAAAGAGTCTGGACAACTGGCCATCACACCCAGCTTGAAGAATTCCTCAACTGAGTAAACGTGAAAACTTCTAAGGGTGAGGAAAGCACAGTGTTATGGTGTAATTGGATGCACCTTTTTCTTTCTTAGGTAAAGTAATGGCTCTAAAATAAATATTGCTGACATGTTGTACAACACAGTGATCACAGTTTAACAGCATTGCATGTGTTCAGAAATTGCCAGGAGATGATCATACCACAAAAAATGATTACATATATGATTACATATATGTTAATTATCTCACTTGAACTGTTCTCCAATGTCTACATATTTCATGTCCAATTTTGTTTTTGGAAAGAGTCTTAACTATATAACGAGAGTGGGCTTAGAACTCACTGTGTAACCCAAGCTGGACCTAGTCTTGTAGTAATCCTCCTGCCTCAGCTTCTTGAGTGCCAGGATTACTAGTGTGCACCATTGTACTTGGATGAAAATGAATAATTATTTGTCAACTAAAATAAGAAATGTCATGGTCATGTCAGGGAAGCTGAGGCTTGAGTATTATAGTGAAGACAAGACCAGTCTGGCTACATAGTGAAAGCCTTTTTTCTTGTTTTTTAAAGAAAATTACAAGATAAAAATCACTAAATATGTTTTAAAAAGTAGAAAAGGCTGTAACTCGGCTGGTTGAGTGCTTGCCTAGCATTCATTCAGGAAGCTGGAGGAATCAGTCTCTAGCACTGTGAGAACGTGGTGTTCTATAGCACTGCTGTAATCCTAGGCAGGAGAATGGTAAGATCAAGGTCATCCCTGGTTACTCATTGAGGCCTGGGCCAGTCTATGGTAAATGAGATCCTGTTGAAAGATATACAGGAGGGAAGTAGGGGAGGGAGGGAGGATCAAAGAGAAAGGAAGGAAGAAAGGGAAGAAAGAAGGAAAGAGAAAGGAGGAAAAAGAGAGAAAGAAGAAAGTGACTTAGTTACTTTTATAGTGCCGTGATAAAACACCATGAGTGTGGCAACTTATGAAGTGTTTAATTTGGGGGCTTTACAGTTTCAGAGGGCTAGAATCTATGATCATCATTGGGGAACATGACGACAGACAAGCAAGCGTGGTGCTGGAGCAGAAGCTAAGAGGTCTCATCTTGATCCACAAGCA
This sequence comes from Phodopus roborovskii, assembly GCF_943737965.1. NCBI lineage: Eukaryota > Metazoa > Chordata > Mammalia > Rodentia > Cricetidae > Phodopus > Phodopus roborovskii. Next base: position 402,041 of record NW_026126444.1, read on the forward strand.
CAAGACAGGACTGGAAATGGTGTGGGCTTTTGTGCTTCCTTCAACAGGTTCACATCTCCTAACCTTCCCAAATGCTTCCACTAACCAGGGCCAAGTTTGCAAACATATGAGCCTATGGGGACCATTGTCATTCAAGACACCAAAAAAGCAAAAGTCGATTGACATCCTGCATTTGGTGAGATAGGACATCTGAGACAACAAAGCTTGGGAAGATATAAGGGAGGTAGCACCAGGACATGTGACAGGACAGGACTTCTAACTAGAGAGGGATACACAGAGGCAAGAAAGAATACATGTGCTCCTAGGCCAGTGATAGAGAGCCACATGTACTTGGATACACAATGAAAAGTTTGGTTCTATTTTGGGGAGGGCTATGCTCAGGGCTGGGCGGTAGAATGGTGCCAGCCTGTGTGGTAAAGGGCATAGGATGAGACCTGAGAGGCTACACAGTGGCCTCAAAAGAGCTTATGGGGATGGGGATGGAGTGCTTGCCTAGCATTCACAGCATAAACCAGACATGGTGGCGCATAGCTGTAGTCTCAGCATCCAGGAAGGTGAGGCAGGAGGATGAGAAGCTCAAGATCACATGAGCTTAAAGCCTTCCTGACACACGTGATACCCTCCCCAGAGAGGGGTGGGGTGAAAGTCTCCCTGAGGGACGCACGTGACATCCTGTTCAGAGAGGGGTGGGGTAGGGAAAGGAAAGAAAAGACAGAAAAGGAAAAGTGAAATAAAAATCTAAAGGCAGCAACCTGAGCAGACTCCCCAAGGTTAACAGGGTGAAGACCAGGCTGGTGACAGGCAGGTGACTGCAGGGAAGCAGAGGGAAGGGCCGGGCTGTCTGTCTGCTCTCCTTCCTTTCTCTGGTTTTACGTCCATTATTCACACTGTTGCAATCAATACCTGAGCCTCTCTGTAGCCTACATCTCCAGTCTGGGTACCAGAGGGACAATCCACTATGCCCAATACAAGGCACAACCTCTGGTAGCAAACTCTCCTGACACCATCCAAGTGTAGAAAGGAGTAGTAGAACACGGGTTCACAGCCCCTTTTGGGGGAGGGGGTCAAAGGACTCTTTCACAGGGATCACATATCAGATATCCTGATTTTCATTGATTTACATTATGTCTCATAACAGTAGCACAGTTGCAATTATGAAGTAACAATGAAATAATTTTACGGTTGGGTGTCACCACAGCATGAGGAACTGTATTAAAGGGTCACAGCATCAGGAAGGTTGGGACCCACTGAGTAGAAGATGTTGCCATCATTCAGTAAATGGTGCTGTCCCTCCTGGAATGGCAGTTGCACAGGACTGTCTCCTCTCTCAGCTCTCCCCATGGACGTCAGTATTTGATTCTTTATATAACATGGCTACTCTTTTCCTTCAGCTTTCCTACTCTTCCTCTCCTTTCCCCTTTCTTTTCTTCTCCTTCCCTTTCTGTGTTTTTGAGGCAGGTCTTTCTGTGGACTCCAAGCTGGCCTATGATCTAGGCAGAAGAGTGATATCAGCCAGAAATATATAGTGAGGCTCTCTCCCACATGTGCACACATGTGCGCACACACATACACACACGGTCATAGAGGTATTTAAATGTAGCACATGAAGCCATATTAGGAATAACTATATAACCACTTTATAGTTTGGAGATAGAAAGTTTTTTCGTGAGTACTTTGTAAAAAAATAAAGTGGGTATATCTGTGGATAGCTGTCTTAATTGCCAAGTAATGTAGGCAGAGTCAGTCCACTGTGGGCAGCACCATCCCTAGGCAATGAGAGAGCCAACTAGCAAGCAATATTCTCCGTGGTTTCTGCTGCACTTACTGTCTATGAAGTGAATTCCTTCTTTGGCCACAGCTAATGCTATGTGGAACAGCAAGCTTGCTAGCCCTGTGTGATGACTGTGCCCTGGAATTGTAAGGTGAAATAAAGGCTTTCTTACCCTGAATGTGTTTATCACAGTAATAGAAAGAGTAGAAAGAGTGGCTCATATCTATAGTCCCAAGTGGCAGGGCTGAGACAGGACTAGAATGAGCTTGAGGCCAGCCTTAGCTATACGGTGAGGTCCAGCCTGGAGCTGGCTGCTGAGAAAGACTATCTCAGGAAATTAAAAAAGAAAAACAAAACACCCCAAACAGCTGGGGGTGGTAGCGCATCCTTGTAATTCTGGCACCTCATAGACAGAGCCAACGGACCACTGCTAATTCAAGGCTAGGCAGGACTGCATAGTGAGCCCCTGTTTAGTGTAGTTTTACCTGTTGTGAAGAGGTATGGAAAGCCATACAGTCTGTTTCACAAGCCACACTGACAAAAGAAGAGGAGACAAGGAGAAAAAGAGGCAAACATATGCCTCCTCTAGTGTACTCTGGTCCAATCATACAGGAGGGTGATTTTGCATTTAGAACCTGTAGAGAAATTAAGATGACCTTAACCTTGACTGCTAGGAACACACTCTGGGGATGCATTTTAGAATAGGCAGAGAGCGCTGGGTCTTTGGATGCGATTGGAAACACATGTTGTTTGCTGTGTGCGTCTGTTTGTTCCTCCAGCCCTGGTCGGAGCTAAGCCTTATTCCCAGGGGTGTATTCAGACTTTAGCAAAATGCCAAGCAGAGAAATGGGAGTGTTTCATGTCTGGGTAAAGGGACAGACAAAAGACAGAGAAATAAAGAGAGGTTTCTGTTGCGGATGGAGAAAGCTGATACTGCCTTCAGCTCCAAACACATAAGCAGGGTGGTGACAGCCTTGGAAGCTTCCGGGCCACCACCTCACAGTTCCTTGGACCTGGGCAAAGGGAAAAATGTGAGCAGATTACTTTCTGAACTTCAATAAACCCATTATTACCAGGAAAACCATGGGCTGTGCTTGGAGCTCATTTGTAGCACACACAAAGAAGCCCTGGGTTTAGTTCCCAGAACCACAGAACATGGTGTTGTGGCACATGCTTATAATCCCAGCACCGGCTTGGGAGGTGGAGGCAGGAAGATCAGCACTTCAAGGTCGTTTTGACCACTTGGTGAATTCTAGCCTGGACTACGTGAGACCCTGTCTCAAAAACAAAACACAAGCCCAAAACAACTGACCACCCCAATCAATCAAACAAACAAACAAAAAACCCCAACCAAAACTGGATAAACTGGGCATGGTAGCACACACCCCTAGTCCCGGTACTTGGGAGGCAAAAGCAGGCAGATCTCTGTGATTTTGAGGCCAGCCTGGTCTACAAAATGAGTTCCAGGACAGCCAGAACTGTGTAGGGAGACCATGTCTCAAAACAAAACAAAACCCAAATAAACAAAAACCCAACCAAACAACAAAAATTCCAGTAGATGAACAAATACTCTCCCAGCAAGAATGAGAGCTTGACTCACTCATAGATAATCTTGGCAATACTGAGGCTTCCAGACTCCTCTGTTTCAGCCCTTTAATTTGCAAGGTCAGAGAATGGGCTTAATTCAAATTTTCATTGTGCCCCTTTTCAGAAGCTTATTGGTCGTTCGGATATACCATTGTGCCTAAGTATCTATAGGGGATTGGACTCAAAATCATGCAATATAAAAAAAAAAAATCTATGGATACTCCACTCCCTTGCACACTTTGCATATTTCTAGCTCACCTTCCTTTGGCTTTCTGTCGTTCCTCCCCTCCACCCCCAGTTCACCTACAATTCTCTGTGAAGTGTAAATGTTAGATAAGTAGTTATTTGACTAGATAGCTTAGGAAGTAGCAATGAGAAAAAGTCTGTATTTAATTAGCTCAGAGACATCCTTAAAAAAAAAAAAAAAAAAAAAAAAAAAACTCGTCCCATGAAATGGTTCTTGAAGTGCAAAGCTGGTGGCTTGAGTTCAATCCCAGTAACCCATGCAAAGGTGACACCGCCACACATGCTGTGGCTCAGACTTGTGGCTCCCTGCCCCAGGTCTGCACCCCCTCCTCTTTCTTTCACATACACCAATATCTATATGTGTGTGTATATGTATGTATGTATGCATGCATGCATGTATGTATGTATATATATATGTATGTATGTATATATATATTAATTCTGGAGGAGGATTAGGAGTTCAAGGCCACCTAGAGATAAGATGTCTTAACAAATTACTGGGCTGTTTTTTGATTCATCATGCACATATGGGGAATCTGCTGATATGGTGGGACAACTGTGTGTGTGTGTGTGTGTGTGTGTGTGTGTGTTCTGTGTGCTTGTGCCATGGTGTGCAAAAGAAGGTCAGAGAACAGCTTTTGGAGTCATTTCTCTGCTTGCATCATGTGAGTCCTGGAGATGGAACTCAGGTCATAAGCCTTGATGGCAAGTGCCTTTACAAACTGAGCCATCTGGCTGGCCTGTCAGGCCTTGGTTTTGAAGTTGTCCAATTTACTGGTATGATGCTTTTAATGGCTAGCCATTATTGTCCTCATCAAGAAACTTTGCTTATATAAAGTCTTATTCTACTATGCATGTACCATGAATGTGCACATACTGTGTGTGTGTGTGTGTGTGTGTGTGTGTGTGTGTGTGTGTATGTACATATGTACACGTAGGCTTTTAAAAAAATCTTATTGTTTTGCTTCAAATCTTTTTAACATAAGTTCATCTGGAATTAGTTTTAATGTGTTCTCTTAATTTTTTAAAAGTGCATTTGTCCAGTTGATCTTACCCCATTTATTGAAAGCAGCTACCTTTCTTTCTTGGCTGACATGTCATCTACATCATAAATCAATGGGGTCTGCTCGTCAGATCCAGTCTGAAGTCCCTGTTGAAATGACACTGTTGTAGTTCTGCCACTCTGGGATGTGGGGTATCTATCATAGGAGGAGCTCTGGCTTGGATCTTTTGCTCCTTTGTGTTTTGATATAAAATTTAGAATCATCTTGTCACTGCCTACAAACACCACCCAAACTGCCTTATTGGTGCTAGGGGGATGACTCAGTGATTAAGAACACATATTCCTCCTGCAGAGGACCAGAGTTCAGTTCCCAGGTAGGACTCACATCAGGCCACTCACACAGGCACTGCATTCATGTGCAAACACCCCACCCCAATATACATATAATTAACAAAACCCTGGAGAAACAGCTAGGTGCTGTTTTTTTTCAAGGATGTAAGCCAGGCATTAAGATACTGAGGTAGGGAGGTTGTTCAGAGTTTGAGACTGAACCAGAACCTACTCTTTGATGTGGATACTCAAACATACATGTGCAGATGTGTACATGAATATTATACTTCAGTAAAAAGCATCACTAAATGTGGCTCAGTGGTAGAGAGCACTTGTCTAGCATGTGGTGGCCCTGAGTCATAGTTCCAGCATTGGAAAAAAAAAAAATCTGTTAAGCATTTCAGGGCCAGTGCTGTAGGCCAGTTGGTAGCATCCTTGCCTCATAGGCATGAAGTCCTGGGATTAATACCCAGAACCTTATAAGCTGCACTTGGTGACATGTACTTGTGGTCCCAGGACTCAAGACAAAATCCTCAGCTACACAATATGATCCAGGCCAGGCTGAGCTACAGGAGACCCTGTCTCAGGCAGACAAACAAACAAACAAGCATATTTAAAAGCAGAAGGCTAGGTGAGGCAGTGCAGGCAGGCAACACTAGCACTAAGGAGGTAAATGCAGGAGGACCTGTGAATAAGCGAGAGGAAGTGAATAAGAGTGAATCAGTGAATGGAAGAAGGTTCATCAGGATTTGAAGTTCCCGGGTCAAGGAGTGTTTAGAGGCTTTTTTTGTTGTTGTTGTTTTGTTTTGTTTTTTTTTTTGTTTTTGTTTTTTTGTTTTTTTGTTTTTTTTTAAGGCTAGGAAGTAAGAACATATGAAACTAATGTGCTAAATTGTATTTTTAATTTGAAACAAGGTTAAAGTTTAATTTAAGCCCTGACTAATTTCCTTGGAACTGTGGGGAAGTGGGGAATGTTGCAATCTGACAGTGACTTTAAAAACTCAGAATTCTCTGATAGGAGAGAGCTGGTTGGTGGGCCTCTTTCTCTCCTGTTCCTGGGGACAAGGGACAGGTTTCTAACCAATGTAATTGTCCAGATGTGGCTTTGCCAGTGAGTCAATGACAGTCCCTTGCGTATACAAATGAGGAAATACACAGGCTATCTAAGGAAATAAACTTGGAGTGACTTTGGGGGAGCAAGCGATGGGTACTGTGAGGCAACCAGGGAGATGGAATTTTATGTCTAATCGTTGGCAATTTGGGGGAAATCTCCAAGGACCAAATGTTCTGGAAGAAATTTTGTGTATTAAGAATGTCCCCAAATTAGACCACTCAGCTTAATTCGGGCCTTCTGGAACATCCCCTCCCCCACTGGCTTTGAGAAGGGTAGTTTGATCGCTTCCTTAGAAATATAAACCAAGTGGGCTTCATTCAGTGTGGGTCAGTGTCAGAAAGAGATGTTTGGCTGGATAACACAGCTCCAACTGGGTTCCCAGCAGATGGAGTGAACTGCTAGTTCAAAGCCACTTTGTCATAAAGTGGTGCCTGGTGGAAAAAGCATGTCATGGAAAGGACTCCAAAGATGGACCAATAGGGACTCCAGCACCACCTTGACCCCCTTTCCCCATTCTGTGTCTCCTTTTCCTGAAGGAAAAAAAAAAATTTACATTCCGAATAACATACACCTTGTTGTGAGAACGGATCTTAGTGTGCCCAAGACATTGAGCACAGAATCTGGCATGTAACAGGCCTTCCCTCAACAATCATAATATTATTATTTCTATGATGATTTCTGGCTGATGTCATGCTGGACAGTAAATGTAGCATTGAGCGACTCATTTTTCTAGGTCACTGTGTCCACAGTTAGTGAGCTGAGCCAAATTGCAATTCTCTTGGAACCAGGATTGGTCCTCAGGCAAACAGTGGGAAAGAGGCAATTGAGCAAGGAGCACTGCTGACCTGGTGATTGGTCTATCTGGCTTAGGGACCTGGAGAAACCTATGTAATTAGTAAGTCTGGGGCTGTGCTGTAGAAAAAGTGAGTTTTGCAATATGGAACCACATGCCCTGAAACTTTATATTCTACACTACCCTATTTCATTTTCAAGAATATTGGCTAGAACACACTATTTGGTTGATTTATTATTATTATTATTATTATTATTATTATTATTATTATTATCATTATCATTATCATTATTTTGAGACAGAGTTTCCTGTTATAGACCTAGTTGACACTGAACCCACTATAAACACCAAGCTGGCTTTGAACCTGTGGAAATTTCAAGCCTCAGCTTCTCAAGGACTAAGAAAACAGAAGTGGAACCACCATGCCTGGCTTTTGACCATTCAGTGGATCAGAATTTGCACAGTGAAAGGTTGGCTTGTAACAAGCTCCCCAGGTTGAAAATGAAGAAACTGAGGTGAGTGGCATTCGTGTGTGTGTGTGTGTGTGTGTGTGTGTGTGTGTGTGTGTGTGTGTGTATGTGTGTGTGTGGTGTTTTCCTTAAAGTGGAGGGATGGTGGTAAAGGATGAACCCAGTTGTGGCATTCAGGTGTGTGTGTGTGTGTGTGTGTGTGTGTGTGTGTGTGTGTGTGTGGTGTTGTCCTTAAAGTGGAGGGATGGTGGTAAAGGATGAACCCAGTTGTGTGTGTCTCACAGATCTTGCTGTTTCTAAGCTCTCCTGGGTAAAGTGTCATCCCTGAGACAGGATCTCAAGTGGCAGCTGTTTTAAGAGCAGGCTCGTTGCTAAGGAGAGGTGCTGTTACCTCTTCTCCAGGGTTCAACCTTGCCAGCTGTTCAAGGAAGTCTCCTGTCTGGCCAGGCTTTCTCTGAACTGCCCACGCTGTGCTTAGGCAAGCTAACTATTTCTCTAAAGTTCACTCTGTGTTTGTAGTTCCTCCTCTGGTCAAGTTTACCCCATGAGGTTAGAGAGCATGCCTATTTCCATCATCAGGGAGCTGGACAAGCATGGCCTGTATGTGTCGCATATACTCATGTTCCTGTTTTACTCAGGTCCTTCTGACTGATTTGTCACTGTTTCTCCAGCAGTGGCTGGAGGCAGAGTGGCCCTTGGGAAAGACCTGGTCCCTTATTGGATGTGCTTATCTTCACACAGCAAGCATGGGAATAAACTAGGTTGTTTGAGGTAGCATCTAGATGCTGTGAATTGAAAGGAAAATGTGATGGTCTCTGGAAGGAGCCGGTGCTGACAAGAGATGGAAGAAGGAATGGACAGGAGCGCTAGAAGCCAGGATGCAAAGAACTTGAAGGCCACCTGCCGGCAAAAGGCCTGCCCAGGTGGCAGTAGAGGTGGCTTCTGGAGAGATAAAAAGTCCTGATACCTGGAACATACAATTGTGAGCTGCCATATGGATGTTGGGAATTGAACCTCTGGAAGAGCAGCCAGTGCTCTTAACTGCTGCACCATTTTTCCAGTGCCCACTTTCTTGCTTTTCTTTTGACACAGGCTCTCAATGTGTATCCCAGGCTAGTCTGGATTTCACTATGTCATCTGTAGACAAGGCTGGCCTCAATTCTGCTGTATTCTTGCTTCTGACTCAAAAGTGCTAGAACTATAGGATACAGGGATGACCCACCATATCTTGTTTGCTTCTCTTCCTCCTTAACTTCAATCTTGTCTTCCTTTTCTTTTGTTGGAGACAGGGTCTTTCTATGGAGCCCAGGCTGGTCTTGAACTCACAAGGAAGATTCTCCTGCTTCTGTTTCTCAAGTGATGAGGCTAGAGGCATGCACCACTATGACACTTTTATTATTTTTAATTATATTTGTCCATTCATTCATTCATTCATTCACTTATTTGTGGGCATTCACAGGGATGTGCACTTGCCATGATTCTTGAGGAGAGTTCAGAGGACAGCCTGCAGGGGTCATTCCACCATGTGGGTGTGGCAGATTAAGTGCAGGTTGTCAGGCTCAGCAGCAAGTACCTCTACCTAATGAGCCATCTTGCCTGCCAGGCCTTTACTTCTTCTATCGAGAAAATAAGGCTAACACACATGAGAGAACAACATCTAATAGGAGGCAAAAGAGAAGTAATCTTTCTGGATCCCCTACCAGAACTAGTATACTCCACTTACTTTCAGGGTTCTAGCTCTTGTCCAGATATATACATTTTACATAGTCCCTTTTGGTGAGAAAGAGCCACAGCAAAGTAGAAGTCACTTATTAGTTATTACATTCACCCATTTCCATCCTCCACTTGACTTCCCTACTGAATTCACAGTTAGCATTGTTAGCCATAAATTGTTGTAAGCGTATTAACCTTAACATAACTTTAGTGCAGTAGGTGTGGTTGTTGTCACTACTACTACTACTATTGAGAGCATTTCATGTGGCCTAAGTTGGCCTGGAACTTGCTGTACTCTTGCTGTGACATTGAACTCCTGGTGCCCTTGACTCCACCTCTTAAGTGCTGGGATTACCTAGTCTATTTTAAAGCAGTATTGGAGATCGAACCCAGGACTTGATGCATGCCAGGTAACTACTCAATCAACAGAGAAACTTGGAATGATTGAATGAATTGCCTAAGCTTATTCAAGCTGTCACCATCAAGTGAGACAGGCAAGGTTCAGATCTAAAATCTCAAAGCATTTATGCGAAACCCCAAAGCTAGACTGGGATCTAGAACCCCCCCCCCCCACCACACACACTCTGGTTCCATCCATTCTTAGAGGGCATTGGGAGTCTGGGTGCTTTTAAATTGAAACTTGTGCCTGCTGAGGCAGAGAGATGGGCTATGCTTGCTTTTCCCTTATTTACCTTACAGATTTACCATAAGTTATTTGGATTGTTTATATGCAGACAGCTTTGCAAACAGCTACTGTTTACCAAAAGCTTTCAAATATATGACCTCACTTCATGCTTACTCAATAACCAGGTAGTGAGGCTTGTGTAGTAGTGTCCCTAGAGTCAGAAAAAGAGGGGAGATGGGGAACTGCAGTCCAAAGCCCAAAGTCATCCCAGCTTAAGGAGTCTGTGGCTGCCAAAGCAGGCAGGTAGAGTGGGGTTTGATGGTAAGAAGGGTTATATTGTCAGCAGGTTCTGAATGGATTCCCATTAGTGAATCCAGCTGCAGCTAATATTAGTGGAGAAAGAAATGTTTTCAATGTGCTTCTGCATAAAGAGCGTGGCTTGTTCCTGGGTGTGTTGGCACATACCCATAATCCCAAGGCAGAAAGATTGCCTGAGGCAGGAGGTTTGTCACAACTTTGAGGTCAGCCTTTGCTACCTAGTGGCTTCAAAGCAGCCTGTGCTGTAGAGTAGGACCCTGTCACAGTAAAACCAATCACTTATGGGGGATGCAGCCAAGTCAGTAGAGTGCCTACCTAGCATAAATAAGCCCTCCAGGTTTTCTTCCCAGTATTGCAGGCATGGTAGTACAGCTCTGGAAACCCAAGGGGAGGATCAGAAGTTCAAGGTCATCCTGACTACACTGAGAGTTAGAGGGCAGCCTAGGTTAAATAAGATCTTGCCTCAAGGAAAAGCAAACCAAACATGCACACACACACACACACACACACACACACACCATCCTAAAACATGTTCACACAAGACACCCTAGACATTTTGCTGTTGAGTGCTGTAAGACCTGGTGCTGGTTCTTGACTTTTGGAAGTCATTTCCCATTCTCAGTATCATTATCTTCTGAAGAATCCTGTAAAATAACAAAAGTGTAATATGTTTGGAGTGAGCTGGGTCAACAGAAGGTAGGCTGCTGGATTTCGACTTCTGGAGTTGGTTTACTTGTTCTCCAGCCACAAAACATTGGCAATCCTGGCTCCGCAGAATTCTGTTGCCCGAGTCAGCAATGGCAGCTGAACTCACAAGGGGCTTTCAAAGTCTGAAGCACAGAAAAGGCATTCACATCTACTATTCCACCAACCTACTGTTCCCATCCACTCGTGTAGCCACCATCTGGACTTCTTCCTGTGCATGGTCTTGATGCATGCCAGGAAAGCAAGCTACAGACACTGAGTAGAGCTGATAAAGTGACACAGGATGAGAACAAGAGTCAATTTTCTTTGAGATGAATCCACATTTAGTCTATGGTTTTATCATGACACCATGCCCCCTCCAATAGGCATGGAAGATTGAACAAATGTCAGGGTAAAGCTGTCATGTACCACTCTATCTCAGAATAATTCCCCTTTAGATTGCTCTTCAGGCATCATAGGAACATCTGGCAAATGGTTGGCTGTCTCCTTGTGGCAGCTGGGAGACCAGTGAGTAAAACATTGACCAGGTTATTGACATAATGGGTCTGGGTGTTTGTTTAGGTATCAGGTAGTTGTAGATTGTCTTTAAACACTGTTTTGAAATGAAAATAAATGTGACAGTAAGCCCTAAATGACCCTAATAGAATGTCAAGAATGATCAATACATGATCATGATGGGTTTATAACCATGGGAAGTGATCCAGAGGGGAGCCATGGGTTCTACCCCATTGTGATGGAGATGGGGTAGTTCAGGAGGAGAAACTAGAGGAGGGGGTTAGAGGAGGAGTGAGGGAACAGGTAGAAACTTGTGGGATAGAAGCATTGTGAACTCTAGGTGAGTGATCTCAAGTCAGTCAAAGGACCCTTTGTTGACTGAACCCAGAGGCTAGGGCCTAGTGTAGTCTCTTGTAAATGAAGTTGTCTTCTATAAACCAGCATACTGTAGATGAGGCCAGGCATCTGCAAAACTGAAAAGAGATAGAAAGTTGAGTAGATCAAGGCCTTCAAGAATCTGAGCTTTTCTGAAGGAAGAACAAGGTCAATCTGAAGGAAGACAGTTTGTTCCTGGAACCTTGGGAAATGGCACCACACTTGAAATTCTTCTCTATCAGGGGTTTGAGGAATGCTTCAGGGCAGGCTAGATCAAATCTAGTAATTTTCAGGTCACTGTGACTGAGAACCTCTGATGATGACATGTTTCCCATGGACAGGTATGTCTGCATGGAAGACATCAGCTGGTCATCCTCAAGAGGCCAGGTGTGCAGTTGAGGCTGGGAATCCTGAGAGTAGTAAGTGTTCAGGATCCTCCAGCTGTAATGAGGATGGCGATTCAAAACGACAACTAGGTTTGGCCAATGGCAGATCACAGTAACTTTGGTAGAACTGTTTTGGTTAGCAGAACAGGACTGACACAAGACAGTAAGAGAGAGCTGAGGCAACCAAAGTAACAGACAAGGCCATAGTCTGAGGGAATCGATGGAAAAGGTGTGTGTGTGTGTGTGTGTGTGTGTGTGTGTGTGTGTGTGTGTGTTTGTGGCTGGAGGACCATAGAGGAGAAAAAAGAGCTGAATAAAATCAGGAGGGGTGTTTACTGACAGGTAGATCAGGTAGATCCTCTGAGATTAGAGATGGTGAGAATGAAGTAGACAGACACTAGTGACATAGGATAAGGCAGGGGAGGAAATGCAGATCACAGAGAAGGCAGACTTGATGCCTTTATTGAGAGTTGATGGGACAGTTTGGGGAGGGTACCCCCTGTTGGTTTTAGGAAGAGGTGTGGTGCTATCAGCTGCTGAGAAAAATAAGGGAGGTGCTCCCATAGTTGGGGTAGAGCAGAAGGCTCCTGGGATAACATTCATGCCCAGGATAACTAAAATCCCCAAATGCACCTGTGAAGGCCAGCCTCTAAGAACAGTTCTCCCTGTCCTTGGTGATGGAACCATAATAAAAGTCAACTGAACCCTGGCAGAAGTGTCAATGAAAGTAATATTACAGAGAACCATTATATAGGCCAGAGGTCTCTTGCTTTTCTGTTTACCATCAGGTGCATGGCTTTTCTGGCCTCTCGTCTTAATTTTACCCTGAGGCAGCTTAGAATCAGGGTTCCACTTCTACTCATAAGCTAGAACTGGCATTTGCAGTGTTGGGAGGAGAGGGAAGCAGGATGTGGAAATGAGAGCATTGGCAGGCACTGGGGAGCTCAGAAATGTAAATGTACTTCTGACAATTCCAGGCCTGATTGGTACATACTGCTACCCTCCACCCCAGTACATCTCCTATCTTAGCTACTTCAGGCTGGCCTCCAACTTCCAATGTGAAGATCACAGGCACACTCCATGCACAGTTTATGTGGTGCTAATGATTGAACCCAGGCCTTGCATGTTAAGCAAGCACAATACCAACTGGGACAGTTTCACCATGTAACTCAAGCCAGCCTAGAGTCTATGTTCTAGTACGGGATGGCCTCAAACTGACAATCCTCCTGCCTCTGTCTCCCAAGAGCTGGGTTCCCAGAACATTTGAATTAGGGTTTTAACATCCACAAAGACAATTCCAGGAACCTTCTAGTCATGAAGAATGGAGTCGTTTAGATAAGTCACTTCTCTTAGAATGTTGCTTGAGATTAGAATTAAGATCTAGGTCTGTTATGATGGCACATGACTGTAATCTCAATGCTCTGGAGGCTAAGGCAGGAGGATTTCTGCAAATTTGAGGATAGACCTAGCTGCACAGTGACTTATAGACCTAGGCTACATAGAAAGACAGATGTATGAAAATATAAAAATTTTTACAGAATAAAATAAAAATGAAAACCAACCCCTCCCAATGGTCCCTTTGCTTAAATCCAAACATTGACTAACTTTAGATACCTTTTCCTACATCTCCTTCAGCTCAGCATCCAACTCTCTTTTAGCTAAAGTACAAGGATCCTAGCACAGAGAAGAAACTTTTCTCTCTTTTTTTCTTCTTTTTTTGAGATAAGGTCTCACTAACTAGCACAGACTAGCTTTTATAGCCTGGGCTAGCTTTTAATTTTCAATCATCAATCCTGCCTTAGCTTCCTAAGTGCTGGGAGCATAGGCATGCACCACCACCCTTGGCTCAGAAAGAGAGTCTTGCTGATTCTTCATTTTCGTCTTCAAAGAAATCCAGCCCAACCCTGCTGGTGCTTTTCCAGGGCTAAGTCATACTGTTCTAGCTATTGGGAGCGTCAGGCCTTTAGAAGCACTGGGAGACAGGGATTTGATAAGCCCTTGAGAATCCTCTGTGTGGGGACGGGAGAGATAGGCTGTGGGCTAGGGGGGAACTAATGGAAGGGAAGTGTACTTGCAGCCCCAGCAGGCAGTGGTGTGTGTGTGTGTGTGTGTGTGTGGAAACCACACTGTCAATCACTGGCATTTCAAGTTCCTCTTTGTTTTAATAACAGTACATGCCCTCTCTCTTGTCCCCTGTACTAATGGGTCTACATTTTGGGTCAACTCCAACTAGTTTCATCAGGATAGGCTGAGCAGGTCAGTCAGAATTGTCTATGACCAGCATCATCCTCAGAGATTCACCTGGACCAGCCGATTGGAGTTTGCTGAGGGCTTTGTGTGCAGTAAGGGTTACTTGTGGTTGAAAGTGTTCCCCAAAGTTCAAGGGCTGGAGCAGAGTCCCAATACAGCAGTGCTGGGAGGTGGGGCTGTGTGAGAGGTTAATCCAAGGCTGAATTAATGTTGAGGAAGGAGTAGGTTCCATGGCACTGGAGGGGGCTCCATGTGACAGGATGGGTTGGCTCCTTTTTGCCTTTTCTTACTCTTTGCTCTTCTGCTATGGAATAACTCAGAAAGGCCTTCCCCAGATACTGGCCTCTCAGCCCTGGGTTTCTCAGCTTCCAGAAATATGTATCAATTAATTCCTTTTCTTTTGTCATGGTGGGGGACAGCAACACAAACTAAACAGAAACATATTTCATTCATATATCCATCCACCCACCCACCCATCCATCCATCCACCCATCTAAATATGCAATGTTGGGGTAACACTAGAGTTGTATGCATGGCAGGCAACTGCTCTACCACTAAACTGTGCTCTCAGCCTATAGACTTTACATTTACTAGTGAGATTTCAAGGGTCCCTTTAATACCAAGCTTCACAGCCTTTATCCCAGTCAGCATCATGAGATTGGATTACTAACTCCTTGTCACTGAGCCCATCCCTACCTTTTGTGACAGGATCTTGTTGGATAGCCCAAGTTGATTTTAAAAATCAGGATATTTGTGCATCTTCCATTTGAGTACTAGGATTACAGGCATGTGTCAGCATGTCCCCCATAATAGTTTGATTGAGGCAAATTATCCATGAAACAATCCATTCGTTCAATTCTCCATCCATCTACTGACTATCACTTGCCTACTCTCCATCCACCCTCTGTTGGGAGCCATGCAGCCTAGTTTCAGACCAGTATATGAGTGCTTGTCCAATGTGTCTCCAGATAAGGCAAAGCCCACAGGGACAGTATCACTTGGCAAGGGCCAATGGACTTCAGGACAGCACAGAAATCTACTGGGACTGTGATCATTCATGGAAACCTCATATTTTTTTTCTTGAATATTTTCCCCTAAAGTTCTTTGGGAGCTGATGCCTCTTAGGTTTCTTATCTGGGGATGCCAGCTGTCTTTTCAGGCCCTGGGAACTGTCCTGATTCAGTACTGACAGGAACGGAAGCAGATCATCCCTATTTCTGTAAATATATTTTGAATAAGATTGTTGTTCTTGGAAATGTGTGCCTATGTTTATCACCTTTTAGTTTTGTACCTGGCTTGATATTTGGCCAAGCTAGGAAAATGATAAGTGTTGTTTTTGGTTTAAAGATGTTTAGATGTAAAAGTAAGTTGGGAAAAATTAATTTGACATATTTGTTTTTCTGGAGGATGGGAAAAATTGTTTATTAGTGTGGAAAAACATGTTTGTTTTTGATGTACAAGTAAAGATGACTGGAGCTTTTTGGGATCAGCCACTTGTCTGAAGTTCATCTGGTGGTCCCATAATTCATTTCTTCCAGACAATGTAGCCAATGCCTCTTTCCCTTCTTAGGACCTGAACCCAGGCTGTAGCAGGACCACAGCAACCCACCCACCCATCAGTGGACCAACCTCTGTGCATGGTGTACTGTTAGTTAATACTGAGGATAGTAACTAATGTGGGTTGAATATTTTATATTTTTAAGTCAGGCTGACCTTGAACTTGCTGTGTTGCCAAATATGACCTTGAACTTCTAATTCTCCAGCCTCTAAGTACTAGAATCTAGTAGGTGTTTACCACCACAACCGAATTTTGGGTACTGGGGATCAAACTCAGGGCATTGAGCTTACTAACTAATGTTCTACCAACTGAGCCACATCTCCAGGATTTAAGTTCAATCTTGAGGGTTCAGAAAGCATTTTGTAGGTGGGAAGAGAAGAGAAAGGAATGCATATGAGGATTGTTGTATAATATTAGTGGTAAGAAATGTGTTTTCAGGTAGCCTCTGCTGTCAAGGTAGCCAGATGGAAGGTACAGGGTCTCTAGTAGACTAGAGATGAACAAAGTCTGCATCATGTATGTCTTGGGTTCATGATGAGAAACCTAAGCAATTGAAAGGATGTCTATTGAAATCGTTTTGGCACTTTTGTATAAACCATGAAGCTATTTACTTCTCTAGACTTTCTGAGTTGTTGATGGCAAATGAGAGCCAGGCCCTATGACCATGAGGCCGGAGGCAGCCTGCCCACTATCCTGTATTGCCAACCTTTCTTCTGACTCATTCTCCTTCTCCCTATATCTAATCTTTCCCATCATTCAGTTTCTAATATACATGTCTGTAAACTCAGTTGGAACTCAATAAATGTTTGTTGAGTGAATCACTCTTCTATCAAAGGTGTGAGTGTACCTGAAAGCTCACTAGAATTTCTTTCACCATTCCAGGCTTGTGTCCATTTGTCTTGGCACACACACACACTCACACACACACACACACACACACACACACACACACACACACACACTCACAGACTTCTTCAAAACCCTTTAGTATTCAGCCTCAGGGGACACTGCTGGGTCCCAAGCTGCTAATTGTTATCTGTGGATGCTTCATGAAAATAGGAAAAGTTTTCCAGATCCAAAGCAGGGGAGTTAGGGCTGAGAATGTACATCAGTGGTGGAGGGCTTGCCCAGCATGAGCAAGGCCTAGGGTTCAATCCCTAACATCAGAAAAATAAATCCCCAAACCAAAAATAGCTGGGCTGGTTAACTTTTGTCAATTTGACAAGGGTCACCTGGCAAGAGGAATACCATTGAGGAATTGCTTCCATTAGATTGGCCTGTGACATGTCTGTGAGGGAGTTTTTTGATTGATAATTGATAGAGGAGTGCCCACCATTGTGGGTAGTGCCATCTCTAGGCAGGTGGGTTGGGGCTCCATCACAAAGGTAGCTGAGCAAGCCAGTATGGATTCCACCATGGTTTCTGCTTCATGTTCTTGCCTTGGAGCCCCTTGAAGATGAACTATAACTTGTAAGCTAAAATAACCTCTTTCCTTTTGCATTAGTTACTTTTCTCTTACTAAGAAATTAAGCATTCCACTCCTTAGTCCCAAACAGTATCATAACACAAAATATAGTCCAACTTCAAAATTTAACATTATCTTTCACAGTCTCCACACAATTTTAAGGTCCATAGTCTATTGTGAGACTCAAGGTCTCAACTGTAACCCCATGTAAAATCCATGAAACGCTATGGCCAAGGCAACTTATAAAAGAGTATGTAATTGGGATTATGGCTGCACAGAGTCCATGATTGCAGAGTGACAGCACGGTGGCCCGAATAAGTGAGAGCTTACATACTGAATTGCAAGGAGGCAGAGAGCACACTAGGAATGGCATGAGTCTTTTGAAACCTCAAAGCAAGTCCCTAGTGACATTCTTCCTCTAGCAAGGCGATACCTTCTAATCCTCTCCGAACAGCCACCAACTGCGGACCAATAATTCAAATGTTCAGACTTATAGGAGACATATTTAAATCGCCAGACTTCTCCATGTTGTTTTTTGGTCATGATAGTAGACCAATAGACTTTCACAGCAACAGAAGTCAAGCTAGACTCCCAACCAAATGGCCAAGCAATCAAACCCACCACCACTACCAAAGCAAAGGAGATAAGAGTAGAGCTTAGAAACAATGCCAGGTATGGTGGATTGCACCTCTAATTCTAGCACGTGGGAGATTGAGACAGGAGGACCTGTGGGAGTCTGGGATCAGCCTGGGTTACATAATACATTTCTGGTCAAGCAAGGCTACTAGAGAGTAGACCATATCTCTATCAGAAAAAAAAAAAAAAGACACTCCATGTCTGCAAGACTGCTCAGCACCAAAAGGTACTTGCTATATTAGCCTGGTAACGTGAGTTCAGTTCTGGGACCCAGTAAACATGGAAGGGGAGAGAAACACTCCTTTCTGTGACATCCATGTGCACCCCGTGGCATGCAGAGCACACTGTGCTAGTTTTCTTTTGGTTTGGTTTGGTTTTTTTTTTTTTTTTTTTTTTTTTTTTTTTTTTTTTTTTGTCAACTTACTCTAAACTTAGACATGTATGGGAAGAGGGAATCTTAATAGAGGAAATGCTGCCATCAGATTGTGCTGTAGGCAAGTCTATGGGTCACTTTCTTGATGAATGATTGATGTCAGAGGGCCTTCCTTGCCCTCTGGGAGCGGTGCCACCCTTGGGAAGGTGGTTCTGCAGTGTATGAGAAAGTAAACTGAGCAAGCTATGGGAAGAAAGCCAGTAAGCAGCCTTCCTCTCCTCCTTCAGTTCCTGCCTCCGGATTCCTGCTGTGACTTTTCTCAATGGACTGTGACATGGGATATATAAGCCAAATAAATCCTTTCTTCTCCAGGTTGCTTTTGGTCATGGTGTTTTATCACAGTAATAGAAATCGTAACTAAGGCATACAATATATGTACAAATAATAATGATTATAACAATAATAATATTGCAATTGGATTATTCAGTATTTGAAAAGTAATCCAAGGGTCAGGGAGGAGCACTGGGCTGAGTTTCCAGCTCTTTCCTTCCCCTGTGAACTGGCGGTAATAGCACCCAGGGGCCTCAGGGAGATGAGAAAGAACTAGGGAAGGCCATGGCTTTCTGCTGAGCTGGCCTTACAGAGTGCAACCACAGCCAGAATGAGCTTATGACTGGAGCAGGCTGCTGGGTCCTTTTGGGTGGGAGCGGCTGTGGATGGCTGCCTCCCCACATCTGGGACAGGTACTGTGAGCCGTGGAGATGGCTGACTCCAGGACTGGAAAGCAAAGTGTTGGCAACCAGGCTCTAAGGCACTGAGTCTTGTCCATTTAGATGCCAAACCCCAGGCTCTTCAGAGGCTCCTGGTGCCCTGAGGTGGTCAGACTTCAGGGCCATGAGGTTAGCATCAGTCTGCCTCTTCCCCACTGAGAGAAAACAGGCGATTACTGGGCCATTCTGGTCTGGCTTGAAATTCCAAGGAACTGTGGGTACCTTGTCCTCAGCTCACCTGGGCCAGGCCTGGAACTCCTTTCATAATCATCACTATGCTGGGTTCATTTGCCAGGTGAGCATGGTGGGCCAGAACATGGTGTCCGGTCACAGTGGCCTGCTGTGAGGCACAGGGTTATGATAAGGGAAACTGATCTGTGTGTGGCTTTTAAGGAAGGCCTTTCTCTCCGAAAGCCTGCCCTGCTTTATGCAAGCCCATATCAGCTGTTTCTTCTACCCCACACCAATCCCTGCCATGGAGCTGCTACGAGATTTATCTTCATTTTTACTGTATCTGAGAAGTTCATAAATCAACCAATTCTCCCAGAATCTTTATGTCTGTGGACAGAGCCTTGCAATCTTTATGAGCAAGTTTCTCTTCCGGTCATGATCAAAGGGCCTGACCCAAGCAGATCTAGGGATATGGATTTATCTAAATCCAGGCCAGTTGCTGGGCCTGCTGTGTCAGGTATGTAATCCCACTACTTGGGAAGATCACAAGTTCAAGTCCCATCTGGGCTGCAGAGCAAGTTCAAAGCCAGCCTGGACAGTTTCTCATGACCTTTTCTCAAAATAAAACGTGAGGCCAGTGGTGGGGTATATACCATAATCCTAGCACCCCAGTAAGAGGATAGTTGCAAATGGCAGATCTACATATGCAGTTTTTGGGTAGCAAGGACTACACAGTGAGACCTTGTTTCCAGACAAGTAAACAAACAATTCCTCGACATCAAAACAAATCAAAATAAAAAGTGAAAAAAGAGTATGAGGTCCTAAGTTCAACTCCCAGTGCTCCCAACCCAAGCTAATGCACACTGAAAGCATTTGAATTCTAAGAAAATCTGTAGAAGGAAAGGTGCAGGAAATTTTTTATCAACAATCAGCTAGCAGGGAATACACACACACACACACACACACACACACACACACACACACACACACACTGTGGATCAGTGGAAGGGAGAAGCAGGGTGTGTATGGTGAAGAGTCATAGAGGGCTTCCTGGAGGAAGATGTGACCTGGCTTGTGTGGTTTCACCCTTTATGGAAAGGTATTCCAGACAGACACAGCTGGACTTTGTGGACAGGCTCTTTAGAGAATGCCGAGTATAGGAGTATTCATCCAGAAGAGGTAGGTGGGTAGGCTGGGACCAGATGACTGTGTCTGGATGGCTGTCTACAAACAGGGGAAGCTACAGAAGATGGCATCAGCCAGGTGGCTCAGTCTATAGCTTCTCAAAGCAGGAGTACTGGGGGTGGGATGGAGTTGGCACTCTGCATTCCCAACATGTCGGGCAGGGTAGACTTGCTGAGACTATGGGTTCCTGGATTATCCTTGAGTAGGAAATTATTTTTTAATGGAAAACATAAAAATTTCATATAGGGATATAAGTATGTACATGTGTGTGGAGGCAGGGGAATAGCCTTGAGTCATATCCTCAGGTACTACCTTCTTTCTTTTTGACAAAGTATCTCTCCCTGGCTTAGAACTCACCAATTAGACTAGCCTGGCTGGCCAGTTAGCCCAAGGGACTCACCTGGGTTACAAATACCATTATGCCTTGCAGCTTTTGGTGGGCTCTGAGGATTGAACTCCTGTCTCCACATTTGTAAAGGTGAGGCCTGGACTATCTATCTCCCCAGCCCACGAGGGTATGTAGCTTTTCTTCAAGCCAGTGCGGAAGCTGGGCTCATTGGGGTTGGTGATAGTTGGTGCAGGAGAACCATCAGACAAGGCCCAGGTTAGGTGTTGGCTGTTTAAGACTGTGCCTTCTACTAGCTTTGGGAGCAGACTCTATCAACCCCAGTGACTCTTTGGGTTTCTCCCACCCACAAGAAAACCCAAGACAGGTCGGAGCAGACTCAGCTTAAGTCATGTTTCTACAGAGGGCAGACTTCAGCAACTGACATCACGACACCTATGGGAGATGGTGGAAACCTATTGCTGTTTGCTCCATCACAGGACCGGGAATGGCTCTGAGAGCAGAGAATGCGATTGCCTTCCATGCTGTGGTAAAAGCCGAAAACCACAGAGCACAGACTCCTAGACTGTGAGCAGCTGTTCCAGCGGGTTTCTGTTACTGCTGGTGAAGCCTTCATTCTTGTCATCTTGCTAGCAGGAGCATGGTGGCAGTTGCCAGAAGTTGGGGGTGGGGTGAGGGGGGGATCATGGGAGAATTTACATTTGAGAGAATTCCATTCATTGACTTAATTATTTCTGGGAATTCAGAAAAGACCACCATGATCCTCCAGCCACGAAAATGCTAGGGCTGGCCTTGAAAATGCCGGAATCTTGCAGCAACAGCTTTTGAGAAACCCTGGGCTATGCAAGTTTTTTAGCCTGAATAGTTTTCTTTTGTATGTGAAGTTTTGGAAACTTTAAATAGCATCATGGTACTAGATAGTTCAGGGGCTTCGAAGGGAGGTGAAGGGAGGAGGTCTTCTGGCAGAGATCCCCCCCACACACACACACCGGAGTCCCCAGCAGGCAATAGGCTCTGGGTTCACTCTCCTAGCACCACATAAACGAGGTGGTGTGGTAGTGCACACCTATACCCCAGAACTCAGGAGGTAGAGGCAGGAGGATCAAAAGTTCAAGGTCATCCTCAGATCCTTGTCCAATCTGAGGCCAGCCTGGTCTACACCCTGTCTCCCAAAATGAAACAAAACAAAAACAAAAAAAAAAAAAAAAAAAAAAGCACAAATAACCAGCTAGAGTTTTTGTTTTCGACATATGGGATGAAGTTATCCCAGAGTGAACATAATTAAAACTATTGGGGGCCTGGCATGATGTCTTGTTTTTAATTTAAAAATTTGAGCCAAGGTCTTGTAATGTAGGCTGGCCTCAAATATACTATGTAGCCGAGGATGACGTTGTACTTCTGATGTTTCTTTCTCCTTCTCCCAAGGTCTGGAACTTGAGGCATGTACCACTGTGTTGTGCTGGAATTGAACCCAGGGCTCTGTGCATTGTAGACAAGCACTCAACCAATTGAGCTTATCCCTCCCTGGTTTACCACACTTACCCCTTCATGCCTGTGTTTCCCGTTTGCCATGCCCGCACAAGACTTCATCTCTATTTAGTTCTATGTATTTATGCATTTTCCGTGCAGTAGTTACATTCAATCCTATTGTCTGCTTTTTATGCTTCATGGGTCCTAACTGTTTACGCTGTTCTGCAAGCCAGTGATTAAGTTCATGGGCTGTGTAATTCACTGGCTGGATACGTTATAGTTCACTGAGACCTTGCTATTGGCTAGTCCAGCCCGCGACGCCATTAAATAATGGAATGAGCAACAGAGTTAGTGGGAGTGTGAAACGGCACAGCCCTTTGGGGGAGAGGAATTTGGCAATATGTATTCCAGGCCTGAAAAAAATGTTCATGGCCTTTGAGCTAGTCATTCCACTTCTGGGAATCTCTCATAAGGAAATAATTCAAAGTGAAGACCTGGATTCCTGCTCTGAGATCAAAAATCTGTGTTTGGTACGCACACTCAGAACACCCTGAACTGTGCGAGCATGGAGAAACACGGTGTCAATGGTTACACCAAGAAATGGAATACTATATAACGATTAAAAATATGTATTTGGAACTTATGCATGGAAAATGACTATGACTGCAATAAATTGATGTAGGATTACATTTATACTATAATATCAGCTTTTTAAAAAAGGAGGCTACTGGGCTAGCTATGTGGCTCAGCAAGTTACTTACGACCAAGTCTGATGATTTGAGTTCAATCTCCAGGACCCACATAGGGCAATGAGTGAATCATTGCCTGTTATTTGTTCTTTGATCTTCACATGCTTGTGGAGGCACCCACAACCCGCCCTCCCCATATATGCATACATGCATGCAGACATGTACCCATGCACACATATGAACCAACTTTAAGAGATGAGGCATCTAACTGTGCCATGGAAAAACATAGGGAAGCATAGCAAAATATCAACAGGAGGTATAAAGTATGAATGATTATATTTTCCTTTCAATATTTTATGTTTTTTAAAAAACCCAAAAAGCCTTCAATAAATTAATTTTGAGATAGTATCTAATGAAACCAGATTGGTCTGGTAGTTGACGGGCTCAGGCTGGACTGGTAGTTGTTTTGTAGTGGCTGGAATAAGGCATTTTTAAACCCTAGCCTCGCTGTTCCACTGTACCTGGTGAGGTCTATATTTTGTTCTGATGAAGAAATAAACATTTTTGCACAAAACTGCAAGCATTTAAAGCAATCAATAATATATAAAACTAACTCCTGTTTATTGCCCTTTTCATGTTTATCTAAAATGTATTTCTAGAATAGACTTAGGGAAAGAATGCCATGTCACACTATCTGTGAGACCCCGAGGCAACTTAAGTTTTATAAAATGCAGTTTTGCCATTATCATATCTGGATTGTTTTTTCCACAGAAGAAAGGGAGGACGAGGTCAGCTTCAGGAAACTGGGCCTGGCCAGGCTCAGCAGCAGACATTCCTGTTAGGCTTGGAGCTTCCCGTATGTGGAGTCATGTCAGCTGTTAGCCAGAGAGGGCCATGTGAGCCTAGCCAGTTCATATTCATTAACTGTCTCCAAATGGAAGTTAAAATAGAAAACTCTCTGTCTTTCCAAAATGCTCTATGTAACCAGTTATTTCCTTCATAGTAATTAGAACTTTGTTTATTCATTTATTTGTCTTTTGAGACAAGGTCTTTTGTAGGCCCACCTTAAGCCTCTACATCCCTACTACTGGGATTACAGGAGTGTGCCACTGTGTTCTCTGGGAACTATCTTTGAAATGCAGAAACGAGCCAAAGATGTGGCTCAGTGGGTACAGTGATTGTCCAGCATGTACAAAGCTGTGGGTTCTACCTCCTGTATCAACTAAACCAGGCCTGGTGGTGCAAGCTAGTGACTCAGTGCCAATCAGGGCAGTAGGACCAAAAGTTTAATGACATCCTTGGCTGCATAGTGAGTTTGAGGCCATCCTGAGGCTATATAACACCCGGTCTCAACAAAACAAAGCAACAAAATAAGCAAAAGCTTAAATCTGGAAACATATCACAGGTTTCTCAAGGGAGAGGTTTATTAAATTCTAGATGCCCTGTGCAATGGGCTGCCACAGGGCTGCCAAGCATGACACAGCCTCATATTTATAAATACAGATGACATGCTAATTATGTCAGTTCAGTGATAAGAAGCAAACTGTTAAAGAAGAATCCTAGTACTCAGGAAGCTGAGGCAGGTGGATTGCCACAAGTTCTAAGCAGCTTGGTTTATACATTAAGTTCTAGGCCACTCAGGGTTACATAGCAAGACCCCGTTTCAAGAAAACTGAAGTAACAAACAAAGCCCTCACATAATACTTTCATAATCTAGAAACACACACACACACACACATCTGTAGGCTTACTCTGCAGATCAAATTTACACCTCCAGGATTGCTTGCACAGCACTTCACTCACTAAGCCATCTTGCTCACCCCTGTGATTTTATTTTCGAGTCAAGTTTTAAATTTTGTTGATTGAAAGTTTATTATCTTTAAAAAATAAATTTGAAAAAAAAAAACCCATCTTCATTTAACGAAAGAGAAGGGGAAGAAGAAGTGAGCTTGGCTTCTGCATGGGAGATGAGAAGTTGCTGGAAGTTCACTCTAGTCTTTTCTGATTCCGAGACAGACCCTCATGTAACCAGGACTTGCCCCAATCTCACTATGTGACTCAGCCTAGCCTTGGACTTGCAGTTATCCTCCTGCTTCTGCCTCAGGAGTGCTGATGTTAAAGTTATGCACCACCACACAATCAAGACCCCCAGAGTTTTAATCTGTGCTCCATCTAAACCAGGCAACTTACTTACTTTCTTTCTTTCTTTCTTTCTTTCTTTCTTTCTTTCTTTCTTTTTCTTTTTCTTTTTGAGACAGAGCCTCACTCTGAAACTCACTATGGAGTTATCCCAGGCTGCCGTTGACTTCCTTTGGGTTTTCTCTTTTCTTCTCTTTCTTCTCCCCTCCCCACACCCCACCTCTCCCTGCACATGTGTACTTGTGCAAGCATGGGTGTATGCAGGTGCACCCCCCCCCCCCATGCATGTGCGTGTGAAAAGCCATAGGTCAACTTTCACTATCTTCTGCACCATGCTTTGTAGAGACAGAACCTTGTTCTGAGCTTCCGTGGTCCCTGGATCTGCCTGTGTCCATCCCCATGCCTCAGCGATGGGGTTACAGGTATACACTGACATGCTGGTTCTGGGGACCCAGCTGAGATCTTCATGCTTGCAAGGCACTTTTCACATCGAACTATCTCCCCTCTCTTTGCATTTACAGTGACTCTTCTGCTTACGGGCATGTGCCAGCCAGCACACTGCCCCACTCCCAAGCCTCAAGCTTTACCCCCAACATCTGCCCCCTCTCCCCAGTCTCACCAGATCAGCACTAATCTGAAATTTATTAAGGCCGAGATGAGAAGCACTTCCTCCAGGAAGCCACCACAGTGTTCATCCCCAGCCCTGCTGCCTGCTCTCCTGTCACTGTTTGGAGCCTTAGAGCTACATAAGGTATTGTTACATAAGATATGAAGACATCCTCATCAGAGCAGCGCTGTGCCCCAAAGTAGCAGTAGGTGTATAACCAAATTTGCTGGAGGGCCAACACAGGAGCTGTTCTTCTCCAGGGTGAAGGGTTAATGGAGAGACAATAGTCATAAATAAATATGCTGTAGAGAGAAAGGCAGTGACATGGTAGAACCTTCTTGAATAACCCAGGTGGATCAGGGATTGCAGTGGGCACTGGATTTCTCTCAGTCCTCCTCTGATCTTCAAAAGCTACCAACCCTCAATTTGCAAATGGAGAAACTGAGGCTCAAGTTTGCCCAGCCAGAGGTGGGGGGGCAGGTAGACTTTTAATCCACGTCCATTTGACCCCACAATCCCTGGGCGCCAGATGGGTGACTCAGGATAGAAGGCTAGAGGTTTCCTTGGGCAAGTGTTCTTTCATGCCAATTGCTGAGGCAGATGTGTACTGAATTTAGTTTTTATTTGGGGATTTTCTGTTCTAGGTTCCATGTGTCAGAAGAGTGGTTAAGGGAGAGGCTCGCTTTTCCTTCCTTCCTTCCTTCCTTCCTTCCTTCCTTCCTTCCTTCCTTCCTCTTTCCCTTCCTCCCTTCTTCCCTTCCCTTCCTCCTTTCTCTCCTGCTCATTGCCCCCCTCCCTGCCCCTCTCTTTCAAATAATAGGCCATCAACAGTTTTCTCCCAGGTTAGAATTTAACTTCTCTCCTTTAGTGTTAGCCTCAACCAGTGTTGCCCCTCCCCTGAACACTATAAAACAATCAAGGTGTTTTCTTATTAAAGACAGCTGACCACGATGGGTTTTCCTTCTCCCGGCTTCCTGATCACTTCTGCTGAGTGTTACTAGGCACCAGCTGTTCGTGGAAAGTGGGGCATGATGCTGGGGGTTAGTTCAGTTGGCAGAGTGCTGCCTAGTATGTGTGGATCCCTGGGTCCAGTCCCCGGCAATGGGTAAACCTGATGATGTGGTACATGCCTGCCTGCAACACTAGCACTTTTGAGGCAGTCATAAGAGGATCAGAAGTTCAAGGTCATCCTTAGCTACATGGGAGATGCAGCCCAGGCTCCCCTCAGTCCTGGGGCAATCCTCCTGCCCCTGCCTCTTAAGTGCTAGGATTCCAGGTGTGAGTCACCACACACTCAGCTACTTAGGGTACCTTTATGGTCATTGACAGATGCACAAAACTCTCAAGTCACCCAGGAGTGTTCCCATCTGAGGGTTTACAAGGCAGAAAAAAGGAAATAGGGATGTTTCAGAAGAGTGCATAATTTACGACCCATCTAGAATCACTTTCAGTCCTCTGGGATAATTGTTATGCACAGTTGACTCTGTTATAGAAAACCCACCCAACAGCTCCAGAGGAAACCAGCCAGGTTCCTCTGAGTATTCCCCACCCCCACCCCATCAGTCTATGCCTGACTGTGTTCTGTGAGGGTTGCTCTTCTTTTTTTCATTGGATTTGCTTTTTGTTGAGGCAGAGTCTGGCCCTGTCTGACCTTGACCCTGGGGTAATCCTCCTGGCCTACTCTCCCAGGGCTGAGATGGCAGGAGCTCAGAGAAATACCTCAGCTGGGAATATGCCTGGGCTATTGGAAGTCTCACCTACCTGTGAATGACCATGAAGACACCCTGAGCAACTGGGTGTGGTGGCTCACACCTGTAATACTTGCACTGAGAAGGAGGGGCAAGATTGCCTGAGTTGAGGGCAGCCTAAGCATGTTTTGAGTTCTGGGTCAGCCTGGGCTAGAGTGAGACCCTGTATCAAGAAAACAAAGACAGGCTTTATGAGATGGCTAAGTGGGTAAAGGTGTTTGCTGCTAAGCCTGATGACCCGAGTTAAAAATGAACTTTGGTGAGAAGGAGAATTTATAAGTACAGAACTTTAATGGTGTGATGGATTAACATTATCAACTTGAGAGAGTCTAGAACACCAAAGAAACAAGCCTGTGTGTGTGTGTGTGTGTGTGCACCTGTGAGGGGTTTTCTTAATAGGTTTTTGAAGCAGGAAGAGCCACCCTAACTGGGTGACACCATCCCCTAAGCTGAAGTCCTGAACTGCATACAAAGAAAAAAGCTAGCTGTACATGGCCTTCATCTCTCTGCTTCCTGACCGTGGCTGAAATGTGAGCAGCCGTCTCAAACTCCTGCTGTCATGACTTCTTGGCCAATAATGAACTACGCTGTCCAACCATGAGATCAGACAAACTTCTTTCCCCTTAGATTGCCTTTGTCTTTGTGTTTTATCACAGTAACAGAACAGTAACTGAGATTAACTGAGACCGGTAACCGTGTCGGTGAGAACTGCTCAACCAGCCATCTGGTGGGCCCGTTGAAATCTGGGAACGTGTAAAGTCAGTTCTAAGACAAACTTTCAACTCTAAGAAGATAGCTTTCCCTCCAGTTCCTCAGACCTGGGCACAATGCCAAGCCTGCAAGTATAGAGGAAGGAAACTAGAGCTTTCTGATGCTTTTCTGGAGTTGCCTCTCTCCTGGGTCCTCCAGGTCCTTGCAAGAAATCCCGTTTAGCTTAAAGAGAAGCAAGGGAAACATCAGTCCATGTAAAGCGTCAGGCCTCACCCAAAACATTATAAAAGGAGTTGTAAATCCAGGGAACACAGTGTCTGCACACTCTGTAGCTGTCCAGAAAAATCTAGGCCAGACAACTGTGGTGGGGGAGTGGAAGGCTCAGGGTGATTCTTCACACTCCTCCCCTGCTCAGTCTGCTGCGGTTCCTCAAAACCCAGTTCCCAGCAGAGTCCGCGATGGCAGTCGCTGTGGTCCAATATGGAGCTGGGTGAAATTTGGCTGCCGGGGTTCTAGCATCCAAACGGGGCAGTCTGTGTGTTCTCCCAGCTTGCCTTCATTCTTTGCCTTTTGAGTTGAAATAACACAAATCTGTCTGAGAGGTTGATATCTGTTTGCTGAATATTGATTGATGAAATTTTTGGCTTTTCTACATGTATTTCTTGAATGCCTATTATATGAAAAAGAGAGGGGTGAGCAATAGAGGTGAATTTGGAGGTGAGTCCTCTCGCAGCCTAGGCCTTATGGGGTAGAACTCTGACTAGAGTCTATTGTTCAGTAGAATTATAGTGGAAGTCTCACTGGCACACTTACATAACTAAAATCCTAAATACTTAAATTCCTAAATTGTTTGGGGCTACAACAGAAAACTTAAACAGGTAAAATTAATATATATCCCCAATGCTACATGTATTATATTTGTTTAAGCCAATGAGTTAAAACATTACCAACTCAATACATAACCCAAAATGGAGTTGTTTGCTTGAGACAGTCTCTGTAGCTGAAGCCAGCATAGAACTCAGTCGGTAGCTGAGGATGGCCTTGAACTCCTCTTCCTGCCTCTACTTCCCATGGGCTGGGTTACAGGGAGGTGCCACCCTGTAGTGAAGACTGTTAA
Source organism: Phodopus roborovskii (assembly GCF_943737965.1). Lineage (NCBI taxonomy): Eukaryota > Metazoa > Chordata > Mammalia > Rodentia > Cricetidae > Phodopus > Phodopus roborovskii. The sequence continues at coordinate 431,207 of NW_026126444.1, forward strand.
GGAGTTGAGTGGAGTTCTGGATCTGGTTTTTGGCATTCTGTTGGTGGGACATCACTGAGGGATTGAAGGCCTGGTGTAGCATGGCCAGGGTCAGTGAAAGCAATGAAATTCAGTCCTGTGTGTTGGTCCCGGGTCTGACAAAGCACAGATGGGTCACCTTGTAGCTTCTCTCAGTTTCTGTATCTGCCTCCTGGGGCTAGGATCTCAGCTGACCATCACTGTTGCTGTTAGCATCAATGTTTGAGATGCTAATCTCCTGCTAAAGAAAGTAGTAACTGGTGAAACAAACAAAGGGGCTAGGACCAAATCAGAGATGTACAGATAGTGAGCCACATTGAAGGAAGTTCCTGCCTGTCTGTGTGAGACTGGATTATGTTCCTCTACATACATACACACACACACACACACACACACACACACACCACCACCACCACCACCACCACCACCACCACCACCACCACCACTAACAAAGGCAACATTACAATAACAAAGTCAACCTTACAATAACAAAGGCAACTTTAGACTCCCCGAGAAGGAAGAACTGACTTCCAAGTTCACTTGGCTGCTAAGCCCTTAGGAGACTGAATTACAGTAAATCTAAAAATAAGGCCTAGTGTTCTTCTTCCCTTAATGCACACAGCTTTCTCATTTCTACCTGCCTAGGGAACAATATAATCCAACAGGCACATTTGGCCCAATTTTGTTACACAGGACCCAGAAAAGCTCAAGGGAGAAAGAGTTCCTGAGATTGTAGCTTGTTGCTTGAAGATCAAACCCAGGGAGAGTTATTTTTATACCCAGTGGGTTTTTTCCCCCCTCTTCTTTCAACTGCCTGGTGTTTATCTTTGAAATGAGGGGTTTGTGCTGTTAAACAAAGTGCTTTTTTCCCTTCTTGATTATAAAAGATATACATGCTCATTGTAGAAAATTAGAAACTACAGGAAAAGGGGGAAGAAAAAGATGACATCTTGTCATTTGAAGAGAGCCATGGCTGACACTTCCAAGAATCTCCAGTAGCATTGTTTCTATATATTTATATTGTAATGTTTTTAGCTTGTGTTCATTGGCGTTTGGCCTGTGTGTGTGTGTGTGTGTGTGTGTGTGTGTGTGTGTGTGTGTGTAAGAGATAGAGAAAGAGAGAGAGTCCCCATTCCCTGGAACTGGAGTTACAGACAGTTGTGAGCTGCCTTGAGGGGCCTGGAAATTGAACCTGGGTCCTCTGGAAGAGCAGCCAGGGTTCTTAATATCCATTTCTCCAGCCCCCTTCAGTCTTAATATTTTAAATGGCTGTTTTCTTTTTGTTGTAGTACTGGGGACCTTGTCCATGTGAGGAAATGGCTCTACCCTGAGCTGCTCAGCCTAGAATTATTACTGCACCATTCCATGAAATAGAACAATGGCCTCCATGCTTCTTTTAAGTAGTTAAGCCCAGAAAACACACATGGCTGAGTGTCCATACTTGTGAAGTGGTTCTGGTACTTGACAGAATGTGCCTGTCTGGCAGAAGTCTGTTGAGCATTTCTTTCTGGTTTGGTGTTTCTCGTTTTTTCACACATTGAGGTGTGGCTTATCAAAACATTGCTCAGCTTTGCAAGATTTGGAGTTTTGTTTTTGTTTTGTTGTTTGTTTTTGTTTGTTTTTCAGTGTCAGCACAGTGTATGTTGGAACTCATGGTGTCATGAAATTAAGAACCACTGGTCATGTTGGAGTTCTGGGGAACCCTTGGGAGGCAGTCAGTGGTCTTGGTGAGCTGCAGACACTGTACAAATGGGACCATTCTCTTTTTTACTTGGGTTTTTCTTCATGAGAAAGGGTCTCATGTGACCTAGATTGGCTTTAAACTTTTATGCAGCCGAGTATGACCTTGAGTGACTGATCTGCCTGCCTTTACCTTTCCAGTGCTACGATCGCACCAGGTCCAGTTCTGGCCTTTTGCTCTTTCTCAAGGGTTTCAAAGTAGATGTTCAAGTTCCTGTGGAAAAGCTGCTGGTGTTTAGTTTTCCTCTCCCTCCCCCTCTCCCTCTTCCTTCCCTTTCTCTCCCCCAAACACAAAACCTGTCACAAATGAACAGAACCCACATCTCATGAATTTCTCCATCAAGGTCTTAACCACTATTTATTATAGTTATAAAGTTGGGCAAGGTGTCACACACCTGTAACCCCAGAATTTGGGAGGTAAAGGATCACTTTGAATTTCAGGCCAACTGGAGACCTGGCTTTTAAAAAATATTTTATAATTTAGTAAGTTGTACTTTATTTTCAGATTTATTTCTTTTCATTTTATGTGTATGTGTTTTTTGTTTGTTTGTTTTTGTTTTTGTTTTTTGTTTTTTGTTTTTTTTTTTTGCCTGTGCCATGCGAATGCAGTACCCAAGGAAACTAGAAGAGGGCATGGGATCCCTTAGAACTGGAGTACACTCAGCTGTTAGCCTTTACTTGGTCTGGGAATCGAACCCAGGTCATTTGGAAGAGCCTGCAGTGCTCCTAACTACGGATGCATATCTCTGGCTCTTGTAGATTTTAAAATAAAAATTTATTCAGAATCAAGATAGCAGGTATGTTGGCATAGTTATGCCTGAGACAATGGACCAAGTCATACAATACCCCAAACAGAATAAAACAGACCTCTGGGCAAATGATGGGTGGTTATCACATGCCATTCAGTCTGGGTTTTTTAAATTCACATAATTTATGACTGCTGCATTTTAAAAAGTAACATTTTTGGTTGCTAATAAAGATCTTGCAGATTTTTCTTTTCTTCTCAGCAACTCCTAGTTTCTATTGGTGTTTTTATAGATGTCATTATTTGTGTTTAAGAAATATGTACACACACACACACACACACATGTTTATGCTTCCCCAGAAATGTCACACTAGAGTCAAGATGATTGCTGCTTAACAAAGCACAGTGAAGAAATTCTTCTAGCACTTTACCATTAAGAATGATGCTTGCTTTGGATTTTTGTAATTTTTCAAGTTAAGGAAATTTCTATTTCTAGTTTTCTAAGTTTCTCGCCTCCGAATCATGTTTTACTGTTGCACTCTAAGACATTTTTGTGTGACTGCTCACACAGTCTTGTGGTTCGTCTCCCTGAATGTGTTACTGTGAGAAGGATGGAGGGCTGGCTCAGCAGTTAAGAACACCAAGTTTGGGTCCCAAAACCCATGCCAGGTGGCTCACAACTCCCTGTAACATCAGCTCCAGGGTATCTGATGTCCTCTTTCCCTTCTGGCCTCTGTGGGTACCCACCCCATCACACACACACACACACACACACACACACACACACACACACACACACACCCCAACCACACAATAAATATTATAAAATGTGTTACGATGATGAATAGCAAAAGTAGACATAAACACAAAATATATCTGGTTTAAGCCACTATGGCACTGTTAGATGAACACTGGCAATGTGTGTCGTTGGTTTTCGAAGTTACTAGATCTTTGTGTATGCATACAGTTCACATGTGATATTGACTGGCCAGTTCTCTTTGTCTCTCTCTCCCTCCTTCTCTCCCTCCCCCTCTCTCCTTCCTTCTTTTGTTCTTTCTTATCCTTCCTTCCTTCCTTCTTTCCTTCCTCCCTTCGTCCCTCATTCCCTCCCTCCCTTCCTTCCTCCCACCCTCCCTCATCCCCTCCCTCCCTTCCTCCCTTCCTTCCTTTCTTCCTTCCTTCCTTAGGCATATTTTCTTCAGCAAATAGATGGGAGATTTATTCTTCTCTGAGTTCCATGACAGAGACTGAATCTGTTACCTACCTATTCCCTGGCGTTTAGTTGAAACTAGCTTTTGGAATTGTTGGACCAGGGAATTCTGTTTATGAGAGTGTGCTGTATGATATATGTGCCCTGTGTATATGGGTGCACATGCTAGAGGCCAGAAAAGGACATTGGTTGATCTACTCTATCTTGATCTTCCTTATTCCTTTAAGAAAGGGTTTCTCTCATTGAACCTGGGGCTAGGCTGGGGGCCATCAGGCTTCATCAAACTTCCTTCTCTGTCCCCCACAGTATCATTGTTATAGGCATGCATGTGACTGTCCCCCACAGCACCAGTGTTACAGGCATGCATGTGACTACATCAAACTTTTTACATGAGTGCTAGGGATTGAGCTTTAGTTCTCATGCTCGTTGCAGCAAGATCTTTTACCCACTGAGCTATCTCCCAAAGTTCTTCTTGAGAATACACACACCTACCTTTAAGGGTGAAAGAAAAAGACAATTTCTAATTATTTTTAGTGGATTTTGTATAATGGTATGGAAGCATAAGATCCCTATCTATTTAAAATTTACTGGAATAAGGTCACCCATAATCTATGGACTTTTCAATTCTAGGTATTGACCCCAAGGCTTTGTACATGCTGGGCAAGCACCCTACCACTCATTCATAGCATTGATTAATATCCTTCCCCATTACACTCTTTGTAATTGTTTTCTACTTTATGACTCCCAATGCCACTTTTTGTTATTGTTATTGTATGAAACACTGGACGTCATATGTTCTAGGGAAGTGTCCCTGAGCTCTCTGTCTCTCTCCAGTCTTGTTACAAATAGACCAGCATGACTTAGATCTTGCAGTTCTCCTGCCTCAGCTTCCTCAAGTGCCAGAATTGCTGGCAAGGACCACCACTAGCTCCAAACATAATGCTATTTTTCTAAGCCTTTATAATTTTTTTATTCATTCTCACTCAAAGTTTATTAATCATTTTAAACTTGATGAAGAACCAATTTCTGACATTATTAAAACTTATTTTGTTTTACCTTCCAGAAATGTCTACTCCTATTATGTTGGTTTTTATACTTTCTTTCCATGAGTTCATTTTGTGTTTATTTTCCAAGCCCTTGCACTGGGTATTTAGTTTACAATACTCTAGCATGTCCTCCGTCCTAACCTTTCTGCTACCATGAACAAGCTCGCTCTAATGTTCATTTGGCTGTCCATGCATTCTGGCATATGCATCACCAGAGACAGTTCAAAGTATGCTCAAAGCCACAGCTTAATTTCTTCTTTAACCTTGGCCTTATTCAGATTTATACTCATACATCGTCAAACCCGTACTCTTCTTGTTATCTTTTTGTTTTATATTTCCGGATGAACTGTTTTGTGGCCTGGTGCCACAGAGAATACAGTGTAGAGGAGATTCTGCTTCTAAATGGTTTGGACTTGATAGCCTGGTAGACAGGTTCCATGTATGAAGTGAAAATCACATGGATTTTGTTGTCGTTGTTTTTGGAGGCAGGTCTCATGTAGTTCATGTTGGCCTTGAAATTCCTGTGTAATGAGAATAGCTTTGAACTTATGGTCTTCCTGTCTCTGTTTCCACTGTGTTGGGATCTCAGGCATGTGCCAGCATACCAAGATTATATGGTGCTGGGGAAATCCAACCCAAAGCTTTGTGGGTACTAAGCTAGCAATCAATCAACCGAGCTATACTCCAGATGTTACTTTATATATATTCTTTTGATTCCTTCCAATAAAGATACTAATAGAAACTAGTGTTTAAGAAGCATGAGGGGCTGAGAGGTCAGGTTCCCTCAAACACTATTTTTAACTTACATAATTGCTTAGACAGTCATTTGGGAAATAAGATAATAATAAGGTGATAATAATATTCTGAGTTTATTCATAAAAATGAGTTTAAGGACATCTTGGGGATTCCCTGTAACATTTGTGTTAGCCTGTCATTTCTTTGTTTCTCCACTCATGCTATCTATTGAGGGCACCAGGCCAGGCCCTGGACTGGGGTGTAGATCTGGCCTTGCCCTTGTGAAGTTCATGCTTGCTGACAAGTCTGCTAGCATTGTGAGATCATTTATTCCTTTAGTGAAATATAAGAATGAGTCTCAATATACTTGGAGGAAAATGTTGAGTAAATACACATTGCTATTTTGAGGATGATGATTGTGGTGACAGTTTTGCTGTTATTGTTGGTCATTGTGAGTTTTCAGACCCTGCCCTTCCACACCTCTTTCCTTAGCTCCTTGGGTTCTGAGTCCCCTTTAGGTCCCATCTCTAGCTCATTTCCTGGGAGTTTTTATCTCATCCCCTTATGACAGCTTCCCTGGAGGTGTCCCTAGCCCTGGCTTGATCTTTACATTTGCCTTAACTTCTTATTCCTCTTCACTACTCTTCCCTCCTTTTCTCCCTTCCCTTTCTCCCTTCCTTTTCTTCCCTGCTTCCTCCCCACCTACCCTTTGGGTGTTGGAGATTAAATACTGGGCTTCGTGCATGCTGGACAACTGCTCTACCAGTGAGTTATATCTGTACTCTTCTGTTTTTGTACTTTAGACAGGGTCTCCCTAGGGTGCCTAAGCTGGTCTTGAACTCATCCTGAAACTCATGCTGGTCTTGAACTTGGAATGCTCCTCCTGACTCAGTCTCCAGATTAGGTGCAATTACAGACTTGCACTGCTAGATCCAGATTAACTGACCTTGATTCTCTAGCTGCTTCTGCCTCACTGTGTGGCCCAAATTGAGCTTGAGTCTTGGATCCCAGCCTCTATCTCCCAGGTTCTGTGATTACAGGCATGATCTACCATGCCTGTGTTTATGCAGTGCTGGAGGCTGAGCCCAGGGCCTCAGTGCTTCTAGGCAAGTATTCTACCAACTGAGCTGCATCCCAGCCCATGTCCCCACTATTACTAAGCGGTGACCACGGACAAGTCACAGCCTCCTCTGGGGACTTAAGCTCCCTTGTCTCAAAACAGGGCTGACTCAGTTGCCTTTCTGGTTCACAAGGCTGTTGAGTGTCTCAGAGTGAGTAGAAAGCTTCTAGAAAATGAATGTGCTCATAAAGGCTAGCTGAGGAGGCCAATGTGCTCTGTGACGTCCAGTCTCTGCTGTTTCTCACTGGACTGCCTGGATTTGGGGGTGTAGCCTATGCTAGAAGCTAGGAGCCCAGGTAGAAACAAGCATTTGAGAAACCAGAAGGACTTTGTGGCTAGAGCAAAGAGGGCTAGAAAGTGTCGAGGACTGAGTCTAAGAGGCAAGCGGGACCTAGCATTCACAGGACATGCCAAGAAGAGTGGTAGGGGACAATAACAATTGCTGCTGGAGCTAACAGTGCATGCTTATTAAATGGCAGCAATTTCTCCAGCACTGAATGATGCACCCAACTGTAAGGAGTTGGTGTATGTGTGGGTGGGTGGCTGGGGTGTTGATGAGGAAGCTAAGGTTCCTAGATGTCAATCAACGTCTCCAAGGCCACACAGGTGATCTGGAGTTGACCTAGACCTCAAATCCAGGTCGTCTGACCCTAGGGAAAGCTGTCTAAATTACAACATTCTCCTTTTTAGTTGGTTGCTGGAAGATGATGACCTTGTTTGATTTGTCAGTCTCATGGGTGGGGTGGGGGTGGGGCTAACTATGATGGGCTTTGGCAAATTTGAGAGGCTTTATGGCACTAGAATGAACAGCTGTGTGGATTCATTCATTTAGTAACTACTTGATGAGTGTCCATGTGCCAGGCCCAGGAAAAACCAGGTTGGCTTGGGAATGTGCTGGAGAGGTCTGGGTTTTTGGAGGGAGAATAGGGAAGACTCCAGAATGACCTCACTGTGTAAGAAGAGCTCTTTCTATAGTTAGTGCATCCCACGCCACGGCTTTAGGGCAAGAAGGAAGATTGCTGGAAGGTTCCATCCTGCAGGTGGGAAGCCAGCACATCTGTAGCCAAGGCTTACTGGAGGCCCCTCCTGGCTGCCATGGCCTCCCCTCTGGCTAAGCATGAGGTCCTCCTTGGCTTTGATTCCCCATTAATTACCCTTGGAGATAATCTTCTAAATGCCAGTAATGACCACAGGTTAATTTCACTCACTTCTTCCACTTTTTTTTTTTTTTTTTCTTTAATGGGCCATTTGTGCTTGTTGGGATGTTTACCAAAGCAGCCAGCATAGAAACATAAATAAATGAACTTCTCTTGTCTGAAGGATCTCGAGATGGAATTAATTCGAGAGGAGTAATTTACAGGTGAATAATTACTTGGATCCCCCAGCACGGAGACCGCTCAGCTTCTCTAATTATTTACCTTCCCCCAATTTTCTCGTCTTTGAACTGCGCAGCATGGGGGTGTATGGGGGTGGCACAGGGAGCCAGAGATCTTACTTTGGATTTCCCCTCTCGATTGTGAAATCTCTCTTGGGGAAGGGCCTCATCAGGATGCAGGGCTGGCCATCTGAACTGTGCCTTGTGGGGTGCCTCATGTCACACCTTCATTCTGGTGGGGGATGCTACTGTCAGCCCCACTTACGGATGGAGAAACTGTGGTGCCATTGGGTGATGTCGTTCGCCTGTAGCTCAGGCTGGCTTCCTGACTCTCCTCCTTTGCCCTAAGCTGCACACAGGGCATCCTCACCTGCCCGCTTGCTTTCTGGCATTTACAGCTGGTGAACTCTTTTAAACATGCCATGCAGCTCAGCTCCCTTCACTGCATGAAGCCCCAGTGCTCTTTGCCAACAACCTGCTGTCTTTCCCTGTAGGCTGGTGGCCGCGCCCCTTCCTTACGCAGCTCATTTTCCATTTTAAGATTTCCTGTTTGAACTAAAGGGCAAAGATCTCGATGTATCAGCCTGGAGCCAAGCTTCTGTGTGTATAAAGGGGAGCTCTGGCCCCTGCCCTCTGTTTGTCCACTGGCCTTATCGATGGAGCCCAAGTCCCAAGTTCAGACGCTCCAGTTCCTTCCCGATTTGCTGGGTAAAGTCCGGCCATTCCGTGCCGGCGGCCAGGGCAGGCGGCCAGCCTGGAGCCAGTGGTCATTTACGGCCGGACAATGCTTCCATCCTGCCAGGAGATCCATTGGCTGCAGCTAGCAAACAGCCAAACATCTGGACAACGGGAGGACAGGGGTACTAAGGGTGCCCCCTCCCCCTTTTCTCTCTGCTCAAAAGTGACTCAGGCAGAGCCGGGTGTCTGGGCACCCATGTGTCTCTGGGAGTGAGGCCAGCCAGGCAGGTGCTGTTGAAGGCTGCTTGAAGCTACAGGCCCTCCTTTCAGGGTTCAGGTGTATTTCCTGGCCTAAAATGCACTCCCATTTACACACAAGTACACTTCAGCTAAAACTCGGAGCTCCCAGCTAAGTCCTTTCCCAGAGAGACACTTAACTGGTGCCATTTTTATGGAGGATAATAAGACCAATATCATTGCTGGCATGTTGGTTCCAAGGTCCTTTCATCTCCCACGTCTCATCTGATGTAGAGGACAGTCAGGAGTCGCCTAGATGGTTATCACCCAGGTGTTCCAGAGGAACCACCAGAGTCCTAATCAATGCTTCCATTGAGTAGTTCCTCCATGATTCAAGAGACACCACAGGCTGGGGATCTAGTGGTAATGTGGGTGTAGTCCCTTTTTGGGTGGACCAGAAACAAAGTGATTGGAAGGAAAGACACACAAGTCCAAAAAGTGGGTCTGTGTGTGCTGTAGAGCAGACTGAGGAATTGCTTTCACAAGGTTTATTCCAAACCCCTTGAGGACCGGGATAGGGCTGGAGCTCTCAGTGCCATCTCAGGGAGATCCCTGTTTACCTGAGATGCTTCTGCTATGCCCCCATAAGACAACAGGGCCTCCAATGGTACCATCCCTAAAGTTTTTATCTGCTTGACAAATAGCTTATCTCCCCTTCCTGAGAGGCAGTATGGCTCAAGACACTGAATGCACGTTTCCTGTGGAATAGACACACACACACACACACACACACACACACACACACACACACACACGCACTGTGCCATTCCATATCTCAACACTATTAATCAAAAGGCAAAAGGAAGCTTCCAGAACAGTGAAAATTGCTAGTTGGGGCTCAACCAAAGCAGATCTCTAGGTCTTATGTGCATATGTCTCAGAGACCAGGGATTAAATGTTGGGAGATTCACATTGTGATCTTGCTAAAAACATTTTCCAGTTTCAAATAACCTTGTCATCCTCTGTGGCCAATCATGCAGGCCCCTGTGGCAGGCCCTCAGGTAGCCCCTTTCCTGCTTAATATTTGTTGAGCCTTGGAATGGGTGATAAGGAGAGAACTTCTCCATGTGAAGGAGACTCCTCTTTCTATTGTAGAGTCAGGCTTCTGCCTGGGCTGTTATTGCTGACCCCTGTGATGAGGAAATGGCTGACCCACTTGCTAGCCACGCTTTATTAACTGTTAGGATGGACGGTGGCTCTGTCCTCTCTAGGCCAGCTTCTCCATTTGCTCTGCCATGATAAGATACCTGGAACTCCAGGAGCCTGGGAATGACAGGGTGTCCTCAGTAGTCAACCCTGGAACTGGCACTATGCTTCATCCTGGCTGGGTCTGCCACTCAGCTCTTCTCTGTCCTATCTTGACAGCCTGTTATCTGCAGCAAGTAGAGGCTCAGAGACTGTAGCATTGCTGGGAAAGTCTTGGAGGTCTTTGCTGGTCCCTAGCCTATAGCTACTGTCCCTCTTAGGAGGAGGCCGTGTGAAGTTCAAGGTGAAAACACACCTTCCCTCAGCACATCCCACTGATGTCTCTCCTGCTTTGAGCCGTTCAGAGTGATGTCCCAGTGATGTCTCTACTACATCTTTTACCTCCACTTCCTCTCAACGTTATCCTTTTCTATCCAAACTCTCTGGAAGGAACCTGCTATACAGCACAGTGTGATGTCAGTAACAACAGGGAGCCTGTAAACCCCAGGCCTGCTGTAGCCCAGCAGTGGGACTTGGGCCTCAGGTGTTTCATCTATGGAATAATTATCTCTTCCAAGGCTTGTGAAGACTCTATGAGATAATAATGCACTTAAAGCTCTGGCCAGTAGTGAACAAGACCATAGAATTATGGTGCTGGGCATTCTTGGACCCTGGGTGTCAAGCATTCCCATTTTACAGGCAAATAAGTCATGACCCAGGTTCAGATAGCTCGTGAGTGGCAGGACCAGGATGATGAATCCAGCTAGCTGGTTCAGGGCCAAGTTCTGTCCTGCACATAGGCCCTGCACATTGGCTGTGTCCCCTGGGGTCAGTTTTTCCCAGCCGAACCCCTTGCTGGCTAGCTATCTGCCTCCATGAAACTCATCCTGAAGACCTTGTAGGCAGCTCATCCCCCACCTTCCCTCAGCACCCCAAACACACTTCAGCCTTGTGGGGACAGAGCAATAATCTCATCAAGAAACATAAATAAAAGTTGTAACTGTCTGTTCCAGGGCTCTTACAAAGGAGCCCTTGACTTTTGAGACATAGAAGAGCTTTAAGGTAGAATTGCTGTAATGTATGCAGGTGAGGCTGGAAGGGAGCTGGGAAACTATCAGAGATAGACAGGGGTTATGTCCATTACACATACAGAGGAAGAGTAAAGGGCAAGGCCTGAACCTAGTACCTCTCACTCTGGACTGCTTGGCCCTGGACTGGGGAATTCTTTGACTCCTTTCTTTCTTACATTTTTTTTTTTTTAAAAAAGGCAAGGTATTATGTATCCCATGCTAGTCTCAGACTCATTGCATAGCCAAGGATGGCCTTGATTTTCTGATGTCCACTTCCTAAGTGCTGGAATTACAGGTAGGCACCACCACACCTAATTAATAGGGTACTGGGGAGGAAGCCAGGGCCTCATACACACTAGGCAAGCATGCTATCAACTGAGCTACATTCTAGTCCTGCTTTTTATTTATTTATTTATTAAAAATAGGTTCTTACTCTGTAGACAAGACTGATTTTGAACCAGGGATGTTTCCAGGGCCTCAGCCTCTCAAGTGGAGAAGCCAACCCCTGTGGTCTCCTCTCACATTTTATCCCTACTTTCACAACTATAAGAGAGAGAGAATAGTCTCCAATACATGGTGGCCATAAGCCTCACATCTAGTGTAGAAGCCTGCAAGGAGGTTAGTGTTTATCCTGAGAATTATGGATGTTATGTCATGAAGCAGAGGGGCTTTGGTCTCAGGACAGAGGTGATGTGACCCATCTAGGACACATAGCCTTGTTTTCTCCAAGAAGGCAGACTGTTGTGTCTCTTGCCATTTGACAAATCAAGGACTTCTGGGCAGAGATCTGGGAGCATGGACAAGAGGCCAGGAGCCCAGAACTTGATTGCAATGGAGCTATAGCCTGCCCCAGCTCCCCAGATCCAGGCTCAGTTAATCATGCCATTCTTCACATTAGGGATCAGAGTTTGGGATGGTCTTGGGCTGGGAAAGAAGAATGTTTTCCCAGTGTTCCTAAATACTTCATTCTTCTTGAGTCTGCCCCTGCATGATCTAGGACTATGAGAAAACAAGTCAGGCATCTCCCAAGCTTCACAGGGAGACATAGCTTTCTTTTGGAGACTTGAACTAAAGAGAGAAAGGTTGGGGAGGGGAGGGCTGCTTTGCCTAGGACAGAGGTAAAAGAGGAAGGGAGACATCTAGTCTCAGGCAGCTTTGGTTGAAGGACATATTCTCAGTTCCACACTCTGGCCTTGGGGAGAAGAAAGATGCAGTCAGTATGCTTAACTGTGGTAAGTTGTACCCAGACTTCAGAAAGAGCCCAATGTGGAAAAAACAAAAATAACAACCCCATCACCCCCCTAAAGCTTCTAGGTGTGTTAGGATCGAGGAAATATGGTATTTGCTTAGAAATGAAAATTGATTGCCTTTAACTCATGATAAGATAATTGTGTCCCTCTGAGTCATTGTCATGCATTGCTGTCCGTAAAGCTCACTCATTAAGTAGTAAGGGTATGTGTTTTATCTTAATTCATTTTTTTATAGGGCTGTGAATTCCTGCATTTATCTACCTTGGTTTTCCTGTGTAGACACAGGGCTGCCTGGTGAGATAACTTATTATCTTGCCACTATTTCTCTGGAACTCGGCCTAGGGCTGAAGTGGGCTTAGCTCTAACTGCCTGGTGGTATAACCTGGGAGGACTCACCTCATCGCTTACCTGTATTTCCAGCACACAGGGAAGCTACATGCTGTATCTCCTGGAAGGGCTAAGTGAGATATTTCTGGGTCACCTCTGTGAACACGGTGCTGGGATCCTCTAGAGCCATGGAATGGCCTTAGTCATCCTCCACACTGTCCCTGTCATCAGGCATGGCCACCTATACATGAACTTGTGTCAATTTGGTGTGTGATCTCCTGGGAAGGGCTGAAGAAGGTTCTGGACAATGAATTCAGTCTCATGAGACTCTGAGTCCTCACTGCTGGCTCAGGTCCTGACAGATAAACTGATAGCCACCTCGCTTTGAACATGCAACCCCACAGCTCTTTTGGTCTCCCTTACATCAACCGTAAATTGAGACAAATGATGGTACTGACTTGAGAGGGTATTTGGGGAGATTGCATGAGAGTAACATAAGATGCGTAAGGGTTACCATAGTGCTGGACATGGTGATGTGGGCCAGTCATCCCAGCCGCTCAGGAACCTCAAGGGCTGACCCCAGGACTTCAAGGCCAATCTGAACAACATAGTGAGACTGTGTCTCAAAAACAAAAGTTCCCCAAACCACGAAGCAAACTAATAAACAGTATACAGCAAATGAGATCTTTGGTGACTATTGTTTTAAATAAAAACATGCACCAGCCCTTGTACTAGACACTAAAAGTACATTAGCCCTGATGACCCCTGGGGAAATAGGGACTATTTGTCATGTGGTGGATAGAGAAGCAGGGGCAGCGGAGGATGTGAGTGGGGGGCAAGTGTGTCTTCAAGCCAGCACCCCAAGCATTCTCCTGACCTAGGGCAACCTAGCTTTCCTGCGACCAGAGCCGCAGTGTGAACCCTTATGCATTGCCAAGCTGGGATTCGTGTGCTTTTGAAAATCTGTGAGACCAAGTTGCCTTCTGCCTCAGAGACAAGACATCAGATGCTCTCTTCTGGTCTCCTTGGATACCAAGCAAGCATGTGGTGCACATACACACACAGAGTCAAACACCCATACATTACAAAAAAGATAAATCTTTTCTTTTTCTGTTGATAAATATATCTTTAAGAAGAGACTAGGAATCTGGAAGCAGACTCTCACAGGTGATGTTCCAGAAACAATAGCAGAAGCCTGATGCTGTCAGAGAAAACAGATCAGAGATACTGTCCCATACTTCTGATACTCAGGCAGAAAAGAAGCAAATCTGTATTCAGATGGGCTTCAGTCCCAAGCTTCTGCCTGTATAAACCACATTGGGAGCCATGGATTTGGGAGGTGGCACCAGGAGGAACAGGACTTCAAGGTCATCTTCAGCTACATAGTTTAAGGCTAGCCTGGACTATACAAGACCCTGTCTCAAGCTCTCTCTCTCTCTCTCTCTCTCTCTCTCTCTCTCTCTCTCTCTCTCGCTCACTCTCTCTCTCTCTCTCTCTCTCACACACACACACACACACACACACACACATACCAAATACAAACAAAACATCAAAATTACAACAAATTACACAGTAGTATCACATTTTCTTTATCAGAGCTGTATGACTCAGACCAGTTGGCAGATAAGCCTGGTGCCGGCTGAGAGGTAGTCCTTGGAGACTGGCCACCACAGTGGTAGCCCTTCTAGATACACTGGTCAACAAAGACCTGAGAAGGACTAGGCAAGTCCCATTATTTCAAGGGAGACAGTTCCCAACCATCATAGATTAATTCTGTGGCCACGCAGCACGTAGAGCCGTGCATCTTCCTGGATCACACTATTGATTGGAGAACTATGTGCACATCTGTGGTTCCTTTGTAGATTATATATCTCATGCTAGAGGTGTAGACTTCATCTGCATGGCAGGAGGGGGATGTAGGTGGTGGAAAGAAAAGTCATAATTGGGTGTCCATATCTAGGACAGAACAGAGTGCTAGGAATTAATGAATGATTGAAACTGTCTCCCCCATGAGAGGATTTAGAGGACCAGTGGGACTTGTCCAGGGCAACTCACAAAGAAGTGGCAGCTATGCTCAGATCCTCCTGATCTTATTTCTCTGACTTTAAGAAACCAAGATCTTTCTACCCCATGCCCTTTGCACAATGGCTCCCATTCTGAGCATGTTCCTACATCCTCAAGGTTTCTCTCTTAAAGCTCTGTGTTTGCTTCATAATCTTACCATGCTTGCATTTGCTTATTTATTTTAATTGTGTAGAGTCCTTTAGGAAGACACACAGGCCCCAAGAGCAAGGTGTTAGTCTGCCTTGTCCAAGACTGAATCTACCACCTAGAACAATGACAGTGCTTAGTATTTTGCCAAAGATGGGGGAGCTGTGATTTGGACCCTGGCTCTATGCATGAACTGTTCAAACTGCTTTGCTGAAGATACCATTCCCACACCATATAGTTCCTTTGTTTAAAGGGTTATGCTAGGCTTTTAATGTAGTCACAGACTTGCACAATTTTGTCACTCTAATAGCTATTAACAAACACCTTCTATTCCTTTCTTCACACTCCTGGCCACCCTCACCTGCCATCTGTTTCTATGGATTTGCCTGAGCATTTGGCAAGAATGAACTGTGTCCTATATCCATTAATAGGGTATTTGAGGTGTTTGCATCCCTCCCTCCTCTCCCACTCCCTTCTCTTTGTTTTAGTACTGGGCATAGCATCTAGGGCCTCACACATGCTAAACAAGTGTGCATCAGTCACTGAGCTGCACCCCTAGTCCTTCAACTTTCTAGGTCTCACTAAATTGTTCAGGCTGGCCTTGCACTCACTCTGTAGCCCAGTCCAGCTTCAAACTGATTCTTTTGCCTCATTCCTGAAAGTAGCTGGGATTAGAATTGTTTTCACATTGAAAGAAATGTGTTTTTTATTTATATCTGTGTGTGATGTGCATGCCATGGGCCTGCGTATGAAGGCAAGAAGAAACCTTTTGGAGTCTTTTCTCTTTTCCCTTGTTGAGGTGGGGCTTCTCTGCTGTCTGCCACTGTACAGTGTACTCCAGGAGACCTGGGCCATGAACTTCTAGCTGGTTTTTCTTATCTCCACTTCCTAACTCACTGTGGGAGTGCTGGGATTGTAATGCATACCACTGAATCCAGCTTTTTATCGTGACTTCCAGGTATCAAACTCAGGTCATTAGACTTATGTGGCAAGCTTTTTTATGTGGGACCCATCGTCTTGTCCTATTTCCACCCACCTTTTGGCTCTCGTGAATAATGTCACATGATCATATGTGTTTGAGATTTTTTTATGGGGACACACATTTATACCTCTTGGGCACAGGTATCTTTACTATGTCTTTTAACTCTCTTGCCAATCAGCTACATGAAACTCTCCTTTGAATGACTTGAGCTGGTGTGCTGGCTAGTTTTTTGTCAACCCAACACAAGCTGGAGTCATTGGAGGGGAGGGAAACCTCAACTGAAGAACATCTCCATAAGACAGGGCTGTAGGCAAGCCTGCAGGACATTTTCCTCATTAGTGATTGATGGGGGAGGCCCAGCCCATTGTGGGTAGAATTATCCTTAAATGCTGGTCCTGGATGTTATAAGAGAGCAGGCTGAGCAAGGCATGAAGAGCTAGCCAGAAAGCAGCTCCTTCAATGGCCTCTGCATCAGCTTCTACTTTTAGGTTCCTGTCCTGTGTGACATCTGCACTGACTTTCTTCAGTGATGGGCTATGATGTGAAAGTGTAAGCTAAATAAACCCTTTCCTCCCCAAATTGCTGTTGGTCATGGTGTTTCATCACAGTAATAGTAACTCTAAGACAGCCACCTTCCCTGGAGAAGCAAATTTGTCTCCCTGGTCTTCTATCTGCAGAGACTCAGGCTTCACTCCCCTGCCCCCCAAAGATGCCAAGGAAAATGTAGGGAGCTGAGAGTTGCAGTCTTTCCAGCCAGGTGGCAGGGTGGGCATGCCATTCTCTCTGCTGGGACTCACCTCACCTTTCATCTTTATAGAGGAGGAACAAAGATCACCATGCCTTGTTCCCAGACAGAAACAGACACAGCACTGTAATGATTAACATCATAACTTCGTTATTGGCCTTTGCAGGCCTCTTGTTGCCAGCCAGCAGCGCACAGACAACCCTGCTGCCTCAGGCTCTAGGCCCTATGTTGGAGGACACTTGAATGAAGCCAGTGTGTACCTGCCAAAGTCCCCTGATCACTGACTTTTGCCACAAGGGTTCACCTGGAGTAGTCTGACTAGTTCTGAAAGAGCCCCTTTAACCCAGAGGACATGGCCATTTTCGACCTGTCCCCTTTGACTCACCCCAGGTGCTCTGCCAGGAACACTTCCTATATCATCCTTGTTTTCATCCAGGCAGCAAAGCTGCTGCCACTGGCTTCATTTTACAGATGTGCATGGTGACTTCAAGGTGGAACCTATTATCCCACATACTATATTGTGGAATGGAAAAAAAAAAAATTCATCTAGAAGTTGAAGGCACTGCCATGGGATGATCCCAGGCTCACCTTGAATTTGCAGATGACGATGACCTTGAACTTTATTTATTATTTGTTTATTTAGTTTGTGTGTGTGTGTGTGAGAGAGAGAGAGACAGAGACAGAGAGAGACAGAGTTTTTGAGAGTCAGCTCTCTACTTCCACTGTGTGGGTTTAGGGGATCAAACTTAGGCTATTAGTCTTGGCTTGGTAGCAAGACACTGAGCCATCTCACTGGTCTGTGGCTTTGAACTTCTGATCCTTCTGCCTCTACCTCAGGAGTGCTGGGAATACAGGTGTGCCCATGCCTTGTTTTCACAGTGATGGTGATTGGACCCAGGGCCTCGTGCATGCTACGTAGGCACTCTGTCAACCAAGCTACATCCCAGCACATCAAACACTTCCTTATCTCTTCCTTTGGAATGCTTTTTCTTTTCTTTTACCTTGTCTTTGTAAAATTCCCCTACCCTTTTTTTTTTTTTTTTTTTTTTTTTTTTTTTTTTGAAGCAGGATCTCATGTAGCTGGTCTCAAACTTGCTAGCTAGCCAAAGCTAGACTTGAACTTCTGATCCTCCTTTTCCACCTCAAAAGTGCTGGGATTACGGTGCGGGGACACACCATGCCAAGACTCCCACCTCTTAATCCTACCCCCACCCTGTCTTGACATTTGCTTTATCTTGAGCAGACACAGCACCACTCATCATTTTATTTAGGAGGTGATTCACTTGGTTGTGCATTGGGCCCAGGCTGGTTTTTGATCTCATCTGCTACAGGCTCCCTGCTACAAAGGTGACTACCATGTCCAGGTCCAGGTCCTGTCTAGTAAGGAGACATCAGGCTAACCAAGGTGAGAGATCCTTGGATTCCCATTGTGTGGCAAGAGTACCAGATAAGGTGTTGCTGGAATGGGGAACTGAGGCATGACTAGGAGTTTGTTTGTTTCTCCTTAGTTCCTGGGCAATGGTGTTAGCTCTGTTGGTCTTAGGTATCCTAGTCTTCTGCATCGAAGTAGACATGACTTAACCTGTACCTGGCTTTTCTTGGCAACAGCTCTGTAGACCAGAGATTGACCTTGGACCCTAGAAGAGCTGATTCCTAGGTAAGCTAGAGACCACTGATTACGACTATGGCTTGTAAAGTTGAGCTCAGCCAATTGGATTTTGTTTTCTACAAGTTAGACTTGGGACCAGAGAAACGGACTTAGTGGATACTTTGTTCTGTGTGCTCAGGTGCCAGGTGGAAGTGAGATTGAGAGGCCACAGAAGCTGGGTGTGGGTGAAACAAGTAAACAGCGAACACTCAGATTCTCTCTGTCTCTGTGTGTAAGACTCCCAAAGACAAGGAGAAAGTGGGGGTTGGGGAGAGAGGAGAGGGAGAGTGGTTCCATCCAGCTTTGGGGGTAAAGGGCATAGGGTTTCCAGTCTCCAATGTGGCCTCTACTTTCCTTCTTGGTGTGTCTGTGTGAGTTCAAGAACAGCCCTTGGAAAAATTAGTTTGTTGGGTTGGATATAGAAGTCAGCCTAGCACATACAAAACCCTGAGAGTTTGAGTCCAGTGTCACATAAAATGGAGTGGTGATGCATATCAGTGATCCCAGTACTGGAGAGAAGGAAGCAGGAGGATCAGGTGCTCAAGATTATCCTCAGATAAATATATTTTTTGGCCCATTGGGGTTATAGGAGACTATCTCAAAAATAGCAAAACAAACAACATAACCAACTAAAGTAACACAATTATTAGTCCTTGAAACAGGCAGGAGGTGGTGGGGCACACCTTTAATCCCAGCACTCAGGAGGCAGAGGCAGGTGGATATCCAATTTTGAGGCCAGCCTGGTTTACAGAGCTAGTTATAGGACAACCAGGACTACACGGAGAAGCCCTGTCTTGAAAAACCAAATAAAATAAAATATCAATCTTTGAAACTCAGTCTTGACTGCACTAATACTCTGTTCCAAAACTTTTCAGGCAGACAGATCCTTTTCAGTTGCATAAGATGAAGAGGTTATTCAAGAACATTCTGGAAAAGGCCAGCATCAGCTCTGAGGAGGAAAAGAATTGGTCCTAGCGGATGCAGTTCCAATGATGGAATTGTTGGACTTTTAAGAGCCCTTTGTGATTGGAATTGGGGAAAGCATGTGAGAAGTAAGTCTCCCCAGTGGGTCTGGGTGTATAGGACCTGCTTTGTCAGAAAAGCCTGTCTTCTCCCCCCCCTCTCTCTCTCTCTCTGTGTGTGTGTGTGTGTGTGTGTGTGTGTAGGTCAGAAGACAACCTCCAGTGCCATCCTTAGGAATGCTATACACTTCCTTTGAGGCAGGGTCTCTTAATGTCCTATTGGTCTAATTGACCAATTATGCTACACCAGCTAGCCATTGAGCCCCAATGGCTCTCTGCTCCCAGTGCTGGTAATTACAAGGTATGTGCCACTACCTCTGGAGTTTTTATGTGGATTATGGGTCTCAAACTCAGGTCCCCACTCTTGCAAGGCACTTCCTCAGCATCCCCAGCAGCCTTTTTATAAAGAAAATACATTTGCTGATTTTTTCTTTCTTTCTTTCTTGAGACAGGGCTTCATGCAGCATAAACTGGCCTTGAACTCACTAGCTCACTATGGAGCCAAAGATGACCACAAACTCTGGATTCTCCTGCCTCTACTCCCCAAATGCTGAGATTACAGGCACAGGCCACCACACTCAACTTTAAAGGTCTTGTGCTTGGCCTTGGTTTTAGTTTTGCAGTGCTGGGGCTCAAGCCCAAGACTTTGTGCATGCCAGGCAAGCTCTGAGCTGTACGCCCTAGTCCTCTTTTTCCCTCTTTAAATTTCAAGGTAGAATCTCCCTAAGTTACCCAGGCTGGCTTTGATCTTACTTCATGTCTCAGACAGGCATTGAACTCGTGACTCTCCTGCCTCAGTGACAGGCTTGCCTCACCATGCTTGGCTTACTGCTGTTGTTGAAGTCACATCCAACACAATGTTTGTTTAGTGAAGGAGGCTCAATGCAAGGTATAAAGGACATGGAAAATAATCACACATGTGTCCCCGTGGGGCAACTGACAGATTGACAGGACCTGAAAAATTCAATATTTAAGTGTTCCCACAGTTAAGGACACAGGGTTATGGGGTTATAGAGCCCAAAGATAGGGGTTTTAGTGCCTCCATGGAGTAAAATTTTGGGGACAGTTGGGACTTTAGCAGGATAAGGACAGAGCACAGAGCCTTCGGGTGTGCTGAAATGATAAATAAATCACAGATTGACAGGTTGTGTCTTAAAGAACAGATATACATGGCTCACAGGTCTGGAGACAGGAAGTTCCTGGTCAGAGGGGCTAGCATGGTGAAGGCTGCCAGCCTTGGAGTGCTTCATCAAGTCCTCACCCCTGAGAATCTGTGAGAGTGCTCTCCGCTGTCTTTATTGTAGGTATATTGGGCCACTATAGCAAAATCCCACAAACTAGGAAGGTTATAAACAAGAGAAAGATGTTTCTCATAGTTGTAGATTCTGGGAGGTCCAAGATGAAAGCTCTGGCAGGATGGAGGGTCTTCTGAGAGCTGGCTTTCTGACTACTTGATGATGCCATTTTGCTGGGTCCCACATAGTGGAATAGGTGAGCAAGTTTTCTGGGAATCACTTATAAGGACGCTAATTGCCTGCCATAGCCCCACATAGTCATCATCTTCACCCTGCAGGCTAGGATTTCAGTGCATTCATTTGGAGGGGGAGGGGACTACAGGCATTCATTGCCTATCTGTTCACCAATGGTGAGAGTACCAAGAGCGGAGGCTAAGAAAGGCTCAGGTTGTTTCACAGAAAGCCTCGAGTGATTGTCTACTGAATCCCAATGTCACACTAAAGGTCAAATGAAAGGCATGAATCACAGCCCCACTACAAACCTGTTCTCATGATCAGAAGCAGGTGTCTAGGATGTGCTCTAGGGTGAGGGGATGGAACACAACAGAGGTGGGTGATATTGGGAGAGCTGACTCTCCACCGTCTGAAGTTTACACTGGGTCCTGCTGTTCCTTCATTTCCCGACTCTTCTCTAGCATAAGAGGCAGCTCTTTGGCAGCAAGGAAGGCACCTGACCTATCATTTATCTGGAGACCCAAGCACACAGCGACCTTCAGAAGAGAGCAAGACTTAGCTTTTCTGACAGAGCATCCCAGGAACAGCCACTAAGTGATTGTAAACCATTCTGCAACTATTAAGTACCCCTTTGATGTTGCATCGGAATAATAATTTTTTTCAAGTCTCCTCTCTTGAAGGACACAGTGATTCATTCTTTCTTCCCTTCTTTGCCCATTAAAAGGCCTTTCCCTCTGCACTCAGTTAAGAACAATAAAGGAATAGTCAGCACCAACCAGATCAAGGGGTGGAAAAATATGAGGCTTGATTGAAGCTTTTGTTCCCGTGGCTCTCTCTCTACTTAGCACTGATGACTGTGCTGCTGATGAGATCTTAGGAGGACTCACTTGGGACAGGCAGCTACCTAAGTGCTCTCTAGAAGACCCTTTTGCACACAGGGAAAACTAAGACTCAGAAGAGAATGCAAATTGGATATGGAGCTTTGATGGGCGAGTGCTTGCCTATCATGCATGAGGTCCTTCGTGCCTAGCATGAACCACATAAACTGGGCATGGTGGCACTATCTGTGATCACAGCACTCAGGAGATGGAGGCAGATAGACCAGAAGTTCAAAGTTGCCCTCAGCTACATGCTAAGTTCAAGGCTAGCCTGGGCTATACATGATCCTGTTTTAAAACACTAAAAAATAAGAGACTAAGTAATTCCCCAGGGTTGTATAGGTTGTGCTGGAGCTATATTCACTCCCCCCACCCTCCTCTCTATCCAGGTTTGTCATTATTACTTTTAACTATGTGGAGGTATGTACCTGCATGTGGGTATGTGCACATGAGTGCTGGTGCCCAAGGAAGCCAGAGGCATAGGCTCCCCTGGAGCAAGAGTTATAGACACTCTGTGAGCTGCCTCATGTGGCTGCCGGGAACACATCTCAGATCCTCCAGAAGAGTGGAGCATGCTCCTAACCATCGCTCCACCTCTCCCGCCCCTTTCTCCTTTCTTTAGACAGGGGAGTTTATTAGTTTCTATTGTAGGTGTTATTCATTGTGTGTGCTAAACATGGTCACAACACTTCTTTTTGGGGGCAAGTATGGAGGCAGGGTCTTATTCTATAGCCCAGGCAGGACTTGAACTCCTGATTCTCCTGTGCCCGCCTCCTGAGTGACAGGGTTAAAGGCACACAGCACCACACCCAGCTACTGAACTGGGTTCTAAGTTGAGGAACCCATTTGACCTTCAAGCTGTTCCAAAAGATTGGCATGACTCCCACAGCCTCAACAGACTAGAGTGTTCTATTCTGAGTCAGCATGTTGCCCAATTCCATGTTACCTACTTACTGTTAACTCAACTTGTAAGGAAATAAAAAGTACTATAAAAAAATTCCCCGGATCTACCTGCTTTCCACCTCACTTGTTTATTCTTGCACCGCCCTTCCTGTAGTTATCCGTGTGTGCTTAGATTTTGATTGTAGGCATACATTCATTTCGAAATATTGGTACAATCTATGCAATGGTTTACTCGTCTTTTATCAACTGACATTATTTCAGACACTTTCCCAAAACTTGATAATTATATTTTTCTTAGAGTATAAATGCCCTGGAGATACCATTGTTCACTTGCTTATGAGTCTTCATTTTTGCACAATTTTCCCTTGCAGTGACTGTTTCTATCTATATTGTTATAGTTATTTAAGTTTTAATGAAAACATATGTTATGCATATTTATGGAATATTACATGATTCTTTTTCTCCCTTCCTCCACCTTTTACTTCTCCCCTCTTCCTAGAGCTCATGTAGCTCAGGTTGACGCTGAATTCACTGTGTGTCTGAGCATGATCTTGAATTCTTGATGCTCTATCTCCCAAGTGGTGGGATTACAGGCATGGATCACCATACTTGACTGTTTGTTTTTGAGACATCATGTTTATATGTAGTCTAAGCTACTCTCAAACTTGTGATCCTTCTGCCTTAGACTCCTTAGTACTGGGATTATGGGCATATGCCCCATACCTGGCTCTATGGGATGCTTTAGTATACATGTATATCGTGTAATGCTCATTGGGTGAACACATCAATTTCTTCAAGCTAAGATCAGTTCTTTGTGAGGAAAGCGTTTCTTTAGCATACACTTGTCAAGTACCTGTATGCACCAAGCTATGTTCAGTAGCTAAAGGCAATAGACACAGCCCATGGCTTCCTCTCCTCTGGGAGAGGCCAAAGGCACACATGATCTAAAAAATAACCATGGTCTATGATCGTGCCATACAAAGATGAAATGGGGGTGGAAACTAAATGGGGGACTCTCTGATCTACATTATGGAAGCCACTTGTACACACAGGGGCTTCTGAGCTGAGAGACAGACAGTGAGGACAATTCAGGCCTTTAGAGGGCTGGTTAGTGGCTGTCTTGGTCTTCTCTCCTACCCCTGATTTAGCTCTCCAATAGGTACAGCTGGAAGGACCACCTCATCTCTGCATGAAGGGTCCACACAGGGTCTTGAGGCCTGCCTCATCTCTGCGTGACCATGGGCTGGCTTCGTTCTCTTGCACAGCTTCCCCTTGTAATCCTATACCTTCGCTAACAGCTCTGAGTGAGGTCTTGTTTCTTGACCTGATTGAGTGTCCTGGTGGCCCAGGTACACAGGAACCTTATAACATGAACGGTTGGGATCATGGGGAATGGGTGGGAGGAGGTGGGGACAAATTAACCAAGCACAGATTATAGTCGCATCTCTGTGCTGGGAAGTGGAATCAATATTGATCAAGCCTCATGTCCAAGAAAAATGACACCCTACTTCTGAAGCAGGAGGGGGAATGCCGTACAGGCAAAACATGAAGTGATGTGCATCGAGTATAGTTTGTCTCTGCATCTCCTTTCTCACCCTAGACATTGAACCCTTGTATGCTTCCTCCGTCGGCACACCTTTCTTTTCTCTGCCTGGATGGTGCTTTCTCATTACTACTCGCTAGCGTCCAGCCAAGTGGCCTTTGCCAATAATCTATATTCCGTCCCTTGTCTATTTCTTCATAGCAATGTTATAATCTACTGTTATCTTGTGCCTTCCTTCATTTACCTTCATCCTCTCCCACTTGTTTTGTGGGAGGGCAGGGGACTGTGTCTATCCTGTTCCCTGAATTTTTTTGCCTAGTGTGTCACACACAGTTTGCAACATGACAGGTGATCATTAAATATGTATGGTGCAAAGAATGAATGGGTGGGTGTTAGTGTTCCCCTTCTTTGGGGTTGTAATGACTTACTGGGTTACATCCAAAGCCCCACACAGCTTATTTATTAGGCAAATATTCACTAAGTAATCGATGTGGCCCAGCCGCGTAGCCTGTAGACCTGGAGCCTCTGGCTTCAGTTTGTCTCTGCCCATTTGGGACAAGCCAGAAGAGAGCTCGTTCCCCCCCCCCCCTCCGCTCACATTATAGCACCCTGCCTGGGGATGGAAGAACAGTGAGAGTCTGAAGAGAGTGGATGTGGCTTGGCTCTGTGACCTCCACAGTATTTTGCCAATGTCGCCTTGCCTTGCTGTTGCCAGTAGATCACTTAGCTCTCTGCTGGCTAGGATTCCAAGCCACGTCTGCGTTGGACTCCTTTCTTTCCCCCTTGCATGTCTTGTTGCTAGTCAGCACTTGTATCCTTCTAGAGGTGTGTGTGTGTGTGTGTGTGTGCGTGTGTGCGTGTGTGTGTGTGTGTGTGTGTGTGTGTGTGGACCCTCACACTGCAGTGCTGGGGGTGGTAGTCAGGGCTTGCACACTCTAGGCAAGGGCTCCATGTACTACTGAACAGTATCATCAGCTCTACACCCTTATTTAGTAGTCAAAGCTATGTGCCAATTTCCACTGAGTGTCAGGACTGTCCCAGCCCCAGGGCTGGGCTCTGGGTTTCAGTGCAAAGAAGTCCTAGTCTGAGGCTTCACCGGTGTTGGGGTGTGCATAGTCAGGGGAGCAGGGATCCCTATGAGGAAACCTCCACCTGACTGACTTCAGGTACTCTCAAGATAGTCTGCTTGCTTATTTGCAAGGTGGTGGGGCTCTGGCCTTTGGTGATAATTGTGTGTGGGGGGAACTGGCAGGTCATCAACTGTAATGTTTATTTATTTTTTCAATTAAAAAATTAAAGTGACCTTCAAAGGCCGAGAATTGAAAACACCAGGCATGGAGATCACTAAGTTTCTCACTTGGTCTGGACACAATGGCTAGCTTCCTCTTTCTTTCTCCCCAGAGGCCCAGGGTATTGGGCAACTGCAGGCCAGCCCATTTGACTCTTCCCCATTCGGCCAGGACGAGGGCTGAGGGAGAAGCCTTTTTCCAGGGCCCGTGTGAAGAAACTATGTCCTGTCCTTGATTTCATCATTATGTAAAGGCAAAGAATCCTCCCAATGTGATTCTCAGTGGGGATACATTGTTGTTGCTTCTTTTTCTTCTCTTTATAGTGGAAGGAACTGAACCTTAGACCCCATGTAGGAGAGGCACATGCTGTACCTCTAAGCTACAACCCTAATCCTTATTTTTGTTCTTTTGTATACCTGTGTCTGTTCTCAATTGGTGTAGGCCTCATCTTGTGGTGTTTTGTTTCTTTTTTTGTAAATCAGGGGTCATGTTAAGTTTCTGGTGGAGACTCAATTGCTTGCCTAGCAAAGGCCAGTCCGTGGACCCTCATAGATTTTTAGTAAATCTCTCTTTATATCTTCCATAACTTTCTATGTTGTTCTTATTGTGTGTGTGTATGTATGTGCATACTGGTGTGTGCTCATACATGTGGGTATGGATATGCACATGCCCCAATGTCATGTAGAAAGGTCAGAGGACAGCTTTCTCTTTACTGTGGGTTCTGGGGATCAAACTCAGGGCATAAGGCTGATAAGACAAATGCCCTTACCTATTAAGTCACTTTCCCTCCTTAATCATTTTTTTCTTTTTCTTTCTTTTTTTTTCTTTTTCTTTTTTTTTTCTTTTTCTTTTTTCTTTTTTTGTTAGAGAAGCATTAGAGACTCACGCATAGAAATTAATGGATGTGAGGCAAGAAATGTATCCCTGACCTGTAGCCCCAGCCCTGTAACTATCCTTTTAGGGGTGTGTGTTTCATCTCCATGCCTCTCTGAAATCTACACACTGAGGTACATAGAGGTGATGCTGATGATGCTGATGCTGATGATGCTGAAGATACCTCCTCAGACTGAGCTGAGCAATGAAGGGCAAAGAATGCTTTTGTTGTTCTCAGCATTGCACTTGTTGCCCCACTCAGTTTTTGAGTGCACAGTTTGCTTCTTGAACATATCACAGACACCTGCCACTTTGCCTTGGGAGAACTGTGCAGTTGGGACATTTCCCTCCTGTCTTGATCTTTCTCTTGTTCCTGCCCATCGTATTTCCCAGCATATTTATCCCAGCTTAGCCCTTGGCATGTTCTGCATGTTTGTCTTGTACTCCAGACTGTTGGCTTCTGACTGGACTGGTAGGATTCTCCTGACCACAAACTCCCTTCCGGTCCTCTGTTCTCAGAGACTATCAAGTTGGCTCACCTTGGACCTGGATGTCTCTTATGGTCCAAACTTGACTGGGTCCTTGGTAGTTCGTTTAACCTGGCTGAGTCACACGAGGGGCACCTTGTTCCTCTGTGGGATCCCTCTTCCTGAAAGCAAAGAGAGCTTGATCCCACCTCTCCCTCCCAACAGGTGTCCAGTACATGAGTTACCGGGGCTAAAGCAGTAAAACAATATTCTGTGCTATAAACCCAAAGCTCATCTGTGAAGGTCAGTGTGCTCAGAGGTGTTTTTACAGCCAGCAAACACAGCAGCCATTTACAGTGGAGCACACTGGCTCATAAATTATTTCACAGATAGCACTAGCCCCTTATTTACAGAGGAACTGGGGGAGGGGAAGATTACACATCTACTTTGCATGGTGAGAAAATGAAACTCTGGTTTTTACCCACGGACTTCCTACTGTTCTCCTGATAACTTTTCCCCCCTCTTACCCACCTGTCGTACCTGTCATTTAGCTTTTTTTTTTTTTTTTTTTTTTTTCCCTTTTGGTTGGTAGGCCCCATGTATTTTGTTTTTGTTTATTTGCCTTTTGTCAGAATCCTGACCTCTGAGAGGAACTACTTTGATCCAAATTGTCTGTGTAGAGAGCATCTCCCAGACTAAGGCTCTGTCAGTGACAGATAGTGAGTTTTGGAACTTACAGATATGGGTAATGAGCATTGGTAGAAAGTGCTTGTATGCCCTTTTGTTTGTCAGTTGTTTGGTTTGAGACTGCATCTAGCCAGCACTGGCTATCCTGTTAACTCACCATGTAGCCCAGGCTGGCCTCAGACTTGTGATCCTCCTGCTTCGGCCTCCTGAGTGCTGGGATCACAGGCATGTGTCAGCATGACTGACATCATGTGCCCACTTCTGCCACTCAAGGGCTTTTGGGAGAGTGACCATTTCTACCACAGGTAAAGACTGTCTGCTTCCATCACTGTGCAGAAAATATGCCTCAAGCCACCTGCCAACAAGTGTATACTGCTACCAGGAGCCCTGTTCTTTTTATGCACGCCAGCTGCCAGTACCTTGTTCTCCCTGTGTTTGCCCTTGAATGTTGGTTGGCCTGGGGCATTGGAAATGGGATGAAGAAGGATTGAAAAATTATACACTGGGGACATGGATGTCTGGTAGAGGTTGGTAATGTATAAGAAAAGGCCAATGGAGATGGGGTTAGTCAGACACAGATTAGAGCCTCAGGTCTGCTATAGCCCAGCTGCTGTGTTCACTTGGGCACCTTGTTGTCACCTAAGTTCTTGGTTTATTCATTTGTCAATGGGCCTACAAGAGTCTCCGCATGGAGAAAGGTAAAATAAGACTCCCTGTGGAAGAGCCACATGTGATCTGAGTGGAGTGGTGGGCCATGTGGACTACATGGTTGTGGGGGCCCCAGCGGAATGCCCAGGGTCACACAGCAATTCCTCCCCTTCTCCCCCTCCTCAGAAGAGCTCAGATAGAGGCACTCCAAGGCTAATGAGCCATGGTTCATAAGAGCTGCTCTGAAACATGGCTGACTTAGGATGTGTGTGCACGTGAATGGGCACCCTGCTGGTTGACCTACAGACCAGGGCCTTCCATGGTTTAACAGAAGTTTATCATGTCTCCCCTGCTTTTCTGATGCAAGGAGCTTGAGTTGGTTACTTTTCTCATGGTTGTGAACAAATACTGACCAAAGCAATGTAAGGGGATATGGCTTTGTTTTGGAGAACTGTTAGGGGTAAATTCTGTTGTGGTGTAGGAAGCATGGTGACAAATATGTAAGAAAGCTGGTCACACTGTGTCCACAGGCAGGAAGGAAGGCAAGGCAGTTCCTGGTGACCAGTTTGCTTTCTCTTCTCATGAGGTCTGGGACCCCAGCCCACTGGACAATGCTGCTCACCATTTAGGATAGCCTGTCTCATTTCAGTGAACCTCATCCGGAAAAGTCATTGCACCCATGCTAGAGGCTGGACTCTTCATTGAGCCTAGCTTCTGTCAGATTGGCCCTTACCCTCTGAGTATTTATTTCAGCTATGGCAGCCCAGTGGCTCGGAAGGCTACGAGCTGAGGATACCCCGCAAGATTGCTACTTCCTGTTCCTCTGCCTCTAGGCAGAAAGGATGGAGAATATCCACTGTCCTGAGAACAGTGATGGCCCTCCCAGTTCTTTTAGCCATATAACCCTCATGGAAGGCTGGTGCCAGAGTCTCAAAATACCAGGATGTTCTGTAGACATTTGCACTAAAGGACTTTTCCTGACTTCAATCTAAGAGCTGTTTGTGTCTAGGAGTGTCATATTTCTTCCCAATTCCTGAACAACAACAAACAAACAAACAAACAAACAAAACAAACAACAAAACCAGATATGCTTCAGTTTATTCTAGTTACAACTCTTGTCCCTTTGCAGGAGAGAGAAACTAGCCCTTGCTGTCTTACCTGCCATATATCCCTGAATCCTGGCCACAGCCTCCAGCTACAGGCTGGAATAGCTGACCCAAGGTGGGTCAAGCAAGGGGAGGGGAGGCTCATCTGCTTTCATCCGGAAAGCAGAATTAGGGTTCTGAACCTGAGACTCTGGCCCCAAAGCCAAGCACAACTTTGCTGCCTGAAAGGTTGGGAGGGAGACCGATGATGTAGAGGCCATGATGAAGGATATTGATTGGTGAGGAGAGTGGTAGGGATAGGAAAATGGAAATATAGGAAGAAATGCACACCGTACTTGCTTTATCAGGGTGGACAGTAGTGAAACTTGTCCTGGGAAGCTCCGTGTTTAGAAGCTCACGGAGCCTCTATGGTGGTGGTTGTCTCATTGTAACTCCCCTTCCCCCAGCCTCCAATGAGAGATCTGACAGCTGGACCATGACTTCCCACCCTACTTGATCAGTTGGTAGCAATGGGCATTTTTCCGAATTAACCACCTTTATTGGCAGTTCTGTAAACTTGTCGGTGCCACCTAGTAATAAAAGGCTATTATATAAGTGCTTCCCTCAGGGCTTAGAGAGAGACATAGAGAGGGAGAGAGAGGTATTGCCATTTCCCTTATTAGAGCAAGTTCAGTATGCCCAAGGTCCAATAGCTGATGATGATGAAGACAGGTAGAACCACTTCCCGGATCCCAGCATCCCTGTCTTGCCACAGTCCTGTTTTCTGGGAAAATGATGTTCTCAAAGTTAATCACCATGATCACCTTAGAAACTCAGGGACTGTGTTGGCTGAGTTCTGGGATGACATTTTGAATCAAGGTCTAGCGGTGTAGCCCTGGCTGGCTTAGAACTTGACTCACAGTGCTGGTATAGTCCAATCTCCAGTTATTTTTATCATTTTTTAAAAAATAAAACTACATTTTATTGTATTCTAAGTCCTATCAATCAATCACGTGACTCCTACCTCCATGCTATATACTTTATTCATTCATTGTTTTTTAAAGTTAGTGTACAAAATGATGGGTTTATTATGACATTTTTGTAGATAAATATCATCATACTTTGCTCTTATTTGCCATCTCCTGACACAGGCTTAGTAGTCTGTTTTATACGGGAGTATTTCATAAGGGAGTTAAGTGCCTAGACTAAGACTCCATAGGTTTCTAGTGCATGGCAGTACTTGATTTGAATTTATGGTTCCATCCATTCTATTATGTTTAAAGAGAAAAATTCATCATTTCTATTTAACCACCAACCCATTCACCCATCCCTCCCTCTATTCATGAGTCACCATCCACCCACCCACATATCTATCCATTGATCCACTCACCTTCCATCTACCCACAATCCATTCATCAATCCATACTTCCATCTACCTTTATATTCATTCACTTTACATATATCCATCTACTTATCTGCTAATTTCCTAGCTATGCACCTAACTCATCCACCTTATCCATTCACCTATCCACCCACAGATCCATCCATCCATCCATCCATCCTCCACCAACTCATCACCCATCTATTTATCCATCATTCTTCCATCCACCCCATGGACCCAGGGATGTCCCCCACTCCCCCCCCACCATGAATCTACCAATCCATTTATCCACCCACTGTGTTTAGTCTCCAAATTATCTCTCAGTGCCTTCTTTGTAGCAGGTTTTATGACAGCTTGGTCTAGCTCATATAAATACAATGATGAAAAATCTGTCATTTGCTTCCAGGATCTTGTGGCTTATTGGTAGAGTAATCCATCAATGACATAATAAGATGCTGGATGAGTGTGGTGGAAGAAATTCATAGGTAGAAGTAGATTAAGCTTGTTCATTTAGTTGCAAGAGCTGTGATCCTTGTCCCTTTCTGATAATAAGTTGTTTTGACGGGCCCTGCATGCAATTTTCAAAATCTCCTTTTAATTCAATGAGGCACCTGCCTCAGTGGCATCCTTGTGGGTAGTGGCAAAACAGGAAGTCATCCTCCATGTGAATTAGGCTAATTCGGTGAAAATGAAATGAATAGTTGTATAACCTACGCTGATAGGAGGTCCAGAGAACACAAAGCTGTGCTTTCTGCAGAGGCTGCTGACTCATGAGCCTGGACTCCAGCAGCTTACATAAATCATCTTCAGGTGACAACTAAGTGGGGCTCACCCGTTGCACAGGAGCTGGGCTGCCTCTTCCTATTAGGCTCTGGAGTGCATTTTTATAACTGCCCAGACATGTAGAGATCTCCTAATTTGGAGATCACAGGTCCTAGGAGGTCTCTGAGTGGATGTCAGTGACCTGCAACAACAAAACTGAGCCTAGAATGCTTTGTAGGTAGACATGCAGCATCCTGGGGTAAGGGCTATAACTTTAATCAGTTTCTCAGAATGATCCCTGAGAACAGTAATGTAGAAATAATACAAGGTAATGATGTGATTTCTGATTCTTCCCAGGCATTTTGTTTCACCAAGTCTGGGGTGAGAACCAGATCTCTGTTTTTTTTTTTTTTTTTTTTTGGCTCTTTACAGATTTCCAGGTGATTTTAATGCTCACTCAGTCCTAGGAACCACTGAACTAGAACACTACTTCTCAACTTAAATGAGCAAATGAAGCCCCTGGCGGTCTTATTAGTGGGGCAGATTTTTGGGTCATCCAGACTAGGATGGTATGGGACGGGATGGAATGGATGGAAGATTCCATGCATCTAACTAGCTCCCAGGTGTTGTTACTGCTGGTGGTGATGGTGGCATACTATGCTTTGAGTAGAGAAATTTTGGCTAAAAACATATGTATGCCTGGGTCACTCATAGGACACTGGTTAGATTCAACCACACCCAAATCCTTTGCTTGAGATTGAGGCTAATTACTCAAGCCACTTCCCTTTGGGGTGGGGTTGTTGGGGGAGGCACAATTAGAGGGAAGTTAAGAGATTTGCTAGGAAGTGTTGACTACTTCACAGTCCAAAATTCTATTTCCAGTGGCTGTACAGTTAAAAAAAAAATGGGTGCAGAAAACTTTTTAGTAGATAGACATACATGCTGTGTTTTGCAAAAAAAAAACCCAAGTAAGCCTGAATTCTGATAGACTTAGGCATAAAACTAGGTCCTCATATAGATCTTTCATCCATGTAACCACCTGCCAGCAGAATGATTGACTGACACATGAAACAGTAAGACTCAATTTTTCATGTATAGCAAGAAGTAGTTTGTAAGGTTAGAATTCCTGAACCCCCTTCTCCTGCTCCCCCCACCCAAAAAAAAAAGGAAGAATTCATCTTGGCTCCAAGTTTGAGGGTATAGAATCAATCATGGTTTGGGAACCCTTGTGGCTTCCTCCTCTTCCTTTTTATTGTCTGAGATTGTATTCTTTGAGATAATGCCCATATGCAGGGTGGATCTGACCCTTCAGTTAACCCTCTGTGGGAAAGCCCTCACAGATATGCCCAGAGGTGTGTCTCCTAAGTGCTTCTAAATCCAGCCATGTTGGCATTGTAGACTAACTGCTGTGCCTCTAGCATGTTGCTGACAGGAGAAGAGGGAGCACACTTAGCACCAGGTCTGCTTGTGAAGTAAAACAGCCTACCTGCTGGAATCATATGCCCAGATACCCCAAGTTACAGGGGGGGGGGGAAAGGAAAGGAAAGGAAAGGAAAGGAAAGAAAGGAAAGGAAAACAAGGTTGAAAAGGGTGATGCATGTTTCTTGCTTCTAAGAGAAGTAAAAGAGATCTGAAAAATGAAGAAAAATGAAGCTGGTCCCTCAGTAGAACCTGCAACATCATGTGATCTAGGCTATTTATTGAATCATTCTAAGGGTCAGTTTCCCCATTTGTAAAACAGGTAAACACTTCCTTCTAGCAATGACTGGCCAAGTGTGGAGAGTGGTTCCCATACCCTCTGCAGGCATTCACCTGGAAGCTTGGCCCTTTGAATCAGAGTCTCGGAAGGTGGAACCCAGCAGTCTGTCTTAACAGGTTTTCAAGGTGATGCTGATGAATGCTGAAGCTTGAGAACCACTACCCTAGGGATCTTGGGAAGGCTGGGTAAGGCAATTACTTATGGTGCTGACTCTAAGTGTTTCTAACTGCCTGGGGTTTACATCTTTAACTAAAACAAGCTGTGGTGGTATTAGTGTGTGTGTGTGTGTGTGTGTGTGTGTGTGTGTGTGTGTGTTTAGAATGCTACAAAATATGCTTCTTAGAATAAGGAGTTTAAAGATGTCTAAGACAGATTCTTCAAGGATTCTTTAAAGAGCAGTAGACTCCCTGTCTGTTGAGTAAAGGGCTGGGAACAGGCAACAGAGCTGAAGAAGGTTGGGGGACTTCACTTTCCAGAGGTTATAGATTTATTGATTTATAATTCACACATCATAAGATTATCCTTGTGAGTCCATACTTCAGTGGTCTTTAGCACATTCACAGAGCTGCATAACCATCACTGAGATCAAGTTTCAGAACATTTTAACAGCTCCCAAGGAAACCTTCTACCCACTAATAATCATTCTTCCTTCTCCTCTCCTCCCAGATTCTGGAAACGACTACTGCACTTGCTATTTCTAAGGATTTCCTTTATTTATTTATTATTTAATTTTTTTTTTACTGACTTGTTTACCAAGAGGACTTCCAAGATTAAAATTGACATCATCATGAAGAGATCAAAATTCCTAGACCAAAGTCTACCATGAGTTCATCCTGTGAAAACAAGAACAACAATGATGATATTGTTTATTGTTGTGAACAAATGTGGTTGTGTTCTCCTAGGCATCAGAGCACATGCGTGGATGATTACACATCTCTTCTGTAAGGTAGTCATCCCTATATGGTCTCTAAGGATCTATGGTTCTGACAGTCTAACGTGTAATTTATGCTTTTTGGAGTCAATCAGAAATTCCACCCCTTGCTTCGGGTCCTGATCCATGAATGGGAGAGAAAGGCGGTGGTGACAGAAATGGGAATAGGTAATCAGGCTAGAAAGGACCCTAAAGCCTTAGACTCAAAAGAAATTGTAATGGCATCTAGATCAGGGGTTTTCCATCTGTGGTCATGACAGCCTGGGAGGTGTTGAATGACCCTTTCACAGGGTCACCTAAGACCACTAGAAACACAGATATGTGCATTATTATTCATAACAGTGGAAAAATCATAGTTATGAAGTAGCAACAAAAATAATTTTATGGGAAACTATATTAAAGATTTAGGAAGGATTCAGAAGGTTGAGAACAACTGCTGTAGAGGAAGGACAGGACTGGTAGCCTAGGAACCTTGTAAAATTTCTACCCTGGGAGGAGAAAGCAGATGGATTCCACTGGTCTTCAGGGCACAAGCATGCCTAATGGCAGAGCAATGGGTCAATGAAAGAGAAACCCTACTGCAGAAGTGAGACACTGTGTGGGTGGGTTATTTTGACAGGGAATGAGCACTCTATCCCTGGGAGTTATGTACTGAGGCTGGTGTGCTAGTTTGAATGTAATTGGGCCTCATAATCTCACAGGGAGTGGCATTATTAGGAGGTATGGCTCTGCTAGACTGGGTATGGCCTTGTTGGAGGAAGTGTGTCACTGTGGGGGTGGGCTTTCAGGTTTCCTATGCTCAGGATACCACCCAGTGTCTCAGTTGACTTCCTGTTGCCTGCAAGATATAGGACTCCCAACTATTTCTCCAGGACCACATGCACCTGCCCAATCCTATGCTTCCCATCATGATGATAATTGACTGAACCTCTGAAACTATAAGGGGCCACTTCAATAAAATGTTTCCTTTTTAAGAGTTGCTATGGTCATGGTATCTCTTCCCAATAATAAAAACCCTAATTAAGACAGCTGGTGTTTCAAACACTCAGTGAGGGATGAACTGCAGGCCTGTCACATCTCTGGCATAATATGATGTTGTAGATCCATGAAGTTCTGGCATAAACATGTCTGTGACAGATAAAGAAGACTGAACCTGTGACTGGTGTATACCTCTTTCTGACTAGCATTTTGATTTGCCAACAAGGGGATTCTACAGAGATGTGTGGATAGGCAGGAAAAAAAGCTGAGTACTGTTCAAAGACGGGATGAAGACTAGGCAAGAGATGCTTGCCGGGGAGGACCCATCAATGCATGAACTATCTGTGTGTTTTGCTCCAAGAAGCTTGTCACCTACATGTCTGGAAGATATTTCTAGACTGAGTTAGTTGAGGTAGGAAGACCCACTCTAAATGTGGATAG
Organism: Phodopus roborovskii; assembly: GCF_943737965.1. NCBI lineage: Eukaryota > Metazoa > Chordata > Mammalia > Rodentia > Cricetidae > Phodopus > Phodopus roborovskii. The sequence goes on from NW_026126444.1 coordinate 466,705, forward strand.
TGTTGTTCCTTGGGCTTGGGACCCTGACTCAATAGAGAGGAGAAGGTGAGCTAAGTATTCTCAAACTGTGAACCAAAATCCCTTCTTGCCTTAAGTTTCTTTATCAGGTTCACAGCAACTAGGGAAGTAACTGACACCCTGGATCAGGTATGCTCAAGGAATCTCCCCACTGGAGGTCATTGTGAGGTGGATTTACCTTTGACCCTGATGCTGCTTTCCTTGCTGAGTATGGGAACTCCAGCAGGCCTCAGGAGCACAAGGTGACCTAAGGACACCTGATCTGTCTTAAAAGAACATCACAAGCAGGGATTTTAAGCTTGTCCATTTGCCTCAAGGTGAGTGCCCCAGAAGTTTCCAGCTGCCTTGTCTTCACAAGATGGGCACCTGGCTCCGATCTAGTTCCCCAAACCACATGCAGTTCCAAGACGAGGCTCTACAGTATACGAGATGGATAGACAACCCTCTGGAGCTTTAGAGAGAATGTGGTCACTTCAGCCTTTATAAATGTGTCTAAGGGATTGGAGAGATAGCTCATATCAGGAAGTGCTTGATTTGTAAGCATAAGGACCTGAGTTTGAGCCCATGTGAAAAACCCACTTTTGGTGGTACACACTGTAATTCCTGTTCTGCAGAGGGGCCTCACTGACCAACTAGCCAACTTGGTGAATTACAGGCCAATGGGAGACCTTGTCTTGAAACATAAGGTAAGGAATGGCACCCAAAGTTGTCATCTGGCCTACACATACATCTCTCTCTCTCTCTCTCTCTCTCTCTCTCTCTCTCTCTCTCTCTCTCTCTCTCTCTCTCTCTCTTGTTTTCAGACAAAACTTGTCTGCCAGGTGGCTGGTGGAATACAATGAGTGTAGGTGTGGTATCAGGTGAGTTGGAATCTGCACACTGACTAACCCCATGTAGCTGGCTGGTACATAAAAACCTAACCTTCCTTTGAGAAAGCTTGGATGCTAATACTGGATTTTTGAGGTTCAAGCTATAGAAGGTAGAAACAGCAGGGTTTGGGAGGCAGTGGGTCATATCCACTCTTTGTATTGTGTACTTATTCTTAGCAGCACCACTAACAGCATTCGTTGAAGAAGCATGTCCTGCCAGGAGCCCGGGGTGTGAGTGGAGTTTATGAAGGTCTCCTGGCTTTTGTCTACCCAGTGGTGTCTTCTGCAGACACATGTTTGGACTGAACTTCACCCTCAGACAATGAGGAAACATTGTTTTAAAGGCCTCACTTGTCAAAAGAAAGTTATAAAACAAAGTTAACAAGACTGCCAGACACAGTTGGCCCTGGAATTGGCTGTAGTGGGTAAGACTGGAATTTGGGGCTTGATTGCCCCTGCCCTTTCTGCTACCTGTGTTTTACACCTGGCCTGGCCTGGCCTGGTGGGGGCTATGTGCTCTGTCTAGATGATAAAGTTGACAGGCAGGTCACCAAAGATTATTGGCTGCTAAATGTGTAAAAGCAGGCTGCTGCATTCCCCTGAATGGAAGTGCAGGCCGCCCTTCAGTTTGGCATTCAATGAGCCCTTCTGGATGGAGACAGAATTGTTGGATCCATGTGACCCAACCTGTACTTGCTGAGTGGGGAGCCCAGGCCCAGAGTGAGTGGGGCATGCTATCCATGTTTCCTCACAGTTTTAAAAAGATATATATATATAAAAAAAAGAGGGCTGAAGATGTTGTGCAGTTGGTAGATGACTTGTCTAGTATGTTCAAGGCCCTGAGTTCAATCTTAGCATAAACTGGATGCAGTGGCACATGTCTGTGATCTCACACGTGGGAGGCAGAAGCAAGAAGATCAGTAGTTCAAGATTGTCTTAAGCTGCACAGATAGTTTGAGGCCAGCCTGGAGTGCATGTGACCCCAAAGGCAAAAAAAAAAAAAAAAAAAAAAAAAAAAAAAAGATAAAACCATGAAAATTTGGAAGAATAAATAGACAAGACCTTTCAGAGATCAGAGTTCCAGGGTCTTAGCTGGATAAGAGTCTCTGTCTTTCCTAGTTCTTATTCTTATCCTCCCAGTCCCAAATGAATATGATGGTAATTCCCATGTTCTAGAAACATGCAGCATGGAACGTCAGTTGGAAGTAACCGTGCTATGCAGACAGTTCATCAATGTTTCTTCTTAGAGCCAGCATTGGCAACTACATTCACAGCCTCTGACTTCTCAGGCCAGTGCTTTGCCTCTGGGTTTCTCTTCCTGGCCCAAAGCTGTGTTAACGATAGCCATACTGGGTTCAGGAGAAGAGCAGCCTCATAACTAGGACCCACCCTTGATGACTACGCAGGAAACCATGGGTTGCTGTTAAATACTGCTGACCACTGCCTGCCTGTGGCCAGCTTGACAACATTCAAATGCATCTGTGAGCCATGTGACTCTGCCCTTGATAGGACTAAAGGGTCTAACTGAATTGAGGGTGAGGTGGGGTGGGTGCTAAACTCCTTGGGGATTGCTGGAGCAAGGATACACAGTTGCCTGCTATGTGGCAGACCCAGGATCAGTTCCCTGTCCTCTTATACCTAGACTGTTCTCCCATGCCCACTACACAGTAAATCTCAGTGTTTGCCAAGTAAGTAACACCTTTCCCTGCACTGAATACAGGATCCTGCTTCTCCAGGAGGGCTCACCCCTTTTTTCAGGCCTATAGGACAGGACATAGTGTTCACTGGAGGCAGCATCCCATCAGCCATGCACTAGACAAGCAAACATGGATTTCTTTTGAGGCTGCTGGTGTTCAGTCACCCAGCTAGACTCTGTCCATACACACACTAGGGCCTGCCCTTGGAAACCTTTTCACCCTCTTGCATGAATCAAGCTGTTTGTGCATTCTGACCCTTCAGCCACCTGCTACTGTTACTTAATGGTGGAGGAGCCCTGAGAGCATCCTGCAGGACATGGAACCTCACTGAAGGAGAACAAAATGGAAAGGAGGGAGGGGTTGTGGGTATGGGAGGTGGTGCCCAAGTGACAGGTCTTGAGGTAGGAGGAAACTGAAAAGAGGGTACGCCACACAGCCATCGCTGGGCCTGAAATCTGGCAATTAAAGACTGGATTCAGTTCAGTAATATTGGAAAAACCACAGCATCCAAATTCTTAACCAGGGTTATTTATATTAGCAGGAGAAGCTCTCCTCTTCTCATCTCCACTCTGTCTTCTGGCCAGAAGCAATCTGCTCTGGGACATGGGGCTGATGCAGTGTCAAGGGTTCAGGTTTCTTGTCCTTGTCCTGTGCTGCTATTTGCAAGGTCACCTCATGATGCTTGCTTGAGGTCCAGCCATTATATCTGCATTCTGAAGGCAGGGCAAGGGAAAGCAGAAACCAGGAAAAACACACTTGAAGCACATTTCCTAGATGTTCTAATTATATCTCATTGGTTAGAATTTAACTTGGCTGGATTTGGCAGCAAGAAAGGCAGTCACCTATTCTGGGTGGTAGTTTACTCAGTTAATATTGGGCGGGGGGGGGGTCCCTGAGAGGAGGGAAGTCCCAGACGGGAGGGCAGTTTGAATCAGCACCATAGATGTGGACTCTTTCTTTTGTCCCACCTCTGGGCTTCAGGGTTAGGTTTTATTGCTAATTTAACTTTTTCTTTTGCTTTTTTTTTAAGACACCATCTTACTATACAGTTTAGTCCAGGCTGATCTCAAACTCATGACCCTCCTGCCTGCTAGTTTTAATAGTCTCAGCTCAAGCTTGTGTATTTTGTGTTCGTCATTCAGTGATAAGATGGAGCTCAGGTCCTCACACACACCAACCAGTAAGTGTTTTACTGATGAGCTGTATGCCCAGCCCCCAGTTGAAAGAAGTCTGAAGATGAATAGCTTGGATTTGAACCCACATTTGTCTACTGTATAAAACCTGAGCGACTGACATCATGTGCTTTAAATAATTACAAACTTGTATTAATTATATAAAACAGTAGGCTTTCGGCCAATGAGATGGCTCAGCAGACAGGACTGAGTCTTGCAAGTCATCTTCTGACCCCCATGTGCACTCTGTGATACACCCCCATGTGCACTCTGTGATACACCCCCATGTGTGTTCTGTGATACACCCCCATGCATGCTCTGTGATACACCCCATGCGTGCTCTGTGATACACCCCCATGCATGCTCTGTGTTACATCCCCATGCATGCTCTGTGATACACCCCCATGTGCACTCTGTGATACACCCCCATGCATGCTCTGTGATACACCCCCATGTGCTCTCTGTGATACACCCCCATGCGTGCTCTGTGATACACCCCCATGCGTGCTCTGTGATACACCCCCATGTGCTCTCTGTGATACACCCCCATGTGCACTCTGTGATACACCCCCATGCATGCTCTGTGATACACCCCCATGCGTGCTCTGTGATACACCCCCATGCATGCTCTGTGATACACCCCCATGCATGCTCTGTGATACACCCCCATGTGCACTCTGTGATACACCCCCATGCATGCTCTGTGATACACCCCCATGTGCTCTCTGTGATACACCCCCATGCATGCTCTGTGATACACCCCCATGTGCACTCTGTGATACACCCCCATGCATGCTCTGTGATACACCCCCATGCGTGCTCTGTGATACACCCCCATGCGTGCTCTGTGATACACCCCATGCATGCTCTGTGATACACCCCCATGCGTGCTCTGTGATACACCCCCATGTGCACTCTGTGATACACCCCCATGCATGCTCTGTGATACACCCCCATGTGCACTCTGTGATACACCCCCATGCATGCTCTGTGATACACCCCCATGCATGCTCTGTGATACACCCCCATGCATGCTCTGTGATACACCCCCATGCATGCTCTGTGATACCCCATGTGTGCTCTGTGATACACCCCCATGCATGCTCTGTGATACACCCCATGTGCACTCTGTGATACACCCCCATGCATGCTCTGTGATACACCCCCATGCGTGCTCTGTGATACACCCCCATGCATGCTCTGTGATACACCCCCATGTGCACTCTGTGATACACCCCCATGCATGCTCTGTGATACACCCCCATGTGCACTCTGTGATACACCCCATGTGCACTCTGTGATACACCCCCATGCATGCTCTGTGATACACCCCCATGCATGCTCTGTGATACACCCCCATGCATGCTCTGTGATACCCCATGTGTGCTCTGTGATACACCCCCATGCATGCTCTGTGATACACCCCATGTGCACTCTGTGATACACCCCCATGCATGCTCTGTGATACACCCCCATGCGTGCTCTGTGATACACCCCCATGCATGCTCTGTGATACACCCCCATGCATGCTCTGTGATACACCCCCATGCATGCTCTGTGATACACCCCCATGTGCACTCTGTGATACACCCCCATGCGTGCTCTGTGATACACCCCCATGCATGCTCTGTGATACACCCCCATGCATGCTCTGTGATACACCCCCATGTGCACTCTGTGATACACCCCCATGTGCACTCTGTGATACACCCCCATGCGTGCTCTGTGATACACCCCCATGCATGCTCTGTGATACACCCCCATGCATGCTCTGTGATACCCCATGTGTGCTCTGTGATACACCCCCATGCATGCTCTGTGATACACCCCATGTGCACTCTGTGATACACCCCCATGTGCACTCTGTGATACACCCCCATGTGCACTCTGTGATACACCCCCATGCGTGCTCTGTGATACACCCCCATGCATGCTCTGTGATACACCCCATGTGTGCTCTGTGATACACCCCCATGCATGCTCTGTGATACACCCCCATAACTGTAATGAAAGATAGGCTTTATACGCATGCATAAGGCACTTTGATAATAGTCACTATTAACTTCCTCTTCTCTCCCAACTCCCTTCCTCTGGTCTACTTCCTATTCCCAAATAGCCTCCTTTTTACTTCAGTCTTCTGACTGAAGAGGGTTTTCCTACCTCTTCTGATGTTCAAGAAGTGTCTGTGCTTAGAGAACACGAGGCAATGCCGTTCGTATGTGTACGTATATATGTACAATTGTGTGCACACTCCGTTCCAGTCCTCCCTCTGTATCTCAGCCCTCCTCTTGCTCCTCTCTGTCTTTCCTATGTTCCTGCAGGGTCCACACAGAGCAGATGCTCCCTACATCATGTCAGGTGAACGAACTGATAAGTGAACGACTCTAAACCAAGGGCATTTGGTACCCTGGGGTTTAAGAGTCTTCTCTTCTGTGTCCCGAGAGTCATACATTTTGTCCGTACTAGACACACTGCCAGCAGCAAGGAGGCCCTCCTGTGCTCTCATCTGGACAAGCCGCTGGACCCCAGGAGTCCAAGAGTGGAAGATCCTGACATGTTTTTAGTGTGCCTGCCCCCCTACTGCAATAATGATTCCTGGTCCTTATAACTTTTGGAGTGATTTTTGTGGGAGGTGGCATTCCACTTTAGAGAGGGGAGACTGGTCTGGTTAGTAAGTGATGTTACCCCACAGTCAGGATTTCATCTGGGCACCATTCACCTATATTTTCAATCCCTCCAGAGGGAATCAGCCAGCCACAGGAGTAGCTGCTTAGCATTAAGGAAAAGAGCCAGGAGCTGGGTGAAGGACAGTGAGAAACATGGTTGTGGCATGTTCCCAGGCATCCATCCCCTCTTTGCTTCCTAACCCCCACTACCAGGGCACCCATATTCCCTCAGCTCCTTGCTTCCTGTTCATGTTTCCCTCATAATCTAGGTTACCTTCCACATGGAAGTTCTTGGTGCTTTACTCCAGGTCCTCAGGGCCTCCCATCCCCAGCCACCTTTTCTATGCTCCATGGGAAGAGGGGCTGTCAGGCCCAGCAAAGCTGACTGATGACTCATCCTGGCTGGGAGCCAGTGCCAGGGTTCTCTGGCCTGAGCCACCATGCTGCTGGCTCCCAGGCCCTACAGTTCTCTAGTGCCATGAACCTTCTAGGCCACTCAGCATGCTCGTCAGCAAGCCATCTCCCTTGGGGCTGCCCTTCGTGTTGCCAAGGGCTTTTTCGTTACCTCTTTTATTACTGCTGACCATGCTAGTCCCAGGAAGATGGCCCACAGTGACAGCAGCTTCACAGTTCAGAGGAAGGAGAGCTGCCAGGGAAGGGAGGGGTCTCCAGGTCTTCTCTGGGCGCATGTAACTTATCTAATCACACGTTTTCTGGAACTTGTGCAAGCCAGACTCTTTTCTACCTATGCTCCATGCTCAGGCCTGATCACGCTGGCTTCCTGTGTATCTCTGGATCGTGGTACCACCCAGGGCTTTTGCATCAGGTACTTCTCCATGACTGCTTTCTTGTTACTCAGATCTCAGCTCAATGTCCTTTCAAATAACTTCTCTGGCCACTTACCGATAAAGTCACCAAGTTCCTCTCTATAGCATACCATGTGTCTTTTGTATATATGTTTAAAAATGGTATTTCCCCTACTGTTGCAAACAGTGAAATTATGGAGGAAGGGAGCTCAGCATTGTGGATCAGAGCATGTGTGGACAATGTTTTATCTTTCCCTCCCTCCCTTCCTCCCTCCCTGTCTCCCTCCATCCTTCTCTCCCTCCCTCCTTCCCTCCCCCCTTCTTTCCCCTTTCTTCTTTAAAAAGCTTTAAAGAATGCACTTATTTACTTATTTTCTGTATATGTGTGGGTACATGCATGTGCCATGATACCTCTTTGGAGGTCAGAGGTCAACTTTCAAAATTCTGGGAATCAGTTCTCTCTTTCTACAACCTGGGGCTAAGAGACTGAACTGATAGTCTTAGTCTTTTGTGAATCGGTTTTACCTTGTGAGAAATCTTGCCAGTCCCCTCCTCTGATTTTTGACAGAGTCTTACTCTGTAACCCAAGCTGGCCTTGAACTTAAGGCAGTCTTCTTGCCTCCTGGGTGTTGAGATTACAGATATAACCTACCCTTCCAGGCTGTGAACACTTTCTGAGGACTAGTAAAAAATATCCTGTAAGGCTCCATTGTCTCTGCGGTAGCCACTCAACTTTGCCATTGTGCAGTATAATGCCATTGTGTCACATACAACGAAAATGAATAGCAGTAGCCATGTTTCAGTAAAATCAGCCATAAAATAGGTGGCAGACAAGCTCTAGCCCATGGGCTACACCTTGCATACCACTGGTTCAGAGTCTTGTTTGCTTCTGGATCCCAATACTCCTGCTGGAGTCCCCTTCTGTGGGCCTCCCTAGGTTTCCCTATCTCACCTGTACATCGTAGATACTAGTAGCATGAGTCTTGTGCATTACTATCAGAATATAAGCAGGTCTGGCTTCTTTTCATCTGGGGCCTGCACAGTTTATGCATTCAATATGGATAGCTATCAAATATATGTTTGACTAAGTAACTAGTTAGACCCTGCAATGGGCTCTGGTGACATGTGACTGATCATAGTTCTCAAATGCTCTCACTTTCAGGGCCATGGCCAAAAGAGCCTTTACAGCATGGGTAAGAAACATCATATCCCATAGGCAGGTGACATCAATAAGGCAAGAAGGAAATGGTGGATTATAAGGATCTGGGGCTCTCCTGACTTCTGTCACACTAACCCTAACTCTGGAGCAATTACTTTAATGGCTACTGACTGAAGGGGCATGTGGCTGCAGGGCACACATTTTGGTGTCCCAGAGCTCAGCCTTCTTCAGAACACCTTCAGCTCTTCTTCCAGCCTTGGGGATCAGTTTATGACATCTGCAGAGGGCTGGCTGATCCCCCCTAAAAAAAAAATCACAGAAACCTTCATCTGACAGGATGCTGCTCCTTGTCTGATTCTAAGGTGTCTCATATCCCTCCCCAGCACGGTCTTCTGCATCTCTGTGCCTATTTTCTATAGCTTTGACATTAGTGTCTGGCCTCTTAGCGGAGGATCCTGGACCGCAAAGTTCTTTCTATTTCTCACACCAGAGGACCTGTGGGAAGGAGGGTGAGGGGCCAAGGGGAGATGTGATCTCATTTTACAGTGGGGACTGGGCATGATTTTTTTTTTTTTTTTTTTTTTTGGAACCAGATAGATATGGGTTAGGACTCTGGCTCTATAGCTACTCATAGCTGGGAAATCCCAGAGAAGATTCTTCTCCTCACTGGACCTCGGTATCCTAACCTTTGCAAACAGGTGCAAGGGTCTGCTTCTAGGGCCAGGTGAAGTTGTGCATGCCTGCAGTCCCAGTACTGAGGAGGCACAGGCAGGAGGATCAAGAATTCAAGGTCACCCTTGCTATATAGAATCTGAGCCAGCCTGGGGTGTATGTGACCCTGTAACAAACAAACAACAGAAAACCTCTGTCCCGTGTGGAACCACAAAATTGCACAGAGATAATAAGGTGTGCCCTGAGCTGACACATGGGCTACTATGCCAAGGACACTTCCCAGTGGCGGTTCCCTTCTCTCTGCTCCTCCTCCTCCTCCTCCCACTTTCTTGTCCTCTCCTGCTCCCTGCCCTACCCTGCTGCCCTGCTGTGGCCCTCTTGCCTGGATGCTGAGAGAAGTTTTCAGAACCTGGGTGGGACTCTGCCCTTGCAGCCCTCTCCTGAGTGCCAGGGCCACTAAGGAAGGGTGTGGGCATAAATTACGCCCATCTGTTCCCTCCCTGCTGGGGGAGAAGAGAAGGTGGACACACAGGCCTTAGTGGATGTTCTATTTTTCTTTCACAGCCCGAAGGAACAATGGAAAGGAAGAATGTGATCTCCATACGGAGTCCACCCCACCCTGCCTCCTGATGTCTGCTCATTTCCAGGGATGGCAGACACTGAGAGCTTTCTGGGCCCTGTCTGTTGGGGAACAGAAAGCACATCTGATGCCAACCCAGGAGGAACTCATGATGTTCACATGCATTCCCAAGTTCATTGTTATTCATTAGCAACACAAGTCATTTCTACATTCCACACATGTGCCCTGAGGACCACTCTGTGTGTGTGTGTGTGTGTGCGTGTGCGTGTGCGTGTGTGTGTGTGTGTGTGTGTGTGTGAGAGAGAGAGAGAGAGAGAGAGAGAGAGAGAGAGAGAGAGAAGAGGGGGGGATTTGGTATGAATTTGCTTCTTGCCTCCTCTTTCAGTGGGAAAGATAACATGGAAATCAGTTCCATTTAGATGCCATCGTGAGATCTTTGGGCTGGGTTGTGCTGTGTGACGATGGGGAGGAAAGTCTTCTCAAGGTCACTCTTTGATCACAGTGAGAGCCATCCTCATTGTGGTCAAAGGGAAAGCACCTATGACACAAGGACTGCATGGAGTGTTTGGGTGGAATGTGTGTCCATACCGCAGTGCATTGTGGGAGTGGTGAATAGCTCTTCTCCTGTGTCATTCGATTGTTTCTCTCCATTGGATCTTCCTTATCATGACGAACTGTGCTCGGATCCATGACCTTAGAGCCAGCACCCCCATACCTCTCTCTGACTCCCACTCTATAAATTTTCTTTCCAACCAAATTTCTCAGATATCTTTTCTTTCAGTACACAGATTTTACTTCCTTTACTCCCAGTCTCTCTCCCATCTATCTCTGCTCTCTGTTTCCCAAGGGTACCATGACCTCTAAATGCCCAACTTAGTGGCATTTCCTAGTTGTTAGAGCTTACTCTTCAGTGTCTTTGGTCATGGTAGATTATTCTATTCTGCCAGCCACTTGATTTCTATGCTTCAAGACCCTGACTACTGTTTCTCAGACCCCTTTGTTGGCTTTCCACCTTAGTTTCTAGGTCTTTGTACACTAAGATTCCTTAAGGCTGGGTGTAGGTCCTTCCACAGGTTTTTCAGTTTTGCTCTCCCTCTCCCTCCCTCCCCACCTCTGCTCTCTGTTACTTAATGCATCCCCATCATTCCATTACCCTCTTTGTTTCTGATGGTTCCAAAATCTAAGTGTGTCTCAAAGATCTAGAGGAAAAAGCCTAGCTAATATCTCCACTTGGCTACTTCCCTAATGTCCCAAACTCAACCATTGAATCTGTTGTCCTGTCTTCAATACAGGTACCTTCTAAACTCTTTAGTACCATATCACAGCTAATCGACCAGCTTAGGATGCATGGCTCCATCCATCATCCTTTCCTCATCATTCCTTCCCTCAACATCCCAGCATTAGAAGTTCTACATCTTGGGAAATTCCTCATCCTGGGTACATTGGATTGCTTGGTGACTCCACTAAAATCCATAGATCTTTCCCATGATCTGTAGGGTCTCATGTGAACTTTTTCCTGCCTCATTTTGCTCTTTTTCCTGAAACTATCATGTTTCTTGACCACCCTTTCACTACTGATACCATTTGGGAATCTGGATTCTTCCCCTCTTTCTTTGTAACTTCTCCTCTTCCTTCAGATAATAGATCACATATCCCATTCTTGACATCTCCATGAGTAGGTTACTGTATCTCCACCCTACAATTTCCTTAGGACCTTGCTTTGTCTCTTTTACAGTAGTGGTGACATGAATGATCTCTTAACAGAAATGTGACTTCTGCTTCTAAACTTCTACCTTAGAGTTCCTGTCCTGGCCCAGAATGTGAGATGTGGTCCCTGTGCAATGTGTAAGATGTTTAGTGCTGTGGAGCCTGCAGGCAAAGGCCTGCCTATGAGGCTTTGGCTGGGGGTACAATGTAGGAGATGTGTATCCTTGAGAGGATGGTGGGGTGGCTCTATGGGAGAAGACTGAAGCCCCTTTGTTTATTCAGAAGACTGGTTAAGAGGCACTGTTGATTGTGGATCTCGGCATGTGGTTCCATCAATTACTGGCTCTATGATAATAGTTGGGGTATTTACCAATCTGATTATGGGAGAAGTCTTGTTTACGCATCCTCTCCACTATTGCTAGGAGTCTTAGGTGGGGTCATGCTTGTAAATTCTTGGGAATTACCCTAGCATTAGGTTTCTCCCTAACCCCATAGTGGCTTCCTTTATTAAGATATCCCTTTCATTGCTCTTCCACTGTATCCCCCTCCAGGAATCTAGTCAAAGAGAGGGAGAAGGGAATATATGAACAAAGGAGGTCAAGATCATGATGGAGAAATCTACAAAGACCACTAAACCAAGCTCATGGAAACTTATGAACTCTAGACTGACAACCTTGGAGGCTCCAGGGGACTGAACTAGGCCCTCTGTATGTGGGAGACAGTTGTGAAGCTTGAACTATCAGAGGAGCCCCTGGCAGTAGGACCATGATATGAACCTGGTATAGGAGCTAGCTTGTTGGAGCCTACTCCCTATGGTGGGATGCATGGGAGGAGGGCTTGGCCCTGCCCCAAACTATTGTGCCAGACTTTGTTGACTCCTCCTCATGGGAGGAGTGGACTTGGGGGAATTTGAAGGAGGAAGGAGGAGGGGTGGGAGGGAGAATGGTGGTTAGAATATAAAAATTTAAAAGAATAAATTAATTAGTTGTGTTTTGTTGTTGTTGTTTAAAGGTGGCGCTGTTGAGACTTTTCTATTATTATTTGTTTTTGAGGCAGGCTACCATGTAGCCCAGGCTGGCTGAAAACTCAGTATGCAGTTATGCAGCTTATCTGGAACCTCCTGCTTTTATTTCCTTGGTGCAGGGACTACAGCTGTCTACTACCATGCCTGGCTCCTACAGAAGCATTTCAATGGAGAGAAGATGAGAATAAGGACCAGGAAGCAGGCTGGGGTTTTTTGTTTATTTGATTGATTGTTTTGGTTTGGTTTTTTCCCCCAGGATGATACTCTATCCTTAGGAAACAGACTCTGCTGGCTTGGGCATATCACATAGGAGCAGTGATGAGGCCTGAAGAGGTGAAGAAGTCTCCCAGGTCTTACCTTAGGGAGAGGGGAACTTGGGAATTTGGCTAAGGAGACAGTCAATCCAACAACCATGGTGGATGCTGGGAATCAGTGTGAGTGCTGCTATTTCTTTGATTCTCCTTGGATCCATTTTACTTCAAGTAGGACTCAAGATGAATAAAGGGGAGAGACAAGAAGAGGGAGAGGGAAAGAGAGAGGGACAGAGAGATCACTACTTATTTGTCTAGAGTGCTGTAGCCCAGACAAATAAATATTGCTGTGAGTTAGGAGTGAAGGTGCAGGGTTCTATTATAGACACTGACTCACCAGCTCTGTGACATTAGGCAAGTGCCTGGCCCTCTCTGGACTCCCCCATCCAACAGAGGCAAGAAATTATTCTGCCATTCTTAGCTAGATACTAGAGTTGTCTGGGGAGCTTTAAACATTGTAAACAGTCAGGCTCCACCCTCGAGGGTCCGTATTGCCATAGACGTGGTTATTGTGGAGTCCAGATCCCGGTACTGCCTTTAAAGCACACCAGGTAATTCTTCAATACAGCCAGAGTGAAACTGGCTCCAGGAGAGGGTCTTGTATATCTCTGCTTGCACAGTCCAACCTAAGAATGGCCTTGTTGAGAGCCCAAGGGCCTTCCATGCCCATGCCCTGACTCACCTGTGTGCACCTCATGGTCCTGGCCTTGCTCTTGAGCTCTGAAATACAGTCACAGCAGCTTTTAGCTGAAGCTGGAGGCAGCAATGCAATGTGCTGAGAGGGGGAGGGGAGGAACTCCTCCTGCAGGAACAGATTGAAGCTATTAACATTTGATCAGTTTGGTATTGTTCTTCTGGAGACCACAGCTCATGAGGCTGCTTAATAAATGTCTGGTCAAGGTCCAATCCAGAGCCGCCAAGTGGGTGTTGCTATGGTTTCTGAGGAGGTTGTTTCCCACACATTTACTGCTTCCCACCCAAGCTGTGAAAACCTGGAGACTTCCCTCTGCTCCTTAACTCTGTCCCTTCCCAGAGGATCCAGGGGCAAGAGGGCTTCTTCCACACTCCGGCCATTGGTAGCTTCAATGAGAAGCTATGGCTGCTCTTGAGAGAAACTTCCTCACTCTGCCAAATTCCAGGGGACCCCCTTGCTCAGCTGGTGTTAGTCCAATACCCAAAGATTTAAGGTCCCTCTGTCGGGCTTTGTTTTCCTTGACTGTCGGAGAGATGGTGGCCAGAGACTGGGGCTGTCAGGCAGGGTGTCTGTATTTGTTTAGATATGTGCCCGTCAACATGTGAGAGTGGGTGGGGTGTTTGGGAAAGGGTATATCTGAGCTGTGTACTTGCCAGAGATTGAATATGGCTTTGTGTGTGTGTGTGTGTGTGTGTGTAGATGTCTATATAATGATGCAAGAGTGTGAATGGCAAGAAATGGGAGTACCAGGAAATGCTGCTAAATCTTTAAAATAAAAGATATTATGAAAAATGAACACTTATTAAACCCAGCACAAAAATATCATATGAATACAACCAGTTTATGAGATGAAAACTTGGCCAAACGCAATTGAAAGTTTCTGTACATTATCTTGATGGCTTCTCTTTCTCTTCCAGAGCTGTCCCTGCTGTGAAGTTAATATTTATCATCCCTCGATGATGCTCACACCCTGTTTGGTTCACAGATAGGCATCTTTAAGCTTTGGATCCATAGCATACTTTCCCACAAATACACATGAAGCTCATGTGAGTGTGGGTGTTCACACACACACACACACACACACACACACTCACACTCACACATATGTTGGGTGTTGTTAGAGGGGTGGGAAAGTTTGAGAATTCCCTGTGAATTGAAAGCTCACTTAAAGTTGAGGTGGTATCTTCTAGCTGTGTCTCCAACAGTAACTTCCTGCCCTTCCTGGGCCTGTCTTTTGTCTGTGAAATGGGCTGTGGATGGAATGATAGAAGATGCGCAAAAACAAGGGCACATGGTTGGAACTCAATCATCTTCCGGTTTCAAAAATTTAACTATTAAAGAGGAGGCAGAAGGCCCAGCCAAACTTATGGCAGGAAAAGCAGTAACTCAGATGCAGTTTGGCCAGAGAGAGTGGAGGTGTACTGCTTTGGCCAGCCCTCCCTCCCTCCTCCTGCCTCCCTGCCTCCCTTCCTCCCTCTCTCCCTTCTTTGTCTTTTTATTCCTTTAGTGTTCTCTTCTGTTGAAGCCTTTCTGTGTCTAGGCAGGGACAAACTTGAATAGGGGAAGCTGAGCCCCCCAAAAAAGGACTGATTGGAGGCCCCTGCTTGCTTATTGCTGAATAGAACCATGTGGGGAGTAAGGTCATCTGAGATGTAGTAGTAGAACTCGTTAATATAAAACCATCCAGGTAGATATGCGTCCCTAACAAACCCTGGCCCTCACAAGGCCTGGGTTAAAATAAAGCTTGCTCCAAAATTAAGGGCTTGGTTCTGAAGCCTGTAAGGGGCAGAGGGTTCTAAGTTCTCACATTTGATTGCCCAGCTATACCCTAAGGTTACAAAGGTGGGAAAGATCTCTCTGGTAGGACAGGAGACATAAACCGCTAAAGAGGACACCCTTGCTGGCATCCCTGCAAAATGGCAGCGTGGATGGAGATGTGTGATTAATGCTATTTTGATTCGGCAGTTTCTCAGGAGCCTTAGATCAGATGAGTCACTGTAAGGGACTCATAAGACAGAGACATAAGGTACCAATGAGATAGCACAAAGATAGAAGAAATGTGAATGAAAAACAGTTGCGAGAAGGGACATGTTCTTAATTAAGCACTGATTTCGTACCAGGTTCTGTAGCAGGCAAGGGCCTAAGTTAATCATCACAGTGTGTATTGAGTCAACTTCATTATCCCCATTTCCCCGGCAAATAAACCAAGTCTTGGAGAGTTTATGGAATTTGCTGAGAATCAAACCCAGGTTTTTCTGACTCCCTACTACTTTCTGAAAAGAATTTTGTGGCAAGAATGCTAATGTGACCAGTTCATGGTAGTTTCCCGTGAATAAGAAAGCAAGAATTTGATATTGAAGGGAATATTGAGAAAATCCAATACCAGATAAAATACTCTGGTTAGCATTTGTCTGAGAAAACTCCCGACAGCAAATTGTGTGATTGGCTTTGAAGGAGTGATCCTTTTGTGGCAGGAACCCCAGCTTTGTTCTCTTTAGAGGCGATTGTTCAAACCATATATTCCTGAACAATGCTGAAGAAAGATTCTTGAGACAAAAGCAAGCGGGAAATGCTATCATATGGCATGGCAGAGGAGATGAAATCCAAGCTTTATAACCCTTCTAAACAGCTCAGAGCTTTTGTGATCTGCTAAAATAACGGAAAGACTTACATAGCCCTAGTTGGGGGAGCAGATACCGTGAGTGCGAAGGCTGCAGTAGAGTTGCAAACTTCATTTTAGGGTTGTTTTTTGAATTATTTTTTTTTCTTGAGCCCCTGTTTCCTTAGGTGGGTTTAGATCTGAGTTCCATTTTTCATAAAAGTTCAACTGAACTGGCATTTCCTGTGGCCTAAAAATGTCTTCAATTAAAGGCGAGGAAAAAATGTATTTTTTTTTTTTTAAATCCCCATCAAACTAAAAAATGGCTGAAGGGATTTTATTCAAACTTTTTCCCAAAATTCACCTTTTGCCAAGACCCAGCATGGAAAATTTCAGCCCCAAAGGATCACTCGTTGGCAAGTTACCCGAGCTAATGAAAACAGAGGCATAAAGGGAGTCTGTGTAGTTCTAGCGATAGTAGCCGCTGGAGCCCACATTGTATGAGAAGGGCCTCATTCAGTAGCCCCTCCTTCCAGGTCTTTTTTTTTTTTATCATCAATATGGATGAGTCTTGGATTTGGAGTGGTCACAAACAAAAGGCACTTACTTTATGAGTATAATGTGGGCAGTGACATTATTTCAGTGGCTTCCTACAGCCAAGACTGACTTTGGAATGAACTTATTGTACATGGAAAGATAAGACTTATTTCAAGGAGAGTTGATCCACTCATCCATTCATCCACCCATTCACTCATTGACACATTCATTCACTTGCACAATCATTTGCCCATTGAGTTCATAAGGGTTCATTAGGTGTCACCATGTGTGTGGCACTTTAATTCAAGTGGGGACTATTGTGGTAGGCAAATAGAGGTGGTTCCGACATTCGTGAGTTTATGGGTGAGAAGGAAGTAAAAGCCAGCTGTGGCCAATTCTGAGGGGCCACAAGTGAGGTGCTGAGATAGAGAAAATCTAGGGTGGGGCCTCTGTGATTGATAAGGAGGACAAAGAAGGGTTAATGCATCACATTCTTTCGTGATATAGTGAGCTGCCACTGTTTTCATACTGACCAGGCCTGTCGCCATTCATTTCTGCCTTCCATCTAGAGGAATAGTAGGCAAGTAAGCCTGACTGATGTTATAGTCATGCCACATCTAATACACATAGAGAAGATGCTGACTGTCGGGGGTGTCTACTGTCTTGGGTGTCTTCTTTGAGAGGTTAACAGTTCAACAGACACTTGTGTCAGTGACATGGGGTAAACGGCAGAGGATGGACCAGGACTGCCTTTAGATGCTTTTGGCTCAGTGTTTTCCAGCTCATCTCTCTGGGATCTGAGGGCCTGAGAGTCCCAGCATCCTCTTCAGGAACAAGCCTGGCTAGAACCAAGGAGGTGTTTAGGGAATGGTGGCGCTTCTCTGACATCTCCCCTTTTGGAATTTAGACTAGTAGTTAAAAACCTGGCTTCTGGAAGTAAGCTGTCTGGGTTCAAATGCCATGCTCAGATGTCCTTATTGTGGCATTTTGATCAAGTGACCAAGGGGCAAGTGGCAGGGACAAGGACACGTACCTCCCAGGGATACAGTTATGTGACCATCACCAGTCGTCACTAAAGCTCTGACCAGCACATCTTGACCTGCTTCACCTCTCTTCCCACAATCCCTCTATGCATTCAGTCTGACAACCATGGGTCAAGAACGATCATTGTCAGCCATTGTGCTAGGAGCTGCAGGATCAGCCGAATCATATTTATCCTTGGAGTCTCCCTCCTCAGAGGTGATTAAAGCAAGTCGTCTTCTTCTTAAAGCAAGATTTCTTTGCCTTTTCCACCCAGATAAATAGCTATTTGTCATCTCTGTAATACCCAAAAAGGGGGGGGGAGGGTATCCATTCCTTTTTCATCAGCACATCTGGCTTTTTAGGTGAGAAACTCTGCCAGAACTTTTGGAATATCTTGTTACTTTAGACAACGGAAGACAGGGAGACTTCTCATTTTTAATTGGAAGTAAAAACTTGTTTATGGCTCAGAGCAAGGGCAGAGCTGAGATTCCACAGGTCAGCAGAGAGCTCACCATTGCTGGATTGGATTGGATTTGGGGAGGAGGGACAACAGGAGGGAGGGGGCCTCCAAAATGAGAAATCACCATGGTACTGTTGATGCAACCGAGTGGAGATGGTTCAGGAAATCCTATTGATTCATTTCCCCCAGTCTCAGTTTCCCTTCGTGTAAATAAGACATCGGCGCCTCTTGGACAGAGCATTTAGGTTTACACGAGGGCATGAACATGGGAATGCCAGTGCAGACAGGTAAATATGGTCCACAATAGGGCTTGCTTGTGGAATATGAGACATGTGCACATCAGGGCAGGAGGAATGTGTGTCCTCTTTTTCTGTTTTCTGGGTCCCTGCACAGGAACTGTCTGGGGGATCTGCTGGATGGCCAGCCACATCTAGGGAAATATACATTATCTCAGACTACTAGGTATTTTGGGGGTGGTGATGATTATGATTCTTTTGCATTTGCTTTGATGAAGTTGGCCTTGACAAATTCCACTTCTTTGTTTCTAGCTCTGCCACATGTTTGCAAATCTTTGCAACATGCAGCTGGAATCTGGAATCCTAAAAGGGGACTTGATTTGAGAATGCGAGAATGCGTGCAGGCACCCAGTGATGTGACAGAATCCAGGGAGCCTGGCTGGAGGCAGACAGCTTTTGGAGTGGCAGCTTGTTGTCACCTTCCCCTGAGACTAGGGCAGTCTTAACAACCCCCTGGGGGGGCATCAGACTTCTTGGCCACTTTCTCTGGGGCCATCCTGTTCTGCATTCTCCGTCCCCATCTCCAGGGAGACAGCACACTGAAGATAGGGAGGGGAGGGATCTGCGAGGTGCCCCTGGAAGGCCGGGGTCTCCAGGTCAAGGCCAAAGGCATCGCGGTCCAGAGCTGAGCTGGCTGGGGCAGCCACAGCTAGGATGCTGCACGGAGCGCTGCTGGCGGCATCGGGAACTGACCAGGCCGTGTGTGAGCGCCGGGATTCCTGCTCTGGCCTTAAATATGCCGGTTATTTTTATCTCCCTACGTCAGGCCAGCGAAGGCCATCCCACCAGTGGCCGCGGCGGGCTGCTACACAATGTTTCCCTTCAGTCGGGAGGGGAAATGGAGGGAGGCCAGACTTCCTGATCACATGATGCTGAAGTCAATGAAAAAAAATGAAGGGGACCCCTCCCTTGCGCTGGGGTGCGCGGGCCAGGGCCCCCCACCCACCCCCTCGGGCCGCGCGGCCGGGGAAGCGCAGGCTCGCGGGCGGGCGCGGGGCCAGGCACAGGACGGGGCAAACATAAACACCAGATCGGTGCAGTAATTGGCGGCTCCGAGATCGCTGAGGAAATGAGAGGCTTGTACGAAACATCAGCCGACAAGAAACGGGGTGATGTCAGACAACCTTCCAGGATTAGAAACCCTTAAAAGCTCCGAGCCCGCGGCGGCTGCGGAAAAGCGCGCTCCGCTCTGGCTCTCCGGGTAGGAAGCCCGCACACGGACTGCATACTAGGCTCCTCTCTTCATGTCTCTTTTCTCCTCTCTTTCTCTCTTCCCTATTTAGTCTCTTCTCCTTGAATACCCTTTTTGTTTTTGAACTAAAAAGAAAGGGAAAGACGTCAATTTCCACGTCTAAAGCATCTTGCTTCCCGCCCTACCTTGCATATCCTGTTACTTTTGGATCAACAAATCCTACTCAAGTCAACGAGTGTAAAGGGGATACATTAAAGTTTAGCGTCTGTTGTTTTGATTTTCTTCCGTTTCTTCTAATATTTTCTTCTTGCCCTCCCTCCCCCGCGCCGCCACAGGGGTGCTTAGATCTGCAGGTTGCGATACTTAGCACACACAACAAGTCCCTAGCTGCCTCTCTGCTCTCCAGTCCAGAGGGCCGCTTAGCTAACAGCCAGTGACAGGGTGTCCTGACAGCTCCCCCCCCCCCCCAGGGAGTCTCCTTCGTCTTTAAAGTTGAGGCTGAGCATCATTTGTTCACTGATTGCACACACCCAAATAAGTGTCTCTTTTCAGGCTTTTCTCACCCAGTGTTTGCCAGGGCTAGAGGGGGTGGGGGCTGTTTTAATAGGGGTTGAGCCCTCCCCCTCCCCCCCGCAAGGAGAGGCACCCAAGGCATCTTTTCAAAGAATGATTTATGTTCAGTTTTTCTCAGATAGGAGCCCAGAGTGCCCGTTCTTGTCTGTAGCAGGTGAACACCACGCCTGGTCCCTAGCTTTGGAACATTTCAGAAGCTTCAGAGTTCACCTTATTAATGTGTCTGTCACCTCTAAGGCAAATTTGTTCTCCTTTCTTCCAGGGACCCAGGAAGGTCACAGCCAGGCCAGGTTTGTCCATTCTTAGAAGAATGGGGCTAATTCCAAAGACACAGGTTCAGCCGATGGCTGCTTGTTCCCAGGGACACATTGCCAACCTGAACCCCCTTTCCTGGACACTGTCGAATCTTGTGATTGTCCTGCTCCAATGGCTGACACTCAGTCACTTGAGATAAAAATACCTTTGGTGGTAGATAATGGCTGTTTTCTAGCTCCCCTGGAGAGTTGTCTTTGATATGATTGTGTGCTCTGAAAATCCAGACAGGAGCCTTGCCTGTGCCCAGTTCACCCCTGTTACTCTAGGTTAGATGTTGGTGTCTCCTTTCTTCACCTCAGAATCTTGGGGTCCCGATTGTCTACTCTTGTGCACACGTCCTGAGGCTAGTAGAGAGCTTGGAAAGGGAGGAAGACAGAAATATCTCAGGTTTTGTGTTGATCTGTGGCATGAGAAGACAATGTCTTCCTCAGGCAGACAGGACTGTCCTCTGATGGTGTCGACCCCAGCTCCCAGAGGCTGAGTCCCTATCTCAGCCTTCTTACTTAGCTTTATGCCCTCCTGCAGGCCAGTTACCTTCCCGTTTGGAGTCTCAGCTTCCTCATCTAGGAAATGGGGCCAAGACAGAGCATGCTCGATGGCTGTTGTGAGCATTAGACAGGACAAGGCATGGGAAGCATTTGGAAGCCCAGATCCTGTCACTAACCTTAGACTGGAGCTGTTTATTGTGATGGTCTCTACTAGTACTTTCACAACTGGCCTCCATCCCCTTGTTTCTCTTTTCCCCCTCCCATCTCTTCTTCTCCCCTCCCCCATCATACCCCCTTCCCAAAGTGTAGATGAGGAAACTTGAAGTTTGAGAGGTTAGATGGTTGCTCAAGATCACACAACTAAGTAGGGGGAAATAACTCATTTGTCACCTCCTTAGGAAAGCCAGCAGGTCACCCCAGCATGTGGAAACATAAGAAATGAAACTGTTAGACTCCAACAATGCAGACATAATTTAGAATAATGTCTTCACTCCATACTGCCTGCTGGTACGGAGATGTTGAAGTCAGGGCTTTCAGGATGGGGGTGGGGGTGGAGATCTGGGGGAGAAGGTTGGCCATCACCTTTCAAACTACTTTGTCTACAAGTGGCCAGGCAGCTTAAGGCACAGAAAGACTGGACACATGTCTGACATCACACATCGTGGGAATGAGCATCCAAGCTGTAGCCAGGCAGGGCTCAGTTTTTTCCTCTTCTTCCTTGTGTCCCACGATGAGATCTTCTTTCTCTGACACCTTTGGTGGAGGGTAGAGGTACAATGGTACTCTGAGACCAACCCAGGGAGACTGAATGATGTGTGGTCTGCACTCAGTCTGGCTCACTGCAAGTGCGTGACAGTTTTGATCTTTGCAGCAATAACATTTCTTGGGCAGCAATCTCCCATGCTGATATCATTTCTAGATCTCCCATCACTGAAAATCCCATTGCTGTCACTTTCTGTCCACTTAGTAGCACCCTGGGAAAGCCATTAATGTCCTCTGATACACCAGCTGTGGTTAAGTGGGCTAAGAAGTGACAGAACTGTTTGCATCTCCATGTATTCATTTGAAAAATGGGATGAAAAAAGAGTCATTTTTGCCTCCTCCTTCTGGGCTGGTATAAATCAGAGGGGTCTATGTGTAAATTCGAGGGGGGAAGGGTTATGCTATCATGGCCACTTAGACTTCATTATCATAACCTTTACTGGCCTTGGGCATGCCACACACAATTAATTCCAGGGCCAGCCATGAGGAAGTGTGGCAGGGTGGGGTAGAGGCATCGGGAAGAACTCTATCTGAATATTTGCTGAGTAGCCACTATGCCTAGCCCTTGACCTGTCCCCTTTTGTTCATTGCCTAATACCAACAAAATCATGAACCTATGAAGGTGGTGTTTGCGCCTCAAATGGAGCTTCTAGCAAAAGTACGCCCTTGTCCAAACCCCTGAATCGGGGAACGTGTCCATATTTGTAAAAAGGTCTTTGTAAATGTTATTAAATTAAGGGTCATTAAAATGGCAGTTTGTTTTATTTTTAAATGATATGTAGATGTGTGTCTGTGTATGAGTATGTGAACAGGAGTGCAGGGGCCCAGGGAGGACAGAAGAAGGTGTCAGATGCCCTGGGGCAGAGGTTACAGATAGTTAAGAGCTGCCTAGGGTGGTGGGGGCTGGAACTGGAACTTGGGTCCTCTGCCAGGGCAGTGGGTACTCTTCCACTGCTAAGTTGTCTTTTCAGCCCCAGATGAAGGATTTTGAGATAAAATTATCCTGAATTATCCAATGGATATGAAATCCAGTGGCATGTGCTCTTACAAGAAACTCACAGAAGAGACATAAGCAGTAGAGGAGGTGGTTAGGTGGCCATGGAGATGAGAGGGAACACTTGGAACCCAGAGGCCAGAAAGGGCAAGGCAAGGTGTTTTCTGTGTCTGTGGAGTCTGACTTGTGGGCTTTTTCCCTCCATTCTCCTCCACCCCCTCCCTCCTCCCCTTTCCCCCTTCTTCCTTCTCCCTCCCTCCCTCCTCCCTCCCTCCCTCCCTCCCTCCCTCCCTCCCTCCCTCCCTCCCTCCCTTCTCTCCCTCCTCCTTTGTGACCAGGTCTCTGTAGACTAGACTAGCTTCAGCTCTCTGTGCAGCCTGGGAGAACAGTGAAACCCTGGTTTTCCCACATCCACTCCCTAAGTGCTGAGATCACAGCATATTCTACCATACTCAGCCTGGTTCCACTTAACATTACCATTCTCTTTTGTGCTCCCAGTGAATAAAATGAGATAATTCAGTACTTCTTATAAAACAGGCTTTGTGTTAAGCTTTTTATTATTTTTTTAATAACCTTGCCTGATGTAAGGTTCTGAGCAGATGAAGCACCAGCCAGGTACTTCATCTAGGATCTCTCTGAGGTTAGGGTCTTTTTTCTGTTTGCTTGGTTTTTTGTTTTTTGAGACAGGGTTTCTCTGTGGCTTTGGAAGAGGTCCTGGAACTCCGCTCTTGTAGACCAGGCTGGCTTTGAACTCACAGAGGTCTGCCTGCTTCTGTCTCCTGAGTTTTGGGATTAAAGGTGTGCACCACCACCACCTGGCCTAGGTTACAGTCTTCATGTTTTTGGTTGTGAGCCTATCCTTTAACGGCTGAGCCATCTCTCCAGCCCTAAGTTAGGGTCTTTAAACAGGCACATTAAATACAGTTTAGACTTTCAATTTATAGTGGGTCTATTAGCATATGGCCTCTCATATTTCAGAATATGTAAGTGTACCTCTGTACACACTTTAGGAAGTGTGAACCTTACTGATACGTCACTATAGAATGCTGTGGGTAAATACACCTTTATTTTGTTTTCCTGTGATAGGGTCTAGCTATAACAGCTACGGCTAGCCTAGAATTCACTGTGTAGACCAGCTGACCTTATGAATTTATGGTGACCCTCCTGTCTCTGCCTTCCAAGTACTGGAATTATACAGAAATACCACCTGGTCCTGGGCCAAGTTTAAGCTGTGACATCTGTTCTCATGTGTTGTGGCTGAGCTAGGAACACATGGAGTAGCCTTACCTCCCCTTTCCAAGTGAGCAGCTGCATTGGAGAGGCCACCCAGCTCACAAGGAACTGTGGATGAAGTTCAGGTTTCTTTGACTGACTCCCTAGAGGTAGGTCACTTAGCCCTCAAGGGCCAGGGGAAGTGGGAGGATTTGAAGGAATGGCCAGAGGTCCCCCACGGTGTGGAAACCCAGGCTTGGCATGGGAAGGAAGAGGGCAGGCATGCAGACAGAGGTGCAGCTTTGTTGGAATTTCTTTTGGAGAAGCTCCTTTTCTATTAGTCCCACAAAGGTGGTGATGTGGGGCTTAAAAAGGGATTTTGTTGTCATCCACCACAGGGTCTCCTTTGACCATGCCAGCCAGTATGGAAAACATGGATGGCTCTTTCTTTTTTTCCAAATTCCCTCTCCCTTCCCTTCCCTGTTCCTCTCCCATTCTCTCTGCCCTGCCCCCCTTTGTTGACACAGGGCAGCCTGGGAGGGGCCTCCATCAGGAAGGAAACCAATAGGAAATGCCTGTAGAAAATGAGATCTTTCAGAAAGCATGTCCTGTCATCGTTCTGGATGCAAAGGTGGGGGCCTGCCATGGAAACAGGAAAGGGGAAGACAGAGGCAGCCAATGAGAGGACAGGGAGAGGCCTCCTCCCTTCTTCCCAAGCCCACCGTGGCTCCAGCACTGGCAACCGTGGCTCTGTGGAGGCAGCGGGCCTGGGAGGAGAGCTGGAGAGCAGCAGGGCTGTCATGTAGGAGCGGCTATATTCTCAGCACCCATGACAAGGAGCTGAGACCACTGGTAGCCTACATGAAGCAATGGTGGGGAATGGTTAAGGACTCCCAGAGCAGGGGATTGAACCAGCGTCACCACTTACTGTTTTGAGCACACTGTTTATGCTCTTCCGGCCTCAGTTTCTTCTTCTGTCAAATGAGGGAAGCAGATGACAAAATTGAAGTTCATAGAGGTTAGATATGTGTTCAGGGCACACAGAGAACCAGGAAAAGCTATGGAGGGAAAGTTGTATTCCTGTGGATGTGTTGACAAAGCAATCAAACTCAGCTTCAGGAGGCAAAGGAGGATCCTTCCACATATGAAACAGGACACAGGGACACACACACACACACACACACACACAAATCACCAACAACCAAACAGCATGCAACTGAGTTACACCCCCAAAATCCAGTAGGTTGAATTTGGAAAACTACTTTTGTGGCATGTTCCAGGTGACACTGATATTGTCATCTGTGAGTATGTTTTGAGAGCCACTGCTGTATGACATAAGTGACTGGATGATTTGATTAAGCAGCTGAGCACACAGATCAAGGTAAGGTTTCAGGGCAAAATGAACTCAGCCTTGCTGCTCCTGAGGACCTTCGAGCAGCCCAGCTCCAGGAGGCCAGGCTGGAAGGTCTTTGGGAGTGCATCTGTCCAGTTTTCTCTCAAAGTAGCCCAAGGCTTATGGCTGGTAGGCCACATTTGAAGGGAGGTCATCTTCATACTTTATACTCCCTCCCTCCCTTCCTCCTCTCCCCCCCCTTTTTTTCTTTTCCTTGAGTATGTCTTATATCCCAGGCTGGCTTTGAACTTGCGATATGGCCAAGGATGACCTTGAACTGCGAATCCTCCACCTTCTACCCCCTGAATTCTAGAATTTCAGGCATATGCCGCTCTGACTGGTTTCTATGTTGCTTGGTTATTCTGTGGTGCTGATGTTATGTGGTATTGAGGATTGAATCCAGGCTTTTGTCCCGCTAGGCAAGCATTCTACCAGCTAAGCCACACTCCTAGCCCTCTTCTGTCTTAAGACCAGCAGTGGGAAGCTTGACTTCTGTCCTGAGCATCCCAGGGATACAGAGCTGAAACACAGAGTATGAGGCTGCAGTGGCAGCACGTGGTTCTTGGGGACAACCGTCATGGCAGCATCTCACTCCCTTTCTCAAATGCAGGGGGCGGGGGAGGGGAGAACAATATCTAGGCAAACTCCCAGCTACAGTGTCATTTGAAAGGCTGGCTTTGATTAGAATGCTGCAAGGACTGATTTATGATGGCAGATTAAAAAATAAATACATAAAGGGTGAGCATGCATATGTAGACTCACCCAAATGATGTCTAAGGGCACATAGCACACAAAACTCTTGCACGTAGGGACAGAAGTGAGCTATGAAGCATTTTGGTCCCATCTTGGGTTCAAGCTATCACCACTCCTGAGAATATGCCTGCAATATCTGAAGTCAAATGGATTTTAGACCAAGGGACATGTTTTGGGTTGAGATTCCTACTTTTCTTAGGAGGGTCTCAGCTCTGAACGACAGGGTGCTCTCCGGAGCTTCCGGCACTGTAGGTGATATCTGCACTGAGAATGTACGGATGCATTGCTTGTGTAATGGACACCATTTAAAACATAATCAAACCCTTTCTCTGAGCTCCTAGGAGGAGACAAGTGAGGGCCACAAGCCCCTGCCTCCCATACTTTGCCCCCTGGGCTTCAGCTATTACCCCAGCCCTTTGTTCTGGGCTCTCCCCAATTCCTGCTCTACAACACTTTACCCAGCCTGACCCTCTCTATCCCTCAGGAGTACTATGAGACTGAGGAGCCTTTCCCTGGAACTCAAGCAAAAGCAGCTGCCTCAAGAGCTCAGCTCTTCTTTCCCACCGGATCTCTCAGTTCTGCATAGCCCCGCTCGCTCCCCCAGGTCTTCCTCTGCCTCTCATTCTTCCTCTCTCCAGCTGGGTAGGGAGTGTCAGGGATGTGGGGTGAGGCAGCTGGTGCTCATGACCACACAAGGTAACACCCCCAGGATCTCTGTGCCACAGTAACAACGGCAGGGCAGCGGCAGCAGCAGCAGCAGCAGAGGCAGCAGCCCCAGTAACAGCTCACAAATCTTTTTTTCTCTCAGATGCACCCTGCCCCTACCAAACCACAGCTGAGAAAGTTGTGGGCAGTTGTTGCTTCTACCCAGGTCCCAGCCTCTCATTCCTGGGAGGTCTGCTCTGGTGGTACCCACATGTCCGTGGTGGGCAAACAAGAGAGGACTTCTGGGACATCCAGGGGATCATGTTTTTCCACTGCCCTTAGTCACCCAGCCAAGGAATACGCCTGCCACAAGCGCCTGGGTTTTCCCTTTTGTAAGTTGAGAAGGTTGGTTTCCAGGCTTTCAGAGCTTGGTTGCAGCGTGACACCCACCAATCCATGTCTTTGTTGTGCTCACCTCTCCTGTGTGGCCCAAGACTGTCTTGTTTCCTTTCCATAAGTCTGCAGAGTAGACACAGCAGCTCATATTTCCCCCAGTTGGCAGCCTAGGAAACCAAGGCTTAGAGATGACAAGGATGGCTCATGGTGATGCTGCTAGCACTGGGGCCTGGGTTTCACAGGGACACACAGGAACGAGAGCTTCTTCTATGATAGTGTCTTAGTTGAGTTTTTATTACTGCGAAAAGACACTGTGACCATGGCAGCTCTTATGAAGAGAACATTTAATTGGGGTGGCTGGCTTACAGTTTCAGAGGTTCAGTCCATTATCATCATGACGGGAAGCATGGTGAACTGCAGGCAGAGATGGTGCTGGAGTAGTAGCTGACAGTCCTACATTTCGCAGACAACAGAAAGTTGACTGAGACACTGTGGTATCTTGAGCATAGGAAACCTCTATTGTGGACTGAAGGTTCTGTCCTGCTACTCCTCAGCCCAAATAAACACATACAACTCTTATATTAATTATAAACTGTTTGACTGATGGCTCAGGCTTCTTACTGGCTAGCTCTTTCCTGATTATTAACTCGTTTCTATTAAATGTGTATTGCCACGAAGCTGTGGCTTACCTGTAATGCTCTGGCGTGTTACTCTTTTGGTAGGTACATGACCTCTCCCTGGCAGCCCCTCTCTTCATTCCCCTTGCCAGCATTCTCCTAGTATGGTAGCTCTACCTGTACTTCCTGCCTGGCTACTGACCAATCAACCAATAAGAGAAAAATATATTCACAGCATACAGAAGGACATCCCCCATCACTCTATCCTCTGCACTACAGAGCAGACTTCTATTATGAAACTGGTCATAATAGAATACTTGACCAGGAATTCTGTCAGTGGCAGGTAGTGGTAGTCGGTCTATGAGAGGAGAAAGGCTCCCCTTACTGTCTCCTTATTTCAACTTGGCCAGCGATTCAATCTCTCCACCCACTATTCCATGCTAGCTCCCATAGGTGAGAGTGGCTGATCTTCTTGCACTCTTCCCTCAGCCGGCTGTGGAATCAGGAAGGAATATCTTTCTCAGTGTTAGTTCTAGATGTTCTGAAGCCTATTGTCATTCCGCATCAGCATTCCCAGATCTCCATCTCTAGGAACCTTGGGTGAGCATGGCACTGGCTTCCTCCTGGTACCTAGATGACATCAAGAGTGGTGCCTCAGTACATGAGAAAGACTTGAGAATGACAGTGTTATGGGTCTTTATTAATGGCTTAGCTGGGCTGGGCACTGGGCCAAGGGCTTTCTCTTTTTCTTAGATGTATTATATTATTTAATCCTCCCAGTGACTCTGCATGGAAACTACTAATTATTATATGCATGTTTCAGTTGAGGAAAGGAGAGCTTGAAGTAGTTAATGACTAGCCAAGTCACCCAACTGGTAAGTGGGGGATCAGGATACTAGTTGTTAATATTAGTAATACTGTGACTTGATGGACAGGGGCACAGTCTTGGACACAGACGTCCACTGTAGACTGTGTACCAGCAGGTGCTCTAATAATGTTCTCTAGTAGACAAAGACCCAAGGTTATAAGGTCACAGTACCATTTTTTTCTGTGACATTGCCCTTTGGCTTCAAGACCACACTTACCTCCAGGGACTCTTGTCTCTTGTTTGAGTGTCTGGCTTGCTATGTTTCCGTACCAGCCCCAGTGGATAGGGCTTCCTTCCTTGCCTTTTGCCCATATTTTTACTGGCTCTGAACTGCTAGCACAACCTCATTGTCACCTCTCCACACCTAGGCACCCACACCCACTGGTGTTTACAATACATCCCCAAGCACCTGTGAACTTCATTACAGCCCTTCCCCTGCTCATCAGCCAGACCATGTTTCAGGCCAGACTAAGAATGGCGCCCGAAGTGCTTTCTGGACACTTCCACCAGCCAGGCCAGATCTCCTTGTCTGAGGATTCCAAATTAAGCTGTTACCCAGGTGTCACTGAAGGAAGAACATCCCCCATGAGGTTCAAAAGCCCTGTTCTGGTTGTGTCTGAGATTTTGTTAGCATTATCTGGCACTGACTTAACAGTATTAGTTTTGAGTCAAGAAAAGCCTCAGCATCTCCATTAGTGAAACTGAAGATAAAGGTTAGGCTAGCTAGCACAGAAATGACTCAGCACTTCTTAGACGGAATAGTCTCTTTCTCTCTCTTTCAAGTTGCCTTGGGGACCCAATGATTAAGTTGTATGAACTTTGTCATCCATTTACTTCTTCTTGGAGTGTACTCTGCTAGGCATTGATGTGCTATCAGATGTAATAAGGATAACTGCCATTGCATAGATGAATATTCCAAGGTTCAGACAGTTTAAGTTAACCCACTTATTGTCACCCAAAGCACTCAGTTAGGTTTGCAGCCAACTCTTCTCCCCTTCCCCATCTCTCTCTGTTCTCCCTTCTCTTCTCTCCCTCCTCACTTTCAGTCTTCTCCCCTTCCCTTCCACCCCTCCCATCCCCTCTTTTCCCCCTCCTCTCCTCTCTCTCTCTCTCTCTCTCTCTCTCATGTAGCCCAGGTTGACCTGAAACTCTCTGTGGCTCTGAGCACACGATCCCCTTCATTCTCTGTGGATTCTCTTGGATCCTCTAGGCAAAGCAGTTGTGGCTTGTAGCTCTGTATCCAGTTCTTCCTGATCCAAAGAGGACAGAGCTCTCTACAGTCTTTTGAGGTATTCATGAAGGTGGGTGTGCAGTGGCTGTGCACTGGAGCATTTGCCCCACTGGGACTAAATCCAGGCTTGGCTGGGTCTGAAGAGGCTACTCTGGAGGGCAGGACAAGGCCTGCTGTTATCATTAATGTGGACTTTTTCCTTAGACTCTGGGAGTGGATGGATGTCAACGCACCCTTTCTTTCCATAGCATTCTTCATTTTTGCAGACAGGGATACTGTTATGCATCCCAGCTCATGGATCTCCTTCCTCGGACATCCCCACCCCACCCCCACCCCCTATGCTGGGAATTATAAGCATGTGCCACCATGCAGATTTGGGCTGAGGGCTCCCCTTTAATAACGTACCATATTGTGAACTTCCTGCTGTGTCCACTGATCTCTGGACACCGCACAACTCCTTCCTATAGATAGGTCCTTTCTCACAGTGGTGGTCAGATGTGAATGAAGGAATGAACTCCATTTGCTTTCTGACACTAGGCTCTTTCACACAATAGAAAAGTCAGTTGGTCCTGTGTGCAGAGCCAGGACTGGATCTGAGTGCTTGGACCTTCGAGCTCACCTCAGCTCTCTCTCAGTATCTCCACCAGGCATGGCTGTGAGCAAGATGGATCATCTTTTAAAGGCTGCCAACAGTGTCATCTTCACTGGGGGAGGGCGGGCGAATGAACGAAGCAGGCGTGATCCCTCTTCATAGGACTCTAATGAGCTTCAGCTGTCTTGGGGGTTCACTTGCCATGAGAGAGTAAAGACGATCAAAGAGATCCATGTGTCACCATGGGAACTGTCCTAGTTTTATAGTCTTCCTTTTCCAAAGGCTTGGAAATAAACACATGGAGAGAAGGGAGGATTCAGTGACTGGGAAGTGACGAGGGCTAATCATTTAAATATCGGTCTTAAAGAGGGAAGTCAGAGTGTGGAAATATTTTGAACAGATGCATAAATACTGGTTTAATCATTTTCCATGATGAGTTACAACTGGCTGCAGGTGAGAGAAAGAGTCACAGTGAAATATGAAACACGTGGGATGAAGTATTGCAATGGGTGACTCTCCGCTCACTGTAACTCACTTGGTAGAGTACTAGATCAGCATGGACCACGCCCCATGTTTGTTTCCAGAGTCTGGGTATGGTGATGGACAGTCCTCACCCCAGCACTCAGGAGATGAGGGCAAGAAGATCCATTCAGGGTAATCATTGGCTACATGTTGAATTTGAGTCCTTGAGACAGTGTCTAAACTCACATCAAAATAGAAAAAGAAAGATTGCCATTTTCTTAGCTACATCACCTTAGGAATGGCCTTGATGAGGAATAGTGCAGGAATCTTCTCTGTGGGCAGCCACTTTCCTGAGTGTGGGATGCCTGCAGCTTCTGGAGGAGACAGGACCAGCAGCTATCAAGAGGAAGGTGAGACCCTCTGCTTCCATGTGCAGAGAGGTTTTTCCTGTTTATGGACCATCTTTGAAATCCTTTTGTTTGAACCTCTTGGTCTTCTAACCCCTGAGGTCCAGAGGGAGCTGCACCTGCACCTTATCTCAGGTAGGAAGTTGTCTATAAGAGAGTCATTGGTCTTCGTGTGCAAACCGCTCCACCCCGTTTCCATGTTCCTCTCCCTTCATTTCTGTTGGAAGAAGTGCTGCCCTGCTGAGTGAGCATCCTCATATGGCAGTTCTACTTAGACTTGTTCCAGCACTGCCTTCTTCATCGACATGTCCAGTGTCTCTTCACACAGAGCACAGGTCCCAAGAGCAACTTCACAGTCTCCAGGAAGACAGAGCTGCCCACTTAGGGAAGGGGCCTCCTAGCGTCAGGGTCCTAAATTTTGCCCATTTTGAGAGAAAGTCTGAATCAGGAATTCCTCCCAGTCTTTGTTCTTTCGTTCATCTTCCAGAGCACCATCAGAGCACATATGTGCTAGGAGACTCCCTCACTGGAAGTGTAGTTCTGTGTCTAAGTTTATTCATATTTAATGTTTTTCCAGTTGCCTTCTGGAAGCTCTGTATGGATCTCTTCTATTGCCTATAATGGACTAGAGAAACATGCTCTTTTGACTTGCCAAATAGACCTTTCTCTCTCCTCGAACAGAGAGGAAATTTCAAGAGGAATATATCCAACAAGCAGGAATCAGAGTGACCACAGGAGAAAATGACCATGTTGCTAGAGAGATTCTGGTGGTCTTAGGGACAGTGAGGATGGATGACTCAGACTCTATTGGGCTAGAATGATAAGCTCTATGAAGGAGGATAGATTGTTAGAAGTAGATGCTGAGTCCTGGTAGTTTAATAAGTAACAACAAGGCATGTGGGAAAGATCCCAGTGAACTTGGTGTGAACCTGCAGTGGGGGACCTTATCTCCAGGGCTAGTCTCCAGTTGCTTGCTGAGTGTCCTGTGTCCTGTGTGCTCTGGGCTGGTGAGGCTGATTCACATCACCAATATCCATTCTGGCTATTGGTCCATAAGGGGATCAATAGTTCAAAAGAGCCTGGGTGAAGGTAGAAGCTTTTTTTTTCTTTTTAGTTTTTCGAGACAGGGTTTCTCTGTATTGTTTTGGAGCCTGTCCTTCCTGGAACTAGCTCTGTAGACCAGGCTGGACCGAACTCACAGAAATCCGCCTGCCTCTGCCTCCTGAGTGCTGGGAAGGCAGAAGTTTCTAAAGAGAGGTGTCTGTAGGTCATTCACTTAAAACTCTGAAAGCACTGGGAAGATTTAGCTCAGAAAAGACATCTAGGCATGGTGAAACATGCTTATCATCCAATATTCGAGAACCTGAAGCAGCAGGACTAACGTAAGCTCCAGGCCAGCCTGGGCTACAAAGGGAGCCCTTGTTTCCTGCTTATTACTGCCACCAACACCCCAGGACCCCCCAAAAGAAAGGAGAAAAGTCAGGAAGAGGACACTAAAAGTATTTTTCAGTATTTGTGCTTCATGGTAAATTCACCTGTACTGTCTTTAAAATTAAAAGAAAAAATTATGGCCATGCAACACAAAAAGGTAAATATAAACAAGAAAGCAAAGAAATGGAGAAAAATCATTATCCAAAAGGAAGGCCAAACTGTCTCTACAACCTCCCTCTTAACCAACATGCTGCAAATGTGTCCCAGAAGTATGATATGACTATGTGTGTGTGGTACATGTACATATGTGTTCTTGTGGGTGGGTATATGTAGGGGCCAGGGAATGACAGTGGGTGTCTTCCATTACTTTCCATCTTCCTTTCAAGTGTCTCTTCCCGAACTTGGAGCTCATGGTTCAGCTAGACTGGCTGCCCAATAAGCTGAGGGGTTCACCTGCTTCACTTCCTCAGCCCTGGAGCTACAAACACATGCTGCCATATCCAACTTTTACTGAGTGGCTATTGGGGTTCCGAGCTCAGGTCCTCATGATTGTGTGACACTTTACCCTCTAAGCCATACCCCTAACCCCTCCTTTTCTCACCCAACCCAACATGAATGTATTTTCTGTATCAATGAGATCATCACACTTAAAGGTAATTTAGAAGTTTGTTATACACCTTTTTCCTAATTTGTACAACTGACTATTGGTAGAAATTTAGCTCTTGAATATTTTTTATATTATAAGCAAACACATTCATTGATACCCATGTCTTATATATGCTTTTAGGATAGATCACTATGAGTATGTTTCTGGAGCAGAATATTGCAAAAATCAGAAAACTGATATTGTTAAACTGCCATCAAGGAATATGGGATCAATTTAGGCTCTACAATGATCTTGCTCTTGTTTACATTTTTGAGATTGCTTTTGTACATTTGAGTATTCCTCATATGCTTAGTACCACGGCTCTTGTCAGTTTTTAAAATCACTGTTGATGCATTCCCTGCCCATTTGATGCCACACAGCAGCCTGGCTCATTTATGAAGAGCAGAGCATCCCTTTTCACAGTTCTGGAGGCTGGGAAGTCTCAGAGCAAGGTCCTGGCAGACTTGGTGTCTGAGGAGGACCTGATGTCTACTTCTAGGATGGCCCCTTCAATACTGTGATCTCCATAGAGAAGGAACCCCTTTTCTGTGAGGTAGAAGAGCAGAAGAGGGTGACTCTGCCTCCACAGGTCCTCTTTATAGCAGCATTTTAATTTGAAAATAATCTTTTCAGCCAGGTATTGGTGGCCCACACCTTTAATTCCAGCACTGGGGAGGCAGAGGCAGGAGGATCTCTGTGAGTTCAAGGCCAGCCTGGTCTATAGAGTGATTTCCAGGACAGGCTCCAAAGCAATACAGAGAAACCATGTTTTGAAAAATAAAAATGAATAAACAAAATAAAACAAAAAAATTGTTTCTCATTTTACATACCAATCTCAGATCCTACTATCTCCACTCCTCCCACTAACACCCCCACACCCATCCATTTCTCCATGAGGATAAGGCTTTCCATGGAGAGTCAAGGAACTCGGGTACCTTCCTTTGAGGTAGGACCAGTTCAAGCACTAAAGATACATCCTGGTCCCACTGCCAGTGGCCTCACAGACTGCCCAAGCCACACTACTTTCACCCACATTCAGAAGGCCTAGTTTAGTCCTGAGCTGATTCCCCACTGTCAACCCAGACTCAGTAAGCTCCCACTAGCTCAGTCAACTGTTTCTGTGGGTATCCCCGAAATGGTCTTGACACCTCTGCTCGTATTATCACTCTTCCTTTCTTCAACTGGACTCTGGGAGCTCAGCACAGTGCTTAGCTGTGGATCTCTGCATCTGCTTCCAACAGTTACTGGATGAAAGTTCTCTAATGATAATGCAGGGAGTTATCATTATGATTACAGGGGAAGGCCAGTTCAGGCACTCTCTCTACTGATGTTTAGGGTCTTAGCTGGGGTCGTTCTTGTGGATTCCTGGGAATTTTCCTAGTGCCAGATTTCACACTAGCCCCATAACAGCTTCCTCAACCAAGATATCTAATTTTTTGCTCTCCCTCTCTGTCCTTCCCCCATGGACTATAGGTTTGTTATCCTTTGTTTTATGTCTGTTATTCACTTATGAGTGAGTACATACTGTGTTTGTCCTTCTGGGTCTGTGCTGCCTCACTCAGGATTTTTTTTTTTTCCTAGTTCCATCCATTTGCCTGCAAATTCCAAGATGTCATTTTTTTCACTGCTGACTAGTACTCCATTATGTAAATGTACCACATTTTCTTTACCCATTCTTTGGCTGAGGGTTGCTTCCAGGTTCTGGCTATTAGGAATAATGCTTATAAAAGACTCCATCTTACAATGCCCTTGCATGGGGGATTAAGAGTCAGGATGAGTTTTGGAGAGGACAAAAACATTCACAATATTCTTTACTTATTTTTCTACTGAATGCATTTTGATATGTGTTCTTTACAGGTCTGATACCATTTTCTCTTTTATACACATTACACACACACACCTTCTTCCCTGTGCATTAATTAAATTGTTTTGTGGCTGGTTGTTTTGGCTAACCATTTTGATAATTAAGGTCTCAAGCTTTTAAAAGAAAGTTTAATTTATTGTTTCACTTGCATATTTGTGTTTCTGAGTGTGTGCATGTGCACCATGTGGGTACAGGTGTCCTTGAAGGCCAGAGGAAGGTGTCAAATCTCCTGGAGCTGGAGACACAAAGGATTGTGAGATGCTTGATGTGGGTGCAGGGGCCTAAACCTGGGCTCATTGCAAGAGCAGCTAGTGCTCTTAGCTACTGGACCATCTCTTCAGTCCTAGGGTTTTCAACTTCTATGTAGCAATTCTATCTATTACTTTATCCTCCACTTATTATAACAACTGTTGTATCAAAGAGGATTGACATGCACTCAGTTTATGAAGAAGGCAGAACCAGTCTGAGGTAGGGAGGATTTGCAACGTGACAGATTTCAATTAAATATAATAAATAAACATTTTTTTTTCTAATTAGGACCATCACTATGAAATGTGATATACCCATAGTCAGGGGCTTCCCCAAAAGAGGTACAAGGCTACCTGGCAGTGATGGTACACAGATGAGGAAGATGATCTCTGGCCTTCCTAGTTATTTACCACCCAGCCCCCCCCCCACCCAAAGACTGTTTTAGTTTTGTTTTGAAATGGAGTCTCATTTGGCCCAGAATGAGCTCAGAGTTTCTATGTAGATGAGGGTGACCTGAACTCCCAATCGTTTTTTTTTGTTTTTTTTTTTTTTTTTTTTTTTTTTTTTTTTCTGTACCTACCTTCTGAGTATTGGAATTACATGGAATTACCCCATGTCTGACTTGGCCATCGATAACTTAATTGCATTTATTTTTCCTGAATAAGTCCCCACTCCTACACCAAACTTCAACACCATCTAAACTTTGGCATTTCCAAGAGCAACTAGATGGAAGTTGATGTAGCATAACTTATAGCACTAGATGAAAATAGTTCTGAACCACTATTGTAAGAGTGCATACCAAGAGAACACTCTCAGTCATGTGCTTGTCATTTATGGGTTTTATTTTCAATACTCTACATCATCTTTCAATAATAGACATTTCTACTAGGTCCTAGAACACAGGAACTGGAGTTAGGAATATAGGCAGACATAAGCAGAGCTGACTGCCTGGCATAGGCCATATGTTATCCTAGCCAAATCTTTTTATCCTTTTTGAGACATAGTAGTGTTGTATAGCTTACATGATCACAACCCTGCAGCTGTAGTCTTCCAAATGCTGGGGTTGCACATGTGTTCTACCATAGCAACCTTCCTGGCCAGATTTTACAGCAGCAGCAGAGCTGTGTTGGGGGAGTTACTGAAACAATCTGCTATGATGCCACTGTTAGACAGTTGATGAGGCTGAATTGCCAGGAAGGGAGGCAACTGTGATTGAGAATTGTGCCTAGATTAAGGTCAAGTTGACTATTCATTGTATGATTATGTTTACTGCTATTTGATAGGCAGAATTAG
Source organism: Phodopus roborovskii (assembly GCF_943737965.1). Taxonomy (NCBI): domain Eukaryota; kingdom Metazoa; phylum Chordata; class Mammalia; order Rodentia; family Cricetidae; genus Phodopus; species Phodopus roborovskii. The sequence goes on from NW_026126444.1 coordinate 503,378, forward strand.
GTAGAATAGTTAAGGTCAAATTTTGACCTGGAATAATCCTTCCTTCCTTCCTTCTTTATTCCTTTCCTCTTTCCATCCTTCCCTTTTCCCTCCCTCCCTCCTTCTCTCCCTTCCTCCCTTCCTCCCTCCTTCCTTCTTTATTCCTTTCCTCTTTCCCTCCCTCCCCTTCCTCCCTCTCTCACTCCCTTTCTTGGTATATTCTGTATATTTCCCATGTATGAAGATATTCATACATCACAGCTTTTAGCCCAGTGAGGATACAGACTTCAAATTAGTGATGAAGTCATGGTTTGTGAAAGAGCTACAGCATACACTGGGTTATTTATGGTTGTAACATCAACATTTAATGTCAGTAAAGACTTTCTGGAAAGACTAAAATTAAAGCAAGCATTTTAAAAGTTGGTGGCTACATGAATGTTTCAGGAGATGGAAAAGCATGTACTAATGACCAGAGCCAGGGAGAAATGTAGATACACATGGTTGTTTCTGATTCACAGGGTATAGTGTTAAGAACCAAAATTGAAATGAAGGGATCAGGAGTTGGCTCCTAACTTTGCCGTTTCTGGTAATATGACTTTAGCTGATGACATGGTCTGTCTAAATTTCGTCTCTCAAAGGATGATATTAAGACCAACATCACTGGACTGTTGTGAGAACTGGTCGAGCTAATGGATAGATTAGTCAGCATGAACGAGGTTTTAATATCTAATGCTTCTTATTGAAAAGGCAGCTGATCAAATCTTCCTTTTCCATAGTCTAACTGTTGTCTATGGTCACATACCAACTGTTGAATTTTCTTAGTAGCTATTTTTCGAGCACAGATTGGGGCATGGTGAGACTGTGAAGAGAGTGGGAGACAGCTATCCAAACTCAGCATTCACTCACTGGAAGACAGGGTTAGCTTAAAACAACGTCTGTCTCCACCTCCATGTAGTTCATGGGCTCCTTCGGGCCATCCATACTGCAGACTAGCTCTTATTTCCCGCAAGAGTCCCAAATGTTTGGTCTAGTGTATGTGCCCAGCACATGCTAGCTAAATTCAGAGCCAAAGACATCTGAGAACACAGGGCAGAACTGCAGGGTGGTAAGCATGACACACATTTAACTGTGCAGAGTTCTCCCCTTCACAGGTGACCACTATTAGCACTTTTATACACAAAGTAGATATTTCATAGACTCCCATGATTATATTTACAAAGATAGTTTTACTACCTTGCCTCAATGCTGCACATAAGGTCACCCTAAACATTACTCTTTTTTGTTTGTTTGTTTGTTTGTTTGTTTTTGTTTAAATCCCTGTAAGGTTTTATGGCCATCAGCTCACTTCTTTTCAGGGTTGTGATCATTGCTTTGGAGAGAAACTTTGTGTTGAAAAGTCACTGCTCCATCCTAAGAGTTTAGTGCTGTTATTTTAGGCATATCACAGTCAGAGCTTTGAGAAATTCCTTCAAGCTCAGGACTCCTCATGAACAATGAATGGATATGTGTGTTGATAACTGTTACCTAGCGACTGAAGCCTCCTCAAGTGAGATGCTCTTCTTTGTGGAGGGGTAGGGTTTAAGTATAATGGGAAGAGGTAAGGAAGAGGACACTTCTCATAGTCGGAAAAAAACAAACAAAAACAAGAACAACTCCAACAGTGGTGGAATATTTTCAACTATTGCATTGTTGACACTTTGACTAGAAGACTCTCGAAGCCAGGCCTGGCCTGGGACCTTGAGGCTGCTCAGCTGCATAGATGTCAGGTGGCAGTAATAAGCCTCTTCTCATCAAAGGTCTGTAGACACTGCTAAGTGATTTCATGGCCAGTAAAGTACGGCAGACTTGGGAACCAAGACTGGGGGGGAAAGGGGTGTTCATGTCCTTGGTCATAGGGTGTAAGGGAATGTGCCCATGCTTGCACTCACTACTTGGCTGTGAGCAGAGGCACATGGAGTCAAGTGCTTAATGTCACCCTGGTTAGTCTAAGGGCGCATGTTTCTTCCTCTGGGTAACCTACACTGTAAAACTTGCCTCTTTGAGAAGATGGAAAAAAGCCACAGAACAACTCCTCTGCCTCTTGAGAGACTACAAGTAACCAAATTTAAATCTTTTGTGACCTTGAATGTCACTTAAATCTGACCGCACACAAGGGTCTTGATCTCTGTCTCCAAGTGGGAAGAGAAAAAGTTGCAGCCTGCCCCTGGTGTCCAGGTCAATGCAGTCATCATTGCTCTGTTCTGAGAGGCTCACAGAGCTGGCATGGTGGCTATCACTTCTGAAAGCGATGCGGAGTATCTTAATCATTATTTCCATCATCCACTGAGGCTCAGAATAGGCTTTCAGCCTCCCTACTTTTTCTCTTCTCACGTTTTAGTTTATTTTTGGAAGTGAGATCAATGGGTTGTACTTTGCTTTCTTTCAGGAACCTCTGGGCTGCATTTCTAACCACACCTAGTAGCAGAGCACGTGACTGGACCTTCATGGAATATCTGATGGCCCTGTTGGGCTTGGTTTCCTGATCAGCTAACGATAGCCATGCAGCATACACTGTCAGTCTCGGACATTATTATTCAGTCCGGTGGGTGGTGGAAATAATGTGCTAAGTCATATTAATAAATAACAATGAGAATGTGAGCTGTAGCCTCTAACAGGTCACTGGGTACATGATAGGCCATAGGTCAAATGTCAAAATGTGATTGTGTGGCTACCTAGAGGAATACCACTTGGGCAAGTGGTGAGTTTACCAGACGATCCTCACTGTTTCCTAAGCCCCTCTACCTGTCAAGAAGCCTAGGCCTTCAGTGCCATTGACACAGGTGCTCTGACTTAAACTGTGTCAACCCTGATCCTCATTCCCTCCTTTGACATGCTCTCCAATCCAGTCTGGTGCATACGAATGAGCTGACCCAAAGTGGAGCTTGTTTAGGGACCAGACAATTCCAGAAGGGCTGCTGGGTTCCACTAGCCTGCCAATGTTTTTTTTTTTTTTTGTGGTATCACCTGAAGGCAGGCTGTCAGCATGGTGCTGCAACCCTAGCTTTGGATGATCTAAATTATTTATGTTGATACATACAGAGAGAGAGACCTTCCAGAAACTATACATGCCCTCACATATTCCTGGGGGAACACTGTCTAAGGCAGGTCATTTATCTATTACTCAAGAAGTCATTCATTCAGTGGAATATGCCTACATAGTGCGTAGTCTGTGACAAGTATTGTGCCCACTCAGCTTATTATTACCACGGTGAAGGCATGCAAAAGACCTCTGGCAGAGAACTGGCTAAGCTGGTTGGGTACCAACATAAGGGAAGAGACTTTGAACAGGGGTGATAAACAATTGAGCTTAGGCCTTGTAGGATGCTTAGAACTTTTTCGTAAGGGACATGCCATGTTTAGGGTACAAAAAATAACCTTATAAAATTCAAGAACATGATGGATGGAGGCTGGACAAGTAGATGGAACCCTAACATGAAAGACTTTGTAGCCAGGTTGAGGTTTCCAGACATCTTTTCTTGTTTTGAGACATAGTCTTACTTTGTAGTTCAACCTTGTTTGAAACTCACTGTGTATCAAGCTGGCCTTGAACTTGCATCAGTCTTCCTGCCTCAGCCACCTCTGTGCTGGGATTACAGACATGAACCACCAAGGCCATCTCTGCACATCGTTTCTTAAGACAACAGAGAGCACAGGGTGTTTGAGTCAGAGCAGATGATCAGATATGCAGATGAGAAAGTCATGTCAGAAGTCAGGAGGGTGCTGGGTTAGAGAAGAAGAACGAGTCCAGGGGCCCATCAGTGTGTTGCAGGCATGAGGTGATGAGCAGCTGACTGATGTGGTTAACATGAACTGGAAGGGATCATGAAGTCACAGTAGGGGTCCCCAAAGCTTTAAAGGTCGTAAGGATTGGAGTGGGCACCTCTTCTCTTTCCCCAGGGCAGGCTTCTTTTCTACCATCTAGCTAAAGGAGCACTTTCTCCTCTTTTCCTGCTCCTTGCACTGGCCTCGTCTCCTCTGAAGAGATGAGACAACAACACTGTCCTGGATGGCGAGGAAAGGGACATAACATCAATAGTATTCTAGGTAGCCTGCTTTGGGGCAGACCATTCTAGCAAAACACGAAGAAATCACATTAGCAGTCATCTCTAGGGCTTTTGGTACTTATCTTGTGGGGCTCAGTGAGCTCCTTGGATGCCTTAAGAGTGTCCTCTGGAAGGTCTTCAGTATGCTTGACAATAGCCCCCTCATGCCAGTGAGTGTGATCCCTCGTTAAGACCTGTGGTGCCTTTAGAAATGACCTCAGTCCCAAGAATTTGTTCTTTTTGTATTTTCAAACAATGTCCCCATCTTGCCAGAGGAAAAGGGAAAGAGGCTCTCTAAACGAGCAGGCCACCCTTTGTTCTGGGTCCGCAGATTTGGCTAGAGCACATGTCCGGCCTTCCCACCTCCTGCATCATTGTCCCCGCTGCTGATTAATAGGTCAGCGCTAACTTTAAACTCATGTTTCCTGACCAGCCCAACTCCCAGCATTCCCCAGTCCCTCCAGGCCTGGTGGTTCTTAAAAACCCTCTGTATTTTAAACCTTGATTTCATTCCATCCTGGAGCCTCTCAAGGGGGGTGGAGGGGGGGTCTATGAAAACTCTAAGCCAGCCATTGCCCAAAAAGTGTACAGGGAGGTCTGAAGCTGAAAGTGGCCACAGAGATGGTGGTGTCTGTCCTCTTTGGCTCATCCAACCTTGGAAGGGGGTGCTTGAAGATGATCAAGGGAGATGAACGGGCAGGGGATGTGATGAAAATAAGGCAGGCAGTTAATTCTTGCCTTTTTTTTGTTCCTTTACTGACTTGAGTGACTGAATAATAACTCATTAAAAAAAAACAATCAATGGGGGGGGGTTAATGGGATGGGAGGGTGGTGGGGGGCATGGGAGGGAGAGAGGGAGAGAGGGAGAGGGAATTGGGATCGATATGTAAAATAAGAAAAATAAATAAATAATAATAATAAAAAATAAAAAGCAAAACCAACCCCCCCAAACAAACAAACAAACAAACAAACAAACGAAACACAAAACCATTGATGTTCCTGATGCTGACTAATAAGGTAGCACACAAAGTAAACATCTGGTTTCTGGCCACTTCATTTTGATAGTGACTATGCTTTCATGGATAAATAGGAGGCAGAATTATTTACATTGCCAGATGGCTTTCAGATTGTGGATTTTCCCTTAACTTTGAGTTAGCCATGGCATCTCTTCTTCTGATTGCAATGAGCTACTCATTAGAAATCCAGGTAAGGGGCCATTGAAATTGTTCCCAGGTAAAGGTGCTTGCCACCAAGCCTGGTGCCTTGAGCTCCATCCTTAGGGACCCGCATTGCTGAAGGATAGAACAGGTTATGCACTAACTTCTGTTTAAAAAACCACATTGATAAAGTATGCCTGTTAAAAGAACCCTCATGAGGCCTGCGCTGGTGTTCAGTAGCATCATCTAAATGAAGCATGTAGGAGACTCTGGGCTTACCCCACCCCCACCCCAGGATTAAATAAACAATGATTCCCTCCTGAAACGGAAAACTTTCTCACTTCAGAGATAGCTACCCTACATGGCAATCCCTTTCATTGCGTCTCCACCTTTTGGCTAAGGTCCAGAGTGAGAACCCCTGACATTGAGCTGCAACCTAGGAACAGCTGAGTACATTGAAAGGCAAGCTTAGATATGGGAACAAATGAGTGCCAGCCCCATTTACAGGGAGGACATGCAAGTCACAAGAGGTGAGGAGCCAGCTGGTGAGAAGCTAGCCCACACCTGTGCAGTTGGTAGAAACAGGCCAGACATTCAGATGCCAGCACTGCATTCTTTTGAATATCTTGTTTCCCTCTGGAGTCCAGGAAAAGTTACCACGTGAACTTTTCAGTAAGCTTAGCAAGAGTCCTAAGCCTGTGTCTGCTGCAAGGGGGCACAAGGAGGCTGGGAAGGTCATTGAGATGAGCTGTGTGGTCTCAGGGGGCCCTCTTTACATTGATGGATATGCCCTTCCAGACCAGCTGGGCAGGGATGATGTGTCCTTAGATAATTGTGTACCACTCAGAATCTTTCATAATGGCGGCATCATGAAGCTCAAACTACACAGAGCTTTGGTAGCAGATTTCTCTGCTTGTTTCACATCAGAAGCAGACCATAGAAAGTTACCAGAAAGAGACATACTCTGGGATGACCCAAAAGAGCCAAACCATGAATGACATTGAACAAATCCAATCTGGAACTCAGCAGCCTTGGCTTGAAGAGGAGCCATTCAGTCATTGGACTATTCTGGAAGCAAAACAGAACCCCAAAGCAAACACACACACACACACACACACACACACACACACACACACAAAGCAATCTTTCTTCTAGATTGGTGGCAAGAAAGATGATGTATTGTCCAGGGTTCCCTAGAATAACACAATTTACAGAACGAATCTCTATATATAAAAGGGATTGATTAGAATGACTTATAGACTGTGGTCCAGGAATTCAACAATGGCTGGCTGTGAACAGAAAGTCCAAGAATCCAGTAGTTACTTAGTCTAAAAGACTGGATATCTCAGCTGGTCCTCAGTACACACTAGAATCCCAAACAAATAGGCTTGAAGGCCAGTTAAAGAATGGACTTGCTAGTGAGGTGAGGGCAAGCAGTCAAAGAGCAAAAGCTTCCTTATTCCAGATCCTTATATAGACTTCCAGCAGAAGGAATGGCCCAGATTAAAGGCGTGTCTCTTACCACTTTAGGATCCAGATTAGAAGTGGATATTCCTACTTCAAATTAAGCCAAAAGAATCTCTCATTTGGGTACCCTTTTGTTTTTATATTTTTGTTAATTCCGGATGTAGTCAAGTTGACCACCAAGAATAGCCATCAGAGATGGGGATACACTTGAATCACAGGGCATGAAAACAACAAGAGGCAAGATAAAATAGCCTGCTACACTTCTTGCCAGGCACTTGTTCCCCAGGAAGTCCCTCCAGTGGTGTTCAGGCCCGGGACCATCATGCCATCATTAGTATGAAAAGTGTACAAAGACCACATACACAGAAGGAATAATGCCATGGATGCCATCTCTCTGATCACAAAGATGCTCACTGTTGACACAGGTATATTAAAAATGTGTGTGAGAGCCAGTTGTGGTGGGGTATATTTATAAAGGGGACACAGTCAGGAGGACTTTAAGGAGTCTAGGCTGCCTATCTCAAAGAGTAAAAGAAACAACCAAGTGTTGGTGCATGTAGACTTATCTATGTGGCCCTCTAATACTCTGTACCCTAACTTAGTGAACATCAAGAACATCCTCTCATATCAATACCCACTCTTTCACAGTGTCCTGCGTGGTGTGAAGGTATTCTATTATTGCATCACAACATTTTAAACCCAATTTATATTTCCTACTACTTGTGATTCTGGTTGGTCTCAAGTTTATTATTTCCAGTTCAAACACTTTACAAACATGGAAGATGCTAATGTGTGATGGAGTCATTTCCATCCAGAGCCTACATCTGTCCCTTCCTAGCCCAGTGATGTGCCAGTTACTGCACTTGTTTTGGTCACAGTTTCCTACAGTGAAAAATATGAGTTAATGACACCCATCAAGGGGCATTGTGAAAACACAGAATGTAGTCCAGCCTAAATCCACAGCAGAGGTGGCTGCAATTGTCACAGCAGCTAATGCCCTTTTAGCCTTAGGAAGATGATCAGAGAAGGAACCGAGAGCCCCAGGATGTCCCTCGAGGGCTCAGCTGGGAACAGTAGGCAAAAGGTGGAGTTCTGCTTTGACCTTGTAACTAGGAGTCAGTCAATCCTTAGGATAGTAGGATTCTGGCTAGTAACTGGGATGGAGGTGCCGCTAAGGTAGGGGACAGACATTTTGGCTGGGTAAGAGCTCAAGGTTGTGAAAATGCATCTGGGGCTTCTGACCTCCTTCTGCTGGGCTGTTCATCTAAAGTCAGGGGTTGGGAATTCTCAGACAGATGTAAGTCTCAGTCTTTGCTCTGTTACATCTTTGAGCTTTAGTGCCCCATCGTATAAATAAAATTGGTAGAGAATACATCTCAGAGGGTGGTCATAAAGATAGAGATAATACGTACAAAGTGAATAGCTATCCAGATACACATATAAAATTCTCTCAGTGGATGGTGACAGCAGGGTCTTTCACACCTGTGCTTTGTCACCAACTCCTTCTGCTTGTGCTTGACTCAGGGGGATCTTTGACAATGGCCGCTTTAAAAAAAAGTATATATACTAATTTTATTAACCTGTTGAGAATTTCACACATGCATACAATGTATTTTGATCACATTCATCGCTAACTCTTCTCCCTGACTCACTAGATCCACCTTGGCTCTGACCTGATTTTGTAAAGGCAGTGATAACAGGAAGCTTATCAGGGGGAAGGAATGAGGGAGAGCTTCAGATTAACCCTGGACCCAAGGTTCTTCGGATCCATTTGTGATGCAAACTAGGCAGGGCCTCTGGGAGGTGAGTGGCTGTCTACTGAGCTGCAGGTGGTGGCTCCCACAAGAATCTGAAGAGTAGTTGAATAGCCCCAGGGTTTCCCACTGTCCTTGCCTGGAGGGAAGAGACAAAGCAAAGGAACTTTTGAAGGACTTTTTTCCAGGACAAGCATGTGACTTCCACTCTCCTGCAGGACTGCTCAAAGATTCTGTAAGACTAGCTCATGAAAAGACAAACACTGAGTGTGAGGGCTTGGGAAACGGTAATAACCTTTTGACAGTATGATGCTTTCTATACATGTTGTACCTGATTTTAAGTGGCCCTTGAAGGAGGGTGTCTTTAAATTTGTGCTTGCTTATGCATCACATGACCTTTAACAATGTATTTTTATTATATTCTCCAAATGTCTCAGTTTATGAAGGATTAGTAAATTAAAAACCAAACAAGGCTCAAAGAGATACTCTGAAGGCACCGTTACAGGGAAATCAGGGTCCCATTAGTAAAAGAATTTAAGAACAGGCTGGAAAGGAAGTTTGAGAGCAATTTTATTAGCATTGAAAAGAACAACTCCAAAGCAGGCAAGCTGTGAATTTCAACATATGCCTGGAGGAGGGAGATAAAAGAGGAAGAGAGAAAGCCATCGCATCATTTGAGTTAAACCAGCATGGAGTTCAGTCACATGGCAACCACACAGCATGGAAGTAAGTTTTAGGGAAAGGGTGAAGCTCACAGTTGTCAGGGGCAATAACTCTTGTGAGTAATTCACAAAAACAGGCTGATTTACAGAGCTTCAGGCTCTGTGGCTTTGTAATCGACTGCACTTGGGGCAGGAATTCTGGGAAGGAGAAGCACATTATCTCAGTAAAGGGCTAATTAGTTCTCCTTTTATTTAGCATGGCTTAAGGTAGGTTTGCTTTCCTAGTAGTAGTCCCTTGGCCAGGCAGGTTACCTGCCCTACTCAGATTCACTCTTTTTTGGTTTTGGGTAGCTTGGAATGTTAGACCTCCACTCAGGGCAGAGAAATGGCTTTCCCTTCTGGGTTTCTACAGAGCCCTAATCAAGGCTACAGTGGCTTTGAGTCTTCAGTGAACCCTGGGTTTCATTTTTTCCACATAGGGCATTTTCACTTTTGGAGAAGAAAATGAATGGTTTATCAGCTCATTCATCCTTCCCCCAACACCCCTGTCTGTAAAATGAGGGTAATACAGCTCATCCTAGATGACAGAGTAAGAATCAGTGCAGGAAAGGGACCCAGTACCATCTCTGGCTCTTAGGTAGACCCTAAGACATATATTCCTTCCCCTTTCTCCCTTTTGTAGTGGATTTGCATGTAGGAAAACTTGAGCATTTTTCTTTTCAAGTTATTTAAAAATATTTATATCCTTTATATCCACGCTGGTCTTTGATTCTCTTGAACTGATGGTTGTGGTTGAAATCTGTAATAATGTTGTGTCTTACATATATTTAAATGTGTTTCTTGGGGGTCTTGTAAGCCAGGGTAGAGTTCCATTCTAGGGGAGAGGAAATCCAAGTCAGAGAGTTTGAATTGCTTCCTTCAAGTAAGTACCTTGAGATCCCCATCCTACTTGCAATGAATGGATTTTTTTTTTCCTTTCTTTCTTTCTTTTTGTTTTCTTTCTTTCGTTTTTCTTTTCTTTTCTTTTTTCTTTTTTTCTTCCTTCTTTAGGATTCTCAGACCCTAACTGAGGATAAGATATGTGATCAGATAACGTATGATAAGATCCAATTGCTGTGCTGGAGACCTACCCTAATGTTTAAATCCCATTCTCTAAATTCTCTGGCACCTCTGATTCTGATTGTTTCAGGGCTTTATTTAGCCAGTACTTTCCACATGGGAATGTTTTACAAACACACCCTGATAGGAGTCAGGGATCCTTGATGAAGAGTTTAAGGTCATTGCTTTTCCTTAGGGCTAATTCCTTCTTATGTCTAAACAGTTCTCATCACTTTCTCAGATGGGGTCCAGAACATTCCTAGGTCCAGCTACTGACCCTTCTGCTCTTCAGGGTTAAAGAATTGTTTTACATAGTTGTCTTAAGACAGAAAAGACTGGACAGGAGTCCGTTAACATCATTGTCATTCCTTACTAGCTCAGAGAGTTTGGCAAGAGTTCCAACCCTCTCTGCGGGCCCACCAGCCTCTACTGAGGATGCTGTGGCATAGTATTCTTTATCAACTCTGGAAATGAAACTTCTATGATGTGTAGCTGTGGGCACATCTGCCCTAGCCATGCTGTACATTGCACAATGTGTGCACCTCACCAGGCAGCTCTGGTCTTCACATGCTCAGGGGGCACCGCTCTTTTTCTCGCTCGAGGGTGAGCTGCAGTGACGAAAATAAATTCCCTTGCTCCCCAGCAAACTCAGAGGAAAGCAGTGGTTCCACTGTGCTCCTGGGGCAAGTTTGGATGGCATGATGGAGTGAATGGATCTTATCCCATGACCACGGAGTCTTGAGTTTCAGTTCCAGCTTTATCTCTCTGACTTTCATGGCTTCTGCTTTTTTTTTTTTTTAAACTGGTGAAGTATAGATGAGAGTATGACAATGTATACTGAAACCTGGGTAAGGAAGCTTTATAGCAGGACCTGGTGATCCTGGCAGCAAATCCTTTTATGAGGTAGACTCCATGCCAGACGCTAGTCTAAGGACTTCATCTATTTACTAATTTCATACCCACAGCAATAGCAGGAGAAATGGAGACAAGGGGATCCTGAAACTCCCAGGAAGAGCTGAGATGGGCTCAGTCTGAGTAACCTGTGTTCTTCACTCCAACCTCATCTTGCTCCAGAAGGCAGCAAACCATTCCACTCCCTCATGCAGCTGATCCCTTCCTACATTTGCTTCCCATTTTTCCTTCATTTCCTACCCAACCTCCCTCTCATTCCTTCATTTCTCCCTTCTTTTCCTTTCTTTCTCTCCTCTTCACTTCTCCTTCCCTCCCTTCCCCATCTCCATCTATTAATCCCCTCCTTCCTTCCCACATCCTCTCCTTTCCTGGGCAATGTCTCATAGACCCCAAGCTGACCTCAGACTTGCTACGTAGCTGAGTTAGCTGAGTATTCCCTTGAAATTCTGCTACCCTGCCTTCTACCTCTCAAGGGTAAGGACTGCAGACATGTACCACCACACCCAGTAAACACTGTTGGAGACAGAATCCAGGGTTTAGCGCATGCTAGGAAAGCTCTGTGCAAACTGAGCTATATTCTTAGTCCCTGCTTTTCTCTTTTCATGGTGGGAGCTGTCCGTCCTATGGTAGTTGAGATATGACACACACACATATAATAAACCCAAGTAGAGTTTTCAAAAGTCATGCTATAGAGTCTCAGACTATCAGGACCAGCCAATAGCAAGTCAAGGTTTTTGCATTCTAGGAGTAGAGTGCCATGAAGGTGTCTTCATCATTCATGAAGATAAGGGTTATGAAAGCCACCATTGTCTCCTGACAGGACCCTTTTGGTAGCACCCAAGCAGGAGTTTGAGCAGTAGACATTGAAAAGACTGTTTCAAGTTGATGAGGACCACTAGAGTTACTAGCCCACTGGTGCTCACTCTTGTAAGCAGTATTGTTTTTTTCCGCCTGCCGCCAAGTCTTGTCCCGCCACCCCAATTAACACACCAAGACTCTGTATTAGATATAATTTTGTTGGCCCGTTATTAGTTTTTTATCGGCTAGCTCTGTCTTAATTATTAACCCATTTCTATGTATTTCCATGTGGTCTTACCAGCGAGAGGCGGCTGGTGGTTCTGCTTTCTCCTGACTCTCCATCTTGACTCCTCCTTACTACTTCCAATTTCCTCCTTGTCTTCTAGTCCCTCCTATCTTCCTTTCCTATTGGCCAACAGTGCTTTATTCATTAACCAGTATGAGAAACATATATACAGAATGACATCTCCCATCACACTCTGGCTTATGTGTTCATCTCTTTGAGCTCTTGTGAGAGATGAATCTATTCTTCTTGCTTTCATGAATCCAGGTTCAGAGCTGGAGAGTCATGGGGCAGATTCAGCTGTAGGTAGAGTTTGCAAAATAATAAATGAAGACCACTGTGGTACCCAGGTGATAAAGATTATACACCATGTGCATCACACTGTCTGACCTTGGCTTTGCTGTAGACAAGCTCACTTGCCTGGATCTTCTGTTCAAGTCATTTGTTCTAGTCTTGGCTTTGGGAACATTTTTTGGAAGATGTAGGCAATTCTCCCTCGTCTAACTTGGTCACCTGTGTTCTGTGTAAACTTTTGCTCTTACTGTGCGCCACCCCTCCTTCTACAGGATAGTGACCTTTAAAAGTCTCAGTGACTGTTCTCATCACTATCAGATTGTTTTCTTCCTAAGCTTAAATGGTTCTCATCACTTTCTCAAATGGAGTCTAGAACATCCCCAGGTCAACTCTGCTGTTCCACTGAGTTGGAGAGTTTTCTATAGGGATGCCCAAGAGCAGAAGGGAGTGGACAGGATTCTTTATGGCTCTGTGGCAAAGCCTGAAGCCTCAGGTCTTAGATGGGAATTTCATGGTTGATTAATGCTTTGTTTTAGTGATGTTGACCACAGACATTGCTCTTCATTTCAAATAGGATAGACATTTGTATAATGTAAATGGAAATTCCCTTGTCTTTCCCTATTTCATCCTATCATTCGGCTGCAGGGATAGCTGTGCCTGATTGTCAGTGGGCCTGTGGTTTAAAAGTTATGTCAACAAGGTTGCTCATGTTGCCACAGAGCAGAGTTGCAGAGAGTAGAGTCCCATGGAATATGGGCAAGGTCTGTCAACACTTTAAAAGATTCCCCCAAGTCCTCCCTAAAAAATCTAATGGGCAGCACTGCTGTTATACATGGAAGGTAGTCACTGAAACTCCTCTATAGCAGTAGTAGCAGCTCTGTGTTATAGTCCAGTCAACTGTACACATTAGGGACATATGGAGGTATAATAGTTCAAGTTTAATAAGAGCAAGCTAGTTGTATAAATTGACCAGCAAGCCTGTCTAAGGCTACATTTTCAAAATTGTTATTTCTGAGATAGGGTCTTATGTAGACAAGGCTGACCTAAATTTATTTTGTAGTCAAAGATGATCCTGAACTTCTGATCTTCCTGCCTCAACTTCCCCAGGGATGGAACTATAGGTGTAGGCCACTATGCCCATTTTATGCTATTCTGGGGGATGAAACTCAGTGCCTCATGAGTGCTGGGTAAACACTGCCCCTTGAGCTATACAAATAGTCCTTAAAGCACATTTTAATGTGAAAAAAGAATCAGGCTTAGGGGCATTTTGCATAATATAATTTTAGATTTTCTATGAAGAGTTATACACATTATAAAGCCCCTGGTCAAGAACACACCCTGTGAAAAATAGTTACCTTGTAGATATGTGTAAGATGGATTTTAAAATTTCCTTTGGAGAAAGACGCATTTTCCAACTTTTTTCATGAGTATTTTCTGTTTTCATTACACATTGTTGTTTTTTCTCAAGAAGGCTTATTGTTTGAAATGAACAAATTGATGCTTTTAAAGGGAGAAATACTGGGACAGTGGGATGGCTCAATGGGTTAACATGTCTGCTGCCAAACATAATGACCTGAGTTTGACTCCTGGGACCCACATGTTGAAAGTAAAGAGCAAACTTTTGAAAATTGTCCTCTGACCACCACATGTATATCATGGCAAGGACACACACACATGGACACACACACACACACACAGAGTTAATAAATTTTTAAAAAGAGCACTATGCACTATACTTGTCTCTATTTTTTTCTCTTAATGATAGTTACCACTACTCCTGATTATTTTTTTCAATTGCATTTATAAAAAATAACTTTAGCTTTGTGTGTGTGTGTGTGTATGTGTGTGTGTGTGTGTGTATACATATGTGTGTGTACCCATAGAGGATATAAGAGGTTATTGGATTCCTTGGAACTGGAGTTGCAGGCTGTTGTGAACTGCAAGTGCTCAGTTGCCATTTTAAATTTATTTACTTATCTAGATGCTGGATGTTAAACTCTAAGCAAGCACTTTGCCACTGAGCTATATCCCTAACTAAGTTTTTGAACTGGTATATAAAACTTACACACATTTAAGGCACACCTTCATTATAAAAACACTTAAAGGGTTGGCAAGATGGCTCAGCAGGTAAAAGGGTTACTCATAGTGGAATCTGAGAACTGGTTCTAGAAGACTGGCCTCTGACCACCACATGTGAGCCATGATATGCATGTTCCCATGCATAAACACACACACACACACACACACAGTACAAAATTCGAAAATCACTTAAAATTCTTAAATCTCTTTTCTTTAAAAAATTATGGTATAATGTTTTTCATTGTCCTATAAGCCTATTCTGCAATAGCACATGAGAGACCCTCTTAGCAGACTGTAACAGTGCATATTAATCCACTCTTCTTAGCCTTCGTAGCCCTCTATGCTCTGTAGCCCCTGGCAACCACTACTCAGTTTCTAATTTCTGTAAGATCAATTTGTTTAGGCTTGCCACATGAGTGAGATCACATGTTACTCATGCTTCTGTGTCTGGCTTATTTCACTTAACATAACCTCCTTCAGTTCCAGAGGGTGCACGGTCCCCGATAGCTGGAGTTATAGGCTGTTGTGAGCCCTCCTACATGGGTGCTGGGAACCAACCTGTCCCCTGCTGTTTTACCCACTGAACATCTCAGTACCCACGAGTTCAGCTTATCTGATGGTCTTTGTGAGCATATGATTTCATATGTAGAATAAAATTCTAAAATTCTACTGTCAAGCAGTAGATTATTTCACACGATAACACTCTGGTCACATCCTTTCCAATCCAAACAGTCTTCCTGTTTACACTTCTCTTGATCTTTTCATGGAGGATTACTCAATGTAGTCTATGCTGGAGCGTGTCTAGTAGCCCAGGCTGTCCTTGAACTCAGGATTCCCTTGTCTCAGCCTCACAGAACTAGAATAACATGCGTGACTTAATTTTTTTTTTTTTTTTTTTGGACTGGATCTCATGTATCCCAGGTTGTGAAAGACCCGCGGAGGGCATGGACCCTCACGCCCCGACTCAGGAAAGGCGCCCCCCCAAATCACTCACAAGAAGTAGTCTTGATGCAAAAGCATGAGGTCTTTTATATTCCAGTGCACTGGGGTCCACAGCCACACTCCACGTGGGGTAGAGGACTGGAGAACCCTTCGTACAGGGTGCAGACAGCTTTTATAGGGTTACAACAAAGCCTGCGCATCACAAACCAATCATCTCATAGCATCCAGTGCAGACCAATCAATTTGAACTATCCAAGCCCGCGCTTTGCCCAGGAAGTCTGCTTTCGCTAGGGCTCATTTCCTGTTCTCATTCACTCACAGGTGCTATCGGTAAACCCACCCTGTCGTAAACAATCAAGAATGACCTTTTTCCTACTCACTGCTAGGGGGCAGAGTCTAGGGAAAATTAGGCTAAATTTTCCATCCTTACAATTGGCATTCAACTCATGGTGTAGTTGAGGATAACCTTAAACTTCTGGTATTTCTGTCTCCACCTCCAGAAAGCTGGAAATTCAGGCATGTAGTATCACACCCAGGTTCAGCAGGAGATTAAACCTGGAGCTTCATATAAGCCTCCTACCTGAGTTCCATCCCCAGCCTCTTGCGTAGGTGGAGTTTTTCCTCTGGACTGCCAGCTCCCAATAAACCACAGAGACTTAATACTAATTATAAATGCTTGGCGGATAGCTCAGGCTTGTTACTAGCTAACTTTACTTTACTTTAAATTAACCCATATTTCTTATCTTCTCTCTGTCATGTGGTGGTACCTTCTTTTAGCATGGCCTTTTTATCTCCTGCTTACTCTGTATCTCTTGGCAACTCATCTCATTCTACCCTTCTTCCCTGAAAATTTGCTTAGCCACCAGCCAATCATTTTTTTTTTATTAACAACGAGAGCAATACATATTTACAGTGTACAAAGATTATTCCACAACACTCTTGTTATTGTTTGATGCAGGTTACTTCCAAATGCTGTCACACAATGACTATGAATTTATTCTAACATTATCCCGAATTAACAATGTATTTGTCCCTTCCTATTTTTTTCTTGTTCTGAATTCACAGATGTTAAAAGTCCAAATGAATCACACTAGGCATGGGATCCCCCCCCCCCCCCCCCCCCGGGGATCAAGAGGTACTTTAGGTTACCCAAAATTGGCCCCAAGCTTTCTTGGGTTGACACTCAATGATCATAGGGCCAGAGGCCATTAACTTGCTGTTTTCCTACACAAACCAAACAGCAGCACTGGAAGGTAGAACCAACAAAGGAGGACTGGCCTCTTCCCCACCCTGTTTCTTTACAATCCTTCCTCTTCCTCCTTTGCCCCACTCCCCGCCTCCCTTCTGTAGCCTTATAATGGGAAAGAGAAGAGAAGAGACAATAGGAAAGAGGGAAGATAATGGGAAGGACAGGCTGCCTCATCATGTCTGCTTTACCTTTACTTTTTGTTTCTACTCCCTGTCCTTCTTTCTGCAGTATTCTCTACTAAATGCTTGCCTTCCCTCCACTGGGGGTGTTTCTCAAGTGTCCAGCAGCCTCTCTCTCCTTTGACTCACCTCTAACAGCATTTTCAATGTTGTTACAGATGTGTATCTCATTTTGACCCGACACTTGGGACTTAGTTTTCTTTATTGAATACGATATTGTTTAAGGAGCAAAACTGTTTCTTGGGGAAGGCACCATGATGATGTAACTGGGACAGCGTTCTTCCTAGGGTAGTTACAGTGCCCTAACTGGCTTTCCCAAGCACAACCTTGACAAAGCACTGTGGAGTCACAGGTGGGTAATGATGTGTGTGCGCATAGGTCAATTGTTAACCTTCACTGCAAAGTGTCACTGCATCAGACCAAGAAAGAAGGAGGAGAATCCCCACAACCTACTGAATTTCATCCTAGAATAAACCCCCTTGGAAAAGTGGCCCACTCCAGTCCCTTGCTGAAGGAGAGACAGAGTGTATAACCTTAGCTGGCTGGGCACTCATACACCAGGCTGGCTGTACTCACAGAAAGCCTCCTGCCTCTGCCTCCGGAGTGCTGGGATTCAAGGCACGCTGCTTAGGTCACACTGTTTAGTGAGAAACGGCACTAAGACCAGGAGCTTTCCCCTTTCCCCTTTAGTCACCAAGGTCTTGTAGAGACACAACACAGCTTTGTCAGTTTCCTCTGGAGCATCCTTGGGGAGATGTTTCAAAAGTCTTCTCTCTCCTTGCCTTGTGGTCAGCTCCCCTGGTCTCTTCCCTTTCAGAGCTACTACAGATGGGTGACTTTCTCTCTCTCAGTGGCACTGGGAAGGTTAAGTTCAAGTTTGTTGGTGTGTTGGCCATTTGCAAGGATCACTTCCCTTTTTACAGGAAAAAGTGATTGTAAAGCATTTGCCTTGTAGGCTTGATGACCTGAGCTTGCTCCCTGTAACCCATATCAAAATGCCAGATCCAGTGGTGGTACTCATCTGTAATCCCAATGCTGTTATATCAAGATGGGACATAGGGAAGGGAGTATAGCCTAGAAGATTGCAGACCCCTAGCCCGTAGACCACATCTTGACAAAAGCAGTAAGAGAGATCATACCACAACAGTGTGAAAGGAGAGAACCAACTTTTAAAGAGCTGCCCTTTCTGACCCCCATGCATGTCTTATGGTGCATCTGCACATGTGTACACACACATACCCCACACTAATAGTAACAATAAATGATGATAAATAAAAATAAAAGATAAGAAGTTATTCAATGCTGGAGGAAAGATATGCTAGTATTTTAGATATAAATATCTATATCTCTATATCTATATATCTACCTATCTCCAGAAATAAATGCCAGGTAAAATTGTTGTCTTGTAAAATAGTAACTAACTCATTTTTCTATTAGTACTTCATGGTTTGCTAAGAACCTTCACTTCAACTTACCACAATCATCCTTCAAAATAGTTTGTGTGCTTATCTGTATGATAGCAAGGAAGGTATCCCTGAAGTCTCCTATGATGGATGTTAACAGGCCTATCAGCATCTTCCCTGATGTTTGAGGTGCCTGGTCTGTATCCATGCCAACAGCTAGGATGTCTCACCAACAAGCCTCACCTGTCTGTTATGCAAGTTCAGCAGCTGTCTTTTCCTCAAGGAGGGATGGGAGTATTCCTAATACCTGTCAGTTTCAGCTCCCACTATGATGTCTAAGGACAGGCCAGGAACAGGGTTCTTAGTCATGCATGGCATACTCCAGGTCATCAGATGAAGAGCTTCAGTCAAGAATTTAGTTCTCCTCACCAGGCCTGGAGCTCTTTTAGGATGTGGAAGGCAATTTTACTTGGCTAGAGACCCTGATCACAGTAATATCCCCTCAGATTCTGTGCACGTGTGTGGATGTGCCACCATACATGTTCAAAGAAAAATCTTGTAGAAGATCAGTCAATGCCTTGGCAATTCAAGTCACCTGATATTCTGATTCCACATAATTGTCTGATTCCAATTTCTTTTAAGTTTACATTCTCATCGCTTCCTTTCTATGTCTAGGCTTCTTTTCTGCAATATTAACTTTCCTGTTGAGCAACTTCCTAAAGGTCCCTTAGTCAAAACCTTATAATTTCTCAAGGATCAATTCTCATGCTATCTTTTCATTCCTCCCTCCCTTCCTTCCTTCTTTCCTTCCTTGTGTGATGTATGTATGCATGCATGTACATAAGTGTGTGCAGGTCCACCTTCCCATGTGCAGATGTGTGGAAGACAGAAGTCAATGTTGACTGTCTTCCCTGTCACTCTCTAGGTTTTTGAGACAGGCTGTCTCAGTTAGGAAGACACTCCCTATTTCAGTTGTGCTGGCTGGCCAGTGTGCCCGTTTCCATCCCCAGTGCTGAAGTTACAGGCATATACTGTTGGTGCTTTTATGTGAGTACTGGGTATTGAAATTTGGGTTCTCATGTCTGAAGAGCAAACATTTTTACCCACCCAGTAACCTCCTCAGGCCATCACATCACACCAACTCTCACGTGTTGCTTTTTCTGATAACCCTTGTAAGACTGAATCCTTTCTTCTCTTCTTTCATATGTTTTTTTTTAATATTCACCTTTCATTCATTTTTATCCTTATTCATATATATTATATATTAGCACAAAATACATAGACATATATATGAAACAGTATTAATTCCTGCAAGTGGTACAGGCATTAGAAAAATGAGTGATATACACAACACGTATGACTTCACGCATATTCTTTATGTTGCTGTCAGTCTTGTCTGAATCCAGATTTCATGTAGCCCAGCCTGAACTGTGTTGCTGAAATTAAACTCCTGATTCTGTTGCTTCTACCTCTCAAGCGACAGGTTACAGACAAAATCCCTGCTCACTCTTACTCTTAAGGGTCTGAAAATTCAGACTGGAACACATAAATATAAAATTACACTATTATGATGTACTATATGTTATATATAATGTATGTTTTGATGAAGAACTATGGAGTTATGAGAAAGGCAACAGACCTATTCCAGTTGAGAAATGCCAACAGAAACTCAATTGAGTTGCATTTCTGCTCACTTGCTAAGGCTTCCAAGGATACTCATCTATGAATCAGGTGGGTAATATCTTGAGGAGTTAAATGGCAGCTGGAAGAGGAGACTGCAGAGAAAGTAGGTCCAGAAGAAAGGGGAACATGAATGAACACATGGATGTGTACAAGGTCATGGAGGAGGGAAGATTTTAGCACGCTGGAACTCAAGTAGCAAGGAGGGGTGGAGGAAGAGTAAAAGTAGAATAGAAGGCACCACCCTGAGAGTTTAGTCTTGTTATGGCTTGAATCTGAAATGTCTCCCAACTTGCGGCACTGGTTCGAAGGCTATAGAGATGTGAGATTGGGCCTTGGTTGGTGGGACTAGGTCAGTAAGAGCAGGCCTTTGAAGATTATTCCTGCTAGTTCCAGCCAGCTCTCTGCTTCCTGGCCATTCACTTTGATGGGAGTGGCCACTCACTTTCCATTGATGGGAATATACTGAGTTCTTCCTACTGCTCTGCCTTTCACACTATGGCAGACTGAAATCAGGAGCCAAAAGAAGTCCTTGCCTCTTACAATGCTTCAGGTATTTTGTCACTGTGAAAAATATATACAGATGTACACAAGACTTCACCTATCAGATGTCCCTTTACAGCCAACAGTTGGGGCTATGTCACTTAAGGGCTTACTCCTATCACATTGCAGTGCATTTTCCAGGAAGTCATGTTCTTTTCTGTTTCTCTACACTATGAGCTTCTTGTGGGCAGAGGATTGCTTTTCTAATCTTCAAGTCCTAGGCTGTTCCATGGTATGTAGTAAGTATGTAATCATCACTGAATTAGTAGCTATGATTTTATTCTCTTGTCTACACCCTTCCAGCATGGTACCATGTGTTTCGAGATTTACATCTTCTTACTAGTTCTCATTGACTAGTATGCTGACCTTTCTAATCCTAATTGCAGGGCAGAGTTTCTGGGGCTAAGAGAGCTGAGAATGCATGTCACCAGAGCAGCCTGAAGCAGAGATGCTAGACACTTCTGATGCAAGAGAGCCTACGCTGGGTCTGGGCCAAGGCAAGGCAGTGTCTCTGGAAAGCCAGGGCTGATCATTGAGACCAAGCACTTAGTCCCCAGCCTATGGCTGTGATTTGAAGGAAGTAGAGGTCTTTGGAGGTGGAACTTGGTTGGGGGAAGTAAATCACTAGGGAGAATTCTGAAATGGTGAGGCATGGAGCGAGGGGACAGAGCATGGATGTAAGAGATGGCAGGGTGGGTGCCATCTCTTATGTCCATCAAGTGCATCCAAATGGTTTAAGTCCAAAGAGGTGACCAAGGGGACAGCACTGAGGTAGGTAGCGTGCAACATATGCTGAGTGGCATGGGAAGCTAAAAGGAGGCTTATTGTTCAGTTATCTTGCTATTCTCTCCAGACTTACTTCCCAAATGATTATTTTTTCCCCCAGAACTAGCTATCCACAAGTCTGCTCCTAGGTGGACTTCAGGTAAGCTCCGGTTTCATTATTTTAATGTCAACTTGAGTAGAATGCTTTTCTTTTTCTTGTTTTCTGTTTTCCTTATTAGTGGTAGGACTGTTTTTAAAAACAAAAATCCCATCTGAAACTCAATATAGAAATCAAGAGGACATAGCAGAAACCTCTACAATTAGTGGATATCTAAGTGTTTACAGAACCACAGTGCTCGGGGCAGTTCCAGAAGTTTGTGGAGCTCCAAAGCCAAGAATTCTGCAGTGAACCACAGGCTAAGAGGCCTGGACTAGTTTTCATATGTCCTTGAAGACTTACATTTTAGACTAAAGTGCTTGATCGTGGGATGTTGCCTCCATGACTGTGAACCCATCACACCCTGAAAGGACTTTTTGCTTTTAACATTTAGTCTTTTACTGAACTGGACTCATGGCAACATTGGATTATTTCTTCAGATTTAATGCTTTTCTTTTACATCATCGACCAATAGCCCAAAGGGTAGTGTGTGCTTCCTGCACTGTACAGTGTATATCATGGAAAGTAGGTCACCATGGAGACCAGGAGCTTTGCTGACATCTGATGAGGCAGGGAAGTTTGTCTGTCTGCAGAGTGACCAAGCTACTTTGTGAAGGATATTGCTAGTTGGATCTAGAAAAGTGAGCCTAGGAACGAGGACCCATCTGCTGATCAGGGAATTCCAAACACTCTTCACAATTGTGCTTCCTGGGTTCTCAAAGCTGCGTTCATAGCTTTCCCAGAAGACTTGAAAAGAAGAAGGAGAAAACCATAGGTTTTTTTCAGGAGATTTCACATAGCTTCATGTCCTTTGTTCCACAGCTGAAGGTTAATATAGATGTGGAGAGAAACTTGTAATATGTATTTTTTGAGACAGAGTCTAATTATGAAGTTCTGGCTGTCCTGAAACTCACTGTGTGACCCAGGCTGGCCTCACACTCATAGAGATACCTGTCTGTGCCTCCCCAGAGCTGGGTTTAAAAGTGTGTGCCACGATGTCCAGCAAAACTAGCAAAAACTGTTTCCATGTAGTTTGGCCAACAAATAAAAAATTTTCCTGACTGTCAAAGTGAAGTTATGAGAGGTTTTAGATTCAAGATCCATGTGTTCAGATTTCAGTTTCCTAACAGGTCCCTTTTGCTATGTAACAATGGGAAGTCTGCAGGGTGGGCCCCTCCTGTGTCAATCAGGAATGGGGCTTTTAGCTGCAGGAAAAGGTGAATGTGTGAGACATATCTTAACATCAAAGACTTCCCAATTTGCCCATGCAATACCTATCATCACAAGCACCTTATGCAGTTAATAGCGGGTTCTGAGATGGAAGGCTTCTAACCAGAAGTGAGAAGTGAAATTTGAGGGATCAGTGCCAGTTTGATAAATGAACAGTAAAAACGAAAGAAATATGAGTTCATAGGTGAAAGATCTCAGAGTCTGCTCTGAAGTGGTAGCAGGAGACGGAAAAAATGTAATAAGTGTATAGATGGGCAGAAGCGGGAGAGACCAGATCATCGCCTTGCTAGGGGCTTCTGTCTCGATCTTACCAGCACCAGGTTATTGAAGGATTCCAAACAAGGGAATGACATAGGCCTTTAATTATATTAGAAAGACCCGTTTGGCATTAATATAGAGCAGAGGTTGGCAAGCGATGGCTTCTGTTTTTCTAAATAAATTGTATTAGATTACAGCCACGTTTATTCAATTACACACCATCTATGACTTTTTTTTTTTCACTACAATAGCAGATTTGTGTAGTTGTAACAGAGACTCTTGGCCACAAAGCCTAAAATATTTACCATCTGGCTTTTTGCAGACAGTTTGCCAACCCTGGTGTAGAGGCTAGATTAGAGGAGTCCTGGGATGAAGAGTGGAAGCTATGCTAGGAAGCTCCTCCAGTGCTGTAGTAGCTACTACAAGAGGCTAAAGTGAGCTGGAATGTGGCTCAGGAGAGGGGGGTGCTTCAGAAGAGGAGGAATCAATAAGGCTCTGTGACTAATTAGATGTGGAGGTGAGTGGAGAGAGGACTTTAGGACAGCTTCCACCTCCAGCTTGGGCAACTGGGCTGGTGATGGTGCCAATGGCTGTGATTGGAGTGCCAGGGGAAGAGCAGGTATAGTGTGAAAAATATGGTTCCAGTTTGGACAAGCACCTGATGGATGTTCAACTGGAGGAACAAGATGGGAATGTGGGTCAGGAGCTTAAGGGTGTGAGCTGCTTAGGATATACAGATTTGAGAATCATCGTGGAGAAGCACCGGTTCCTAGGGCGAGTACACAGAGGGAGAGAGGAGATGGCAAGTGTTGGCACACGTTTAGGTAGAAACAGGAAAGGGAAAAGGCCATAGCGATAGAGATCCCAGACAGAGGCACACAGATAGTGAGTGTGTACTGCATGGATGAAGAGAGACAAGGTGAAATAAACTACAGATCTTTCATAAGGAGAATGGGTGGCAAGGAGCACTTTGTGGTGGGACAGTGAAGGGGTAGAAGGGTCTAGATGTGATGCTAGACAGAGAAGGCCTATGGGGTCAGATGCCAGGGGTATTCTAAGTGCTTGACATTTCTGAGTTCATGTCACACATTATACATCTATCTGTCTGCCTCCCTGCCTGCCTGCCTGCCTGTCTGTCTATTATCTATCTATGGCATCTTACTGTATGGAGCTTACTATGTAAACCAGGCTGGCCTTGTCTTTACGGAGACCTGGTTGCCTCTGTCTCTATAGAAAGTCAGTTTGGAGTTTTTTTGTTTTTGCTTTTGTTTTTTGTTTGTTTGTTGACAGTCTTAAGTATCACTTACATAGTCCAGTCAGGTTTCAAGTTTGCTCTCCTGACTTTGAATTTCTGATCTTTTTACCTCCACGTCTTGAGTGCTGGAGTTATAAACCTATACCAGTATATCCACTGTACCCATACTCTCAAGAGGTCTCAGTCACAACACAAAGCATTTTATGTATGTTTACTTTTTAAAGCCAGTTCCTTTGTGCTGACAAGATGGCAAGTGAGTGAAGGCACTAGGCAACGGGGCACACAAGCCTGGCATTCTGAATTCTGTCCCCAGAGCCCACATAAAGATAGGAGAGGCCCCGGGTGGTGGTGGTTCACGCCTTTAATCCTAGCACTCTGGAGGCAGAGGCAGGCAGATGTCTGAGTTTGAGACCAGCCTGGTCTACAAGAGCTAGTTCCAGGACAGCCTCCAAAACCACAGAGAAACCCTGTCTCTAAAAACAAAACACAAACAAACAAAAAAGGATAGGAGAGGCTTGACTCCATAATGTTGTCCTCTGACTGCCACCTGTGTGTTTGGTGCACACACTCCCCGACTCTCCATATACATGCAAAATATATAAATGTAAAATTTATCTTTTTTAAAGGAAGCTTTTTTTTTTGTTTGTTTGTTTTTAAAAAACCCCAGACCCCATGAGGCTGAATTTTCCTCATTTTGAGGCCTTCTTAGAAGCTTCCAGAGTGCCTTCACAAGTAGCACAAGAAAGCAGGCCTGTTCCTTATCAGGAGTGGCTCCTCTGGTTCAAATATCCCGTCTCCCCGCTTTGGCTTACCTTGTCTCTCTGGTCTAATGGATTTTAGCTTTCTTGAAGGCTGTGAGTCTCAAAGTCAACATTTTTACTGCCTCTCCAGAGGGAAGTAAGTGCTGCAGAGGTAGCTTCCCTATTGTGACCCTCCAGAGGAGCGCTCAGTGTCCTTATGGTACTGAACCTTTCTGGGAGCTCCCGCTCTGTAAAATGACCTTAGACTGGTGGTTGTCAACCTTCCTGATGCTGTGCCTGTTTAATGCACTTCCTTCGTCATGTTGTGGTGACCCCCCCTCCCCCGCAGCCATAAAATTATTTTTGTTGCTTCTCCATTACTGTAATTGTATTACTGTTAGGAAGCATAATGTAAATACCCATGCTTTCCAATGGTCTTGGGCTATCCATGTGAAAAGGTTGCTTGACCCCAAAAGAGGTCTTGACCCACAGTTGAGAACTGCTATCTTAGTGGAATGGTAAGGCTTATAGTGATAAAATATTTTGTTTACTGTTTTTAGGGCTCCAAAGGCACACAGTGTTGCTCAGTGACTATTACTATAGGGGTACATGTGTATAAGTTGTATGTATTTGTTGAATGAGTGAATATACATGTATCTTGCTTTCTTCTGTGAAATGAGACTATGCTAATACCAGTTCCACAGTGTTTTAAATGGTTACCACAACTTTTAGAAAAATACCCGGCATGGCATAAGTTAGCTCTTGATCATTATTGTTGAGAAAAGGGAATTCTCTCTCTCTTTCTCTCTTCTTCCTTCCCTCCTTCACTGCTTGCCTTTCTACCAAATCTGAAACTGGACGTAGTGGGTGCTTGGTAATTATCCTTCTAGTGGCTAACATAGAATTAAAAAATATAAAACCAAATTAGCTAACAGCAGAGGCAGTGCCTCCGCCAGGCCCGGGTCTTCATCCCAATGAACATGTAGCAGTTGAATTGCATGGAGTTTTGGGACAGACTCTTTCTGATCCTGGATACCCTGTGCCTCACACATTTCTCTCTGTCACCCTGTAAGGAGGTCAGCACTTTGTGGTAGAGAAAGCAGAGGAGACCATAGACTATAGACTGGCGCTCAGTAGAACAGCTCCAGCAGAATTGGAGTCATGCACTTTGCCGAGTGCTAGTGGAGGCTTTACTGCAGCAATGGCTCCTGGCCAGGGGATATGTGTAAGAATTAAGTCTTTCTGGTCTCCCGGTTGCATGGGTGACCCCCTCTTTATTAGAGCTCTGAACAAAAGAGTGTTTGCTCCCACTGTTGTGTCTGTAGTTTGGGTTCCTTGTCTCATCTGGCGGGAGGTATGCATGGTAGGTGGTAGTGGCCCTATCTCCGAGGGCTTCAGGGGCTGTCTGTTTGATCCCCATTTCATTGGATGTGTGTCCATCGCCAGGAGTTATTGGAGGAAAGTGGTTCTGCTCCTTGTCCAATATGTATATCCAAGACTAGGGCTCCAGTGAAAGTGGTAATTGTTTTTTAACCAGGAAACAGAAAGCAGAATGTGTTTATTGGAAGCCACTGAAGAGAGAAAACACAGGATTAGAGTTATTCTGATCAGGACTTGCATTCCACCATGTACCAGTTGTGGCCTTGGGCAAATCTTTCAACTTCTTTAGACACATGGATCTCGCCATCTTTAAGACAGGATAGCAGTAGTTACCTGGCTGTATGTGAAGTGGAAAAGCAACATGCAGGGATTTCTAGCCAAGAGCCTGGCACAGGGGGATGTACAGGGAGTCACAGATGCTGGGATGTATGCAAACAAGTAAACAGTTTTAGTCTAGCCTCAAGTTCCTGGTCAGTAAACATTTTCTATAAAGGGCCATATTGAGAGTAGTTGAGACTTTGTGGGCCTAGATGGCTTCCTGTTGCAGTGATTTGGTTCTGCCACATGAAAGTGTGTGTAGACCATACTTAAATGAATGAGGCATGGGTATGCTTTAGGAAGATGTTATTTATAAAACCAGGCTGTTGGCAGGATTTGTCCCCTAGGCCATTGTTCTCTCACACAAGGGAAGTGTCTTACAATGTCCACACACTCCAACTACTAGTCCTTTTTTTCTGTTTTGTTTTTATGGTGAATATTGAGCCACAACTTGAAGTCTGAGCTGCATTTTCCCTGGACTTAGCCTTGACCAGACACATCTACAGAGGCTGTTTCGCTCATGCGACAAAGGTCCATATAAAAGGAAAAACAATGGGAGGTTCCACAGCTCAGATTAAAGATGGCAACGGGGAAAACTGCCCGTGGGTCTGCTTGCCTCTGGGGACCTGGCTTGTCTACAGCACAGAGTAAATGGGAGTTCAAATCCTGCATAATTCCCTTCAGCCTCCTGCCTCAGCAGTGTGTTTCTGGGGTTATAGGACTCTGTCTAGACAGAAAGTCCCCACTCAAATATCTAAACACAGATGTTCATAATGAAGCTGGGATATTTGTTTTCAAGGCCTCATGACATCAAGGCAATGCTCCCTGAAGAGGAAGACTGGCAGTTATTTTCTAAATATACTAACAACTAGAAAAATGTTACTTTTACATACTTTACTTACAGTGTGACAGACTGTCTCATAGAGTGCTTCCTCTGGTAGGCACTGCATGAAAATGTGATCAATGGAATATCCTGGAAGCATACCCTTTATGGAAATCAGGAGGAGCATTTCTCAAAAAATGGTAGACCTATACGGTGACCCAGTTACATCACTCCTTGTTTTATACCCAAACGACTCTCTATACAACCACAGAGATGCCTGCATGCCTATGCTTATTACTTTGCATTCATAGTAGCAAGGAAATGCAGCCAGCCTCTCCACCCATCATCAGAAGAAAGGGGAAAGGGATTGTGGCACATATAGAAGAATTTCAGCAAGCAAAAATGAAATTATGAAAATTTTAGGAAACACAAATGTATTTGGAGAGAATACTGTGAGTTAGGTAACCCAGGCTGAAGAAGACGAAAGTCAGTCAGGTGTGGCAGCACATGCCCTTAATCCCAGCACTCAGGAGGCAGAGGCAGGCTGATCTCTGTGAGTTCATGGCTATTCTGGTCTACAAAGTGAGTTCCAGGACAGCTAGGAGAGTAACCCTATCTCCAAAGAAACAAAAAGAACAGCAACAACAACAAAGGAGGAGGAGGAAGAGGAGGGGGAGGGGGAGAAAGTCCCATGTCTTTCTCATATGCAGATCTCACTGTTAATGTAGGTATGCAGGTAAGTAAGGGGGTGTGAGGGTGACTGTAGATTGTAAGAGTGGATAGGAGATAAGAGGTGCTGAGAAATGGGATGCAGGAAGGCAAAGGACTCTTGTAACATGAGAACAGGGACACCAGGAGTACAGTGGGTTGGGGAGAAGATAGGGGATCAGAACAACAACACATTTTGTTTGAAAAGAAAATGCCCCAATAAAACCTAATTCTTTGTGTGCTAATTCAAAATATTCAACAGAATGTGTTGTGTTTCCAAAGCCTAGGACACTAAAGGCAGCATGGTTGCCCCTGCCTTCTTCCTGATTCTGGGGACATCGTTTGCCTTTGAAACCTGTGCACAGTGTTGTGAGAACTCTTCTGGAGATAGTTTGTTTGACTGCTCCTGCTAAGCTCTAGACAACAGTCAATCTCATTGTGTGGAGCCTTCAGCTACCCCCACTCTCAGACTTGGCTTTCAGTCAAGGTGAGCAAGAGTCAAGTCATCTCTATGCACTTTGAATTCCCAATCTGCAGAGAGATCACAAACTATCATTTCTTTTAGGCTGTTAATTGTGGCATTAGAGAGCAAGTTCAAAACAAATATTGTAAGTCTCTCCTGCCCTAGCTAACCCTATTGACAGCAGAATCTCACAATCTTCCTCCCCTTATTCCCTCTTCTGTACCCATCTCTATCAGATCTGGGACAAACAGATGTGTATATTCTTCAACTTCTGCATCCAAAGTGGTTACAGTAAATGAGGGAAGGCAGACACTAACCGAGTTATTACATTTATAAACCAGTTAGTGCTTTAATGAAGTCAGTTTGGATATGTATCAGGAAAGCAGTGGGGAGAACAGTAACTTCTAAATACCCAGAGAGCTTCGAAAAGGTGCAGAAGGTGACATTTGGCTGGGTTCTATGGGAATGCAGGAGCTTACTGTGCTGCCAGTTAAGGAGCAAGACCTCCAGGCAGAGGAAACTATGTCCGTAAATGGGTGGGAAGAAGTGTGGAAGGCTGGCAGATTAGTGTGGCTTCAAAGTAGAATTTTGGAGGGATAGCGGCAGTGAGGATTAATAGGACCATGCTATGATAGAAGGTTCATGGTTCTAAGAATGTGAATTTTCCATCTGTTTTATTTTATTTATTACCATTGTGTGTATGTGTGTTTGATGTGTGTGGGTGCCCATGCCACAGCCTGTGTATGGAGGACATATAGAGGTCAGAGGACAACTTCTTGGAATCAGTTCTCTCCTTACACCTTTATGTGTGTTCAGGGGATCGAAGTCAGGTGATCAAGGCTTGTACAGAAGGAGCCATTGGGAAATCCTGCAGGCCCAACATGTGAAGCTTTATTAACCATATGAGCATTATAGTCCAAGGATTGCATGAGTTACACAGACATGCATTTAGATGACCCACTTTCCAATGGTGTGGGAAAGACACAAGAAGGAGAATTTGAAGCCAGAAATCCAGGTTCTAAGATCACCTGGAGGGAGGGCCTGAACTGGGTCAGCGTAGGCTGCGATGGAGAAGAGAAAATGGATAGAGGGGATGTATCAGTGGTGGCCATTATGTGGTAAGAGCTAGAATGAAGGATGCACCCATGCCCCTGGCCTGGGTGTTGGGTGCCATGTGAAGATAGGAACAGGGTGTGGAGAGGGTGACAATTTCATTCAGATTGTGAGGTGTGAGACTTCCAAGTGGAAATATCCCTGAAGCATCTGTATGTGGATAGCAGGTCATGGGGACACCGGTGTTGGAGACAGAGCACTAGGAGTTGACACTGTAAGGCATCTCTGGAGTGCCGGTGTGTGGGAAGTTACTGGAACAGCTTTTGTGTTGTTCAGCCTCAGAGTGCCAATCACATACTGTCTGGTGAACATGGCTGTGGCCCAGCGAAGGTTTGCTATGTCTCTATCACCAAAGCGATTTGCATTATAAACAACAACCATTTCTTTCTTTTATTAGATAGTAAGCTATAAAATTGAGCACGTTTTTTTCATTGTATTGATTCTTTTTTCTTTTTCTCCATTTCTTACCTTTCCCTTTTCCTCCACCCCTCCCTCTTCCTCCCGTTTCTCTTCCTCCCCTCCCTCTTCCTCCCCTCCCTTCCTTCTTCCCTTCCTCTCTACACGTAGCTCAGGCTAGTCTCAAACTCATTATGTAGTAGTGGTTGGCTTTGAACTCCTGCTTTTCCTGCCCCCACCCCTCTACTGTTGGGTTATCATGCCTGATTTATGCAGTGCTAGGGATTGAAACCCAGGGCTTTGTGCGTGCCAGACAAGCAGTCTACCAACTGGACTACACCCCTGGCCTGTCCCAGAGATCCTGAAGAGGTTCTGAGTTTGTTTTCCTGTTTCTTTTCATTTCCTTTTCAGAGTCACTAATTTGGGGGAGAAGAAAGAGGAATGTAGACAAATTCAGGAATGGAGTCAGGGAAGCACCAATGTTTAAAGGAGGGACTGAGCTTGGAAGAGAAACTTGGGGGGAAGCAGGGCTAAGGGAGGCTAAAGGGGCGGGAGCGGCTGGGGAAAAGAACATTTCCAGGGCTCTGTGCGGAGGGCAGAGGTGAAGCATGTGGGCTTGGGACGGGCATATTGTGGGCACCCCTGGTACATATAGGCCTGACTAAACATCTACAGGAACAGGCTGGGTGTGGGAAGGGGTGGCTTCCTAGCCTCAAGGGAACCTGATTTGATGCTGGCACGCAACAATTACTTAACAACATTTGTCACTGGCCTCTGGATTTCTGGAACATCTATTCTCCTGCTGTTTAAAGCTGTCCTGGGTTGGGGAACGGCGGGGGGTAGGCACCACACACCATTCCACTTCTCCAGAAGTCTTTCTTCCAGACAGTGGAGGCCGAAGGTAGACTGCAGAGGGCTGCGGAACCAGAGGGAGAGAGAACAGGGAAGGGATTGGATGATTCTCCTCTGGGCTGGCTGCCAGGTTGAGGGCAGAGCGGCTGCTTCTCAAATGAAAGTCCATTCCATTCCAGCCTGCTTTCTTGTGATGTCCAGTCCCCTCAGGAAAGGCCATGCAAGCACAGCTGGGCTTTATCTACATTTCATCTCCATGACAGAACTTTTTATCTTTTCAGTAAAACAAAGACGACAAAAAAAAAAAAAAAAAAAAAAAAAAAAAAAACAAAAAAACGGTTCAACACTGCCCATTTTGCATGTATGTGATTTAGTATGTTTTTTTTTTTTTTTTCTTTCTTATGCTAGGATGTCAAATCAATGCCAAAATGTCACTGAAATCAAACATAGAGTTACCTTCTGTGCCCTCCCAGTATCCGGGAACAATTAAGCTTAAGCAAACAAAATTGCCAATGGCTTAAAAATGGAAAATAAATCCTCCTGTACCTCGCCTGAGAGGGGTTGCAGAGAATCCACTGGAACGTCATAGGTATGGCAATACTTTATGCTCATGCGTTGTTTCATTTAGGGGACAGGGTCTTGTGTGCGTATGTTGAACTTTGCACATGAACATATACAACCATCTTCGAGACTGCCTGGGGTAGTTAGTCTACGAGTACGTTTGTTTTCCGAGAGGGATGAGTTCTGATGAGGAGCAGAAAGTACAATGAAGAAAATGTCAAGACAAATTAAATCAAGGAGTGACATAATCCCCAGGGGAGACAGACGTCAGCTGCATTCCCTGTTTCTTGCTCTACCTTGGAAATCTTTCAGAACTCATTGGAAAATAAATATGTATGTGACGGAGGAGTGGGTGGATTCAATAGCTACAGCAAGAGGCAGGGAATGCGAGGCAAACACACCCTTGGTTGGATTACTAAACTGATTTAAATTCATAACGCATCTTCCTTTTTGTAGGATAAAAGAAGTGACGCAGAGTCCATGTCTTCTCACTTGAACCGTAGCTTCCCATGTGATGGGCTCTCCCAATACCTACTTGCCAGGCCTTAAGTGCGCACATGAAAACAAATGAGTAAATTGCAAATGTGTCCGGCTCTAAGCAGGAGAAATTATCTCAGGGTCAAAGGAACTTGTTGGGTTATATAAGACTGAATTGTTGAGCAATTAAAAACCAAGTAGAAAGCCTTATCCTCCTATGCCAGTCATCAGGTGGGCAGGTTCACGCCCATCATTGTGTTTAATTCTCTCAGCAGGGATGTGGAGTAAATATTATTATCTTCATTTATTAGTTGAGGGAAGCAAAGCTGAGGAAGATTATGCAATTGCTCTGAGTGGCATATTTAAGAAGTAGAAAAACTGACAGTCAGACTTGAGTCCATGGGACCATCCCCTGTGCCCCCAGGCATTGTAGATGCTGGGAGGTTAGATACACAATTCAGTGGGGCCTCTAGGAATGGTATGTGCTTGGCACACACCAGTAGAATTTCAGTTCTAATTTTCAAGATAGAATATACAATAGAGAAAGATTTTGGCTTTTGTATAGTTTAAGTGGAGTTTCTCCGGAAGCCTAGAGACACGAGGTTTTGGCTATTAATTTTAGTTATATGGATCTCCTGGTATCCTTGGGTACTTACTGCACTTCAAAAATACATTTTAAACCAAGTTTGGTGCTCATGATTGATGCTAATAATGGGAGACTGAAACAGCAGGCTCTCAAATTCAAGATCTTGCAAGGCTACATAGTGTCAGGTAAGTCTGGGCAAGTCTGCAGCTTCAAAAAAAATTGCTTTGAGGATTGAAGGGATGGCTCAGTGGTTAAAGCACTTACTCTTCCAGAGGACCTAGGTTCAATTCCCAGCTCCCACACCTGTGACTCAAGGGGATATGAAGCCCTCTTCTGGCTTCCTTGGGCACCAGGCATGCAGATGGCCTCATATATACATGTGGGTAAAACAGTCATCCACATAAAAATAAATACATCTTTAATACAACTGCATATGAATCCACAGTGATATTAATGACATTTTAAAAACAAATATTCAGAAGCTTGCAGAAGAGCTTCAAGTCTCATGCAAAGGACTTTGTTTAGCTTCCTTCCAAACTCTTTGGGAACAAGCTATATCCTATGACTTCTGAATATTTAAGTGAATATTTCCTATGCAAAATTCATTCTATACAACCACAGTGGAATCCTCAAAATTGAAAAATGAACATCTGTACAAGATTCTTACATAATTGTCAAGCCCCATGGAAGTGTAACCATTTGTCCCTACGATGCTCTGCATGCTCTGTTTAGTACTTCTGAAAATTTCCAATTTGGAATCATCATACTTAGTTGTCATGTCCCTTTAGTTTCTATAGCATGAACCAGGTTCCAATCTTTCATTTTAATATGATCTGGACACTTTTGAAGACACAAACCAGTTATTCTACAGAGCAGCTCCCAGCTTGAGTCTGTGTGATGTTCCTTTATGAGGTTTGTGCATCACGGCAGGGATGCCCCAGAGGCGATGTTGGTCCTCTCATTGTGTCCTCTCAGAGGGTGTGGAGCTCTAGTTTATACCATTGGTAATGAGGTTCACCAGGATTGTTTCCTAAGAATCATTACTGGAAGGTTCCACTCTGTTGTAATTTCAGAGGGAGACACTTTTAAACTTATCTATGGACATACTCTGCAATCCATTCGACATTCAGGTATTTATTGGTATAGATTTGTGAGTTATAACCCATTTCTTTCATTATTTATTATGATGTTTAAGTTGTTCACATTTAGCCAATTGGAGTTCTTGCAACCTAGTTTCTGTGTCCTTCTGACATATCTCCACTATTCTTTGACTCTTGACTTCTTGGCACAGAGAGATGCTCAAGGCTCATCTTGTCCTTTCCTTGCCCCACCCAATTCTGGAATCAGCCATGTTTCCTAGGAGCTCTGATTCTTTTAAGTATGGAATGTCACTTGCAAGCCAAGATTTAGGTGCTAGGAGGTGTGTGGTGGTACAAGTTTGTAATCCCAGCACTTGTGAGGTGGAGGCAGCAGGATTAGGAAGGCAAGATTAGAATTACGTGAAACTCTGTCTTATGACAAAAAAGTTAGGGGAGTCACTGTTGGAGAGTCACTGTTCTCAGTTCCTTTGTGGGGACAGAGCCATATACATATGTTATATATATATATATATAATAGTTTGCACACTACTGTATAATATATATATATACATATATAATAGTAAACTAATATATATGTATAATATATATACATATATATATATGTGTGTGTGTGTGTATAATAGTTCATACAATAGGTTCCATTCCACAATAATATCACCATAGGGTTCATTATTAAAACATGACTTACAAAATGAAAAACCTGTCCCCGCTTCTCTTAAACATATTTACTAGCTGACGAATCCCTAAGTGTCCTTAATATTCCATTCCACTGTCTTTTTCCTCTGTGGAGTATCTGTCTTCCATGCTCCAACCCAGACTTTTGCCTGTCCTTGCATGTGGACATGCACCTTAGCTCCCTGAGCTTTATGCCCTGGTGCAGACATCCTCCCTATCATGACATCACCCTGTCCAGGTTCCCTGGTCCCACACTGTGTGACTTTTATATTGCACACTCTATAAAGAATTATTCCTGACTACACTGGCTACCTTTGTCAGAACCAGATCAGATGGCCTTTGCCATCTGTTCTAATAGGTTTTTCTTCTACTTTTAAAGTTGTCTTTTGTCCTTTGACAAATTTGTATGTGGGGCTGGAGAGATGGCTCAGCCATTAAAAGCTAGGCTCACAACCAAAAATATAAATTTGTATGTGTATATGTAGTATTGGATCGGCCCTCTCCTCTTCTCCCTACTATTCCTGTGAAGTCCCTCTTCCTCCCCTTGAGCCCCTTTCTATTTTTATGTCTACTTTTTAAAAAAAAAAAAAAATATTTCACCAAGTTTAATTCAGGTTGTTTGCATAAGCACGGATAAGGGTGTATGTACTGAAGCAAAGATGTCACTGGAAAGTGGATACATCACAGGAGAAGATAACACCCTGCTACAAGCAACCTTTGACAGCCAGTGGCTCCTCAGGCTCAGGGACCTTGGGGCCTCATAAGCACGGGCCTTTCTTTACCATAGGACAAAGAAGTCCAAAAACTACATTTCTTGGATTCCCTTGACACTGGAGGTTTGGAAGCAAATTAGATTCCACTAATGATCTGAGTTCCCAAGAGACATGGATTTTGGACATGAGTCGAAGGTCATAGTCCTGATCTCACTGCTGTTGGCAACCAAAGTCACAGAGGCATTTGTGCCTGTGGACTGACTCAGATGTATGGCATGACACATGGTCATTGCATTGTTGAGGATGACAGGTCTCAGTGGTTTCAGTCAGCAGGGGCAGCATCCTCCTTCTGGATCTTCACATTGGAATACTAAACTGGCATGCCCAAATTGGCTCTGTTAGCCTTCCAAGGACCATAGACGCCCTTATTCCCTGGATGTAAACACTCAGAGGACCTAGTGTTTCCTACACTGACTCCCAGTGCACACCCTGACAGTCTGCAAAGAGAGTTAGATAAGTAAATGAGATTAGTGTGTGGAACGATGTCACAGCCTCTTATTTAGGTTGGAGTCCATTTGCATTTGTTCTGAGAAGTGCATTAAACTGTGATTGCAGATGGTAATAAACAAGCACATATATAATGGCTCCAGAAAACTTGCAGAGTAGAAGGAGGAAGTAGAGAAAATAATAACACAAATGATGATAAATAACCAAGTCTAAAATACAACAGATGGGGATACGTGTTATCAGAGATACAAATAGAACATTCCTCACACAGGTCAGGGGGCAAAGTTCTCCCAGCTAGCCCTACTGTCTCAGCTCCTCTGGGTGCCACTCACCTTTAGGTTGGTCCCACCTGCTGTCCAGTCATACTGGACTCCTCGCTGTCAGCATTATCTTAAATTTCACTTTTGCCTTTAGGTCTGGAATGCTCTTCCCCAGCCTTTTCTGCCAGGGGACTCACATTCAATTCAGGTTCAAGCACAGTGCCATGAGCTTTATAGAAGAACTGCAGAGAGTGTGTCTGTCTGTCTATCTGTCTGTCATGGGTTTTTGATTAACTTTGGAAAAGTTAATCCTCCCCCAGCCCCATCTCTCTTTCCCTTAGATAGGCGCTTATGTATCTCAGGCTGGGCTCAAACTCAAATAAGGCTGACCTTAACCTTATTTTTATATTTATTTTATGTATATGAATGCTTTACTTGCATATATATCTATGTACCATGTGCATGTCTGTTGACCAAGGAGGTCATAAGAGGGTATCAGATTCCACAGCATTGGAATTATAGATGGTTGTGAGCTACCACATGGGTGCTGGGACTCAAAGCCCTGGACCTTTTCAAGACCAACAAGCGTTCTGAATTCCTGAGCCATCTTTCCAGCCCTGAATGGTTCTCTTGCCTCTGGCTTCAAGTGCTGGAGTTACAGGCAAGTGCCACTATACCCTTGCATGACAAGCAAGTACTACACCATACCCTTGGATAATAGGCAAGTGCCACCATAATAAGTACCACAATACATAGTTTATGTGGTACTGAGTACTGTGCCCAAGGCTTATGTGCCCTGGACCATGCACAGCCTTCTACCACTTGAACTGTGTTCCAGTCTCTCTTCTGTATTTAAAGTCTTCACTGTGGATCATTTTAGAGAATGTGGCTTCTGACAGAGAAACTATTCTAAGAAAAGCCACTCTCTTATTTTCAAAGGACATGCTTTATTGCTATAAAATACATAAATGAGGCAGAACTTTCAAAGACAGCTATTCTTTTGAAAGGTTTTGTATATAAGTATACACTCACACACATATGTGTATGTATGTGCAATAATTCTAATTCTTGACAGCCTTTGTCTACCTTTGGGGATTTTCCCAGGAGTCTCCA
The DNA here is from genome assembly GCF_943737965.1 of Phodopus roborovskii. Lineage (NCBI taxonomy): Eukaryota > Metazoa > Chordata > Mammalia > Rodentia > Cricetidae > Phodopus > Phodopus roborovskii. The sequence goes on from NW_026126444.1 coordinate 540,389, forward strand.
ATCTCTAGAATCTGCCAGAACAATTGTCAAACTGAGATCTGGAAAAACAGGAGGACCCGTGTGGCTGCCTTTCTCTGTGTGAAGACAGATGCATTGGCTTCTAAATGAATTCACATACTGCATTCTCTTGCCACTTGTTTAGGGTCCTGGGGATGTTTAGCATTGCCAATGCTGTCAGGACACATTCAAGGGATGCTGTATGTTTGAAAAATAGTTGTCAATGATCTGCTAACAAGCACAAGCTGAGAACATGCAGCCATGCTTCATTCACTTCACAAAGCACTGGCAACAACATCCAATATTTACGGAATTGCAAAATTTCATTGAGCAAATAAAGTTCTATTTTCCCTGCTTGGATTCAGTCAATGTTTGCTGAGTGTTGACTAAGTGCTATGCACCAGGCTAAGATTCCATGGAATGAATGAGCATTCATTTAGCAACTACTATGGCAGCCATCGGGCAGGCATTCCATTGAAGGAACAAACATATATTAAAAGTCTCTGAGGGACCCAGGTATAATGCTAAGGTTGACCTGAATGGATAGCATCTGGCAATGCATCTATAATTTGCCAGACACCACATGTGCAACCCATCAAATGAATTAATATTCATCGAGTACTCTATGTAGTAAGCATACAAAGAAGCACAGAATCCCACCTAATTGTCACTACTATAATAGGGAGGACAAGTAGTATTATTATTCCCATTCCATGCAAGAGGAAACTCACAGGGCTCCGTCTTCTCTTGGAGTTCACAGATGCTAAGATCTGAACCCACATCTCTTAATTCCGAGTCTGTTCTCTTCCCATAGACCAGCATGATTCCCTGCTTATAGAACTAAACTTAATTCTGTGGGGTTAAAGCAGAAGAGGATGGATGACATCTTGGTTCTTTCCAAGTGGAATTCTGCAATATTCTCAGATCAAGAGGGAAACTTGATTTGTCTTTTAAGAGAGCAGTTTTCTGTGTTCTCAGGGCCCTTTTCCTCTCCAAGGAAGCATGAAGAGCTGGTTTGGTTAATTCTCAGGGCTGTGGAGAGAGCTCCCCTGGGAATTCTAGTCTCTGTAGCAGTCCTGATCGGAATAAGCTGCAACAAGAATGGTAGTAACTAAAGGAGACTCTAAACTGTGCTGTTGGAGTTAGACGGCACCTCATCCCCACTGCATGCCCACTGCATGCCAAGTGCATGCTAAGTGCATGAAAATATTAGGTTTCAAGACACTTTTACTGCTTTTAATTTCAAGAAAAATTTAAGTATGTGGCTTTAGGCAGGTTATTTGATATGTTTGATACTCAGGTATTTCATCTAGAGAAAGAAAGGTATTCATAATAATTGTGGTACTCTTTTTCCCAAACTCTCTTTAATTGCTCTCATTTTTGTGTGCATACACATACTTATATCTATGCATATATTTATACATTTATTTATATGTATATTCAGTATTTACTTTTATATATTAGTTATAAGGATTAAATCCACAGTCTATGTAGTTGGATACATATCAAGCTCTTTTCATTGATTTCTTAATATTTAATTTCTCAGGGTGTGAAATAAATGTAATATGTGCTGCTATCTATCATCTGTCTGTCTGTCTGTCTGTCTATTTATCTATCTATCCATCCATCCATCTGTAGTGAGGTAGTCCTTCTGTAGCACTGACCACGCCCATTGGGGGGTGGAGCGATGGGCGGAGGTGACCTGAGGAAGGAGGTCGGAGGGGGCCAGGAAGGCGCTCTCTCTTTCTGGCGTGACTCGGACAGGAGAGGATCGGGTTGAATTTCCTGGTGTTCATCTGTCTAGGTTGTAAGTTATTTCTCCCTGAATAAACATCTATTCGGCCTATTTGTTTATCCTGATCCTTATTTACCGCAATATCCATCCATCTATCTCTTCTGTATAAACAATTAAAAGTACTTCTTTGGCATCGTTATTTACTTATCTCTTGAATCTAATAAGCATCCCACCACGCAGAGGAGAAAACTGAGGCCCTAGGTGATTGCACAGTGTGCTGATGGCCACACAGCTGTTAAAAATTGTATTTAATATTGAGTATGGCTTCAAAGCCTTGCTTCTATTCTACTTACCCTATAAAGATGGATGGGAAAACATGCTAAATACTCATGAAGAAATCAGTTCCAGCGAAAAACTGCAGTATGGGCCTGGGTTGGATTGGCCTATCCTGGGATTTTATTATGTTTGCTCTGAAGGTGGCCTTCAGAGTTGACTGGAGATAGAACAGCTCACCTCCCGTAGTGACTAAAGAGAGCTGTGCAGGTCAGCAACTTAGCTGACAGTTCTGTACACATTCAACCAGGCTGGAGAGGAAAGAACAACACAGAGCCATGGAGTGAAGGAAACACAGTCTGGCTCACAGCAAGGCTCCAGAAGTCCTCCCTGTTTCAGTCTTAGCTCCATTTGGAGTTCCCTTTCTTTCATCTGCAGAGTAAGACAGATGATTATTTGTCCCATGATTGCCAAGGCCAAATAAGAAACAGAGGTGAATCTATTTGGTCCAGACACTTTTAAGTGAAGTTTAACTAAACAGACTTTTATTGAGTGAGTACATTGTCAGGTGCTTTCTGAAGACTGGGGTTGCTGTGCTAAGTTCAGCCATGTGTCACTTAACCATGGGACATGTTTGGAGAAATGTGTCAAACGATCTCACTTTGTGACTATCAGAATGCACTTAAGACTAAGATGGTTGTAATACCAGCAGGCAATGACCCCTTTTGGATCACCATGATCTGGTCAGTTGTTGACTGAACACTTGCAACACCCCACATGACAAGCAGTCTGTTAATGTGCAGTTTGTACTTCTTAGGACAGTGTTTTAAAGACACAGGGGTGACAAGTGCAGCATAAACAGGAAGGAGGGTTGGAGGAGGGCTGGGCTGGCTGGGCTGGCTGGAGAGTTCAAGGAAGCCTCTGGAATACGTAAGCCATAGTGGGGTAAGAAGAGGGAAGAGGGGAAAGGAGCATCTTTTTTTTTCCAGCAAATATGCTTGTTCAGACTTATTGATACAGTCCAGAGACCCTTGTCTTTGACCTTGTTCTTGGTAGACTGTGCTGTGGCAAACTGTTCTGTGTCTAACAGATCAACTCACTGAAACAGCCTTTGCCACCTGTTCCCTTAAAGAATGCATCCCAAGTGCTGTCACATCACGGCCTGCATGGGAAGGGAACCTGGTGTCCTCTTGCTCATAGGAATAATAGTCTTTATATTTCTCTGGGTGCTGCTGGACTTGGGTCCCCTTAGAGATGTCACTAAAAGGATGAATCATGGAAGATGTAAATGCTGTACTCTTATTTATTTACTTATTTATTTTATATCCCAACCACAGTTTCAGCTGCTTCCTCGCCTAACAGCTCCCCCCGTGTTGTTCCCAGGTTCCCAGCCTGTAATCCACTCCTCCTCTGTTTCTGTTTAGGAAAGGGCAGTTCTCCCATGAATATCAACGATACATGGCATATCAAGTGCTGTAAGACTAAGCACCTCCCCATGTATTAAGACTAGGCAAGGTTATCCACTATGAGGAATAGGGTCCCAAAAGCTAGCAAAAGAGTCAGAGACAGCCCCCGTTCCCACTGTTAGGAGTCCCACAAGAGAACCAAGTTACACAATTGTCACATATATGCCGAGTGCCAGGTCAGTCCTCTGCAGACTGCCTGATTGTCATTGGTTTACACCCTGTGAGCTCCTATAAGCCCAGGTTCATTGAATCTATGAGTTTTCTTGTGGTGTCCTTGACCCCTCTGGTTCCTACAATCCTTCTTCCCCCTCTCCTGCAGGATTCTTTGAGCTCTGCCTAATGTTTGGCTGAGGATCTCTGCATCTGTTTCCATCAGTTGCTGGATAAAGCCTCTCTGATGACAACTGGGCTAGGCATCAATCTATGAGTATAGCAGAATGTCATTAGGCAGCATTACATAGACATTTTATTTTCCTTCAGTAGTGTTTGGTTCTCCCTAGGTCCCTGGGCTATCTAGCCTCTGAGTCCTGGTGTTCCCGGCAGTGTCAGGGGTGGCATGTATCTCAGGCTTGATCAGTCATTGCCACATCTCTGTGCCTCCCTTAACCCCAGCACATCCCATAGGCAGGACAAACTGTAGGTCACAGGTTATGTGGCTGGGTTAGAGTCCTAGTCCCTCCACTGGTCTTGCCTGGTCACAGGAGATGACCAGATGAGGCTACATACCCACAATTGGTAGGAGTCTTAGCTGGGGTCAACCTTACAGATTTCTGGGAGTTTCCCTTGTATCAGGTTTCAATCTGTCCCTGAAATGCTCCCCCTTTCCAGTTGGATCTTTCAGTAATCCCCCCCCCCAACACCTGATCTGCTTGGACTTGAGTTTTGTGCAGGATGATATAAATTGATCTATTTGCATTCAGGTGTTCTTAGGTGTGTGAATTTGGGTCTTTGATTTGATTCCATTGATCAACCTGTCTGTTTTTATGCCAATGCCATGAAGTCTTTTATTACTAAATAGCTTTGTAGTAGAGCTACCTCTGGAAGTTCTTTTATTGTACATGATTGTTTTAGCTACCCTGAGGCTTTTGTTTTTCCATATGAAGTTGAGTATTGTTCTTTCAAGGTCTGTAAAGAATTGTGTTGGGATTTTAATGGGAGTTTTGTTGAATATGTAGATTGTTGATTGTTTTTTCTGTGTTAAACCTACTGATTCATGAACATGGGGGATCTTTCCATCTTCTAATATCTTCTCCAATTTTGGAAGTTCTTATCATACAAGTCTTTCATTTGCTTGGTTCGAGTTACTCCAAGATATTTTATATTATTTGTCTCTATTGTGAAGGATGTTGTTTCCCTGATTTCTTTCTCTGTCCATTTTTTTGTTTGTATATAGGAGGAATACTGATTTTTTTTTTTGAGTTAATCTGGAATCCAGCCACTTCATTGAAGGTGTTTATCAGCTGTAGGTGTTCCCTGGTAGAATTTCGGGGTCACTTATGTATACTATTCTATCATCTGCAAATAATGACACTTTGACTTCTTCTTTTCCAATTTGTATCCCTGTAAGAGTTAGCTCAGTAGGCTAACTTTGCAGCTCATGAGACTCTTAATCTCAGGGTTGTGGATTCATGCCCTATGTTGGGCATGATTAGTAGGTGAAAGTTTCTGTCTCATCAGCCAGCTCCCAAATAACCACACATAGACTTATAAATGCTTGACTGATAATGTATGCTTGTTACTAGCTAGCTTTTCAACTGAAATTATCCCACATTTCTTATCTAAGTTCTACCACATGGCTTGGCACTTCTTTTTAGTACTGCATGTTCATCTTGCTTTTCCCTACATCTCCTGATGACTCTGCCCTCCTTTTCATCACTCTCTCACTGTTCCCAAATCCTGCCCAGCTACTTACTGTTTAAATATTGACAATTTAGCTCTTTATTAAACCAATGAGAGCAACACATCTTCACAGTGTACAAAAAGATTATTTCACAAGATATCTCTTTTAGTTGATATTATTGCTCTAGCAGAATTCAAGTACTATATTGAATAGTATGGAGAGAGTGGACAGCCTTATCTTGTTCCTAATTTTAGTGGAATTGCTTTGAGTTTCCCTTCAATTAATTTGATGTTGGCTATTAGCTTAGTATGTATTGCTTTTATTATGTTTGGGGATATCCTTGATTTCTCCAATACTTTTATCACAAGGGGTATTGGATTTTGTCAAAGGCTTTTTCAGCATTTAATGAGATAATCACATGCTTTTTTTTTCTTTCAGTTTTTTTTATATAGTGGATTACATATAGACAGATTTTCATATGTTGGACCATCCCTGAATGTCTGTGATGCAGCCTACTTGATCATGACAAATGATCTTTTTAATGTGTTCTTGGATTTGGTTTGTGAGTACTTCTTTGAGTATTTTTGCATCTATGCATGAGTGAGATTGGTCTTTAATTCTCTTTTGTTGCTGTTGTTGAGTCTTTGTGGGGTTTGGGTATGAGGATGACTATAGTCTCATATAATGAATTTGGCAATTCTCCTTCTGTTTTTCTTCTGTGGAACAATTCGAGGAGTATAGTATTAGCTCTTCTTCGAAGGTCTGGTAGAATACTGTGGTGAAACCATCTGGCCCTGGACTTTTATTGGTTGGGAGACTATTAATGACTGCTTCTATTTATTTAGGGGTTATAGGTCTATTTAAATTATTTATGTAGTCTTGATTTTGGTATTTGGTACTTATTGAGAAAATTGTCCATTTCTTTTAGATTTTCCTATTTTGAGGAGTACGGTTTTTCAAGTATGACCTGACGATTCTTTGGATTTCTTCAGTGCCTATTGTTAGGTCCCCCTTTTCATTTCTGATTTTGTTAATTTGGATATTCTCTCTCTGCCTTTTAGTTAGTTTGGATAAGAGTTTGTCTATCTTGTTGATTTTCTCATAGAACCAACTCTGTTTTTTTATTGATTCTTTGTATTGTTCTCTTTGTTTCTATCTTATTGATTTCAGCCCTGAGTTTGATTATTTCCTGCCTCTTGGGTGTGTCTGCTTCTTTTTGCTCTAGATATTTCAGGTGTGCCATTAAGTCACTGGTATGAACATTCTTCAGTTTCTTTATGCAGGCGCTTAGTGCTGTGAACTTTCCTCTTAGTACCACTTTCATGGTGTGCTGGAAGTTTGGGTATGCTGTACATTCATTTTTGTTGAATTTTAGGGAGTCTTCAATTTCTTTCTTTCTTCATTGACCCAGTGGTAACTCAGTAGAGCGTTGTTCAGTTTCCATGAGTGTGTAGACTTTCTGTTGTTATTGAAATTAAATTTTAACCCATGGTAGCCTGACCCGATACAGGGAACTATTTCAATTTTCTGCTATTTCTTGAGTTTTGGTTTGTAACTGACTATGTGGTCAGTTTTGGAGAAGGTTCCATGAGGTTCTGAGATGAAGAAATATTCTTTGGTGTTTGGATGAAACTTTCTATAAATAGCTGTTAGGTCCTTCTGACTTTCAGAGTCTCTGAAAGTCTCTGAGAAGTCTGGGTATAATTTTTTACAAGTCTGCCTTTATATATTACTTGGCCTTTTTCTCCTGTGGCTGTTTAATATTCTTTCTTTGTTCTGTATATTTAGTGCTTGATTATTATGTGACTTGGGGTCTTTCTTTTCCCATCCAGTTTGGTGTTCTGTAAGCTTCTTGTATCTTGTGTCCTTCTTTAGGTTAGGGAAAAATTTCTTCTATGATTTTGTTAAATACATTTTCTGGGGTTTGAGCTAGGATTCTTCTTCTTCTACTCCTATTTTTCTTAGGATTGGTCTTTTCATGGTGTCCCAGATTTCCTGGATGTTTTGTGTTAAGAATATATATAAATATATATATATTTTTTTTAGTTCTACTGTTTTCTTTGACTGATGAATCTGTTTCTTCTATTGTATCTTTAACATTTAAGTTTCTCTCTTCTGTCTCCTGCACTCTGTTGCTGATGCTTGTATCTGTAGTTCCTGTTCAATTACCTATATTTTTCATTTCCTGAATTCCTTCAGTTTGTGTTTTCTTATTGTTTCTATTTACATTTTAATGTCTTGGATAGTTTTCTTCATCTCTTTGTTTTTCCTTGGCTTTCTTGGCATTCTTTAAGGAATTTGCTGATTTTTTTTTCAACTTTTTGGTTGTCTTTTCCTCAATTTCTTCAAGGGATTCTTTTATATCCTCTTTAAGGATGTCTATCATCATCATAAAGATTGGTTTCTTTTTAATTTAAATACTTAATTTATTTTACATCCCAACCACAGTTTCCCTTCCCTCCTCTCCTCCCATTCATTTCCCCATCTTTCCTCTGCACCCCCATCCACTCCTCCTCTCTTTCTGTTCAGAAAGGGAGAGTCCTCCCATGGGTATCAACAAAGCATGGCATATCAAGTTTCAGTAAGACCAAGTACCTCCCCTTGTATTAAGACTGAGCAAGGCAATCCAGTATAAAGAATAGTTTCCCAAGAACCAGCCAAAATTAGGGACAGCCTTGTTCCCATTGTTAGGAGTCCAAGCTACACAACTATGGTGTGTGTGTGTGTGTGTGTGTGTGTGTCTCCTAAGTCAGCCACATGCAGGCTCCCTGGTTGTTTCAGACCCTGTGAGCTCCTATGAGCAAGGTTAGTTGATTCTGTGGGTTTTCATGAGATATACTTGATCCCCCTGGCTTCTACAATACCTCTTCTCTTCTCTTCAGCAGGATTCCCCAAGCTCAGAATGTTTGGCTGTGGGTCTCTGTATCTGTTTCCATCAGTTACTGGCTGAAGGCTCTCTGATGACAAATGGAGTAATCATCAATCTGAGCATAGAAGATGGCCAGTTCAGGCCACAAATTCAGTATTTCTAAGAGTTTTAGTTGGATTCACTCTTGTAGATTTGTGGGAGTTTCCCTTGCATCAGGTTTCTACCTGACCCCCAAATACTTCTCCCTTTCCAGTCATCCCTTTCAGGACTCTCCTCCTCCACCCACTCTCAACCCAATCCCTCTAGTCCCCACCTGCTCCCAGTCTACCCAGGAGATCTTTTCTATTTCCCCTTCCCAGGGAGATCCTTCCCACCTTGTACCTTCCTTGTTACCTCGCCTCTCTGGGTCTGTGGATTGTAGCATGGTTATCCTTTACTTTACAGCTAATATCACGTATGAGTGAGTACATACCATATTTGTCTTTCTTGGTCTGGGTTACCTCACTCAGAATGTTTTTTCTTAGTTCCATCCATCCAATTTCCTGATCTCAAAAATATATGAAGAACTCAAGAAACTAGACATCAAAATACCAAATAATCCAATTAAAAACGGGGTACAGATTTAAGCAGAATTCTCAACAAAGAATCACAAATGGCTGAGAAACGTTTTAAGAAAATTTCAACATCTTTAGCTATCAGGGAAATGAAAATCAAAATTATTCTGAGATTCCATCTTAAACCTGAAAAAATGGCTAAGACAAAAAACACTGATGACAGTTTATGTTGGAAAGGATGTGGAGAAAGGGGAATGCTCCTCCATTGCTGGTAGGGTGCAAACTTGTATAACCACTTTGGAAATAAATATGGCAGTTTCTCAGAAAATCGGGAATCAATCTTCCTCAAAACCCAACAATACCACTCTCGGGTATGTATTCAGAGGATTTTCCAATATACAAAGACACTTGTTCAACTATGTCTATAGTGGTGTTATTTGTAATAGCCAGAAACTGGAGACAACCTAGATGCCCCTCAACCAAAAAATGGATGAAGAAAATGTTATACATTTACACAATGGAGTATTACTCAGCTGTCAAAAACAATGACATAAAGTTGTTTTTATTATTATTATTATTATTATTATTATTATTATTATTATTATTATTGATTCAGCTGTGTTGGAATATTCACAGCTTGCTTTAGTGGAAGGACTGGGAGATGGTCATGCCATATTGCTCCAGCTGTTATTGTTTGTGTTCTTCCATTTATGCTTAGGCCTGGATTTGGACTGATTATAAGTTGAGGTGCTAATTTCTGCATTTGTCTTTACTGGATGGGTGCTTTCTTCTTTAGTTTCTGTTTCCTTTCTGGTCTTCTGGATCCTGTGGCCTGTGGATGAGTAGAGGGTCTCTGCCTGTATTGGGGGCTGGACTTCTGATGGCCTGGAAAGCCTTTGGTCCAGCAGGAGGTTGCTGCCCAAGATTGGGGTTGATGCTCTGACTATGGATATGTCCTTCTGATATGGCCTTCTGATCTGGCCAGAGGTCCTCTGTGTTTCAGATGCTGGCCTGGCTTCTGGTGGGGTAGGAGGCTGTTTTTCAGGATGTTGGCCTGACCTCTGGTGGGAGGAAGGCTTCTGCCTGAGGTGTGGATCAGGGAGAGAAGGGCCCTCTCTTAATTCTTAAGGGACTATGTTGATGACCATCAGGGTATAGCTATGGAATCTCTGGCATGGTTTCAAACAATGTGTCTAGAAAATACATAAGTATGAAGATATATAGAATTTCAGTTTCTCTGACTGTGAAAATGGGGAAATGTTATGTACCTGGAAGGGTTTCTATAAAGAATAACTCTCTGACATAGAATTTTATGAAGGTGACAAAGAGACTTGTAGGTAACAAAGTTCATATTTTGCAATAATAACAATAACCATAACAAAATTGAGATAATTCAGTGGACGGAGAGTCAATGAGTGACTAAGGCTATATATTCTCAGCACTATTGCCATTCCTTTCCTCTGCCTTCCCAGGGATGGAGCTTACTCAGTGATTTGTGAGATTTCACCTGTGATCTGTGTTGACTCCTGTCCCCAGCATGCCTGGTGTGTGCTCTGCCATCTTAGTCTCCACATAGTGGATGCTGGGGCACACACCCCTTGCTTCAGTGCCTTCCTCAGTAACCATAGCTGCTACTTCATCTTTGCTTAAGGGGATGTCCTCTAAGGAGAGTATGGAAGTACTTTAACCCACCCCTGCTCTGTTTCTGCCTCTCCCCTAACTGCCTCCTCACTCTGTCTTGCCCTACCCCCTTTTATTTCTTTTTTTCCTCAGAGTCTCATACAGTTCAAGCTCTTCTCAAACTCAACATATTGCTGCTGCAAATACCCTTCTTTCTTGATGCTTATTTGTCCATCTCCCAAGTGCTGAGACCACACACCCTGAAACACCCAAATTTAATCTTTAGTGTCTACTTCAAATGCTCTCTGGTGTGCTAAGCTGCCCTTTTACAACTTAAACATGCTGATGATCTACACTCATCCCAGATAAACTGTGTTTTTCTCCAGAGTGGCCATTCTTTACTGTAGCCCCAGGAAGAGCATTTAAATCCCACTTCATAGGAAGAATCACTCTGTAGTACCACTGTATTTCCCATGTGAAATGTTCAGCACTTTTTAACATCAGAGTTTAAAATTAATTTGTTGATTAATCAAATCCTGCCCAAGACTATATAGCTTACAGAGACACATAGAAACCACTTGAAATCTGATCATTTCCATTTCTTACTTGAAATGACTCCATTTGCCAGGGGACATTTGTTACACTGAAGTACCTGGACTGGAGCCTTAGACTTCTTGTGCATTTTGTAAATGCTGCCACCCTCTGATCATCCTTTAATCCTCTGGCCTAAGGTCAACCTAAGGCCATGGTGAAAGGTGAATGTGTCATCCAAGGAATGACCAGTTATCTCCACTCTGAGCCAACACAGAGGAATTCATGTGGCTCCTGTTGTGAAGCTCAGTCACTTGCCAGCTCCTTGTTGGCTAAGCCATTTGTCCGCTCTGAGATGATGTGAGGCTACACAGATGGGAGAAAGCTTGACTTTCTGAGGCCCTCAGTCCCTCACCCTCCACCCTTTACAAAACCTGGATGCAAACAGGATTTGGTCCCCAGCAAGAGTGATTGCTGTGTCTCTTAGGATCTCCCACTAGCTAGGTACTATCCATGCATTACACTGTTTGGCAACTCTAGGAGGCAGGGTGTTTATGATTTCTGTCTGACAGATGAGGAAACTGAGGCTGAGCTGAAAAGTGGTGGACTGGGTATGAAAACATGGTAAATTCTCTTTTTATATGTAGTGTCGGAGAGGGAGAGATGGAGGAAGTAAGGAGACCAATTGCATCCACTGTAGGGGAGGAGCATCAGCTGAACAGATGCCGGGATCTACTGGCCAGGTGCCACAAGGATGTGGCTTCTCTTGGCTGTGATGGCAATCTTAAGCTGCATGGCAATCTCATGTTTTTACTATGAGTCACCCTGTCACTCTCCAGAGAATTTATAGCTAAGGAGCCATAACGATCCACCAATGGCTCCTACCTTTCTATGTCCATGCAATCCAGAAGAACAATTCTGTTATGAAACATCTTCCCAGTACCACTTGGAGTTGACAGGCAGTCATGTGACCCATGTTAATCAGCACATAGGTAAAATACAGCTCTTTATGAGATCACGTAGACTGGTTCATTGACAGCTCAGCTTCATATAACCCAAGTTCAGTTTTAATATTTAACTATGATATTCTTTATCATCATCATATATCCTTTTGAGTAGGGTCTTGCCGTGTCTGGTATTCACTAGATCAAGCTAGCCTTAAACCAAGGCTTTATTTGCTCATCAGCCTTCTAAGAGCCAAGGTTACAAAAACCACACTATTAATTCACCCCTCCACTATCTCTCAAGCTGGAAATGCAAGTTTCCCAAATTGATTCACCTATCCTCCACAATCTGGGTCTTGCCTGATGTTTTTCCAGTTCACACTCCATTGAACCATCATCCTCAGGGCTCCAGCAGTAGCTGTGCTGACTCAGGCCTTTGCTGTCTCTCCTGGTATTATCTCCTTGGTTAGGCCCTACTCATCTTCCAGCCCCTGCTCCCAGTGTCTCTGTGGGGATTCTTCCTGAAAGTCACAGTCAGGGTTTCCTTCCCTCTCCCCTTTCCCACCGCATCTTACAAGTCTCACAAATGGATACATAGCCAGTTTCGGGGTCATCTGGCCCTTCTTCCCTTTATGAGCTTGTACCAGCCTTAAATGAGAGAAATATAGGTTATTTCCCCCTAAATATGCAGTACTTGTCAGACAGGTCAAGTCACAGTGTCTGGTAGCCTTTTGCACATTCACCATAGAACATTCTAGAATCTCTGTAATGGGATCTGGGGAAGAAAGAGAGAAAGGGAAGGTAGGCTTGGGGTAGGAACTCACTAGTCTCTATGAATAGCCCTTACAGGGGATGTAGTGGTTTCCTAGGACATCAGTGTCACACTGAGTGAAACGGAAACTGAAGAATGCAAGCATGACTCAAGCTGGCAGCACTTGCAAGGCGGATACACTTTTGTATCTAGTGAGGATACATTGAATCCCAGCAACCAGGATTCAAGCTCCTTCATGTTTTGCTGGAGAGCATAAGTCATCTCATGGCTCTGAGTGCTGGAGTAAGTCTCGTTCCTGAAGCAGAAACATGTCCAGTTCTGTAGCCCTAATGCTTGGATGCTTCCATTAATTAGATGTAAATCAATAGTAAATCAAACACTAGAAGCCAGTACTATGGCTCACACTTATAATCCCAGCAACTGGGAGGAAGAGGCAAGAAGATTGCTTTGAGCTTAAAGATAGTTTGGGTTACAGCCAATTCTAGACTAACCTGGGCTATAGTATGAGATCCTGTGTCAAAAAACAAAAACAAAAATTAGTTATTGATTAGAATTTTCAGATAATTATGGAGTCACACACAGTTGTAAGAAATAATACAGAGCTAGCAAACAGAAGAAAATGGTTCTTGATCTTTGCCTATCCATGAGAAAATGGGAAGTCTCTTTCCTAGCTGCTCAGCAGTCTCCCTAAGTGATGTCTAGTGCTAGAAGCTGTGAAGATAGGAGGATGCTGGAGTACATCTGGCCTCCATCCCTTCCCTTGAGGGCTCGCATTTCTATGAGTACATAAGCAGATAGTTAACATCAGTGATATGCTGTAGTAGAGAGATAGCAAGTGTGTGTCTGTGTGTGTGTGACAGAAAGTGTGTGTGTGACAGGAAGAGAGAGAGAGGTGGGGGGAACCAAGTATTATTCCTTGGATTAGGTTACATGACAGTAGCATGATACATTAGGCATGGGTCATCAGGTGAGACTCTCTTCACCCATTAGGGACAGACATCTACTCCATGACTTCTGGTGATGGGAATAGCACAATAAGGGGACAGAGTGTATAGCAGAGACTTTGTGTTTCTGTGACAAAAATATGGGCTAGAAACAATATGGACAAAAGTGCCTGTTTGGCTCATGACTTCAGAGGGATTTCAGTTTGTCCTGGCAGGAAAGGCATGGCTCTGTCCATGGCGATGAGCTTGTGCTGGTGGCGTGTTAAACTTGGAGTAGGAAGCAGAAGCTAATAGAGAACGGGAGGCAGGCACAACCTTCGAAGGTCTTCCCCAAGCAACTCACTTCCACCAGCCAAAAGCCCCGCCTCCCAAGAGCTCCACAGCCTTCAGAGTAGCAGCATGAGGCAGGAATTGAAGTTTTAAAATGTGGGTCTTTGGGAACCATTTCAGACTTAAGCCATCACACAAAGTCTCTCAACAATGTATGGTGCCTGATTGGAACAAGGTGTTCATGTGACACAGTGGAGGGAGATGAAGCTAAAGGGCCAGGGAAGGACAGCGCATGAAGGCCACCTGGTCATAATCCAATAGCAAAGGGAGACGGTTGGGTCTTGAGTCTTAAACACTTTTAAAGAGAAAAGTGGCATGGCTGGATTTGGATTTTGCAAGTTCCCCTTTGCCAGTAAACACCTTCTACATTTACATCTACATTCTCCCTTGAGGTAGAGAAAAATCCCCATAGCCTGGCTCTGCAAAATTCCATACAAATCCAAGAGTATAACGCAGTTGTCCAAGAAGGAAAAGGCCCTGACTGTTTCAGGGAAGCAGGCCCATATATCTCGATATAGCAAAAGTGCCAGTATACTGTCCCCAACCAGCAGATGGGGGGGGGTCTCTGCTAGAAGGCCTTAAGTGTACGGCTAGGATGATGGTGACCTTGGGAGGGCCTCATTCTAAAGCCCTGCCTGTGTTTGCACACAAACATCTACTCCATGCTAGAGATGAGATTGATCAGGCCAGGCTGAAGGCTACAAAACTCTCATGTGTGAAACACCAAGAACAAAGCCCTGGCTTTGCTGTTCCTTTGGGATGGGAAAACAGCTGTTTGGAGGGACCAGGAGAGGTTTGCAGCTGTGGTGCTAGGTCATAGACTGAAGGCATAGTGGCAGGACCGTGTAGGAATCAGGGTTGGAAGGTGGGGATGGAGACTTTGGGAACGAGGAGGACTTGCTTTTGGAGCGCTTCAAAACTTGAAAGCTTCTCCAACTTAGTTAACAACCCATCCTGATTCCTAACTACAGAGAAATGAGATACATACTCTCTCTTATAGGTCCTCTCTCTTATAGGTCATTTTTAATGTACACAAATATTGGAAATTCAGAACAGGCCTTAGAAATTAACTCAAGACCTGTGCTCTGACTGAAGGAACAGTCAGAAAGCCTTGTATAGCTAGAGATTTGGTTGAGTTTAGAGGGAAAGAGAAGCAGGAAATCATTCATTCATTCATTCATTCATTCTTTCAACTAACATTCTAGAACACTTGGTTCTTTGCTGGGTGTCATGCTGCTGTTGGTGGCCCAAAGCTCCAGGACATTACTATCTGGAAGATTTTAGAGTAAGAACCAACTGGAAAGAGCTAAAACTGTGAGAGGTACCTTCGGCCAAGGTGTGCTTTGGATTGCCAGTTCCTGGTCATTAATTCCAGCTACTGCTAAGAACATTTTGGACAGTTAAGAGGAGTCAAAGGACTGGGGAACAGTTTGGAAGGATGAGCTGGAGTTCCTTGGGAAGTCTAGTGTTCTTGCTTAACAGCATAGGAGGCTCCAAGGCTTGCCAAGACCTAGAATCTTCTAGAAACAGTGGAAGACAATAGGCAGAGTAGTCCTGGGACCAGGTAAGAAGAAGAGTGTGGAGAAGCCATCAGAAGGGAGGGAAATTGAGGCAGGGAGCTCTGCTTGCTGAGGTTGGGAAGTCAGAAGACCTGTTCATATCCAAGTTCATATGCACTCTACAGAGTGTAACAACTGCCATAGTTTATGTTTAACTCACTCCATGCTGCCAAGAGTTTAATTTAGATTAATTGGCTGACAGCCCTATAAAGACGAGGATTGTCTGCTCAAGGTCACGCAGCTAGCACAAGGAAGAGCTACCTTAGGTACACATGAACTGTGTGTCGAAAACCATGCTCTAAAATCCAATCCACTGCAGCAGGAGGATGGGCACAGTGGGTCCTTCTTACCCCATGGCCTCTGTGGTTCCCAGGTCCCAGTATCTTGCTTAGGTCTCTAGGGTTTTATTGGCTTCTGCAAAGTCTCATTTGTTCCCTTTTAAATGCCGCTGCTGTTATCACTTCTACCAGCTTTGAGCTGTCCCCAGTGGGCTTTTAGTGTTGTATGACTGGAAGATGTCACGTGTCAGTCTTGCCTACGACACTCTGTCCTTTCCCCATACTGTCACCAATGTCTCCCACTGTGCCCCTAGCTGCTCATGTTTGAAGATATCAGAAGACATTCTGTATCCTGTGTGCCAAGTCGCTGGACAAGTGGGAAAGGAATTGGCAGAACCATATGTTGTGTCAGTATAAGTAATGAGGTGTGCCCTGTCTTGGATCTGCCCACAAGGCGCAGCAGCTCATGAGCATGTCCTGGAATTGGGGGAGTTGTCAGAGGAGAGCCCCAGCTACTACAAGACAGGAATCTTGTTCCAGGTCCAGTCCCTCTCTCAGGCTGACTGAGAACTCAGTTCCAGTCCCTGTGGCGCATACTGTAACTGGGAGGATTAACAAGACGGAGTGCAAAGGTGGCCTAGCTTGACATAGTGTCACATGTCACATATCTAACAGGCCTTCTACTGGATATAGTGCCTCATGCTCTGTCAACACTCCAGCAAGGTGGTGTGCTGACTATCCTCACATCACAGATAGGGAAGTTGTAAAAAGAAAACAGAGGCAGAGGGAAGTTAAATAACTTTTCCCACAGCACAGAGAAGGCAAAGAGATGATCTCCAGGCCTTCAGCTCCAGGCCTGTCTCTAAGCCTCACTAGATGCTGAGGCCTGGCATCTCCCCTTGGATCTCCCCCACAGGATGGCCAGGGATTCTTGACCTCTGTCAGCCTGGTCAGAGTGTCCGGGGTTCTACGTGCATGGGCTCTTTCACTCATGGAAATGGCAGTCTGAGTTCCAAAAAGAATATCCTGCCTAAATCTTCTGTCTCTCAGGCTTTGAGGCCTCAGACAACCTATCTTCGACTCCTGAAACCTCAAACTGTGTACCCATAACACAGGCTATCCCCACTAGTCACTCTAGGTTGTTGTCTATTTAAGTGGGGTCATGGGGGTTGACTTGTAATGTAAACAAACATCCCTGTTGACTTGGCACCAGGCCTTATCCTAGCACTTTAAGGTCACTGAGGTCCTGTAGCTGATCCCCTGTGACCTCAGTGCAGTACAGGTCTCACAGTGTTTAGTGGCTTCTGGAACATCATTAGGCAGGCTGGTGGGTTTTTAGTGCCTCCCTTCCTCTCTCACTATTCAGGGGGTGGGGCTTTGAGAGGCAGGGGAGGGCCAGACGCTTAAGAACTATGCCTGTTACTTGATTCTGTTGATGCTTCTGAGACATATATCTTAAATATTCCTTTGCTTCTGTCTCCCAGGGCCCCCTTTCCCCTTTGTCTTTCATTGCCCCACGTTCTACTGCTCTGGGCCTGCCACCTGAGAAGGGTCATGGCTGGAGGACTGCAGCTTGGGAAAGTGATGAGGGGACAATGTCTTGAGAGGTTCAGGCAAGAAAAACTACAGGAAACAAACAAACAACAGAGAAAACAAGTGCAATGGTGGTTGATGGTTGAGTTCTACCTGAAGGGAACAGATGGCAGCCACCAGCTCCACACCTAGCTGTGCCACAGGAAAGAGGATTCTGGGTTTCCATGTGAGATATCCTGACTTAACATCTCTGTTCTGTCTGGGGAAGTGTACAGTGATTGCTACGCTGATATGAGAACCTCATTTTGGATCCCATGTAAGAATGTTGAATTCAGTAGAGTGTTTGTTCACAATCTCGGAGGTGGGAAGGTGATGTCAAGAGGTCCCTGGGTACTTGCTCTCAAGCTAGCTTAGCTAATTGATGATCTTCAGTGAGAGATGCTCCATCCTCTAAGATGGAGTACGATCAATGAAGATATCTGACATTTTCCTCTGGACTCTGTGTGCACACATGTGAGCATGTACACATACACACTGAGTTCTTCTATGAAGGCAACTTAAGTTTTATTAAACCCCAGTGCAGTCAATGTTGCTTGAGAAGACTCATCTGACAGACAGGTATAGGTCTGTATGCAGTTCATCTTTGGCATGGAGGGGGTCTCACAAATGCAATAAATATTAGGCCAAGTCATAGGGAGAAGGGGATAACAGAAGATTGTTTCAGGAAGAGGACCCACACCTCTGAAGGGTTCAGAAGCAGTGTGAGGTGGGATCTCATGAAGGCAGCTACTTGGTTTCCACAGAAGTCTGGAAGTATCTCCAATGGGGCTATATGGATGGGACAATTCAGGGCCAGAGGGACCAAAGTGTATCTAACCATAGTCACAGATGTACTTTTCTATTGCTGTGCTAAAATACCATGGCCAAGCATCTTATAGAGGAAAGAGTTCATTTGGGGGTTTATGGTTCCAGATGGGTAAGACTCTATGATGGCAGGGAGCCATGGCAGCAGGCAAGCATGGGAGTGAAGCAGGACACGGAGTGATGACAGCACCCTCAACTCTGAGCTTGAAGCAGAGAGTGAACTGGAGGTGGAGCAAGGCTATAATCTCTCAAGGTCCACCCCCTGTAGTACACTTCCTTCAGCAATGCTACCCCACCATGCCACATAGTGCTACCAGCTGGGGACCTGAGCCCATGGGAGACATAGCTCATTCAAACCAACACAGTCAGTTTGGCTCAGGATTGTTCCCAAGTACTTTTTTTTTTTTTTTTAATGGAGGTGTTGAATCTTCACTGCTATGTAAGGGTCTGGTTTGTAATGACCTGGCATTTATGAGGGGCCAGGTTCGTCATTGGGTGCTTAGTATCGATATCTTTTCAACTGTGACTACAACACTGTAGAGTACATTGGTGTTGTTCCCATTTTGTATATGTAGACACAAAGTAGGCACACCTACCTGATGGCCCAGGGTGGTCCAATCTGTTATGAGAACACTAGTACAGAGTTCACTTTTCCAATATCAGAATCAGGGTCTTTCTATTTCAAGACTTACCTTGATTGTTGATTGATGCAGAAGGGAAGAGTCCATTGTGGGTGGCGCCATCCCTAGGCAGGTGGGTCTGTGCTGTGTGTACAAGAAAGCTAGCAGAGAGCAATCTGGTAAGCATCATTTCTCTTTGGTCCTAGCGTCCAGGTTCCTGCCTCACATGGCAGTATAATATGGAATAAACCCTTTCTTTACTAAGTTGCTTTGGTTGTGGTCTTTATCACAGTAACTGAAAGCAAACTAGACCATTTGTGGGCCCTTGACAACTTCTGATACAGCATCTACTGGTGTCAGCTGCTTGGGAGACCACAACCAATCGTTTCCTAGAGCCTTTCATTGTACATGGCTCTGCCCATGGCTAGGGATCACTCTGAGCTGTTGGATCTGCGAGGCAGTATTCAAGGAAGCAGGATGTTTCCAGAAAATCCATGGATGAGATTTTCACCTCGGGAGCCCCACTATCTTTGAAGTACTGTGGGCAGTTGCCAACTGATAGTGAAATAAGATATTTCTGTTTTCATCTGAATTTCAGATGTGTAGTGGGACCGTTGGAAGATTGCATCATATGCAAGAGAGAGATAACTTGCTTCAAAAGCAAGAGCACAGCTTTGGGCATCAGCAAACCCGTTTAATTCTCATCCTTGGCTCTTTCTTTGTTAGTCTCTCCATGTAGCTGGCCTGGAACTTGCTGGTCTCGAACTTTTGGCAGTCCTTATGCCTCCATCTCCATGTGCTAAGATTATGAACAGGTGCTGTTGTGCCTAGCTCCTGTTCTTAAATCTGAATAGCTTTCCTATTTGTCCTTGGGCAAGTTGCTTGTATTCTCTGAGCCGCAGCTTCCCTGGCTGGACAATGAACATAATATATTTACTCTCTGAGACTGCAGGCAAAGGATTTAGATCAGCACCTGGATTATGGGACTCTAACCCACCTTTCCTTCTCTGTTTTGGGTCCCCTCTTTTTGAGCCCCCCCCCCCCACTTTTGATGAAAAGCCAGGGTAAGGGGCTACTTTCTCTGGGCTGTTTGTGTGTGGCTTTCCTAATGCTGGCCTGTTTCCACGAGGCGCTGTAGTTTTTTTTCTTTTATCACCTCAAGGTTTGTCATTGTGACATTGTATAAGTGGACCTATAGCCAAACAAACTCAGGTATCAGGAGTGCTAGCTCAGATCTCAGCATGCACACTTCTCCATGATGAAGATGGAGCAACCCTGTTCTGCAGGCTGGATAGTGTACCTCTGCTTAGGTCTAGAGAGACAGTGTCATCCAGGGAGCAGTCTCCAGGGCAATATTACTTTCTCTTAGAAAGTTGATAATCCTTTGGCTGATAATCCAGTTGTCATTTGTTCATCTGTCTTCAAGCTTATCATCAACAATGTCCACCCCTCCATGATATTTTACCGGAGTCCCGGAATAAGAACCAACCCATGCCCCCTTGGCTGATGAGGAATTACCTATGAAGAATGTGGGTACCTGGCCCTTCTGTCATCATTTGCTGCCAGTTTTCTCCTGATAATACAAGGAACCAATTTTTATAGGATATGCATCTTATTCAAATTGCAGTTCAAAAGCTAGCTGAATGTTGAGACTGAGTCAGTGAAGGAATAAGCTAAGAAAATATGTTTTCGGTAGCTTAGGATGGAGTGTCTATAGTGAATAAGTGTTTGAATGGTTTTTAACAGAAAAGGTGTATGTGTGTGTGTGTGTGTGTGAATGTGATGTGTAGTTACTAAATTCCTGCAATATCAGCTTTGGAAAAATGGAATGCCTCTGCTATTCTTGATTTTAGTAAGCTAGATTTGAGAATTCACCGTGCATTAAGCACTGTGGTAAATCTTTGTCTAGTTTAGCACACCTAGTCTTGACACTGTGCTTATAACATGGTTACAATTATTATCATGTCCACCTTTCAGGTGGGTGAGCAGGGCCGAACTTCAATGCCTGCCCAAGGCCCCTACTGTGCATACTGTAGGGCTGAGGTTTGAATTGCAGCTCTAACCCTGAGTCAGAGGGCTTGTCCTGGGCAGTGAATTTGCTTAATTCCTAAACCTTGTAAAGAGTTAACTCTTGCCTTGAGCCAGAAGATCTGGCAGATTGTTGGCAGAGCCAACCAAAAGCCATGCCTGTGCAGGCTTGGCAAGGATTCTCCTTCTCTTTTGCTGGCAGGGCTTACCTAAAGGACAGCCATTTGTGACATGCAGATGAGAGTCCAGTGCATGTAGATCTAGTCAAGGAATTTCTACAGTTATTAACAACCTGCACTCAGGGAAAAAGGTGGAGGCTGGATGATGTTTCCTTTGCACACAGGCCAGTGTTTGGCAGTGTTGGGTGGGGTGGAGGCGCTGCGATGGAGGCCGTAGCTGTGCGTGTTTCTGAAGCCAGGCTCTGACATCTGCAGCTCTGACCGATGCAGGCTGTACCAGTGTGGTCATTTGTTTCAGAGCTGCCAAATTCTTCTCAAAAGCGCTGGCTGCTCACCCATTTTCTGCTGTTGTGTTTTGAGCAAGTGTTTCCCAAAAACTATTTCCTAACAGCACCAAGGGGCTGGGAGAAGAAAAAAAAAAAAAAAAAAAACCAAAAAAACAAAACAAAACAAAAAAACAAAAACAAAAAACATAACAAAACAGAAAAACAGATCAGGATTGTAGAATGTACTAGGAGGAAAGAGGAAAACACAAAATAAAACCTCTGCCATTACTGCCACCATCATCCTAGCCAGCTGTGGCTCTGGGCCCTTCATTTGATCACAGTAAGTCTCTCTCTCTCTCCCTCTCTCTCTCTCTCTCTCTCTCTCTCTCTCTCTCTCTCTCTCGGGGGTATATTGTTTTGATTGACAGGTTCTCATAGCCAAAGCTACCCAACTTCATCATGTATCAGAATGATTCTGAGCTCCCAAACCCATGTCCTGCATTCTGGGATTACTGGTTGCAACCATGTCAGAGCTTCTGAGATGGTGGCATTTCTCTGGCAAAAGTGACCTTTGTTTTTATTTTGTTGAAGGACTTCTCTTCACCCCCGCTGGAAGCTTGGAGGATGCAAAGGTGTAGGCAATGAGTACCATGAGAAGATTTGGTCATAGGTGTAGTTGGGAGGATGCAGAGGACCTATGTGCTCTTCATGCTGACTGAAGCCCTGCCTGTACTCAGCTGGGACCAGCTGGGAGCGGTCACTTCTCACACCACTGAGAGATGGAAGGACTGACTGTCTCTGAGGCCACCAGAAGCCAGCACCATCAAATCTGAATAGCTATCCTTAGTCTCTCCCTAAGTCTGGGGCTTAAGCCTGGAGCTGGATCAGCTCGGATAGCGAGCTGGTGTTAGCTCAGTTGGTGGAGTGTTTGTGTTGCTCGTACAAAGATCTAAGTTTAATCCCCAGAAGCACATAAAGGAGGGCATGGTAGCATATGCCAGGTGCTCAGGAGGCAGAGGTAGGAGGAGGATTACAAGTTCAAAGTTATCCTGGGCTACATTTTGGATTTGAGGCCAGCCTGGGTTTACTAAGATACTATCTCAAAAAAATAAAAAAGCAATAAACCAGTTTTGGAATATGAGTATGTAGAATATATAGTTCATATTCAAATGCTATTATTTCTATAAAAGGAAGTACGATTTATGGCTGTATCATTTAAATTACATATATTGATGTATTTCCTTCCCCAAGAGTAAAGATGTCTTTGTATTTATATCACCTAAATGTATCCCTGTATCACTATGTTTGTAATTAGGATATAGATTTACACTTCTAATAGAGAAAGCATGAGCTGTCTTACACTCACAGTGTATAGCTACAGAAACATTCTGAAAGGAGTCTTTATCTTTATTTAGTAGCCACTTTTCAGCAGCAGTGGCATACTCAGAATTGCCTGTCAATCCTAGCAGGACTGTGCCCCCAATGAAATGTGGAAGGCATTCACAGCCCCTTGTAAAAGCTCTCCCTGGCCTTGGACTTGGGAGGTGTCGAAAGTGTTCGTTCTCTACCAGCTGCTCTCTTTTCACAGTCCTTTGACCTCCACAGAATTACCACTTTGTTTGTCCTCTTCCCTTTCTTTCCTTACAATTTTTCAACACGGACTCTCAAAATTGTTAATCAAATGAAAGTTTTGGTGTGCAGTTCAAGAGAAATTCAGTCCGTATGTTTCAGATTCATTTACCGTTACATCATCAGAAGTCGTTTTGCAATCATAGCTTGGCAGCCAGGAGACTTTTGACTGGACTCAAAGTCAAGATGTGCTGGGCCAAAAGGAGCCAAGCACTTTGGATGCCCCAGGAGGGCCAGTTGGCATCTGCAGAGGCAGCAGCAGCAACAGGGATAATGCAGGGAGGTGAGGCAGGGGAGGCCCAGCCACTGATGACTTGACCTGCTGCTCAAGTGCCATCTCTATGGAATGGACTCTGTGTCTCTTATCTATGAGCTGGGGGGGTATGACTCATTCCCACTGACCTTTCTGTGCTCAACTGCCTCATCTTGAAAACGAGGAGGCCAGTAATAGACTACCTAGAGAAGGAGGCATGCAGCCTAGGGTGAGCTCTGTAACTCCCTTATTGTTTGTGTGATTGCTAGTTAGGTGAAAGCCATCAACTAGAATTGGTGGCACACACCCACAATCTCAGCACCTAGAGGGCTGCAGTGGGAACATTGAGGGTTCAAGGCCAGCCTATGCTTTATAGCAAGACCAAGCCCCCCAAAGGGTGGGGATCCTGGGGGGGGGCTCAGTGGTAGAGCACCTGCCTAGCATGTACAGGGCCTAGGTTCAAGACCTAGCACTGAAAAAAAAAAGTTAAAGGAAAGAAAATTGCCAGTAAAGATGTAGTTGTCACACATCCTTCACCCGTGGTTTTGTCTGTGCACTTTTAATTACCTGTGGTTAATTGTGGTTCCAAATATTAAGTGGAAAATTCCAGAAGTAAATCATCTGTTTTATTCAACTTCAATTATATATAATACTGTATTTGTTCATTTCATTACTGGTAATTTCTTACTACTACTACTTCATAAGCTACACTTTGTCATGAGTCTATGTATGTTTGTATGTATGTATGTATGCATGCATGTATGTATGTATGTATGTATGTATCTATCTATCTATCATCTACCTATCTCTTCCCAATAAATATATATGGAAATCACAGTGTGTTAAGGTGGGGCCCTTTCTGCAGTTCTAGGCAGCCACCGGGGATCTGGGCACATAGCCTCTCCTGGGGACAGGACTACTCTAGTCAGGACACTGTGTACCAGGGGCTGTGCTATGTGCTTCTCACAGCCTCAGGAAGGCCCTGCCACAAATCCCCCTTCTTCATATGCCTGTTAGTGAGTGTCTCACATGCTCTGCACAACTGTCCTCCCCTCTGCTCCCCAGGGCACCAGCTCTCCTCTGGTCTCCCTTCACACACTCTCGACAGGTATTATTTTTCTGTTTGAGTGACCAGTCCCTTGCTGCATTTCTGGTCTCCACATTTGCCCTGAACTTTAGGCACACAATCCACATTCACATGGAAGCCATCCAGTGCCTCCACTTTAAAAATCCATAGTTGCATAGTGCTCCCCACTCCCCTCCACACCTGTTTGCATAGTGCTCCCCACTCCCTTCCACACCTGTTTCCAGCACGTGATCCTTCTTGCTCTATTCTTTGTTGTAGCTAATGGCCACTCTCCACTTGGCCATATGAGCCTGGACACTCATCTCCATGACTCTCCCTCTTTATTTCTTGAATACTCCACATGCAGGTGGCAAGTGCTCTAGAGACCAGGATGTAAGCATGCCCTTCCTCAGACTGAAGTCATCCAAGGGATCAGCAACAGCCACTTGGCCAGCCCCTCCCCATTACCTATCCCAAGCTACTGAAGCACCTTCATCTCTTTACCTTGCCACTGTCCATCAGTGTAAAGACTCTGAGGTTTTGATGGTATAAGAGCCTAGGAAATCCTGAGTGATTCTGGAGCCTCTTCCAACTAATTTCTCTGGGATAATGGTCTACACTGACCGTCTGTTTCATAAATTTGGTGTGCTGAGTGCATAAAAGAATTGGAATACCCTTCTGTGCTACCCCCACACATCTGACTTCTAAGGAGAAAGTGCAGGGACCATGACAAACCCAGGTTCTGCAAGCAGCCACCTCTGCCTGTTCTTATTAGCCAGGCAAGTTCCAGGAGACACTGGGGCAGACTGGGGGTAGGTGCCACATTTTGGACATTTTTGAAGGGCTGAAAGTCAGTTTGGGGTATGCAAGGTACATTTATATATGTGAGCACGTGTGTGTGTGTGTGGGGGGGTGCCCTTCCACTAACACTACTCTCTTTGTCTTTTGAGACCAGATTTCTTTCTTGAACTCAGGGTTCCCCAATTAGGCCAGACTGGTTGGCCAGAAAGCCTTAGTGATCTGCATGTCTCTGCTTTTCCAGTATTGGAATTACAAGTGTGTCCCACCAGGGCAAGGACTTTATTCCCTGAGCAGGCTCCTAAGCACTCCAAGCAGGAAGACTTAAAACCAAAACAAAACAGAACAACCTGGTCAACCGTGACTTGGGCAGCAGTAACCTCATTTGAGTCCTAGCTAGTCTTGTAAAAGGTATCAGGGCAGCTGGGGGGTTCTCTTAGGAGGCTGGCCCACAGAAGTAGATATCAGGTCCCTCAACATTTTGACTCCAAGAAGAAAGGGACTGAAGATGGCTGAGCGCCTTCAATGAACCTAGCTTCATATCACACGCACCCAACTGTAGTGGGGCCCTGATTGTTCTTCTAGGAAGTGATGGCCATGAACAGTGCGCAACTAGAGTCTCTAAGCTCTGGAAAGATGTCTCTAGGCACCCGAGAGAAGCATCCAAGCAGGCCACACATGGCTAGCCCAAGGAAACCTCGGCCATGTGAGAAGGAGGGCTCTGGGATGAGACAATGTGGATGTCTGCCACATCTGTGATGGTGATCTCACCTTGCTGTTCTTGCTAACTCAGCTGTCCCCTAGAGACTCTAGACACTCACCATAGACCTTCTACAAGCCAGTGGACAGCATGTTGAACTGGTGTCTGTGCAAGATGCAGGGGGATGGGAGGGAAGGGTTGGGACTGGGGTCATTTATGTTAGAGTTCAGATCACAAATAGGACTTTTCTGGCAGGGGAGGGAGGGAAGCATTCAAAAGGTAATAATGTATGTGACCTAGTTTAAAAGCTTGTCAGTCAGTAGGTTCAGTGTGACTGTGGCTGTTGGGAAGAGTGCATGAAAACAGAACTCCAGAGAGCCCCCAGAAAGGCTAGCAGGTGTGGGAACTGAGAAGCCCTGGACCTATATTTATAATGAGGAGGGGGCTTGACAGGGGGAGACACTTTTTCTGCTGTAGGCCCGAGATGACTTGAACCCAAGCCCCTGTGCCCTTCCGTTTTCTGTTTCCTCCTTGACTGGCACAAGTGAGCAAATCTCTAGTTCAGGAACTGTTCTGAGAATGCACAATACCAAAACCCAAACAGAAAGCTGGGAATTGAAAAAAAAAAAAAAAAAGAGGCATGCCCAGGCAGAGACCCAGCTCCCGAGGGATGGGTGGACAGGAGGGCTGACAGGAAGTCAGCTCAGACCTCTCTCTGCGCAGTTCTCCTCTGGGGGAACTGGGGTGTGTGTCTTGTAGCAAATATTTGTCACCAGAGGGAAATCTTGGCTGGCCTCAGGATCGCAGATAATTAAGAGATATGATTTATCACTGGTGATGTCTCCAGGCCTGGCCAGAGCATGAGTAAGTGTTTTCCAAGCTGCTTGGCCTCGCATTCAGCCACACTGCTGGGGAAGGCTCTCTTGCATGCCAGGGATCTCAGGCTGTTCAGGCTGAGATGCAGCAGGGGCTGGGAGAGCCTGCCTTGCTTCCTTCCCATCAGAGGTCTCTAGACTTCCATTCCTGCCCTGCTACAGGCAGGTGACCTGACAATAAGGAGAATTAGGCAGACTTGGGAGGAATTTCCACATGTAGAGCACTGGGCAACTCACCTGGCTTAGCTGAGCTGCCCCAGCTTCCCAGTGTGTGGAATTAACAGTTTTGGGAATGGAGCAATGTTGGCCCCCAGGGAATATTCAGTGATGCCTGGAAGGACTATTTGGTTGTCACGACTTCGAGAAGGCCATAGAGTGGGAAAGCAGGCAGAGCAGCTGCTGTTGAGCACTGTGTGATAGCCACGGTGTGCTCCTGCCAGTCTGTGGCTCTTGGGTCCCCTGGGCTGAGACTGAGAAATCCTGAGTCATGGTAATGACAGAGAGTAGTTGGGAGCATAAGCCAGATCACACAGCTGTGCCGCTCTGCCGGACACGAAGCAGATCCTGTGCGTGTAATGCTAATGGTCATTACGACGGTGGTTGCTAAAGTCATCTTTTTTTTTTGAAAGGCTGCTTAACCTGGGATAGATCTGGAGGGAAAAAGTCACTGAGTACAGAGGGACACACACACCTGAGTCTTACCCTCCTGCCCCCTTTCTTACCCTCAGCTTCTCTGGTCATAGTTTATTAAGCAGATTCTAGGAGCTAGAGATCTTAATAGAAGAATAACTTTGTGTCTTCATGGAGATTTCATGTCAGTGAATGTTCCACAAATCCATCATGGTATTCTATTGTCTTTTGTTTTTGTTTTTGTTTTTTTTGTTTGTTTTGGTTTTCTGTTTTAAGAATCCCATAGGAAAAGCACAATAGGATATGTAGACAAGTTGGTAGGATGAATATGTATAGCCACAGACGTTGAAGCTGGCTTCCCTGAGACCTGCAGGGTGTCAGGTCAGCAACCTACCCTATCTTAGTGAACCCTTCCAGTGGATGACTGGAGTCCTTCCCAGATAACCAGCTGCTGTTGGCCTGAGGTGAGGGGCCCTGGGTCAGCCCCTAGGTATGGAGTTGAGTGAGCATAAGCTCACTCAGGGACTAACACAGCTTATGGGCCTGTCCTGCAGCTGGCCATGGGGGTGTTTGCAGAAGGAAGGGGGATGATGATTAGGCCCCATGTGCCCAGCCCTGGATGGAAGGGAACCTGTCTAGATGCCTAAGGCAAGCTGTTGGCTCTTGTTCTCTCTGAAGAGATGGGGTGGGAGTATTTGTACTCCACCTCAAAACCCTAGCAGGTTCAGGATTGCCTGTCACCACAGAGGCAAAGGCAGCTTCCAATTCAGGAGAAGTATGAGCCTCAGCCATTGTTGGTGAGAAAGTAAGAAAACACACACACACACACAGAGAGAGAGAGAAAGAGAGAGAGAGAGAGAGCTATGGCTCTCTTTTTCATCAATCCCTAGGGTTTCCCCCTCAACACTTCTGGCATGGAGGAGGTACCCCTCAAGGAGTCAATAAGATTAGGTGTTCATAGGGCAAAGAAGACAGCCCTAACCTAAGAGAGGCCAGGTGCCCAGAGCTATCTGCATTTTACCAAGTCTCTCCCTGCCCCCACCTCCTGTCCATGCCTCTAGACAATGGTTTGGTCTCAGAAGGGCCACAGTTCTTTTGCTCATGGTGGTGCCT
Source organism: Phodopus roborovskii (assembly GCF_943737965.1). Lineage (NCBI taxonomy): Eukaryota > Metazoa > Chordata > Mammalia > Rodentia > Cricetidae > Phodopus > Phodopus roborovskii. Next base: position 568,655 of record NW_026126444.1, read on the forward strand.
GCATGACCAGTGCACCTCTATGAACAGTAGCGCTATACTGCAGTTTGCATGTGAATGGGGTTAGCTCCTCCAGGAGTCAGTGCTCCTCTCCCCAGTGTCTCCTTTCTATACCCACAGTTTCAGTGCAGCCAGAAGCCCTCAACAGATGAGTTCCAAGACTTGAGAAACTGAGAACTAGATAAATGTCCTTTATAAATTGCTGACTCTCAGGTATTCTGTCATGCGGCAGAAGATGGTTCAAGATAGGTGTAACGAATAGTTGGGAACTAAATATTCAGGGGTTTATATACAGTAGCTGTGGCCGGCAAGCACCTTCTGGATGGGGTTGGGTGGCTAAGATTATGGGTGAGATGGGAGTTCTGATGGGAGCTTGAGGGGATACAAGGACTAGGAGGTAGAGCTGGTCTAGAAGCAGGCCCAAGACAGAGACATCGCTTTTCCTGGGACCTTGGGAAATTCAACAAAGCCTGAGATTTATAGGTGAGACATCCCAGATTCCCCAGAGAAAGGAGCCACACAGAGTTTTGGATAGCCAGCAAATGAGAGGCAAGGCCGACTCATGGCTGTGTGTCTTTGCTCAGGGCATCTTGCTAAAGGGTTCTCCTATGTCTGTTGTACCAGTTCAAGGACTAATGCAGCTTCAGACTCAGGAATCTTAAAGGTCTCCCAGTCCAGCCTCAGCAGCGCCTCCAAGGTCCTCACCATCACTTTGAATTTGTTGCCCAGCACATACCAGACACCTCTTGTGGCAGGATGTTCTCTGCCACATCCCAGGCCACAGGGGGCAAAAAGATTGACCTGCGGGCCACGCCTGTCCTTTGGATTTCACTTAGTCAACCAAGTATTCAAATATTGAAAAAACCCCTTCCACTTCTCAAAATCAGGGCCTCACCTGGCTTATGCTTATGGAAAGCTCTGGACACATTGGCACCATGTGGTTAAAGAGCAGGAATGATGGGAGCCCAGTGTCCTTCGGTTTTCTGCTGTTTCTGCCTCTGCATTGGGCCCACCCTGCTGTCCTCATCGGTATTACCCATCTCTGGTGCTTATTTTGAAGATGGGCTGTCACTGGGACCTTTTGCTCACAGCTTCACCACTTTTTACTGTGTGGTCAGCCACTGAGCTGAGCCTCGATTTTTTTTTCATCTATTAATTGGGAATCCTGACTCTCACCTCTTGGAGCTGCGGGGTCTAAACACAATCACATGACTGCAGTACCAGCCATGATATGGCAGTGGATGCTGGGTTATTATGATTGTCCCTTCCTCTCTGTGGTCTCCCTGACTTTGAAGATGCAGTGTTATCCAAGCCTTGTATTCTGGTCTCATGACCACATTGACACCGTGTCCTCTGCCCCTCCTTCTCTGCTGGTTGGGGTGTGTGTGTGTATACATGCTGTTATCAGCCCACTGAGCCTTCCCAGCTGTCTTCCTGTTGAGCATGGAGAGCCATGGCTCCCAATCCCAGTCTCAGTCTCCTCTATCTCCTCTGCTGTGGTGCAGGGCAGCACAACGGGGATGAGGTCGGGAAGATGAAGGCTTGCCAGCTTGATGCCCCATGTCCCCCCGTTCTGAAAGGGGAAAAAGAGCCTTTGGAGTTGGACAGACATGGTTGCAGTCCCACCTCTGTGACTTCCCGTCCCTGGAACCTGAAGCAAGCTCTCATTGAGCTTCAGTTTCCCTGTAAAACAAAGCTGAGGGCACCTCTTTTTCAGGCTGAAGTATGGGGATTAAATGAACTGGTAATCAGGACAGATCGCAAATGCTTCCTGGATCTGCTTTCCCAGACTATGCATTGTTGGAATACCAGAGTACCTACTGAGTACTAGGAGAGTCTCCTCAGCTCCCATCAGGAGCCAAGTGGTATCTTCCTTGGGTGCTTCTAGCTGTGGTCAGCATCTTAATTTTGCATTGTTTTCTTTCCCAGGAAACAAGGAAGGCTTTAGATGAAACCTTGCCTCTGCTGGATGGGAGCAGGATAGTTCTGGGGGGAGGGTGACAGACTGTCGCCTAGTTTACTTGGAAGCTTCTTGCCTACACTGAACACTGGGGCAGCAGGAGTTCACAGTAGTGGGAAAGCCTCATGCTTCTGTTCTGAGAACAAGCATGGCTTCTTCAGAACCCTGGCTGCGGTCCAAAGCCAGCTCCACCTTCCCTGCAGGCCAGTAAAGCGGGAAAGACACGAATGGCTCGGCCTTGGACACGTTTGTACCTGGACAAGCCTTCCCTGCCCATTTCTCACCAGGATGCCTGCTGGGAAATAGTCTAGTGGCAGGCAAGGGCCAGAAATTTGAAGAAGCAAGGCCTCCAACTTTTAGGAAGTCCCTGGACAAGGACCAGTGTGCTCTGCAAAGTGTTTTGCATTTGCAAATTTCTCTTTGATCCGAAACCATGCACTTAAGGGTGGGGAGGCTGAGGATGTAGTTCATTCAGTGGTAGAGTGCTTGCTTAGCATGTGTAAGGCCCAGCAGCCTCCTCCCCCCCAAATCCACAGAACAATGTAAACAAAAACCATTCATTTTCCTTTGACAGTTCTTTATTTCTCAACTTTGGGAACCAGAAAGAAAAGCCACGTGGGTCTGAACTCAGCGTGGGGCCTGGGGACTTTGTGAGTGTGTGGAAAGGATGAAAAAGAGGTCGCTTGCATTTCCAACAGAACCTCAGATGTAGGCAGCTAGTCTATGCCTATTCATAGATTTCATAGAAGATAATGGCAGTAAGGTCATGTGTTGTGTGCTAACTGTGTGCTGGCATCAGGTTAAACTTTTATATGTATCGTTCCTTTTCATTCACATAACCATCAGTGCATTGGTCATTTTCCAGGTGAGAACATCGAAGACCACAGGTATTAAGTGGTCACAAGACAACAGAGGCTGACATCCTGAACCTGCACGTGCTTAGTCCTTGGACTATAGCTGCTTTACAATTAAGGCCCAACCATTCAATGACAAAAGCCACCCTTAGTTCTATTCTGCAGCTTGAAGATGTTTGAGGTTAGTTCTTTTTCTCATTGCCATGACCAAACACCTGACAAAGCAATTTTAGAGAAAGGTGTGTTTACCCGGGGGGGGGGGGGGGTTGTTTCAGAGGGCATAGTCTATCACAACATGGAAGCTGTGGCTGTGTTCACGGCAGCAGGAGTGTGCAAATGGGACTCCTCGTGTGCATAACAACCAGAAACTCCATGCCTCTTCTCCTTTTGACTCAACCTGGGACTCTGACCCAACGGATGGTGCAACCTCCATTCACTGTGTTATCTCTCCTCAGTTATGCCTCTCTGGAATCATTGTCCCAAACCTACCCAGAGTTGTGCCTCCTAGGTTATTCCAAAGCCTGTCCAGTTGACAATGAAGGTCAGCCTCACAACTGTGCACCACAGAGAGATTGTGCACCACAGAGCAATTGCGTACCACAGAATGACTGTGCACCACAGAGAGATCGTGCATCATAGGGCGATTGTGCACCATAGGACAATTGTGCACCACAGAGCAATTGTGTACCACAGAATGGTTGTGCAGCCCAGAGCAATGGCATAAACATGGACTGCTTGTATATATGACCTGTGGTGGTTTTGCCTAGAGATGGGGCTGCCATCTTAGTTTGTGTTAATGCTTTTTTATTGTGTATGCACAAGAAAAGAGCCTGACAGTGCTCTTCTGAGGACAGTCCCCTCTCTCTACATCCTGTATGACTGTGAGGTGATTTGCCCAGCTCTAACAAGGGCACACTGTATGCTATTAGAATCTCACTTACTGTGATTTCTAACACCAGGGACAATGTTTGGGAATGGATCAAATTGCACCTAAATTAAGGGATTAGAAATAGCACCCCAATTTATTTCTCACTGTAAAAGCTGTGGTCTCTCCTGTTTGCTGGGGTCAAAAAGCAGAGCTCTTAGAATGACCTTCAAGACCTCCACAGTCCAAGGAACGTTCTGTTTTATTCCTATTGCCTGTATTGCAAGTCTACATCCCAGCTCCATACAAAGGGTGATCCTATGTTTAGAGGTCCCTACCTTTACCTTTATGTCTACTCTCACGCATACACACACACACACACACACATACACACACACACACACACACACACACACCGTGAGGACAGAACTCCTCCATGGCAGAGATGAACTGAGTCATAATCACTCTTTACTGTGATGCCATCACAGAGTCTGCTACAGAGATACATACTTCTTATACATAGAGGAAACAGAAACAAATGAATGAATTGATACATAGGAATGAAGGAGTGAATGAGTCTGAGCTCCTGAGTTCTGTAAAATAGAGGAGGCAGCTCTAGGCATCAAATAGTGTCAATAATGTAATGAAACAGAACACTTAGAAGGCAGCTTTTGTTGAAATCTTGTGATGCCCATAAATGAATTAGCCACATAAGGGGAAGAATAGGAGCCTTCCCACTGAGAACTCAGCTCAAGTCTATCGCTATCTCAAGTTTGTAAAGCATGCTGGTCTCTCTAGTGAGATCATCTATTTATTGTTTTGGTAATGTAGGCATCATCAAGGCCTACTATGACTACTTCCTAGATAATGGATGTCCTGATGGACATGCTGTGATGGGCAGGGAAAGTATCACCAGAGTCTAGGGGAAAACTCAGAAAGCTGAACTCTGCCCTCAAGATGACGGCCTTTCTCCAGGGCTAAGTTCTAACGCAGGGGGCTCAGGTTTACCCAAGGCCAGTTCTAGCCAATTTCTCAGAGGCCTTTGTGGAAAGGTCATCTTCCAATGAAAGAAAAAGGTCCTCCACCAAATCAAAAGGGTTTATAACCGAGACAGGCCTGCTAGTTTTGAATGCTGCATTTTCATGGTATGTGCTATAATTAATACCAATGTTGAACATTATATATAATCTGCATATTAGTGACCCAATGCACAATTCATATGGTAATGTCACTAATTGCACATTACCTAGGTTGCTGAATGAACATTACATAGGTTTTTTAATAGATGTAGTTACTATAATTGAAGTAAATTATATTGCTTCTTGTGCATATCAAATCAGTAGTGTAGCTGGACCTTATGGGGTCCCTGCCAAAAGAAGCAGGTGCTTGTTGTGAGGACAGCCTTGGGAGCTGGAGCAATGGGAAGGGGAAGGATGAGCCATGGCCAGGGATAACTGGTCTGGCTCAGCCCTCTGTAGGGCTGAGATAGTGGTACTGAGAGCAATGTCAATAATTGGCAGTGTCTACTCGGAGGCAGGAGCTCCTTCATGTCCTTCTGATGTGGGCTTAGGACGCAGGCTGAGCTTAAAGCTAACACCACCCCACGCTGCAACAGAACACTTTTCTCCAGGCTGACCCAAAGCTAGATGACGGTTGCATCACTTCCTCTGGTGTGGAAGCCACATGACTCTGGCATCTGTCTTTGCCAGGGATGAAAGAGAGCCCTGCCTGCCCACGATGCTGGTACAGGAGAACTCTGGTCCTGTGCGTCTTCTTTTAATATTCCACTTCCCTAGTAGATGAGGCAAAGTTTTTGTAGTAGCTACTGCTGCCTCTGATGCTCACGTTGGCTGGTGCTCACACTCTCTGGGAGGACAAGCCAAATGTGTCCTGAGGCTGGAGGATGAAGAGGGGTCAGGGCTCTGGGTACTTGTTGGTAGTCAGCTTTCTGTCACTAGGACAAAAATATCTGAACTTATAAAGGGGAAGATTTATTTTGGCTTCTGGTTTTAATCCATGGTTGCTGGCCCAGGATTTGGTGCTGCTGGAGAGGTGGGGCTTCACTGTGGGCATAAACAGGCAGAGGAAGCTGCTGGCTCCTAGTGGCTGGGAAGTAAAAAGATAGAGAGGGGCCAAGGTCCGCAAATCTCTCCTGAGAGCATGTCTTCAGTGACCTCTTTTCTTCTCACTAGGTTCCATGTCCGAAGTAGCTCACTACCTGCCAGATACAGGACAGGATGAGGGCAAAGTATTATAGGTCTCTGGGAATATTGATTCCAAACCATAGCATCTTCCCAGGTCAGAGTGAGACCTGGGTGCCATGGTTACCTGCTGTGCTATTGCCCTCCTTAAGCTTTGGCAGGAGGAGGCAGGGTTCTCCCCATTTAGTTGAAGGGATACTGAGACTCTACAGAGATATTTTTAAATCCAGTGATATACACATGTACGAACCCTCAGGCATGCATACATATGTGAATTCTTACATGTGCACACAGCCCACATACATAAGCACTGGTAGGTCTTCTTAGTTGATGTGATGCTAAGACTCCAGAGAGCTTAGAAATTTACCCAGTGACACACATACATATGCATGAATGTTTTCTATCCTTCTTTCTCTGTCTCTCTGTCTCTCTCTGTGTGTGCATAGTGTTAGCTGAAGGTAGAATGAGAATTTGAATTCTGATTGACACTGAAGATTATAACATCCAGGCCATCCAGACCACTCTGTTGCAATTTTGTGGTTCTATTTTGGAAGGTAGTTCTGGAAGCCTGGGATAAAACACAAGACTAAAGGACAAACTTGACAACACATCAGAATCAAGAGAATAAGAAAGAAGGGAAAAGAATTCTTCTTATACTTTCCTGGGAACCTATGATATATGGACTTGCACATCTCCTCTGCTTCTCTGTCCATCCACTGACTGTCACTCTGCTAACTCCAGGCTGGCCAGGAATACACTTTCTATTTAGAAAGCAAAGACGGCCAGTTTTGAGCCTAGGCCTAATGACTAACTCACTGTTGCTGGGATGACACATTGCCTGCACACATTTCACAATTCTCAGAAACCCCAGACTTATTTCTGTGATCATGCAGAGGCCTACTTCAGCATCCACCTAAGGCCACACACTGAGGCCTTGCTATTTTTCTTCCCGCGCCTAAATGGATGGCAGGACTTCCCGTGCCTGAAACATCACCCTTCTTTGGAAGGAGAGAAACTCTGGCCAAGAATCGCAATGTTTTGAGCCAGAGTTTGGCTGGCTTTCAGTAGCGTTATGCCAAAGCTATACCAGCCAGAGGAATGGCTATGAATGGGGGTAAGACTGAGCCAGAAACAAGCCAGAAAAAAACACGCAGATAGCAGAGAGGAGAGAAAAAGAGATAGTGTGAAATGATTGAAGAACTGATGTAGAGGGTTAGAGTTCTGGGCTGTGATCATTTCTTCCTGTGCCTTTCACTCCATCTTTGGGTGAACACTCTCAGTCCTCATGACTAAGAAGCAGGAGCGGGGTGGAGGTGAGGGGCTAGGAAGTTGCAATCTACATCTCAGGTCAAAGGGAGAGCATTTTTGCTTATTAAACAAACAAAACAAAACACTTCACATTTTAGGCCAGGCAGGCCCTGTGCTCGCTAAGTAGCCTAGGCTGGTCTTGAACTTGTGGCAGTCCTTCTGCTTCACTCTCTTGAGTGCTGGGCTAAAAACAGCCTCCAGATCTACATCAATGTGAGAGGTTTGAACCTCACATCTCTGTCTCTCTGGGATCTGAAAGCCTAAAGGACACTCCCAGTGACCAAAGAGCTTACCGGGAAGGCCTACAGTGTGGATGGCCAGTGACAGTTTCCTCTGAGGGAGTTGTTTACGCTCTTAGACATTAAGTGCTTAAGACTTGAAGGGCCTGCCACACATTCAAAGCCCTGGATTGAGAACTATCTGGAAACTTCCTCCAGGGTAAACAAAAACAACCACTTTAGCTCATTTGCCAAGGAATCTCACTCCAAAATGGAGAGGAAAGGAAAGGGAAAGTGATGCTGTTTTTTCCCCTGCAAAGTAAAGGTTAAAACAACATTTTCTCTGGGCGGCTGTGAGATCCGCAGGCAGACTTTTCTCTGGTAACCATCTCAATGTGTCTGTGTGGAAAGTACCTAATCGTGACTAAGCACTAGCTGAGGTGATTAACTTGTCACTTCGCTTGGGGACTTAGGTCTTGTTCTAGAAACCATAGTGTTTTCATTACGTCTGACCCAGGCCTTCTAAGTAGGATGGCAGATGTGAGAGAACACAGTCTTCTTCTCTCTGCTTATAGGAAAGGACCCCAGGGAGCAAGGACGGTGTGGGTTCACTGGAATCCTGTCAGGACTTCAAGAAGACCAAAACTCCTAATCCTTGTCAGCAGAGGAGTCAGGAGTCTGTGGAAGTGACCACGGCTTGAGTGGAAATGAAGTTCATTCATGATGTGTCCAGGATATGCTGGAAGCTTTCCTAAAGTTGTCTTATTCTTCCTCACACTTATATTGTGCGGCAGGAGTTGCTTCCCTTCCTCATGGAATGAGGCCCAAGGGTTCACACCTCTAATTCAAGCAGAGCTGAGAATGGGCCAGGAGAGGCAGCAGCATCCACTAAGATATAGGAGGACCACAACAATGCCTGTTCGGGGACATGGAGTCATCCTGCTTAATAATTCAACTTAATAATTAAATCCTTTTGTTGCAGTTATATGCATAGAAAAAGGGACACACCATAGGTATAGAGCTAGATGGACTGTCACAAATGGAAGAGAGCCCTATAGTTATCACCCAAATGTCTTCATAGATAGACAACTTATTTCCAAGATGACAGCCATCACATCTTGGCATCCATGTCCACATACCCCCTCCTAAAGGAAGTATAATCTCTCCCTTGTCACAACCTGAAGCAGGGCAGTTATACTGACTTCTCTAACTCAACAGAAATAAGTGGTGCTTAAGCCAGGGCATAAGAAGACGGGAAGCTTCTCAGTGGGTTTCTTAGCAACTGTTTCTGGAAACACCTGGAGTCTTGACTGCCCAGAGAGGGTCTTGACTGCCCTAGGGGTCATGCACAGCCACGCTGTCCACAGCTGGTGGCGGGCAGACTTCTGCTGATGCCTGCTAAAGCACAGACTTCATGAGGAGACTTTTCATGGGCCATTGGGAGGCCTTGGTTAAAACCACATGAAGCACTAGAATTGCTTAGCCTGGCCCTGACCTCCTGACTCAGAAAATCATGATGGGCAATGAAACGGTTGTTATATTAAGCCCTTATGTTTGAGGCAATTTATTAGACATCACTATAACCAAACATCTCAATCCATAAAGAAGCATCCTTGCTTGTCATTGTGCCATTCCTACAGTAAGCATCCTGTGACTCCTTACGCTGTGGACTTGTTCTGCCTGCTTGCAGACAGTGTAGGGATAAAAATGACATCATGAGTCCTTTGTGGTGTAGTTGGCTTCTCTGGCTTTGTGTCATGTCTACAACTGTCTTCTCTGATGTCAACGTAGCAGCAGATCCTTGTTGTTCTCAGTGTGTAATAATGTGTGGCTGTATTTATTTATCCATTTTATGACTGACAGGCGGTTGAGTTGCTGTTATGAATGGCACATCTGTGAACATTTCAGTGTATTGAATACTGTTATAGTTTGAATTGGAAATGTTTCCTACCAATATAACATATCTGAACACTTGGTTTTTAGTACGTGTTGCCATTTTGGGAGGTTGTGGAGCCTAGCTGGAGGAAGTGGGAGACTGGAAGCTAATGTCCACTTCTGGTTCTGACCCAAGCTCTCTACGTCCTCATCTGCCAATATATGAACAGGACAGTCTGCAAGCGTCTGCCACCACCAAGAACTGAACCACTTGGGTAGCCATGCTTGCCCTGTCATGATCAACTATATCCCTGGAAGTTGTGCACAAAGATAAATAATTTCTCCCTTGAGTTGCTTCTTTTAGGTTCTTTTCAACAGTGAGAAGAAAACTCACCAATACACATACATACCCAGGAGAGAGACTGCTGGAAGATAGTGTGTTGAACTTTTGCATTGTTCTACTGGTTTTTAGAGTAACATACCAATTCATGTACTTATTAATAATGATTGACAGTTGCTCTACACTCCTCTTGAGCTGGACTTTACTGTCTGTCTTCTCATGTTTGAGAACTCCATCTAATTTGTTTACAAGAAAGAAATGGCCAGGCTGTGTACCTGACAACAAGGAAGGCATTTGGAACAGGCAAGCTAAATGCAGAAAGCTGGTTCCTTCCACCCAGATGTGCTCTTTCCACGAAATGGAGAAAGGCATGCCACAACTGTTTGCTCACGTTCAAAGGGATGGTTGCTGGCTCCTGTTCCCACTGTGTTATCCATTGGGAGAGTTGTTTTGTAAGTCAGCTGAAGTTGTGGTAGAGGAAGCAATTAGGATTCTGAGTATTTTCTTCATTCTTGCACCATGAATCATCTCTTGGTCATGAAACATTTGGAGGAAGGTGATTTGGTTTATTTTAGGGCAATCAGAGGGCAGAATCATAAAAACTTGTTCAAAGGGACTTGAAAATTCAACCCCTCCCCACACTCAAGACTCAAATTTGTATTTCCTAATTAGTGTGAAAAGATACCTGGCAAACCGAACTTAGAATTCTAAGGAAACAGACACAAAACAACAAAGCCCCCAGGAGTAGGGCTGATCTGGAGAGCTTCATTCAGCCGATGCACTTGGAAGAAATGCTGTCCTCTTACTGCCAGGTTGTCCCAAATCCAGAGACATTCAATCACAGACATTGAACAGCAGCAGAAACTTGGTGTGACAGGGTTTTGAATCAGCTAAGCCAGTGTGTAGTACTCAGCTATCGAAGCAGACATCAATCTATGTGTTGCTGTGAAGGTATTTGTAGATGTGCTTAGCCATCTACGATCTGGTGACCTCACATGAAAAAGGTTGTGTGGCTTTATCTGGCCAGTTCATCTGTGGAGTGTCTCGAGAGAACAAAAACAAGTTTCTTGGAAAAGATAAAATTCTGACTCAGGGCTACAACATAATTCTTAAATGAGGGTTTTTTGTTTGTTTACTTTTATTTATTTATTTATTTATTTATTTATTTATTTATTGTGAGACAGTTATTCCCCCCCCCCCCCATAGTATAACTGGTTTTGAACTTATGGCCGTTTGGCTATTGTGTTCTGAGTCCTGGGCTTTATAAGTGTGCTCTGCCATACTTGACCTTGATTTTACCCACCCTACATATTTCAGAACCAGTCACTTTACAAGTTCATGACCCAACTCACACACATTTACATATATGAACTTCTACATAGGTGCTTGCATACATGTATATAGATAAAGCAGGTCAACAGGTAGATAGATGTTTACTATTGGCTTTGTTTCTCTAGAGAAATCTTGACTAACAACAATAGTATAAAAGCAATGAAAAAATCAGGGAGAAACTTTGATGCCGGCCAGAGCAAGTTTTCCCCATGTCCTTGGATGTGCTCCTGGGGATGAGTTTATGATCAAGCATCTGTCCTGTCCAGATTTTCTCAGTTGAAGCTGAAACCACTGTGACTCCTCAGAGAAAGTTCTTAGTACTAGCTAGCAGTAGATATCTTTTGAATCCTGAGCTTAAACTCATAACCACAGACAGCCCCAACTGTATCTGTGTCAATCTTACTTCCTAAATAAAAACCACAATTGAAAGTGACTCACATTTACCTGGACTCACAACTCAGGGGTCCTCTATGTACACCTGCCCTACCCCCAAAGCCATTTAGCACAATAATACCCATGTTCTCATTGATGAAGACTGGATCGAAGAAGCACACAGGACTTATAATTGTGGTTATGCTTTTCAGTAAAGCCAATCAATTATTATGCTTTGAACAATTTTCAAACAATGATTTATAAATAACTTTTTTGAATGGCCAACTGCTTATTTTTTCATTGCAAAAAGGCCATCGATACAGCCTCACACACTGGACTTCTGAGATGCGACTTGTGGCAAAAAAGACAGACTGACCAACTGTGGGTGTTTCTGCAGCACATTTCATTGAGCTTCTAGTAGCAACCTTGGATGACTCACTTCATTTAGCTCTTCCACAAGTGTCACAGATGCCAGAAAAGGGAGACATTCATGTGCTTATCTCATTTTGACATTGGCAATGAAATGCCTCTCTCATGGCACATTCTTATAACAGTAGAAAGCTATGATGCCTTTAAGCAACGTGTAGCCAGCGCTTGGGTGTGAAGAAGTCACTTGGTTTTTAAGTCTTGGGTTTCAGTATTTCAAGGTCGCTGTAGAAGTGTATATGTATATCCAAATGCAGGGCCCTAGTTTGTGTTTCCTGAGACAAGAGAATGCCACTGGCTCAGTAAGTTATAAACAATAGGGCAGCTGGGTGCAGTGGTATGCACTTGTCATCCTAGTACTTGGGAGATGGAGGCAGCTGAATCATTCCCTGCTACATGCTGAATTAGAGGCCAACTGGCTACATGAGGAGATGCCATATTAATTAAACCAAACTCCCCAACAACAGGTTTCTTTAACCTATGGTTTTAGAGGGTTTAAAGTCCAAGGGCATAGCATCTCACGAGATCTCTAGTGTTGTGTCATGACATAGTTACTCTTTCTCTTCATTCAGAGCTGTTGATCCCATCATGCAATTCATCCCTCATGACCTCATCTATTACTAACTACTTCCCCCAAAGCCCATCTCCAAATAGCATGAATCTCTGGCTTGAGGGATTATGTTTCCCACAAGTGAACTTTTGGGGGACCCTTTCAAACCACATCAGTGAGCTCTGTTCTGCCTGTTGGCTGAAATCCTTAGAGAGGTTTTACACACAAATTATTGTTGAAGTGCTTTAAAGACCCGGGAATATGTGCATGTAGCCACATGTGCACACATGAATAAGTCACATCTATAAACAACAGAGACAGTCCTTGCTGTAGAACTAGGATCAAGGGCTCTTCCCAAGAGGAAGGGATGCTCAGAAAGAAGTACTCTAATTGGTCCTAATGTTCAGATGCTCCCTGTCAGTCTGTTCTGTAGCAGGGCACCTTGCAGATCTTGGGCTCTGTTAGCACTGCTTCAGTCATACAGAAACTAAACCACAGGGCACAAAATCCAAACTCCTCAGGGGAGACTCCGAGGGAATCCTCTTTCTGTGTGGCCATGGGCTCTGTCTGGTTGAAGAATGTGTGAAGGCTATCACCTTGCCAGAACTGAGGCTTCCTCACTTCACACTGTGGAAGAGAAAGCCAGCAAGCTTGGTCTTTCCCAGATTCCCTGGTAAACTCACTGTTGCTGGGATGTGGGCCTGAATCACACAGCCTTGCTTGTTCTTCCCATCCCTCAGACTCCCCACCTCACACACAGCTTTCAGGCAACTGACTGAAGGGAAGCTTTCCCTTCCCCGAACACGTCAGGGTTGTCCTAACACTCTGTCTCCAGGTATGATGCAGCTCTTGTCTCTGCCTTTCTCATTCCTTCTACCTGGTGGAACCCATCCTCTCAGCCTACTCAAGAGTCAGTTTCTTATTAAATCCTTCCAGGATTTCCTGGGAGGATCAGCATTTTGTTGGCCCATTTCCATGGTAGGGACATTAGTGATAGCCCCTAACATAGGTTGAAGCAGTTTTCCTTTGCACATCAGCTTTCTCCTCTAGACCTTGAGCTCATGGACATTTAGGGCAGCCTTCTTTTCAGTTGTACTCTTGTCACCAGCCCAGAGCCTGACACAACTACTGTGCTTACAACCCAGGGTACTAGCTGAATAGTGGAAGAATGGCAAATATGCTATGTTTATTTTTTATCTTCGTGTGTGTTGTGTATATAATTTATGTGTGTATATGTATGTATGCACATATTTGTGTGTGTGAGTGGGTATATGTGTGTATGTTATGGTGCATTCGTAGATATAAGAGGATAATTGTGGCTTCTCCTTTGTATGAAATAGAGCCTCTTGTTAACACCAGGCTAACTGACCTGTGAACTTCTGCTGATTCTCTTGTGTCTGTCTTCCACCTCACTGTAGCAATGGTAGGATTACAGATGTCCAGTTGTATGTGGGTTTGGAGGATCTGAATTCGGGTCCTTGTATTTGAGCAGCAAGCACTTTGCCCACTGAGTTGTCTCTCCAGGCCTCAAATAAATATTTATTAACTATGTCCCCTGAAACAGGCCTACAATAATGAAAACTTGACATGGATATATTTCTGAAGACCTTTTAGTCTCAGAAAACACACAGACAAAGCCAGCATGCAATGCCGCATGATGGCTGATGTGAGCTTCTGGTATCTGACCTTGGCTGTGATGCTGGGGAAGCTCCTTCTGATGTGAGATGACATCCTGAGTCTTACGGATGGAGACTAGCTGGCTCATGAACCCATGTCTGTGTACAGGACACTTTAGTGACTTCAGGATGCTGAGAGTTACTGCTCAAACACTACCCTGCCATCTTACCAACACCAGAGCCCACCGCACAAATGCTCACAACAGGAAAAGGGTTCTGGTTTGGAATGCTGACTTCAGTTCTGTGAAAATAGGCATAGAGTGAATGTGAGAGCCAGCAGCCCAATCAGGGGACCGGGGCTCTGTATTTAGACCTAAGAGAGAAATCTTTCTGTGTCACTGTCATCCATCTAGCAGAGGTCTAGATGAAGGGTCTCAGATTGCTAGGAGCTCTCTTTGATCCCAACCCTGAGAGGCAGGGAGGCAAGCTTATTCCTTCCTGAGACAAGGCTGAGACCCAGACGTGGGCTATCATCATCACCACCACCACCATCAACCAAGGCAGTGAGTGATTAGTGGTTCCGTTCTGACATGAGATGCCAGGGTAACACTGTTGTCCATGCACTTCCAACAGTAGAAACCTGGCTCACTGATTAAATGTGTGAGTGTGAGTATGTGTGTCCTCTCCTTAGATGCTCACAGTTCTGTCTTACAAAGTAGAAAATGAAGGGGGGTGGCAAAGGAACCCAAACCACTGTCAGGTCTTTAAATATTAAAATGCTGGTATTATTTTATTTCTACTACACATGCAATTGTTTTCACAAGTAGGTACCAACAGGAAAAAAAATCCCTCTGGGGTAGTTACCATGTCAGCTCTAAGCATGAATGTGGAGAAAGTTTGCTCCTGCCACACATACACTCTCAGTTTTTCCAGTAACTTGAGCACACAAAGGTCAAGCCACGAGTAAAGAGCATCAGGGAGGCTCTCTCCGGACTGGCTTCATGGAGGAGGGGTCCCAGGACCTGTAGCAAGGGGGAAGGGTCCTAGATGGTGATGGATAGGAGTGAAGGGGATTCCAAGCAGACTGAAGGACATTCAAAGGTACCAAGGTGGGAGGCGATTGGCCATCATGGAGAGCTGAAAATCTAGTTGGTGTGATTGGTGAGTTGTGGTGGGCAGAGGATTTTTTTCTCTAGAAACCCGGTTAGTTCTCTGCATGTTGTGGGGGCCCCCCCGAATAATTGAGATAATTGCAATACATCTTTCCTTGGCATCACATCAGAGGCATCACATGTAGTTGCTGAGGACGCTGGCTCAGGGCCACTTACCAGCACTCCAGCTGGACTGGCAACAGGCGTGGCGTGAGGCCTCTGACTCTGATGGCAATGCCCTGAAGGTATGAAAGCATTCCAGGTAGGAGAGAATAGTCACTGATAGCCACTCCCTGCCTCCAACCTGGAGGCTCCACCAAGGAAGGCAGCAGCAAGGTCTTTAAAGACGCCTCCCAGAGATCACATGCGGTGCCGCTCAGTTTGTACACCGGCTCCTTTGATCTCACAGCCATGCTTGTGTGAGCCCCCAGCCCTCTCATCTTATAGAAGAAACAGAACTTCTCCAGTTTCATGGGCTTTGTCCTAAGTGACACAGCTGGGATTGGAACCCAAGTGTTCCCATCCTCCTTCTGAGAATTCTGGTTGCAGATTTTGATTAGACTAGAAATGGAGACCGTCCTTTTTCAAAAGGGCATATTTAATATCCTTCTTGGTCCATAAGAAAATGAAGCTCATCATTTCCTCCTCTTCCTCCTCCTCTTCTTTCTTTTCGAGTTGGGATCTCAATTAGCCCAGGGTGGCACTGACTTCCCTCTGTAGCCAAAGATTGCTCTGTACCCACTAAGTGCTGGCATTCTAGATATGCACCAGCATGCTTGATATGCGGTGCTAGGAATTGAACCCAAGGCTTTGTGCATGCTAGGCCGCTGCTCTGCCAACTGAGTTATATCTAGTGTCCCATGACACTCATTCTAAAGCACTTTGGTGGGCCTTGTTTTTTCCTGGCCACCTTTCCTAGGACAAGGCTGGCCTGGACACTTTGAGCAACCTCTTTGCTTGGTCAGGACACGAAGCCTTTGTGGCTCCTTCCTGTCTAAGGAAATTTAGGACAGAAATGGTAACTGGTACTTATTTTTAATCCTGGCCCTTAACCTAAGAGAGTCACAACTGCTTTTGGAACAGGCTTCCCCTAGAATGAAGGGAGGAGCGACCCAAAGCAATCTCATGGGGAAGTAGTTCACTAGGGAGGACGAGTGGGGGGGGCATTGCCAAGAGGCAGCAGATGTTTTGAGCGCGGATGGAGGGGGTGGGTGGTGTGGGTGGGGAAGAAGGCACCTGGGGAGCTGCAGGTACATAGCCCTGGTGTAGCTTGTGGAAGTATGAGGAGATCTGGACAGATGGGGAGTAGGAGGCCTGGACTGCAGCCCCAGGAGTGGGAAGTCAGCGAGGAGCAGTGGCTGCTGGCTTGTTTTGGTTCTGCTTTCAGAAGTACAGCAGTGGTTTGGCTGCAACATTCAAAGACCTGAAAATATGGAAGCAGCCTTTGAGGAAGGGGACCGCCGAGAATAGCAGTAGTGAATACGGGAAGTGCCGAGCCAAGGGCTCTTCCTTGGAGCAGAGATCGGGCTTCTTTCCGGAGCCTGTGGGTTGACAGGAAGAGGACATCGGGTTCCAAGCTGCACCGGGTCTGCCTGGGTCATCCAGCTGGCTTGCTCTATCTTTGGCTGATGTCTGCACTCCAGTCTTGCCCATGTCAGCTTAGAATATTTTGCCCTGTAAGGAGCCGCTAATGACAATGTAATATCGTTAATACTGAGGTATAAAGCCCTGAAACTTTGAGATGGAGTAAAATTCTTTGCAGGACAATGTTATAAATATAGTGTGAGCACGAAGAAACATATACATAGGGCTACAGAGTCAGAGAAGGGAGATACTGTACTAACCCTGGGAAAGTCAAGGCCAAGAGACCGAATGGGTTTGTGAAGATGTATATTTAGGGCAGGAGGAGACAGCTCTGGGGTGAAGCATTTGCCAAGGAAGCATAGGAATCTGCATCGAAATTCCCAGAGCCCATGTAAATAAAGTCAATGCAATGATGCATGGCAGGAACGCTAGCAAGGCAACGATGAAAAGACTCATAAGCTCAAGGACCAGCTAGCCCGGCATACACTGCTGTGAACAGTGAAAATGTCCTGTCTGCCCCAAAACAAGGTGGAAGTGAGGACTGACCGCCAACATTGTTCTCTGACCTCCACTCCACACACATGCTCCCCCACCCCTCACACACACGTGGAAAAAAAGGTATCAAAACTTGATTAAGCATGAAGTTGACTGTGCAGAAAGCAAAGGAAAGACTCATGTGCTAAAAAAAGATGTGTTTGTCATGACAAAGGATCCAGGACAAAGTTAAAGGATGGAAGGGGTCTGACATCCAGGCTCAGGGACTTGGAGTTTAAACAGTAGACACTGATAACTAAGAAAGGTTTTTATGTAAAAGATTAAAAGGATCTTAACATTATATTTTAGGATACCAAATGAGGTAGTTTGAAAGGATATGCCCCTATAGGCTCAGGGAGTGGCATTATTTGGAGGTGTGACCTTGTTGGAGGTCACTGGGAATAAGCTTTGGGGTTTCAGAAGCCCAAGCCAGGTCTAGTATTGCTTTCTCTTTGTGCTGCCTTCTGATCCGAAGGTGGAACTCTCAGATCTTCTCCAGCACCATGTCTGCCTGCACTGCCATGCTTCCTATCATGATGACAATGGATTGTAAGTCAGCTCCAATGAAATGCTTTCCTTTATAAGAGTTGCTGTGGTCACGCTGTCTCTCCACAGATATAAAAACCTATCTAAGATATTTCAGGACACCAAACTTGTAATGATTATACTAACTGATATTAATTACAAACGATGATTATGATAACACAAATAAAAACATATTTATATGCCAAAAGTGGTGGCTATTGGGCCATCAGGATGGTTGAGTGGGAGAGGGTGCTGGCTTCCAAGTCTGATGACCTAAGTGGGTCTCTGGGATTCACATAATGGATGGAAAAAAGGGATTTTGTAAGTCACCCCCTGGGCTTCACACTTGCACTATAGCAGGATTACCCCTTCTCTATAGATGAATGAATGAATGGATGGATGGATGGATGGATGAATGGATGAATGTAACTTTAAAAAATAGGATGTCACCTAGCCCTAATGTCACCCTGCATCATAAAATGATTCTGTCCTAGTGGGTTGGAGACAGAGAGTCTCTTGGTGGCTTTGAAGAAGCAAATTGCCATGTTGTGAGCTACCTGAGTGAGGACCAATGGCAGATAACTGGGGAAACTGTGAGCCAGGGTCCTCAGTCACACATCTGTGAGGCAAAGGGCCTGGAAGCCGCTGTTGCTCCACAGGAGCCCCCAGTTTTGCTGACACTTTGCTTGCTGCATTGTGGAACCTTTGTATGCTGCCTTTTATGACCAGAGCCAAGTCATACCTAGCCTTCTAGAATTTGGGAGCTAATGTGTGTTGTCTTAAACAGCCAATTTTGTGAGGTGTTACAAAGCAATATAAACAACAATACAGACCCCCACCCCCCTTCCCCCAGATCAGCAGGCCAGGAATTGCTTCTAGGAGAACCTAGCTGTTGCTCAGAGCTATTAAAAGGCAGGTGTGCCTGGCCAGTAAGAGCACAGCCACTGTAGCTACCCCACAAGGTGAAATTTGAGAGGGAGAATTATCACACCTGATCTCTTCCCTCAATGCATTTCAGCTGCTAGGAAGCAAACCTCTACCATATCAGAGACAGGTCCCTTAAAGAGACGTTTGGCTAAACTGCAAACTGGGATGGTGAAAGATTAGAAGCTGGGGCATACCTGCTTTGTCATCAAGAGGACTGGAGTTGGGATCTCCAAAACCCATATAAAAGGCAGCTGAACACAGTGGTGCATGTGGACAATTCTAGCGTCAAACATGATGGAAACAGGCTGACCCCTGGAGCTTGTTGGATAGACAGCCTAGCAGAAATAATTTGCTCCAGATTCAGTGAGAGACCCTGCTCTCAAAATATGGTGGGAAGAAATAAAGGAAGCCAACTAGCATCCACCTTTGGCCTCCACACAAATGTGCATCTACATATACATGTGAACATATACTGTGTGTGTGTGTGTGTGTGTGCTTGTGTGTGCTTACACAAACAAATGGCATCTTATTGTATATTATTATCAAGAGGAATAAATAGTCTGGCAGAGATGAGAAACCCCAGTGTTACCTGTGCTTATAGTTTCGGGCCCCTCATATTAATGGTCCAAGGAGCCCTAGGCCTAATCTTTCTCATCTTACCTGATCTCCTAGGCCTGCCAACCCCCCTCCCAGGAGGGGCAGAAGGAGGCTTATCTTCCAGTCAAGGCAGGAGGTGTGAATTCTAGGAATGCCCTGGGAGATTCTTGCTTGTCCCACTGGGGTTATGGCTCCTCTAATGAGCTTAGGTCAAATCCTGTTCAGCCTCATCCAAGTCAACCTGGATCAAAAGCCTGCATGCCATAGCTCATAAGCAAGGGCCTGTATCCTGCCATTGCTCTGAGGAAGGTGGTGGTAAGCTGTTAGGCAGAACAGACCCATGGACAGGGAAGGCAGTTTCAAATTGCTGGTGTCATAGGAGGAAAAGGACTGACCTGTTATTCTATGCCACACTACCTTTTCTTGTGCTCCATTCCAGCCCTCAGGTCAAATGATGAGAGTTTCAGCGGGTCCTTAGCCGTCCATTTCTACATTTCCCGAGGAAGAACCAGGAAAAGAATGGGAACACCCCTTTGTCAAGTGTTCCCACGTGCAAGCCACTGTGGCTGGCCATTGCTGCCCCTCTGTCTTATGGAATCCTCCCAATAACAGTGTCCAGAGCATACCAGGATCCAGAGTGGGGAAACAGGTTCAGTGTGATCCTCAGTGACTGGAAATGGTTGCATCCCTAACCTGGCTGTTTGACGGTATTAATTGAATTCACACTACCAGGTAAGGGTACTGCTGGGTGGACATGCCAGACTAAGAGCATGAAAAAGATGCAGAAACCTAACAAGAATCTGAGATAACCCGGAAAATAAGAACTTTCATCTGTTTGACAGAGGAAAGGTCTGGACCACTTAATGCAATCAATTCAGTGGCATTTTGAGGTGTGGGCCATTACTGTACCCATCTTTGAGATAAGGTGCCTGGAACTGGGAGACGGGGGCTGGCTTGCTCAGATGTTCCTAACTCAGAGAGCAGAGGTGGGGATCCAAAGTTCTGCTGGGGGCTGGGTGGATCGGGGGCTCATTTCTTGCTTTTAAGCCACCTGCCGTTCCTCCTCCATCTCACTGAAGTGCAGGTCACCAGGAGCTAGGGACCTCTCTTCTGGGAAAAGATATGAGAGCCTTCCTAACCGAGGAGCAGGAAGTGAGACCTCTGCTGTCTCCTCTTCCTCCGCCTGGTCCATCATCTGGGTGATTTCTAGACTTGGAGACTCCGTTCACTCATTTGCTCCATCTTTCCTGTCTATGGGGCTAGTTTGGGCTCTAGGGCTTCTCTTTGGCCAGGCCTTGCTTCCACAGAAAAAGACTACAAGAGGGTTACCGCTTACGGAGAGCCTACAGTGTGCTGACACTGAGTTACGTTTGTGTCCATACCTTTTGGAAAGATGGCTTTTGCTTTTAATCTTTATGTGTATGTATGTGTTTCTTCCGCAACCTTCCCCCTCCTCTCCCCTCCCCCCGTCCTCATGTGTGCCTACACGCACATGTGAGTACAGGGGCCCACAAAGTCCAAAAAAAGGGCTTTAAATCCCCTGGCACTGAAGTTATAGGTGGTTATGAGCAACCTCAGGCAGGTGCTGGGGACTGAACTTGGGTCTTTTGTAAGAGCATCATGTGTTCTTAACTGCCAAGCCTTCTTTCCAACCTGCCTCTCTTTAAAATTTCTTCCCAAATAGAGAATGTCAAATGAGAAAGGCCCTGCCACTTCCCTGGAGCAAGAACTGGAAACCTGGAAAGCAACTGAGAAATTCTTGGTTTTGAAAGAATATCCATTGGTTCCTTTTTCTCCTCATCATTTACTCTTTACCACCCAGTGTCTCACTTTTTAAAATGCAATGATTTTCTTTCTTTCTTCGCCCACTCCTTCCCTCACTCCCCCTTTTTTTCTTACTTTCTGAGACAGGGTCTCATAACGCAACCAGGGTGGCTTGCTGTTCTCTGTGTAGCCTACACTTGCCTCAAAAATCAAGGTCCTCCTGCCTCTGCCTTCTGAGACTAAGACTGCTGGTGTGGAATGGTTTTATTGAAAGGTTTTATTGGGGGTTTTCATCTGATGTCTCAATACACAAAGCTGTGCTGGTGGCTGCTTCACACTGGGCACATCTAGGTCATCTCTCACTGCAAGGAAAACACGGAGCCTGTGACAATGACAGCATCTCTGCTCCCACCTGACCTGATCTTGGGGTAACAGCCCAAGAGCCAGAGCCCCCTTCTTTATGTAAGGAGGCTTGTACTTAGAGGACGTAACTGTTCTGGGGATGGGAGAAAACTCTACTTAGCTTAGACTATTTATTCTAACCCAGACTCAGAGCCAGTTGAGCAAAAAAACTTCAGCTCACAGGGGTCTAGGCAGCAGAGGACAGCTGAACACTTTTTGGAACCAATCACAGCTACCGAACCAGGACTCTGGCAAGACCATCAGTGGCTAGGAGGGTGACTTCAAGCACCAGTACAGGGAATTTTCCAAGTTGACACACAGCATTTGTGATTGTCATGGCTATGTGCCTCCTATGATGTCTGTTACAAAATTTAGCATTTAACTTTTAAAACACCAAGTTTGTTTACAAAAGAAGCATTGGATAACTACCATGAAGGAAAGCAGCAGTAGGGTTATTTACAAAAGTAAAACAGGTGCTGGCTAGAGGAAGAGATCAGTGGCAGCCTGACTGACTAGCATTTGTGAGGCCTATGATTCCAATATCCCAGACACTGAAAACAAACAAAAAGCACAACAGAGGCAGAAGAGATGCCCTAGCGGTTAAGAGGACTTACGGATGACACGGGTTCAGTTCCCAGTATCCACATAGCAACTCACAAGCATCTGAAACTGTTACGGGCAGTTTCCTGCCAGCCTGGTCCCCAAATAACACTGTATTAATTATAAAGCTGTTGGCCTGTTACTAGCTTTCTTATTGGTTTGCTCTGTCTTAAATATTAACCCAATACGTGGTCTTGGCTTACTGGGAATGCTGGACCTGCATCTCCTTTGCCTGCTACGTCTTTGCAGAGAAGAGAGCGATTTCCTGTTTGTCCCTGCTTATACTCTGATTCTGCCCAGCTATGTCACTTCCTGCCTGTCTGTACAGCCCTCTAGACCTCTATGGTTAGCTAGTGGCAGTTTCTGCCATTCTACGTCATTTCTTGCCTGGCCAATCAGTGTTTTAGTCATCAACCAATAAGACAAACATATACATTATGAAACTCCAGTTCTAGGGGATCTAATACCTTTTTCTGGCTTCCACAGGCACCAAATATGCACCAAATACATGTATGGTGCACATACATATCTGCAGATAAACACTTTCACACATAGAATAAAGATAAACAAAACCTCTAAAACAAAACAAAAGAACATAAAATCATGAACCATGACACAGGAGCAATGATGGAGTTCTAGTTAATCATTTTTGCCTGTGGATGCTTGGACTTGCAGTACAATTTTAGTAACAGAGCAAACTGTGCATGTTATAGAGCTGTTGAAGACAGGCCCCCATAAACATGAGGCCTACGCCTGGCCCTACAATCCAAATGATGAAAAATTAGAGGAAAAGTGACTGCCTTCTTTATCAAGAGGTTTTCTGTAGGCAAGGGTTTCTAAAGTCTGTCTCCCATCAGAGCCCCACACTGCTCTGTGCCCCACCCTCTGAAAAACATCGCTACAGCCAAAGCCACACACCGTCTCCCCTGGTCATTTCACAGGTGTGAAAACTCAGCAGTCAACAGCAGAAGACACTTGGCCAAAAGCCTACAGCAAATCCCCAGTTGAGCTAGGCTGAGGCCCTGGTGAAGAGCCGTGTACCAAATATCCTGGTGGATCTTTCAAGTGGTTCCAGTTTTTTGAACAAGGATCCAAACAAACTCTGGACCATGACTGTTTTCATCTTGAGGAAAAAGTGCTTGCAACTGTGATTTTTTATCCAGTGTAGTAAGATATTCACTTTGTCCTAACCTGTGGCAGTGACCACACCCATTGGGGGTGGGGACAGGGGCTGAAGTGACCTGGAACTAGGTCTAGGGAAGAGGCCCTGGAGCGCTTGCAGGATGGGGACAGAGAGTATCGGGGAGGCATCCTTGGGACCAGGTACCTGCTGGTGTTCATCTGTCTCTGTTGTAAGTTATTTCTCCCTGAATAAGCATCTATTCAGTCTGTTTTTCCTGATCCTTATTAAACCACGATAACCCAGAGAATGGATCAAAAGTTCTGAGCAACCTTCAAAAATACATAGTTTGGGGGCCACAGGGTGGCTCAGTGGGTATAAAAGAGCTTTCTACCAAGTCTGGGAGCCTGAGTTCAATCCCCAGGACCCACATAGCGGGAGAGAACCAACTCTTGTGGTTGTCTTCTCACCTCCTCTTGAGAGTTGTGCTGTGTCCACACACACAAAATAAAATGCAATACAAATTTGGGGTAAAAAAGTAGTTTGAGCTGACCCTTTCTTTGGAATGTCCTGTACTTAAGCACGGAACTTAGCAGGTGGGGGCAGGCTCACTGGTGAGGCTGTTTCATCTGGCTTACATCAGTGCTAGCTTCTAGTCACATCTTGTCAGTGTTGATAAACTTATATTGCACTCTGTGTTTATGGATCGAATTTATTTATTGTACATTTCCATGGTGTTACCACAAACATCAACTTGCTTATTTATTGTTCTATCTTCATGAAGAAGTTGTTACAGTCTTAATTTCTAGAAGCGACTTAATGTCTGGTGCCATCACAGTTTGATGATCAAAGGAACCCATGTTTCTGTGTTATTTATTGAGTTCTGAAATCTTCTATTTTAATTTTCAGTATGGTGACAGAATCAAAAATACCCAAAATGAACAAATTCTCTTTGGAGCCCTCAATCACTTATTCTTTTCTAGGTTTTATTTGTTTTCTTTTACATACATGTGTGTTTTACCTGTGTGTATATATGTGCACTATGTATGTGCTGGTGCCCTTGGGGGTCAGAAAAGGGCATCAAGTCCCATGGAACTGGAGTTACAGTTGGCTATGAGCTACATGTGGGTACTGGAGATCAAACCTGGGTCCTCTGGAAGAGTAGCTAGTACTCTTAATCACAAAGCCATCTCTCCAGTTCCCACCCTCAATCACTTTGAAGACTCTAAAGAAAACCAGAGAACCAAATATTTTAGGATTGCTAGCAGACTGTGCCTGATTTTAGAGTTTGAGGTCAGGGTTCAAATGTTGGAATATGTGGTCTTAGGTGTACAGCAATCTTCCTGGTGACTTAGTACCTGCACCCATGAAATAAAACTATATATGTGCATTATATATTATGACAACATTAACAATATTATTTTATATCTGTTTTACAATTATACAACATAATATACATGACAATTTACATTTATCATATATTTTATATATTATATATAATTAGATGCTTATATCTAAGCATATTGTATGTATTTTCCATGATGCAAGATGTGAGGTTTGTTGAGAGGTTTAGCTAGATGATTCCTACAGCAAGGGCCAAGTCATTGTTTGGAACATAAATGTTCTATGGACCGTAGCTATTATGGGGCCCTGGGATGGGAGTGGAAGAGCCTGCCTTGAGCTATGTTAGTAGAACTGGGGGATGCTTTAGTTCTTCCTGCATTTCTGGGGATAAACAAAACAAAACAAAAAAAAAAATGAAAACAAAAACAACACAAGCAGGTTAGGGCCCTTGCCCACAGTTGGAGCACAAGGCTGCAAAGAGGGAGTTTGACCGAAGGCCACAGCAAAATCATCAACCCCTACTTATAGAATTCTTAAAGAAGCCCTGGTGTGGGCTGAAGGAAGAGTCTGGGACAGGGACTTGGCTGGCTTGCCAGCATAGGGACGACCTTCCTGGCTGGGCTCTGACACCTGCCTCTGAATGCTGCAGTGCTGGCTGAGCAAGCTCGGAATAGCTTGGGGTTCCTGGAAATTCGCATCAGCACATTAGCTAATGTTTTATCAGCAAAGAGCAGAGGCAGTGGAGAGCAAGGGACAGATCCTGTTACTCCCGATGAAATGCCTTTTTGGTTAAGCTTGAACAATGTTTTAGGTTTAATTCCCAGCCCTGAGGTGAAAGCAGATGTTGGATTCTTTTTCCTTTCTTTCTTTCCGGTCCGACTGACACAATGCAGGACAAAGGGCGGTAGTCAATTGTCTGAAGCCGAGTTCCCACACACAATGGCCCTGGAATGATGTCACAGGAGAAGCTTCCTTGTCAGGGCTTCTGGGACATGAAAGCCTCTATATTCAGATGGAGAGACAGAGGTCACTCAGAAGGGAAAGTAGGTATCCTGGGTCTTAGTTTGGCTGTATCTCTCTGAGCTTAAAGCTATGTTTGACAAGAGCCAAAGCATGGAATGCTGACAGCCTTAAAAAGGTCCATGAGAAATTGAGCTGCTTGGGAAAAATTTACCTTTTTATGACAGGGTCAAAAAAATGACTTCATTTGGGTTTTACTCTTACAAATGATTAACCAAAATGTCTTCCTCCCCTCAAAAATAGAAGAAAAGAGAGAAGCAACATTTGAGGGTATGTGGCCACAGCATTCTAGAGTCTAAGCACTGACTCTTGCAAAGAGCATTCTGGGATTTGGCATCAAGGAGGCTTAAAAAGTCCAAGCTTGCCATTCATGGCTATGTGATCTTGGGCAATATCCCAAGCTCCAGTCTCTTCTTTATAAAAATGGGATATCGGTCCCCCCTTTCCCTTCCTCCATCATTTCTTCCTTTTCCTTCTGAGTACTAGAATCCTAGCTGTGCACCACCACGCCTGCCATCATGATGCTTTCTGATAGAAAGAGATGTGGAAAAGGAGGCAGAAGGACTATTCACTTTGAGTACTTCCTGTGTGCTGAGCCCTGAGCTGAAGATCTCATGGAACTAAATTAGAAGTCTTGAGTTTAGAATTTACTTATTTATTTTGAGACAGATTCTCACTACGTATTCTAGGCTGGCCTTGAACTTGTCATATAGGTCAGCCTGGCTTTGAAAGTTCAATTCTTCCACTGCTATCTCTTTCCTGAGATCTGGGATTAAAAGCTTACACTACTCTGCCTGCAGAAAACCCTATTTCATGGATAAGAAAATAAGGACTTAGACCAGTTAAGTACCTGCTCACTTAGTTAGGACCACTTAGTCAGCAAGGACCAAAGATCACATTTGTACTCACCCCATTTCATAATTCCAAAGCCTACATGGACCCGTGCAAATTGCCTGGGTCAGTAACAACAAATAAGGTAGGTACATGCCAATTACTTTTAACTGATTGTTTTACATTCTATTCCTGTGTTGATATGCTACACTGTACCCAGACATTTGTACAGTTACTACACATCGAGTGCCTGTATATTATCGAACAGGGGCAGGCATACACCTAGTCAGTGCTGGTGCATGGTCTGAGTATTTGTATCTATTCCCCTCTCTTGAATCCACGTGTTGAGGTTTTATCTGCCAAGGAAACAGTACTAGGAGGTGGTCCCATCACAGTGGCCATTTGTGTCCTGAATAAAAAATCCTAAAAGAGTTCACTGAAACCTCTCACCCCGTGAGGCCAAGGGGATAAGGCACAGTGTATGCATGAATCAGGAAGTAAGCTTCACCACACACCAAGGTTTCCAGAAGCATGAGAAATTCATTCTGTTGCACAGAGCTCATTAACTTCCCCCACTCACAAATCTCCTTTAGCTTGAGAAATTGTTACACCACCAAGTTATACAGATTCATAAAATAGGCATACAGATAAAGCATTTACTGATAATTACTCATAAAGGGATTTATAAACAGTTTTTTAGTACACATATATCACTTATTGAATATGAAAGCTAATCTGCATACTAATGAGATAGACATGCTCATTTATTTTTATGTAAATAATTAAGTCCTGGATAATATTTGTTAATATTTTCAAAGGGTATTGATAACTTGATTTTTAATCACTCATTCTCAGAAGATCATTTCATATTGACACTAGAACAAAATGACAGAAGTGTGGTAAGGGCCATTTCAGAAACTGTTGGAAATTCTGTCCTAAATATAAGCCAAATTCCATTTAATAATTCTAAATGACACTCAAACAACAATTAAAAAATTAGTCACTTTTAGCAAAGCCGATCCAAACATGTATTCACTTAATATTGCATGCTCAGGAATGATGGGGGAAATATTAAAGGTCTTTGTTGTTCATAATTAAACCACTATGTTTTTATAAGAACCTAAAATTTTGTATATACAGTCAAACCCCGCTAGAGTCCATAGCATACAGAAGTCTCAAATGTGAGCTGGTGTGTTTCAGACAGCTTTGCTAGGTGTTACATGGAATGACAGCATGCAGAGAGAAATGTACTCATGTGGTGAGTCCGGAATAAAGGCTGCGATGAAGCTGGTGAAGGAAGCAACATGAGATTCATTATGCATTTGATTTTGAGTTAACTTGTGGTTGTTGTGCATTCAGAAACCCTTCATGACTGCCAACATTTTTGTGATCACCAAATTTAGCTACAAAACCTCATATGGGGCTACAACTCAAGAGTGTGAGAAGCTGTGTTTTCGATCCTACTCGGTTTATGCTATTTTGTGCAGCAGACAAACAGACTAGGATTCATATTATTAAAATAATCATATCTCATTTCTCTTGGCTTATGTAGCATCCCAAAGACCGTTATCATTTCAAAATCACCACTGAAAAGTCAGGAAAGTGGCACCCTGAGAGAGCTGGAGGTAACTACAAGTCTCCGGAGTAGCTGGGGTGAGGGGCTGACGTGGATCTAGCTAAGGATGCCATAGAGAGAAACTCAAGGAAAATAAACAAGGGCTCTGAGTTAATGTCTACACCATAAGACTGATCTTGGGAATCCCACACTGAACCTTTGTTATGGATCTTCCCAGATGGACAAAATGACCAGCTTCTTGGGCTTTGAGCAGCCATCATGTAATCCAGTGGAGGGATATTGCGTATTTCGTGGTAATTACAAGGTTAGGCTGGCGTTAGCATAGATTTTTTTGATTAAAACACATGGGTGGTTACACAACAGACCTCTTTCCTTTTTTATTGGTTGCACCCTCTTTTAGGATGTGGGTCTCATGGGATAAAAATCACAGTAGGGTTCTTCTCTGATGAGAAAGCTAGGGGCCTATGTAGCTGAGTGCCTCACCCATTTCGGAGATGTTTTACAAACAGAGACAGATCTGATTGGTAGGTGGTATGCTCCAGAAGCCTCTAAAGTCATCGCCAATGAGAAATGGGTATTTCCTCCTCTCCATTATTTTAAAGGAATAAATTAGGTCATAAGAGTAGGCAGAAGTGTTTAAAGGCATTAGAGAAACCAAGACAAGTTTACAGCTTTGCCCTGCAGTGCTTTCCAGATGTCTGGAGGAATTTTGCAAAAAGAATTTCAGGGCTCTTCACACAGGAAGCTGTCATTATTTAATAACCTGGAAGCTTCCCAAGGAAGATGGTAAACTTTCTTTTAGACTGAAGTAAAATACACAGAAAATCGTACACACCAAACCCATACAGTGATACCCAGATGAAAAAGAAGACCTCACCAGCAGCGGTGACCCACACCCCCCACCTCCCCACCCCGGTCTTAGGGTACCTCCTATTAACTACCACTTTCTTAAGGCCTTTCGTCTATCCAGAGTCCAAACACTTTAGATTTATATTGGTTGCTTTTGATCCTTTTCTATATGGAATCTTACTGGGATGTGTATCTTTTATGTACATCTTCACCAACTACTATATTTGTGGTATTCTTACATAATAATTTTTTAGCCATGGAACATTGTAAGTTCCTGATACTGTATATATAATATTCTGTTCTGTGAATATGCTATAATTTATTGAGGTTATCTATTGTTGATGGGTGTTTGGTTACTGTACCTAATGTTGCTGAGAATATTGTAACATCTACCTTCTGGTGTATGTCTGCCACACTTCCTTTGGATAGAGCAGTGGTTAGTTTCTTGTCAATATGACATGAGCTGGGGTCATTTGGGAAGAGGGAACCTCAGGTGAGCAAGTCTATGAGTGCATTTTCTTGTTTAATGTCTGATGTGGGAGGGTCCAAGCTAGGTGTATGGTGCTACCCATGGGGAGGTGGTAGTGGCTTCTATAAGAAAGGAAGTTGAGAGAGCCGTGGGGGAGCAAGCCAGTAAGCAGTTCCCTCCATGGTCTCTGCATCAGCTCCTGCCCCAGGTGCCTGCCTTGCCTTCCTCCCCTCACTTTCCTCCTTGGTGGACTATGATCATCTAAGCTAAATGAACCCTTTCCTCCCTCAGCTGCTTTGGGTCATGGTCTTTATCACAGCAATAAAAAGCTAAGTAGGTCAGATAGATAGGCATAAAATGGAGCTGCTTGGAAGAATACTTTTGTATTTATGCAAGGCAAAATAACTTCCAAAAATTACAGTGGAGAAAGTTATTTTGCACAGAGCATAAAAGGTTGGAAGACACTGGAGACTACCGAGTGACCCAGGGAATAGACATGGGGTGCCCATAAAACCTATATCATGGGCTGTCTTTCCAAGGGCAGCCGAGCTTTCCTGCCCCTACTTTTTCTGGATGACTCCTTACTCCACAGTCATTTCCAGTGCTGTCTGGAGCTCATGACTTCATGGGAGCTTCAGACTGTCTTGGGTCAGCTGCAACTGAGTCTTTTAAATTTTTTATTTATTTTTACTTTTTGCTTTGGGATGTTGCAGCCATTCATGACTCTCGTGAACACATACACTGCTCCCCTGCTCTGGCACTACCAGGTGACCTGACTTTCTTTAGACTGAGCTGTAAGCTTCCTGCAGGGCTGGATGGAGTGGGGCTAGTCTCTGTTCTGTACGGGATCCTTTCTGCTCTTCATATGCTCTACCCTCTGCCTAAGGAATCTGACCTCTATTGGCCAAGCTAAGATCCCTTCTCTACCTTGTTTTTGGCTGTGGCCAATAGAGAAGCACCTTCGAGGCTAGAGGTAGAAAAGAGAGGGACAGGAACCATACTAGGTTTGCTCAGGTCCTGCACTACAGGTCATTTTGAACTGGCTATATTCCAGTAGAGGGTTGTAGCTTCTTTCTGGGAGGCAGCTCATCCCTTTCAAGCCTAATGCTGTGAATAGTCCTAACATCTCCAGACTCATTACTAGGCTAACTTTATTGTTCCTCTACCATCCAACCAACTCTGCCCATTGTCCAATCTGTATGTGACCTCTACTAGAATCCAAAGAGAGGAGACATGGATAAAAAAAAAAAAAAAAAAAAAAAAAAAGCTATTGAGACTCAAAAGACAGCTCAGTTGGTAAAGGGATTATCTTGAAAACAGGAAGACCTGATTTCAAGTCTCAGAATCTATGGGGAGGGGGAGATAGCAAAAAAAGAAAGTAAAGAAAACGAAAGTAATGCAAGAGTAGAAGGCCAGACACATGCTTATAATCCCAGAGCAAAAAGAAGTAGAGAGGCAGATCTTTGGGCTCGATGGCCAGTCATGTGATGGGAGATATTCTGTAAATATGTTCCTCTTATTGATTAATGAATAAAGCCCCGTTGGCCTATGGGAAAGCAAGATAGGCGGGACTAGAAGACAAGGAGGATTCTGGGAGATATAGTAGAGAGGAGTCAAGATGTAGAACATGACAGATGTAAGAGGTCCAGACCCTATCTCTAGTAAGATAAGACCATACGGAAACACTTAGATTGATAGAAATGAGTTAATATTTAACACAGGACTAGCCAATAAGAAGCTCTAGCCATTGGCCAACAGCTTTATAACTAATCTCTATGTGTTATTTTGGGACTGATGCAGCTCTTGGACCAGACTGGCAGAAAATGCTTGTAGCAGTCATCCTCCTGTACTGAGTGAGTGCTGCCAAGTGAGACTGTCTCAGAATGAAAGGTGGATGGCACCTGAGAAACAACAGCTGAGGTTGTCCTCTGGCATGCATGCATGCTCACTTTCACTTTACCCCCCTCCCCCCCAATCCATCTGTGCACATAGAAATGCATGTGCATGTGTGCACACAGGGTCACAAATTCATCTGTGTATCCACAGTGTACCCTGCCTCATACCTGTTATCGATAATTAACAGTTTTGAACTGAGGCCATCTGTAGGGGAAGATCTGAAAGAGTGGGGGACTGAAGAGTTGAAAGGCCAGTCTGTGAAGGTGACTCGAATTTGGTGACAAGGTATTGCATTGTCAAGTATCCACAGGATTGGTTAAGTGCAGCCTGGAATTGTGGCACTGCAGGAAGTGAATGCTGTTTAAATTACACCTCCTCTACTCAGTGTCAACCAACCCCTTAATGCTTCGCAGGAATGTGGCTTTTCAAGAAATCAAGGTTTCGATGTGAAATTCCAAGTTGTAAAGACTGTCAGCGTTCAATTTTGAAATACTTCATCCCGGCAAAGGAATATGTAGCTTCCAGTTTGTAAGCTCTCTGCTGCCAGCGGGGACCTATTGGTCACCACTGAAGCAGAGGGTGAAGTGATTGGATGTTGCACGGTGCTCTGAAGAAGATTCTTCTAGCAAGTGGGCCACAGAGATGGCAGGCCCTTTGATCTCTAGTCCCACAGTGGTTCAGATGAGCTGGGAGGCTGTTAGACTGAGAGCGCTAATCTTGATTCTCTGTGATGCGCCTTTCTTCTTAAATCAGGCTGCTGTTCTAAAAATAGTCTTCGGGTTTGGTGGATTTCTCCGCTGCAGTCAGGTTCCCAGCCACTTTCTCTATTTCTGCTTCAAGCGAGGAGTCCTGAGTTCTTTTGGGTTTTATCAAATTATACAGTGTGCAAAGGCATCCATTTCACGAACAGATGGACTTCATGTGCATGAAAATACATGCCTTTTAAAGAAACTAAATTGCTAGTTCCACTTCTCCCCCCTTTTATTAAAGACAGAGTTCCAGGAGAGCTCCCTGCTATAAAGCCAGACTTCATAGACATCAGCAAAATGAGGCTTATTCAGTGGAAATCGGACAGAACATCAGAGGAGTCTTCACACCACAGATCCTGCAGGGTTCAAATGGAGACAGACTCAAAAGACACCAGGCCCCTGTCCTAGCTCTGGTTTAAAAATAGACTTGGGGTGAGTTTTGGGAAGCTCTAACTCTTTAAGAGTTGAAGGCTTCCTTAAAAGAATACGAGGGCGGCCTTCTCTGATCACAACCAAAACCACACTGAGACTGGAGGGGTGAGTAAAGCAGTCAGGTATCGTCCACACCATCCACAGAGCGCAAGTCAGAAGTCAGGGGACTTTATCACTAACCTGTCCTGCCACCTCACATTCTCCTGTTTTTCAGAGGGAGGGAGCATCAAGGCAGTGGACGAATTTATGAGTTTATTGTGTGAGGAGAAACAGTTCTGTAATGTAAGAAAGCATGATTTGACTTATGCATGTGTCTCTTTGTTTATTATGGCTATAGAAATTATGATATTAACGAACTTTCATGGTGAAATTTTGTTCAGTACACTACCAATATGAATGATCTCTTTGGCTCTCCTTTATGTCAGTCAGTTCAAGAAGTAATATGGTGTATTGTGTATATGCCCATGAATTTTTTTGAATGAAATATCATATGGATGTAGGCTATAGACATACATGGTGATTGCTCTCTCCCTCCCTTTTCTCTTTCTCTCTCTCCCTCCCTTCTCTTTCTCTCTCTCTCTCTCTGTCTGTCTGTCTTGGAAGTATGTACACATGTGTATGGGTACATGTACCTGTGCATGCAAGTGGAGGTTCAAGGACACTTTGGGTGTCTTCCTCTACTACTTTCTCCCTTGTTTATTTATTTGGAGACAGTGTCTTATTGTTGGCCATGGTTGGCCCAGAACTTGCTACATAGAGGATGCTGGCCTCAAACTCATGGAGATCTGCCTGCCTCTGCCTAAGCACTAGTCTCCACTTAATTTTTTTCTGAGACAGGGGCTCTCACTGAACCTGAAGCTTTGCTAAACTAGCCAGCCAGCAGCTCCTGGGATTCTCCTGGTATCTACAGCCTGAAGCTGGAGCTGCTGGTATTGGCAGTCATGCCTGGCTTTTCCAAGGGTGCTGGGATCCGAACTCAGTTTCTCTTACATTCTCAGCAAGAACTTTGTCCCATTGAGCCATCTCCCCAGTCCCTATGGTGATGTATATGTGTGTATCACACACACACACACACACACACACACACACACATGCATGCACAATTTCACAAGTAAAATCATGCTGTCCACGATTGTCTACAGTTTGCTTGTTTTATTGGGTAAAACCCTTCTTGTCAGAATATAGAAATTAGCTATGTTCTTTTGGAAGTCTTCACAGTTGCTGTAGTTGATAGACACTGTGGTCTTTTTAGTTATTCCTTATTAATGGGATATAAGATGAATTCAGTATTGCACTGTTGTAAGAACATGCAGTTTTACTCACTGAATAGCTCCCTGAGATAGGTATAGAGAACCACACTTGCTTGATCAAAGAGAATTCACCTTTACATTTTTTATAGGTACTTCTAAATTGCTCTTCAGAGAGTCTACTGATATGGGTTGTTTTATTTTTCTCTTTCTTCCTTTCTTTCTTTCTTTCTTTCTTTTTTTAATTCCACAAGAAGTAGCATTTATCAGCACACCTTTCCCCTTTCCCTCAATGACATGGGATATTATTTACTGTTGTCATTTTTTTTTTGGCAATATGATTAATGAAAAATGGTTTTAATTAGTACTTCCCGGAGGACTGGAGAGGTTGAGAAACTTTTTGTATCTTTACTTGTTTCTAATGAGGAGCACCTAACTCTCTGTAAGAGTAAGTAAAAATTGTAGCTGTAATGGAAACAGTAGCCCTCAGAGGTGGGGATAGCAGCTCAACTTCTGCTCTCTGTACTACTGAGCCTGGAGACCCAGCTGCTAGTAGCATTTTCTAGGCCTCAATGAGCTAGTCTATTTGCTGTTATGGGCTAAATATCTTTATCTACCAAGATTTCAAAGCCCCCAAATCCTCCTCCAGTTCTTAATGTGATATTTGGAACTGAGGCCTTTGGGAGGAACTGGGGTTAAACAAGGGAAGCTATCTGTGAGCCAGGAAAAACACTCTCATTTCGAGCCGAATGAGGCTGCACCTTGATCTTAGACCTCCCATCCCAGAACTCCAAGGAATCATTTGCTGTTACTTGAGTCACTCCCTCTGTGGTACCTTGTTATGGCTCTCTGAGCAGTTAAGCACACACCACATCATCATTCCTTCCCTTCCTGTGAGAAGGTTGCCAAAAGAACTCATTGTAAATTTGCCTGGGAAGCCCTTTGTGACACCACATCTTGCCCTGCCGAGAGTTGGAAGACTCAGTATTAAGAGGAGAGACCTAGGGAATCTAATATGGTAGCTGTAGGTCAGGAGACTCTTAAAGGCAGAGGTATCATCCCTCCATCCTGAAGGCCATCTGCTTTACTATTCTCCTGACTCACAAATTCTTAGTTCCCAAACTCCTACACACACACACACACACACACACACACACACACACACACACACACACACACACAGAGAGAGAGAGAGAGAGAGAGAGAGAGAGAGAGAGAGAGACAGAGACAGAGAGAGAGAGAGAGGGAGAGAGAGAGGGAGAATAACACTTAACCAAATACTCAGGTGCCTGATGACCAGTCAAGTCAAGCCATGAAGTAACTGTCACTTAGAGTCTAGAGTGTGATCTCCCCACACCCACAACCTAATCTGCTGGAGAAAGGGCAGTTCCTAATTCCCTGCCCCAACATATACCTCTCATCCCCTTACCCCAAGCTCTTTCCTGTTTAGCGTGTGTTGGTAGTCTATTTCCCGGCTGGGAAGAAACAATGAACAGCCAGGCTCCAGAATGTGCTAGTCTTGTACACACAGCTTTTATTTTGGTCTTTCCACCCAATTACACAACAACCATTTTAGGACATTTATTTACTCTTCAAAGGTCCATGGATCACCAGCAACTTTGTATCTATGTTGTGCTGGTGACTTGGAACAAGGAGGTAAACAAAGCATTGCCCCTGCCTTGGGGTCCTATTGCTTTGCAACCTTGTTGCCTTTCTTCCTAACGCATGGGGATCTATCTGATTTAGCACCTTTGTGAAGAGGACCTGGAAATCCCCTTCTAAAGGCAACACCCCCATATGAGTCAGGGCTTTATTTGTTGTCTCTGTGTTCCTCCTTCCTTCTCACCATCTTTCTGATGTTCTTACTTGTCCTCCATCCTTGTGCTCCTCCAGGTAAGGACATCATCTTATTCATATGTTCAATTAAATTATGTTTATGTTTCTGTTTCTGTTTCTGTTTCTTTCTTTCTTTTCTTTTTTTTTTCTTTCTTTCTTTTTTTTTTTTTTTTTTTTGCGGTGAATGTGCCAGAGTGTAAGTATGGAGGCCAAAGGAAGATATCAGGTGTTCCTGGTCCACCACTCTCAGTCGTATTCCACTGAGACAGGGTCTCTCCTTGAGCCTGGAGCTGGGCTGGAGGCCAGCAAGTCCGAGAAATCCTATCTGTCTCCTACAATGCTGGGGTCACAGGCATGCATGACTGAGCCTAGCTCTTTGATGCATGTGCTAGCATCTGAACTCAGATCCCTACCCTCGAGCAGCAAATCCTCTTACCCAGAGCCATCTCTCCAGCCCAAAAATTTATTTTACTTTTATTATTTTGTTTTGCTTTTCAAGACAGTTTTTCATTATGTAGCCCTGGTTAGTCTGGAACTCCCTCTGTAGATCAGGCTGGCTTTCAACTCACAGAGATCCATCTGACTTTGCCTTCTGAGTGCTAGGATTAAAGGTACATGCCATCACATCTGGCCTAATTATATTGTTAACCGATACAGACTATGTATATTTATGACGCACAGTTTGATATTTTAGTGCATGTGTATGCCCCAAATGTTTCTCATTTCTTTGTGATTGGAACATTAACTTCTAATAATTTGAAACATTCAGTACTCTGGTGTTAACCATATCATCCTAGGTACAGTAGAACCTCAGAACCTCCTTATTGGTGTCCCCAAATCAACCTGCCCTGCTCCCATCTTCTTCATTTCTGCAATCTCTAGAGGATGAAGCACCACACCTGTCAGTCACCAGGGCCTTAGATGAATCCGGCTAACACAGGAACTGATGCTACCACTGCTCCTGGGGAGTTCCCACCGAATTAAAATAAAGGAGGCCGCACAGTGTGTCTCCAGAAGTCCCAATATTACAGTCTCATAAGGAACCACCTGGAGATCTTGTCATGCTTTCATTGCTTAAGATGAACCACAGAGAGGCTAAGTTAGGGTCTTACAGGGTGAACACAGGTGTCCCTGATTTATAAAGCTGGCCAGTTGATTCTATTGTGTTGAAAACCCCTATCAGAGGCAGGTGGTGGTGGCACACACCTTTAGTCCCAGCACTCAGGAGACAGAGGCAGGCAGATCTCTATGTGTTCCAGGACAGCCTGGTATACAGAGTGAGTTCCAGGACAGCCAAGGATACACAGAAAAAACCTAGCTCAAAAAAATCAAAACCAAAACAATGCTCTCCTCCCCCCCTCCCAAAAAAAAGGAAAGTACCATCAGATAGACTTGGCTCAGGCTATTCAGCTACTCTTTATAGCTAATACAGGAGAATCTCAAGTTCAAGGCCTGCCTAGGCTACATACAGAGTGAGTTTAAGGCTCGCCTAGATAACTTAAGTAAGACTATCAAATAAAGACCTCATAAATGACACAGATACATCTCAGTGGTGGGGTACTTTCCCAGCAGGCCTGAGGTCTTGGGTCAATCCCCAGTATAAGAAAAACGCAAACGAAAGTCTATAGCCTTGGAGTTTGACTGGGTTCTTCCACAAGGGGAGGGATATCAGCACAAGGAGGTTTGCCCACTGGATACCAGGTAGTCCTCTGACACAATGATGTTTTCAGAAGAACTTGGTGATTTTGCAGGAAGCCAGCTCGGAGTAGCAAGGCTGACTTGACTGCAGTCCAAAGCTCAGTCTCCATTTCAGAGACATGAGGCCTGAATCCAAAGGAGAACGACATTTGATAGAACAAGGCTATAAAAATCTCCCAGCGATCAAGTAAACAAGGAGTTGGAGTCACAGAGTACAAGGCAATAAAGAACTAGCCACCCTTTTCCCAGCACTACCCCCCAACATGACACTATCAATCCGCCCATATCTGAAGCAATTGGCCTGGGTGCCTGCCACTGATTAGATTGGGCAAAAAAAGCTACCAGCCTGCTGTTGAGCCAGAAGGCAGGCAGAGAAGGGTGGGGAGAAGAAGGAAGCTTGTACCAGTAAAATCAGATTTGGGCTCCTACAGTGTGCCTGGATTCGTGTGTGTGTGTGTGTGTGTGTGTGTGTGTGTGTGTGTGTGTGTGTGTGTTGGCAAATCCCCTCTGGATCACTGAGATACTCTGTGTCTAGCATTGAGAGTATGTGTTCTGTGGCTTGTACATGAGTGTTCACTTTATTATTTTTTTTCTGAGATAGGCTCTTACTATATAAGCCAGACAGACTTCGAATTCCTAACCCTCCTGCTTCCAGTTCCCAAGGCTTAGGCCACACTGGCCTGTGTTGGAATCACATCTTGATACTCCTTCTGAGGCTCTACTTTCATCCCAGGAATGAATAAGGACGGATTTAAAGAAAACCAAATGAACAAAAATAGGGAAGCCACACCAGTGAGGAAGCATGTGATGTGGCTGCTGCTCACTGGAAGCCCGTTCTGCTTCCAATTTAAAGCCTGCAGGCAAAATACTCCCATATGTAAAAAGTAAGTTAAAAAAACAAAAACAAAAACAAAACAAAAGCCTCGGCTCTTAAGACAGCCAGCTCCCAGCTTCCTTCTCTTTTGACCCAGGCTTCCTCAGAGAGCCAAACCCTCTTGTCTTGCTGAATGCCCACATAATGTGGGCCTGTGAGAATTTTGTACTCAGGAACACTAATGACACCTCTGTTTATGACACAGTAAAGGACAAGGAACTTATGTGCTGTCCTCATCTCTTGTCATTGTTGTCACATTCCACTATTCCATCAGACTTCACTTCAAAACACACATTAAAAAATGGACCTAATGCCAGGTAAGGTGGCACACACCTATCTATAATCCCAGCACTTAGGAGGTGGAGGTGGGAGGATTGTTGAGTTGTAAGAGAGACTGCTAGTGAGACCCTGTCTCAAACAATAAACACTGAACCCCCCCCCCAAAAAAAGATTGAGCTAAGAGTTTCAAGGTGATTTAATAATTAGTTGAGGCAAACACAAAGCTTTCCTGTGACTTCTCAGTGGCATATCTATGCAGTTGACCCTGGGTCCAAGTGGGTCACCTTCATAAATAGGAAGTTGTATCATTGACTAATTCTTCAGGAAGCATAAGGTTACTTGGGTGATGGTCACACACAACAGACACATATTTCACTTCTGGGGCTGTAGCTCAATTCCTAATCCTAAACTTTTTTTTTTTAATGTTTGTTTGCAAAGCTATTTGTTACAGAATGGTTTATAACAGGTAAGTGACTAGATAGAACCTAAATACATAACAAAGAAGAGCACTGAATGTGGTAGAATAGTATGCTTCCAGGAAAACTGACAAGGCAATGAGTGGGAATGCATGGGAAAGTGTCTCTGCTTAAATGTTAAATGGAAAAACAAAAAGGTGTTTTGTTAATGTTCATCAGATACCTTATCACTTGAGAGTGTTGGCTTGTGGGCACTTTAGTCTTTATTTCAGTATCTGTTCATTTCAACCTGCATTTACTGAGTGCTTGTTCTTTCATTTTGTCACATGTTTTTCTTGCCATCTGATCTGGATAGAGCCTGGGCACCTTCAGGGATTCTGTGTGAGGATGCTGTAAATCCTCCCTGGGAGTGTTGACTGTTTCATGTAGTTTGTAAGATCGTCTTCCCTGCCAAAAATGAAGTTTCTGTTCAATGATTTGCCATGGGAGCCTGAAGATGGGGTCAGGTGGGTTTGAAGGGGAAGGTGATCTTCCTTCTTGGGCTTTCACTGTTCTGTGCTGGAGCAGAGTTCATTGACATGCTATATAATAACAGCCTGGACTTGGAGTTGCTGATAGCTTACGTAAAGCCTGTAGGACTGAGACTCAAACGAACTTATGAGGCAGAGGTATGCCATGCTTTGAAATATGAGCTGACCTCAAACCTCCAGCTCTCAATACTCTTGCCTCAATCTTTCGTGTGCTGAGATTATAGGCAGATGTCAAGGCATACAAGTCAAAGACCTACAGTTGAATCTCCCTCCCTCTCTCTCTCTTTTTTTGCTCTCTTTTTCCTTCCCTCCCTGTTTTCTGTAGGTTTATAAAACACGAAGCATTAACTTTACCATCTTTACCATTTTAAGTAAACAGTTTGATAATGTTAAATGTACCAACACTTTAAATTTTCTGGTTTTTTTTTTTTTTTTTTTTTTTTTTGTTTGTTTGTTTGCTTGCTTGCTTTAGACAGATCCTGACTATGTAGACATGGGCCAGTCTGGAACCTCTATATAGTTCAAGTTTGCCTCAACTCTAATCTTTTGCATATGTCTCATGGATGCTGGGATTATAGGCGTGAGCTAACTTTCTTTCCAAGTTCCTCTTCCCCTTTAGCATTATACATACTAAGCAAGTGCTCTATCAGTCTGCTACATTCCCATGCTTTGGAGGAGTAATTGACAAGGAAAACTTGTCTAATGCATATAATTTGATGAATATAGACACAAGCAAACACGATCCCCAAACCATCAGGATGGTAAATTTGCCTGTTACCTGACATTTTCCAGTACACTTGTGTGTCTGTGGTAAGAACATATAACAAAAAACTTGTGTGTGTGTTTGTGTGTGTGTGTGTGTGTGTGTGTGTGTGTAGGATATTTAGTCATAGCCACTGTGTTGAACAGACAGAATCTTAAATTTATGCATCTTGAATGCCAAATATTGTAGCTTCTATGGAAAACAGTATGGTGATTTCTCAACAGATTGAAAATAGAATCACCGTATGTTCCTGGAACTCTGTTTCTGAGTGTGGATCCAAATGAGCTGAAATCATGATAGATACTCACACTTCTAGATCCACTACACAGTGGTAGATAATGGCCAAGGTGTGGGACCAACCTCACAGCTGACTATATAACAGGAAACACAGTAAAGTCATATAAAAGGCTATTTTTCGGGATTACTGAAGAATGAAATGCTCTCATATGTTACAGCATGGCTGTATCCTCGCCCCCTAGCTCTTAGACCTTGGTCTAAGTGAGATAAGAAAGGCATATTTGAGGAGATTCCAACTCTACCTCTTAAGAACTCTGCTATCCCTGAGCCTCAGGTGGCGGGCCTGTAAAGTGGG
The DNA here is from genome assembly GCF_943737965.1 of Phodopus roborovskii. Lineage (NCBI taxonomy): Eukaryota > Metazoa > Chordata > Mammalia > Rodentia > Cricetidae > Phodopus > Phodopus roborovskii. The sequence continues at coordinate 609,174 of NW_026126444.1, forward strand.
AACAGTCCTCACCCTCTGTGAGTGTGACCAAGACCACTGAAGTGACTGTGATAGGTCTGGTCTACAAATGTCATCTGAAAAATGCTAGTGATTGGCATTGCCACAAAGTCTCATGCCCCATGTTTCCCTGGAGAATTGACAGGTCAAGGCCTGGCAATAGGGGTGTTAAATTCATCTCCAAACACATTGTTCCCAGTAAAATCATCCCCCCCCAACAGCGTATGATGTTTCCTCTCTCACAAACCACACAGTTTATTGTTTATCCTTTTTATAGTTCATGAGAAATGCTCTCTTGTGTTTTCAATGTCTTCCTTGAAAAGTATATGAAGTCTATCAGTTTTTTTAGGAAAAAAAAAAAAAAAAAAAAAAAAAAAAAAAGAGACCTTTCCTTTGGATTCTAGAAACTGTCAAACCTAATGACCAGAATGAGACAAGGGCAGCTGGCAAATGCTTATTAAACATGATACTAAGAATAATCATGACATTCTGGTTCTTTGGCATTTATCTAAAGTCAGGCATTCCCTTCCTGCGTGAGATCTGCCCAGTGCCTGGCTCTGGGATTGGGGATAAAGACAAAAGGGTTGATTCCTCTGCCCACTCTTCTCTTCACCCCTTCCTCCAGGAGGAAGACTTGAAGATTAACATGTGGCATCCTTCTCAATGAATTCTGTGGTCTATAGGTTGGGATGCCATTGCTAGCTTAGGGAATTATGATGGTGCACAGAAGGCAAAACATCAACCCCATAAACCTTTAAGAACTGCTGTCCCTTCAGTGTCCTTGTCACAGTATAGATGTGAGCCACCTCTACTCTTGGTACAGGCACTGTTGGCCAGGGGATGTTTCATTCTCTTCTATTAGTGTCTGGGCCCAAGACATGCTCACAAAGTGACATGATGCCATTAGCACAATAAATGTGGGAACATCCTAATACTAGATCTAAAATGTACAAATATGCATAGTGCCCCGGCTTTGTGTTTTAAGCACATGTATTGGTGCCTGGTATGGCTGTGTCTGCCTGGAATCCTGGCACCCAGAAAGCACAGGAATGAGGACTGTGACTTCCAGGACAGTCTAGACTGCGAGGTGAGTTTTAGGTTAGTCTGGGATTCATAGCAAGACCTTCAAGAGTAAGATAGGAGAGGAGTAGATAGCAAGGGAGAGGAGATGGGAGCAGGGAGAGGAGAGAACAGGGAAAGGACATCAGGGAAAGAAGAGAGCAGGGGAGAGGAGAGGGGAGCAGAAGAGAGGAGAGCAGGGGAGAAGAGAGCAGAGGAGAGGACAGCAAGGGGGAGGAGAGCAGGGGAGAGGAGAGCAGGGGGGAGGAGAGCAGGGGGGAGGAGAGTAGGGGGGAGGAGAGCAGGGGGGAGGAGAGCAGGGAGAAGAGAGCAGGGGAGAGGAGAGCAGGGAGAAGAGAGCAGGGGGGAGGAGAGCAGGGGAGAGGAGAGCAGGGGGGGAGAGCAGGGGAGAGGAGAGCAGGGGAGAGGAGAGCAGGGGAGAGGAGAGCAGGGGAGAGGAGAGCAGGGGAGAGGAGAGCAGGGGGGAGAAGAAGAAGACTGGAGAAGGGGAGTAACTTTTTTCGTCTTTTTGGAACAGAATCACCCACAAGTGCTGTTTAAGAAACCACATTGTTATCCAGAATTGAAGGACTAAGATGAGAGAGGCCCAGAGATGTTTTTGACCATCTTTTTCCCTGGTTGCTCTCAGACATAAGCTGATACTTAAGAGTTACTATGACAAGGTAAAGAGCCCAGCTTGAAGTCAACAGTCTGGCTCCTACGTTCTGGGAAAGTCCTTTTCCTTTTGTGAGCTTCATAAAGGGGCCTGGGAATCATAATTTCTTTGGCAGTATGGTTTTGAGATTGAAACAAAATTATGTTGGTGATCTCACCTCATAATAAAACCCTTTACCATGCTTAGTCATCCTTATTACTTTTCATTTTCTTTCTAAAGTGCTCTTAGCTGAATGGAAGGCCTTTTCTCAGGCTATGCACTTAATGGTCTCTACCTGCTGGTTCTGGTTATGACTATGGCGTTGCCATCAACACAATCAGTTTACACTGAATAAAACTTTGTCTTGGAAGCACAGGGATAAAGACAGCCACAGAGTTCATGGTGAACTTAGTCTAGGAAGACAGATGTAAACAAGCAATTCCTATGCAATTTGAAAATAATAATGATAATGGTCATAATAAAATATTTAAATTAATAATTATTATAATTAACATTTTTGAACATTATGATGATGTGATATGCCTTGAGTGTTTATATTTTCTCATTTATGCCTCATTATTATTCCATAAGATGGTCATTATTATTTGCATCTGACAGATAATGAAATTGTGGTCATGAGAGGGAGAATGGCTTGCCTGGCGGCAGACTGTCATGAGTGGCATTAGTTCAGACTCAAATCTAAGTCTGTGAGATTCCAAAGATCCCCTCTCTCTATTGGTCTTCTGCAGAGCTGTCAGCAAACTAGTGAATCTGTATTTACAACTGTCACAGCAATCTACAGTGAGAGGTGATCTTACACCAGGTCACAAAATGTGTAGATGTATGCCTATGTGTGTGTTTGTGTGTGTGTGTGTGTGTGCCCGCGTGTGCCTATTAACAGAACAATATTCATCATTACTGTAAAATATATTTCTCTATTTCTTTTTCTGTCTCACCTCCCCTTACTCTATATCCTATCTCACACCGTCTCTCCATTTTGTTTTATTTTTTTGTGAGGGCAAATATGCCACAGCCCATGTGTAGAAGTCAAAGGACAGCTTGTAGGAAGAACCAGTTGTCTCCTTTTACTTATGGGCTCTGAGGGTCACACATCGGGCTTTGGGGGGGAACCATCTTGCCAGCTTTCTCCCGTTTTATTTATTTATTTATTTAAGATAAGGTCTTACTATGTAGTCCTCACTGGGCTGAACTTGCTGTGTAGGGTTTCTCTGTATTGCTTTGGAGCCTGTCCTGGAACTATCGCTGTAGACCAGGCTGGTCTCAAACTCACACAGATCCATCTGCCTTTGCTTCGAGAGTGCTGATTAAAGGAGTGCACCACCAACACCCAGCCAGGCTGGTGTCTTCTACTCTCCTCAACCTTTCTCTCTTCCCTCCCTTCCTCCATCTCTCTCCTGTCTTCCCTCTCTCCCCCTCTTTCCTTCCTCCCTCCCTTCCTCCCTCCCTTCCTTTTTTTTCTTTTAAATAGGGTCTCATGTATCTTAGGCTGACCTTGAACTCACTTGTAGCTGAGGATGACCTTGAACTCTTGCTTCCTTTTGAGTACTGGAATTATAGGCATGAGTCTCCATGTCGCTTTGTGTTGTATTAGAGTTGGACTCTAGGCTCTGTTCACGTTGAGCAGGCACTGTATCAGTTGAGCTATACTTCCAGCCTGCGTTTTTACCCTTTTGTCTGAAACAAAACAGACTGTGTTAACCCTATGTACTTCATTATTGACAATGAGTACAGATGTGAAGACCATTGAAGGATGTTAAGGGACATTGAGACTAAGCCTGCGTTTTATAGCTGCGAGCACCATTGCTTGGGTGTGGAAGCGATGAAAGAAGGGTTTCATTGGTGAGGGCCACCGTGTGTAAAGTGTCTCACAACTGGGATGGCTGAACTGCTTGCTTCTATTAAAGGACTACCATTCTCTGGCTGTGGTGGCACATACCTGTAAGCTTGGATTACATAGTATGACTGTCCTTTCATTATGGCCTCCCGAAAAGATTGCTGTTCTAATTGACCATTCTCTTAACAGCAAGCATAGTTCCCCCTCTGTAGATACATGCCATTATCTTGAGAGTGGACTCACTGTAAGAAGTTGTATGTGGTAACCCATTATAGTTGTCTGAACAAGTCCAGTCCGTCTCACTGATGAGCTCTCATGCCCTCTTACCTTACGCTGTGGGATGACTCAGTCAGAAGGGCCCTTACCAGTTAATGACACCACACTCACTCTTGGACTTTTAAACACTCTAGAGCAGCAGTTCTCAATCTGTGGGTTGAAACCCCTTTGGGCAGGTCACCCAAGACTGTTTGCATATCAGATATTTACACTGGCATTCATAACAGTAGCAAAACTACAGTTATGAAGTAGCAAGGAAAATAATTTTATGGTTGGGGGTCACCCAGACATGAGCAATTTAGAAAAGGGTTGAAGCATTAGAGAGGTTGAGAACCACTGTTCTAGAACTAGAAGCCAACAAATTACTCTTCTCTGTAAATTGACCAGTTTCAATTACTCTACATTGGCAGCACAGAGAGACTTAGGCAGGTTGTGTAGCATCAGTAAGTATGTGGGGCAGGGAATTGGTGCTTTAGGCTTGGTAGGGAACACAGTTTAGAGAAAGAGGAGAGGGCTTTTGAAGACCAGGAGGTAGCACAGTGTTGGTAGATGAAGGTAGATGATGAGATGCCACATCCCAAAGGACTCTCGGTGCATGTTTTCTATTGGATTCATACTTTATTAAAACTTTTATTTGTTTGTTTATTTATTTATTTATTGGAGGGGGGAATGAAAATGCCACAGCACACTTGTGAATGAAGTTCAGAAGACCACTGGTAGAAATTGGTTCTATCTTTTCTCCACTTGGCCCCCAGATATTGAATTCTCAGGCTTGGTACCAAGCATTCTTATCCACTGAATCATCTTGCTGGCCCTAATTTTACTTTTGAGACAGAGTCTTTTTACGTAGCCCAGGTTAGCCTTGAATTCATGAACTTTCTGCCTCAGTCTCCACTGCCACACTGCACTGCCACACCCAGAGTTAATGTTTGATGATTTTAAGCCACTCAGTGACACTCCATCTTCCTGGAAGCAGAAGAACATAGCATGCAGAAATCATTTCCTACCCTCCACTCTTCTCAAGCAGTCCAGAAGGGGAGGCTAATCAAGGCATTCACTGAGCCATTTGTCTAAGTTAGTTCTAATTGTTAACTAATCAAGACAGGCAGGACAGGAGGATACTTTTGTCTGGTCACCTTGTGTGAGAGTCTATACCACCTACTTCTGCTGATGTTGCTTTTGTTACATATGAAAATCCTGCATTTCCTAAGCAGCTGGCATTTTCTCTAATCTGACAGGACCCGTGATACACACATACCTTGGTGTTTCCAACGTCGCTTTTGCCTTTGAGACACTTGCCACTTCATCTGTGTTCCAGCTTCCTTCTTATAAGGTGTCGGGAAGCCTCTGTTTTCTCCTCCATTTCTTTGGCTGTTGTTCTAGTACTGTCAGTTTGGTTTTTATTTTCGTCCAAGAAAAAATTTTTTTCAAGTTCTTGTTAGGGTGGAGGTAGAATAAGTGTAGTGTAAAACTCCATACAGGACCATATTATGTGTGTAGAAATGAAATGTGGAAACTGAATGAATCCCCACCTCCATCAATAAGTCAGCAAGTATTCAAGTGGTTTTACGTGAAGTACAGGAAGGGATGAGTCATTCTGGGAGAAGTTGATCCTGTGGAAGCAGAGGTGTCCACACTGAATTGATTAAGTATGAAGATCAAATGCAATGTGGGGTCTGGGCTAGGGCTCATGGGTGGAGTGCTTACCCAGCATGCATGAAGTCTTGGGTTCAATCTTCAGCACTACAGGGGTAAAGAAAGACTAATTCTGAAAGAAAGATTTAGAAGTCATCAACCCAGTTGTCAAAGCCATCAGAGGAACAGTTCATTAAGAGAAGCCACTTATCCTCATGAAATGGCAAAAGGAAAAGACATATGGCCACTTGACATGGTCCAAATCATCCCATGGCTGATGGCATACATATGTATGTTACTTACTCATTCATTCTTACAGCCCATAGTGAACCTTGTGACACCACCCTTACTTCTAACATTGAATCATGTGAATGGTCATGAAATGTAAGATTCAACTCAACACTGTAATTACTTCCCATGATATATACTTTCTCTGGATATATATACTTTTTCCAATTGGATGTACAGATTATGTATTTGTGGTTTGTAAGTAAGAGCTCCATATATTTAGAGAAGGAATGTTCTGTCATACAACTCAGAAGTACATCATTGATGGGAAAATTCTGGTTGCTTCAGGGTTGATCTGTTTGCTGTCTGGCACATGGCAAGATGAAGTTAATTCATATTGTGAAGTGCCATGGTTTCCATTCTTATGTTAATGTAACACCTTAAAACTTGAAATTAGAGATAGCTTAGTATGTACCAAATAAAATGCTAACAATTATAAATATCACAAAAGGACCAGATTTTCTTATTAAGGCCTCTACACTTCATATGTGAAAAATTTGTTTTTGAACATTTTCTTTACTATCTCCCAACCCTCCCCCTGCTTGGTGCTTGTTAATTGATCAACCAGAAAGAAAAGATACAAGTATATGTATGCCCTCAAGTCTTTGTGTCCTGGAAAAACAAACAAAGATGGGGGATAATGAAAATCCCAATTAAGAAGTAACAGAAACAATGAAATTGGCGAAAACAGATCAAAACATCATAGGAAATGAAGTCTGTGGCCTGTGTGGCTGCTTAGGTCCCATGGTCCTCAATGCAGTCTTATTGAATAAGTGTGCTTTTACCTCATTGGCTGAGGGGCCCTTTAAGGTGGTCTTTTCCCGGATTCCTTCTTTCCATAGAGGTCTTGGACCCTGACCTTGCTGGGTCCCACCATCATGAAAGCACCCATCTCTTCACCCAGTGCACACATCCCACTCTCCTTTCCACTGCAAAACTGTACTCTACTGCAGAACTATCTCTGGTTGCAGAGATAGTTAATCTGTAATGAAAATTGTGTCCATTTTATCTTTTAAAAAGGTTTACAGATTATTTTATGTGTGTGGTGTTTTGTCTACATGTATGTCTGTTCACCACACACATGCTTGGGTATTAGGGCATGTGCTGGTTGGATTTTTGTGATCTCAACACAGGCTGAGACGTCTGAGAGGAGGAACCCTTAATTGAGGAATTGCTTCCATCAGATTGGCTTGTGGGCATGTCTTTGGGGGAATTTTCTTGATTGACGCTTGATTGAAGGAGGGCCCAGCCCAGTGTGGATGGTGCCAATCTTAGACAGGTTTTCCTGGGTTGTAGAGGAGAGCAACATAGCAAGCCATGGGAAGTAAGCCTGGAAATAATATTCCTCCAAGGCCTTTGTTTCAGCTCCTGCCTCTAGGGTTCCTACTTTGAGCTCTAGCCCTGACATCTTTCTATGATAGATTGTGACTTACAAGCTAAAACAAACTCCTTCCTCCCTAAAGTTAGTGCCCTTTAGTGCTTTATCATAGTAACAGAGAAACAAACTGAGATAGGGCTGGAGAAATTCTCAAGATTTCCTTATTGTCCAATTTCCTTATTGTTCCTAACCTTAAGGTTAGGGCTTTTGTGGTGATTTGAATGTGAATGTCCTCATAAACTCATATGTTTGAATACTTGGTCCACAGTTGGTGGAACTGTTTGGGAAGCATTAGGAGGTGTGGCCTTGTTGGGAGAGGTGTGTTACTGGGGATAGGCTTTGAGGTTTCAAAACAAAGCCCACGTCATTTCCAGTTACGTCTTTCTGCCTCTCTCTCTCTGCCTCATGGTTGTAGATAAGATACTGCTCCAACACCTGCTGCCATGTTCTCCACCATAATGGTCATTGACTCTAACCCTCTACAATGGTGAACCCCAAATTCAATGTTTTTTAAATTTCTTTGGTCATGGTGCTTTGTCACGACAATAGAAAAGTAAGCATATGAATGAATTTTTGCCAAAAACAAAACAAAAACCTAGGCAGAAATAGTCTTCACTATTGTGTGACATCTAATATGATGTCACCCATCACCCAGAAATCCCATTAAATGAAGATGATTGTGTGGGTGGGGGCTAGTGACCCTGCATTTTGATGGAATCTTGGATGACATCAGTGATGTATGTTTCTGGTCACCAGAATGAACACTAGTTACAGTCTGGACCTAAAATGTCCTGTGCAGAGTTTTGTGATTTATCAGCCTTATCTGTAAAATACTCAGGACAGCAGAGCCCCAGCATGTATGCAAGGCACTAGGTCAACTCTGCTTGGGGAGCTGCTGAAAGACTATGACATTAGCAAGATGTAAACTCTCTATTGTGTAAAATCATGTTGTTCAGGGCATGCTTGTTACTAAGCTATGGCTTGCTCTAATTCTCCTATTTGCAACTGCTATTTCTGAGTCTTTCCTTGACTTGGAACATTGCAACAACCCATTGCCAGGCATCATGACAGCTACAGGAGAAGACAGATTAAAATGAGATTCTTTTTCTCAGTAACTAAGAGAGGAGATAAGAAAAAAACATATCACTTAAGGGGTGTGAAAATCTAGCACAGACATCTAAAACAGCTTCCTGTTGTGATTACTAACACTGGCCTTGAATGATTGGCAGGTTTAGAGCACTTAATAATTGGGAGAAGGCATACCACTTCAGGGGGATTAAAAGATGGTCACTAGAGGAAAGTGCACAAGGAAAGGAGAGACCTGTCTTGGTCAAATTTGGGTGAAGGGTTATAATAAAGGTATAAACAATTGGAATGAAGTCAATGGAATACTTCATATGTCAGCCTAAGGAACTCAGGTTTTATCTCTGGAAACCAGGGAGCTCTGGGCCACCCAACCAACTGTTTATATGGGTGCTAATTACCTGAACTTAGGTTCTCTTGAACCAAGCAGTTTATCACTCTAGTCTTAAGAGTAGGGAACTCTGGATGGGCTGGTTTAAACAGAAGTAGGATCTCACCGTTGGGAAACTGGGGAAGAGGGTGATGGACCTTTCTTTCTGAGGGCCTGTTAAAATCATCCAGGCAGAAGATGCCAGGCTTGAGGATGCTGAGCACAAAGATGAAAGACAGGGAATTCCCTGACAGTACTGTGAGGAAGACACAGTTGCACTTCCCCACCCACCACACCCCGTTTTCAGAAAGAAGGAAGCTCCTTAGGCTGTGTCTTGACATGCCAGCCGTGTGTCTTGGTTACAGGTAGCACATCATCTATGGAGACAGTCTTTAGATCTCTGGCTTCTAACTCCAAGCTCAGTATGTTTTCCACTCAACTGCAATGTTGTTGCCAGGGTCGTAAGTGCCCTCCAAATTTGGCATACTTTACACCTTGTAACTTGGCCACCTTTGCAAACTTTAATTTGAATAGTTTTGAGTCACCCCTGTTGGGAAATTTACTGGAACTCTGTTTCACCATAACCTGCCGAAAGCAAGTTTGAGACACACTATACTGGCAGCATCAACTCATTGCCACTTCTCTGGAGTTGTGCCAGATGTGGGTGACGGGGTCTAAGAAGAGGACCCCGACCCTCTGAGGGTTGACCTAGACTGAAGGAGGAGGATGGATGTCACTCTTCTTGTTATCTTCTCTGGCACTCACAGTGGTGGTCAGGTCTGTGAGAGAGGGTGCTGTGAATAGGTCATGGACTCTTAGAAACTGTCTCTCATGGCTATTCAAGATCACAGTCTTGGAGTGTTTCTTTCATCTGTCGTCTGACAGAAGTTTCTAAGTCACATGTCTGTTATTTACTAATTCTATGAGTTAGTATGAATGCTGCAACATATCAAAGCCATGGTTTCTATGTTTCTAAGTGAGGATGGGGATGATCTGCCAAACTTGTCTGAAGGCTCCACAAGATGGGTGATAAACTTCTGAACATAGAGTGTTGTCTTCTCTTTCAGCAGCTGCCTCAGTGCTGGTCTCCAAATGAGAACATGGCTAACTACCTCAACAGACATAACGGAGAGTATCCATGGCTTGGAAATAAGACTTTTTTCTCATTCATCAGCTCTTCTGTGTGGGTAACCCTGGGCCAGGAAGCCTTCCACACAATGAGTTATGACCTCAACTCCTCTTTCCTGGGGGCTCCTTGCTTACCGAGGAAGAGAAAAGTGAGGGTGGTGGAGTTCCTACTTTGTCATCAAGAGTGAGATATGTCCCTTCTGCTCACTGGTGTGGAGTGGAGGAGTCAAATGACTCCTCTAAGTGCTTTGAAAGGAGGACAGTGATATGGCAGCCACTTCCCAGTGATTGTTCTATTCTACACAAGGGGAGAAATCATTTCAGGGGAACAAGCACTATCTCTGTCATAGGAGAAGGGCTAATGAAGTGGAATTAAACCAAATTTATGTGGTGACAACATGCCAATGTATTTATGTCCTTTGAGTCTGTTCTAGACCTCAGTCAGGCATGTCCTGCCTTGCTTGGCACTGGGATCTGAACAAGGAAACATGTGGAGCTGGTGATTCAGACCTGTTTGGGTCTCAGAGAGGATGTCCTTGAACCTTTTTCTCAATAAACAGGGAGAGATGAGAGGTCATCTGTCTGCCCACTTTGACACCTTCACCCAGTGACCTTTGGGGATTCAGACACCTTCCCAGTAACTTGGAGTGGGCTCTGTACAAACTGTCCTTGGATTTGACTGTGACTGACTCACCAAAGCTCTGAGTGTGAGAAAGCAAAAAACAGACCAACAGCACAGGGAGCGGTGCCATCTAGACCTGTGTCCTGTAAACAGACTGCGTGGTCCACTGCCAAAGGATGTGCCTAGTACATGGGATGAAATGGGAGACGTGACAGTGAGTGCCCAGAGCTTCAGATGGGCTCTGTGCAAAGGCACAGCCAGCCCACATCCTGTGTATGATGGAGAGGAGGGATGTGGGGGAAAGTATGGCTTTAAATCAAGTACAATTGGTCCTGAGCACTTAACTCAGGCTTGTGAGTCTAGATAGAAATTAAGTTTCCCCCACCTGTAAAATTGGTATAATATTATGGGTTCAAAATGCTTTAGGAATTTATGAGTCAGTTTATCCCAACACCCTGCGCGCTGCTAGTATATACAAACACAAGTAATATTTTCCCCTGCTCCTTCTGTGCGGAGAAAAGCTGTTACTCTTTCAGTTAATGAATATGAATAATACCAATAACAACTATGTTTCCAGTTCCTCTTATGAGCCACACAGTTCTTGCTACTACTCTGATACTGACAGTACAATTCCTATTTTAGAGACACTGTCACTGAGGCTCAGAGAGGCTATAAGAGACCCTGAGTAAATTTTGCTACTGACCTGTTACTGGGGAAAGAAATAAAACAAAAGTAGCAGGTACTCAGAGCACCTGGTAAATATCAAATTGAATTGGCCAGTGGTGAGGCCTCTAACCCCAGCCCAACCTTCGGTAAAGGATTTTAATCTACTTCCATGGTCTTATTTATCGGCACATTTGTATATAGCCTCCTACTCTCAATCACTTAGCAAGATGTGATCATAAGCTGCCTGTACCCCAAGATTTGCTTCCTGAGATGGGCTTGTGTCCAAACCATTAGCATCTCTCAGAATTTATGAGAAATGCTCATAATCAGCCCCACCCCCCAGACTTTCTGGACCAGAAACTGCATTTTCACAAGATGCCTTGGGAAAGTTGTTAGAAATATCTAAAGAGTGAAGATTACTTTCTCAGAAGGACTACCATGGAATCTCCCTTCTCAGGGACCCCCGCTCCATCATCATCATCATCAAGGAATTTCAGTCATTTCACCCTCACATTCCATTCTTTCATCTCCTTCCTCTTTTACTAGAACCTTCTCAACAAGTCCCTTTCTTCTTCTTGTGTGCTGACCCACTAAGTTTAGTTTATTGTCTGAGCGTAGTTGAGAAATTATCTACTGGGGCAAATGCAACTTAACAGTGACTGGACCCCGCCCCCCAATAACCTTTAACTCACAATAGTCCCTTAAAATGGAGCAAGTCCTCGCAGTAGGTTTTGTTTTGTTTGTTTGTTTGTTTGCTTGCTTGCTTTAATAGATTAATGCCCATTATTGAAGAGCGTGAAGTCAGGAGTTCAGTCCCTTGCTCTTTCTGAGTGTGTGCTGTGTTTGCCCTTCTGCCTTCTATCATGGGATGACTTGACAAAAGGCTCCTTCCCAGACAAGGACTCCTTCATCTCTGACTTCCTATCCAGAACTGCAACAATAAATACTTTTCTTAAATGTTACCAAGGCTGTGTTATGTTGTTATAGCAACACAAATCAGACTTAGGTCAATGGGATTGTAATAGGGGGAAGGAATCTTGCATCTCATAATTGGGCATGGGATTTTACATTCAAATCAAGGATATGGTTTATTAATGGGACACTGGAGTGCATTCCTTAGTCTGTCCTTCCCCTGTCCCTTTAGAGGAGGTTGTAAGGGAAGGGGGAGGACAGAGAGAGGAGATGGTCTCACATATGACCTTTCTGCCTCCACTGTGCTCCTTGGCTTCTCCATTTCATGGAAGCCTGGATGAGCTTTACCATGGACCAAGGAAGCAGCTGGTCTTGAGTGAAGCTCCTATCCTAAGTGGTCGTTCTGCCTCCAGGTCTCAGACCCCTGAGTATCAGCTGCAGAGCCAGCCTCCTCTGACTTGATGGTGTACACCTCCAGCAGCACCCTAACCCCCAGCCACTAGGGAAGCTTTGTTCAAGCAATCTTTGAGTCTCAGGTGACTTCATTTGTTAAGTGAAATATTCAGATTACAAATGTATGTATAATAAATAATTACAATTATTTATTTTTGCTTCCTGAAGATTGCTTGTGTAAGCATTTTATGTCTATTTATAACCATTAAAATGTTTTCAGTTGTTAGTTTTAAACCCCAACTAAAAAAACACAATTTTTTCATGTATGTGTTAGGATGAGTGATGGCTGGACGCAGTGACTCTTTTAGTGCTGAGACTCAGACTCCTTTTGTCCCCTGTGCTGATTCATGGAGGACTTTGGTTGTCCTTAATTATGTCATACCTAGTCTTTGTTGCTAGCTCGGCAGAGCACTGACATTGGCTAACATGGAGTCACACAAGCAGCCATGTGATCCAGAAGAAGATGGTGGCAGATGTGGAAGCTGGAAGATCTGCTGGAGTGACTCAGAAGAGGCACTCAGTTCCTCCAGGGTAAAAAAAGGATGCTGTGAGACAAAATCCGGTGGAAAATCCATTCTCAAGAGCGCCGAAGAAAGAAGCGCTGGGTCCTGATTCTTTCTTAGCTCCTTCTCTGGGTCATGGCCAGTCCTAGGGAAGATGCTTCACGAGTCAAGAAAGGGAAATCAGGGAACATGAGAACCCAAATTCAATCTCCTGAACACACATGAATCAGACAGGGCTCACTGGCCAGCCAGCCCAGCTTATGTATCTAATCCCAGCAATGAGAGTCCAGTTCTTAAAAGCAAAGTGGACAGCACCTGAGGAGTGAGAACTGATGCCTTTGACCTCTATATACATGTGCACACCCATGCATCTACACACATACACATATATGCACACACATAGATGTTTGTGTGTGCACATGAATGTTCCTCTCTGTGTGTGTTTGCATGCATATGCATCTCTCTCTCTCTCTCTCTCTCTCTCTCTCTGTGTGTGTGTGTGTGTGTGTGTGTGTGTGTGCATGAAATGCATATGGTCTCTGAGCAGAGTAAAATAATTAGTAGAGGTAAAGAGGTGCTGTTGGGGTACATGGATTTGACCTGCCAGCAAGAACCTCCAGTGTCCTCTACTTTGAATTTGCTCTGAATTTCTCCTAAACTTTTCTAAAACATCAGCCAAATACCTAAAGTCAGCCCACTGAAACTCAGGTGCTTTCCCTCTGCACTTGCCTGCCCTTCCTGGGTAGACACTTCACACTCCACTGGTTTGTAAGGGAGAACAACAGCCATGGAGTCTGGGTTCACCATCCTTAGTCCTTTGTGGTGTGGAAAGCGCAGTGTTCTCTCCCATCTAGTTCCTAGAAGTGACTTCTTCGCTTTAGAGATCCTTGGAGAACACCTGTTTTGTGTAACAGGCGGTACCAGAAGACGAGGCTGACACGTGTAAGCCAGATGGGAACTGCCTTTCATCGCTTTGCTCGGCTTCTATCCTTGCCAACACGGAGGAGGTTTCTAGCACCATTTTACTCAAGAGTACCAAAGGGAGACTGAGGAAGGGGTTTGCACATTTCAGAGGAAGGTATTGACAGCATTCTTCCGCGATGTTCTCATTTTTCAAGGTTAGTTCTCGGACATGTCCAGGTTACTAGTCATGGGTTCTCTGCTTTCCCTTTCCCTAACATTGGTGATTCCTTCCCTCTCACAGGCATCCCCACTCCCATGTGTGCAGCACTGCCTCCCAGGAAGAAAAGAAAAATTATTTCTGCCTTAGCATTTTACCTCCAGCCTTCTATACGTACATGGCATCATGAAGCTTGGAAAACTAAGGGGCTCTCCAGGGTCCACTCTGAAAAACCAGTATAGTTGCTAGTTAGCAGGTTCCCATTACCACCCAGTGACCACAGTCCTAGTTTTCAAGTGTGGACTAGGAACCCCTGCTTTGCATGCTGGTTTAGAATGAAAAGTCCCAAAGCCTGCTGGTGTTGGGGATTTATATCCATAATCAATTCCAGCACTTGACTGAAGCAGGGGGATGGAGAGTTTGAGGCCAGCAGTGAAAGATTCCAGAACCTACAGCAGATAAATGGAATTAGAATTTCTCAGCTCTGCATGAAAGGCTCAGCTGGACAGGTAACCCTTCCTCTCTTTTCCTGCCCACATCTCCCTGCTTCTCTCCTCTGCTATCCTTCTCCCTCCTTCTACCCCCCAGCCCCCCCACTTCTTCCTATACAACACTCTTAATTCTTCTGCCTCAGCTTCTTAAGTGTTGATATTTTGGGGGTATGCTATCATGCCACTATCTTGTATCTTTGCAAAATGGCCTTGAAACTGTTGAAACTTATAGCTAGACTTTGAATCAGTATCCTAGAAGCACCTGCCTATTTTGTTTTTCACTAAACATCGTGGGTGACTCATATACAACGTTTGAGTTACAGGAATCCAGTGGAGGAAAATCAATTGTTTTCTCCTGGGATTGGAAGAAGGAAGAATGAGGAAAAACTACCTAGAGGTGGCAGGTGGTCTTTAAGATGGATCTAAGAGAATGGGGGAGCTTCCACTAGCTGGGGAGAGTGGCTGGAATAAATCACCAGAAGGGTACTGAAAGCAGAGCCAGTTGGGAGCCTCTCGGGAGAGGCAGATACAAACGTGAAATGTGATTGTCATTTGCATGGCAGCCCTTACACTACATGTTCTTACCAGCAGCCCAAGCCTTTTCCTCTTCCCTTATGAGTAACTATTCAAATACAGTCACTAAGGTTGTCAGCCTCATGGATAATCTACACCACGAAATATTGTAGAAATCCTAACATTTAAATATCCGAATTCCCTTTCCAAGATAACATCCAACATTTGAAAGTGGCATAAACATCTGTTGACAACCTCATGTTTCAATGAAAGGTTTAAATACTAGAGCTTCCATTTCTTCTGTAGCAAGTTCCTCCAGCTCTCTCTTGAAGGTGTTGGAATGGAAGCTCCCTGTGCTAAACCAAGGGAGACAAGCAGCTATAACTGTCAGTCAACAATGAGTGTGGTGGCTGACAGCTTGTTCTCTCCTTAATGCTATTTGTTTAACCAGCACCAGTGAGAGTCCTTAGTAAAGGCTGCTAGGACATGACAATGCTGTTTGTTGAGTTTGCCAGAGTGGGATGGTGCTCATGTTTGCTCCCTGCTCTTGAGAGGCTGCTGCTGCAGAAGCCTATCACACAGTTCTGAAGTGGGAGCTTTTAGTGAAGATACTCAGCAGCTCTACAAACAAGCAGTCATTGAGAACAGAATCACTAATGCTGAAAGAGGCCACAAATGTTTGTTGGCTTCTAATGCATTTGCTTGGTTATAACCACAAAGCACACATAAGTATCCATGGAACCCACTCTCACACACTCTCACTGTGTTGAAATAAACACTCAGGCTCCAGGGTTCTTCCCTAAGTTCCAGATCTGAATTTGCAAGGCAGGTCTTTTCTTTCTTAGTAATGTGAGTGTTCAGAAGGGAGGGAGGAGGTGTCAGAACTGTGGGGCACATAATTGAGTCAGTGGTCCTTTACCCCAAACACATGTCATCTTAACAACTTATCCATTCATCCATTCATCTATGTATGTATATTTATGTAGGATGTATGTATCTGTTTTTCTATCTATGTGTATGTGTGGGTACATGCATACATGCATATATGTGTGCCTGTACATGTGGAGGTTATATGACAGTTTGTGGGAGTTGGTTCTCCCACCTTGTGAGTCCAAGAGATCAAACTCAGAACACTGGGTTTGGTGACAAGTAGCTTTACCCACTGAACTATCTATTTGGTCCTGGCATGTCATATGTGTGTGTGTGTGTGTGTGTGTGTGTGTGTGTGTGTGTGTGTGAGTGTATTTTTTTTTTGAACAAGCTTGTTTTATATGTCAGTCCCAGTTCCCGCACCCTCTGGCATGTCCTTTTAAGATGAATGAATGATAGCCTCTTGGGAAGCTGGGTTTCTTTGGGACTCTTGAATATGCTGTCTCCTAAGTCTAGAGACTTTTTCAGCTATTGTACTGAGGACACCCCTCCCCTCCCTGTGCAGTTTAGTAACATTAAAACTATATATATATTGTCTGTGAGCTGTCTGCCTTGCTCTGAAGTACCGTTAGCCTCCTTCTCACTCATGGATATTAAGAAGTCGTCTGTGGAAATATGTGGGACCGAAAGGTTTAATCAATAGTGTTCTACATGTTTTGAAAGTTCTAGAATAAAAGTTACACAAAAGAGAAACACAGTTTATTGTTCAAACTGGGACCTTTGGAGAGTGTGATGATTAATTATTCCTGGACCACAGGTGTGAACCACAGCTAGCCTGGGTATGACCTTCAGTCTTCCCAGCAATACACAGGAGGTTAATATTTGTTGTGCTTCCCCATCAAAAGGTGATAATTTAACTCATGCTTGTATGCAGTCTTCTATTTAAACCTTACAATAACCTGACAGAGCAGATTTCATGGTTGCTTTTGCATAGAAGAAGAAATGATTGTCTCTGCAGTGATTCATGGAAAGTGACTCTTCCTGTAAGCCTATTAAGAACAGATCTGGGTAGAGATCTGGACAGAGGTCTTATTCCAAAGTGAATGCACATCATACTACAGGCGAGTTCTTCATACAATAAATTGATATTGTATTATTAACCACTGTACTTAACTGGCTTCTAAAGAGATGTAGATGCTGGCTAGGAGCCATTTGCACCTTCAAAGGCAAGGAGATCATGAGACAAACTTCACAAAGACCATCAGCTAAGGGACTGGGGAGAAGGTTCAGTGGGTAAAATTACTGCTGAAAAAGCATGAGGACCTAGGTTTGGATCTGTAGTGTTCACATAAAAGCTGGGAATGGCTGCTCGTGCTTATAATCTCAGCCCAGGGGTTGGAGAGGTACCAGAGACAGGAAGATCCTTGGGGCTTGCTGGCTAGTCAGTCTTGCTAAATCGATGAGCTCCTGGTACAGCGAGGGACTCTGTCTCACAAAAGGAGATAGAGAACAATTGAGGAAGACAGCTGATGCTGATCTCTGTACATGTACATGTGAACATGACTCCAATAAACATGTACATATAACATGTGCAAACACACACACACACACACACACACACACAAACACACACACACACACCTGCCTTGCTGCACACCAATACTTAGAAGGCAGGAACAGGAACGCTGTGAGCTATCCTTTTGTCACTGGCTGTGAATTGCTGGTTCTTGGGGAAGCCTAATCAGATGTCTCCCCCAGAACAGCATTGGTCTCAAAGAATATCCTTTCTGGTAGCACTGGAGATCTCTCAAAAGACTGTCCCTATGCTACTTCAATTATTCTTTATCACCCTGTGAAATCAATGCTGCTATAAGAGTTAAGGTCAAACAGCTAACATGGTATGGCACTGGAATTTATGTGAGTGGAATTTACTTCTGTGTGTCCTTGGTCCCAATCCACACCGAAGTATATAAGCATAAGCTGGGAGTAGCATTTGGTCCAATGGTTGGACCATAACATCAATGCTGTAATAGGGTGGGTATCCAGTTAGGTGAGAACTGGGTAGCATTTGGCATGACATTTCCTTCTACTTTGTGAAATTCATTTCTTAATTGTTACTCTAGCTCCCTGATCATGAGCGTTTAGAAGATAAAGTGGGGTATGGACCTGCTGAATATTGTTCATGGGCACTGTAGGTAGGTCCACTCTAGACTTCGCCTTACATATATTCTACTGGTTTACTTAGATGTTCAGATTATGATATGCCTGGACTCCAATGTCCATAAACTTACAGATTTGTGGAAATTTTTCTCTGGGCTGACTTGATTTGAGGGGTCTAAATATTGAAGTTTTGGGTATGTAAATTAACAACTCTGCAAATCAGGTTTATGATCTGATACAGTTTTCTGTATTGGGTCTGGAGAGATGGAACAGCAGTTAGCAGAGTGTGCAGCTCTTTCAGAGGTCCTAAGGTTGGTTCCCAACATCCACATGAGGCAGCTTACAAGAACCTATAACTCCAGGTCCAAGAAAGTTGTCACCGGCTTCAGGCTCCATGGGAACCTGCACTCCCACACACATACACATAAATGAAAGTAAATACGAAAGGAATAAAGTCTTCTATTTTACATGTAACCATGCATTCTAGCCATTTCAGGAGCAATCAGAGTAAGATATTTCAGAACAAGATAAGATGACAGCCTTTTGCATTTCAAGAGCTGTAAGGTAAAACACTTCTTGTATCCTGTGATTTGGCCTATAGTGAGTGTTCAGTAAATGCTGGATCATAAAAGTGTTAATAATGATTATTAAGACTGTATTGACCACACCTAGTTATTTGTTTTCAAAAAAAGAGTTCCGGCATCTTCATAGTCTTAGTATTCTTAGTATTCCATTTAGAGATTTTAAAGGTGTACCAATCATTTATGGTCTATAAAGCACCCATGTAGTCTTGACCTACTTTTCAAGGTCCCTCCCTTATTTGTGTTGCAATCTACCTTTTCACAGCTATTTAGTTAAATCCCTGTTGTCTGCAAAGAGCCGAGAATCTTAGTGGTTGTAGGTGGAATAATTAAAGGGCGGATTGGTTTCAAGCAATGGAAAGAATGAGGTCAAAGCCTAGATCTGATACAACAACATCTCAATGCCACCAGAAACCCTGGCCCTTTCATTTTCTGTCTTCCATCCACAGGTTATCACTTTCTTCTAGATGAGGAGGTGGATGCTTGATCCCTGAATCTGCTGTGTTGGTACCTGTGGTGAAACAAAGGGAGAAGAATGAAGGCAAAGAACTCTCTCCTTGTGGCATTGATCCCAAATGATCTTTTATCACATCTTGTTGGCTTCTAGCTCAATGATGTGTGTAGTCTAGCTGGATGTGCTGTGACTCCAAAGGAAACTTGGTTTTCTTTGAAATGAAGGAAATGGCTGGTAGAAGATGACCACGAGAAAGTCTGTTGCACACACCCGTACCACAAAAGAAGTGGCCACCATGCTCTGTTCACACCCATATAGCCCTCTTGCATGTTCCTGCTCACCTGCCTTTCTTAATATGAAATGGAATTATTCATGGAATTATTCTTTATTTCCATGATTTTAAACTCTCAGTCTCTGGGACCCCTTCTTCTGTAGCAGCTTTTCTGACATCATTGTTATCTTCATAAGTGGGACTCTGTCCTGCCTGCCAAAGTAGTGCTTTATCATCCCAGAGCTTGGGCACACATTCATCTCCATCATTGCCATAGTAAACAGGTTGTTCTCTAAAGACTAGGGTGGTTTTTTTTTTTTTCCACAGTTGCTTCTCCACCAGCTTCAGTGTGATGCTTTGCTTAGGAGAGGCACTGACAGAAGGGATATTAATGAGTTACCACTATAATACAAAATTCAGCTACATAATTTTTTCTTATATTGTGACTATTCTAACTAGCTTGAATGGGATAGGGATATCCTGAAAAAAGTTATCAATGGTGTGCACGTGTGTGTGTGCAATAGAATCTTGTGATCAGTCATACTATACTCAAGCTTACTGTGTAGTCAGGTCTGGCCTTGCTTTTGTGGTCCACCTTAACATCTTTAGTGCTAGCATGACTGGTGTGCAATATCATGTCCAGCCACCTACAGTAATCTTTGTCCTCTAAATGGTGTTCTCATATCAATAATTAATGCCATGTGTATTCTAACTATTAATGGTTTGGGCTTGTACTAGAGCTGCCACACCTGCTTCCTAGAGGATGGGCTGGGTTACACCCAAGAAATTCTGCCTATCCAAGTTAGATTCGTAACAAACAGTTAGAAATGCATTTAGTTCATTCACGATCCGAACTCCCTAGTTTAGTTATTTCTTCCTGTCCATATCAGATCTCATCTTCTTCCCAGGATGTGTCTGCATTCTGGGAATCAACATATGGCTCTGACTATAGCTCTTTCTCAAATCCACTCGCTATGCCAGCATTTGAGCTCACAGGCACCTTGAGCATTGTTACGTGATGTTTCTGACCTGGCTGGTCCTGCTTCTGCTTCAGCCACAAAGAAACAAATGGATTCTATATTGGTTATAAAGCTGTTGGCTGTTGACTATGGTTTCTTACTGTCTAGCTCTGACTCAATTATTAATTTATTTCTATGAATTTAAGTATTTCCCCATGGTATGCCGGACCTACAACTCCTTTGCCTGATACATCTCTGTAGAGAAGAGAGTGATCTCCTGTTTGTCCCTGCTTATATTCTGATTCTGCCCATCTACATTGCTTCCTGCCTATCTGTACAGACATCCAGACCCCAATGGTTAACTAGTGGCAGTTTCTGCCCAGCTATGTTACTTCCTGGGATCACATGACAACTCCTCTCTGCCTATACTTCCCAGAATCCTCCTTCTCTCCTAGTCCGATCTATCATCCTTCCTGGCCAATCAGTGTTTTATTCATCAACCAATAAGGCAAACATATATACAGAAGGACATACCCCATCAAAGCATTTCCATGGTAACTTATTTTTCCTTCCACTCATGGCTTTTCCTCTTGGTGGGAGTTGGGTGGGAATATCTTGCATTTAATCTCTTTCTTTTGTCCCTATCGCTGCCCTTTCTCTGTACATGTTAGTGTTGTCTCATGTATCATGACTTCTGTGGTATGACCTAAGGACATGTTCAAATTCATATTGCTATACTCAGTGTCAATTCATAAAGGGAAATGTGTGAAGAAGGTCACTGTCAACCTTTCTGTAAAAGTTTAACTTGTCACTTCAATAAACTTCATGAAGAAACAGTTGGATACATACAGTTCTGTTCCTGAGAAAAGAGAGAGGAACTCATGGACAAAGAAAATGTGTTGTGTTCTCAGTTTACAGTTCATGCTCCCCCAAAAGACTGACCCTGTTACAACTACTTGCTGAATGACTTGAGGACCTCGTGATCATAACGTTTCAGGCACAATCTAATACCTAAATCAATTGAAACATATATATATATATATATATATATATATATATGTGTGTGTGTGTGTGTGTGTGTGTGTGTGTGTGTGTGTGTGTGTGTGTGTGCATGCGTGTGTGTGGACATGTGCAGCCTTATACCATAACAGAACGTGCTGGCTCTAAGGGCATCCCTCAGGGATAACCTTTCTTAAAAAAGTGGACCAGGATGTAGCTAGCTGGAAGTCCTTCACAATCTCTTTCACCAGAGATGTTGCTGAGGCTGGAGTGACTGACTTATAAATAGATATGGGCCTTCAAGTGCAGGCTGACCCTTTGAGAGAGAGTTCACCTTATTAATGCTGCTTGTTGCAGAGTATGACAAAAGAACAAGGCAGAGAAAAGGAGAATTTTGTTTTTTGTTGCAGCATTGCTAAACTTGTACCCCACTTTCTCATTTTATGACTGCCCATAGACTAAATGTGTATCAGATAGACTGACAGATAATAATAGATCAAAGATAGGTAACGAATGGTAGATAGGTAGGTAGATGCTGGAAGATAGATGAATGATATGTGGCTGTTCCACTACTTACAATGGAGTTGGTTTTCAGTAAACCAATAGAAAGTTGAAAATACTGTAAGTGGAAATTACATTTAATATAAATTTATACAGCAGTTTAAGCTGCTTTCTTCAAATGTGCTCAGAATGCTTACACACATCTACAGTTGGTTCGAATCACTGAACACAAAGCTGATTTTGAACTATGTGGTTGACTGTCTCATGTGGTTATTGGTTTGATATAGGGATTGAGAAGTGGAATGCTAACAGCATTCTCACCATCAGCACACAGCTGAAAAGACAGTGGGCTCAAACACTGTGTGGGCTCATATGGTACGGCTGACTGGGAGCTGAGACTTGCTGCTGCAGCCTCCTCACATTGCCAGAGAGTACTGTGTTGTTCAGGAAAAGACTGAACTTCAAAAGTTCATGTATGGCTTCTACAGGCTGTGTAGTGTGCATCATTTTTAGACCAGTGTGAAGTCAAAAGATAGGTAAATCACAATTCCATAACTTATGAGAGAGGGGAAGTGGGGAGAAAAGGGAGAGGTGGTGGAGAGGAGATTTAATTCCTGAGAAAGTTCTAGAAAAATTTCATGAGGCAAATTCAAACATGAAGAATATTAAATCCGAAGACCTAGATATGGGTCTTGACTTAACTCCCCATAGGATTAGGAAGTCTGGATTTCTCCCTCTACTAAAGAGCTCTCTGCTTTGCGGTATACTTAGCCAACTGAGTTGTGCATGTGGTAACACACTGTAAAATAGTCTGCTATTGTTCATGTAAAAATCTGATATTTTAAGAGAGAAATTAGGCCATGTGTCAAATCTTCTCTCCAGATCTCTTGATTGAGAGCCTGAAAGCAGATGTAAGACATGGATATGTGTGCACAAGGGACCACCTGACATTAGGAAACTGTGGCAGCTTAGGGAGTCAGCCTGCAAGGCCACAGAGGTCTGAAAGCTGGTTACAAAGAGCAAGGTGGACTCTGCCTCTCTTCCACAGTTGGAGCAAGCAGCATCAGGCAACATCAGTCAGGAGGAAGGAGGCTGCGAAGAATGCCTAACTGTGCCCAACCGTAATGACAGGCAAACAATAAAGTACCAGTTCTCCGATGGCCATGTGGGAACTCCCTATAAGAGGACCCAGGAAGTAGAACCCCGCCTATTGGCCTACAAAAATTTGTTTTGGTTTTGGTTGGTTGGTTAGTGTTGGAAGAAATGGGGATTAAAGCACTCTACTGCTAAGGTGTGTCTTCCCCATTTAAATTAGGTTTAATCTAATATGAGGCTGTATCATGTGAAACCTAGGCTGGCCTCAAGCTGAGGATGAACTTGAACTCCCAATCCTCACTTCCCAAGTGCTAGAGCTATAGATCATTATAAGAGCTAGAATTCGTATACAGTAAAATCCTCCCCTTGGGGGTGTGCTACCCCATGGTTTTCAGTGGTATAGATATATATCACCCCAAGCTAACCAGTTCAGTTTGAATGGCTATGGAATTCGTCAGAAAGACAAATCAGAGGGAGACACTGCTGATTCATTTGGGGGTCATATCTGAATAGAGCCTGGAATGAAGGATGTGGGTGAGATGTGGGTATGTGCAGGAAGAAACATCCAGATGGAAGAGGCAGTATAGAACCCGGAGGCACTATAGAAACACAGGTCTGTGCCTAAGGAGAAAAAAAAAAAAAAAAAAAAAAAAAAAAAAAGACCACAGAGGAAAGGCGGAGGAATCCAGGGGAGGAGATGTTCTTAGCCAGGAATAGCAGGGACCATGCAGAGAATTACCTGGTGCAGTGCCCAGCACACAGTAGGTGCTCAGTACACAAGACCTGTGGCAGCTACATTGCTGTTCACACTTCATTGCCTGGGGACCAGATACTGGTCCCCTTTGCCTCACCCCAAAGACAAGACCAGTGTGTTGTGCTTCATCCAGAAAGCTATTAAACACCCAGTAAGTGAATAAAATGGTTTTTAGTCTTTAAATTAATGACCTTCACCAGCAACAAGAATAGACAGGGAAAAATGCCCAGATGGGCTGATAAACCACAAAGACAAATTAATATTGTTTAATAGTTAAGTGTTCTATGAAAGGCACATTATTCTCTATAAGATTTTTAAAGTTTCTAAATCTATGGTGTGGGTAGACCTCCCTCCCTTTTTCTAAAGAAAAAGGCCTCTTATTGAAGGCAGCTCTGTGACAGGGCTTTCCTTATAATTGGGCGAGGGGGTGTCTAGGTCAAAGTGACAGCCAACGTGTGCTGCTATTACAACACATTACACAAATAACTCTACATAATTGCTACCATCCATCAATGTGGGGAGATCAGTGGTGAGAGATGCTGCCAATTTCTTGGGATGAAAACCAAAGCTCCGAGTAGCCGGTATAGCCACACTCGCTAATCAATGCCAATTTTTTTCTTTTTGTTTTAGAAAGGAAGGTTAAATTGGTCTAGCCTTTATGTCAGCCTTGAGGATTCCCGTACCTTCCCTTCCTATGGGTTTGTAAGGTTGCTCGCCCAGTGCTTATTTAGGTTTCGTTGCTGTCGTTTCAATTTCAGGGATCTGTCTCTTTCCCCTCTCCCCTTCTCTCCTCTCCTCTCAACTCCCTTTTCTTCTCCTCTTCTATTCTCTCCTCTCCTTTCCGTCTCCTCTTCCCTTTCCTTTGCCTCCTTTTCCTTCTCCTATTATCTCCTGTCTTCCTCTTCCTTTCCCCTTTCCTCTCCTTCCCTCCCTCGCCCCACAGTATTCATTTATTATTATTATTTTGTTTTTGCTCTGCTGCCTGCTGTAACCTGAAGCCTTTGGGCTCAGTCTGTTTAGCATTCTGATGGGTTTAGGTTAATCTGACCATTGGGAGGAACAGGACAGAGCATCTCAGCACATCAGGAATTCCAGTCCTCTGGATTCTCTGCCTTTATGGGTCGAGTTAACCTGATATTTTCTCAATCCCTCTTTTCATTCTGGGTTGGCAGGAGACCAACCCCAACTTTATAAACCAACTGACCAAGTAGACAGATGGAGACAAGCATGTCAGACACTCAGCAAGCAAAAGCAGGAGATCTTTTAATGGCCCCAGGTTCCTCTTGAACTAGGTTTTTGTGAGATCCTGGGCTGTGATCACTACAAACAGCAGGGGCGAGGCCTGCCTCATCTCCCCAGGCTGCCACTAAGCAGCAGGAAAACCTTAAGGAAGGGGCATTGAACTCTAAAGACACATTAGTGTTGATTGAAAAAAAATCAAGCAAGAAGCTCCATAACTCATTTGAGCAAAACTGTATAATCAACACTTCACTGCAAATGGCTAAGAATAGGAGCCTCACTGAGCTCCCCTGAAATGGTTGTTTGGGTCTTCTCAGGGTGATGGTTGGGAGTCAATGCATTAGATAGATCCAAGTTACAGACATAGCCAAGAATTCTGACACAGTCTGCTTTCCATAATGGAGCACAAAACCCGAATAGGCCTTTCATAGGATGGCCCCCTTTAACAGGAGCCCTTACCCAGGATGAGGTGGGCCACTCTGAGTTCCCCTTGCCTCTTGTTCCATGCTTTGTCTGAGTCTGCCAGCAATGTTTGTCTAAATGAATGCTCCGTGTTGCTCAGAGTGTTATAGCCTGTTTTATTAGTCAGAAGTCCTTTTGTGGATAATTAGTAGGAAATGAAAGGATTGAAGGGTGATTTGGGGTTTCTAAAAATCCTTAGAAGTTGTTTAAGAGGGAAAAATAAGTAAGTCTTGCTAAACACCCCCAAGCCAAGGGGCATTGTTCTTTTTCATGGAAAATTGCTACTTAGAAAAACCCTATAAAATGTGTCATGCCTTTGTGTCAACGGACACCGTGCATTTAAATGTTCTTGAGCAAAACAAGATCTTGCCAATGGTGCTTTTACCTTTTCATAGATGCCAGGCATTAAAGGGGCAGTCAGGTAGATCTCTCTGAACAACAGTAGATATTTAATATTTATTTAATAAACAAACACTGGTATGTAGTATTGAAATAGCTCCCATTTCCCTCGAAACTGCTTTCATTTGATCCCTTATGGCAAGTCTATGAAAAGCTTAGGAAGTAGGAAGTGATTTCTCCAGCTTCTCTTGATGGCTTGGGCCTGTTATGCAAGTACTAAGCAGGCTGGGGCAGGAAGATTGAGAGTTTGAGTCCCCTTTGGGCTACATAAGGATGCCTTGAGTCAAAACAACACAGTACACATATATCTTACACATAGCACGTGGGATCTTGTCTTTCTTCCCTGGTTTGTGCCCTTTCTACTTGAGGGGGTGTGAGAGGAGCATTTCCTCCTGGTTTTCATTTCTGTCTCAGTGGTTACTCCTTTGACTTGTATGTCAGGAGGGGGCAGTACTGTTTGCCCAATATAGACTTAAGCAGAAGAGCCAATGATCAATGCTGCGGCTTGGGGCCCCTCTGCAGGTCTGCATGTCATCAAGGCAGGAGACACAGGTGTCCGGGGCCACGGATCTTGGAGACTGGAATCATCTGCAGGAAGGAACTTCTTGTGCATCCCAGGTGAGAGTAGAGTCTTGGAGGCTGCAGCAGGTGGGGTCCTTGTCCTGACCCAAGTGAGTTATCTACCTGAGCCTGCTGGAGTCGTCCCTCTGTGATAAACAAGCTGGCTGGGAGGTGGGCTTGGAAGTCACTTCCTCTGCTGGCTCTTTCAGAAGCTCTGACTCAAGCCTCAGAAGGCCCACATTAAGAAAAGCTGGCTGGTGCCAGCTGGAACCTAATTGGCTGAATATGAGGTATGCAAATGAGGAGAAGAATTAGGGCTAATCAAGGAAGAGTGAGCAACCTTACCATGAATGTGGCGGTGTGTGTGTGTGTGTGTGTGTGTGTGTGTGTGTGTGTGTGTGTGTGTGGTGGAATTGGTGGTGGTGGGGTGGGGCTGGGGTGGTGGTGGGGTGGGGTTGGGGTGGTGATGGGATGGTAGGGGGAGTGGGGGGAGTGGCTGAGGGGGGATAAGTTGAGGGAGGTAAACAATCACCCCCTCCACTCTCTGTCTCTGGAAAGGTAGGGAAACTGTAGAGAAGTGTCTGTCTTGTCCTGGTTGCCACTGGACCGTTCCAGGCAGCCCTCTGCTTGTACTTCTGCTTCCTTTAGCCAGGGTTTTCCATCAGAAGTGGAAAGCATCTACGGTCAACATAATCCACATGTGAAGAAGTCAAACTCTTTTCAGCTTGACATTTGGGGCTGTCAGTGACCTGGTCCTAACCAGCTCCCTTTGTCACTCCAGTACTGGGATTGCTTGGCATGAGTCCTAACCTCCAACTGCACTCTCCTGGTCATGGCCTTCACCATCTTTGTGGAACTAGCCCACCTCCTGGACATTGCTCATGACTTACCATTTCAAATGCAGAA
This sequence comes from Phodopus roborovskii, assembly GCF_943737965.1. Taxonomy (NCBI): domain Eukaryota; kingdom Metazoa; phylum Chordata; class Mammalia; order Rodentia; family Cricetidae; genus Phodopus; species Phodopus roborovskii. The sequence continues at coordinate 636,389 of NW_026126444.1, forward strand.
ATTAGTAAGTCAACGTAAAAAAAAAAAGTTTGTTTTAAATTGTGTGTGTGTGTGTGTGTGTGTGTCTGTGTCTGTGTCTGTGTGTCTGTGTGTGAGTGAACATGTGCTTGTGACTGCAGGTGCCTGTGAAGGTCAGAAGAGGGAACTAAAGTGACAGATGGTTGTGATCCATCCAACATGGGTGCTGGGAACTACCTTGGGTCCTCTGAACAAACAGGAAGTGCCCTTCTCTGTAGCCCCTCATGAGTCAGCTTTTAAGGATTATCACAAATGCTGGCAGTCTCTAGGGTATGCCCATCTGCGGCTGCTTCAGGAGAGGCCCCTCTCACCAGTGGTACTAGAGTACTTCTGTCTGCACGTGCACTGACCCTTTTGTTTTCACAAACTGTGTTCACTGAAACTCAAGGCTAGGCCCCTTAACCCCTGCGCCTGGCATAAAATAAATGCTCCAAGTTTCCTTTAAACTGATTCTGGTACTATATAAATTCTGTTTCAATAGTTGGAATCTCTGTGTCCTGACCTGCAAAGGAGAGTTCTCAAAGAACATCAGAATGCCCACAGCAACCGAATCAAACTTGCTTTTTCTAGAGAAGCAAAGGGATAAAGCAGGAAGAGATGCTGGATTTGGGATTCCTGTTCTTTGTGGATATTGAAAAGAGGGAAAAGTGGGCTAACTTGAAGGTAACTGCCAAAATGGGTTTGGGGGTGTCCTTAGCCTTCTCACAAGGGCCAAAGCATGGCCTGGGATTAGAACTCCAGTTTTGAGTTCTTGTTGCCTTTGGGCAATGACCTTGGGAAAAATCTCTTATTTTGTGCTTTGAGTTAATGTGACTCTCAGGTTTATTGTGATAGTAGTCCTTAAGAATTTGAACTGTGACCTTTCCCTGTGCAGAGACTGAAAATATTTAAGATAACAAATGAATTTAGTAAACTGGTCATAGCAAGATCAGATGCCATTTTCACAAAAGGTTGAAGCGATGTTTGTCCTTTTGTTTTATTCACAATAGCACAAAATGGGAAGCAATCCAAATGCCTATCATCAGGAAAACAAAATACTACCTCTTCACTTCAACAATGAGAAGTAATAAACCTCCAGGGTATGAAACAAGGATTGATCTAAAAGAGTTAATAAAAACAAAACAAAACAAAGCAAAACAAAAACCTCAAACCAAAAATTAAAAAAAAAAAAAGATAAAAATGAACAAAACTTCAGATTGGACACATGAATTCAAAATTGAAGGTCTGGCAATGTACATATTTGCCGAAACTGATCTAATTTTGTATCAAAGCCTGTGCAATTCAGTCATCAATTGAAACAAAACCCAGTAACAAGTATATCGACTCAATTTAAATCAGATTTGGAAATAAGCTTATGGCATAGGAAGCTGTTGGGGTTTACCATCCATGTCTACCAACAGCAGCTTCTCTGTGATCTAGCAATCTCACAGGAGCTTCCTAGGAGGGAATATTTGGAATATGCCGAAAAATGATGGACTGGAAGCCACCAGATAGAGTTCCTGTCAGGAAGAGGAGGTGGGGAGGCAGGGCTCCAGGCAGGAAAGTGGTAGAGGGTACCTGAACAGAGCAGGTAAGATGACACAGCAAGGGGAGGGTGCAGGGAGAGGCTGGGAAATGAGCATGGATGACAAGGGATTGCAGTCTCCTCACTGTACCGCAGGGAGAGAGATATACAGGGCCAGACCTCAGGGTTTGAAAAAGAGTTGTCACTAGGAAAGGGAAGTTAAAACTTTTGGAAAGGACAGGCTGACTGAGAAACTTCCATTGACTTCTCGTGACCGGATGACATATCAAACTCTAGCTCTTCGCTGAAAGGGTAAAATGAATACTTGACATGTCTGCTCCAACTTGTTCTGAACTGCTGAGAAGACACAGAGTTGGTGCTGGGCACAGGCCATAGAGAGAAATCATTCTTCCTTGCATTCAGTGTCCAGGGTAAGCAAACATGCCTGGCTGCCCTGTCCTGAGATAGTGGATGCTAAATTCTTCCCAGCTTCTACAGGGACAGCATCATACAGCACCTGGCTCTGGTATAGCTGTGCAAAGCTATCTCCCAGCTCAAGAGAAAAGAACTCTCAGGAAGGGTGTAGCACTCTAAAATCAGACTGCATAGATGCGAACCTGGCCAGTACTTCTGTGTGTGTCTTCTCTGCATTTGTATACATGGACTATTGCTCCCTCAATTTTAGCATCATCATGGTCATCCTGTGCATCATCTCATACAACCACAGAACTATATAGGTGCAATGCTCATGTCTGGGATCTCAGCATGCAGGAAACTGAGGTCAAAACCACCAGAGCTACAAAATGAGACCCTATCTCAAAACTACAACAACAGAAAAACCCATCCCAACCAACAGGAACAAGAAAAACCCAAATCCTACTTCATCTAAGCAAACAAGCAAGCAAGCAAACAAGCAAACAAACAAAAATAAACTACCCAAATAAACCAAAAGGCTCATCACACATAATTACCCTTTCCTTCTCAGTGCTGAGGCTTAAACCCAGGACACTGAGCACACAAGTCAAAGGGCTTTTCCTTCGACACACAAAGCAGGGGGTTTTGATGGAAAGAGCAATAAAAACAAAACAAGAAAAAAAAAATAAACCCTAAACTTCTTAAGAGTTCTAGTGGCTAACTAGTAGAAGACCATGTTCATAGGAAGAATAAATTGAGTTCTTACTCAATTTCAATTTAGGGTAATAGTCTACTTACAAAGATAATACAGAGAGTTCTTGGCCCAAATACTTTTACAGTATGTTCCCAGGCCTAAACACATGCAAAATCTCCTCTAGGCTGGGGGGAGCTTGGAAGAAAGAAAGAGAGCTAAGAGTAGTGAGTCATCCAGTCCCTTCTACTTGTCCATCATGGGGCAGATATGTTTCTGTCCATACATGAGTCCAGTAGCTAGTGAGAGCTTAACTGGGGGCTCAGGAGTGACAGAGGTTGATTATGATGGACAGGTTCCTACATCCATCTGTGACTGTTGTATACTGGCTGTACCATTCCAGGCACTAGGGATGTAGCAGCTATCTGAGTGTCCACACAGGTCATTATTACAAAGAAGCAGAGGGAAGAAAGATGTAGTTGAAAAGTACATGGGCTTTGAAAAAGAGTGCACCTGTCAGCTTGAATAGGACAATGCTAGGGAGATTACATGATGAGCAATGAGAGGGTCTCAATACTTCTAGCAAGCACTTTTTGAAAATTATATGCAGCTCTTAAAGGGGTGTGGACCTTCTGGTGATGTGGTGCCATTCACCAGGGTGCCAAGAGATTATATTAAATGACTTCTTCTTCTTCTCCTCCTCCTCCTCTTCCTCCTCCTTCTCCTTCTCCTTCTTCTTCTCCAGATAGGCTTCTCTGTGTAGTTTTAGAGCCTGTCCTGGCAATTGCTCTGTAAACCAGGCTGGCCTTGAACCCACAAAGTCACAAAGATCTGCATGCCTCTGCCTCCGAAGTGGTGGGATTACCTGGATTCAAATGACTTCTTAACACTTGTAATTGAGGTGGGAGTGGAGAGGCTTGGAGAATTGAAAGCAAGAGGAGAAGAGAAAAAGAAGCAGGGGAATTAAGGTCTGTTTTCTGTTTAGGAAGGAGCAATGTCTGAAGGATTTCTAGAAGCCTGGTTCAGTCCTCAAACATTTTATCACCTCAGTCATCAACGGGTGCTGATTTTCAATTTCTTCCTGTCACATAGCAAAGGGACTTGTTCCTTAAAATGCCCCAAAGAATGTTGCAATGTGCTCAAATCAGAAACCACTTTATTTTTAGTGACTTTCACCCCTTCCTCCTGTGAGGAACTTCTTGTATCCGATAAAGGCAATATGTGAACGGTGTGACCAGCTGATCTTGTGTCCCTGGATAGGGCAGCTGTGTATGACCTAGGTGATGGGTGGGCTCTTCTTCCTGAACGCAGGGTGCCCACTCCCATTCTTATCTGCTCTGTTGACTTCCTCAGAAAATCTTAGATATTGTGAGCTTTAGTAGGATGAAAATCCTGCTTGGCCACTTCTGCATTCTTGCTCAGCCTGACACATGTTCAAATCTTTTGTTTTAATATATTGTGTCTTTATTCTTGTGAATGTCACACGTGTATGTAATGAGATATGATGACTTATTTTCCCCTTCCATCTCCCCTTCTATCCTCCTAATACATCTTCCTTCCAACTTCATCCTTCCTTCCTTCCCTCCTTCTTTTCTTCAGTCTTCCTCCTCCCCCTTCTTCTTTTATAACACACTAAATCTGACTAGTGCTACTCATATGCACATGACTGCAAAGCCATCCGCTGGAGCATGGGAGAGCTAACAGTGGCCACTCCCTCAAAAAAGTTCTCCCTCCATAGCATCTGTCAATACCAATACCTCCTGAGAAATGTGTGAGGCCTGGAGAGTACCTCCTTCATCTAAGCTAGAAGTTTGGCAGGCTTGATCTTGTCCATATCTTGTGTTGATAACCTTAGCTGTTTTGAGTTCATCAGTGAGAGAGCCATGCCATGTCCAGGAGACAGTATTTCAGAGCATACCTCCCATCCTCTGCTCTTACATTCATTCTGCCTCCTCTTTCACAATATTCCCTAAGCCTTAGGCTGTGTGGGTTCAAAAAATATCCTACTTGTGACTAAGAAATCAATCTCTTATTGTAAATGTTTGATCAGTTATGCTTTTCTGTGTTTATCTCTTCTCATAATAGAAATAACTTTCTCTGACAAAGGCTGAGAACCACTTAGGTATATGCATTTCAACATAAATATGTAGAAAACAATATGAAAATATGACCACTTAACAAACTAACAAATATGCTTTACACATGAGGTTTTGATTTCAATAACAGGCATGAAATTTTCTTCTGTGGAGCAGATCTTAGGTCCAGGCAGAAAATCTTTATTTAGCATATAAGAGTGGTGCAACTATTGTATCAGTGGGCACATTTTACCTGGCAAGTTGGTATTATAGCATGTGAGGCCCGTAGAAGCCTAGATGGTCCTTTCTGTTACTAACACATTCAAATCTTCATAAGCCCTGTTATCCCTCTGCATATAGAGTCTATATCCATAAGTTCTACCTGGATGGATTCAGCCAACTATAGGTAATGAATATTAAAAAATTACATCCACACTGAGCATATAGATAGCTTTTTTGTTATTGTTTCCCAGAGAATGGAATGGCTTTGCACATATTTACATTGCACAAGGTATTGAAAAAAGAGAAGATATAATTTGAAAGACAGCAAGGATGGTTCAAAGGGAGGAAAGGGAAGGAGAAATGATGTAAATGTTTTATCATCTCAAAAATAAAGGGAAAAGGGGAAAAGTAATCTAGAGATGATTTTAAAACTATGGATCTGTGTAGGCTTATGCAAACATGGTATTACTTTATATAAAGAATTGAGCACCTGTGGATAGGTAAATGTCTTCAGCCCCCAGACACAGAGACTGCTGTGTGTGACTGAAGCAGAGTAGAAGATCTGGGTTCTCCTGAGATTGTGAGTGCTCCTCAAATTTGCTGATGTGTTCCTCTAAAGGGAAACCATCATGGAAGACAGAAGTCCAACTCATTGAAATTTCTCAGCTCCTACTCTATGCTCACAATATCTAGGCTCACATTCACATGATAACGAATTTTCATTGTTAATTTGACTGGATTGAAAATCACCTGAGAGATATACTGCTGGACATGTCTATAAAATCATTAGCAGAAAGGTTTTACTTGAGGGGGAAAAAGCCCATCCTGAATATGGGAGCACCATCCCCTTGGGTGGAGTTTCAGATTGAATAAAAGGGAGAAAGAATTTGAATACCAGTGTTTAGCTCTCTGCTTCCTAACCACAGATGTGCTGTGAGCAGCACCATCAAACCAAAAGCCAAATAAACCCTGCCTTCCTGGGGTTGCTTTGGTCAGTATTGTGTCATGGTAAAGGTGCTTTCAATGTCTTACTTGCTCTGTTTTGAATGGCTTGCTTTCTTTGCAGAGTTGCAAGTTGGAAAGCTAAGAATGAGTTTCAACTTCCTGTCTTTCACTTCTTGCGTGAACTGGTCACCACTTCTAAATACTATGGCTTTTATATTCCTCAGAAGTTTCTAAGCCCCCACATTCATCCTGTGATCTCCCAGCTTCCATCCTTTTTTCAAAGTTGTCCTTGAAACATTCAGAACTGACAATGTCCCTCGCTCCATAAACTCCTCTCATATTAACTTTGGTTTCCAGCATGGTATGGAAATGTGAATTCCCAGAGTCCTTAATATGGCACACTCCCACACTACTCTACCTCATCAGCCCTCAAACTACTTGTTTATCACACTGTTCTGTTTCCTAAAAACTGTCTCCCTCCTTCCTGTCTTTCCCTCCTCCCTTTCTGTATGTGGTTCAGGCTGGCCTCAAACTGATGATAACCTCTCCCAAGTGTTGGGATTATAGGCTTGATTCACTATATTCAGGTGTGTTGCCTCTTATTGTGTGCTGCACAAATGAACCTTCTGGAAATTCTGGGGAGGGAAGAGTTCAGTGGGATTTGATTCAGTATCTTATCTGCTAGATCCAGTTAGTTCTTCTGCTTCAGGTGTCTCAGGAAAAAACTCAACCTGGGGAGACTCGACATCTACTTGATTGAAAGCTGACAAAGCTAATGCAATGTGAACTATGGGAGCTTCATAGGCCAGAAACTCTGAATCTGTTTCAGATAGCAACTGACTGGTTCCTGACTAGTTCTCTTGGTCTCTGCAGAGTGGAATATGGCCTTGTGCATAGAAAGTTCCTCAGAGGCAAGCCCCATTACCCCACTGAAGTGATGACTATGAAGTGCCTTTGTCTCTTTCAAAGTTTCTGATTGCTGTGATAAAAATGTGTCCCTTTTACCAAATACCACATGTCTTAGTTACATTTTATTCCTATGATAAAAATTCATAACAAAGGCAACTTGAGAAAGAAAACATTTAATTTGGGATGACAGTTTGCTTTCAGAGGGTGAGAGTCCATGACCATTATGATGGAGCAGTAGTTAGGAGCTCACATTTTGATCCACAGACACAAGGGGAGCAGGGAGAAAATGGGGGGTATAATAGGCTTTTGAAATCTCAGAGCAGGTCTCCAGTGACCCACCTCTTCATCAAGGCCATGCTTCTTAATTTATCCCAAACAGTTCTACCAACCAGAGACCAAGCATTGAAATATGTGAGCCCATGGGGACCGTTCTCACTCATACCAGCACACTAAACATCTGGGTGCTTCTCTTCCATGGCTTTACCTACACAAACCTGTAAATTAAAGATGAGCTTCCTAGAAACTATGTGGCCAGGCTACTGAACCAGGATATATATAACTTTGTCAGTAATTACGTCATCAGTAAGCCAAAGATTATTGTTTATTATCTTATAAGATATGAATCCAGTTTTATATCTAGTCTGCAATCTTAGTCTAAATATAAAAAAATTAAATACTCATGAACATCTACCTTCTTGTTTTTATTCTAACTAGTTTTAGCATCTACTTAATAGAAGGATAAAATTCTAGATGCTTGCTTGCTTTTGCTTTTTACTCAAAAAACCGTTATGTTTATTACGACTTTTCAAAATGTTTTAATATCAGTGTTTTGGAGACACACATCCCTCTTATTTCAAAAGAGTAAGGGAATGGCCATTTCTGATTTTCCTAGCCTAGCTTAGTCTTCGATATTACCTTTGATGGAAATGATTTCTCTGCCTTGTCATATCACCACTGGTCCCACAGTATCACCATCTCTTTTATTCATATAGAACTTTGTGAATAAACTATAACACAATTGAATTGCTTTGAAGTATTTAATGGGGATCTCTACTGCATCATACTTTATGCTTATATGCCCACAAATTCCTAAAGGCCCAGCCAGGGTTTGGTGCAGATTTTAGAATGAATGGATAAAGGATAGGTGGATGGATGCATAGACTGGACAGGAGGAAAAATGAGTCTAATTTGTTTCCTCAGAGAGACAAGTTTTCATATGGTAATCAGTGCTAAGCAGAGTTCCATTTATTACATTTATGTAGGTCATAGCTTTCATTTCAAATTCATTCACTCCCCATTCCTTTTGCCTGGAGTCAAGGGGAGATTTCTGATCCCATTAATGTATATGTGTGTTGTTTGCCTTCTTACAGGATGGCTGTTTGATGACTGATGAGTGTTTAGATAACTTGAACTAAGCAGCTCTGCACTTGGGATTTGGGACTTTTGAGCTATGTACTTTGGAATAGGATATGGTATTATTTCAAGTACAGCACAAGCCAAATATCATTACTAACATGTCTCACGAGGAACCAGATGCTGCCAATGCTTAGTTTACTTAATTCAAATAATCTGCAACACAAAATTATACTTTGTGTAGCATGCTTTGGAGAGAATTTTAGAATTTGTTATTATAGGATTAACTTGTTATATTAATTATTACTAAGCATCTCAGGGAATTTCCTGATGTTTTCAGTTGAAAGAAGGGACTGCCCACTTTTTTCCTGTGTATCTATCTTTTCCTTTATTTGGTGGAAAAGTCTGTGGAGCACCCCTGGATGAGGAACAGTCCCTGAACACCTCTAGTACCAACACAGGACCCAGCACTAGGTAGGCATTCAGGGAAGGTTTACTGTAAGGTTGGGAGGCAAGTAAGACACCTAAAATCAGGCCTCAGTATTGGTCAATGGGCATTTGAAGTTGAGGGTTAATATTATGATCCTTAGACAGAGAGAAATTAAGCACACATTAGGATTTCATTTAACTTGTTAATTCAAGAGCCAGACAGCTGTTATAAGTCAAAGGAGAATCCAGAGAACTGGCATATGAATAGATGAGAAATATTGAAATGAATATGCAAATAAAAGCAAAGCCAGCCTTCTCTACCAGCAGAAGAGGAATCAGTTGAGGCTCTGTGGATAGGGCAGAATTTGCACTCCTTTATACAAGACACGTTGTGCATGACTCTCAGTTGTCTGTGAGTTCCAGCCTTGTGAACAGGACCACCCACAGACTGAATCAGGTAACCTGGAAGGTGTGTGCTAGAGAGTGTGTATGCTAGACTTATTATGGCACAAAATTTCCCTTGCAGTTCAAACCTGGGCTGTGCTCAGCAAGGGAGGGGCAATCTGCTTAGAGATAGCAGTACCTGCAAAGGCCTGGAGTCATGAAGCATCCTGTTGCTTTCTGTAAGGGAAAAGAAGATGCTAGAAAGAAGGAGTGGGCAGGTGGGTAGGACCCAGATCGTCAGAGTTCTGTAAGTCAAGATAAGGAATTTGGATTACAGGCAAACTTTTTGCATCATATAACCTTTACAAAAGTATACTTTGAGGCCAGGCATCCATCCAGTGGCTCATGAGTGTAATCTCAGTACTGGGGATGGTGACGCCTCAGGAGTGCTATGAACTGAAAACTGGCCTGAGTTATGGAAACCTTACCTCAAAAACACACACACACATGCACACATGCACACATGCATGCACACTGTTCCCCAAATAACACTTTAAGAACTTGATCCCAAATTGTGTGTTTACTTAAAATTGTTCTCATATGACCTTCTTATGATATCAGAGTAACGCTAGAGGCAGCACTGCAGTTGGGGAGACAGACAGGGGAGTGTAGAAAAATCGTAGACCTGGCCCCAGTGCTTGCCTGTACTCGAACTGGTTATGGCAGAGCCCATTGTCCTAGTGGGATGCATTCCTATGCTGGTTTTCTGAAGGACACAGTGCTTGTTAGAACTTAATGTTTCTGCCTTGCAATCTTGGAGGCAAACCTCTGAGTTACCTCACCCATTTTCCAGGTGAGGGAATTCAGATTTACAAAGGCTAAACCCTTGAGATCAGAAGCTCTGTTGCCAGTGCCCTGCTAGGTGGATCTTGCCTTCCAGTTCAAACCAGAGAAACAGTGCCCTGCTCTGTGAGTCCTGTCACTCCAGCTCTCTCTGCTCTGTCGGTTTGGGTATACTGCCGAGGCAGCAATTGAAGAGCAGGAAGGCTTGATTGATGGCTGTTAGGAAGCACCTGGATCTCTGTACTCACTGCAAGAGGTAGGCAGAGGCAAGGAGAGGATGGAAAGGGCCAAGCACAGGTCTTGGGAGGCTCAAGAAACCTAGAGAATACTGCCTAAAAGGAGTAGGTGGTAGGCTGTTGGTAGGGCAGGAGATGTGGGAGGCTGGAAGAAAATCTAATCTTTTACTAATCCATATCCCAGACAAATTGAAATTATCAAGGAACCCAGGCCATGGCAAAGGAGGAGAGGCAGTTGTCTTCAGGAATCTTCTTGGGAAAGGGACAAAGTTTGTCTTTTTTATGACCTGTTTTCCAAACTACCTCTATCCATTATAAAATCTTAGTATTTTAATTTTTAATGTTTATTTTTATGTTTATTCATATTCGTGTGTGTGTGTGTGTGCGCGCGTGCGTGAGCGTGCATGCGTGTGCTCCTGGTTGTGTGCCCATGCACGTAAGACAGCAGAGCCCAAGGAGAACAGAAGTGATGTTCGATCCTCTGAATCTGTGATAACGTGCCAGATCTGGGTGTTGGGAACTGAACTGGGCTTCTTTGGAAGAGTGTACACAGTTTTAACTGCTGAGCCATATCTCTAGATCCAGATCTTGCTTTAGTCTACCCCCCAGGTAAGTTACAGATAGATATTATGTAGAGCTTTAAAATATGCTTTATTTTGGGGCTGGGAGATCGTTCAGTTGGTAAAGTACTAACTTTGTAAGCACAAAGACCTGAATTTGGTCCCCAGAACACATGAAAAAAACTGGGTATGGTCATGAGCTGTGTGTTTCTAATCTTGGTCTGGGGAGGCAGAGACAAGGGCTCTCTGGCCAGCCAGCTTAGCCAAAGTAGTGATCTTTGGGCCAGTGAGAGACCCTGCCTTGCACGAGGGTAGACTGACACCAGAGGCTGACCTCTGGACTTCACACACATACACAGCACACACATGTTTACACACATATATATGTTTATATATGTATACACACATATATATGTTTACACACATATATTTTGTCAACTCGCATGTGGAACTTGAAATTAGAGGATGAGTGAGTGGCACCGATCCCTAGGATAATGAAGGAAGTCATAATGATTTATAAAACCAGCATCCCACTTGTCTCTGATGTCACCAGTTTACAATGCAATTTCTCACCATTGATGAGATTCAGTTTGCAGAGCTCTGTGGCAGGGTGCCTAACACGCAGCTGTGCTGGCTTACCTGAAACCATCCATTGGAACTTTGGGACAGGCTCTCAGGCCTTGTTGAGTGCACATGGATGGTGGAGTGAGTGAGTCTTTAGACACACCCTTGTCTGAGTCATGGTAGACTATCAGAATTGCTCATAAAAATGCTATCTTACCATAGACCATATGCTTGCTGTGGCTGGATTAGAATCAATTCTAATGAACTGTTTTACTGAAACGTGGGCTGTGTTGCAGGCAATCGTAAATTGGTTAAATTCTGGGTCATGAGTGTGGTGATGGTTCTACTGACTGGGTTTTACCTGAGTTTAAAACTGGCTTAATTATTTGTCTTCTATGGGCCATGCCAGTCTCCTACTGTCTCTTTGGACTTAACTAACTTTACTTTTTGAAACAGAATCTCATGTAGCTGAGGTTAGCCTTGAGTTCATTATGTAGCTTGGGATAGCCTTGGCCTCCAGACCCTTCTGCCTCTACTTCCAGAACACTGGAATTGTCTGTATGCTACCATGCCTAAGTTCTCTTAGGATTTAGAAGGTTCAGAGACACCCAGCTTGCTCTAAGCTTCACCAGCTTTTGCCCATAGAGCACAAAGCAGAAGCGTTGCCTTCCCACCATAGTGAGAGCAGCTTCTCCATCTAAAAGGGGACCTTACTCTTTCTGTTCTCTAAATAGGCCATTCTGGTCCTTTGAGGGCCACAGAGGAGCCAGTTCCCGATTCAGGGCAAACAGGAGCAGTGCAGGCCTGATGCAAAATGCAAGTTTCTGATGCTTGAATTTCTTCCTGTAGACTTCTGTCTCCCTCTCTCTTTGGGCATGTGACGTCTTAGAGATCTCAGAATGTTTTAAATTTCGGTCCACTCATTCAATGGAAAACGAGCAATACAGCAAGAGCAAAGCAAGCTGATTTAGTGCATACTTGTGAAACAGTGTTTACTTTGTCAGTTCCTATGATTGTTTTTTCACTAATGCATTCTGGTATCACCTTGGTCCCCTGAAGTAGCATGGGACAAGCATTCAGTGATAAGAAACAAATGAGAACAAGCGAGGTTCACTAAAAACGAAAGCCCTATGGTCCACCAAACAGCAATGGTGATGAAACTCTGGTTCCAAGTTAAGCTTCAGACAACTGGTTTTATAGGGAAATTCCACGTGTGTTAGAGATGCTACAGAACTACCTAGAAACATCCCTAAGCCAGTGCTAAGACAAGCAGAACAAGCAAGAAAGCATGGGACACCTGTATGGGTCTTCTGAGTGTCAGTGCCACTTGTGAGGGTGAGAGGTAGCATGGTGGGGTAGGACCTGGTGGCTTCCAGCCTGGCCTTCTCTTCTTTCTCCCATCCCACATTTCTGAAGTTGTCTTGGAGGCCCTTGTTCTCCGAACACTGCTAGTCTTTGTTTAGGGCAAGGTTCTAAGGGATGTGGAACAGAGATTGGATCCTGCCTCCAAGGAGTTATGTCCTTGTGAAGATAAAAGGTAAGAGTGTAAGAGAAGAGGACAAATGCAAATCTTGTTTTGGTGATGCTTCAGGTAGAGACATTTAATAAATAGGAGGGATATTCTGTGTGTGTGCATGTGCATGTGTGTGTGTGTGTAGAGGCCAGAGGTATGTTTCTGAACGGCTCACCACCTTATGTTTTGAGACAGGGTCACTCCTTGAATGTAGAGCTCACTGATTTGTGAGACTGGCTAGCCAGTGAGCCCCAGCAATTGTCCTGTCTTTACTTTCCTCGTGCTGGGATTGCAGGAGTATAATGGCGGGCCCAGCTTATGTGGGTACTGAGGGTTTGAACTCAGGTCCTCATGCCTCTTTAGCAAGCACGTTATGTACTAAGCCATCTCCCTAGCTTCCAGAAGCAGATTTTCATGGAAACAAAATGCTCCAGTTATTTGAGTGAGGCTTTGGGATAAAAATCTGACACCAAAATTCCTTCCGTGTGCTACTAATAGTTAGCCAGGCTGGAACAAATGGAAGTCATTTCCATTTCAGCAGCACTCTCCCTGTTTTTGATGGGACCGTTAGCTCTCCAGCATGTGGAGAGCTCCAATTTGTAGCCTCTTCCTCCCTCTTTTCTCCTATTTTATTTTAGGTCCACCTTGCTAAGCCTTCCTCATTTTAGGAACCGTCAGAGGGAACATACCTGACTGGATTGAGGTGACAGACACCAGTTAGTCTGCCATGTTTCTCTTCATCCTGTTGCTTTAAACTCCCGATGGAGTGACAAACGAGGATGCAAGAACCATTCTGGTGTCATTTGCCCTCATTTCTTTGTTCTGGGCTGGCACTGAGAGTAGGCCAGGAAAGGCAGGGGACTGGAACACTGTGTCTCTCATATGCAGAACTTGGAGCAGTATTAGAGAATGAAGCCTCAGGGCTGGCCAATGTGACAAAATAGGAATCACATGACTTTTGATTGTCCCCATAAGGTTGGCTCCTATGCTCACTCACAGCAACAAGCCCCACAGTCAGCTCCTAATATCTCCTTGCTCTGGGTTCTATGTCTACCCTTCCCCTCCCCGCAGCCTATTACCTCCATAGAGGATGTCTGTGTTTCTCCTACCCTTAGCCACATCAATAGCCAGTGGCTAATCCAGGATCTGGCATTTCTGAGGCCCATATATATTCCTAGGATGGATCTAGTCTTTAGTCTTTTGTTCTAGGACTTGAGGTCATCAGTAACCTTTGGAAGTCCCAATTAATCTATTTCAGGAAGACCATAAAAGTTTGTGTCACACAAGGTTTAGCTTTGGTCCACTTGGGAAGACAAGACAAAGTGTACTGAAGCAGGTGTCAAAGACGTTCAGGAGTGTATGATAACCCCTTGTGTTACAGTTGGCAACAGAGATGCCTAGGACTGTGGAGGGATGGTGTATAGCCTAAATGACGCAGCAATGTCACCACTGAACATTCAACAGCTGTGTATTCATTTGGTAAAGGCCCTTCCAGCTGTGGCAGGCCTGCTAGCATCCTGGTATAGATACTGCTGGCTCTGAACTGGGGATACAGCCCAGTGACAGAGGGCTTGCTTAGCATGTATGGGGACCTGAGTCCAATCCCCCAGCATCCCAAACAATAATCAAATAAGAAGTACTAAGAGATGACTGGGTCAGAACTTGGCTTTGCCATCTCTTTATTGACTGAGCTTGGGTGAATCATTAAACCTGCCTGTATCTCATTTTCTTTACCTGTCCAGTACCATTGTTTAACTCTTTAAGCCCCTTAGAAGAGTAAATGAATTGATATCAAACCCTTAGAGCAGCCTCTGCACTCATGAGCACTATCGAACACTTTTTAGACTTATTGCTACAATCTTTAAGGAGCTGGGTAATCTAAAAACTCCATTTCAGTGGTGATTTCTGGGCTGTTCTGTACTAGGAGCAGCATGCATGTGGGTGGGAGATTCCAGGTAAGCCACGGCTTTGGCCCTAAGCTGCTTACAAAATCCCTTTAATGGGACTATCAGGAAGAAATGATGATCCTGGCCCAACCTCCTGCTGTGAGAGGGGCAGATCCCTGGAAGGCCTGGGCCAGATTCAGAAGCTGTAGCTGTCTTCATCACAGGGATGAGAAGGGTAAAGGCCTGGCCATGAGAGCAAGCTGCTGTTGTCTATGGCAGATTGTTTTCCAAGAACAGTTCCTACGACACTTCCTATTCCATGTGTTTTTTGGGAAGCTTGGCACTTTCCCTTCAGCAAGTGGAGACTAATTCCTCTCCCCTTGCATCTGGGCAAGGTTCCCAGCTTACTTGGAAGGAATAGAAAACAGACTGCCACCACTGAGGAGCTGAGTGACTGCCCAGGTTAGGTCACAGGGGTTCAGGCTACTCTCCGAAGGGGAGATTCTACCTCTAGCTGGGACTTGAGGATCCTGAGGCTGCCATGCTGCCAGGAAGCCCAGGGCACATGGAAAGGACACATGCAGGTTCTCTGGCTGACAAGCCATCTGAAGGTTGAAGTCCTAGCTGACTGGCAGATGACTTCTGATGACTTCAGTCTCTGGCTACTTCATCCCAGGTGTTGAGTTTTCCTAGGTGAGGCTTTAGACACCAATGAATAAATAGAGCCAAACCTGCTGTATTGCTGAATGCCTAACTAACTCCCAGAATGCATGAGGACACTTATGTAAATCAGCTGTGACATCACTGTGATAAAATGCCCAAGACGGTCAACTTAAAAGGAGGAAAGGACTCTTTTAGTTGGTGTTTCTGGTCCATGGTCTCTTGGTCATTTGCTTTGGGCCTGAGGAGAGATGAAATATGTGGGAAGTGTGTGATGGAAGGACACTCTTTATCTTGTGGAAGCAGAGAGAGAGAGAGAGAGAGAGAGAGAGAGAGAGAGAGAGAGAGAGAAGTTGAGGCTGAGGGGTCCACAGTGACCTGACTTCCTTCCCTTTGCTTTGTTATAAAGTCACAGGTTGAAGACCAAACACTTCTAATGTGGACATTGAGGGATGCTTAAGATTGATTCTATCCCAATACTAATTGACTATTTGAAGTCATTGCCTGTTGAAGTTACTTGTTATGTGTTATGTGGCCCTTCAACCTTCTGCATGGTGTATTCCCTTAGGGCTCCCTCAGCAGATACTATTTTTTCTAGAGATCTTAAAGGAAGAAAATGTGTTCCCAGCACAGTTAATACGATTTGTTTCTCTAACAATCTAGAGAACTCCCAGTGATCAAAGATCAAACAGATGGAAAAGTTTCTAGAGTTAACATGCTTGCCAACATCTGGCTGTGACAACTCCCAAGGGAGTCATCCTCAGCATTCCCAGATGGGAGGGCTATGCAGGGTGATGGAGCCCTCATCAGCCTGCGATATCTCACACAGTTATTCTGCGGAGTTGGCATGGATCACGGCAGCTGGTAAAGATGAAATCAGGTTAATAAAGGGGAAATGTTAATTCTACCTAAAGGGGCAGAAATCCCCTTGATGGGAGATAAGAACTCTTGATTTGGTGTGCGAGATGGCTCCCACATTTTTCCAATCTATGATGTTCTCTGGTGCTTATAAAGTACTCTGTGTTTTATGATTAGTTTAATGTTCGGTCTCCACAAACAGGAGGGAAAACAGTTAACCACCCTTGAGAGTGACTGAGGCTAAAAGATTAACTTGAGCTGGCACATCCAACCTGCAGCCAGGTCACAGGTGACCATGGATGGCAATGTATGTGGCCCAACACAAAATTGTAAGCTAACTTGAAACATTATGAGATTCTTTTTTTGTGATTTCTCTCTCTCTCTCTCTCTCTCTCTCTCTCTATATATATATATATATATATATACATATATATATATATATATATATACACACACACACACACACACATACACATTCTTATTTTACATATAGATCCCAGTTCCCTCTCCCTTCCATCCTCCCATTCCCCATCCACTCTCCAGGAAAGGATGAGGCCTTCCAGGAGGGATCATCAAAATCTGTCATTTGGGGTAGGGCCTAAGCCTTCACTCTTGTCTCTAGGCTAAGGGAGTATCCCTCCATGGGGAATGTGATCCCAAAGTCCTTTTGTGTACCAGGGTTATGTCCTGTCAGAGGTCCCATAGACTGCCCAGGCCTCCTAACTGAGACACATGTTCAGGGGGGTCTGGGTCGGTCCTATGCTGGTTTCTCACCTATCAGACAGGGGTCCATGAGCTTCCCCTTGTTCAGGTCACCTGTCTCTGTGAGTTTCTCCATCCTGGTCTTGATCCCTTTGCTCATAACTTCTCTCTCTGCAACTGGATTCTAGGAGTTTGGCTTAGTGTTTAGCTGTGGGTGTCTGCTTCTGCTTCCATCAGCTACTAGATGAAGGCTCTAGGATGGCATATAAGGTAGTCATCAATCTCATTATCAGGGAAAGGCATTTAAGGTAGCCTCTCCACTACTGCTCAGATTGTTAGTTGGGGTCATCCTTGTGGATCTCTGGGTGTTTCCCTAGTGCCAGATTTCTGTTAAAATCTATAATGGCTTCCTCTATCATGGAATCCTTTTTCTTACTCTCCTCCATTTCTCTCCCAACTCAATCTTCCTGCTCCCTCATGTTCTCCTCTCCCCTCCTCTTTTCCCTTTCTCTTTCTCCTAACTCCCTCTCCACTCACTGCCCCTTTCCTCTTCTGTGGATATCTTGTCCCTTTTCTTTTCTGTGGGGGACCATGTATGTCTCTCTTAGAGTCCTCCTTGTTTCCTAGCTTCTTAGGCATTGTGAATCGTAAGTTGCTCTATGTCTAAAATCCATAATGAGTGAGTATATACCATGTTCATCTTATTGTGACTGGGTTACCTCACTCAGGATAGTTTCTTCTAGTTCCATCCATTTGCCTGCGATTTCATTTTTTTTCCCCTGCTGAGTAGTTCTCCATTGTATAAATGTAGCACATATTCTTTACTTTACGGTTAAGGGGCATCTAGGTTGTTTCCAGGTTGTAGCTATTACAAATAATGCTGCTATGAACATAGTTGAACAGATGTCTTTGTTGCATGGATGTGGATCATAACAGTGGAGTTGCTGGATCCTGTGGTAGACTGATTCCCATTTTCCAGAGGAACCACCATATTGATCTCCAAAATGGCTGTACAAGTTTGCACTTCCATCAGCAGTGGAGGAGTGTTCCTCTCTCTCCATATCCTCCCCAGCATAAACTGTCATTGATGTTTCTAATTTTAGCCATTCTGATGGTATCTCAGAGTTGCCTTGATTTGAATTTCCCTGATGGCTAAAGATGTTGAGCACTTTCAGCCATTTTGGATTCCTCTATTGAGAATTCTCTATTTAGTTCTGTACCCCACCTTTTTAAATTGGATTATTTTGGTGTTTTGATGACTAGTATCTTGAGTTCTTTGTATATTTTGGAGATCAGCCCTCTGTCAGATGTGGGGTTGGTGAAGATCTTTCCCACTCTGCAGGCTGCCATTTTTGTTGTTGTTGTTTTTGACTGTGTCCTTTGCCTAACAGAGAAGATCCTCAGTTTCAGGAGGTCCCATTTATTAATTGTCAATCTCAGTGTCTGTGGCTACTGGAGTTATGTTCAGAAAGCAATCTCCTGTAGCAATTTGTTCAAGGGTACCTCCCACTTTCTCTTCTAAGAGGTTCAGTGTGGCTGGATTTATGTGAGGTCGTTGATCTATTTGGACTTAAGTTTTAAAAGAACAATATTCAACTTTATATGGAAAAACAAAAGACCCAGGATAGCTCAAATAACTCTGCACAATAAAGGAACTTCAGGGGTATCACCATCCCTGACTTCAAGCTCTACTAAAGAGCTGTAGTCCAGAAAGCAGCTTGGTATTGACACAAAAATAGACAGGTAGACCAATGGAATAGAATCGAAAACCCTGATATTAACCCACACACTTATGAACACCTGATTTTTTGACAAAACAGTTAAAATTATATAATGGAAAGAGGAAAGCATCTTTAATAAATGGTGCTGTCACAATTGGATGCTGGTGTGTAGAAGATTGCAAAAAAAAATCTATGTCTATCGCCATGCATAGAACTTAAGTTTCATGATTTTTCTGTTGTAACTCAACTGTGAAGTTATTGAGCATGAGATCTGTGGATGACAATGCCTGGTCCAGTGTCCAGAAGTCTGATATATTTTGATGATTATTCTAATCCATGATGAAGGTCAAATTTAAACCTGTGCCCCTCAATCCTAAATTCAATTTTCTTCTTATTGTGCTCTGAAAGGAACCTCTGTCTTGAAGCAGAACACTTATGTCTGTCTATTTCAAAATAGTCAGAAGTATGCTCATGAAAGGTGTGGTGATTCTTGCTCTTGGGGCCATTCCAAAGTCCTGGAAATCTGTGTTCCTTTTGTGCAATGCAATTAATTTTCTGCTCTCAGTGATGGATTTGTGTGGCTCTTTCCCAGAAGTGAGGTGCTAGTAATTTTCACATTACTTCTGCCAAAAGGATAAAAACTTGAAGTATTTGCCCATGCCAATGGTGTGAATTCTCCCTGTGTGGCTGACTTTATGCTACTAAGTTGACCTTATGTACCATGAAGCTGAAAAGAGACTGCATACCTTACTCGTGTGAGCTGGCTTTAGCCAATTTCAGCAGTGGGTGAAACCAATGCAGTTGCAGATACTTTATAATTCTTTGTTTGTTTGGTTAAAGTCACAGAACTCTGTCCCCTCAAACTTCCATTACTGATGATGGTGTGCAAAACAATACACTATTTATGAAGTGGTAAGTACTTTGTTTTCAGACAGGTCTGAAAATGTTAACTGTTGTGGAGAGGTAAGATATCAGCTCAGGAAGACTCCTTGTATCTGTAACCCTACAACAAAGGCATGAGCTCTGAATGCTGACTTAGTGTGTCATGAACATTGTGCTCATGTTATTGCAGGGGTGGTGAACAGAACTCAAGGGCTGGATGAAAGCAGAGGATGAGCCCACATACAAACTGGCTTCACAAGCAAGCCTGGAGCTCAGAATGTAGTTTCTCGTTCCCACACTGCTGTGGCTGTGGGGAGAGAAATGTCTTCAGTTTCTGCCTGGTTACTCTCTCTCTTCACTGTATGGGGCATACTACTCTTCTTACTGCCTTGATGGTTTTCCCAGTGCCTCCCTCTTTCCATCTATCTTCTCTCTCTATTCCTAGCTAGCTTGTATTGTGTCTTTTTCTTAGAGGATGGTGGAGGGAAAATCAAATCGAGTCTCCAAGGGAGAAATCTTGTCTAGATGGAGAATGAAGTCCCAGAGGTGTTGGTGTGCATGGCTCAGATGGCACAGAGATGGTGGTGGGTGATGTCCCAAGCACGAGGACAGGCAGCCTGTGGGTTATTCACATCTTAGAAGTTGGCACGAAGGATGAAGAGGAAATCAGGATGAAGCTGAAAGCCAGTGATCTAGTATGTGCCTTCTATCCACATCCAAGGTGAACCAAAGTGAACATCTTCCAATTCTTCCAATGCACAGAAGTCTGCCCTTCATGACTATTCTCTTCAAGGCAGTTCACTCCCCAGCAACCATGTCCTGTGCTAACTTCTGCTCACCATGTGAGATCCAGCACACACACACACACACACACACACACACACACACACACACACACACACACGAGCGTTCTGGAACTGTAGTTCTAGATTGGCCTCAGCATTGTCCTAGCTTGATGGTCTCTAGTCATCCCCCTCAACCCACATTTCCTCATCTGTGAGACTAGGGGCTGGGTCACCACTGAGCTATTCTAGAGTTCTGAGGAAGTGTGTGCCCGGAGTGTCTACCCACATTGGTGCCAAGAAACCAGTGCAGACTCTCCATTCTATTCTAAGTATGACAAAGAGCCTCAGGTCACAGCAATTTATTTTCCGACACTTAGGATGCCTTCAGTGGCTCCAATTGCATGCTGACATTTTTGATGGAACCAGCTTAATGGAGAAAAATGACTCTATTCCCCAAACAAGACAGACTCTGGCAGGGGCCAGGTTGGGTCACTGGGAACTTTTATTTACATGTCACATTTCTCTAATTCTTAAGAATTCAAGCATCCTTTCTGCTTTACTTCTCATTTTCTACCCATCCCATTAATAAAAATTAATAGACAGACTAGACTATTGAGGAAAACAAATCAAAATTGCAATTTTCAGTCCGTTGGCTTAAAAAACATGGCATACCCAGTTTGAACATCTCATAAATACCATCCAGTAAAATCTGTGGTTATTAGGCAATTGATACTCGGTTTTGGTTCTGCTTACTCTCTGGAAAGAACATTTTCCAAAAGCATGAATGTTACAGGAAATTTCTTCATTCAGTTTTCCTTGGTAGTTTAAATATTGTTTCATAACTGAAAATGGGCTCTCCTCTTCTGCATGCAGGGGTGAACTGGCCTTTTTTTAAACCTGGGGTATGGCTGTGATAATTGATTTCTTCCAAAGGTGACAAAGGAGTAAGGGAACTCATTGATGAGAAACCACTCTGTCAACTCCAAACACAATGCAAGGAGGAGCATGGACAACAGTGTCCCTGGAGAGGCGTTCATTCTAGGAGCTCAAATGTGTTTGGACACCAACCAACTCCCAACTTGGAGAGAATAATACTATAGAGAAAATTGTAGGATGAGACAGGATCCCAGAACAGGAATGGCACTTGCATTGTGTAAGAAGTCCAAATGGAAACCCATACACCAGATCATGGTTTTTCTGTGTTTTCTTTGCTTTGCTTCTGTAAGTTATTCTTGTGAATGCCCTTTACCCTCTGATAAAGAAGTGATATTTCTGCCTGTCCAGTTCCTCAACTGGAGTTCGAGGAATTTGCTAACAGTCATCTCGTGTGGCATGGCCTCAAAGTTGCCTCATGAACTTGGTCATCCCACGTCTAATGGGATGCCTGTAAAGTACGGCTCTTGTTGCTGGGAGTGGAGGTCAGTGCCAGAGTGCTTGCCTAGCGTGCGTGAGTCCTTACATTTTATCTCCAGCAACAAAAGCAACACCAAAGCAAATAGTGTTGGAGTGGGTCCCAGCTGCACTGGAAAACAGAAATGACAAAGCCATTTTGTGTGTACCTAACCTGGGAGGTGCATGCCTCTCTGAGGAGGATACTAAAGGACTCAAGGATCCTTCCAATCTGAGGGAAGTTGGCTTCTTGGGAGATTTCAGACTTTGAGAGATAATAAGGCAGTTTTCAGTAAATGCTTCTAGATTTCTTTTTCCCCTTAAGTGTGACAAAGTTTTGACTATCTGAGGACAAATAAATCCATACATTTCTGTACGTTCTCTCATTCCCATTGAAGCAGAGATGCATGGACCCTGCCTTTTTTCCTTTTACTGGGGAATGGAATACAGTCCTCCATGATTTTCATATGGAGAGAAAATCAGCTCACACACAAAGGAAGCCTGCCTACATTATCTTTCCCTTTGTTTTGGTCCACCAAAATTTTTAGAGCCTTGTTACTCAAAATGCCACATAGGTAAAGGAGAACAGAAATGTTGAGGGGTGCACCAATAAGTGTTTTAACTTTGTATAATATCAGAAATGTTCTTTTAAAATTAGCCAAGTATTTTCTGGTTAGGACAGGGGAATATGAAGTTGGGTTAAGAATAGCCCCATGGGTACACATCTAAACACTTGAGCTGCTGGTATAGCTGGGTGATAGAATGCTTGCCTGGCATGCCTAAGGCCCTGGGGTTGCTCTCTGGCATTGGTGGTAAGTGGGGGTGGGGGAGAAATGCAAAAGAAAATAAAGATATAAATCTCAAATCAGAATTGGTTTTATATATTTTTTTTTCCTGTATATGTTGTCCATCATCTCCCTCAGTTCTCTGGTGAAGTAGACAAGTCTAGGCAAGGAAGATGGTCCTGTTTCCTGCTAAGTTCATTCAAATCCACCCAGACATCTGAACATACTTGCGCACTACAACCACAGAGTGCTCAAAGTGAGCACATGAGTGCTCTGCCTGACCTGTCACCTGACCATTAGTAACTTATTCTCCTGTGTGGGATAATGAGGAAACTGAGTGTTAGTGTTTGGTACAAGGGTGGTGGCAGTGAAGTCTCTGAACGCAGACCCTGCTGCTGGTTAAGAGGTGGTCCACAGCATTTGATGGAACTTAGATGATTGCATGAGCGTAATCTGTGGGTGATGCTAGTAGGGAAATGGGTGCCTGGGAGAACCCCCACTCTAACCTCTGGTGCACCATTACATGTCCATTGTGCTTTGTACACTGGAATTCACATATGATTCCATTTGAGTAAGTTCTTCAAGATATTTTACTTATTAATTTAGTTTTTTCAACTCCAGAGGTCAAAGTCAGATCCTTATGCATACGTGGTAACTCTTTCGCCATCCCAGCCTGCACATTTCACACGTGCAGAGATTATCATCCTCCACCTTTTGTGGTGCTGAGAACGGAACCCAGGGCTGGCTCTACTATTAAGCTCCACCCCCAGTACTAGATTTCCCCCAACTTTGTAACCTGACATTTTGGAATAAATAGGCTCAAGATCTTGGTTACACTGTTTTGAAGTTGATTTGATCCTGATATCAACTTTGGATTGATCTCTGTCAAATCTGTCATTTTGGGGAAAGCCTCCTGGGGGGGGGGTGAGAGGGGGATTTGGGTCTTGGTTATACCATCAAATCCCTCTGTAACCTTGAACAAGTTACTTCCTCTCTGGCTCAGTTTCGATATCTGTAATATGAGGACGTTGGACTAGATCAACTTCCAGGCTGTGCAAGTTTGAGGAAGACCTGAAGATTACTGCAGTGTCCTGCAGTGAAGTGCCTGTGCTTGCTGGAGGGAGGCCTGGAAATGCATTACCAGGTCCAGTGAGGGAAAACGCAGGGTACCCATTTAAATGTGAATGTCAGATGTGCAGAAAATAAGTTTTTTTCTTTTTTCTTTTTTTTAAAAGTATGAATATCTAATGCAATATTTGCAACATAATTTTTAATGTACTGTGTAGGCTTGTGAGATGCCTCAGTAGGTAAGGGAACTTAACCCTAGCATTGAAAAAATAAATAAACTATCACTCAAATGAAATCGTATGTGAAATTCTTGTGAACTGAATTCTATTCCTGTAAAGGCAAGAAAGAACCAACTCTATAAAGTTGCCCTCTGACCTCCCCACACATGCTATGCTATACATGAGACCAAATGCACAACACACATTAATAATATTTTTTTAAGTTATTAAAATATGTTATACACCTGAAATTCAAATTTTTGCATGTGACCTGTTTGCCATTTGTTCTCTTTATGCATTTAGCCAATGGCCAGAGCAAACAAGTGAATTTGGCTTTGTCCAACACTGCTGAACAACCCTAGCTAGAAGGCCACATTTGAACGTTCAACTTGTGGTATCGTAAGATCTAAAAAAAAAAGGTGCGGACAATGTATTGCTGGTGTCCTTTAATGGTCATTCATGTTTACAATTGTAACTCTTTAAGTGTATATACCACTCTTCTTCATAACTGATGATTTAACTGAAGCTTTGGACTTGAATGAACTCTCTCTTTTTGTCCCAAATACATCTTTTGGCTGAAACACATACTGGCATCAGAAAGAATTCTGTTGGCTGCTTGTCTCTGGATTCCATTCATATCGTATTACTAACATACAGACTCACCCACTCTTGTGCACGCATAAACATACATGCCTTGCATATGCACACACACACGAATGTGTGCATACACACATGCAAGCACCCTCATGCACATGTTTATTGAGTCCAAATTTGCACTTGCTGCTTCCCAGCCAGTAATTGCATGTGGCCGGTGGTTTCTGTGATTGTGAAATAGTCTTGAAATACCAGTGAAGAAAATGTTCCTCCTGCACTTGTGGCCACCCCCCCCCAGGAACTTCAGGTTTCTCTCTGCCCCCTTGGGTAGGGAAGCACTCCTAGGGTGGCTCTTGGAAGGGAAGCACAGGCTGATAAGAGAGACAAGGCACCCCCTCTCCCTTGACCATACACACTCAGTCCCCCTGCAACTTCTGATGGTCTTTGCAAATGTCCGTTGATTCAGATGGGAATTCTATGCATACTGGGTAGAACTGGTCATGGATCTGGGCAGTGACAAGGCAATGCAGGGAGATATGGAGAGACTGGACTCTGGGCCTAGGTAGAGACCCCCCTCAACAACAATGATAGCTCAACAGCCTGTGTCTGGCATGCACTTAGCCATTTGAAGGATGAGGAGAGGTTCTCAAAGAGGGAAGTGAAGCCAGAGGGAAGGCTGATTCTGGAAGCTACCAGATGGAACAATGAACAATGATCTGGAGCCAGAGTGACTGTCAACATTCCCTTAATGATGGCACTTCCAAAAGAGAAATGGTAAGGTCCTATGAAAAGATCTCTTGCCTTTTGGCAGGCTCAGCATCCAGCTAGGAGATGCCCTCTCTGTTACGACTCCATAAGTGTTGGCTGTCCCACTCAGATGACCATATAATGAAAAGCTTTGTGAAAGGGGGTAGGTCTGATGGTCAGGAGGATTTTGCTTTTCCCTTAGGTCTACTGGTAGCTCATGCATGGTCGTGCACCTCAACATCTATCTATATTGTGTTTGGATGAGCTGATCCCAACAAGATTGCAGGGCTGACTGTGATTCCTGCTTCTCTGATATAGTTTCTCCCCTCCTCCTCCACTCCCTCTTCACACTCGCCTTTTTTTAACATTACTTTTCAATAGTCTTCTACTGGAACACAGGCTTAGACTAGGAAATTCTGTGGTGTGGGAAGACTAGCACTAGAATGTATGGTGTTCCCATGTCTCATCATCCAGAGAGCTTCAGATAACACATCAAAGTGTGCCCAAACACGGGGGTCTTAGCCAAACATCAACAGAAACATACACATGTAGCAGCACCTGCTTTGCTTAGGGAACAGAGGTCCTGCTGTGAGGACATCACTGTCTGAGGTGACTGAGAGACAGGGGAATAGGCCATCTCAGTGCACAGTGGCATTTGTGGTGGTGGAGAGCAGGGCAGAGCTCAGCAGACCTGAGGAAGAAGTGGTTCCTTTACCTCCGCTGTTTCTCTGTGGAAGTGATATGTGGGGGTGCGGGTGACCGGACAGGCAGCAAATAGAGGAAGTAAATGCTATCAAAATAGAGGAGCGAGGAGGAAACAAAAGTTCTCCTAACAGAAACTCAGAGAGGTCGGGCAAAGCTAAACATTGGACTACTCTCCATGTTGGTTTTTAGAATTGGGATTTCTCTCTGAAGGACAGCAGTGACCAGGGAAAGAGCCCTCCCTCTGGCAAGTGTGACACTTGCTGTTTGTTGTCAAAAGGCAAACATGTGAGCATTCCCGCATCCATCAGGAAGATCCATGGGAGGATGGGGAGGATGCTTCCAGAAGTTTTGTGTTCCTCTTTAGGCCACCTGGTTTGGCCACTACCGCAGATGAGGCTGGGCCCATGATTGCCTTGTAAACTCAGATCCCTAAAGAGGGTATGAGGCCAAAGTGTGCATCTGCATATCTAGGTTGCATAAGTCCACGTAGAGAAGAAATGCTGGTCTGAGAATAAGCAGATAGACTATAGTCATATCATGGAACTCCCAGAGGCTGCCTGCCATAGCATAGAAACATGGTATGTACGAAATTTCCCTTGTTTCAATCCCATATGTCCTCCCAGTTAGATCATCTAGCATTTAGTCACAAAACCAAATGTTCTCCTTTTGTCTAAGAATTTACAGAATAATCCATTTACCCATCTGTCTGCCCCATCACTGCCACACATGTCAGTTGTCAGTAGGTAGGCAATGGCTGACTAGATACTTGGATGGATTTAAAAGTTAATAAAGACAATGCAGGATACCATCCCAACAAAACATAATGAAGAGCTCATTGAGCCAGTATATATGTTATGGAGGGAATCTCAGAGATTCTGGGTCTCTTCAGACCACCCTTTTCTAGGTGTGGGAGGCAGTGAAGCATCCCAGAAGGAGAGAATGGGAAAAGGCAGGGTGCACCTAGTTCTGAGGTCTGTTTAGGATACAGGAAGCCATGCCCAAATTTGAGTAAACTGTGAGGCTAGAGAGGTTGATGGCGTACAAGACTTGATGGCATGCCACGGTTTTGAGATCTCCTCTTCTCGGTGTAGAAACTACACAGAAAATGCAAGGACTTTGTTTTCACAGGGATCAAGAGTCCCCTTTGAGAATTTAAAAAAAATTGTTTACAATACTCTAGAGTATGCTGTAATATTTCTTTGTCATCCTTACATGATTCTGTATTACTACTGGACACTTTCAGGCATCCCCAATCTGGGCACGCCCCTTTGTTTTCCTTCTAAAAATGCTAGCCCACATTGTGATGCTGTCCTATTGCCTTTTGTCCTCTTAAGTGCATGAAGTTGAGGATGACAGAAATCAGTCACAGCAGCCATTGAAAGTTTACTTAATGCCATATTCACTTTATATAAATGATGCCAAGGATTGCCATCAAGAGGCTAGTAGAACACTTCAGAACTCAGTAGCTCTTCACTCTCAACTCCAAGAGATCTTTAAAAAAAGAACCCTCCTTGAGATAAATATTTGTGTGTGTATATGTGTGTGAGTGTGCATGCACGCACATCCATGTGTGCATACCCCAGTACCTGTCTGTGTGTGTGCACATGGATTTGGAAGGCAGAGGTCAATATCAGGCATCTTTTATGACTGAGTCTTGAGCAAACCAAATCAGCTAGACTGACTGGCCAGAGAGTCTCAGAGATCCTCCTGTCTCTTCCTTCTCATCTCAGGCATCACAAGTATAGGCCACCATGCCCATGCTCAGCTTTTTAAAAAAAAAAAACTTGATTCTTTGTGGATTTCACATCACACATTCCAATCAACCCCACTTATCTATCTTCCTGTCCCCTGGCATCTACCATCTGCCCTTGCAACCTCCCCTCCAAAAGTAAACAAATTAAAAAAGAAAACCCAAACAAACAAAAGAAACAAAACAAAAAGAAGAGAGAAATCTTGTCATGGAAGCTATAGTGTGACCCACTGATATACACAGTTTACCCTTTAGTTTTTTCATCTTTATCAGCAA
The DNA here is from genome assembly GCF_943737965.1 of Phodopus roborovskii. Taxonomy (NCBI): domain Eukaryota; kingdom Metazoa; phylum Chordata; class Mammalia; order Rodentia; family Cricetidae; genus Phodopus; species Phodopus roborovskii. The sequence goes on from NW_026126444.1 coordinate 664,075, forward strand.
GTGTTCATTGCCAGGCTTCATTGATCTGGCTCGAGGCCTCTAGTTTGTGCTACATTACTGATAAATCATTCTTACTAGGCTCCTCTTGGATATTCTGCTGTTGAACTGTGTCATGGAGACCCTGCTGTTTTGGATCTGTATATTCATTACCTTCACATGCTCCAACAGTTCATAGATTTGTTGAGTGTTGGGCTGGAACATAGCCCTGGTTCTGGGCTTTGGTAGTAGCTGGCTTGGTCAGCTCGCAAGCTTTCAATCGTCATCACTACCCCGATGAGCTCTCCAGCCCTGCCTGGGTTAGCTCATCCAATGCAGCCTACAGTAGGGAGCCTGGCTAGTTCTCCTGTTCTTGGATCTTCATATCTAGGTCCCCTCACTCCTATCACCAGGGCCAGCTCTACTGCTTTTCCATGGCAAGGCGCAGGGTCCTCCAATCTGATTTCTGTAGAGGGCATCTGAGGAGGTTGTATACTGCATCTCCTGCTATCATGTCCTCAGGGTTGGTTCACCTGAGACACTGACAACAAACAGGGCCCCATCTCCTGTGTGCTGTAGCTGGTCTGGGCCAGGGATAGTTTTCTTACTCTCATGAGCCTGGGGTTATGCTTAGCTTTTTATACAGGTTCTGGGATCACATGCTTGTGTGGCAAGCACTTTATTGACCAATCCATCTCCCCAATCCCCTTACTTCTTTCAAATGCATCATTCTACATCTTCACCAAAGCAATTACAGCAAGGAGTATCTGTAGCTGGGAAGAAAATGATGACCCTTAAATAGTTACCATCACAACAGTTCATTTCTAGTGCCCTTCTGCCTATAGCATTCCGGGGATCAAGAGATTTATAAGAATAAGAACAATAACATTTGGGATTTGAACATGTTTTGAAACCCTTACAGTACCTCAGAATGCAATCTTATTTGGAAATGAGTCATTATGAATATAATAGTTAGGTTGAAATCAAACTGAAGTAAATGTATCCTTAACCTAATGATGGGTGACCTTGCAAGAAGATAGCATGCAGACACTCAGAGGGAACATCATTTGATAACAGATGCAAATGCTACAGTGAGACAGCTACAAGTCAAATGATGCCAACATTGTCAAACACAGCTAGCCATTAGGAAGTAAAAGGAGGAGTCTGCCCAGAGTCTCAAAGGGTGCATGGTCCTGCTGCCATTTTGACTTTAACATCTTAGGTTGTGAAAGAATAAAAGAAGGAATTGCAAAATGTCTTCCATCACATGAACCACTTAGTGATATCCTTTATAACAGCTCTAAGAAACTAAGAGAAGATGTATAGTCTAAAAGGGATGGAGAGCCTTTCTGCCCAACCTTCCTGTCCAGGGGCAATACTCTCACTGGAGTTAAAGGCTGGATAATATCCCTAGGCAGCAAGTTCCATTTTAAGTGTGTTGCTGAGTATCATGGGTTCCCAATAATGCCGTAATTAAGCCCGATGTTAAATTAGGAGCAAAATTTCACAACAGTGAGGGGAATTAAAATATGGAGAACATTCAGCTTCATAAAAATTCTCATTTTCTATGACCCTTTCCAGCCTCCTTCCATTTGTACACATCGATGTGCTCTTGAAGCCTCAGTCCACGGACATTTTTCATCTTAGTGTCTCCTTCATGATCCAGTTGGGTGTGGCTCCACATCATGCCACTTCTTGTGGTCATTTATTTTAATACTTTAAATTTATGAATTTATTTATTACTCATTTATTTATTTGTGTATGTATGTGTGTGTAGGTGTGCCAAAGTGTGCTTGTCAAGATCACAAGACAATTTGTATGGCTCTGGGATTGAACTCAGATCATCAAATGCGGCAGCAGTCACTTTACTTACTAAGCTATCCTGCCCTTGGAAGTTTTTGTTTTTTTGTTTTGCTTGTTTCTTCTCTTTATGTTACTTATTTAGATAATATTTCAAAGGACATTTTTGTGTATAAATTGTTTATTTCTTTTGTGCTAATCTACTTTTGCCATTATGTTCTAGAACAGGTGTATCAGCTCCAATGATAAAAATAATGTTAAAGATATTTGCATATAAATAAAATATGTATATGTGTATATTCACATATTATATAACATGTATAACTTGATGCTATGATATATATATATATATATTCCATCAAAAAATTACTGATTTAATGAGGCAAATTCACAAATCTATTACCTCACATCATCACCTCTGTGTGTGTGTGTGTGTGTGTGTGTGTGTGTGAAGAGCACCTGCTCATTTAGCAGGAATCCCATGCCTACCTGTGGACTTTGTGTTGAACTTCAGATCACTAGTCTTGCTCATCCCACAGCTAATGGTATTTTTTTTTTTTACAAGAATATAACCAAAGTTAATTGCCACTATGTGTGTATTTTATTTCCTGAGCTTGCAATGTGTTTATTTCCTTGGTAGGACTGGCCTTGTGCTAATTAACTCTCCCCCTCTTTTCTGTAGCTCCTCTTGTAGTGGTTGGTTAAACATTATGCATTGTAGGTATTAAATCGCCCTATCTGTGCCATATTTTTGGAAATACCTTTTGGTTACATTGGTGGCTTTCTTTTTGGAAGAGAAACTGTTAGTTTCCTGAAGAGAAACTGTTAGTTAGTTTGAGCTTTTGATTCTTTGAAAGTTAGATTATTTATTTGATACATATCAAGAACTATTTCTCCACAAGTATGAGTTACACTTTTACCTATTTGGGTTTACTTTTTTATACCATTTGGGGGCAATGTGAATGAACTTTTCTCTAAGTTCTTATCTAACTGTATAAAATGGCCACTTACATAGGCACTAAGTGTTCTACTTCATTTTCATAATGTCTTTCTTAAAAATAAGTTAATGATTTGTTTATTTTTATGTTACACGAATGAGTGCTTGACAACAGTGTATGTCTGTGCACCATTTGCTTGCCTGGTGCCTTTAGAGGCCATAAGAGGGCAACTGATCTTCTGGAGCTAGAGGTGCGTAGGTAAGTGCTGGGAACCAAACCTGGGTCCTCTGTATGAACAGCAAGTGCTTTTAATTGCTGAGCCTCTCTCTAGGCCCTTGATGATTTCTTGATAATATGCTAAATTACCTAATATACTTCTTTCTATTGTAAAAATTATTTTTCTTTACCACTGGAATATTATAGTTTTCACCATCATTGCTATTATTATTATCATTATCATGTGGTATAACTTCTAATACATCTGGTTCTTCCATCATTGCCTATTTTTTCCAGAACTTTATTCAAATGTGATTTCATAAGCTCCCTTTTCCCATGAACTTTGGATTACTCTTTCTGGTTCTAAATTGAGATTACCTGCTAGTGGGTTAGGGTCAATTTAAATTTACATTCATTATTGGGTGGGTCAGTGTAGACTGTAGGAATAATTTCTTTGAAATGGTAGCTAGGTGGAAAGCACTGGATTTATAATTAGGTTGTAACTGGGTATGAATGCCATTCTGTCTCTTGCTAACTTGTCCAGGTTATCAAACCATCCAGATCTTGACTTCTCTTTTGCTACACAGGCATGGAAAGGCTAACCTAAGAGGGTACCTTAATTAAATGGAATGTAAAACACATAGCACATGCCTGTCACATTGTAATTTTACTGTTGTTTTCTTCCATTCATGGCTACAGCTTCATGAGACCTTAAACTTATTCCAATTCTTAATGTATTATGCGCATTGTATTTGCTTCCTTACACTGCTCAGCTGTTTCTTGCTCATATAGAATCTTGTCTTTTCATCTTATTCTCATACTTGTCCTGAAAAATCTTGCCTCTTTCCTGGTTCCTAAGGACTTTTGTGTGGGCATAGCTTGACTTGGGGGATTTTATTTTTTGTTTTCTTACTTTTTTTCTTTTTTCTTTCTTCCTCCCCCCTTAGGACCCTTGGCTGTTCCCAAAGGAATGGTAGAGTGATGCATCACCCAAGTTAGGGGCTTCTCTTTCTTTACTCCTTTGAAGACTTCATCCTTGGCTTTCTGGGCCTCTCACCACATTCTCTGTTTCTTGACTCCCACCCAGGTCCCAGCCAGAATCCAAGCCACCCAAGCAGCTATGGTATTTTCAGCTTGGAGTTTCCTTTGGTCTCTTAGTCACCACAGCACATGTCCATTTTCCAAGTCACCAGGCCACTTGAGAGCAGGAAAGCATGAGGCATGACATCTGGCTGAGACATTTGAAATCTGAGTTCTCACCTTGACCACCACTGGCCAGTTGTCAATCACTAATGCATTTCTACTTCATCCTTCCAAAGAGGATCTAAAGTTGTTTTATAATTACAGTAAATAAAAGAAGAAATGATGAAGATAGTGGGGGTGGGGGAGAAACAGACTTGGGAATGACAAGGACACAAATCTAAACCACTTGAGTACTTCTTCATGGGCACAGTTGACCTTGGGTTTCATATCGGTCAGGGGGAACAGAGAAATACTTTAGGTGGAAGATTTTATCTCCAAAATTGAGTTTCACTGTGGATAAATGAGACTAAAAACACTGACATCACAGGATTGCCCTGAGGATGAAATGAAGGTGCAATATGTCTTACAGTGGGAGCTGTGTGTGTGTGTGTGTGTGTGTGTGTGTGTGTGAGAGAGAGAGAGAGAGAGAGAGAGAGCAAGAGAGAGAGAGAGAGAGAGAGCAAAAGAGAGAGAGAGAGCGAGAGAGAGCGAGAGAGAGCGAGAGAGAGCGAGAGAGAGCGAGAGAGAGAGAGAGAGAGAGAGAGAGAAGAGGATAGTCTCATGGAGACTCCCCAGGAACTGTCTACCTTGACTTTTGTGATAGTCTCCCACTAGCACAGAGCTCACTGAATAGTCTAGGCTGGATGGACAATGAGTCCCATAGAGCTTCCAGAACCTACCTCCCTTGCACTGGGATTATAACCACAGGCCATCATGTGTGGCTTTTGTACATGGCTTCAATTCCTCCTACTTACAAATGAAGAACTTTAACCACCCAGCCATCTCACCAGCCCCATGTGATGCTTTACTGCTATTGTTGTTTCTCAGCCTGTGTTGCTTTGAAATCTGATACACTGCCTGACTAAGCCTCCCAGCTCAGACCCCTTTCTCAGTGTGGCACAGGACAAACCACATGGATACATACATAGTCAACTGTAACCCTGATGGACATATGCAGAAGGAGAAGTTAGTTTGCATGTCCCGAAGAAGATGGCAGGTAAGCACAATGCTGTTCCTTTGTGTCAGTCCTCATCACAGTCCACTTCCTGGGAGGAGAACCAACCTCCAAAGAACGGACTTGTAGAGTTGAAAGGGAGCCTGCTGAGCCCATCAGTGTGTCTCTTCAGAATGGTGGGTAAACTGAGTTAGGCTTGATGCTCTCACTCCATTTCTTTTTTTCTTAAAGGGTTCAAGCACAGGAGGGGATAGCGTGGAATTAAAATAAAAGGGAAAATGCTATTTTATTTATAGTTTAGGGAAGCGAAAGTCGGTTGGAGCACCGGCCGTTCATTGTTTCACCGTTACCACCCTCAGCCACCAGAGAATGCCTATGCCTCTCCTTCCCTCTGCTGGCCCTGGCAAGTCAGGCCCTCGCCATGCCACAGCCAACAGGGAGAGCCCAACTGCTCTATACAAAAGAAGGAAATCTCAGTGGAGAGAAATATAGGATTTTAAAGGGTCTTGTTTTCCTAAGCACATCTATGTTTTGACACAGCATCTTCAAGCCCATCTCTAGAATATTTAAAACTTGCAGAGGAGTTGCCTTCCAAGGTTGCACATGTGCCCTGGGCCCTCGGTGGAGCACTAATTTATTTTGAGTGGCAGTGTTTAACACTCTGATCACAGGCCGAGTTCCTAGCAACCAACCACTCACATTCACAGGAGCTAGGCACAGTCAAGCTGGTTATGATGAGTCTACACCAGCCCAGTTGGTTACATTCCGCAGCTCCCTCTTGCAGGCCACTTTGTGTCAGACTCAGGGTTGGTGCTTTCTTACATGCCTTCATCTTAGCATCTCATCAGCCAGAGGGAATGTTAGTAGCAGCTGCCCCTTATTCACAAGAGCATGCAGAAGAGTGAGCCAATCTACTCAAGGTCGTGGTTGTAAGCTTGCAAAGGTGGCAGGCCTTGGCACTGCTTCTTTGAAACCGTTTCCTTCCACTTTGGGTAGAAAGATAGAAGAAGTTGGTGGGAAAGAAACAAATAAATGTGGACCCCAAACTAGTCAACAAATCTGAGACAAGCTTCATTTCCTCCAGGCTCTGGTGTGGTCATCCAGTGGCAGCTGGTGTAACCATGTGCATGAGCAAAGTGCATACAAGGAAGCTGGGTGCTGAATGGCATCTTCTGGCTGCTGTTGGTGCAACCTGATGACCCTAAACTGTTCATTTGTGAAGTCCTAAGCAGCAAAACCCTACTCTGTGTTTCCTCTCTCCTCTGTCCCATTTCCCTTTCTGAACCGGTCACTCGGGCGCTCGATTCCATCACATCTGTATGCACTTGGGATCTGCAACCCCACCAGCTGCAGAAGCATGCCACTCATTGTCATTTTTGGAAACCAGAAATGATCAGTCACACAACAGTGATTAGATGAAGCTTGTAATTAGTGTTTGCTGTAGTCAGCGGCGTGGTATTTTGGGGACAAACAGCCACTCCATGCTACATATAGCTTGGAATTTGTGGGTTTGGTATAACCTGCCATTGTATGGTCAAGGAAGCAAAGGAGAAAGGGGAGACAGAGAAAAGATGAAAGGAAAGAGGTTAGGAAGGCCCCTCCTCTCAGTCAATCTTAAAGCTTACAGGAACCACAGAAATTTGGAGTGGACTTGCTTCAAAGTGGGACCCATTAGATGTCAAGTGTGGCCTGGTTCCTTGGTGGAACAGTTCTTTCTTGACAGCTGGAGATACTTGACTCCCAGTGAGAGACTCAACCTTCATCAGGCTCAAGGGAGAATCCTGATGAGAGCCAGGACATGATGGAAGAATCCTAAGTTCAGTTCTCCAGTGACTCATCTTCACAGGCTGACTTACATGCCCTCTGTCAGATGTGGCGTTGGTGAAGATCTTTTCTCATTCTGGGGGCTTTTTGACTGTGTCTTTTGCCTTACAGAAGCTTCTCCATTTCAGGAGGTCCCATTTATTAATTGTTGATCTCAGTGTCTATACTACTGGTGTTATGTTCAGGAAGCAGTCTCCTGTACTAATTCATTCAAGGGTACCTCTCACTTTCTCTTCTAAGTGGTTCAATATTGCTGGATTTATTTTGAGGTCTTTGATCCATTTGGACTTAAGTTTTGTGCATGGCGATAGATATGGATCTATCTAAAGTCTTCTACATGCCAGCACGCGGTTATACCAGCACCATTTGTTGAAGATGCTTTCTTTCTTCCATTGTGTAGTTTTAGCTTCTTTGTCAAAAATCAGGTGTTTGTAGGTGTGTGGGTTAATATCAGGGTTTTAATTTGATTCCATTGGTATACCTGTCTATTTTTGTGCCAGTACCAGGCTGTTTTCAGGACTGTAGCTATATAGTAGAGCTTGAAGTAGGGGATGGTGATTCCTCCTGAAGTTCCTTTAGTGTACAGGGTTGTTTTGGCTATCCTGGGTCTTTTGTTTTTCTGTATAAAGTTGAATATTGTTCTTTCAAGGATTGTGAAGAATTGTGCTAGGATTTTGATGGGCATTGCATTGAATCTATAGAATGCTTTTGGCAACATTGCCATTTTTACTATGTTGATCCTACCTATCTAAGAGCATGGGAGATCTTTCCATTTTCTGTTATCTTCTTTAATTTCTTTCTTTAAAGACACAGAGGTCTTACTATATAGATCTTTTACTTGTTTGGTTAGCATTACCCAGAGATATTTTATATTGTTTATTGCTATTATAAAGGGTGATGTTTCTCTGATTTCTTTCTCAGCCCCTTTATCATCTGTATATAGTAGGGCTCCTGATTTTTTTTTAGTTAATTTGTATCCTGCCACTTGACTGAAGGTGTTTATCAGCTGTAGGAGTTCCCTAGTAGAGTTTAGGGTCACTTACGTAAACTATCATATCATCTGCAAATAGTGAAAGTGTGACTTCTTTCTTTCCAATTTTTATCCCCTTTATCTCATTTTGTTGTCTTATTGCTCTAGCTAGTACTTCAAGTACAATATTGAAGAGATATTGAGAAAGTAAGAAGCCTTGTCTTGTTCCTAATTTTAGAGGAATTGCATTGAGTTTCTCTCTATTTAGTTTGCTGTTGGCTGTTGGTTTGCTGTATTTTGCTTCTATTATGTTTAGGTAAATTTCTCTGTCTCTGATCTCTTCAAAACCTTTATCACGAAGGGGTGTTGGATTTTGTCAAAGGCTTTTTCAGCATCTAGTGAGATAATCATGTGGTTTTTCTTTCTCAGTTTGTTTATATGGTGGATTATAATGATGGATTTTTGTATATTGAACCATTCCCCTGCATCCTTGGAATGAAGCTTACTTGGTCATGGTGGATGATTTTTCTGATGTGTTCTTACATTCAATTTGCCAGTAGTTTATTGAGTATTTTTGCATCAATATTCATGAGGGATATTGGTCTGTAGTTCTCTTTCTTAGTTGTATTTTTGTGTAGCTTGGTTACCAAGATAATTGTTGCCTCGTAAAAAAAAGTTTGGCAAAGACCCTTCTGCTTCTATTCTGTGGAATACTTTAAGGAGTATTGGTATTATCTGTTCTTTAAATTTTTGATAGAATTCTGCACTGAAAACATCTGGCCCTGGGCTTTTTTTTTTGGTTGGGAGACTTTGGATGGCTGCTTCTATTTCATTAGGGGTTATAGGTCTATTTAAATTGCTTATCTGTTCTTGATTTAATTTTGGTAAGTGATATCTATCCAGAAAATTGCCCATTTCTGTTAAATTTTCAAACTTTGTGGAGTACAGGTTTTCAAAGTATGACCTGAAAATTCTCTGTGTTTCTCAGTGTCAGTTGTTATGTCCCCCTTTTCATTTCTGATTGTGTTAATTTGCATTCTCTCTCTCTCCCTCTCTCTCTCTTTCTTTCTCTCCGTTAGTTTGGATAAAGTTTTGTATATCTTGTTGATTTTCTCCAAGAATCAACTCTTTGTTACATTGATTCTTTGTCTCTATTGATTCCAGCCCATAAATTGATTATTTCCTAGTGTCTACTCCTCCCAGAGTGAGTTTGCTTCTTTTTGTTCTAGAGTTTTCAGTTGTGCTGTTCATTCTCCAATGTGACTCTTCTCCAGTTTCTTCATGTGGGCACTTAGTCCTATGAACTTTTTCCTCTTAGCACTGCTTTCAAAGTGTTCCAGAAGTTTGAGTATGTTGTGTCTTCATTCTCATTGAATTCTAGGAAGTCTTTTCTTTATTTCTTCATTGATCCACAAATGGTGCAATTGTGCGTTGGTCAGTTTCTATGAGTGTGTATGGTTTATGCAGTTTGTATTATTGTTGAATTCTAACTTTAAAGCGTTGTGATCTGATAAGATACAGGGGGTTATTCCAATTTTTTTTGTACCTATTGAAGTTTGCTATATAGCTGAGTGTGTGGTGGATTTTAGAGAAGGTTCCATGTGGTGCTGAGAAGAAGGCATATTCTTTGTGTTTGGATGGAATATTCTATAAATGTCTCTTAAACCCAATTGGGTCATAACTACTTCTGTGTAGTGTTGAGAGTAGGGTGTTGAAATCTCCCACTGTAAGTGTGTGAGGTTTTATGTACAATTTGAGTTTTAGTAACGTTTCTTTTACAAATGTGGGTGCCTTTGTATTTGGGGCATAGATGTTCAGAATTGGGACTTCATCTTGATGGATTTCTCCTGTGATGAATACAAAACCATCTTCATCTATTTTGATTGATTTTAGTTTAATGTCCACTTTGTTAGATAATAGGATTTCTACATTGGCTTGTTTCTTGGGTCCATTTGATTGGAAAATCTTTTCCAAGCTTTATCTCTGAGGTAATATCTGTCTTTGAAGGTGAGGTGTGTTTCTTGTATGCAGAGGAAGGATGGACTCTATCTTCATATCCATTCTGTTAGCCTGTGTCTTCTTATAGGCAAGTTAAAACCATTAATATTGAGGGATATTAATGGCCATTGATTGTTAATTCTTGTTTGTTTTAGATTTGTTATTGTTGTTGGAATTGTGTGTGGATCTTCCCCACCCCCATTTTTCTTTTGGCTATTGATAAAGTCCATCATGGTTTTGTGGGTATAGTTAACTTCCTTGGGTTGGATTATTCCTTCCAGAACTTTCTGTGGGGCTGGATTAGTGGACTTGTATTGTTTAAATCTGGTTTTGTCATGGAATATCTTGGTTTCTCCATCTATAGTGATTGAAAGCTTTGCTGGGTATAGTAGTCTAGGCTGGCATCTGTGATCCTTAGTGTTGGTATAATATCTATCCAGGACCTTCTGGCTTTCAGAATTTCCATGAAGAAGTCAGGTGTAATTCTGATAGGTTTGCCTTTATATGTTACTTGGTCTTTTCCTTTGATGATCTTAATATTCTTTCTTTATTCTGTATCTTTGGTGTTTTGATTATTATGTGGCCAGGGAAATTTTATTTGTGATCTACTCTATTCGGTGTTCTGTAAGCTTCTTATACTTTCATTGGCATGTCTTTCTTCAGGTTCAGAAAGTTTACTTATATGATTTTGTTGAATATATTTTCTGCTCCTTTGAGTTGGGTTTCTTCACCTTATTTTATATCTATTGTTCTTAGGTTTAGCCTTTTCATGGTGTCCCATATTTCCTGGATATTTTGTGTCAGGGATTTGTTGGACTTAAGATTTTCTTTGATCGATGACTCTATTTCTCCTAGTGTATCTTCACTGCCTGAGACTCTCTCTTCCATCTCTTGTATTCTGTTGGCTATGCTTATATCTGTAATTCCTGACCATTTGTCCAGTTTTTCTATTTCCAGCATTCCCTCAGATGGTTTTTTTATGTTTATTTATTTATTTATTTAGTCTCTGTTTCAACTTTTAAGCCTTGCCTTGTTTGAATTGTTTCTTGCAATTTTTGGTTTGTGTTTTCTTTCATTTCTTGATTTTTTTCTGTTTGTTTTTTCTTCCATTTCCTTAAGGGATTTTCTCATTACCTCTATCATCATAAAGTTGTTTTTAGGCTCATTCTTTTCTGCTTCATCTCTGTTGGGAGGTTCAGGTTTGCTGGTGTGGAATCCCTGACTCTGGTGGCATCATGTTAAACTTTCTGTTGTTTATTGTGGTTTTATACTATCTTCTACTCATCCCATTCCTTCCTCCAATGAGTACTCCAGGACCAAGGTTCTCTTTCGGTGGGTGCAAGCAGGTCCAATATTCCAATGGCTCCTCTCTGCTAGGACTCCTTCTGTGGGTAGAGGTGGGACAACATGGATCTTAACAATAAAAACCCTTTGGCTCAGAGATTTTAAGTGATTGACATGTTTTGCAAAGGGCTGCAGGTTATCTGCTATGGTCAACAAGAATGGAAATCCTGGGATGAGTCTGCCCCTTCAGAAATCACTGGGGATTAAAACCTCTCTGGAATGGTTGCATTTTGACAACTTCACCCATGTTAAGTATGTCTTCTCGGTTCTTTTCTGCTTATCTCGGTCATGCTTTAACTTTGTCTTCGGGTGACTATTGCTATGATGAAACACCATGACCAGAGACACTTGGGGAGGAAAGGGTTTCTTCTTCTTATGCTTCCACATCACAGTTCATCTTCAAAAGATGTCAGGTCAGGAACTCAAGCAGGGCAAGGACATGGAGACAGGAAATGATGCAGAAGCCATGGTAGGATGCTGCTTACTGGCTTGTTCCCCATGGTTTGTTCAGTCTGCTTTCTTATAGAGCCTAGAAATACCAGCCTCGGGATGGTACCACCAATAATGGGCTGGGCCCTCCCCCATCAATCACTAATTAAGAAAAAGCCCTACAGGTTTGTGAGCAGCCCAATCTATGGAGGCATTTTCTCTATTGAGGCTCTCTCCTCTCAAATGACTCTAGCTTAAGTCAAGTTGATATAAAACTAGTCACTCCTAGCATACTATCAATTGGTTAAAGCTCTTGTCCTTGTCTCCATCTTTACTGAATTTATAACTAAGTTTGAGATCTGTTTTCCTGATATCATATATCTTAATAAAACATGGGTAAGACATGGAATTGTTTGGGTTATATCAGGGAGAACATCTGGATATTTTAAAACATCTGGTCAGTTTTACAAAGAAAAATAAAACAATATTTTGTATCTGAGTGTCTGGAATTATGGAACGTAGGCAATGTCTGAATCACCAACATGTCTTTCAGAGTTTAGAACTTAGAAGTCTGTCTACTTGTGCCTCCTGCCTATTTTCATCTTTACAGTTTATTGTAGCCATGGCAAGGTATTTGATTTGAAATCAGCATTGAAATGGATGGTTTATCATTTGACATTTTATTTCTGGGGAAAAAAATGAAATAGGCTGTCTTTCTTGTTTATTTACAACATAGTAACAGTGTTAGGAGGAGTGATTGATCCAGATTACCATGGAGAAATTGGATTGCCTTTCCACAATGGAGGTAAGAAAGATTATGTTTGGAGTGCAGGAGATTCTTTAGGGCATCTCTTGGTGCTACCATGTTTCATGATTAAAGTCAATGAGAAGCAAAAACAGCTTAACCCAGCCAGGATGACAAAGGGCACAGACCCATCAGAAATGAAGGTATGGGTCATTCTTCCAAGAAAAAAAAAAAAACCCAAGATCTGCTGGGGCTCTTGCCAAGAGTGGAGGAATGGGTAGTAAAGGAGAGTAGTTATAAACACTAGCTAAGGACACATAAGCAGTTGCAAAAATGAGGATTATAGTTGACATGAGGGTGTCTATTGCATTTTGTTAAGAATATGTTTCTATATTTTTGGTCGTGGGCCTAACCTTTCATGGCTGAGCCATCTCTCCAGCCTTCCCCTCCCCAAAGTTTCTACAGATATTATGTTTTTTCTTTTAAATTTCTTTCTCATATGCTGTAACATCAGTTAAGAGAATATCTACCTATTCTAAATTTATAATGCATTTGTGGTTCTAGTAGGGATAGTTATATTATGTTAGGCATAATTATGACCTGGTTAAATGTACAATATATTTGTTATTGTACATGGAATAGTTATATTATGTTTAGGTGGCATGATAACCTGGTTGTTGTTTTCATTTGAAAATTAATTATGACATAAGGAAATATGCTTCTGTGTCAAGATGATAAGAGGTGGCCCTATAATAGCTATTATTAGTTGTTAACTTAGCTGCATCTGGAATGAACTACAATCCAGATATGGAGGGCATACCTATGAAAGATTTTTTTTTTTTTACTTGGTTTGAAGTGGGTGAATCCATATTTAGTCTGGACCTTTGAGGTAGGAAGACACATCTTTGCTTCAGATCTTAGGCTGGAAGACACACATGCCTGTAATTCAGATCTTAAGGAGGTAAGACATACCTCTAGTCTGGGCCACACCTGCTGGAAGCCTATATAAGGACATAGACGAAGAAAGCTAATACTCCTTGTCTGCTTGCCCTCACCATGCTAGCATCCATTCCTTCACTGCCATTAGAGTGTAATTCTTTGGGATTCCAGCATATACTGAAGACCGGTCAAGACATTCAGCCTTGTGGATTGAACAACTACTGGATTCTTTGACTTTCTATTCACAGACAACCATTGTTGAATTAGCTGGACTTTAGTCTATAAGTTATTACAATAAATCAAATGTGGTATGTGTGTGTGTGTGTGTGTGTGTGTGTGTGAGAGAGAGAGAGAGAGAGAGAGAGAGAGAGAGAGAGAAAGAGAAAGAGAGAGATTCATTCTCATAAATTCTGTTACTTTAGAGAACTCTGACTAATACCTATGATAAGCCTCTTTCTAAATTGATATTCTACATGAGACTTGAGGACAAGAAGGAAACCAAGACAATAAAATAAAAATAAAATTTAAACAACAACAACAACAAAAATCCAAAGCAAATAAACAAAATCCTTCCATGGCCCCCGCCTTTTTTTTAGCTTCTTTCATTGCCTGTCCCCTCTAAAAAGATTTCCAAGTTCATCTTCACTTTCTCACATGAAGACCACTCTACTAAACAATGGGATATCTTTGCCCTCCATCATCCAGTCTTCCTTGGATTCCCAATGGGCCTGGCATTGGTTGGTGATTTCTTTAGCTTCAGAATCTCTCTTTCTTGATTTCTGTAGGCACCATCTCTTCTGATGAAATGGTTATAGTGTCTACCTCCAGGAATATTTATGATGGGAAGAATAGCATGGAAGGCAAGTCAATCATAGAGAAGGCTACCTGGGCCACCTTTCTGGGCTCCATTCTATGGGCCAAGCTTTCTGAGAATGAATTGGAAATACAGAGCAGTTTGTGTAGAAATCCTGGTATTAACACTCCACATAATTGGCAAAAATGGAGACTAGACCTCTCACCCAAGTACAAAATGCCTTTAGGTGAAAGTAGAAAAAAAAAAGGAACAAACAAAACAAAACAAACAAACAAAAGCCTTGCCAGCAACCTCCTGCCTAGTTTAGTGGAACATGCTCAGGCAAGCACTGTCAGCTGAGCCCCTGGAATCAGAGGGTATGGATGTAACATTCTTTCCTTTGGTGATTCATTTTCTTATCTAAATTTAAAACCCTTACTAGTCCTTTTAAGTAGTTTATTGGTTACAGAGAAATCACAAAACACAACTGAATTCTGAGTTCCTGAAACACAGAAAATAGGAAATTTCTCTTTTCCTACTTATCATCAATATTTTATGGATAGTCTTTGGCCATGGAATCAAATTATAAGAACCCACCTGAATTTATAACTGATATTAAGAGAAAATAATTTTCATACCATCTCCCTAAATAAATATTGAACAAGTGTTTAACAGGAACTGTTGGAAGGTGTCACAAATTAGGATCCTGCCAGCTCTGTTCCCACCTCATAAAGATGAGTTAAATGTGGAGAAGAAAAAACATGCCCTGAGAACACGAGGAAGAAAAAAGAGCTCCCTCAGCTCAGGTCAGGACAGGTGTGGCTAGTAGAAGAGGTGGGAATGCCAAGTTTTGGGACAATGAATTGTCTGTGTTTGACAGTCAGAGGTTGTAAGACTGGAGCACTGGGGATCAAGTGGACGTTGATAGAATGTGATGTGTTTAGGTGACAAGTTGACAAGGGGTAGACTGGTGGTGGTTAATACTCACTGTCAAGTTGACTAGACATTGAACTGTCTAGGAGTCACACATCTGGGTATGTCTTTGAGGGAGCCCTAGAGATTAACTGGAGAAGGAGAACTCTAACCTTAGTGTGAGTGGCACCACTGCATGGGCTGGGATCTCAGACTGAGTAAAAGGAGAAAGGAGAAAGCTAGCATTTGTCTCTCTGATCCTTGTTAACTGCAGAAACCACATGACTCTCTTGCCATGGTGGATTGTCCTCTCAAACTGTGAGTCAGAATAAACCCTTTCCTTCCTTATTCTGCACTCACCTAGTATTTTGTCATAGCAGTGACAAAAAGGGTGTCCAGGGTTGGAATACATGAACAGAGCATATGAGGGGAATAGAGGTGAGAGCCGCAAACATCAGACTTCAGTAAAGAGTGATCTAACTAAGGACACAGACATGTCCAGGAGAAAGACCACCTGAAGATATGGGGGGAAGATGGCTTTCTTACATCTGTTTCATCTCCTTGGGCAAAATGTCATGAATGGAGTAGCTTAGGAGCAAGGGTGTAGAAGTCTAAAACAGATACCACAGGATTCAGTGTCTGGTGACAGGCAGAGTTTTGGTTCATAGCACCTTTCAGCCTGTCTTCATGTGCTGGAAGGGGTGAGGGGCTCTGACACATATAAAAGCACTCATCTATTTATGAAGTCTCCATACCCACACCCAGAGTCTGCACCTGTCATGCTTTGCTGTGGAAGACTCGGTGACTAAGATGTGCTCCAAAACATATATCCAAAACATATAGCCATGATGACACCACCCACCAGTCAGCTTAGGAACATGGCTGGGCCAGATCTTGCTGGCAATTGGATGCTCCTTCAGTCTCTCCAAGCTGCTGCCACTGACCCTCCCAGACTCCAGGGGACAGAAAGTGCCAACAGGGGACCCAGATCTATTTTCTAATTGTTCTGATGCATGTTTTCTCCCTGTCAATGTCATCAGGCCCTTCTTACCTTAGCCTGAGTTACTATGCCATTATTCAGCCACCACTACCCCCATCCACTTCCTTCAAAGCGTTGGTTTAATGTTCTGCAAATACAGCTCTGATCGTGCATTTCATGTGCTTTATCTTTCTCTCTATGTGTGTGTACACATGCACTCACATGCAGGACATCCTGACACATGTGGAGACCAGATGTTGTATTTGGTGTATTTCTTCTATCACTCCGTCTTACTTTTGTTTTAATTTAAATTTCACTCTTATGTTTTGTTTTGGGTGTGTGTGTGTGGTGAGGAGCGTGTGAGTGTATATGTACCACCACGGTGTTCACATGGGGATCAGAGGACAATTTGCCAATTTATACTTTGAGATGGGCTTTCCCACTGAACCTGGGATTTGCTGTTTTAAGCTAGACTGGATGGCCTCCTGTCTCCATCTACCCCTTCTACCCTTTCCTAGCACTGGGGTTACAGATACATGCTACTACATCTAGCTTCTTTTGGGGCTGTGAATTAAGATTCTCATACTTTCACAACAGACATCTAACCTACTTAGGCCATAGAGCCATTCCTTAGGCTCCCCACTTCTGAAAAGTTAAAGCTCAACTTCAGCCCCCCTCAATCTGTCACTCGTCAGCACTAGAGAGTTCTGTCATGCCCTCCTTTCTATGTCCACCGTAGGGATCTTAAGAAAACAACCTACTTCCTCATATGCTCCCTTTACTTTCCAAGCAAGAACTACACCACTGCTTTTGTTCCCGCTAAAGCAGGTCTGTCTACCTCTGCATGTGCAAAATCTTGTTGACTTCCCAAGTACAGCTCACATTTCCTCATCTATGAGGCTTTTCCAATCTTTCCAACTGACCTTTGTGGTGTCCATTTCTCAGTCCTACCACACTGTGTCTCATGGCTATTAAATTCTCTGCCTCTCACATTATAGGTATGTATGCTTGATGCATGTCATTTACGTGTTTGCACACTCCCTAAGCACTTTCTGGAGGAAAGCAGTCTGGTGGCTTAAAAAAGCAAAGACCCGTAGACCTACAGCACCTTTGTAATCTGTCTAGTCCTAACAATTTGTTAACCACAGAAGGGTAGAGAAATGCAATGTTTAATCTTCATGGACTGGATTTGAAATCACCTAAGAGTTGTATTTCTTTACTCTTAAAGAATATTCATTTATTTTTATGCATGTGTATGTTTTCCTGTGCATGTGTATGAGCGCCACTATTCACACAGGTACTGGCAGAAGCCAGAAAAGAGCATTGGATTCCCTGGAATTGGAGTTATGGATGGTTACAAGCTGCCATGTAAGTGCTGAGAATTGAACCTAAGTCCTCTGGAAGAGCAGCAAGTGTTCTAAACCACGGAGCCATCTCTCCAGCCCCTAGAAAACACATTTCTGTGTGTCTCTTTGAGAGCATTTCCAGAGATGTTTAATTGAAGGAAGACCTATCTTAAATGTGGGATGCACTACCTGAATGGATAAAAAGGCAAAAAGAAGAAAGATGGGCACCAGTGTTCATTTCTCCTTGTTTTTTTCTTTTCTTTTTTTTTTTTCAGGGTGATATTACTTGTTTTTTTTTTATTTATTTTATATAACCAAGTCCATTTAAATGAAAACAAACATTTATAGACAATATTTGGGAATTTGGGCATTGTTCTTTCCAAACTACTTCCTGCTGGTAAGGGGCACTGTCATGGGGGATTCGAAGAAGATTCAGAAATCCTGGTTGTAGTCTGTCAGGCTGCTTTGTCCAGCTGTTTTGAATGTAAGATCACCTGGTATTCTGTTTCAGGTGGTCTGGCTTGATCAAACCACATTAGTCTGGAAGGAATCCACATCTAGAGACAGAGAAAGAAATCAGAGAAACATCACCCTTTACAATAGCCACAAGCAACATAAAGTATCTTGGTTTAACACTTACCAAACAAGTAAAAGACCTATATAATAAGGACTTTGTGGATCTAAAGAAAGAAATTAAAGAAGATACCAGAAAATGGAAAGATCTCCCATGCTCTTGGATAGGTAGGATAAACATAGTAAAAATGGCAATCTTGCCAAAAGCAATCTACAGATTCAATGCAATCCCCATTAGAATCCCACCACAATTCTTCACTGACCTTGAAAGGATAATAATCAACTTTATATGGAAAAACAAAAGACCCAGGATAGCCAAAACAACCCTATTCAATAAAAGAACTTCAGGAGGCATCACCATTCCTGACTTTAAGCTCTACTACAGAGCTACAGTTCTGAAAACAGCCTGGTATTGGCATAAAAATAGACAGTTAGACCAATGGAATCAAATTGAAAATCCTGATATTAACTCACACACCTATGAACACCTGATTTTCGACAAAGCAGCTAAAATTATACAATGGGGCAAAGACAGCATCTTCAACAAATGGTGCTGGCACAATTGGATGAGGGTGTGTAGAAGACTGCAGATAGACCCATGTCTGTCGCCATGCACAAAACTCAAGTCCAAATGGATCAAAGACCTCAACATCAATCCAGCCACATTGAGCCTCTTAGAAGAGAAAGTAGGAACAAATTGGTATAGGAGACTGCTTCCTGAACATAACTCCAGGGGCACAGGTACTGAAACAATTAATAAATGGGACCTCTTCAAACTTAAAAGCTTCTCCTTGTTTTCTGAATGAGGTTGCAATATGAACAGCTTCATCACATTCCTTCTAGCATCTTTTCTGCTCCATGATGAATATGATCCTCTAAAACCCTGAGCCAAAATAAACCCTTCCTTAAGTTTTTCTTATAGGGTATCTACAGCAGCAGCAGCAGCAACAACAACAACAGCAACATAATAGCTCCTGTAGGACTCTTATCTCTTCCCTCATAAGTAGCAGCAATCAAAATTCAAGGAATCATCTGTGACCAAATGGGAAAGTCACTCCATCTCCACATTCGCTTCCTCATTTATAAAAACAGGAACAAGATAATCATGATAGTAATACAAGCTTGCAGCTTGTGTATAAGCTTGTAATATTGAGAAGTGTTTTGTAAAGAAAATAAAGTCCTTATAAGTATTCTTTGTATGTGCTGTGAAGGAGTAGGCATGTCTCCATCAGGCAAGGCATGGATTACCTCCAGAACTCTAGCCCTACACTGGAGTTTTTATTTGGGGCATTAACGAATGCATGACATGGTACAGCTCCTCTTCAAAGTGCTGTCAAACTTCTTAGAAGCATTATGGAGGCACAGGTATTACTGCTATGTTGCGGAAAGCAGGGACTTCTGATATATCCAAGCAAGGTCCCAGCCTCTGCCATGAAACCTCAGGGAGTCTTCTGGGGCCTGTGGGGACTGAACAGCTCTGGGGGAAGTGAACTGCCCTGGGAGCTAAGCCCCAGAAAACTGAGCTGCCATGGGTTAAAACTGGAGCAGTGTTTCCAGCTGGGCAGTCAGATTGATTTCCAGGATTTACTGGGACTCTGTTTCCCAGCTGGGCTGGACACAATCTCACATTCTGCCTCTGTGTGCCTGGCGGGTGACTGGGAGGATTTGGAATTTCTGGGGCTGAACTGGCAGCGATCTCCTCGAGCCAGGAGTAGGGCTGCTCTGATGAGCAGATAATTAGGATGCTTCTTTCAGCTGCAGATAAAGTCCAGAGCCTCACTCCAGCCATTATCCTGCCAACCCTAATAGAGCCAGATTGATGGATACAGCACGGAGGGAATTTGGAACATTCTTGTGCACACTATATCACACTCAATAACCGCTCGTGCACAATGTGGGACTTTTATAAGCCATTACAAAATCCATTTTGAAACGTCTCTGGGTGCGACAGCCAGCTGCAAAGCATCTGAAGTATCCCTGACATTTGGGCTTTGGTGGAGCTTGTGAGAACACAGGGAATGGAGAGCAATCGCGAGCCCGCCCAAGCCAGCCAAGAGAATCGCATCGCATCGTAAGCTGAGCAGATGGTAGCACTACAGCCCACTGTTCATCTTAGAGTGTACCTCGGCAAGAGCACTAATCCCTCTTGTTAGACAAGAACAGAACCCCCCCAAATGCCTTCCATATGTCCTATTGTCTTCCCACTTTAATTCTACCTCAAAAGCCCCCAACTTAGCAACCTTCATATTAATGCTAAACATATTACATCAGTTCTAACACTGATATGTTTAATATGAATACAATTAAAGTTACTCTAACATAATCCTGGTGAGATAAACAGCACTGGTTTATTATAAACGTCCCTGCAAGGTCCCTTGTAAAATATTATCAATACTAATAGGAGCCCCCTCTACCCACCCAGATGCTTGGGCTAAACAATGCCACTGCCTCCCTTCTAATAACAAATATGTCCAGTGATTTAAACATCGGTACATCCAATGTAAACACCATTATAGCTAATGTAAAACAGTTACTCAGCCTCGGCCCCGCAAGCCTTCAACAGAAAGCTTCGCAAGAGAGAACTGTTTCCTCAGCGAGGGTGCATTACAGCCTGCTGGTGCCATTTGCAATAGATTACTTAAGCCCATAAAGAAATGAAAATTGCAGGCCCGCTTTGAGCCAGAAATGATGAAATTGGAGAGCACAGGCATAGCATAGCATGATGGCATGGGCCTGCTTTTGCCTAGGGCCTGTGGGCTCTGTGAGGTTGGGGTGCACCCTCCCTGAGTACAACACAGGAACCCCAGCACCCCAGCCTTGCTGGTCCTACTCCAGTCGGTGGCTTCTGCTCATTTAGGCGTGAAGCCCAAGAATGGCCTTTCTAGGGCTAACTTTCCAGGGCTGGGTTGCTGAAATATGTGCATAAGGTTAGCATCACAGGATAGGGGCGAGGACCATTGCTATAGTTTCTGCCTTCCATTGTGGAACTTTTCTTTCCTTTTTTAGACTATAGAGAAAAATCAAGTCTTCTGGGCAGACACCGAGACAATTTTCCAGACCCTCTGAAATAAGCAGGCAAAGCCCCACACAAGCCCCAGCCTCTTTCACAAGCCTTAGTTTCGTTCTTGCCCATCTCCCCTTTTCTCTCCACTTCTGTGACTGGCAGGTTCGCCATCATTTCTGAGCACCTCCTATTTCTGAAAACTTCTTTGATATGATTCTAATCTTTCCATATTGGCCTATTCTCCTTTTCTCTATTCATCAGACTCACTTTTTTTTTTTTTTTTTTTTTTTTTTTTAATGTGTTCACCAAGCTTTGACTTTGGGGCTGCTGGAAAAAAGCAGTTCAAAACATCTAAATCTGCACAGATGCCTAAGGTGTCTATGTGATGCCATGGACCAGCCTTTCTGGTTTCCCACCATTCCTCAAGGGTCTCCCTGAGAAGACTGCAGAGGGGAACACTGCCTTTGGGACCCGATCATGCTATTTACTACAACAGCCACAGAATTATAGGTTCCATCATGACTCAGAGCACAGAAAAGGATTTCCAAGTGAATTATCCCTCAAATATTTTAACAGACATTAACCATTTCATGTTCTAAGATTTTTATTTTTATTTATGTCTCTCTCTCTCCGGCCATCACTGGACCTCTCCCTCCCCCAACCCGTTTCTGTGTGTGTGTGTGTGTGTGTGTGTGTGTGTGTGCGCGCGCGCGCGCGCACGCACACACGTGAATATGAATGCCCACAGAGACAAGAGTATCAGATCTCCATGACCTGCAGTTATAGACCATTGTGAGATGCCCAGTGTGGGTGCTGAACCAAACTTAAATCCCCTGCAAGATCAGCAAGTGCTCTTAACCACTGAGCCATCTCCCAAGATTTTGCCTCACTGTTAAACAGTTATTACAAAAAAATGCCTAAACTCATTTCTACAAATGAGATACAGTTTCTACTGTTGCAAAATACCCATTTTCCTGGAGGTGATTGTGAGAAAAAGAATCTACATATACCCTTCCAAAGCATCATGTGCTCAGGTATTCATCTGACATTCATAGTTCAGTAAAACTTGGGTTGTTCATCTCTGGTGATTTTTACATTTGGGACCACATAGTTCTTCATGGTGTGATCCAGAAATGAGTGAAGACAAACTTAGATGCAAATTCCCATCCCTGTCTGCAGGAACTTAAGTTTGTCTTCCTCACTTATGCTGTGGATTTGGTGGTACTGTGCATGGGGACTGGCGGAAGATGGTCTAGGTCTCACATATGTGAATTCCTGGTGCCGTGTTAGGCTGTTATGACTCTAATGCATCTCATTTGAGTCCTGTATCAAGCACCTTCTCTTGGAGTGTTCAGAGCCTGGACGGGGGTCTCATTTTCCCCAAAGTATGGAAAGATGGAGAGCTGGGATTTTATTCCTGCTAAACATCATATTATTAATGCCAGGCAACTCTTTCCTAATAAAAACCCCAAGACATGTAAACACCAGTATAGCTTTCAATTTGTAGTCAGATTAGGCGCCAGCAGCGTTTGGTTCTTATTTTATTTTACTTTTTAATTTTATTTTTATTATTTTTAAACTGAAATCTTACAGCAGATTTGAAAGCAAGCTATTTTTTTTTCTGCCTTTGGAGAAATGTAGGTTTTGGAAAGTGAGTTTTGGAATGTTTCAGCTTCAATCATAGTGGATGGGAGAAGAAAACCAAAAAACACAGTCAACTCATGTGATAGAATTTCTGGACCTAGATTCGTGATCTCCTTCAGGCAGTGTCCTATGGATTGTGTGTCGAAAATGTGCATTGAAGGGAGCTAGATTCATCCTGAAAACTACTTTATGTCCCAGGAAAGCAGATGTACTCTGACCTTCGGTCCTATTTCTAAATTGTTACAGGGAAGAGGTCTGTTCCTGGGGAGGGGAGATGTTATTCTCCAGCCAGAGCTTTCCTTGTGTTTGTGAAGTGGAGAATTTATATCACCATCTTTCTTTCTTCTGTTACAAAGTGCCCTACCCTCCATCCATATCCATTGGACATTGAAGGGTGCAGCAAGAATGGTCAGATTTGTGTCCTTAGGTGCCTTCTTCCACATGCTCCACACTGGATAGGAAAGAGGAGGGCAGGCATCGAGAAGAAAACTAGGCCTGTTTTTCTCTTTGTCTGCAAGCTTTGGGGACAGCCAGGCTCTGTGCTCTATCATAGTCCAGGGAGGGAGGCACAGAGTGCTGTCCCAGGGGAGTCTGAAACCAGCAGTATATTGTTAAAAAGGGGTAATCAGAACAAAAGGTGGCAGTGTGGGTGGGAGCTGTCCACAGCTATTGACACTGCCTATGGAAAGCAGCTGACAAGAGGGACAGCCTGGGGAAACAGGCCATCTCTTACCTCAGAGCCAATCCCAGAAAAAGCCACAAAACACCAAGAAGGCCATACTCTGTTGAGCTTGCCTTTTGTCCCTTTTCAGGCCTATTAGAAACCCCTGCATGGAGCACCATTCTGGGTTTGGACTATGCCTTACATAGGCAGCTTTCTTATTTCATGCTGCTCCGGGCCTTCCGTTCCTCTTAAGTGAGCATTGGGGTAGAGATAAAACCTTCATGTTTGCCTTTGGCTCAGACATGGACATTTAGTAGGTCCACCAGCCTTCCAGAAAACTCTGCTTGGTCTGCTGAGGATCTGTTCTCTCTTGCATCTACCCAGAAGCCTCCCCTAACCCTTTTTGTTCTTTATTCCCTTTGGAAGCCCCTTCCAGCACTTAGGAGGTGGTTCTATGGCTCATTTCTTTACATCTCCTTCCATTGACTGAGCTCCTTGAGGCAGAGGAGTTGTTCTGATATCTGTTCAAATGCAGGCTCCTCACCGACTAAGTCTCTGAAGGAAGGAAAAAAAAAAAAAGACAGCGCCATGGGGCAAGCATCTTTTGCTCATAGCTAGTCACATACCAGTGTGAGTTTAGCAAACTTGTGAAGATAAAGTGACCGCATTTGAACTCTGGGGACCTTCACTTGCTCTTGTGTGATGAAGAGGCTCTCTCTCTCTCTCTCTCTCTTTCTCTCTCTCTCTCTCTCTCACACACACACACAAATGGGACCTCCTTCCATTTCCACTCCCCATCCTTTCCAAATGCCAAGGCACTGTTGGTTTCGGAAGATGGGCAGGCCCAGGGCAAAGCATTTCACATTCGTTACTGCCCGCCTATACTATCTTGCAAGACCGCACACAGAACTGATACCAGTATAGTTCATGAAGATCATCTCCTAGCTAGAGTGGTGACTGGTAGCAACAGGAAAGAGGGTTACCAGATGAAACTTCACAGTCCAAAACATAGATAAGTTATCTCCCATGCCCCACAGTGGGAAAGACAGTCTGTTGAACAGGCTAAGAAACTACAGTGAGTGACAGCGGTGTGCCAGCAATGCCTGCATTTCACTGGACCCACGGAATTTATTTGGAATTTTGGAACAATTTTGGAAGACTGTTGCTCTCCTGAGATTTCTCAACACCAAAGGGCTGCATACACGTAGTCCCTGGCAAATCTATGTACGGGAGTTTTCAAATGGGGGAGTAGAGAAGGGATTCTGGTTAGACCTAGGAAGTCTCTGAAAGATTTTTTTTTTTTACCATGGAGGCTGAATTGACACTGTGGAATGAAAATTAAATCACCCTTTCAAACAATAAATACCTACTTTACCTTTGGGGAGAATTTCCCCCAAGTGCTTGACAAATACTGATGCATTTAATCTTGTCAAAAGAAAAAATTACAGCAAACATAATCTGAAGAACTTAATTGTTTCTATTTCTGATCTTAGAATATAGCTACATACTGTTCCATAAAATAAGGAGTTCGGATGAACTGAATGCAAAGGACTGGGAAAAGCAGAAATAACACAAAGCTATTTTACTTTCCCTGTCAGAGGCAAGTAAGAACGATAGAAAAAGAATTGGTATACATCGAGTTCTTTGTATTTTTTTTTTTTTTTTTTTTTTTTTTTTTTTTAATTGAAGGATTTAACAGGAGTCAGATTGAGGGTATGGTGGTGGGTTGAGGATTTCATTATCATGCCAATTTAATGGCTTCTTCAGGAAAGTTAGCTGTTATCTCTTTTGGTTTTTTTGAAGGTCAGTTAAAAGCTTTGTTGGCCTTTGATGACTTAGTTCTCATCACAAAGGGACTTTAGTTTGATTGTGACTATGGTCTGTTGAGGTCCCATTCAAGGGTTTAGTTCAAAACAGTGCTTCTCATAGCTTTTGTTTCATAATCTTAAAAGTGCCCCTACAAAAAATCTTGTTTTACAGTTGTTTTACAGTTCTGTAAAATCTTGTTTTACAGAATCGAGTGTTGTATGACAGTCTTCTCCAGGGGAGACCCAACACACACAATGTCTACTCACACCGGAGGGGGAGCCTAAAATAGACCAAGGTACAGATACCACCAAAGTCCAACTTGATGAACCAGTGAGTTTTATGGTATTATTTATAGCAGTAAGGGTGGGGAGTTACTAAAGGAGAGAAGCTACATCACCAAAGCCCGCCCCAACATGGGTGATATCTCACAAAGGCTGGAAACCTGACAAAACGCACAGCCTGCAGGCAGTCCAACAGCGTGGAGAATGTCTTTTCCAGGTGGCTCAGCAGGTCTTTGCCTCTTTCATGCACCTGGCCTGGTCACTGCTCTTTCTTGTCAGCTTTGCTCAGGGAGAGTGACTTTCAGCAGGCTGTACTGCTTGTTACTCTTAGGGCGGGAGAGCCCCAGAGAATCTGGTCAGTTTCAGGGACTTCCTGAAGCTGTTTTGAGTTGTTTACTTCCTGTCTTGAGGAGCTTCCTGGATGGAGTGTTTCATCTCCATCTTGCTGTTCTTGTGAACATCCTGTCCTGAAATATTTGATTCTTTCAGGGCCCCTTCCATCCCATATCTTAAGTTTACCCAACCCCACCAGTGAGAGTTAGACCACTACCACAATTTGAGTCAAATTTGAAATAAGCTGTATTTTATTCGGTGTGCACCGTAGAGACTGCCAGTGACTGCCCCCTAAGTTGGGCTAAAGAGACAGACCCCAAATCCATTTCTTGGGCCCATTTTAAGGAGTAAAATCACAAGAAGTTACAAAGCAAGTTTTCCAAAAAGGGACAGACTGTGGGGCAATAAGGAAATATAGAAAAAAAAAATCTCAAAAAACACTGTGTAGTCACTATGTGATTGGGGAAGGTGATTATGGAGGACTCAGGGAGGTTCAGAGAGGGTAAGGGTATTCTCAAAATCAAGTCAAAGTTATATGGGTTAGGAACGGCCAGGTTTCAGGAAAGAGACTTAAAAATAGCAACCCAGCACTTACAGTAAAATCCAACTTATTTTTAACAATACAGCATAATGGCCTTCAAAATGGAGTCAGGCAGGTTCCTCATTTACCTCCAAACTCCAAAATGGATTTTTTTTTTTAACTTCAGCGGAAACTGATACACAATATCAGGCTTGGAACCCAGGAAACCTGCCTAGCAACCCATGATCTAACCACTGCTCCATGCCTCCTCATATACACAGCCGACACATGAATAGTTTAAAAGTTCTGTTTTACCTACTGCTTTTAAAATTCCACTTTAATAAAAGCTTGATAAAAAGCCTAATCCATGTAAGTGTCCATGTTTAGAATTTATACAGTTCACATCAAGGTTTTCCACTTCAGCTATGCATTTGTTCATTTTTAAGTTTTCACGCATGTGTATGTTTTAGTTGACCATCCCTCCCCAGTACCCTCTTCCTCACCAGATTTTTTTTTTTTGATGTTGTACAAAATTGGTTGAATCCTTCTCAGAGGGTCCTGTTGTGCTTATGATCTAGCATCCCTACTACCTGAGTGGGGGTCCCCATTATCAGCTCTTGACAATTGGCAGCCTGCTAAGGCCTCTGGTTCTCAATTCACTCTAACTTCCAGCTCAGAGATGAGTAGTACTTGTCTGAGTCCATTCAGGTTTCTATGGCAAAACAACATAGACTGAATGGGCTTATAAACCACAGACACTCATTTCCAATACTTGGTCTGGGAAGTCCTGGGTGAAGACATCACCACAATTGCTATTTTCAGAGAGTCCACTTTCTGGTCTTAGTGACACCTTCTTGCTGCTTTCATAACATGAATGGGCAAAGGATTTCTCTGGGGGCACTCATCTCATAATGGAGCAGCTCCACCCTTATGAGCTAATCAGTTCTCAAAGGCCCCACCTCTCCATATCATCACATTGAGGATTAGGATTTCAACATGCGAATTTGGGGAGCAATAAACACTCAGCTCATTGTAATGTGCTTCAAGTCTGTTTTCTCCAAGTATTCTTGGAAAAAATGTGTACCATATACTGCACATTAATGCAGAAGGGCTCCTAGGTTCCTGTTCTCACAAGTTTGGA
Organism: Phodopus roborovskii; assembly: GCF_943737965.1. Lineage (NCBI taxonomy): Eukaryota > Metazoa > Chordata > Mammalia > Rodentia > Cricetidae > Phodopus > Phodopus roborovskii. Next base: position 691,450 of record NW_026126444.1, read on the forward strand.
ATTTTACATTTGTCATGACTCTCAGTGCTGTCCTGCTGACTGCCTCTCCTTATATGTGCTGTGGTTGTGGAGGGGATAATTTGGTCATTGCCTCTATGTGGCCAGCATCCTCTGAACCTATAGCAAAACACCTACAGCGAACCGGGTCTACGTCATGTAGAATGAATGGTAAATGCTGTGCCAAGGGGCAGGAGGATGTGTGGCAATCTGTGGAGCATCTGTGTGCCCATATGTCATCATATCTGGTCACACCTGACATGTGACAATTGCTGCTTTACCTTGGTCTTCAACATTTGTGTCATTTCCTCTTCAGAGTTTCTTCTGAAACTGTACAATGAAGAGGATTCTGGGAAATCTAGTTCAGTTTACTGAGACTTGAACATTTAAAAAAAAAAAAAAAAATGGTTTCAGCCACACCAGGGACTGCTGTTTTAAAGTGGTATGATGCCCGAGTAAATAACCAGAAATCTACACTTTGAGCATGATGTCAGACCAAGGTGATTGGATGGATGATTTTAAGGTAATTTTAAGGTTTTTTTTTTTCCTTTTTGCTGTGATAAAATAGTCTAATGAAGGCAACTTAAAGGAGTAAGGGTTGATGCTTCTCACAGTTCCAGAACACAGTACATCATTGTGGAGAAGTCAAAGAAGCAGGCACTTGAAGTGTCTAGCACATTGCATCCACAGTCAAGAGCAGAACAGTGAACAAAGCCTTGCATGTTCAGACTAGTTCCTGACATTTTATACAGATGGATCCCTGTCAGGGAATCACCCACAGTGGATGAATCTTCCCACCTCAGTTAACATAATTAAGATAATTCAACAGAGCTGGGTGTGGTGGTGCACACCTTTAATCCCAGCACTTGGGAGGCAAAGGCAAGTGGACTTCCATGAGTTCCAGGCCAGCCTGGTCTACAAATCGTATTCTAGGACAGCTGTTATACAGAGAAACCCTGTCGTAAAAACCCAAAAAGAAAAATAAAAGAAAATTCAGTGACCTTTATCTCATCATGTGGCAGGCAGAGACAGGCTGATCTCCATGCATTCAAGGTCAGCCTGGTCTACATAGTGAGTTCCAGAACAGCCAGAGCTACATAGTGAGACCCTGTCTGAAACCATCACCCTTCTCAAACAAAACAAAACAAAACAGGTAATCCTCATAGAGATGACTACAGAATAATCTAATCTAGGTAATTTTCTCACTGAGGTTCTCTTCCCAGGGAATTGTAGTGTCAAACTGAAGTTAAAACTAATCAACAAAACTTCTTTAAGTAATGTAAGTTTGTGTCAGTGGGTAGATATTCCTACCTCCATGACTGGTATGGCTAGCCCTGAGCACCTTTACCCCTGAGATCTATTAGGTAGAATGTTCTCTTCCTTGGAAAATTCTATGGAAGTACTGCTAGTGGCTGACTCTGTACCCAAGAGTTCATGAGAATTTTATCTTTCGCCTCTAAATTTTGAGTCAGTCTTTTATTAAGTGAACAATACATGAATATGCCAATGAAGGTGTATTCCTTTGATGACAAGCACCAATTTAAACAAAGTAAAATATTTGGGCATGATGACGCAAGCAATCTCAGTACTTAGATGGTTGAAGAGGTGGAACTAGGAGTCTAAGGCGAGGCTAAACTACATAGTAAGTTCTAGACAATCCTGGTCTATAAAGCACAAGCTGTCTTATTATATCCCATGAAAAACTCACCCTGAAATAATAGAATAATCAGTGCTGGCTGAGTGGGTAATAATTTGATGTTATGTTTATTAATTACTACAAGGCTGGACATCCTCTAGTTCTTGGATTCCTAGTCATTGATTCACCAGTATATGTGGTACTAGACTCTTCTGTCTTCGGTTTGAGTAGGTCATAAGCAACAGTATCTACTGACCTTAATGTCATACTAAGAAACAGCCTGCATTGGAGTTTTACCAGTAAGAGAGGCTTCAAGGATGTTCTCTGGATATATCAGTGTGTGTGTGAGTGTGTGTGTGAGTGTGTGTGTGAGTGTGTGTGTGTTCCACCAACACAGAAGTGATATAATAGGAAGCCCTTTGCTTGATGTCAAAATGGTAGCCCACCCTTGCTGTTCTTGGCACTTACAAGAAGGAACTGTAGGTAGAAGGGGGAGGATTTGCACTACCCTTTGTCATCCTGTTGATTAGTATCTTAGACACGACTTTTTAATTATAGAAATGAGAGCAGTTTTGCAAACTGAAATAACTCCAAGGCTTATTATCAAGGAATGCTTGGAAAAGTTACGGGACTAATATGCATTTCCCCTCCTGAGGGCCTTGCTAATGGAGAGTGGTGATAAAGTTAAAATTACTCTCTCTGCGGGCTCTAGAACCTGCTCATCAAGTCAAACAGTAGCCCCTTCTGCTCATATACTTAGTTCAAGACACAAGAGTGCTGATTGCATTTTGGATGACCACAGGCCCCTGGAGAAGTGACTTGAACTCTTTAAATCTCAACTTCTCATCTGAAAGTGGGAAAATGATAGCAGTAAATACCCGATTGAGGGCACCAAAAGACCTCAGTAAGAGGAGGGTCCTGCATGGCCAAGGGGTCACCCCAGCGTGCTTTACATGATGTGCTGAGAGGAAGACAAAGCTGAGCAGCCGTGCTCTTCAACATGACGAAACAGCAGCAGATAGTGTGGAAGCGGATGAAGCACTCTATACCCACAGCTTGCTTCTCGTGGTTTCCTTATCAGAGTCTGCATTTAAAGAACACTGGTAGGAGAGATGAGATCATAGGAGGAATCGTTTATATCAGCCCTTGTGGCAGGTCTACCTAGTCAATAGGAGAGAGCAAGCCTTGCTCATCAGAGGAGACTGGAAGGGCAAGCTAGAACGCTGTCCTTCTGGGGAGCCAGAAGTATTACTGAATTTGCTTACTTCTCTGACAAACTACCTGACCATACAACATAAGGAGAAAGAAGGGTTTATTGTGCCCATTATTCTGTCTTGGTCATTTTTCTTTTGCTGTGACAAAATACCAGACAAAGGCAACTTGAGTAAGGAAGGGGTTACTTTTGCTCAAAATTAGAGGGTAGAGTTTATTGTGGCTGGGAAGCTGTGACACAGGACATGAGGCAGCTGGCTGTATTATGCCCACAGTCAGGGAGCAGGAAGGGCTGTACATTGGTGCACAGCTGACTTTCTTTGTTTTATGTAGTCCCAGATCCTAGCCCATAAGATAGTGCTCACCACCTTCAAAGCAAGTCTTCCTTTCTTAGTTAGACCTTTCTGGAAATACCCCATAGACACACTAGAGGTATGCTTTCCCAGAGATGCTAAATATTTTTAGGTTGATGAGGAAGATTAACCACCACACTGGTTTACATTGTGTCTATAACATTTGTGACAGAATGACTGGGAGAAGACAAGAGAAGAAAGAGGGAGCACCCACTTCGTATTGCAACTTTGCATGCCCGGATGTGTAGTGTGCTCTTAAACACAGGACTTAACCTTGGCCCTCCTTTTCTCTGCTGTTTTATTTCCTCCCTCTCTGCCTGCCTCCCTTCCTTCCTATCTTCCTTGCATCCCAGATAGGTCTCAAATTCACTGTTCTCTTGCATCGGCTTCTCAAGTGTTAGGAGTACTGACATCATCATCATGCTAAGCTTAGGACTTTACATTTTTATGTCTCATTCTCTCTACCTCATGACGATAGACTGATGAAAAAATGAGGTAGTGTCTACTAATTACACTCAGTGACCACACCTTTGGACTGAGGTACTTGTGTGCAGACATCTTCCCTCTATTCCCTTTCCCCATCTGACTGAACCTCTGGATGATACCAGGCGAGTTGTCAGTAAGAGTCAGTGATGTAGACAAGAAGAGGAGGCAGGCTGAGGACCCAACAACTTTCTGGAGAAAAACAGAATTACCTTGGGAACTCTAAGGTTTGTCTCTTCTGTGCTCATTTCCACCAGAGCATCTGCTTATTGGGGAAAATGACTTCTAGCTTTGGCAATCCATTAATTGACATACAAACAACATCAAATACTAATCCCAGAACCCAAAATAAAACCAGAGCTTCATCATCTCCATCCCCCAGGCTAGGAAAAAGTGATTCTCCTGTTTTTGGTTTCCCTCTCCCTCTTCCCCTCCCCTGCTCCCTTTTTCTCCTGCCTTGTGGATTCAGATGATGTTTTCTTGGAAAAGGGAATGGTCTTTTGTTGAGCATGAGCCAGGGACAGAGGCCATTTATGAAATCTGGTGACCAATAGTACCACTTTAATGTCAAGTTCTTTGTGTCTGGTATTTACCTTAGACATAAGCGCTGAGAATATTGATTGCCATTCACATTGATAAGCATGTGTAGAGAGATGAATGAGGCTGCCCATTCTGCTGATCAGGCAAGGTGAGAGCTGGGTGTCATGAGAATGAGAAAAGTTGGCAATGCTGAAAGTTGGGAGTGTTGTCTTGCATGGAACAGTGCTTCAGAAATGCCAGTTTCATTTCTCTATAGTAGAAAAAAACAGGGAATTATAACCTTTGAGCTCATGATTATCTTCAAGGTAGGAAGGCTCTCTTACTTAATGCAGAAATTTTCCTGTGGGTGACCATCTCTTGTATGCTGTACAATGTCAGTAACATGATTTGCTGAACCTTCACTGTCCTGCTATCTAAAGTCACCATGAGACAATAAAAGCATCGGGCAGAGATATGATTGCATGGAAAAATCTCTGTGGGGTCTTGATTAAGGCATTTATCTGAGTCGCAGTTGATTTCAAAGCATAATGGAGACACCAGGAAGACAGGAGAAGTACTGAGACAGTGCTTGGCTCATGATAAAGTACTAATATGTCTTCCAGAACATTCTGTTCTGAACAGCTATGATGGTTTTGTATTACTTCAAAAATGTGTCTAGGAGGCATAGATGGCCACTTCTAGGCATCCTGTGGTTGGTCCTAGTAGTGGGAAACATCTGAGTCCCTTATTCTGGTTAAGCTACCCAACTAACGTAAGAGACCTTTGAAGCCTTTTGTGTCATTGAAAAAGTTCCTCTATTAGACTATTCATCTCTAAATATAATCTTCCAAACAGTTTGCTTTACTGTCTCCTTGTTCCTTCATGAGGCTGCTAGAACTGGATGAAGAATAACACCAGCGTTAGAATGACAGGATTCCAAGGCAAGTTTTTGTGTCATGCCCTGTAGTCAGCATGCATGAGACAACTCAAAGCAGTAAATGAAGGAAAGAATAGCCAGTGTGGGTATAATCACAGTATGGTATAATAAGTTTTTCCTTCTGTGGCCTTTGAAGATCTACTTTACACCTACCTGTGAGTGTCTGGAGGTGATAGCAGCTGCTTGATTACAGATAATGTTGCTTGGAGATAATTCTCCATGAACTCCAGTAGAGGAATAAAATCAGTGGCTTAGCTGTAGCCTGACTCCTAGTTTGCTTTGGGACTGTCACTTGACTTGGGGGTAAAATTCAACTTAACCCAGCTATGTGGAGTAGCTTATAGCATGGAAATGGAAAAAGAAAATAGGCTAACATTAGGAAGCTTGTGTGTGTGTGTGTGTGAGAGAGACAAACAATGATTGTAGTTATTCTTAGGGTCTAAGAATATTTGTTGTCATATTGATTTTGGTGAACACAGCTTTTTGTTCGTTTGGTTGGCTGGTTTTGAGATTGGGTCTCATGTAGCCTAGGGCAGCTTGCAAGTAGACAAGGATAAATCTGAACTCCTGATCCTCCTGCCTCCACTCCCTAAGGGCTGAAATTCCAGACCAACACTTCCAACTTGGAGAGCAAACTCTTTTTTTTGTTTTTTTAATTTAGATCCAAAAATTCTTTTTATTCCCATAGCTAACATACATACATACATACATACACACACACACACACACACACACACACACACACACACACACACATATATATATATATATATATATATATATCCAAGTCCATTTAAATGAAACAAACATTTATAGACAATATTTGGGAATTTGGGCATTGTTCTTTCCAAATTACTTCCTGCTGGTAAGGGGTAAAAGGTCAACTCTTTCAGGTGCAGAGAACAAGGAAAGCTTTAGGGATGAGGCAAAGCTTCTTTCAAATATTGGTTCTACTAATTATCATCTTTGGCACTGGAGGTGCAAATTGAAAATGAGAGAATTCATGCCCACCTTAAAGTGTTGTTGGGCTGATACAATAATAAATTGAAATAAATAACACAAATACTATATGAATAACTATATTCTAGTAAGTAGAAATCTCTAACGTACTTGACAATTTTCAACTACATAAATGACTCTATTATATTTTATCCAAACACTAAGATCAAGATTCTCACTTAATTTACAACAAGATCCTAAGGGAATGGGGATGAAAAGATGGCTCATTAATTAATTACCACTTACTGCACTTGCAGAGGACCTGGATTGGGTTCCCAGCACCAATGTGGCAGCTCACAATCACCTGTAACTCCAGTTCTAGGGTGATGCCTACCCTCTTCTGGACTACACAGGCTCCAGATGTGCACATGTTGCATATGTATAAACATAAATATCAAGCAAATACCTATATAAAATGAAGATACATACATACATACTGAGAGGTACTTGAATTAGTATTTGCTTTTTCATAAGTAAGCAAGCATTCATCTCTCCAACATTTACTAAACTGCATTTGTCTATTAGCAACAATAGCCTCTTCCAATCCCATAACTCCAAAGTGTTTATAGAGAAAGTTCATGCCCATGATTTTATTAAAATCTCTTAACAGTGAAATGAAATAGACATTGTTCTCCCCATTTAGACCTGATGAAATGGGTTCATAGAATAGAGGTTATCATCCCAAGGTAGACCAGCTGGTCAATAAAATAAAATAAAATAAAATAAAATAAAATAAAATAAAATAAAATGTGTTATCAATCTTTCCTTTGCTCTGAATAAGAACAAGGATGTCCTCTTTGTCCTGTGAAAGCAAAGCCACTTGCTTGGCTTGCCCTGCTGCATTAATTCATCACAGTAATGATCTACACTTGCACTAGATAGTTTCTGTTTATAAGAAGTTTATATGTGTCTCCATCTTGGAGATGTTATTCTCTCTCTCTCTTTTTTTTTCCAGCTAATGGGCATCCATAAACTTATGTACTCAAGGAAGTGTTCTACTATTGAGGTGGCTCCCAGTGTTATATATCATCTTCACTAAACCTCAAACAAACCTATGAGAGATAAGAAAAAAAGATGGTTAATAATGAAGAAAGAATAGTGCATGGGCTGGACATCTACTATATACTGAACATGCTACTTACCCATTTAGAACTTCAGAGGCAAGGTTGCGTCTGAGGTGAAGTTCATACTGTGATGTTACATTGGGATATGTGGGCCATGTAGAAAAAGGACAGAAAGATAGAGAAGTGAGAATGGACTGCCCAGAGCCTCCCGAGAAAACACAACAAGCTGTCTGGTTATAGGGGTTGGGGTGTGTGGGTGTCAGAATGACCCGTGGCACTCCTAAGATTCAATCCATTCTCCCCTGTTTCCTTCCTGGTTCTAATGAGGGAAGAGGATAAACTTCTCCACACTTTTCATTGTGGTCTGTCACCTTTCGAGGCAGCCACTGGGAAGGTCAGAGCCTCCCTGGGTCATCCCAGGCCTGGGAATTGCACTCATAGCTGCTTTTCCTGAGCATATACAATATATGCCATGCTGAGGCACAGCTCTTGATGTGGAGTCACACTGAGACAATTGGCCGTGTTTATATGATTGTGGTGAGAGCAGCCAGGTGAGCTTTGTAATCCACGAGTGTGATGTGAGCCTTGGATGTGGATAGGCAGGGGGAGTACATCTGGTTTGTGCTAAAGTATGGTTCTGAAACATCTTGAGTTGTCTGATTCCATCTGCACTTACATCTGTTCTTCCCAATTTTCCATGGAGAAGTATGTGATAGGAAGAGAGTGGCGATCATATTCACATGCGTATGAAATGCATACTCTTTCCAGGTTAATTTATCAAAGTGTTTTTAATCAGTGTTTTTTTTTTTTTAAAGAAAGTACAGGGTATAAATGTGTATACATTTTTCATATATCAAAGTCTTTGAAATCTAAAGTAGTCACCAACACAATTAAGTCTAAATAGAGAACTTCTAGGATTCCACATAATTATGGTGGGTCAGTCCATGTAAAAAGGGTCGGCAACAGGAGCTGGAGAGATGGATCAGTGGTTAAGCACACTTAGTGCTTTTACAAAGGACCAAGGTTCAGTTCCTGGAACCCATATGTGGTCTTAAAGCAATCTATGCTTCACAGCTCCAGTGGAATCTGACTCCTCTTCTGAGTTCTGTAGGCAACTGCATACATGTGGTACACAGACATACATTCAGGAATACACACGTATGCATAACTGCTTTTAAGGGCTGTTTGTTCATTAAATGCTTCTTCAAATGTTTCCTATTCTGTGAGATGTCTCTGGTTCACCTCTCAAGTCAGATGACATGTGTAGGTGTTTATGTTTCTTAAGAGCTTAGGAATTTCTCCTGTAGGAATAATGATCACAGCATTTTACTTGTCTGTTTATTTATTTCAGGTATATTTTTCTTCTTCTATTTGATGAAGAGACTGTCATCATTCAGCACGGAACCTATGATTCTTAATACAGACTCCAGTTCTCACTGGGATTCACTTTTGGGTGTTGCAATTTGAGTTTCTAGACTCATCCTTTTTAGTGGCCAAAAGTGAGCTCCCAAATTAGAAGCATATGCTTATAAACTGCCATTGTGCCTTGGAATCTGGAACTCAGTACAAATTCCCCCCCAAAAAAGTCTCACTAAAGTACCAACTAACTATTTGATATATTTTTAATCCTTGAAGACCCCCAAACCCACTGCAGGTGTAATTTTATCAAGTGTTCTCAAACATTTGAATAATGCAAATCTTTTTTTTTTAAATAAAGGCTAAAATTTCACAACTCCAGGCAAAGAAAAGCTACTCAGCAGCGAGAACTGAATAATCCCAGAGCCCATACCAAGCTGATAGATAGTCTCATTCCAACCAGTCACAGTGGTAAGAGCATTCTGAACATCTGGGGATTCAGTAAGGGTCCCAGATACAGCACACAAGATGATGGAACATAAATATGTCATGGTAACACAAGTATATTAAATATGAAATGATGTAACATTTTACAAATACAGACTGTCACAGATTATGAGAAAGATCAATATGCCAAATATTACAGCTATTATTAAAATGTAAGCAAACAGAGGAAGTAAAATGTAGTACTAAACAAAAGAAGTGAGCAAGGAAAGGGTCATAAATATTATGGGACCCTTCAAAAAAAAAAACCCACTCAATTGTACTCAACTTACCAATAATTGCTTTAGATATAAATGGCTCAAATACTTTCCCTAAAAAGAAGAGATAGTAACATGTTTTAGAGAGGCATGATCCAGTAATATTTTCTTCAAGAAATGGGGCTGGGGAGATGGCTCAGCTGGCAAAGTACTTGCTTTGCAAACATGAAGACTTGAGTTCACATCTCTAGAGCCTATACAAAATTTGGGTGTTAAACATCTGCCTGTAATCCCAGCTCTGGGTCTTAGGGGAGGTGAAGATGGGTGGATCTCATTGGCTTTCTGGCCAGGTAGCCTAACCAATGGGTGAGCTCCAGGTTCAGTGAGGGAGCTTGTCTCCAAAAATAAAGTGGAGAGAGCTAGAGAACGACACCCTGGTGGTATCAACTTCCAGCCTTTCCATGTTCACTCATTGGCAATCTCACCTGTATAAGCCCGGAAAAATGGATGCACACAGATACAACACACACACACACACACACACACACACACACACACACACACACAGAGAAAAAAGGAAATAACCAAAATGAAATGTACTTTAAATATCAGCATGTATGAAGTTATAAAGCAGGTCTGTGGGGAAAAGGTATACTGCACAAACTGCTAGTGTAAAAACCCACGTTAAACATGGAACTCAAAGTTATTAACAGTCATTTAGGAGAAGGCTTCCGAGTGATGAATGGGTATGCTTCCCAGCAAGCCTCGCCTCTGCAAGTACCTTTTAATTACAGAATTCATGGACAAAACATCAAAGAACTGAAAAAGGAACAAAATCTACATTATAATTCTTATTATAGCATTACACATTTCCAAGCAGTTGGTAGGATATACAAGTTCAGTAACAGAAAAATTGGTGAGCTCACTGTAGGTTCATTGAGGGGCCCTGACTCAAAAGGCCAGGTGGAAAAAATGACATTAACTTCTAGACTCCACATGTACACATACACTCATGTCCACACACGTGCTCTCACAAACATAATGGTGTAGAACAATACAGAGATGCATTATAGTTATAGATATTAGAAATCTGAAATATAGCTTATTATATTAAAATCTCATTCTATAATAGAAAACACAAATGGTAAGCTGATTGATGGCCTCTTAAGCCCCAGTACCCCTTAACAAATGCTGCATGGCAGAGTGAAGTTTTCCATGGAATTAAGGTTGCTTATAAACTGGCCTCAAGAAGGAAAGATGCTTCTGTATTGTCTAGATGGGTCCAATACTGGTACAATAGAAGAAATGGCAGATATAGCATACCAGAGGGATGGCAACTCAGAAAGAACACAGACTGCACTGTTGGCTCTGAATATGGAAGGACGAGACCACCAGCCAAAGATTGTAGGTGGTCCCTAGAAGCTGCAGAAGGCAAGACTAGACTGGTCCCTAGAGAACCAGAAGGAATGCATATGCTGGTGCCTAAAACATTAAGACATCAACTAATATAATAATTGGACATATTTCTTGAATACAGCGTGATATTTCTTTCTGCTTTTCTTTTCAGAGGGATAAGACCTTTCTTTCTCTTTCTTCCTTCCTTCCTCCCTCCCTCCTTTCCTTTTTTATATAAGATGCGATGTAAGCCAGGATGGCCTTTTGACACACAAATACAATAAGTGCTGATTGAACTGAGATAATCAATAGCAATAGCAATAATCAATATCATCACATATATAGTTGAGAAGCAAGGCCTCAGAACAGAAACCAGAAAAACGAAAACCTCCAAGCCAAACTGAGCCCATCTGTTCTTCTACGGCTATGAGCTAAAATGTTGTTTCTACAACTTTGAATGATTTTTAAAATGAATCAAAGAAGAACACATTTCACGGTGCACAAAACTTACATGCAATTCCAGTGTGTGTACATCAACCCAAGTTTCTTGGTCCAGGAATACTCATCCATTTCCACATCTCCTATGGAGTTTTCATGTTATAAAACCCATTATGTCCACAAAACCTAAAACAGTTACTGTCTGGTGCTCTTCTGACAGTGCTTTTCCAGCCTGCTCTCTATATAGTTCTGATTTGCTAGCTTCCTTGCCTTCTAGTAATTCAAAGTGATTTGAAGGGCATCAGAACTAGACTATTTCTGGGGTGGGGTGGGGGGAGTCCTGGTAAGACTTGGCTAATCCCAGCAAGTCTGTTCTCAGTTGGTGCTCATTTCTGGGGTCTGCAGAGGACACACATTGGGTACCTGGTGACTGGCAGCATGTGGCTTGGCTCACCCATCTTCTGAGGGAAGACGCCTGCTGCCTTTGTTATTTTGGGCATTCCTATTCACGTTTTCACTAGGCCTGACCCTGCTTGGCTTGTAAAATCTGATGGGCTCCCTGCCCAAGGAGGGATGGCCTCGGGCAGGTGGAAGTGCCATTCCAGAGAGGTGGTAACAGGTGAGCAGAGGGCAGGCTGCAGAAGGAAGGGCCGCACCTCTCTGCTCTGCTGGCCTGTGATGCTTCTGTGTTCTCAAGCCGCTGCAGGGCTTCCTCAATCTCAGACTCCAACAGTTCATTAGTGTGCCCGGAGAGGCAGCTACGCCAGGCTTCTCGGGCATCCAGTTGTTGCCCTAGGAAGGATTCCCAGGGACGTAAAGGACTCCTCTACGTGAGCAGTGCATTGGTACCTGGCAGGAACAAACTGGGCAAACATTGTCTTTACGCATGAGCCACCGGAGGACACAGATGTCAGATCCCGGCTTGGGATGCTGGGTGCTCGCCCAGTCCTTGGCCTGGAGTAGAGGCAGTCAGACTTCACTGGCAGGAATACCAGTGCTTCGTGCCAGGAGGATATGTCATTTACCAGCTGCGTCATTTTGGGCAGTGCACATCAGCTCTTGGAGCCTCCTCTGGGAAGCTGACTGGTGGGGCAGTTGGAAGGATCACATTCATCAGCCTAAGTGGAGTTTTGTCAGCTGCAAAGACTGAGGCGATATTCCAAGGCAACGTGTGAATCAATCTTCCGGTGTCCCATGCTAACAAGGGATAGCTAAGAGATATGGCCGATAAAGTGCTGCCTCTGAGAGTTTTTCAACCAGTTTGGGTCTTCTTTGAGTTACGTGGATAGGCTGCCAGGGATCTTGAAAGCCACAGCAGTCTACCCCGACCTTAGCTCGCTTTTGGTATTTGGCTTTCTCCGGGTAGCATCCCTGCCACAAGGTTTACCATACTTCCTGATATATTCTGGTGGGGGCAAACTTCCTTCCTGACGAGGCAATCTGTTTGATCTGGGTATAGGTCAGGCCATTTAGAAGTTCTTATGGATGAAACTTACAAACTGAAGTTTAATTTCTAGTCCTGTTTGCATCCCATGCAGAATAAATGCAGCCCCCAAAGCTGTAAGAATTAATCTAATTTTCTTTATGAATTAACTGGATTTCCTTAATTCTTCACTCATCTTTATTTTCACATATATGTCCTGTCTGGTTTTGAGTTTCTGAGTTCCAGGGAATAAAATGGGTGGTGACAGAGTAGGATGCCTGATGTCCCTATTCTGTCTTCTCCATGTGCACACAAGAATATATGCCCATGCCTATGTCACATGTAGAGGTACATGCATGTACAAAATGCATACATACATGAGAGGAAAAACACTTTTTCAAAAGTGGACTCATGATCCTCCAAAATGACAATTAACAAGATGATGTGTGTGAGCACCTCTTTATTAGTCTGTTTTACTTGCTTTCTAAGGTAGAGTGCTATAACTGTCCTGGAATTCCCTGTGTAGCTCAGGCTAGCCTTGAACTCATGTGATCCTCCTGCCTCAGCCTTCCTAGTCCCTCTTACATCCTAAGAAAGACCAAGGCCCCCAATATCAGTTTTATGTAGATATACAGTGATTAACATTTACCCTATCGGAAATTAAAGTCAGGAATTTTAGAAAATCATCAATTCACAAAAGAATGCAAATGGTTGTTATGTTAACATGAATTAAATTTATGAAAAAATGATTAAAGATTAAACAAATGCCCAATAAGAAAGTGGCTTCATTTCACCTTTTTGTAATTCTCTGTAATGCTAATAATGACTGGGCTCTTCTAGAGACATGTATAGTGGAAAGCAACATGTGCCTTAATAGCTTCTTGTAGTAATTGGTGAATGTTTCCCACAAACTCTAGAAATCAGTTTCATCCATGAAAGGTTTTAAACTGCAAATACCACCTACTGTTATTATGAAAATTATTTTGAAGCATAGGCTCTTGGACATGGCCTTAAAGACCCCACAGGTCTCCAGATAGGAGTTTGATTTTTACCAATTTAAGCTTATCCTAGTAGCAACTTTTCAGAAGTAGACACAAGAGCTCTCTCTCCCAGCCTCCAACACACACTTCCTCTTTATACTTATCATTATCATATGGATCCCAAAACAGAAATATGACTTTTAGCCTTTTGTCTTCCAGGTGGAGATGGATTGGTCACAATTTGAGGGGCAGGGTGCTGAGGAAGAAGATGGCTGAGAAAGTTAGAGCATTTGCTGAGTAAGCATGAGCTGCATTCAGACGGTCAGATTCCACATGAAAAGCTTGGTGTGCTTGATGTAGTTCTGTGTGTATCTGTACCTGAAGAATTGTGGAGAGCAGAGACATGAGGATGACTATAGTTCTGGGCTCAGAGAGGGACCCTGACTCTAGAGAAGAAAATGGTGAGCGGTGAATAAGATACTGGATGTTCTTAACTCTCGCCCCTGCACATGCAAACAGGCACACCACCAAGGCATACATCACACATATTGGTACATGCATGAGATTCATGGTTTTTGCTTCTCACCTTGAGCTCCCGTCCACTTCCATTTCTAACAATGAAGGCTCATTTTTAAGTGCTCTTGTCCTGGTAGAAGGCCTGCTTCCCTGTTCACAGACAAATTCTCAAAACATAAGGTCAGAAAAGAAAATAAAGAAAATAACAGGCAGGTGCACAGTGAGTATTAATCTGGTTTTCAGCTTTCATATACTCACCTCAGTGTGTACCCTAAGTCCTACACTGGTGGAGGAGCTAAGTTTCCAGGAAGCCATCTATTGAACAGGTTCTGGTTCCCAGGTCCATTTTGCTATTTGGTGTTTTTCTTAAGCAGGAAGGAGAAAAAAAAAACCTACATGCTGAAAACCGTCTCTACATCTCCTTTTTATCAACCATAATTAGACAAGCAAGGCAGGCTTTTTAACCTTCTTTTACAGGTGAGTAAATAGAATCAGAAGAGTAAATAACAGTGTCAGACAAAATACAAGCCATGCAGTAAAATTCAAATTCAGAGAAACTAAGACTAAGTCTTTGAGTTCCTTTGGAAAAAAAAAAAAAAGCATTAAACTGAGGAGGTTCAAAATTCAGTGGGTGTCCAGTGTATCTGTACTCAGCCTTAGAATAAAGTAACTGAGCCGGGACTACACAGCTAATAATTGGCGAGAAGTTCTCTCTGCTCTGTCTGGAGGCTCCCCACCCTAATCTTGTACTCTTTAAGTCAAACACAGATCTAAGTGTACTGTCCAAGGTCTTTGATGGCTCCGAACAACCCATGATCAAAAAAAGTCCTACACAAATTCCACACAGGAGATGAAAAAAGCTACCCAGCTTCTGTACACTTGTAGTTTCCTAGGTTTTATGATGGTTGGTCACAGAAAGATGTCCTCAGCAGTGTCCTGCACACAGGAGGACATGGAACGATACACATTCTGCTGGACTGAAACAGCAGTCTTCAGAAAGTTCCAGGGAAGAAGCCTACTTTATGTAGCCAGGAAGTTCTAGCTCTTGATTTCTTCTATTCGGGGGCCTCTATTGTAACCCAGTCTTGAGGATGTAAAGGAGGTGTCTCTGTGTAGATACTGTGTTCTTTTGTGTTTGTGTGTGTGTTCCTGTATATGTACATATATGCTGAAGTTTGAGGTCAATTTTAAGTATTGTCCTCCATTGCTCTCCACTTTGATTTTTGGGACAGGGTCTCACGCTGAACCTGGAGATGGAAGAACAAGAACAAGCCCCAGTTATCCTCCTGTCTGCCTCCGTGGTGCTGGGATTGGGGTGCACACTGCCACACCTGATCTCTGGGGGCTGGGATTGGGGTGCACACTGCCACACCTGACCTTTCATGTGGAAGGGTGCTGGGAATGGAACTCACACTTGTGTAGAAAGCATTTTGATGACTGACTGGCCTTCTCTCCACTACTGTGTTCTTCTCAGGGCTATGACATGAAAGTTCAGAAGACCTTTAGATGCGAGCATCTTTGATCATAGCTTGCCTGTTGGATTGTAAACTCAGTGCCTGGTCTTAATCTCTGAGAAATAAAGGGTTCTGACAACACAGTCTTTCAAAGCCCTACGGTCTTACTTTTCTAGATGGTTCTGGAGGTGGAGGTAGCACTTGGTATCAAAAGCAGCTGTGTGCAAATATTTCCACAGCATTGCTATGGCTCTTGACACTTGGATAGTGATATAGCATCAGTATGATTCCCAGTCATACGTATTTGAAATCACACTACTCCCTTTACTAAATCATCTCTATGAAAACTGTCAAGGAAAGGAAAAGAAACAGGAGCAGCATTCAAATGAGAATCAAGCTGACTTCAGGTCTATTCTAAGCCCTGGACTTCTTAGCTCATTTAGTTTTTGTCACAACTGTGGTTGGCACTGATCAATACTAAGTGGACACAGAAGGTTGTGTTTACAAATACATATATGTGTAACAATAATAATTAAAGAACAAGGAGCTATGAAGTTGGGGAAGGGGTTCCAAAGAGGTTGGAGGAAGGAAAGGGAGGGGGGAAATGATGTAGATACAGTGCTCATATATGAAATTCTCAAAAAGAAAAGTTAAAAATCTGACTTTAAATTAACTGTAATCAAACACACACTTTCTTAATTCAGAAAGACAAAGACACAATAAAATTATAAACATAAGCAAGGGGATAAAGAGTGTGGTGTTCAGTGTAATGGTTGCCATGCATTCATAGAGGCAGGGAAGAGAGGGGTTATGTAGATAGACGAGGTTATTGCCAAGATCTTAGCTTTAGTTGGCAAGAACGTTTTCATGAATTTATACATTTAAAAAAGAATAATCAATTAAATATAACACATGCAAGGTTCGATGAGCGAAGTGTATCTTGAACCTACAGGATTGACTTTATTTTGTTCGTTGGAAAATAACACAGACACACACACACAGACACACACACACACACACACACACACACACACACACACACACACACACACCTCCACATTTGACCTTGACTTAGCAACTAGGGCTATTGTTAATCACAAAGGCCCTCCTTTATCGTGTAGACACACCACATGGATTATGTGTCCTCCCAGGTAAGCAGAAGCAATAAAAAACCCAACTTGCCTAAGTGATTTCAGCCTGAACCTGAGATCTGTTCTTCCTTTTGTGATGGGGACTCTCTGCTGGTCTTTCCCACATTTCAGTTTTTCTCTCCTGCTAAAACTGGGGGAGGGAGAGTGTGTGGGGTAGAGTTTGGGGCTGGAGAGGGGGTTCAGTGGTTAAGAGCACTTAGTGTTCTTGCAGAGGATCTGAGTTGGGTTCTTAGCACCTATGTTGAGTAGCTACAACAACTTGTAACTCCAACTCTAGGAGCTTTGACCCTCTCTTCTGGCCTACAAGGATACCCTGCCCTTAAATGGACAATCCAACCCACCCCCACAACACGTTAATTAAAAATGAAAATAAATCTTTAGAAAGAAAAATTCCAGGGAAGATTCTGTTTTTAGCCTACCCTGTGTGTGAACTTTCAGAGAACAATGTCTTCATGAAAAGAGCTATGCAGGGATTTGAACATACATAGCTTTGGGTCTTAACTCTTTTTTACTGCCTTCTATGAACATAAGAAAGTCCTGTCCAACCCGCAAGTCTGTTTTCCTCTCAGCAAATTGGACAATAGTTCAAATGTTTCAGGAATAGTGTAAGAGTGAAACTCGCCACGGCTGTACCCTGTCCACTAACATGTTAAACCCTCAGTAATTTGTTAATTGGTAGTAATTATTGCTACGCAAAAGCTGCTATGAGGTAATTGTTCACCTTATCTGAATCTCAGTGTAGTTTACGAATGATCAACAGCACCTTATATCACCATGGCTTTACAATTAAGCTACCAAGACTTCGGCAGTGTTACTGTTTGAGCAGGTCCTGCCTAGGAGTGGAAGTGTTTAGGAATGTCAGAGGTGTGCTACCAATGGACATGGTGTCTCTTTCTTGACTCATAAATGTGTTGAGGATGGGTCTCCTCTTGTGGCAGGTCAGGGAGTTGACCCAGAGAGCTGGGTCAGGAGAGTGAGAGAACCAGCTCTGTCCCTCACCAGCTGTATTACACAGGAGAAGGGGCCCTGCATCCCACATGGACAGCACACTGGAGCTGAGCCTGTTGTGGAGGAGGGGCAAATGAGCCAGCCCTGAGAGCATGAGAGCAGGAGAGTTGACCCCTTGTTCCTTTTATGCTGCCTATGGGAGTCTGGAAAGAGTGCCCTGCACCTTGCCTGGGAAAAACAGTAGAGCTGGCCCTGGTGTTGTGAGTGTGGGGACATAGATCTGAGGATGTGAGAGCAGAACTGGCCAGGCTGTTTGCTATAGGTGCATTGCGTGAGCTAGCTCAGGCTGTGCTGGAGAGCTCACCCAGGTAGTGATGATGAGGGAAAGCTGACAGGCTGTCACCCAGGCTCAAAACCAGGTTATCTTATCTGAAACTGTTAGTGCAGGTGAGGGGGTCAAACATAGGAACCCAAAACAGCAGTATCTCCATGACCCAGGACAACAACAGGATATACAAGAAGAACCCCAGTGAGAGCCCATTATTGACAGTGCAGCAGAAGCCAGAGGCCTGGAGCCAGATCAATGACTTGTGGCAATGAACACTTGCAGATAAAAATGAATGGACTAGAGGGTAAACTGTGAGACTCAACGAGCCACACTACAGCTTCTAGGCCTCCCCCCCTCTTTGTTTCATCTTGTTTTTGTTTTTAAATCTTGTTTTGTTTTTTTGGGGGAGGTTGCAGTGGTAGAAGGCAGATTCAAGGGGATGGGGAGATAAGCGGGATCAGAGTGCAGGATATGAAATCCACAAAGAATCAATAAATTTTTTTTTATTTTTAAAGGTTAATCTCCTTAGAGATGAATCTAAGTACACTGGGTCCAAGGTGGCCTTTATAACATTCTTGAACGCTTTTAAGAAACTTTTTATATTAGTCGTAATAAACTAGGCATGCTTCCATAACACACATTCCTAAAATGACTTCATTTAGAAAAAAAAAATCAAAGAAATATTCTAAGCCACTAAATGTGATGATTGGACTATCCATCTGGAGGCAATTCTAGTCTTCTACTATTGTTTAGAGCATACACCTCTTCAGGTGACATGGCAGAGAAAGAAACACTGGCAGAAATGAACTAGCAATTGCACTAAGTGACACATAAAATATTGTCCAAAATTAATTAGTATCTGGCTATAGGAATAGTGGGGAAGTAGAATGTTGTGTTCAGAAAAAAAAAAAAAAAAAGCAAAGCTAAACACAGGGAATCTCTGGCAACCTGGCATACCGTGGTTATCCAGCAAGCCTCGAATGAGGGGTCTCAATGAGAGAGCCCAGCAAAGGGGTAGAGTGCTAGCAAGATGAACTGCCTAGTTCACAGACATCAAATTCCTTATGTGAGTGTTCTGGTTTATGCTTTTGTTTATAAGGTTCTATTTGCTTGAATGCAGCCCTTCCCCACTAATGGGGGAGGGGTGTCCTGTATGCTGTGATATGTTTCTCTTATTGGTTGATGAATAAAGCTGTTTCAGCCAATGGACAGGCAGGATGCAGCCAGGCTGGAAGTACAGGTTGGGCTATCAGACTAGGAGAATTCTGGGAAAAGGAACTAAGAGAGTGAGAGTCAGGGAGACGCCATGTACCTACTGGGAAGGTAAGACCCATAGACATTCTGCAGTAAGCCAAGACCATGTGGAGAAACACAGATTAATACAAATAAGTTAATAATTAAAAGAGAGCTAGCCTACAAGAAACTTGAGCCCTTGGCGAAAAGCTTTATAATTTATTTATGCCTCTGTATGATTATTTGCGACTAAACAGCTACAGGACTGGGTAGGACAGAAACTTCTGTCCATGAGTGGTAACCAACAGGGGTCACAAACCCACTTCCCTTAGATTAAGAGTCCCATGCTCTACCAACTGAGCTAGCCAATGGAGAGGCAGGATTTAGCCAGGTGGGAAATCCAAACAGGGATAGATAAAGGCAGTAGCTGCTGAGGAAGCAAGAGACCTGAACTTCTCAGGTAAGTCAAGACCACTTGGAGATACACAGATTAATAGAAATGGTTTAATGATTAAGAGAGAGCTAGCCAGTAAGAAGCCTGAGCCATCGACCAAACAGCTTATAATTAATATAAGCCTCTATGTGATTGTTTGGAGATCAACTGCTGCGGGACCAGGTGGAACAGAAACTTCCATCTACACCCCATCTTTTCATACTTCCTGTTAGGAACTAGCAGCCAGCTGACCCCCACCCCGATGATGGGCGGGATGCTCATGGCCATGTAATCGCTACATCAGCTTTACCTGGCGGCCAGAAGACTCAGTTACGCATGTGCAAGCCTCTTTTAAAGCAAGCGCGCTGAGTGCTTCTCTCTCTCTGCTTCTTTGCTCTCTCTTTGCTCTCTCTCTCTGTTCTCTCTCTCTCTCTCTCTCTCCTGCTTTTGGTTGGCCACCAGCTACCCCCTTTTTTTCTCCCCTCTCTCAATAAACTCCACGTGGGCGCTGAGTCTCGTGTTTGTTTGTGTTTCTTAGGCATTAGCTGCAGCAAAAGAACACTTCCCAATTTTACACATAGTTGGTTTCACATTCAGTGTCATCTGATCTTTCCTCACTCCCCCTCCCCATGCCCATTTTTTTCACCTACAGTAAAAAGTTCCCTTAGGATTTTCTGACATGTTTAATTTCATCCTTTAATGCTTCATGTGAACATTATAATGAGTCAAAAGTAGAATACCAGAGGGAGCACATGGAAATTGGAATCTCGGTCAAACCTTTGTCTGAGCAAAGGGTCAAACAGTATGGTCAGTTCTGCAAGAGATAACAACACCCAGGCAACCTGAAATTGCTTTTAGGAAGTACCATCATCAGACCATCATCTGATGGGAGATGCCATTATGTATATATATTTCTCATACTGGTTAATGAATAAAGCCTCTGTTGGCCAATAGGAAAGGAAGATAGGAGGGACTAGGAGACAAGGAGGAAAGAGGAAGTAGGAAGGAGGAGTCAAAATGGAGAGTCTGGAGAGAACAGAACCACCATTTCTACGCTCTCAGTAAGACCACATGGAAATACATAGAAATGAGTTAATACTTAAGACAGAACTAGCCGATAAGAAACTAGTACTGGGCCAATAGCATTATATCAAATACAGAGTCTCTCTGTGTTAATTGAGGCTGGGGCGGTGGCGGGACCAGACCAGGTGGCGGGAAGAAAAACTTTACTCCTTACAATCATCATTTTAGTTAAGCTTGCTATTGCAATGGTGAAATGTGTAACCAAAATGTTAGCTGGGGAGGAAAAAGTTTATTTGGCTTATACTTCTACATCACTTCCCAGTTCCTTGTGGAAGGAAGTCAGGACAGGAACTTGAACAAGAACCTGGAGGAAGGAGGT
The DNA here is from genome assembly GCF_943737965.1 of Phodopus roborovskii. Taxonomy (NCBI): domain Eukaryota; kingdom Metazoa; phylum Chordata; class Mammalia; order Rodentia; family Cricetidae; genus Phodopus; species Phodopus roborovskii. Next base: position 712,408 of record NW_026126444.1, read on the forward strand.
GATGCAGAGCTCATGGAACAATGGGGCTTACTAGATTGCTCAACCTGCCTTCTTATAGGACCCAGATCCACCAGCCCAGGGAGAGTCCCACCCACAATAGGTTGGACTCTCCCCCACCAATAACTAATTAAGAAAATGCCTTACAAGTTGGCCTACAGTCCCGATTTTTAAAAAAACCTTTCTTTGTATTTATTCTTTGTGTCTTTCACATCATGCATCTCCATCTCATTCAATTCCTCCATCCCTTCATATCTACATTTTGCCCTTGCAACTTCCTCCCCCAAATAAAATAAAACAAAATTTAAGAGAAAAAAGGGAAGAAGAAAAAAAAGCTATAGTGTGACACAGTGAGTCATACAGTAAATTCTTTTGTCCATATATATTTGTGTTCAAGTTTTCATTGCAAAGAGTTATTAGTCTGGTTAGGGGCCTCTGGTTTCTGCTACACTATAGAAGCTGGGCCCTCACTAAAACTTCTCTTGGATATCCTGCTGTTATCCTGGGTCATGGAGATTCTGCAGCTTTGGGTCTGCAGGACCAGTCCCTTCAAACACTACAACCCTAAGATCATGGAGGCTTTTCCTCAATTGAGGTTCCCTCTTCTCAAATGATGTTAGCTTGTGTCAAGTTGACATAAAACTAGCCAACACATCTGCTTTGTTCCCATCTTCATATGGTGAAGTACTAAGCCCTATAGCTGACAGAAGGAGGCAGGGCCTAATTCATGAGGATGGGTCTCTCCTAGATGGGAGTAGAAGCTCAAGGTTGAGGGTACGACCGTGGAACCTGATTATGCTGGCACTCTGATATAGCCTCCAGAGCTGTGAGGGGGAAAATGCCATTATTGAGAAGCATAGGATGTTGTTACAGCAGCTCCACGGGCTAACACATTAACCAGTTCAAACTGGCTATTGATCATTCCCAGGGCTATGGCGTTAGCAGTTTGCTAAAGCAGAGAGTATTCTTGTGGGTTGAAAAAGAATGTCTACTCCCGATTTTTCCCTTTCTTTCCTTTATGTGTGAGAGTGTGATACCAGAGACTGAACCAGGGGCTTCCTGTATGCCAAGCAAGCACTCAACCACTGAGCTATACCCCAGCCCTGATTTTCACTTTTTATTGTGAGACCAAGTCTCACCAAGCTAGCTGTATTTGATAGCTCAGGGAGGTCTCAAACTTGAACTCAGGAAGGAGAAAATTGCTTTTGGAAGTTCCCTGCCTCAACTTTCCAAGCTTGGATTATAATTAGCACCACCAGGCCTGGCTTTTTTTATTTCTCTCTTAAGAGCAGTGGTTCTTTTCAGCCTCTCTTGTGCTTTGGGTAGCAGAGCATTCCTTCTTCCTTGCCTGGGTGGGATCTTCCCTTGTGACAGGCAGCTGGGTGAATGTGTGAAACCCTAGCCAAGACTAGTCTGCAAAGGAAGGAGCTACCCATGGGTCACCCCAGCATGGCCAGCCCTGTGCCAGCGTGTTCCTACACTCTTCTTCCTTAAGTTCTAGAGTTGTTCTGAAAGGTGAAGAAAATAATTTTATTTATAGAAGAGATGGGCTCAGAGGGCTGGTACCTGAACTCACATGGGCTAGGAAGGCACAACTAGCCAGAGGGAAGTGTGGATTCTGAATCATAGTTTATGTGAGCCTAGTGGACCATCAAATTCTAGAAGGGTAAGCAAGCATGTGTGGAAGACAGGAGAGGATGGCAAACTCCAATGGGTCAGGAGCCTTGGTTTTCTATGATTTTTGCAGCAATCTTCCCAGTGCTTCAGAGGTGCAAGGATCACCTAGACATTATCTCAGACCCATAACCACATCTCACATAGGAGAAGCCAATCAGGAGGAAGCTGGGACTCAGAGCAGGTGAAAGCAACAATTCAAGGCCACACAGTTATTTGAGGTTGCAGCTGGGTCCACAACTATCTTGGGAGTCTCCTTTGAATTAGCCACAGTTGCAATGATAAAGGCCAAGATGGAAGATGGAGACACAGACATGTGATACCTGCAAGAGCTTGTGCAGGGAACTCTTAGCTTCTTCTCCAAGAACAATTCATGAAGTGAAGGGTCCTGAAGATGATGTGGAGATGCTATGAAGTGAAATGGAGATGAATGAAAGCACTGGCTCCGCTCCTGAACAGAGAACATGCCTTAATCAACATAGTCCGAACTATTAACTATTACCACAATTCATATCCCATTCATTTCCAGAAGGTTGGAAAGACAGTTTGGGCCTCTGTTCTGTGGATCCTAATTCCACATCATAGGTACCACCATTGAGAGTAGAGGAGGGTGGATTAAAGAGCGGAAGGAGAGAAAGGAAGTAGGCAAACCACCTGAGAATGCCTGGTTTTTGATTTGCAGAGCAGCTGTGGAGGAGGAAGGACAGAATTCATTTGCTTATTTATTTTTTTGCTTGTTTGTTTGTTTATTATTTTTATCCTGGCCCAGAGTTAGGTGGGCTTTGGCAGAGCCTCAACAGGCAGAAGTCCTGGTCTCTCTGTGCAATGTTTGTGTTGAGCTACTATCTGTCTTTTCACAGCCTCTTACTGATAAAAGGGATTGTGACAACAATCACACCCGCAGTGGGCAGCTAATGGCACTTTCGGTTGAGCTAACTTCTGGCAGAGAATGGGAGACTTCCACCAGAGCTCCTGATGGATCTGATCTGTGAGATAGGGACGGTGGTTTCTCAGCCTCCAGCAATGTGGCAGAGCTAGGTTTCCAGAAGTGTAGTTCAGCCCACTTGTTTGTAGAGCAGGCACCTCCACATAAACACTTTGATGTACTGCTGGAAGCTCTGCCAGGTAGGTAAACTGGCCAGAGATTAGCTAGCATATTCTTTATTCCAAGGCTCAGCTTAGGCTTGCACAGCTGGCTCTGACCTTTGCCCTTTAAGACCCCAGGACTAGAATGTCTTTCAGTCCTTTAAGGCTAGCATTCTAAAATGAGAAATGGAGGCTCTAGAAGGATTATATTTCCCATCCCAGATCACGAAACTAGTACATGACAAAGCCAGGCTTAAAAAAAAAAAAAAAAAAAGCCCTTGTTTCTGAGTCTGAGTCTGAAATCAAATTTGAAGTCAAACACTAAAAGCCAGGGATGTCTCAAACAAAGACAGATTTGTGGATTATTCTCAGTGGGATAAAGGTTATATAAACTTAATACTTTTGCACATTTGTTTTGATGGCGAATTTTGAAATGAACTCATTTTGCTTATTGTACACTAGCAATCACTTCAGCTGGAAATACTTCTTTTTCAAGTGTAGAATGCACACCCCCCCTTCTTTGTTTTGTGGACTCTCAAAGCTAGGACAGCAACCTGTGTCCACAGTCACTTTTCTGGTGTTGTGTGAGGGTTTGTTTTTCATATGAAAGAGTTTATGAATTCTACAAGTTTCAAGGATTCTGAGCAGTGGGTGTGGTTCACAGCTTCCCTGTCGAGTTAGGCAAACACATTCACATTCTTTCACTGAAGTCCTTACTATCATTTTGCAGACGAAGAGAAAGTTTGTGTAGATGCCCGAGCTCACACACCTAGATGCTTTCAGCTGCATCCTGTAGTGCCCAGGCTATCTACTCCAGCTCTCTCCTAAGGGAAGAAAAACACTCATGGTGGGGTGGTGGTGGTGGATCTTTAAAAAGGAAGTCAAACTACAATAAAGCAAAGCCAGAGAGTATGAGAAGGACTCTGATTTCTCCCTAAAAGAGCCAGAGGGGGCACAGATCCAAAGTGAGTGGTGTTATAAATCCCCTTTGGTCACCAACAGCCTTCCATAGGAGGAATGCCAGAGAGATTCTGATCCACTATGCTTGGGCCATTCACCTGTCTGAATGCAGAACCCTGACTGTCAAGGATTCCCCAAGCTGAGGATTCTCAAATTCCATCTGTGTTTACGGTGCTGCAGCCAAGCCCTCCTTGTACGTCCTTCAGCTTTAACCAAGGGGTAGTGAATGTTTGCATTCACTTTCTTATCTGGACTGCTTTCCCCAAGTGTCCTACATGTGCTTTTCATATGCTTTATAAATGCGCAAAGGCTGTTCCAGCTTGTTCTAAGGCTGCACTGTTTAACTGCCATAACACAGTGGTATCAACAGATAAATCAACTAGATACGCTGAAAAATTATGGGCAAGAATCCTGTTCTTGTCACCCGGCCTAATTCATCCACAAGAGGAATCTGCCTAGGGAGATGCAGAGAGGAAAGGAGATACGTGGAACACAGACCCGAGAAATAAACCAGCCCGATGATCGGATTGACCTAAATTTCTGGACTGTTTTCCCTTAAATCAATGGCGGTTTTCTCTGGTGCTGCCCTCTCTCTGAACCTTCTTTACAGTGTTTGCTCAGGTACTCTGAATGGGACTTCTTTTTGTGAATCACGGGGGTTCAAGGTGCCGACTCATAATATGTTTGAATCGCTTGAGAAGTCTTTGTTAGTTCATTCTTCTCATCTCCCAAAAGGAGAACAACGTTTCTGAAAGCTGTTAGAGCACACATGCAGAAGGCCTCCACTCTCCCTCCCAGTCTTCTGTAGGGCTGTCCTTGCCTTGCTCTTAGCTTCTCATTCAGAGTCCGGTGGGAGCGCTGGGAGTGGGGGCAAGTGCGGGTGCATCTGCACTGGGGAAATAGGCTCCGCAATCCCTGGTCCCTGCAGTGATTTGCAATAGGAAATAAGAATTTCTGCTCTATGTAAAATGGTTCTCAGATGCCAAGAAATTAGTATTGGAGGATAATTTATGAATTACTTTCCATAAATCAGTGCTGTTTTGCCTACAAATCATTTTGAAAAATGTATATATCTTTATAAAGTATGAGGCATGGACAGGGAATACTAACTGGGAATTGTGGGTTATATGAAGATCCCTGGTCCTATCCCTGAATACTCAATAGTTTTGGCCAGATGCCCTCAAAAGGTTTTTCTTTTTCTCTCTTCCTTCCTTCCTTTCTTTTTTTGGGGGGGTTACTCTATTAGTTGAACAAGTAGCTATTGCCTTCTTCCCCTTTGCCAGGCACCATGTTGGAATCACTTGAACTCTTATGTGGAAGAAGAAGAAGTTCTTGGTTACTTTTGTCCTTAAACAAAGTCCTTAAACAGAGAGGCTTTAGCATTCATTCAGGAATTTAATAATTCCACTAACTATACAGAGTGGTAGCAGCACTTTGTAAAGACAGAAACAGACTCTAGAGGTTGGCCAACACAGTCAAGCTTTCCTTCCTTTCAGGCGGTGGCTGGAGCCTGGCCTAGGGCTCATCTATGGCTGGTTAGCTCTTTACACCTCACCCATGCTGTAAGGCAGTCACCTTTTTGTGTTCATTCTTAAGATTTCCAAGTGTCCTAAGGACTTGAGAGTCAAGTCAATTTTCAGAAAACAAGAATGGAGACTCAACTGTCCCACTCTCATTGACCTTGGACACTTTCTCTTAACAAAATTGATTCTTCTTAATGCTCCAAAGGAGTGTCCCACGGTTCTCTCCCTGAACTAAGTGGAACAGCTATCATAGCCTTGAGCTCAGACTCTCCAGGATGCTTGTGTGTCTGGCTGTTGGTACATGATAGAGATGGCCTCCCAAGTATGGGGCATATCACAAGGACCTTGCTCTGCCTTCAAGGTGTAGACAACATAGCAGAAATCTAAGGATGTTAGACATAGAATAGCTTCCCATGTCTGGAGGCTAAGCCCCAGTAAGTCAGCTCTGGTGCTGGGCTGTCCCCAGAAGCTCTTTATTTCCTCCTGTTCTTCCAAATCAAGTTTAGTAGGGACATTGTCCTTAAATGACTTTAAAATAAGGGGAAGACTTAAAAATTGATGGATATCAAATAACAAAGTGTATACTCATCAATCTAAGTGCAAGAAAAATAAACATTTCTAGATATTTTAAGTAGTGTAGCATTTACTATCAATGCTTGTATGTTTATAAAACAGTTATAGAGGCCAAGGGTATATAAAAGAGCTCTAGGCTAAGCTTCCTGGATAGCTTCCAGGATTGACCTGCCTGAACAGCTTTTACTTCTCAGGTTGATATGAAGTAGATGGATCTTCAGTGGAAGCCATCATGATGGTAATCACTGGAGGACAAAAATCTGGGGTGTGGATACCTACAACAGCAATCCAGAGATGAGAAAGTCTGATCAAGAGGACACAGCTACAACCATCATTGTGAGCACTCGGCATCTTGGAGAACAAAACCCACAGGCTGCTACAGGGAAATGAAGTTTTCAAGATGGCCTCAGCATTCCTTTTTTCCAACACATGAGTATATGATGCCAGCTCTCTAACATCTTCAGCTACTAGAAAAGAGAGCTAAAGGCTAACAATGGCAGCATGAGAACTTGCCACAGAGAGGAAGGCGATTCCATTTGTAGTAGTACTTAAAATCTTTCAGGAGAAAAATGAAAAAAAGTAAACCAAGAGAAAAAATGAAGCTACTTAGACATTCACCCTTTGCTGTTTTGAGCACTGAAGTTATGTCAACAACAGAGAGAGGCACTGTGTTTTTAGCATTCCTATTCTCTTTGTCCAGCTCAGAAAAAGGTGACTCCAACTATGCCTAGCTTAGGGCCCAATTTCTCCTGCTAGAACACATTGCTATCCAGCTGTTTCCAGTAGGATGTGCTCTCTGTATAGGACCTTAAGTCCACTGGGAGTCCAAGTGGTCACCCATTATGTTTCGTGAAAACTGGATGGTGAATGTCAGCTATGTTTCGTGTCCTGAGCTAGTCACTGGCTACAAAGGGAATGACACATGATGAACAATAGGAGGGAGAATGAATGAACAGATAATCACTAAATAGTCTGATTTAGGTAATGTGGACACAGTTATGGCCTATGGTTAAGCTTTGAAATGGAACAGACAGCTGAGGAGGAACCAAACCTGATGACTTCTCCTTCTGCAGATGATCTAAATCCTTGCCCACACTGTCTATGTCATGATGCAGAAGAGTGAATTCTTCCAACTGAGGTTGAAGGTACTCTGACAGGTCAGAGCTAGGAAGCTTCTGTAACAGCTTCCACTGGTGCCTGCTGCCTGATTTGACACTTGTGCACACTTCTGTCCATGAGAGTGGTCAGGCCTGGCCTCTAGCAAATAGGATAAGAGAAGTGGGATGGGATTCTGAAGTTATGTGACAGTCCCAAAAGTTCAATGTCCAAAGATTGAGACAGTCTTGGGGAGAACTTGGTCTTCCCCACCCCCATCCCAACCATGCCACTGACCCTCCTGATTGACCTGATGCTATATTTTCCCTCTTACTATTCCACCTCCAGCCACTTTTTGATGGACCACCATCTTAACTGTAGTACCCTTACCTTTATGTCCCTAAACACAGGTAACAACTCTGTCACAGACTGGATACTGGTGCCCCTTATATGTGGATGTCTGTCCTCCTTACCAGGGTGTTAGGAGGTAAAGCTGTGCATAGCTGTAATAGGTCATGAGGATAGAGTCTTAGTGATTGGGTATGGACCTTAGGAAGACATCTTGGAGACCTCCTGTGACTCTTGCCTCCATCACCAGCAAGAAAGGATTTTAGGAAACAGGCTATCACAGTTGTGGACTCAGCTACCACCTTCATCTGGAATTACCAACTTTTACAATTGTGAAAAATAAAATTTCTGCCATTTATAAGCCACCTTGGCTATGATATTTTTGGAATAGTAGCTGGATAGGAGTAAGCCAGCTTTCAGGGGACAGCCTGATAATGACAACATCCTCTCCTGTTAGCATTTCTTGCTATTACCTGATCCAGGTGGAAGTACTTTCTCTTTGTTTCTACTGTGCTTCTTCTCATGGGACCAGGGGGAGGGATCCAGGTGGTGGGGGGAGGGATCCAGGTGGTAGTTGACCTTCAACCTGTAAGTTAGTCTCCAAAGCTAGTCCCTTCAGGGAAGGTCTGTTTTCAGTTAGTTGCACACATGACAACATCCACTGGGACCCACTGAGAATGCTGCTGAGGGTTTCTGGTAAGGACAAACGCATTTTCCAGAAGAACACAATGTAGCCAGGATTGCTGGAAAGACACCAGGAAGACAAGTACTAAAATGTGAAAGCAAAGCAACAACCACGAAAGCCAAGGAACTCCTTCCTCCTCCCACCAAACACTGGATGCAACTCTGTGTGTGTGTGTGTGTGTGTGTGTGTGTGTGTGTGTGTGTGTGTGTGTAGACTCATCACTGCTGCTTGGTTCTTTTCTTTTTTTTCCCCCTGAAACAATGTTGACTCTGAAAGGGATCCTGTTGCTAATAGCCACAACAGCTGGTGTCTGAAACATCACACTGCATATGAGGACTCTGAAGGAAGAGCAGGGATGGAGTACTGAGCCCACATGTAGACTGAGTCTTGTTACTGGTATCATAAACAGTGCTATATTATAGACTTGACCCTAAGCTTTCCCCCAAGCAGAAGTCCTGTTTGTAGCTCTTCTTCCTGAGAGTACACAAGACAATTGTGGCTCTGAGAAAGGTCTCATTTACACCCTATCATCATCTCATGTCCTTCCTCTGGGTGTGAGGTCAGCTTCTCACATTTGTACCTTATCTGTTAGCTCAAGGCCTGACAAGCAGGCCACAGAGAATGATCCACTGAGCAGGTACGTTCTTTACAATAAATCCTTAGTCCTGATACTCTGCAGTTTTCTCCACCTTGGGAAGCAGATAAGGAAGTGGGAAGGGTCTGGCAACTCTGATGAGTTCATTCACGTTTGCATTTAACAAACATGGAAAACTTAACACACACCAGGCTCCACTCTCAATGAAAGAGTCAGAGATAGTTGGACGAAACCCCATACTCATTCACTCATTCCTCATTTTGAGGTGGGCTGGGCTGTGGATGAGTGGTTGATAAAGAACAATGATGACACAAGGGCCCGAGTGAGACAGCTATGACATGAGCTTATTCTGACAACTGATTAAAGATGCCCATCCCAACATGTACTCTTGAATGTGTTCTTCAGCTAAGACTTTCCTTCCCTGGGAAGGTACAGTAGAACACAAAAAATATAATATAGAATGGTACCTAGATTTTAGCACTCTTCAGATGGACAGTTTTTAGGTTTTCATCCTATGCAACTATTTAAAAAGCAAGGGAGAATTTGTCTTGTGGTTTTATTGAATGAGAAAAGTAAGGTGGGCAAAAGTATTTACAGCATACAGCTTAACTTGTAGGGTATGTCCCAACACATTGGTAGCTGAAGTAACATGTGGCTACTTCACATGAAGTTACCATGATCTCTTCTTCCTTGCCCTCTCTATGTTCAGTGGAAGGAAACAAGTCAAGGCCACACTGAGGACAAGTGTGTCCTGGTGGGGGAGGGCTGAAACAGCCCCAGAGACAAGGGAACCCCCTTGGGCTCTCCACCCATAGTTTCTCACCCTTTACTACTCTTTCTCTGCAGGTTCTGCTTATCCTGGCCACTCTGCTTGCCATTAAAAGTCCAGTTTGCACATTTCTTTACTAAGAAAGCCTTCTTAGACAGTTTCAACCACCACCACCACCCATGGGCTTTCTCCCCATTGCTTCCAATCTCTATGCTAATTTGCTGTCAATATTTTGAAGTTAACGTCATTTCTTGCTCCATTTCAGGCTCTGGCTTTGAGTCTATACATAACTGTAGCACCTAGCCCAGGGCCTATTACTCAGGAGGAACTTTGTGGTGGCTAATTTTTGTCCACATGATACAAGCTAGAGACGCTTGGGAGGAGGGAGCATCAACTGAAGTTCTGCCTCTGTCAGGTTGGTCTGTGGTTACGTCCATGAGAACTGGTTTGATTGATGACCAATGGGGGGTGAATTAAGGCCACTATGGGCATGCCATCTCTAGGTAGGTGATTTTGGGTTGTTTAAGAAAGCAGCATGATCAAGCTTTGAGAAGCAAGTAGCCAGTAATAAGCACTTCCTCATGGTTTCTGCATCAGTCTTTGCCTCCAGGTTCCTGGAGCTCCTGTGTTGGCTTCCCTCAATGATGGAACCTAACCTATAAGCCAAATAAACCCTTTCTCTAAGTTGTTTTTGGTCAAATATTTTATCACAGGCACATAAAGCAAACTAGGATACATGCTCTAATGGATGCAATGATACATACATTGGATGGATGGATGGATTTTTAAAAATTTTCCAATTGATTGGGTCTCATCTTGGTTCTCTTATGTACAAAGATCCATGAACAGAGAGAAAAGTACATTCTGGAGTTCCTGGTGGACACATGCATACCTGTCAGTTTATCTTTTCCCCTTCTCATTTATCCTCTCAGTCTCAGGGTGTCCTGGTTGGAGAGTCACAGTCACATGACTAAAGTGGTTCTTTCCCCTGCATGCTGAGCCTTACATGGCTCCCAGCTGGCTCAAATTGCTCAACTGTGACTGTCAATCTGCCCAGCATGGTCACTTGTCATAGATCCTACAGGGAGAGACCGGGCATCGCTTCCTGGATACTGGTATGTAATACTTTCCAGAAACCAAGACCAAATCATGGGAAGTTGACAGTCCTGTTTTATTTCAGTAGAGAGAGAGAGAGAGAGAGAGAGAGAGAGAGAGAGAGAGAGAGAGAGAGAGAGAGAGAGGCTATGTACTCTGCATGAATAACCAAAGAAGCCCTTATTCATCTTTTTCTGGCCTTGAGAAAATTTACATTCCTTCTAACCCAAGGCCTGTTGCAAACATCTCCCTGCAGAAATGATGAGCTTGGTGATTTATGGCCCTGAACTGACTCCTATCCAAAAGGATTATGAGATATTCTGGGCCTGAAAAGTAAGTTTGTGGCACACACATGTACACAGACCCCCCCCCATCCCTCTAATCAAACGTTCTTCCTCTAGGCTGCAGACTTGCTGAGGCTTGTGATGCCAGGGAAGCCCTGGAATTCATCTCATGGAGAGTGACTATTCTCCAGGGTGCTTTGGCCTCATGAGTAGGGTCACTCTGGATTGCTCCATAGCAGAGTATTGCTTGACGCTGCAAGCAAAGAATGCATGGATAATACCGTTCTCACTCCTCACCTCCGTCCAGTCCCTTACCTCTGCTCTATCCTCCTGTTGCCAGGAGGAAAATTCCAGAGCATAGATCTCATCGTTCTCCTCTCCTTAACACCTTTTCATTGCCTGACTCCCACTGCTCACAGGGTGAAATCTGAGATCTGCAGCATGTTGTTGGAGATCCCTTCCACCCTCCTCAGGCTCAGCTTTCTCCTCCTCTCCCCCGGCAGCCAGTTAGCTGAGACAGAGAGTTCTCAACTCTCCCTTGAACTCCCTTTGGTCTTTCATAACACTGCATACTATTTACATATTCCATTCCCTCTTCCTAGAACACCCTTCTTTACAGATCTCATACACCATAACTTGAGTCAATCCCATCTAAAGGTTTGTCTTTCCTTTTCCTGGTTTTGACAGTGGTGGGCTTTTGTCTGCTTGTTTGTCTCTTACCTCTGCCCATAGCTGAAACTCACTTTGATTTCACACAGAAACCCAGATTTCCTCTTGAAAAGTGAATGCATTTAGCTGCTAAGCCTAGTTTGTGCAAAGTGACTATCAGTGGAAGCTGGCCCATTTTGAAAAGAGTATGGCATTCTGGTTCCCTTGATTTTTTAACTAGCCAGCACAAAGGCTTTTCTGCTTGTGATTCCTAAGCTAGGCAAACAGCATAATCAGGAACCCCATTGTCACCTCTTTTAAAATATCTCAGTCCCCATCAACTTAGTGTCCTCTCCTTTTTGCGTTCCTTCTCAGCTGTGTATATTATGAAACCATGTTTTCCTCTAACCATGTAGCAATGATTGGCCTGGGAATTGTTATATAGATTAGGCTGGCCTTGAACTCACAGAAGTCCACCTTTCTCTGCCTCCTGAGTGCTGGGATTAAAGGCATACCATGCTTCCAATGGTACCATATTGTGCGTGCTTGCACGCACGCATTCGCACGTGCGCGCGCGCGCGCGCACACACACACACACACACACACACACATTTCAGCTCTCCTTCACTGAGTATGTAATGGACTGATGATTGTCTCTGAGCTCATTGTAAATGATGTGGAAATGAAGATGGTGTCATTCTTGCCCTCAAGAAAATATCCAGTCTAAAGATTATTAATATTAGTATCAATAAGCAAACAAGTGAACAAAATAGCACACAGGAGCTTCATTAATAGAACATGCACAGCATTTTGGGGAAACAGGAGAAAATTATTAGGTGATCCTTGAGATCGATAAAGTTCACTATATTAGTTTCCTGTTGCTGCTATAACAAACTATGGAAGACCTAGTAGCTTACTGTCAATAGTTCAGCAGTTCTGACCTGAGCCTGAATCTTAGGAAGCAATTATCAAGGTATTGGTGGGATGGGTTCCATTCTGAAGCTCCAAGAGAGAAACACATTTTCCTGCTTAGAAAGATGTTTTTACCATTCACAGCCTTCGTTCCTCCATTATCAGAGCCAACAGCCTTCTCACTCTGCTATCTCCCCAACTCTCTCATTTGAGTCTTTCTTTCTCCTTTTTAGTACCATTGCAATTACACAGAGGATCTTAGATAATCCAGAAGAATTCCTCTGTTCCTAGGTCAGAAGATGAGAACTCTAAATCTATCTGAAATAACATTCTTCCTGGCCTTGTAACATATTTCGCTGTAAGCCCTGGGGCACACAAGAACTTTGGTGGGGGGTACATTTTTGTTCCCTTCCACAGCCTCTGCCTTGGTTGGGGTAGTCAATGCTCTGCTACAGTAATAAAATCAATCTCAGCAGTAAGACACAATGATAAAACTTGTCTCGTGCTCCAGATGCCTGTCAGGAACACCATCCTCACTTGCCATGACTCAGTGGCTGAGGACGCTCCTATCTTATGATGTTACCATTTCAAACGATGGCTTACTATTCACTATAGTGAAGGACATAAAAGTGAGCATGAGTAAATCCATGTTCAGTGCTTTTGAAAGTTCTGTGTCACTGTACTCTGCTCATTAAACGTTTGCAATAATAGTGTTGCAGTTTAATCAAAAGACTTTCTGAGAAGTTCAGCTTTCTCAGGTGTTGTATTAGTCACTCAGTGAGATCAAATTTAAAAATAAGAATATAAAAAAGAGGAAGCAACCTACGGGAATAAGGGTTGCTTTAGCTCATTGTTTGTGGGTATATTCTACAGTGATGTGGAAAGCAGGGCAGCTGCTGTGGTTCCTGGCTGTTAGAGACTGAGACTGCTTGCTGAACATCTGGATAGATCAAGGAGCAGAGAGAGAGATGACTAATGACAATCTGTTTGCTTTTTCCTTTTCCTCCCAGCCTGTGGGATAATGCCATCTACAATGAGGTGAGTCTTCCTAACTCTCATCCCTAGTCAATGTGATTTTGATATGCCTTCAAAGATACACCAAAAGTGTGTTTTCCAAATGTCTCAGATGTTTGAGTTTTTAATTTTTATTTTAAAAGGTGAAGGATTTATTCAATCTAAAGAGAAACTAGAATATAAGATAAACTGATTTTAAACTTTGTAACCAAAGTAGTAAGTTAGAAAACAGTTTTTTTTTTTCTTTCTTTCTTTCTTTCTTTTTTTTAAATAGTAATAGTCCCTAAGAGAGGCATACTTGATCCCCTGGAGAAGGGGAAAGGGACAAGGTCTCCCAAGTAAATTGGGAGCATGGGGGGAGGGGAGAGAGAGTTAGGGGGAAGAGGAGGGGAGAGGTGGACATGAGGGAGCAGGAAGATTAAATCAGAGAAAGATAGAGGAGAGCAAGAAAAGAGATACCATAATAGAGGGAGCCATTATAGGTTTTAAGAGAAATTTGGCACCAAGGAAATATCTAGAGATCTGCAAGGATGACCCCCAACTAACAATCTAAGCAATAGTGGAGAAGCTACCTTAAATGCCTATCTTATTGCCATCCTAGAGCCTTCATCTAGTAGCTGATAGAAGCAGAAGCAGACACCACAGCTAAACATTAGTTGAACTTTTGGAATCCAGTTGCAGACAGGGAGGAGTGATGAGCAAAGGAGTCAAGACCAGGCTGGAGAAACCCACAGAAACTGCTGAATAAGGGGGAGCTCATGGGCTCCTGTCTGATAGCTGGGAAACCAGAACAGGACCAATCCAGATTCCCTGAATGTGGTGTTAGTTGTGAGGACTGAGCAGTCTATGGGGCCCCTGGAAGTGGATCAGTAGTATCCCTAGTTTACGAATGGACTTTGGGAGCACATTCCACATAGAGGGATACTCTCTTAATCTAGATACATGGGGGATGGCATAGGCACTGCTCCAAATGATATAACAGACTTAGAAGACTCCCCATGGGTGGCCTCACCCTCCCTAGGGAGCAGGGATGGGATGGAGGTTAGCGGGGGGAACAGAGGAGGACAGGAAGGTGCAGGAACTGGGATTGATATGTAAAACAAGCTTGTTTCAAATTTAAATAAAAATACATAAAAAAGAAAAAATAAAATAGTTATAGTAATTAACTTTTAATTTTATCATTTTATTAAATTTACATAAAACACAAGCATATTATTTTCTTTTCCTCTCTTCCTTTCTAACCCTTCCATGACCTCCATGGCTGGATCTTGAATGTGGGTTAAATGAAGTTCATGAACACCCCAATAAAGAATTAACAGATATTTATTTGGAGAGCACTCATCCAATGATGATAAATAACTGAGGTCTTCTGCCCCTGGAAGCTCAGCTTCTGCCCTGCAAGAGGTTCCTACCACAACCCAAGAGAGCACTAGTGAGCCCCTCCTCTTCCTTTTAAGGGGTCCTGGCTGCACACTGAAATTACATCCTAAGGTCATTGCCTCAAGTCTATTGGCAGAAAAAGATGCCACTACATTTCTCTTTTTTTGTCTAAATAGGAGGACTTTAAACCTGATATAAAAACTATATACCATGATAACAAATATCAAATATAGTCCAGGAGAAAAAAATGGTAAAAATGACAGAAATTTAGACCTACAACCAGCAAGAGCAATGTTAACAAGAAACAAAATTAAATGTCCAGGCCAAGAGTAATGCATATAACAGAGATTACTCCAATAACTGCCCTATTCTGGAATGTCTGAATCTTGTACCTAATATATTCTAGATAAGCTAAGAGAGGGTATTAGCTGTAAATAATCTTCAACCTCATCAAAGATCTGAGAAGGAAAATAATACTAGGGAAAGCAGGAAGTACAAGCGGGAGACTTAGACTTCCTAAAGGTGCAAGAAATGACAGAAACAGTTGGCTACCTGGACAGTAACCCAAGGTCTCACAGTAACATCGGAGCAACCAACTTTGGCTGAGGCCTAGAGTATCTGACAGACCATAACAGAAGCAGGAAAACTCTAAAGACTGTCCTACCCTGACTTGGCAAGGCTCAGCATCTCTTTTTGCTTATTTCCGTCTTGTCCAGTTAGGACAGTGTGTCCATTTTCAGCAGTTGAGTTCAGGACAGTTTTTTGCTCAAAAGGCCAGTTTGCCAAGGAGAAAATGAACTCAGAGTACACTTGTACTCTCAGGAATAGCTCTGTGCTGCCAGGGACAATCATGTCTCATGCCAATGGAGTTCTAAATTGTTAAAACATTTAAATGCTGTATTCTGTAGGTCTGCCTTTTAAGTGCTTGAAGATCAAATATCTATGTTAAGTACATATCTGAGCATATAGAGAACCTGACTAACATAACTAGGTAAAAGAAGCATGGGTGACTAAAACCTGTAATTCTCAAAAAAAAAAAAAAAAAAAAAAAAAAAATTGATTACTGACTGAAGCTTCCCATATATAAATCAAACAATATGTAAACAGATATGCAGCATGAGGACAATGACTTCAAAATTTTAACTATACACATATGTATGTAAATATCTTGATTAGAGATAGACTGTATAGTGCAAACTGATAAAATATCCTAAATTGTATCAATATGCAAAATATCATAAGCATATGTAGAAACATACATACATACATACATGCATGTGATAAAAATAACTTTACATTTGTGTGCAAAAACATTGTAAACAGAAAGAGGAACCTATACAATATGACAAATATAATTCTAAGTTTGAAACAATACAAAAATTATCCAGGACAGGAATACAATGTTAATTTTACATAAGTATCAATATATAAGACTCTATAACAATGTAAGTTGTCTATAGCTAATACATGCTAAAATAGTTCACAAGAAGATATATTAATCTACCTATACCCCATCTCATCCATTCTCCTGTGCTCTTTTCCAAAAGAGATTCCTGAGTCTGAACTTCATATTCCACCCCCAACCCTACACAACTTATAACCAACATGAAACAGGTGCCAATTATCCATATCCTTGGGGAAAACTACAACATCATCTAAGCCAACTGTAGAGAAAGGGGGCCTTGTTTTCTTAGAATTACTTCTGGCTGTCATGGGGGCAAAGGTGTCTCTATGGGATTCTGTGGAAAAACTAAAGCAATGGTTAAGTCTCAAGAGGATTAACTGTAACATTTATAGCTAGTTTCCTGAGTAGTAGGTGATGCTTATCTGCAATTCTTATCTGAAACTCTGGCCAGAGTGTTGTAAGAAGGTAGACTATCTCGGCTAGCTAAGCGGGAATTGTCTAGAATAGTTTTAGTGTAAAACCAATCCTTGAGTGGTGTTCACTATTCAAAGACATCATTTTGAAACAAGTGGAATCAATGTTGTGGGGGTCATCTTCTACCTGGAGACTTTAGAGATTGCTGTTAGGAAATTTTATTGTTCACTATGGAAGACTTAAACTAATATCAAAACAGGAAGTTTAAATTTGTATAAAATGCATACAAGGAACAGTACCAATAAAAACAAAAATAGGATGTTTTTGGAGATAAAAGAGGTTCATTTCTGATAGAAGAGGACTGTTAATCTGGGCATTCCGTTGCTTCATTAGATCATGACCCTGCATGCTTACTGCTTTATTAGCCACATATGGCATCAGCTTTACTCGTTGTCTTCTTGTTCTACACATTCAACCCATCTCATGCTTTGTTTTACCTGAAATAGGGTTCCAATGCCTATTAATTGAATATCTACCTCTCTACTGAAGAGGCCGACTTGGATGCTGAGATTCTGGTGTGTTAATGGTGACATCAGCTCCTGTGTCTAGTAATCCTTTGAATATAACATTATGTTTTTGTACTCATAGTTTTAGTTTTTGATCATTTATAGAAGTCTATTGACAGAACAAGATACCACTACAGGATCTTTCTCCAATTTGTGGCCCACTTTTCTTTAATTATTATTGTTATACACCTAAATACAAATATATACATAAATAAATGCATTAATACAACCTGTTAAGTTTGTTTAATGTTTCTTATTTGTACATGATTTAGAGCTGAACACTTGATACTGAATAACCAATTAAGAGGCTCACTCCTAGATTAATTCTATATCCCTCATGAGATGGTTTTTAATTCAACCAAGTTGATTATCAAAATTGAACTGTCACATATGCTCAGTAATAGGAAAATCCAGTAGGCTTGGTAATCACACAACATTGTCTCTATCACTGTTTCTGAGGAGATGATGACTGAACTAAAATGCAAAAATGGATTGCTAAAAGGTGATGAGTTAGGGACAGGTGTCAGGAAACTTGAAACAAAACAGTGCATTATAAATGCTAGAATCTTCCAAGAAGAGAACATGGAGTTAAAATGTGGGACTTGAAGGGCCAGGAGTATTGGCAGAGGAGAGAGAAGTAAGCATAAAAGTCAGGATTTTGCTACATAGAACACAGTGTGCTCAGAAACACTTGGGTTACTCTGGGTGGGTGAATGATGGAATTAAGGGAGGTAGAGGATTAAGGTTCTTTCAGATGGTTATATTGATTTAGGAAAAAGATGATAAAGATGAACTAGGATGAGGAATGTTATAATGTGGAAAGGGGGCAGATCCTGAGTAGAACTAAGAGGAAAACTAGATTGATTTCATGTAGCAATAAAATGAGAAAAAAATAGCATAAAAATGACTCCCAGGAATCCAGGGAGTGTGGTTGGGTGGGCTGTATAAATGGAATACACAAACACATAAAGAGGAATGGTCTTGGCAATCAAAAGAGTTTAGTTAGAGACATGCAAATGTATCTAGAGCCCATAAGAGAAGTTTGTGAAGAAAATACACATGGGAAGGTTACTATTAGATAGATAGTCAATAATGCTTATGGAAGGCCTAAGATGGAGCCATTGGGTAAGACAGATCAAGAAGCAAAGTAGGAGTTCCAGAGAGCACTCACATAATGGAAGCTACTGGAGGTAAGGGACTAGGATGGCTTCTTTGGGCTGGACAGTATTAGAAGATAATGTAAAAGGCAAATTAGATGTGTCAATTAGGTTTAAGAGTGACATTTGAGGGACTAGTTTGATAGAGTGGTCAGGTTTGCAGCTAGAGTGACATGGGTTTATAGTTAGGAAGGAATAGTAAAGTAGAGAGAACTGTAGGGAGGCATATGATAGAGACAGAGAACAGGATGAAAAGGGATTAAGTGTCAATGTCCCTAGCATCCTTGCAGCTCATAGTAGAGCTGAACTCCACCAGCAGACACACATGCAGAGGACTTAACAACCCCATGTGGCTCACTCATTAACTCAGGCCCTGGCAGGGACACAGGAGCTGCTGGTGGAAGTGACCATATCTTCAATCACTGATTCTCCAGAGCCTTCAATGCCTGGAATTCAGTGTATGGTCACTGTATTGGAGGTGCTGAATACCAGGCCTACTTTGTATAGAGACTCTCAAGGCAAGAGTTCACTTCCTTCACTGGGTTCATTATTATCTTCCTCCTGAAGTCGTCTTCTGGACACCGCTGTTAAACTTTGACGTTTATTGTATAGTTGATGATTTGACAGTCCCAGATGAAAGAAACATGGCACTATAGAGACAATTAGATGCTTATGCTCTAATCTTAACTGACCCCCAGCAGATGACTTTCTGTATTCCTGTCCCATTTCCCACACACTTTGCGTTCTATCCCATGATTACTGGATTCTAAGAACTTCACAGTGTTCCACCCCTCACTGTCACAGCTGAGATTGCTGAGAGCTAAGTGGAAAAGTTCTACAAACCATACATCACTGTACGAATATGAGATCTAGGCAAGGATAACAAGATGTTTGGAGTGCCCTTGCCCCAACTGACTAACTGGGGACAAAACACTTGGACTTGTATTTCCCATGTGGTTGCTCCACTCCCCATTGGTTGTATTGACATAGATTTTAGGATTTGGAAATGAATCCTATCATGGCCATGAAGTTGGACCCTCCCCTCTAAAATGTGACACATTTTGTTCACTTTTAAGAACTCTCTAGGTTCTTTAGACTAGGTAGAGTCTTCAATTGCTAAAGACAGAACCACATCTAGGTTCTTGACAGTGACTCTTGGTAATCCAACCCAATTTCTCATACTCCACAGGTACATACAGTGCCTTTAACCACAGAGGGTGGTGCCTACATTTATTGACTAGGTAGAAAAGTAAGTTATCTGCTAGGCAGTGTGACGGAATCACATTGTGATTTCTCATTCTCCAAAGCGGAAGAGGGAGCACAATTCCTTCTTTAGAGATCTTTGGTTTGGCAGGTAGGCTTGTTTGAGCTGTGAGAAATGCTAATATTTGCCTAACCAGCTTCCAAAATCCCTCCTGCCACTTGGAATCTGCACATTGGTAACCAAGTGTGAATTATCATTCTGTCCTGTTTGTTATCACGGCCAAGAAACCTGGCTGGCATGGAGTACCAATATATCATCCTTGGAGGTCTAGCTTTTTGAGTCATGTGCCAGGGCTTGGAAGGGGATTTCCAGTTTAATGCAATCTAGTTTGTGCAAAGATAATGCATGGAATAATGAAGTCTGTGGGGCAGCTAAAGTATGAAGATCATGGAGCATGAGTAAAGGATATGGCTCATTTGGTAGAGTGATTGCCTAGATGATCTAAGAGACCCAGCACCACATAACACCAGGTGTGGGCACATATGTCTGTAATCTCAGCACTCTGAAGGTAAAAGTAGGAGGGTCAGAAGTTCAAAGTCACCCTTGGCAACATAGTAAGCTCAGGGCCACCCTGGGCTACATGAGACCCAGCCTCACAAAACAAGACTAAAACCCAAAATATCAGTTACAGAACAGATGAAGAGAGAGGTCCAGGGAGAGTTAATGATTTGTCTGGGTCACTTGGCTGGTCACTTCTACAGTGTTAGCTAGAGTTGTCATGATTGGAGTCAATATTTATTGAGTAGTGATGATGTGCCAGGCATTGGCAATTTGATAATTGTTTCTTACATTCCTGCCCACTGGCGAATATAAATATTCATCAATGTAGATACACAGTTCAGAGCAACAAAATATTTTTTTCGAAGTCCCACATGAAAAGGAGTCCCTGAGTGCTCAGATCCAAATGCTTCCACCTGAAACAACAGAAGATACATTTTTCAAATACCTTACTTTATAACAAATGATATATTACTTACTAATTACACTAATGTCCAAGGCAACAGGCTTCAATGTCTCAATCAGGGGCTCCAGTAATTACATCAAAACTTTACATGTATGCATGTGTATGTGTAGGTGTATGCACCCATGCAAAGGCCAGAGGAGGACATGGGGTTTCTGTTATTCTTATTCCTTTGAGACAGGAACCCTTATTAAGCCCAGATTACAGTGTTTCAGTTAGACCAGCTGGCCAGCAAGCTATTACCAGTCCCTGGAATCTAGTTGTCTCCAGCATTCAGTGATGGGGTTATAGGCACATGCAGCCACATCTGAGTTGTAAATGAGTGCTAACGACCCAAACTCAGGTGCTCAGGATTACCCTCATCCACTGAGCCTCTCTCCAGCTCCTGCAGCCATTTCATCTTACAGACAGAAACACCTAAGGAAAGGAACTACGAAGAAGAGGTCTTGATGCTGCAGATGCAACATTTATTTCTGGAAAGGGGAAGTATTGGAAGCCAGGTGAATTTCAGGACCATGAAAGGTGATTTGGATTCAACTGAGAAGATATAGATTGTACTCTCCTGCCGGAATTAAAATAGTGTTTTGAGCATTGGAGAGAGCATTAGGAAGAGGCTGGCTGGGCTTATTATGGCAATTCAGAACACTGGGAAGAGCACTGAACTTGACATCAAAGACCCTGGGTCTGGTTTTTGTCCTCATTACTTATCAGTTCCTTGGTCCTAGGCAAACATACAACACTCTTTCTTTGAGCCTCAAGAAGAAAATGCTAAGAATTCACCCATCCCATTTTCTATGGTAAAAGTAAATTGTGTATGAAAATTCAAGTGCAGGACATAAGAGATACATGAGACGTAGCTGATTTTTGTTGGCTGTGCACATTAAAGTTCATTTGTTTGTGGCAATAACTTCCCTAAACTCTGGCAGAATTTAGAATTTAGAAGAATTAAACAGAGGAAATCTAATTGTTCAAAAACCAGGCCTTTAACCTTGATGGCAGTGGTATTATTCCTGACTCTACACAGTCTTCCTATTTGCAGGTAGCCATGTTTCTATGCTTTAATTCCCAGGACAGTGAAAAGAGCACAGTATTGACAGCCAAAGGGACATCATCCAAGGTTTAAAGCATGACATTACTGGATGTCTGTCTTGGATAAGTGCTTTTGAACTACAAGAATTAAATTTTAGTCACTGTAAAATGTAGAAAATGCAAGTAATTCATATGTACTTCTTACAGCAATTATGTATTGTGAATGCTTGTATGTGGAAGTATATGAATATGTCATTTAGCTCATGTTCCCTATGAACGTTTTATGATGGAACTTTACTATTGCAGTAGATCTCTTTTATGGGCAGGGACCCCAAACAGGGAAATATATACAAGAACACACCTATGCTACTGCATAACAAACTTATCGCAGCAGTAAAAACTTCTGTAATTCTGGGGGTTAAACATCAGGTGACTATGTCCAAGGTAATTACTGTCCCTTCTAATTGCAGCTCTTCCTGGACACAACACTACTATTGTTCTGGAATTCTCCCAGAGTGGCAATGGCTGTACATCTTTTGGACAAATGTATTTTAAGATATGCTTCTGTGTGACCAAATACCTCACAATAAATAATATGTATACTCCCCCCCCCACCCGACAAAATTCTCCTAGAAGCCCTCATCTTTGATAACTGCAGATATTATGTCCTTTCCATAAATTTTGCTCTTGAAAAACCTTGATGCTGGCAGAGGAAATTTCTTTCTGTACCATTATTGGGTAGAGTGGTTTTATCTGTATGGCTACTATTTTGACTGTTTGGTTTCATTAATGTAGTACCTTAATTTTTTTTTATGGTTTAGCAAAATAAAACTTGTGCATTGTATAAGAATTTTAAAAATAACAAAAACCACTGTTTTACTGGAAGCTCTTTTTTGTCTATAAGAATAAAATACTTATCATTTATGAGATAATTCATACTACATACTTTTAAACTTACTAACATATTATGGCAGAACAGTATTATACATTAATTTATGTTATAGTAAAAAAACATTTTGTATACAACTACAGAGAGACCACTACACTAATAACTCCAATATAAAAAGTTTGTAATTTTAAAAGCCCTTGAGTTTACTAGTAAATAAATTAAAAACTATTTTCTATCTAAAACCCAGCAAAATTAACGTTTTTCAGGCTAGTCTGATAAAATCATTCAAACGATACTAGAGAGTATCTAAAATATATGTTTATAAATATGCCTTTAACTCCTGAAGGATACATGTATGTTTTATTTAAAATTCATTTGTTAAAGTGAAATTCTAATAATTTCCCTTCTCATTCTTTGATTTGTATTTGATCATTTATATAATCTACAATTCATACATAGATTTTAGTTGTTCTTTCTGAAATGAAAGTTACTGTCATTTTAATCTGATTGATAAGGAGAGATGCCCACTTTATATCCATAAAGTCAAACCTTCAACACTCCCTGTTCTATAACAAATACTTCTTAGTCCTTCATTTGTATTTTCCTATTCTTTTTCTGTAGGATCAATTCTGAGTGATTTCCTTGGAACAATTTTCCATTTCCCTAATTTCCTCTTTAGCTCTATTTGGCATAATGATTAATCCAGTCCTCGAATGCTTAATTTCAATGATTTTCTATTTTGTTTTATTTCTACACGTGTTTTAGATTCTTTTACAACTGCTTGGCTAATTTTAGGAGTCACTTGTTATCTCATTATTCTTCCAGTGGTATTCTGTTTTTCTAGAACAGGTTTTCTAATATACATTTTAAAAATGTAGTTTGTGCTGGGTGGTGGTGGCACATGCCTTTAATTCCAGAACTCAGAAGACAGAGGCATGGATCTGTGTGAGTTAGAGACCAATATAGTTAGTGCCAGGATATTGAGGACTGATACACACACACACAACACACACACACACACACACACACACACACATACACACACACACACATAAAAACCCTGTTTCAAAAACAAAAAATATGTAGTTTGAGCATAATAGAAAAATGTGAAATTATTAAAGTAGTCTAATTAAATATGAGCATACATATAGTCAATATTTTCACTTCTGTATGTCCATTTCAGATTTTCATAAAACATATATATGTAGAAATAGTTATATATGCACATGTTCCAAACATGTCTGTGTCTGTAAGGTATTTATTTTTAATGTAAGTCTCATAGTGATTCTGTTATTTGGAAATTATACATTCTATTTCTATTATTTTCATCATTGCTTAAGAAAATTTAATAATATAACATTATTAAATATAATATTATATTTATATAATATATAATATAAATAATATAAATATAACATATAATAATAATAACTTTTCATATTATAAAATTAATATCTCCAGTGTGTTTACAAATAGCACAAAAATCTTAGACTTCTTACTTATAATACCTCTTACTTAGTTGCCATTTATTTCCACCAACTTTTAGAAATTTTTCGTTGTGTAAGACCTTAGTATCAACCCTGTTTTACACTTAAGGTCTGATATTTTATACATTTTTCATGCTCAAGCTTTTATCTGGGAACATTCCTTTCTTCAACCATAATAAATGTAGATGTTAACTTGTATGTAACCTATACCATATACCAGATGCCAGTCTAAAACCTTATTCTTTTTAATTCTTATGACTTACCTATGAATTAAAGCATTATTTTTATTTGTTATTGAGAAAATTCAGTCACAGATTGTTAAGTCACATGTTTAAGTTCAATTAGCTGAACAGTATCCTTTAAAATCAACTTTAAGGAAAATATGCTGCTAATAACTTTTCAAACTTCTCCAAAAGGTCTGTTTTGTTATGTCCCCACCCCCTTCCCACTCATCCCTCTTTCTCCTCCTTCTTTTTTGACACATGGCTTCATGAAGCTCGGGAAGCCCTTGTACTCACTATAGCCAGAGAAGGATGATCTTGATCTACACATCTCTTTGCCTTTGCTTCACATGTCCTAGGATTATAGGTGTGTGTCACCATGGCTTTGATAAGTTTGGATTTTTGTTTGTTTGTTTCTATATATGGAAAATATTTTTTACTTGATGGAAGATGAAAACCATTTGTTTCTAAAATTGACCCAAACACTGGTCCCAAACATTACTATTGTCAATGCTATTGGTTATACTCTACAACTTGAGGTGAGACCTTATTGCTGAAGGTACCACTTTGCCATCAAATATGGATAAATCAAGTTGGTGCCCATATAAAAACTTCACCCCTATTGATTAACACGTATAGGGCAGGAGCTATGCATACTACCAGAGGAGAAAAGTAACCATCAGTACAAATCCTGTGGCCTGCTTGCAAGATATTCTGATGTAATAGCGGCCGAAATATTACGGGAGTAATAAACCACTTATTGATTTCTTTTTAAAATATTGTATTTTTAAAGAACTATCTCTTAGGCTTTCATTTAAGATTCTTCTTAGTAGTCATAATATTTTATTTAGTATATTTAAGCTATAATTGCATAATGTGTAATTACAGCATATACAATGATGTAAAATTCCTATAATGATTAATAATAGAACTATTTATGTATGTAATATTTTGATGTAACATCTTATGACATATTACAATTATTACATTTTCCACTTATTGAAAATGACTTGATTCATTATAAAGTCTTAATTTTTAAAGGCATACTTTAAGTCTCATTTCAATATCTAAAATTAGCTATTTATTTCTTGCTTTTTGTTTAATATTTCTAACACTTGACTTAAGCTGTCACTCAGGGTACTTGGTTTCCCGTCTAGGAGCTTTTTCTGTCATCAACTCAATTATGTAAGAGCTTTTGCAAATTCTTTACGATTTGAGCTTAATGAGAGTTAATTCTGAGACAATGTGCATTGTTGTCAGATGGCATGACTGGCGTTAAAATATATCTTAAAATAGAATCTTTAAAATATAGCCCTACTTACACACATTGGGGCTGAGCATCCCCTGGAGGATGGTGGGTAGTGACAAATTACTACAGAAGGCTTTTCTCCCTCTGTAGGCACCAATATGTGATTCCTTTTAGCTCCTCAGAGCCCTGAGCTTCTGCCACCCACACAATACAAGGAGCGGCTGTCTTTGAGAAGCATCCCTGTACTAAAAGATTAGAGTTCCTTCTTTACTCAGTGTATGGATAGTCTTTTATACTTTTTTTATTGTCTGAAAATTTCATACCTGCATGTTTTAAGTCTTTTTTTTTTTAAGTGGCTCCTATTAGAAGTCTTAACCAGAGAAACTAAATAAGAAAGAGAAAGAACAGCATCTAAGTTGGAAAGGAAGACATGAAAGGATCTGTATCTTAAACAACAAAGGTGAGACATAGACGGCAGGAAATGAACAAGAGCCCCAGGATCTCCAGGCCTGTGGCAATAAAAGTGAAGACACTGATGTTATTGGAAGAATGTGTATGAATCTCTAGAGTCACACTGATGGAAAATGTAACCCCAAAGGTTACACACGATTTAGTTCCATTTATGCAACATTCTTGAAATGACAAAACCGCAAAAATGGAGATCAGATGAGTAGCTGAGAGGGAGTAAGGATGTGTGGGTAAGGAGGAGGAGGTATGGCCACAAAAAAGGCAACATGAGAGACCCTTGTTCTGGTGGAGATGTTCTGTATCTCAGCAGCAGCCTTGTCAGCCCTTGGATAGAATTCTGTACTGTGGTTCTGCGAGATAGTATTAGATACAACTGGTAAAAAGAAACAGTGGCTTTCTCTGCATTTTTCCTTATAATAGCTCATGATTTCATAATCATGTAATGAGGAAAAATTCAATTTAAAAATCATATCAATTGGTATAACCTAGTTCATTCTGTGAAATGGTTTGACCACTGCTCTTGATAGCAAGTACTACACAATCCGCCAGTGCCTGCAGATGCCATCTGTGCAGTCTGTTCAGTGATTATATCTCCTGGCTTAATTACAGTGAGACTTCTGCTGTCTTTCCCATGCTGAAAATCACCATGTTCTCTTAGTAATTACTCAGGACCAAACACCTTTGGCAATGGATGTTTGTAATTGGTGGATATCAAGGTATCAAAAAACAAAGGCATCAGCTTCCATGAAGTTTCCTGATCCTTAGAGGAAGTGTCCTGTTGGATTATAGAAGCCAAAGAAATGCCTTGAAATGCTGTCATTTGGACATGGCATGTCTACTGTACACACAAACTATCTTCCTAAGACTTACACAAGACTGGGACCATGAGCATTCCACCACGGAGGAAGCAGAAGCTCACGAGGTCCCCGTTCCTCCTAGAAAAGCTGTGAACAGTTCATGCTTGTTGGGAGAATGGGAGCTATGTTCCTCCATGTGTCACTAATAAGTGGATAGCCTTATTAGTGAATAACTTCCCATCTATGCTCATGCAAGCAGCCGTAGTTAAACAAGATGAGCCACTGAAAGAAAAGCAGGAGAAAGAAAGAGAGAGAAAGGGGGAGGAAAGTAAAAAGGGGGATTTGTTGGGAATAAGAACAGAGAGAAAACAACATGAAGTCAGGTGAGAAGGTAGGAGAGGACCTCGGAAGATTTGGAAAAGGGGAAAAATGACAAAAATATATTGAATTGAAAAGCTTTAAAATAAAATGGCATGGGTATGACAAGAGTGGAAAAATGTAAGAGAGGGTATTGGGGAGATGAATATGTATGTATGAAATTGTCAAAGAATAAAAGACTTACAATTTAAAAAGCCAGATCATCTTAATGCTTGGCAGGGCTTCAGGACAATGGCCTTCAGTCCAGTGCTTATAATGACCACTGTCAAGACATCTAGGACAAGAGTGGAGTATCGTAATAGTGAGTGTGTCACTCTTGTTCAAGAATAATGGCTGCAGGATGGTGCATAACTTCCCTGTTTAATGCCCAAAACTTAACACAGGAAGGTCACGATGACAACTTCTTTGCATTAGCTGGCTGTTTTTATTCACTTGTCTTCTGAAAGGGGATTTTGGTAAGAATTTAGCATGGAATTCTTTAGAAGAGAGACACTTCTCACTTGTGCTGACTGCCCTGCAGCACAGGACAGATGGCTAGACTCACCAAGCATGGTTCCCCAGAAGGAAGAACTGAAGCTTCAGGAAGTACAGTGATCTACTGGGGTTAGCAGCTGAAGATTCCAGGAGGTGAAATATGGTGTTGATTTGCTACAATCACAACTCCCTCCCTTTTTCTTATTGTATCAGATGTTGCTTTAAGTTATTCCAGACTTCTGAGCTAGAAGTAATAGGCAGTCTGTATTGTCAATACTCAGGATGAAGACTGTCTTTTGAAAGAGCCTGGAGAAGAGGAATGGGAGGAGAACATGAGGGATCAGGAAGATCGAGTGGGGAGATGAGCAGAGGAGAGCAAGTCAATAGAAGGAGCCATTATAGGTTTAAAGAGAAATCTGGCACCAGGGAATGTCCACAAGGATGACCCCAACTAGGAATCTAAGTAATAGATTCCCTTATAATGAAAATAATGACTACCTTAAAAGCCATCCTAGAACCTTCATTCAGTAGCTGATGGAAGCAGAAGCAGATACCCACAGGTAAACACTGAGCCAAACTCCTAGAATCCAGTTTCAGAGAGGAAGGAGTGATGAGCAAATAGATCAAGACCATGCTGGGAAAACTCACAGAAACAGCTGACCTGAGCAAGGTGGAGTTCATGGACCCCAGTCTGACAGCTGGGCAACCAACGTAAGACCAAACCAGACCTCATGAATGTGGCTATCAGCAAGGAGAACTATGGGGCCTCTGGCAATGGAATCAGGATGTATCTCTAATACACGAATGAACTTTGGAAGCCTATTCCCTATGGAGGGATACTCTTTCAGCTTCTACTGGCAGGGCCTAGGCCCTACCCCAAATAACTTGACAGATTTTGATGATTCCTTATGGGAGGCCTCACCCTCTCTGAGGAATGGATGAAGGATGGGATGGGGGGGATGGTAGGGGAGATGGGAGGGTGGGAGGGAGAGGGAACTGGGATTTATATGTAAAATAATATGATTTATAACAAAATATAAAAAATAAACAAGAGCCCTGGGTGTTGAGTTCTACATCCTGAATTCCCATTCTGCCTTTAATTGACAGGCTTTTGCATCAAACTAATCACCTCCGTGAGACTTCATTTCTGGTATAAAAAATATAAAGCTATGAAAGAAAATTTCCTAGCACAGAGTTTGAGTCATAGTCCTATAATTATGGATGTTGTTGCTAGGGATGCCTTGAATACAGGACAAGGCAGAGCCAACATTCTGGTTCTAATTCATTATGGACCCTTGTCTGCAGCAGACACCATTAGGTCGCTTGCTTTCCAGGATTTACTTAGATGAATGGTCTCTTTGTAAGCTGCAAGCTCAGGGGATAATTTCACAGTTTTACAGCCAACCTCTGTCTTCTAAGGGAATCTCACTAACTTAAATGCTACCTTAGAAGCTTTCATTCTAACATCTGTTAGCTTCTCCCCAAGACCTCCATTTAAGCCAAGCTTGCATGATTTTCATTGCAGTTGTGTTTTTGTCTCTCATTGTAATAACTTTCTAAAAGCACCCACCTGCTTCAGTTTCCAGAATCCAGCAGGGGAATAATAATGACAAGACACAAATCCATGTTTAAAAATAAATGAACAATCCAGCTCAAGAGTGTCCTTTCTGGAGTCACTGTTGAAGTTTACCTTATACTGCTCAGCACCTAGTACTCACCACACAGGTGGTGTTTAATGTCAGAAGTGATGAGGACATGCAACTGTCTCAGCCATAGGCACCTTGTGTTGGGCAAACAGGAACTTTCCCAGCAGAGCTGATCTTATCTTGTGACACCTGCTAATTTTCATATTTGACATTAAGCATGTACAAGGAACCTTCCATGTGAGAGATTCAAAACACTGATGGTTTGGCTCATCTCTCCCCCCCCCCCATTCTTGTGTATTATTCATATCTCTTGTTTATCCCCTTTCTGGATACAGGCTTGCAATACTGATGCCAGTGTAGCATCCTAGAGGTTAACAGTCAAGGTGTACAGCTAAACCAGAAGACATCTTTCATCCTTCCTTTCATTGTTTGCAAGCATGGAGGAGGACAGAAGCCATGCTGGTTGGGCTGCTTGGTGACATGGAATCTCCTCTAGGGGAAAAATATCTTCTGTTTTATCTTCCTTTTAGTCCTCTCCAAAGAGATATCATGGTCCGGAGATGTACCTCTACCTCTCCTTAATAGTGGATTTTGCAAATAGAAATTTGCTCTTGAATTTCTGAGATTTTAAAAGA
This sequence comes from Phodopus roborovskii, assembly GCF_943737965.1. NCBI lineage: Eukaryota > Metazoa > Chordata > Mammalia > Rodentia > Cricetidae > Phodopus > Phodopus roborovskii. Next base: position 742,086 of record NW_026126444.1, read on the forward strand.
ACAGGAACCTATTTATTCAGTAATAGTGAAAGAGGGAGTATTCATTCATAAACTCCTGAGTGTTTACTGGTTGCCAATACCTCTAAAGCTTCTCTAAATGATGGGCATACATCAGGACAGCACAGTCTTCTGATTCTCATGTTCTAGAGAAAGCACTTTCAATTTGTTCCATTCATAACCCTTTCAACATAAGGATTTTGATGCTCTTGAGCATATAAATATATAAACAGATATTTAAATAAAATATTTATTGACAATGATGATGACATATTTCAGAAACAATTCCTTAGCATACATATAATTATGTAATTCATTAAAGATAAAATCAGATTTTCACGCTGGGTGGATGGAAGTGATTATTTTTACACAACGGATTAAGTCTTAGCTTCCTATTTTCTACATCAGGGTGTAGATCATCTTCAATGCTTTTCTGAGCCAATGGCTATTTTGATTTTGTAATTGTGCTGAGAATATTGCTCCACATAAACATGTAATCTAAAATGGCAAAAGTATGTTCAGGGTCATTTCAGAAATTATTGAAAATGCTGTCCTGATCCAAGCCAAAATTCATTTAACCATTTCTTATGAAACTCAATACATGCCAAAGACATCATGCTGAGGAATGCCAGTACAAAAATATTAAAGTCTCTGTTTTCCCGAAACCATACAATCTATTGCTCTAAGAGCAGAGCACTTTGCCCTGGTAATAAAACTCTGCAGTCCACACCATACAACATTCCCCAATCTGAGCCAAAGTGTTTTGGCAGCATGGGTTGCCCCTGCATACTGAGAGGCAGCACATGGATGCAAAGTAACTCATTGCATATTCAGAAGGAGGGCTACAGTGAGGTCACATGTTGCTTCACAGGGTAAGTGTTGGTAGGAACACATTCTGTGTTTGATTTTGAGTTAATTTTTGGTCACTGTGCTTTCAGAAATAGTTCATTGTTACCAAATATTTCATGACCCCCACCACACACACTGTGTTGCATAATCTCATATGGTATTGTTACCCAAAAGTTTAAAAATTGATGTTCTGGAAGGAGACAGCAAATGAGCTACACCTATTATTAAATTATGTAGTATATTAAAAGAGGATAGCTTATTGGAGAAAATGATAATAACAGGGATACCCAGAGCAATGTGGGTGATATGCAGTGGTCATGGGATAATATAGTGGTTGGTCAGACTTCACTGAGAAGATGAGATTGGAGTAAAGACTTGACCTTGAAAGGGGGTGAGGGGTGAGCCAGTCAGACGCCTATGGGAAAGCATTCCAGCTAGAGGAAAGAGCCAGGGCAGAGCTTTGGGACTGGAATGAGCATAGAGTATATTTGGAGCTGCAAAAAGGCTTACTACTGTGTGTGAATACATAATTATATGTTAAATGTAATTAAAATAAGAAAGGCCAATTAAGACACCCAGGTTCATACAACAAAAGGGCTAGTCAAAGATCAAGGAAAGCAGGAGTGGGACATTAGGTCAAAGAGGTAAGGCTGGACATACAGGACCTGCCTCTCACTCTAAAGTGCATCCTGAGTAAGACAAGAAGTCAGACCAGGATTTTGAGCAAGAGAGGGGACTATGCAGCTTGAGTTTGAGGAAGAAGTCTATGACTGTTGAATCGGGGAGACAGGAGGCTGACAAGTGAGGAAATGAGGATGTCTGGCCAGCTGATCAGAAAATGCTCATGTCAAGTGTTTAGAAGAATGTTTCAGTGAGTGTCTGGCAGATGATGAGGGTTCCACAAATGTTAGTATTAGCATTTTATTCCTGACAAAATAAATTCTCCACTTGATATGTATGGCCTGGGGGACTGACCCATTCAACAACCACTTCACTGTGGCAGTGTGAGTCTGATGTGTTCTTCAGAGGACAGTCCCTTTTGCAAACAGGATGAGTAGCAAGAAATCTATGACTTCTATAGTGAAATGTGTTGTGACTTTAACACGTGAGGTAAGAACTTGACATTTTTCTTATCCTCTTGAACAAAGTCTCCGCATTACAAACCATAGAATCACGGTACCCTCCATAAGAGGTTAGCAGGAACACTTCCTATTAGAATGTTCGTGAAACACCCAGCATATAGGATGCTCCAAAATGCTGGATTGTCTCCATTCTCCATGCTCACCCATCCCAGATTTATTTATAATATGTGTGTCTTTAAATGATGTTCACCTCTTTTAAGTATTTTCTGATTCAGAGTCTTTCTGAAATAAAGTCTTTCATGTTTGCTAAACTTTCAAGTTTAATAAAAGACTCTCTTTAATTGTAAAAAGACCAATGTTAGAAGCATGTGCTAATGGCTCTTGGCCCAATGCCTATGGGAAATGTGTTTGTTCAGATTGTAAGGTTGACCCTGCACCTATCCCAGTGCAGGCCACAAGCTAGATGCTCAATAAATATTTGTTAAATGAATGTGTGAGAGGCTGTAATCAATGATCCACTTCTCAAGTAACTGATGACTCCTTCCCTGATGATAAGCAAATAGGAAATGGAAGGTTAATTATAATAATGACCTGTGTAATACTTTATATTATTATTACTATTGTGGTTATTTATTTATTTATTTTTGAGAAACAGACTCACTCTCTAGCTCAGGTTGGACTGGTGCCTATTAAGTAAAACAAACTTACCTTGAGCACATGGTTATCTTCCTGTGTTAGCTTCCCACCTGCCAGAATTGCAGATGTAAACTACTATGTCCATCTAAAAACTGCTATTTGAAACATGTTTTTACACTACAAAATTGTGTATCTTCAACACAAGAGCATTAAGCTTACAGTCTGAAGTTGCAAATGTGTAAGCTTCTCTCTCAGTGAATGCTGGCTAAGCTTCTCTTGGCACCATACAGACTTAGACACATAAAGTAGAAAGTCAAAGTTAACATTTACAATCACCCCACATGCCAGGCAAGTGGGGGATATCCCAGAAGTACGTGGAATATAGTTGTGCTTTAAGGAGGCTCAAATCATCTTGGACAGGCCCAGGTGAGTGGGTTGTTAGATTAGAAATCCTTCTTTAGTAATTGGCATCAAGGTGAAGACCATGGAGTTCCAGGAGAATTTATTTGCTGAAAATCATTTTCTTCACTTATTGATTTCTTATTTGGAAAGCAATACATGCTCACTATAACAAGACTGATGATGGAAAGGTTTATAACTTCTTCTCTGTCCTCTCTCCCAGATGGTCACAGTCAACAGACAAGGATGTAGTCTTCCATTATTTCCATCTATCTCATATGCTAAGGTTCCATTTTCCCCAAAGTGGAATTATAATATGTTTATTGCTCTCTACAGTATACACAGACCATAACACTATGCGCACGATTATCCATGAGAGGTTCGCTCAATTTGACCTCATATTTAAGGTCACGCTATACAGGTCTTTACATTGGTTTTCTTACCCACCCTTGCAAAATTCTTCCTGAGACAATTGATATAATTGAATGTTGAGTTGCTTGTTTGTGATGGGTATTATTTTAAGGTAAAGAGAAACCATAATTTACTCAACTATTTCCTGGTTGATAGAAATTCCCTTAGTTTCTCTGAGTCATTTATTCCTCTAAAAGAAATTTGGTTGCTAGAGCCTGTTTCATGGGGCTGCTGTATGGTTAACATACTACATTGAAAATAGTAAAACCCTCAGTATTTTCTAAATACTCAGCAATTATAAACAATTATTTCATGTAAAAGTCTTCACTGGTGTACACAATCCTATTTCACATTAAAAAATGCAAAAATAACTTGGACATTTTCCCTTTCTGTCTTCTGTTCCTTTTTATTTGAGATGAAGTTTCACTGGCCTATCTCCCTGTAGCTATTTTAATCATCCCTCTTGCCTGTCATCTTAGTTTTTCTATGCAGCTTGACAATTCCTCACCATGAACCTTCCTGCTTTTTATTGCCAAGTAAAGATTCTGTGGGAAAGAAGAGGCTGCATGGACAGAGCAAAAGTCAGGGCACTAGCCTTCCTCAGCAGAAGAAAGAGGGAGTACACAATTGTCTTTAGGGGAACTTTCAGTTCAGCAATGGGGAGTAGGGATGAGCATGCTCAAACTGGATGTTTCACCAAATGCAGTCACAAAAGGCCTTCTAGTAGGGCATGGAACATGAGCCTAGAGCCTTGGTTCTCAGCATTCAGCAAGCAGAACCCCAATCATCATTGTGTCTATCTGACACAAATCCAGCCTCAGGAGAAGAGTCTGGTATGCACATGGTACATTCTAAAGACCCATCAGCACACAGTTTCTAGTGGAAGTAAGGAAATAACATACTTGTAGTATGTTCTAGGAAGCAGCTAGAAGTCTAGGAAGACAATTATACTGTCTGCACAAATGAAAAGGCTACAGGGACCAGGGGAGTTGGTAGTCTTCTCTGGGGCTGGGTCAAGGGTAGAATGCTTGTTGTCTTGAATTGCATTAAGAAATGGAGAGCACAGGTAACTCTAAAGCTGGGTGGGTCAGGAGAAGAGAGGAAAGAGTACCATTGTCTTAACCAAACATTTCACACAGCTGCCTGCCGCCAGGCTGTACCTTACAGACAGGCAAACAAATAATACCTAGTGTGGCATTTGCTGCAATAGATGTAAGTGCCGAGGACGCATGGGACTGTGGAACAGAGTTCCTATGAGAGCCCTCAGCAAATATTTGTGAATTGACTATTGGATGAAGCCTCTGTACGCTGGGACGAAGCAGGAGGGAGTCCTAGCTTTTCTCTGGAGGAGTCAGGAAGTCTCCCGGAATAGTTAGGGTTCAATGGGTCATAATGTAAAGAAGAAATGAAAATACTACCCATCAGGAACTTGTTGTGGGTACAGTGATAAGAATATGTGTATTTGGAAGAGGCTGAAGGAGCGACATTGCTGGAGGAGGGAGGATGAATGAGGCTGGGAGGAGGTGGGAGCTGAAGTAGAAGAGCAGGCTAAAGGGGGCTCTGCTGACATCGTAAGGAGTGTGACTGCTAAAGAGGTAACAGCAGGACAGCCATAGCAAGGCCAAGTACTTCTCATTAGCTGCATGTAAGTCAGATAGAAACATACTCAAGTATTTCCCTATGTTGTTTTGGTGTACATTAAGAATCCATAATCATGAATGTTAAAATTTAAAATGTTCCAGAATTTGAAATTTGGGGGAGTGGATGAATGTGAACAGAAAATATTCTACCCCTGTATAGATTGTCAACCATCTCAAAAGATAATGTATAAAATTTCCTGTCATTTTTATGTAGGTCTGTGAAACAAAATAAATATAATATTGATGTACCACTACCCCCAAGATACTTTATTCTTGTCAAAATAAAATTTCCAAAATCCCAAATCTGAACCACTTTTACTTTCATATATTTCAGACAGCAGACAATCAAGTTGCACAGCATTTGTATTTTTATGACTGTCTCCTAACACTTTCATGGTTCCATCTTCGCCACCCTCAAATTCTACCAAGGCGTTCTGGCCACTATGACTGAGTTTATGAGGGCCACATAATGAGGGCATCAGAAACTAAGTCGGGACTGTGATTAGAAAGATAGAGGACCTGGACTTGGGAGAGTAGCATAGTCTTTACTGGGGATTCTAAAGATGTGGCAATAGTGACTGAATGAACACATTCTCTGTTGGTCTTATCAGACAGAAGGAAAAGAGAACCCAAGGGTACTTATGAATATAGGGAGGTTAGAGCTAGGGTTACCCTTCCGTGTTGACAGTTCTTTATATTCTCTTGTCTTCATTATCACATGAATCATTGCTTTTCCCAGATGCTCACTAGCTCTCTTACGCCTTGAAAAAGTTTCTGTGGGATTCTGTACTTTCTTCTTCTCCCACTAATGTGGTGAGTGCCCCCCCCCAATTTCCAGTCATGTTTCTCATCACTAAAAAAGTGAATATGCCTTTCCACTTTATAAATGCCACCACTTTATAAATGTACTTTTCTAAGATATACTCACAAAAGTCATATTAGAATGCCCAGATTTGGGAAATTGTTAATTATTCTCAAATCACAGTAGATATCTTTTCCCTATCAGTTTCCAAAGTGATTGATCTCACTGTTTCTCTGCACTGGAACAGAGCAACATTGCAGGTCTGACCAGGTTGGTCCATGCTCAAGCCTTCTAAGACCTTCAGGTGAAATCTAGTCTAATTACTTTCCCTGGGAGGTTAACTCTTTTTCTAGCCTTACCTCAAGATTACTATGGTTAAGCTTGCTGGTTTGTTTTTCTGAATAAAACCAACATACATCTTCCCCCAATCTTATACCCATCTTCTCACCCGAGAAGCTGTTACTATATGCACCCTCCCTCCCATTCCAGCTTTATGCTCAGTATAAGGATACCATTCCCCAGAACACCAAACCCCATACAATACTGTGTCAAGTGTCTGATGAACTTTATACTAATTATATTAAAACATCTTAAACATATTCATTAAGTTTCTAGTGCCCCAGGGATTTTGACGTGATATGTCAGTCTTAGATCATAAGTCAATGAGGTTGTAGTTATCCTCACTCGTACTTCCCAAAACGCAGACACATTTCATTGAAGTTGAGAGATGTATCCAAAGTCACACAGTAGCCAGGAGACCCTGCTGTATCCAGGAATAGCTGATTTCAGAGTCCATGCCTTCAGCCTTAGACATTGCTTCTATGGTTGAACATTAAGGAAATGGAAATCCAAGTGTTAATTACGTTTTGTTCCTCTCATCATCTTCTCCACACTGGCTCCCTAGTTGGTGATTCCTTCTCCCTCATATTCAAAGTTCCTAAGTGTGGATAAGATGTTCACACCTACCCACTTCACAGGGCTGCTGGCTGGATTAAAGAGCTAATGTTTGCAAAATACTTTGAGCTTCAAGAAAAGCCAGGCGCCAGGAACTACAAAGGGTTTTAAGATGCTAGACTTTAAATCTCCTTAACAAGTTTCCATCTTCGGAGCAAATCTGGTACGATCCTCCTTTTCCTCTAAATCCCTGGATAGTTGCTCACCCCTGTCCTTTGAGAGTGAAAGTAAAGCCATTTCTCCCACATCTTCCTTTTCCAGGACTTTCACCCCTTCAAACCCTACACACAGGTAATTTGACATGCATTTTAGAATCCTTCTAAGTTTTCATCATAGCTAATGAGGGCTCTTTAAAGGGCATCTCATCAACTCATTGAACACATGAGGACACACAGTTCAGGAGAAGCAGGCACATGCCCAGAGATGAGCAGAAAAGTTGCTTAAGAGGTCATGGGTCTCAGGATGCACACAAGGGACCAACTTAGAGAGGACGCAACTCAGCTCTTCCTTCTTTTCTGGGGACAGCCCCATCAGCACGCACTATAAGTGGATCTATTGTAGTGGGGTGCATCTAAACACAGTCAGTGACACCTCAGGGACAGATGAGCAGAACAGGGGAAGCAGCACAGAAGATGGAAATGGGTTTCAGCCCCATCTTTTTATAATTGTGAATCTGGACTGCATTTATGCATGTGTTTGCTGATCTGACCCCTGATTCTTTGGCACCAATCTGACTATGTCGCCCATGTGCTTCTTGAGGTGGTCTATAGGTATCCAAACCTTGTCAATAAGGATTCTCCTTCCCTCTCTACATAGCATGCATTAACATTTATACACACAGAAGTCACATAAAAAGTTTGGTTACAACTGAACATGTCAGGCTCATGGCAAGTTCATGGGTCTTTTTAAAACTGATTTAGGCTTATTAACCATTTGATGAGAGACCATTGTTTGGTCTTAGCAAAGCAGAACTGGCTTGGTAGGTGTTTCAGTATTCCAGTATTCCAAGAAATAAGAGATTCATAACAACCCATTTTAGAAGGCAACCTGGTAACCCTAGCCAGGATAGAACATCTCTTAACCCTGTAGGGAAACTTTAAAATCTAGTCTAGAAAAAGCCCATTTTATTGATCTTTCTAAAGACAGGGTTTCATGTAATCCAAGCAAAACTTGAACTTAGCATGCAGTCAGGCATGACTTCGAACTCCTGATCTTCCTGCTTCCACCTCCTGCATGCTGAGATTACAAGTGGGCCACCTTGTCTCGCCTGATACTATCATGAACCTAATCCCTTTTTTGGCACTTTTCCCTCTTTAATTGAAAATCAGTGTGTGATGTAAAGGAAGCGAAGGTCTCTGTCATTAAGGTGCTGATATATCTGAGTGTCTGGTTCTGTCTTCACTGAGTACAGCAGCCGTCTCTGTCAGATATACAGAGGCATCATCCTCAAAGGGCAGCCTATGCCTGCCTTCAAGAGGATAAAGCAAAGATATAGAACTCTTTTCACCTCTGCTGAGTCTCTGCTGCCTGTAGCACACTGTAGTCATCACACCCAGGCAGTGTATTTTGGGGTGCCGTGTTCTGATCTTGTAGGATGTCACATCATATAAACAATAAACCTGAAATTGTCAACAGTTTGTCTCAGCATCACATGAGTTGTGTAAGCATGCAAATATGTCCAGTGGGGATGTATTACCCATGTAGGCACTGACTTCAAGACACTGACACCTCTCATGCCAAACTTTTCCTTATTCAGCTGTTGTCCCTCCTCCTCTAATTCCTTTTCCCCTCTGCCTTCTCCCGCCACTGTTCCTCTTCTTCTCTTGGTTTGTTTTTGACTGTTTTGCCAGGTGTGACTCTACTCCATTCACTATGTAGCCATGAACTCATGGCTATCCTCCTGCCTCAGTCTTCTAAGGGCCAGGGTGACCTGCTCATCCCTGCTTATGCAGCTTCTTGACTGACCATGCTTCACTGTGTTCCCAGGACACCATTCTTCTCCATCTTATTGGCTTTGAGTATGCTTCTATGCAATTCAGTTATGGAAGTTCATTTTTCTCTTCACCCTGGGCAAGAGTTCCCCATCCTGAAATTAATCCCATTAACATGTGTGTGGCCTGTCCATGTCAAGACCTAGTTAGGATCCAGGGAAGGGCGTTGGCATGGCATCTGATTTCTCTCTACAGGCATAGCGTTAGATAACTATAAGGTTGGTAACAGCCAGGCAGTGGTGGTGTACACTTTTAATCCCAGCACTTGGGAGGCAGAGAGACAGGTGGATCTCTGTGAATTTGAGTTCAGGCTGGTATACACAGAACGTTCCAGGACAGGTTCCAAAGCTATAAAGAGAAACCCTGTCTCAAAAAAGACTTAATGAAGAAGATAGAGAGCTAGGAAGAAAACTGTCCCCGAAAAGAGAACAAACATCATGTAAAGATACTTGGAAGAAAGAGGCTGCTGCTCAGACAGGCAGACAGGCAGGATTTAACCAGGGGCAGAAGAGGCAATAGATTGAGTGATGCAGGGCAAACAAGCATCGTGTGCACAGTCAAAAGTTTTTGGCTTATACCCGTGCCAGTACACTGTCACCTCAGCTAGGTCAAAAGGCCCTTTAGCATAATAATACTGTCTTATTTTCTAATATAACCTGGGCCAGGGGTCAACAAACCTTGGAGACTGAGAATATATCTAGATTAATGCGTATTTTGTATAATTCATGATGTTGTAAGAGTTTTACATTTTTAAATGGCTAGGAAACATTTCTCAACAGACCAGGACTATTTCATGACACATAAAAATGCTATGCGATTCAAATTTCGGCATCCATGCATGTAGTCATATCAGAACACAGCCACACCTGTTTATTTTTGCACTGCCCAGCACTGCGTCTGAGCTATTGTAGCAGAGGTGAGTAATGGCAAGAGAACATCGAGCTCATAAAGTCGAAATCATTTATCTTATCCTTTGCAGGAAAAGCTTGTTGGTCTTTGGCTTGGACTTAAGAATCAGACTGCCAAGGCTCAAATTCTGAACTCTCTTTCTCCCACCTGTAAAGATTTTACCTCTCCATGTCACTGTTTTCTCATGTGAGGATAAACAGGAAGGTTGTTATGGGAACTGGGGTTGTATGTTCTAAACTGTGGAGGGTTTAGACTAGATCTTGCATATAACAAGCTCTCAATAAATGATACTTATTGCCTTTCAGGCTGAGGAGTTCAGCAGCAAGCTTGGCACCTTCTCTTATTTAAGAGATATTTGTTGAAAGAATGAAAGAATGAGGAGGCACACAGAGGTGTGTTCTCAAGGTCCCTGCTAATTTTGTGCAGCCTTCCGAATGTGGCAGAGAAGGGAACCCCAGCCTCCCTTGCCTTTTCCACTCTGCAGCATCCCCAGAACATCTGCTAGTAATCTTGGTCTTGCGGTATTCCCCCTCCCCTCTGTTTCTGTTAATTTTAAAAAGAATCTTTGGGCTGTGGATGATGGAGCTAAAAGTCCAGGTTTAGGGGCAATGACTCTGTGGAGTGTGGACAGTGGGGAGCCACTGTTGTGAAGTTTGGCATGAAAAATAATGTTTCCAGAGAGTAGGGGGCCCCAATATAAAAAAGAATCTCAAAGAAAAGGAGAACTAGTAACTATTTCTTAGAGGCTTCTTCTTGGAGCCCTGTAGGCAGATGGTGCATTTTAACATGAGGGACTTATTCCAGCATCTCAAGGCAGCCTGCACGTGGCTGTGGGTCCGGAAAGGCAGCCTTGCTCATCTGAAGGCTGAATACTTCTGTGTAACAAGACTCCCTTGCGGCTTAGAAAAAGAGTTCAGTCTCCATGAGACATCTGTTTTGTACAAGCAGCCTAGCTTGCTCTGCACATCACAGTGGAGTGGTACTCACCCCTTGGGGGCCATTTTATCTGCACACTGACTGGGATCCTAAAGACTCTGAGCCAAACGCTGCCCTGCATCATTACCCACTGACCTCTTCATGGTTTTAGTTTTTAGAGTCAGTGCAACATTATTTTAGGAACCTCTCAAAGAACCAACTCACATCTAATTGTCCACAGAGTTCCAAAAATTAGCACAGATTGGATGAGTGGGTTTTTACCAATTGTGTGTGCAGTTTCCGTGGAAGACAGGAGAAATAAAACCACTACATGTGGTGGCCAAATAAGTCCTTTCGATATGTGAACCCTGAAGGTTAAGCTCCGTCTCAGGAAAAGCTTCCCAGCTTGTGGGCCATCTTGACTGCTCTGAGCTAGCTTTCAGCTAGCTTGCTCCTTGTTTACTGCCTATCCTGTGAGGGGGGGAAAGGGCATAGTGCGTGACTCTTACGCACTAACCTCCCAGTACATCCCGTACATCGAGAACTGGAATCTCGCTTGGACAGTAATTACCATGATTATAATTTCCTCGTGGAACTTGTAGAGTGAGCTCCCAAAGCAATTCCTCAAGCTTGTCAAACCACTACCTTGATTTGCTTATGAAAGGCAGTTCTAATCAAAAGAGGTAATTACAATATTAAGTGCCAAGCCTTGGTGTGCAAACTCTTGAGTCATAGGATATTAAGCTTAATTGAACTACATTGAAGCAGGCATGCAGCATCATGCACAGGGCTCTCTCTCAGCTAAGTCAAGCCCCAGCCTAAAACATCACTCCAGGAAAGTGGACAAATTACCTATCTATTAGCCACTGGAGAATCACCGTGTCATATAAGCCAGTGCACCTGCTTTAGGAAGCTCTCTCCTCTTCCAAGTTTTACTGCTTTAGAGACTGATGTTTGAGATACCTCATGAAACAGAAGCACTGCCCCATTTTTGCTAGAACTATACTAAGACTGGGTCTGTCACTGGAACTGTAACTCACTTACTCAATCCCTGAGTCATTCATTCACTCATTCATTCATTCATTCATTCAGTTATTCTTTTGATATACACTGAGGTCTTTAGCATTGCAGGTGCTGTGATGGACCATGGTTGCTGAGATAAATTCACTATGTTCTATGTCTTCTATAAACTCAGCATTGGTGAGGGAAGTTAAGTCACCAACAGGTGATTAACCTCAGATGTGAAAGCACTGTAATAAAAAATGTTCAGGATAAATAGACAGAGGAGTGTCCTGGCATACTTTGGAGAAGACAGACAAGGTCCTGGAAAGAAGCATGGGACTCAAGAATGACTGAAAAGGAATGAAAAGCTGTACATGTCCCAGAAAAAAAAAAAAAGGAGAGGAATGGGCCAGCATATGACATAGTAAAAGACCTCTGTGTGTTTCAGAATGTGACAAGAATTTCACTGTGATTTTTAAATCATGTATTCATGTGTATACTTATGTGCATGTACCCCTGCTTGTTCTTACGCAGACTTTGAAGTTCATCAGAGGCTGTGATGGGGTCTAGAAAAGTAAAACAGACTGAGACTTGGCCATGAAGCTTAGTCACTCAAGGACCAGGCCAAAGATCCTCTCCTTGGAAAGGTGCCAAGCACTGAATTTTAAGGAACCTGAACAGAAATGTGGAGGCGATGAGGTAGACTCTGAGACTCAAACACTGGACATCACTACACAAATAGATACCACAGCACCTGCCTCCCTCTCCCCCACAAAGTGCACAGGTACTTCTGTTGGGTGTGGTCATAATCAAACTTTACATAGCCTTTAACATATATAGAAAATGACCTGAGTACCCTGCAGGAAACACCCTCATCTTACAACACAGGTCTGACCCAGGTTCATTAGCAGAAAAGGATGTATTCTCATTCAATGAGTAGTGATCAATCACACCAGCTGATGGGTGGCATGGCCATTAGTGTGCCAGGGGAGCCTATAATAACATGCCTTTATTGCCAGTGAATCACCCTTCAATTTGGCTATACTAGAAAGAAAGAAAGGCCCACATTTCAATCTATTTAATTCAAGACTGGTTTTGCTTTGTTTTAAAGATAATCCTAAAGGTTCTAGGAAAGGAGAAGAAATATCACATCCTTTTAATGTTCTGTAGTGTTAGTGTATTTAAAGCTAGTTTTCAGAGCCAACAGCTGCGGAATGAAATTACTATTGTCTTTTTGAATACGAAGAAACAGCAGCCGAGAGAGGCTAAACAGACACTGATCACAAATACCCTGGGAACTGGATAAAGACTGGAACTCAGGATAGCCTGACTCTCAATCCTGCTCCCTTGCAGTAAACAAGTGCTTTCTAGAGGGAGTGAGCATCTACAATCTCAGGATTTGGGAGGCTAAGGCAGAAAGGTCATGTATTAGAGAACCTTCTACACTACACATGAGACCTAGTTCCAACTAACCAACCAACCAGATAAAGGCCGTTCCGCTTTTGATAAGAATAGCTGGGAACCATTCTACCATTCATTAAATAAATAAAACACTTATTTCTTCAAGTTAATCATTTGAAGATCATCCCTAATTTGTAACCTACAGAGGATGCAGCTTCATAATGTTTGCTATTTATTATTCTTACAAAAATAGTTATATACAACCAGCGGTAGATTATCCCTCTGTTTTGAATATTTATGTTTCCTTGTCCAATCAGTTCATAGCATGACACTTTCTTTCAGTGCTGGGTCAAAGTTGCTAGCCAGTCACGTGATCAGTAACATGTGATTAAAAGGGCACACATCCAAGATCCTAGAGCGTACCATGTTGCTAAGCTATAATGTTTTCTAAATTAGATGTCTTAAGTGAATTTAAAAACTAGACTTTCAACTTTCAATGACTTTATTGAAATGCATCCCCATTAGATTGAAAACAGTAGAGACATGACCCAAAGCAGTGGAAGAAAAAAAGGAGGCATGAGTCATCTCCCCTCCCCCAATGGTCATACATGACAATAGATATCAGCCACCAATCATGAGCAGTGGTGATCTGTGCCTTAGGACTATTTCTCTTCTTATATCATGTTAGGAAATGAAGCTTTCCCTTCATTTTTTTTTCTCATTGCCCATGTTAAGTGAAGGAATCCAAGGCGAATATGCTCTTGCAGTTTCTGGATCAACTATTTGAAAGTATGATTAATCAAATTGTATCTCACAAATAAACCAGATAGACAGACTTTCCCCTGGGATGGTGCAAGTCAAGCTGGAAAGGTGGTCACCCAGATACTAGACCACAGCTCTCAAATCTTTCTCACAGGGAATTTCTGGGGAGGCTTGCTTCTGATGGCTTGTCATTCTTAGGCTTTTAAAGGTGGCGTGGAAAGTGAAGTTTGAGGTTAGACAAAGTACAGTGTTTCAAGATTAAGGTTTGCTCCAGGTATAATCCATGTCCAGGATTGTTTTGTTTTCTTATTTGTAAATAAATGTAAATAAATCTTCATGAATTTAGCATAACAGCTAGCATCTGTTGAGTAGCTACTAGGTTTGGGATTCTGGGCTAAATTTTACAAACAGAACGGTGCATTCCAAGTGTCTAATCTCTAGATGGAAAGATAGATACTGATAGCATCAACATAATGCTTTCTGTGTTAGAAATTTATATGATTCAGGTGCTGGGGAGGTGCCTAGGTCATTAAAGTGTTTCCCATGATTCACCAGCCAGTTAGCCTAGTCAAATTGGTTAGCCCAAGATCAATAAGAGACCCTGTCTCAAAAAGCAAAACAAAACAAAATACAAAGAAGGAGCGTTCCAGAAGGAAGTCTTTTGAAGATGACCTCTGGCCTCCATATACAAACATACATACATACGTGTGTGCGCGCACACACACACTCACACACATATTAACACATGCAAATACTAGTATTCTACAAAGTGTTCTTTTATCTATATTCATGGCCAAACTGGCTTTCAGCTCTATGATATGAAAGAAAGTTACGAGGCATGGAATTCAGATCCAACCTCGGGTTTGAATAATAGAGACACTGATTTCTTTAAGTAATCCATTTTGTCCCTAGTGCTGCTGTTGTCCTCTCTTTTACATGCATGCACCAGAGTCTTCTGCACAAAAGCAATGGCGATCCATACAGGTAGAAGTGCCCTCTCCAAGCCTGTTATTAATCATTATCATAATGATCTGGGCTAACCTGCTGAGCTTTTTGATATGTGTTCATCTCTACGGATTAAGATGAAAATCTGGGCGTGATAACTACCATTGCAGCATTAGGATTGGGGACCCATTAATCTCAGGCTGCAGATGACCAGAGGTAACCTCAGATAGATACATCATTTCACCTGCAACCCCTGGGAGCACTATACAACACCACTAGCCTCTGCCCTGGCTTCTATAAAACAATTGGGGGAGGGGTTCTGGGTGAAATCCAGCCAGAACCACTAGGCTCTTCCTCAATTCCAGAGTCATCAGAAATGTTTTCCAAGGCCCTCAAGTTGAATTCCCAGTGGCTATGACAGACTGCCAAAAAGGATACACCCCAAGGGTAGTATCTGGCCAACACAATCTGTAAAAGATAAAAGAGAAGGGGGAGGGGGATTCAGATGTCAAAATTCCAGGCATAAGCACAAGATCTAAATACTCAGTGAAATGTGAGAAGGCTTCTCTAGGCCTCTTCTGGCTGGCTTTGAGACTACATAAGGGGATCCGAGTTCTAATCTCTGCTCTTGTTTCATGGATGACCTTGAAGATGGAGCAGTTAGGAATGTAGGATTTGGAAGCAAGTACGTCTAGCATGTGGTCTAGCATGTGTTATGAGATTTGAGACTTGGCTCACTTAACTTCTCTGTGTCCTTTTTGTCAAATAAGAATACAAATATATGCTTCCCTTGCAGGGTAGGTGTGAGAAACCAGAATTTGTGTAACCATTGGGAACAAACTGAGAGGAAGGTTTCTCACACTGAGTATAGGCAGAGCTACGGAGAGCAAATAAATCATGTTCACAAGCCCCCCTCTGTTGACTCTTCTAGGTCCCAGAATGTACTCCAGGAAATTATGCTTCTCTAGTCTAAATCATGTAGTTTCTTTTCTGTGACACTGTGAACACTGGTGGACTAGCTGAGGGCAAAATGGTCAAGCCTTTGAGCTTTGAGTGGATGATCAAATGAGGAAGTCAGGTAGGTGACACTCCGAGGGTGGTCTTTCTCTGTATAGAATTCCTGACCTTGACCATGTCAGTTAAATTTCTATACTTCCACCACATTCCTTGCTCCAAGCTCCTCTACCAGTCCCCATTCTTCCTAGAGTGCAGCATAACAAGTGTCCTTGGACACCAGGGGATATTCATGAAGACCCAGAACGACTGCTCTGTGTGTACCCACAATGACATAAAGATCTTATTCCAAGATTTTGTTTCTGGACATATTGTGTACAAATAAAGCAACCCTAAAGGGCTCACAGAGCAGCAGCAAAACAACTCAGTAGGAAAATGCAGGACAGAAATGCAAAGACAGTTCCACTTCTTTATGCTTAAGAAAGCCTTATGTAAACTCTGATGTGCCTGCTCACAAAGTGTCAAGGGCACCTCTTACACTATAAGGACATGTTGCTCTTGGTCTCATGTCTTGATAACCTGAATGCACTTGCTTCTCAGGAAACTTGGGAATTTGAATGGACATTTTATTTTGAGCTTAGATATTAGATCCAATTATCCAGGAAGATATCTCCTAGAAATTGACCTTTCTGCAGAATGTCTCCCACCCTTTTTGCAGAGTACCACACACAATGTAACAGAATTTTATCTCATTTTGTCGATCTGTTGAGTTCTTCCTAGAGACCATCCTTAAATTCTCAGCATTCCTCCTGCCTTAGCCTCCAAAGTGCTGAAATGATTGGCAGGTGCCACCATGCCCTACACCTTCACATTCTCATCTGTTCCTCTGCTTTCACTAGCCATGCTCTTATTCATTTTGTAATTATTACCAACAATGTAGCTTGCTTAGGAAAGAGCTTGCGTTATGGGAACTATGCTAGCTTGGTGGATCTTTTAAGTCAATAAGAGTTTATTCCAGCTGTCTTGATATCTTTAAAAAAAAAATGGCTCCCTTTAAGTCTCCTAATATACCCAGGTGGCATGTGTGAACACATGCTCAGATACCCGTGTCTATGGAAATGACACTGAATCATTTTGTAACAAAGGCAGGGCTTTGGGCGTTTCTTGGAGGTGTGGCAGATAGGTAGTGCCTGGGCAAACCAGTTGAATGGGTGCGTCCCAAAGCAGCCATGGCCTCCTCTGGAAGAAACTGGGTCTGAGACAAGGCTGAATCACTCATAGAGTAGACCTTTTGCATCCTACCTAGAATACTGGAGGTTGTATTCATGAGAGAATCTAGCCATGTAAAGTGTTTTCTTGTCTACAAACAGCTCACGATGCACCCAGTGAGAGTATTGAAACTTTCTCAGACACCTCTCCTCATCCAAAGGGCCCAGGACAGAGTTCACACCTGATAGCTCCCCAAGTTTCTCCTGAAAAGAGACTTACTGATACCTATGAATAGAATGTAGGAACTAGAATATGGAGCTGCAGAAGTTTGTGGAACCACTTTGCAAACACAGCGGTTGTGTTTATTCCCGTTTACATCTTTGGATTCTTTTGATGATTAAATAAAGAGTAGTTAATGCTTTAAAAATATTTGAAACCAGCCAGGCATTGGTGGTGCACACATTCCACCCTGGTCTACAGATCTAGTTCCAGGAGATTCCAAAACACAATAAAAGAAACACTGTCTTGAGATATATATATATATATATATATATATATATATATATATATATATATGTTTGAAACCACTTACCTTTGGGCTTTTTTTTATTTAAAGATAGACGAACTAACTGTATCTGTCCCTTCCTTCCTTTTGCACTCTCTACTTTCAATACATGTCTATGAGAATGGAAACCTTGTTGATCATATGCAATGTGTTCTCTCCAGTACCCACAGTGCTGTGTGGCACATGATTGAGATCCAGAAGATAATCTGAACAAATGAATAGAAGTGATTGTTGCAATGACATGAGTTCTGTCAGAATCTGGACTATGATCCAGCTGTCAAATTCCCACATCACTTAAAGATTTGTGAATTGACTTCAGGAGTCTCTCTTTAGGAATGAGCATTTAATGGGTATATGTAATGTCTTCCTTTACACAGAGAGAGAAAAACGAGAAAGAAATAGTCCTTGAGATATAATCTCTGGGGTCTTGAAAATACTTTACTTCCCAGAAAACAATGTTCCAACTCAATAAACACTTGTTCAGGCCCTGCAATATAGAACAATTGAGCACCGTGGTTATGTGATTATAAGATGATCAGGGTAGAAGTACAACCAAAAATTGACAAAAATATCAAAAAAGTTAGTGAACACAATAATCATCTATTGTTTACTGGATGCTCATGATGAATAAAAACTCTTCTGAAGATTTACAATTTTGATACATTCACTGATTATAGCAATCCTATGCAATATTGGCCATTGTTCTCATTTTCAGTTTAAAAAGTTGGATTAGGTACTAGGGGGTTTGTCCAATGTCAGAAAAAAACATCATGTGCACAGCTTGGTTTCACTTACAGTATTTACTATGGAGTATATCTTCCGAAGATTACATGCTACCTTGTCACTCATAAAAGTATAGAGAAAGGAGCAAGGGGACCCAGGAGGCACCTGTTCTCTCTGCCCTGGTGGCATGATGTTTCTATGGAGGATTCGCTTAGGAAGTGGTATTTGAGTTTAAATCTTGCAGGATAAGATGGGATTCCTGAAGAGAAGATGTCATGGTAATGTTCCAAAGTAAAAGTTTGTACACGGCCTCTGAGTTGAGAAAGCACCCAGTTGTCAAAGAACCCTTGAATTAGATGGGGCTGGTCCACTGTGAGAAATAGGGAAACTATGGGAGTTAAAACTAGAAAGAAATGTAGGTGGCATGACAAAGCTTCTTCTACTGAAGAATGACTTTGCCATCTTTGTCATGGGGAGTGAGTGCAGAGTTTTAATCCAAAACACAATACATTCTAAACTTGCTGTAGAAAGGTCATGGGTCATGCAAAGAATAGATGGGAGAAAGGGATAGGGATAAGGAAAACATATTTAGAAAGTCACACAGTGGTCCAGGCAGGATGCTGAAAGATACTGAGCCCAAGGGGCATCATAATCCCTTCCTTCTGCAGGATAGGTTTGTCTGATGCCCTCTTTGTGGAAGTGGGGGGGGGTAGTGACCTGTAGTGTCCAGGAGTAAGTTCAAGGTATTTACTTAAGGCATAAATAGGCTATTTCTCCAGTGACCAAGAAAATGGGCATAGTCTGACCCTCTCCCTTCAACTGCAGCCGGTTTTTGCAAGGGCTCAAGGGAACAGAACCTGTTCCTCACTGTTGTGGCTCCAGGCCACTTCTTAATGCTGGAGCCCCAGCCAGTGCAGACAGAAGTGATGTGTTGTTGTCCTGCCTGGCTGTCAGAGCTCTTTCACAATGTGCTTTAAAAGCATGTTGAGGTCATAGAACAATGTGTTGACTTGTGGTAGTTATTATCATTTTATTTCTCCTGTGAATGGTTGGATGGATAGAAATTTCCATGCTCTCTCTATATAGTGAATATACAGACACCATCAGCGAAGAAAATACTAACTACCAATAGGACATTGATTGTCCTTTGCCCTCAGGAGCACTATAAATTCTAGATTTATCTCCCGGAATTCAGAATCAGGGACAAAGATTTTTCAACTTTTCATGCTTTTAAATGAAGCTTCTTCTGTTTCTTAAGATTATTCTTTTCTTAAATCTGGTTCATAATTAATTTTGCAGAGGAAAAAGTCCTAAGTGAAAAGAAAGACAAATCTCCCCCCTCTCTTACACACACACACACACACACACACACAGAGAGAGAGAGAGAGAGAGAGAGAGAGAGAGAGAGAGAGAGAGAGAGAGAGAGAAGAAAGAGAGGACACAGAAAAACAAAAAATAAGGGAAAAAATGCCCTGAACCTGTAGAAAGGGTTCAACAGGCTAATTTCCTGTAAGAGCCAATAGTGATCAAAAGTGACTATGATTTTTTACACTATGTAGAAATTATCCTTTTAGCTTCTGTCTCCATTCACCCAGGTATTTCCACAGACACCACATCACAAATTTGACCCTCCAGAATAGCCTTGTTTCTCCTACTTCCTGCTGATTTTTAAATACATCGCAGATATTATTTTTTCTGTTAAGAGTCAACCCGGAGAATTGATAGCATTTTTATTTCAGTTCTTCCTGTGATGGTTAAAATGTGTGATAGCTACTACATGGAAGGTTCCTAAATCAGCCTCGTCATCAGCTTGGTTGTATACTAAGATTTGATCCAACATGACAGAGATGTGGAGAGACCTGTCATTGCATTTGAGCCTACAGATCTTTTTCCACCTCAGGATTTCCACATGAGGGAAGGACATGATCTACAGTGCCAGGGGTATCCTTTTGTCAAAGTGCTGATGCAGTACATTAACCATGTTAAAAGGATAGTGGCTGGCTTTGTTTGAGGCAGAATTATTTCAAAGTTTGCTCTAAGCACAAGTCATGGGAAATTTTAGTAAACCATTTCCATTGTTTACTAACTTTGGAATTTGGTACATATTTTTGCTTCACAGATTCACAGTGAAATTAAGGCACTGTGCTTGCCCAGTGTTATTTAAAACAGCATTTGCCATACTTTTATTGACCACAGAGCCCCATAGAGGGTAGAAGCGCGAGCACATGCTTGTGTGTGTGTGTGTGTGTGTGTGTGTGTGTGTGTGCCTGTGTACTTCTAAACTATGAGTACTAGGCTCAAGTTCATTTTTATAACTTTACCCAGTCTTGATGCCTCCCATTTGTGGCATTTTCTTTTCAGCAAATTTATGGGGAAATGGCCTGGATTTCTTCCTATTTATTTACTATTCATCAGTCAATTGGATATCACCATCAGTGAGCTTTGAACTCTGTTTCCAGGCCATAGTTAACCAATTCAAATGTCAATTCCAGATGTTTCTCAGGTACTCTCATCTACTCACTCTGACCAACCTGACAATGCTTCAGTAATGTCACTCTCAGGATTGTACTTCTCTCTAACCTCAGGGGCTGAGCCTCTAAGACTGTCTTCCTAGTATACCAGCTATTCCTCTTCTTGTGGACACATTCTCCCTTCCTGCATTCCAAGCATTAAACAAGTAAGAACTTTCAATATATAACATGTTTCATGTCATAGGATATTCACAATGGAGTTTGATTGTGTAGTATAGACCACTCTTATTGAAAAATCAAAATCAGAGTGGTCAAGATACCCACTCAAATTCACTGAGCTTGTAAGTGGCAGGAGAAGAATTTTCATTTGATGTTTTGAAGCTCCTAATTTGATGTCACTTGTTTTAAGCCTGTACTCAAATTAAGACATGGATATATCCCTGGATTGGGGAGTAATCAGGACTGTGAATTCAGTACATCTTCAAGGTGAACCAGGTCAGGCTATCAATAGGGATTATAATCCATGATGCTGAAGCTTGGAATTGTGTTGAAATGTTCTGATTTGTAGAAATCACTGCTGTCTTATCGACTGTAAAGTCTGTATCACCAAGACTAAGCTGTTCAGACTTTTCCATTGCTCAGGGTATGAGATAGCTCATAAGGTCCTAAATTCCACTCAAATGAGATTCAAGTAAGATGCTTGTGAAAGTACCTCCTTGGATAGTACAAAATGAACACACTCATCCATCCCAAAACTGATGATGTTTATGAAAAAGAGTAGGATCTTTGTTCTTTTCCTACCTCAAAACAGACTTTGAAAACACCATCTTTTACAGAATCCACAAGACGTGTATTCTTTCTGCAATAAATGCACTGCTTATAAAAATGTACAAGTGGAATCAAGCAGTCCTGTGTTCATATGTTTCACATTTTTTTATTACTTGGGGATTTTATACATGTATACAATGAATTAGTATATCCATCTCTTCATATCCCCCCTCAAGCTTCCCACAATGTCCCTTCTCTTACTTCCACCCTCAACTTTATTTCCTTCTTAATTTTTAAATCATAACCCACTAGGTCCATTTAGTGCTGCCCATATATGTGGGTGTAAGCCACCATTGGAGCATGGGCAACCTATCAGTGACTACATCACCAAAGAATAACTTTCCCTCCCCCAGCAGCTATCAACTGCCAATAGCTCCTCAGCTATAGTAGAGTTTTGACTGGCTTGATCTTATCCAGGTCTTGTGCATAGGTCTCCACAGATGCTGTAAGTCCATGCCATGTCCAGGAAACAGCATCTTATAGCAATCATTCCTATCTTCTGGTTCTTAAATTCTTTATGCCCCTTCAACATTATAAAAGTACTATTTTAGCAGTTTCACACACGACACCCACTCTCTACCTTTCAGTTTCTCCTTTGACATATGTTATTCATCCGCATCTGTATTTGTTCATGACATCTTGAGAGAACAGCTACTCACAGAACACTTCTACTTATTTCCATTAAACCAAACATGTAAACCTTGAACTTTCTTCTCACTCTGCTCACTAATATCCATGCTCTTTTTGGGACTATCCCAGCTGTTTTTCTAATCATACAAAGTTGAAATATGGAAATTTCCTTGGACAACTATCACGTTTACATTTGTTGTGACATTTACAGAGCTTAAAACATCAGTGGTCATAGTGTTCACCTCTTCCTCCTTTGTGATCCTCTTGAGTTAGTCCATCACTCACTGGTACTCTGTCATGTAGTGAACAGCTAGCAGTGTAGGGAGTATTGTTGGTTGTCACAACTAATACAGAGTAGGTTGAGCCCAGGGTGCTGCTCAGCATTGTGCAGTAGGATACCCTACAGTATCAGCCTCATCTATTGGAAACTCTTGTTCATTGGGCCCTGCTTTCCTGCATGTGCTTCATCTTCTACCTAGTTGCCCTATTAAGTTAAATATCTTCTTAATGTCTGTTTTGGAGACATTTTAATAGTGCCTAGCCAGTCTTTAATCCTGTTATTCAAGATTCTCCAAAATAGTTCCAACCTAAGTTCCCATTCCCTCCCCTTAGGCCACACCATCATTCCCTACATACCTAGAGCCTAGCTCACTTGGATGCATCCTTCTTCCTGGGTGTGCCCATACTTCTTACACCAGGAAAGTGACCTCCATTGTTGTTGCCTTATATTTTCCCCCTTGTTCTCACTCCCATCATAGCGTGTTAACATTCTGCGTCTATTCCAACTCCAATCACAAAGCATCCTTTTTTTCCCCTAAAACATCAAGCAGTGCATTCCCTGGGGGAAACACAGGGTGTTCATGCCCAGTCCCCTCTGCTCAAATATAGAATGAGACAGTGATGTGCCTTACTTGGCAACTTTCCACATGACAATGAATAGAGAGAGGAAGGAATGTAAGTTACTTTTCATCATTTGAACAGTGGTCAAGTTGGGTGGGAGAAGCATAGGGTTACGCACAATGCTGGGAGCAGGTGGCTGGGCTTCATCTGCCTCTTAGTCCCAGTTCCCTGTAGGCAGAAGTTTCTGTGCAGCCCAGTCCCTAAGCCATTTAGTCCCAAATAAACACACAGAGGCTTACATTAATTACAAACTGTGTGGCCAATGGCTCAAGCTTCCTATTGGCTAGCTCTCTATTAATTATTAACACGTTTTTATTAAACTATGTATTGTCATGAGGCTGTGGCTTACCCATAATGCTCTGGCATGTTACTCCTTCAGGGCTAAGTGGTGTCTGCTGGTAACTACTGTCTGCATTCCCCTTCCTAGCATCCTTCCAGTCTGGTAGCTCCACCTATACTTCCTGCCTGGCTACTGGCCAATCAGTATTTATTCATCAACCAATAAGAGAATCATATATTCACAGCATATAGAGGACATCCTCCATCAGTCTCCCATCTTTCATCAGAGGATGTCAGCAGTCTCTCAATTTGTTCCTTCACCCTCCTTCCCTTCATCCTCCCCTTCTTATTTTTCCTTTCATTCCTGCTTTCCTTTTCTCATTATTTCTTTCAGAATGTTCATTCTCAAAGGGAAGAACAATCATATCCTGATCAAGAGGACAGAACTTGATTCTGGGAAGGGACAAAAGGTACCTTAAATAGCGAAAATGTTTTGCAGCCCTTCGATGTTCAGCTTGATATGAGAAAGTCTTATTGTTTCCTTTAAAAATAATTTTCATTCTCCATGAACAGATATTGATTTAAAATACTTTTTTTTCATTTAATGTGGTTTTTCTTGTCTGTATATGAAAGTAGAGCAACAACATAAAAACACCCATGTTGGAAAATGCTATTTCAGAGCAATGTAAAAATATATGAACACACATATGTATTTTCACATTCTCAGAAATCAACTAAGAGATTCCATTCCCTCAGTTATAAACAATTAGGGAAGAACATGCTATATTTCAACTTAGGATGTGATTCACTCACATATTTCTCCAGTTTGTCAAGAGGAAAATGTAACTCAGAGAGATGAGGCACATTCATTCATTAAGCTGCACAGCAGAACAGATCCATGAGCTGTTTAAAGTTTAGGAGAAAGCAAGCAAGCAAGTAAAATACTCAGAACCAAGATGGACACCAACCAGCCTCTTTAGAACATCGTCATCATCATCGTCATCAGTAGCAGTATCAGCAGCATCAAGCATAGTAAGACTTATTTTTTTATTTTATTTTTTTCTCCATCACCATCTTCATATCAGGTTCTGAGGAGACGGTAACACTGAACAAAACTGGCATTGTCTCCATTTTAATACAAGTCATATTCTAGTGGGTGATACAGCAATCACCAGGCAAGGAACAATTGTCAACTGTCCTAAGTACAGGAGCCAGGAGAGAATGGAACAGCAGGAATTGATTTAGTGCTGGGGAGAAGGGGGCAGGAATAATGAAGAGAGCTCCCTAGAGCAATGATAATGAACTGAGATCTGAAGACTGAGTGAGCTATGTGAGTGAATTAAGATGTGAAAAGTACTCCCCTGGGAAGGATCAAAATATATGAAGGCTGCTGAGCAGAAAGGAACAAAGAACAGAATTTTAAAAGACACAAACACTAAGATAACCAAAGTGAAGAAAACAAGATGGGAAGTGGTCCAGATGAGGAAGAGAGGTACCTGTGCACAGTGGAGGTACTGTGCATGATGGTAGGAAACTTGGTTTTACCAAAGATCAGTGGCCAGAAGTTACACATTTAGACAAGAAAGTGACACAATGTAGGATGTTATGGGGGAAAGTTGATTGGTATGACTGGATGGGTGAATGGCAAAACGAGGGATGGAAAGGCACTGGTCAGTTATGATTCTTTCAGTACTTTTGGCCTAAGGTGATGGGAAAAAAAATAAGTATGCAAATACAAAAGTATTTTGATATATAACTGGCTACTTTCTGGAGAGGAGTGACAGGGCACATCAAGGACAACCCTGAAGTGTGGCTTGGAAAGCCAGCATTCTGGAGGCAGGGGCAGGTACAACTCTGTGAGTTTGAAGACAGCCTGGTCTACAAGAGAGGACAGTGAGGGATGTTACATAGAGAAACCCTGTCTTGAAAAACAACAACAACAAACACCCAACCAAACAACCACAACAGAAAACAAAAACGAACAAACAAAAACATATGGGCAATAATGGCATGTCTGAAGCCACCTAGGGTGTTAATCTCTAACACATCCAAGATGGCTCTCAGAGATTAGAGCTAACTTATTTTTTTCCAGTCCTATTGAGTGAGACATTGCACCCTTGCTATGGACCTATGGCAGTGTAGCTCTGAAGGTGAAAAATCTAACAGTTTTGGACCTAGGGTTAAGGAACTTGCATTAAGATCTCTAATGTGTGTAGTTCACTTGGTACAGCTGAGCAAGAATTCTCTGAGACTGATAAAACAGAATACCCACTTCGACAGGTGGTATCTGGGATCACAAGAGATGGTATCTACATCTGAATCTTGAGGGTGTATTTGCGATGTACTCTGGGGCTCAAGAGCGACTTTTGTATTACTCAACAATTCCAGGTGATGTGGGCCACAGATCTCCTGCACATTAGAGGCTCAAGAGGGTTGAGTTAATGGGGTCCCTCACCACAGCTAGGTGAGAGGTGTGATCTCCCCACCTTGAGACCTGAAAATAAAAGCCAGAGTTTATGTGTCAAGAATTACCTACGACTGATTTCTAAAATTGAGATTCCTGGGCCTCATAAGTCTAGAGTCTTATTTGACAAGACAAATAAGGTCAAAAAATTCCTCCTTTTCCTAAGCTGCCAAGGTGTCTCTGAAAGGTCATGCAGGCATTATAATGAAGGGCATACCAGCTTGGGGGTTTTCACTTGGCTGTGATTTATTGAGGCAGAAACCCTGTCTGCTTCACAACACTAGGGTTGCTAAAAACATTGCCATTACCCCGAGAAAACATTAAAATACTTTCAAAATTCAATTACCATCTGTGACCCTGTTTTCTTTTCTAGCCATCTCATGGCAAATTGTTGACAGTGCTGCTATGATTTTAGGAAGAATACATGGTGGAGATGTTCTTAAATGCTAGAATGCCATTAAAAACGAGGTCTAGGAAAATCTATGTGTGGTGACTACATGCATGTCTGGATGTATGCCATTAAGGAGTTATAGACATCCAAAAGCACCAACTATGTTAAAAGAGTTTGAGATTATTGTTTGTAAGAACCTGCTTCTGAGGAGATCCTATTACAACTCCATCATTTACTTAAAATTGGCATGGAAACATTTAGTTAAAATTCAGTTTCATAGGCCCTAGACCACACAAGGCACCTACCTCATTCCTAGGGAACTTAACTCTGGGCCAGGCAGCCAAACTCCATGACTCCCATTAAGGACCTAGAAGTGTCATCCTGAGGCTGTCAAGTTAACTCTTGACCATGGGTTTTCATTTTACTTGCTGAGATTTCTCTTCTATAGCTGTTAACCCATGCATAATGCCCTTCATCCTCTTCTTAACAATATTGAAAGTGTTTCTTAATGGCTAGAGTCATTATGTTGAACATTTGAGTTCAACATGCACACCCAAATAGCTGGTATATCTTTCATGGCCCTGACTGCCCATGTACTTCCCATGCCTTGATATGTTCTTTCAAAGCTAATTGAAAGGCAAATTTAACACTTGGTAGCTATGTGAGTTCAACAAATACCAGACACCGAGGATGTCATTGTAGGTAACACAGGATAAAGAGCAAAAAGGCCTTTAAAATGATAAGGAAGTCAGCTCAGTGATTTCTTTCATTTCAACCACATTACCCATTAGAACTTACTCTTGGTACTTTGTTCTTCTACTGCATAGCTACTGCTCTCTCTTTTGCTGACTAGCACATGCTTTCTGAATAATGATTTTGCTTATGATCATTGATGGATCAAAGTCAATGTCAGAGTCAGCCTATAGGAGGGCACTGATAGATGAAAGAACTTGAGGGTATACAGAGCTACTTTGGTATCCTGTACCCTTCCATTTCTGTATAAATGATTGTGGATGACATAGACCATCCTGATAAATACCCATGTTCTCCTCTATGCTTTCCAGATGTGGACATCAGGGTGGCAAGGATTCTGATGGTGAACTGAAGAACTGGTTTATATTAGAGCAAGCCCTCTGAGCAAGATGCTGGCTTGTGGCTTAAAGGAGTTGTTACCTAAGCTCCTTGGAATATTTGGATTTTAAATAAAAATATGTTCATTTTTTTAGTTAGTTGTAGTCTGCAACTTTACATATATCCTATTGGATGTATGAAAGCCATAAGAGCATTTGTTGATGAGCATCTCACATTGGTATTGGAAGGATTTGCATAACATTTATCAAACATTCTAGCGAGCAATTCCTAGCTTAAATAGGCTTGCTAATGTCAACAAGTTTTTTTTTTCTAACATATTGTCCCTTTGCATTCAAGAGAGAATTGCTTCCTTAAACTGAAAGCCACTCAGCACAGTGGACTCTGAACTTTTTAATTTGTGGTTGGCCTTTAAGATGCATTCCAAGTTCTTCAGAACTACCACTGGAAAAACAAATTTTTGGCCAATTTCCCTTGTGAATACGGGCCACCCCTCCCAGTCATTGAATTGTCCTGTGTGGTGCTATCCTGTGTCTAGAACACAACCATGGCATTGAAATGCTTCAAAAAAGGTATGGCCAGCTCCAAAGGTACAGACTATTCCTTAGAGAGAGTTTCTTCCAGAGAGGTAGAGAAGAACATTCTATGCTCCACTCAACCCTATATGAGTAAGTAGAAGACCCTTATAGAGAGCAGAAGGCAAGAAATCTTATCATACAGGATTTTACTGGCTAATAGTATGCCAATGATCTAACTATACCACAAAGCTATTCTGTTCAACCAATAAAAACCCATTTCTAACAAGCACCAACTATAGTGTTGCAATCTCTATATTCTAGGGATAGGCATACAAGCTTAGCTTGGAATATGAGTCATTTCTTGGAAATTATTATGTGCTTCATGCTAGCTTAGAAGAAAAATAAGAAAACACGTTTTATAAATGTTTCCAGAACAGTAGCAGAGTCCAAGATATAGCACTGTTTAAAAGTATATTATTAGCTAGGCATGATGGAACATACCTGTAATTCCAGTACTTAAGAGGCTAACACAGGAGCATAGAAAGTTCAAGGCCAACCAGGGTTACACAGTGAGACCATGTTTCATAAAAAAAAAAAAAAAACGAACAAAAATTAAAAGAATATTATTGCTACTGTCGTTAGATGTCATAGTTCCTGGGTGGTAGACTGTCTACCTTGTGGCAATAGGGTTTGACATCTTTAATGACCTTTTTTTTTTTTTTTTTTTTTTGACTGCCTTTCTACTAAGTTCTCCCACTAATCTTTAGGGGAACTTTTCTGTTCCCCTCCTCTTGGAATATCGTCTTCTCTGAAGCCCTCATAGTGTAGAGATTTCTAAAGATTTGTGGCTCAACTCTTGTCTTCCTCTATATACACTTACCTGTTGGTGGTCAACTGTCTTTGCTGTAGTATGGCTGTTAGCTCATAAGCCTTTCCCAGAAACCCAACACTATTTCCTACTATTCTTTCATGCAATGAGAGTTTGACAGTATTACTGTCCCCCATAGTGTTTGACTTGTTCTGTCTTCTTGTCTTGTTGGTTCCAACTTGCAGGGTGTTTTGTTTGTTTGGCCAGGGCAGTGCCTCTTCAATCCACTCCAATTTACTATTCAAGACTATCCTCCTAGCTGCTTGCTTATCTTTATTTCCTATTTGAATCTACCAATTAGGTTTTCAAATGTCCATTGTAAAACAACTATGTATATAACACATGAGGACAGCATATATGATGCAGATATTTGTTCATATTTGATATATATATATATATATATATACCTTACATATGTTTGTTCTTATTGTATTTACTTATTGCTATATACATACTTTTGTTGTTATGATATGCATATTTACTGTACCATCTTATCTATCATCTATCTATCTATCTATCTATCTATCTATACATCTACACTTTGTCTGGCATCTCCTCTATATGCCTTCCTGACTTTTTCTCCATTTGTTTTTACTATGCTATTTTCTGAATTACAGCAGGAAGCTCTTTACTCTCTTCTTCTAGCCCATTAGACATATTAGAGCAGATATCAAGGCTCATATATCCCAGGGATTCACAGGATCTCCACAAATATTTACTGAGTGCATACATTACCCCCCCAAAAAAGGAATAAATGATAGAGTGACCCAAGCATGCTAATTTCTTCTACTTATCTTTCTCTCACTAGCCAGTCATGCCACAGTCACCTCTAAAGTTCCATCTTTATTCTATTGCTCCCTAGCTCAAAGGCCCAAATTACTCTAATGCCCTTCTGGGCAGCTTCCAAGCTCCCCCACCTGGCTGCTTTGCTCAGCTTTATGCCACACCCCTTATTTTATTCTGCACAAACCTTAGTGCCTTCTCCCAGGCCCTGAATTCCATATGCTCATTTCTTCCAAATACTAGCGTTTGGCTTTCCCACCTTTCTGTCACATCACCCTACCCAGATTCATCATCCAATGCTTACATGTCTGGTCTCAACAACAGCACAGCCCACACAGATACAGCTTCTTCCTTGAACTTCTCACACCCACATTTCTTCTACTTGGCTCTATACACAGTGCTGGCTGTTGCACAGTTAATTTATAAGGTCTTGAGACGAGAAGCCATGTCTTATGTTTCTGTTGGATCTGGACTGTTGTGAAGGATAAAATCGATGGTCCTTGAAGTGGTATCAAAGGAAACTTTAGTTTGCAACATGAATTTCACAGAAGAGTCTTCTTTACAGTGCAAAGCTGAGTTTGGCACCTCTTGGTATCATCCAATCATTAAATTTCCTATTTCACACATGCAGTAGGACAAAGTCACTTTTTTTTTAGAATACCAGTGTCTTTCATGACACAAGCATTAATAATGATGACAAAATAGTAACACCTCATATAGTTGAGTGCTATAGTAACCCATGTGCAAAGCCTCATACCAAGTATTTTAATTTCTTAATTCAATCATCTCAACATTCCTGAGAAATAAGTTATAGGACCCCACTTTGGAGGTGAGAAAATAAGAAAACTTCAAACATAGATTGAGCCCCCAAAAGTCCCATGACCAGTTTCAGTCCAGAAATACAGTGTACAAGACACAGTTTATCCCTAGAAGAACTAGAGATGGGAAAGGAATGACTAATATCATTTTCTTATAGTGAGAAATCCACATGCATGTGTTTAAGAGGTAACACAGATTTATTAAGACACGAGGAAGGGAAAATTCATTCATGAATACAGATTATAGTAAATCTGGTTGCAGAATCCTTGGAAAGCTGGGGATGGATTACATGGTGGTTCACATCACCTGACTGGTCTTCACCACCCAAGAGAGCCTGACTCCCTCCTTCTTTTTTTTTTTTTTTTTAAGAGGTCACATAGGGTAGGCAAGAAGCACCGTCTCTATCAGGCCAGATAGCAAGGTCATGGGCAGAGTGACACTTCTCTTTTTTTGCCTAAGTAAGAAGGTTCTAAACCTAATACAAAACTGTATGCAATAAGAACGATTATCAAATATTGTCCAGGAGAAAGAAAGGGTAATAACATAAACAAAAATGGAACTACAATCAACAAGAACAATATCAAGTAAGAAACACATACTAAATAGGTAAATGGTAAATTGTAGAGAATACTCCAATAGCTCTTCTATCCTGAAGAATATTAATCTAGTGCCTGGTATATTCTTAGTTAAGATATGAGAGGAATGTAATTGTGACTATCTAGTCTTCAACCCCACCAAAGACCTAAGAAGGAAAATAATATTACCTAAGTAAGCAGAAAGTACAAGAGGAGTGAATACCTACTACATATTCTTTTAAGAAGTACAGTATCAGAATTACTAATTACTTTCTCTCTATCAAATGAAGGCAGTTATCAATTCTGTCCAGTCCCTAAACGGTGCCTTAAATTTTTTCCAGGGACTGGAGAATGACTAGGTTGGTAAAGTGCTTGCAATGTAAACATTAGGGCCTGAATATGGATAGGTCCAAAGGCTCATTAAAGGGTAGTACCTGAAGTCCTGGTGATCCAGTGGCCTGATGGGAGGCAGAGACTGGAAAACCTTTGGCAGTCTGTGGGTCAACTATCCTGGAGTACACAGTGGCACAGCCTTTTTCTAAACAAGGTAGAAGGTGAGGACTGAAGCCAGGGATTGTTCCCTGACAGCCACATACATGCACAAGCACTGTGACTCACTTGCCTGTACACACACACACACACACACACACACACACACACACACACACACACACACACACACACGAGAGAGAGAGAGAGAGAGAGAGAGAGAGAGAGAGAGAGAGAGAGAGAGTCATTCTTAGATTTGATTGTCAACTTGACATGATTTAGAATCATCTGCGAAGAGGGATTCAATTAAGAATTGTCTAGGTCTGGTTGGCCTGTGGGTGTGAAAGGGACTGCTGTAATTACACCATTGGGGGTGGGGCCTAGCTGTTGTGAGTGACAGACATCAATCCTGCATTTGGGTACTGAACTGTGTAAGTGAAGAGAGGGAGTTGAGCATGAGCATGAGGTATGCATGGACTTACTCTCTATCTGATCTTGCCTGTGGATGTGACTAGCTACTTTGAGTTCATATCTCGACTTCACCATAATAAGAGAACTATAATCTGGAGTTATAAAACAGACCAACCATTTCCATCCTAAGTTACTTTTTGTCATCACAGCAACAGACATAAAACTAGTAGACAGAGATTAAAAGTATTATTAGTACTTTACTTTTGCATTCTTCTTCCTATTGACCTAGATTTTGTTTCATTATAATAAAATATTTATGATTTTCACTGGAAGGATATTCTCGAATACTCCTAAATAGTATCTTCTAAACTATCAAAGTCAACAACAACAACAACAATAGTCCCCACAAACAAACACATTAACTAAAAGGTATTTCTGGATTACTAAATATATTTTAGGAAAAATAGAAAAAAAAATCTGAATACAGTATTGTGGTGGTTAAGATGTAATTTCCCCTAAAGTCTCACATAGTTAAATACTTGTCCTCCAGTTGGTGACACTATTCACAGAGGGTTAGGAGGTGTGGTCTTGCAGGAGGAAATGTGTCACTGGGAATGGGTTTTGAGGTTTCTAGATCCATGAGACATTCCCAGTTCACTCTCTGTGCTTTCTGTTTGTAGTTTGGTATGTGAATTCTCATCCACTCCACTCATCAGATCTACATGCTGCCAAGCTTCCTAGCCTTGATGGTGATGGACTCTTAACCCCTGGAAGGAAAAGCCCCAAATAAACCCTTCCTTCTAAAGTTGTTCTTCATAGCATTTTATCACAGCAACAGAAGCTTCTAATATAGGAGATGATTCCAGGAGCATGAGATATTGCTGTAGCTGACTTGAACATATAGTTTTCTAGAGGAACATGGTAAGCTTTGGAACTTTGGACTAGAAAAGTGGTTGGATGCTATAAGCAGAACTTAATGGGCCATCCTAGCAAAAGTTTGGAAAACAGTAATACTAAGAACTAGGTCCACTCTGGAGGCCCAACTCAAGAGGTTTCTGTGGCAACAGTATTTGCAACTAGGCTACAATATACTTGTTATATTTCAGCAAAAAATATGGCTGCTTTCACTCTATGTCCTAAGAACTTTTCTGAAGCTGAATTTAAAAGTGATGAAATAATTTCTTTGGTTGAAGGGAATTCAATACAGCATAATATTGATTCAATTCATTCTTCTTCAGATTTTATATTGAAAATGAGCAAATGGAACAGAAAGAAATACAAACTGTAAAGATTAAAGAGAAAAAGGGAACCAGAAAACTGCTCTTAGAGCTAAGGATTGTGCTCAAAGAGATAAAGAAATAAAAGAAAGGCCTGATGGACAGTGTGATGAAGGGATATGTTGCTCTTGAGATATGGCCCTGCCCAGCTAAGTTTCCCATGTGTGAAAGGAAAAGGCCTAAGAAGATGTTTGGTCCTAGAGATGAACAACAGCAGTAAGCTTTTGCAAAGTGATTCACAGGGGCCACAGGCCATGGCAAGCTGGCTGGTGAACTGGGCTGTGTTGTCTGGGTGGTGTTAGCTTTAGAGTCATGAAGAAAGGTGTTATGGAATTTTCCTGTGTAATTTCAGAGATCTTCTGAGGTCGGGTGTGTGGCAGATGAATCCCAGAGTGAAGACCTTGGGAATTCAAGAGGCCCAAATAGACCATTTTATGGAGCTGTGGAAGGAAAATTGGACTGCATTGGGCACCCCAAGATCCTGAAGATGCTAGAGCCATGGGACATCTGCCAATTAGAGCTCCATTCAGGAAGTGTGTAGCAGGCAACAAAGCTGGAGGGGCAGAGCCATCTTCGCCCTTTGACAACAGACATGGAACTATAGGATTATACCTACTAGGTTCTAGGTTTGCTTTGGTCCAGTATTTTCTCATTGTTCCAAGATTTGTCCCTTTTGGAATGGCAGTATATACTATGTGCAACTGTATGTTGGAGGTATTTCAGGGACTTACTAACAATAAATTGTCTTGGGTGTTAGCAGAGAATTTGGACTCTTAAACAGTACTGAGATTGTGAAAAGCTATGAGGACTTTTAAGTTGGACTAAATGTATTTTGCATGATGATATTGCCATGAGACTTATGGGACCCAAGGAGTAAAATGTGGTAGTTTTAATGAGACACCTCCCATAGTCTCAAGCATTTGAGTACTTGATCCCCAGTTGGTGGCACTCTTTGGAGTTGCTTAGGAGCTGTGGCCTCCCGGAAGGAACTGAGTCACTGGAAGGGTCTTTGAGGTTTCAAAAGCCATATGGCAATCCCAGTCCATTCTCTCTAATTTTTGCTTGCAGTTTGAGATATATGCTGTCAGCTGCTCCTGTCCCCAATCTGCCTGCTGCCATGCTTCCCAACCACGATGGTGATGGACTTTTATCTCTCTGGAACCATAAGCTCAAAACAAAAACTTCTTTCTATAAGTTGCTTTGGTCATGATGTTGTATGCAGGATAAGATTAATTAATTTTTAGGAGAAAATTAACTAATAAAAGCGTGAATTCTAGTTACCATGACAATGTGTCAATCCCTGTTTATTTGTAGCCAACATATGACACTGATCTGTTAATGAGAAAGGTTCTGCTACATGGAAGCTTACTGTGCTATCTACACAATTTGTATGTGTTCCTGGGTATACATTAGAACATGCTAAAGAAATCACATGTATATGCATATGTATGTGGAAGCCAGAAGTCAGTCTTAAATATTATTAACATCCTGTTCATCTTGTTTTCCAAGATAGGTGTCTCAGTATCCAAGGCTCACTAAGTCAGCTAGGCTAGCTGTCCATCAAGTCCCAAGGATCCCCATGCCTCTACCTCTCTAGGACCAGAATTACATACATGTGCCTCTTGTGCAGCTTTTTAAGATAGGTCCTGGAGGAGGGTAGGAGAATTGAATATGGCTCCTCATGCTTATAAAACAAATTTTTTAACAATGGAGCTCTTTCCCCATCTCCCATCTACATAAACTGTTGTGAAGTATAAATCTAAACCTGTTGCAATATAAAGTGCACTAAAACAGCAATCTCAATTTATAAAACAGGGGCTGTGGATGATCAAGACAATGGTGTGGATGAAAACAAAGGATTCCTTTGTGGTTGGAGGCAAAGGGGAACTGGGTAGATATAGTATTACAAACATCACCTTGGAGATTCCAGATAAAGGTCCAGAAGTCCAATAGGCACTATAGAACCTGATTTGGAGTCTTGGGGATAGGGGAGGGAAACCAGGTTTAGAGATACCCACTTGGGAGTCATTATGTACATAGGTGGTGGTTGAAGCATTTGATGTCCTAAATACCATTCTGGAGATCAGCGGCCAGCAACTCTGTTATTACTGTGTAAAGGATGAGCTGGAGGAGGCTGGGGGGGGGGGCACATGGGAGCCAATCTGATTATAACTACAGAGCAGCTGGAGACTCACCCACGGGGGGAGCCATCTCGTCCTGTGGGCACAGACCCTGTGTTTTCCCTGATTCTGGAAGGCATTTCCTGAGACAAACTCTGGATATGATAATTATGCTGGTTGGTAAGTTGATCTAGCCTCAACTGCATAGACCAGGAACCCACAACAAACTGCTTCCATGTCATTCAATACATTGGCTGTTCTTAAAAAAGAAACATTTAAATTCTTTCTCCCATGGCCGATCTTGGGTAATTATGTTAGATGAAACTATTTTGATAAACATCTTTCTTGAGGACACTGCACCTCCATCATTTTAAAGCCTAAGTTAATTAGATATGTGATGGTAACAAAAGCTTCCATTTAGAAAAAGAGTCCTCAGATACCATATCCCCCCAGACTTCTGCTGTAGCAGAGGAGCCACTGCTAAGTACAGCTTTTATCATCAAACTGGCATTTCTGCATAGTTAATCATAGATGTCTGCTGACTCTAGATGCAGAAGGCATCCCCATTCCTACCCCAAAGATGAAAGAGCATCACCATGGTGAAATCTGTGTTTCCCCCATGACCAGCCTTGGAGCAAAGTCTTAGAGACAGTAAGATGTTCACATTGCCAGGTATCAGGGGCTTATCCAGTTTGTAGGGAAAATATATTTCTTGGTCACCAAAGTGAGATACTCTTAATGACCTCAAGAGTAAATACCATAGTGGGCCCAAAGGATGCCTAGAATCACCTAGAAATGGCATACTGAGCAAGATAGTGTGTATCTTCTTCATGAGAATTGTCTGAAATATACAGTTTCTTGTAAATATGCAGAACTGGCTTTGTCATTAGAGACTCCTTGTCACCCCACCAAACATGCAAGTGTGCTTCTCTCCCTCCCACCCTCCCTCCCTCTCTCCATCCCTCCTTTCTCTCTCTCTGTCACATACACACACAGAGATTGAAACAGAGAAACACACAGAGACACACAGAGAGACTGAGAGATTGAAACAAAGAAACACACACACACACACACACACACACACACACACACACACACGGGGGGGGGGAGGGGTATGAATAGCTCTAACCTGGCAACCCAAGGGTGATTTTGTCAGCTTTCTTTAAATTAGAGAAAGAAAAACTATTCAAGACTGCCAGGTTACAGAGGCAATGTGGGAGCTGGGAACCCAGGAAGCCTCTCAGGGCTCCTGCTTCCCCTCTTCCAGGATCTGTGACCTCATGTGTGCTGCCTGTTTCCCTAAGTCTGAAGTCTCTTTTGTGAAGAATTGGGGGTAATGATGTCCATTACAACTAGAGTGGTACTTACTCAGTAGCTCTCACTTTTCAGGTACTCCCTTCAGGAGACTGTTTTGAGTAAGGAAAGCATGGTGTGCTTTTGGGGAAGTTGCACATAGAATTCCAGACTATTAAATATATGTGTGGCTTGATGCCTCACTGCTAAACAACAGAAAAAAAAAAAAAACCTCAGTCTTTCCTGAAGATGCAGTTGAATATGAGCAAAAGGATAGTCTAACGACAGGACTAAGGAACACGCCTAGGACCAAAGAGTATTATTTTGCAGAACTTCAGAAGACTTTAATAGCAAACATATTGAAGAAGCCAATGGGCTTTGGAGTCAAAGAGAGCTGCCTGGGCATCTTTGCCTTGTTCCACAAACTATATGATGGGTTGCAATTTGCCTAATCTTTTTTGAGGCTAAACTTCCTTATTTGTGAAACAGAGGTATTGTTAAATATATCTGTCTGAAGCGGATCTTATAAACAATAAAGGAAATATTGTATGTGAAATGCACTCCTCAAAAGGCAAAGCAATAACCACATGTTAGTTATTATTGATTATTTTCATTATTATTGAGTAATCGCTAGCAACAACAGTGGCTGCCATGTGGTGCCTGTGGGGCTGCTGTTCTGGGCTGAGGGATTGCAGCAGTTACGTTAGCACATCTCAGGCTCCAAAGTGACATCCGATCACTGGAAGGCTTTGTAAATAAGTCTCTGACCTAATTAAGAGCAGATCCAAGGATATGGACTTTCTTCTACATAATAGCAGCAGCGACCATGGCATAGAAGAAGCCTGGGGAGGAACTGCCTCAAGTTCCCACGAGCAGTGTTAGCACACACATCTTAGGCAGCATGGCTTCTGCTTAATTGCTCTCTCAGGTCACTTAATCCTTCCGTATTTCAGGGAATAACAGGATGTTTAAAGAGCACAACAGTCTATTATTCTCAAAATACGTCCTCCTTAGCAGACATCAATTGTAACTATATATGAAACCAATAGCTTTTGAATCTTAGGGCCCAAGATGAATTCTGATCTTATCTGAGGGCCCATCACTGAACTTGAGGGAGCTCCCTGATCTCTACATGCTTGCAGTTTAATTTAATCCTGATGGCTGTAGAAAATGTAATCACTCTAAAGGGCTTGCTTCCCGACTTCTTCCAAGAGGACACAGAGTGTTATGCACCTAGATCCTTGGGGAGCATCTCAGATGCCCCCAAGTTGGGTGGTGAGTTGTTAAGAATTCCTCTGTGCTATAATGCTACTCTAGAATTTATTAGGGCTTAGTCATAGCAACATGAGTCCATAGTCTCAAGAGTCCATCATATGGTTTCACACTTCTCTACCTTCCTTTACTTCAGCTTGGAGGAAATGTTTGTTCACTACCTGCATGAAGATTCCCCATTTGCTCTTTAGAACTGCAGCTCAGCATTTACTGTGTGAAGCCATCCTTGGTTGCCTGCCTCTCTCCACTCCACAGAGTCACCCAGCTTCAGATCTCAAGATCTGCCCCGTGCAGTGAGTTCTCAAAAAGTGATTCTTGTTTTCTCAATTCTGGAGCTGACCCAGTTTCTTTTCCAGCCTCTGACAAATAGATCCAGTGCAATGCAGGAGGCTGGAAATCAGCTATGCAGTTGTGAAATCTTTGATTTGAGGCAAGACTTTAGATTGCTCAAATGAGAGTTATGTAACCTTGGCATGATGCAATGGGCAGGAGGACCTCACTGGGAGCAGATTTAGAGAATGTCACACTCTTCTGGTGTGACAGTACCAAGGCCAGCACACCTCCCAGCCCCAGTCAAGATCTTTACTTTATAGCAGGAGCCTCTCCGATGACCTCAGGACAGGAGAAACAAATCTAAGGGCTAGAGGACCCTAGGAGTATTTCCCTCATTCTCTACAACACTGGATGACCCACTTACAAAAGTCCAGTGGAGGTGCTTTAGAAGTGTTTCTCCATCTGAAGATCATAATCCAGCCAGAGCACGCAGTGCCATTATTGATAATGAGGTCGAAGAGACAGCAGTAGGCGTTTGGGAGAAGAATACTATCACAGGGCAAAGTCATCAATATTCTATCAGGATTCTTAATACTGATTCTTTTGTTTTGCTTTTTAATGACAGAAAAATTGGGAAGCCTTTCCTATTATGACTTAGTGTCTTTAACTTTTCTACTTGATAATCCTTTAAAGATGTCTACAGAGAGAAGGGGCTCAATCAATAAAAACTAAAACTCAGCCCCTTCCCCAGCAGGCATGCTGGAGTGCTGTGAGGCACTGAGAAGGGGTGCAGTTGGCACACCCTGTGTCTCAATAAGTGTCCTGCCTCCTTCTGTGAGAGATCTTTCCAGCCCTCTCACCAAAACAAGGTGTTCTACTC
Organism: Phodopus roborovskii; assembly: GCF_943737965.1. Lineage (NCBI taxonomy): Eukaryota > Metazoa > Chordata > Mammalia > Rodentia > Cricetidae > Phodopus > Phodopus roborovskii. The sequence goes on from NW_026126444.1 coordinate 780,862, forward strand.
CACAGCTTGTTCTAAAGACCTTAACAGTGCTGTTCACACACCTTATGGCTCTTCATAAATTAAGGGCTTTTTCATTTTAGAGATCATGGATCTACAATTTGATTTAAAGACCCCAACATCTGGGAATATATGCTTGAATCCATTTTTTTCTGCCATTGATTCGCTGTGTGGTGTTAGACAAGTTATTCAGCCTTTCTGAATTGATTTCACCATCTACAGTATAGGGATATTCTAACCCTCTATGCAAGATACCACATGGATAGAGAAAGATAATATGAATGAAGAGGCTCATGGTTTTAGACTGCATGGTCTTTCTGACTTACTAGCTGCACATTCAAATCATGTTATTTGAACTTTCTTTTAAAGAAAACTTTTATTGAATTTGTTTTTTTGATCATTGATTAATATCCTTCTCATGGTCTCATCTTGGAACTCTCCTCCTTCCCCTTACAAGTACCTTTTACCAATTCATGTCATTTTGTTTTGTTTTGAGACTGAGTTTAATCAGGATCATCTGTGTGACAATAGATTTAGAACTATACATTGTAGCTTGGTAGGCTTATCAGTGGTACTTAAGCAAAGATGGTGTCTTCTCCCTCAGAGTTAATCAGTAACCAGTAGCTTATTATGGAGGGTTAGGGCCCTGTGACCCCCTCCATTGTCTGAGATTGACTGTTGACAGGCCCAGTCTTGTGTATATCCATTGTAGGCTGCTGCTGTGCAATCAGGATCATCCTGGCTCTGACAGAATATGGCATTTCATAGTCCTTCTCCATAAATTCCACTTTTGCATTCTTTCTACATCACCTCCTGTGATATTTCCTGAGCCTTTAGGAGGCAGGTGTAAACGACTAGTTTAGGAACGAGCTTCGAGCCATCACTGACTCATCTTGAGCAGCCATGCATCTCTGTATTTGCTGCCATTCGCCACAAAGAGAAGCATCTTTGATTAGAGTGAGAGTAGAATGTCTATGGGTACAAATATAGATATTTGGAAAGTAGCTTATAATATAGAACAAACAAGTCCTTATAGTATACAAGGAATATGAAATGAGCAAAATGAAAGGAAGAGCACAACCCAAAGTTTGACCTGAACTAAATGCACAATGACCATTGGCTTTTCTTCTCTTTCCATTTGGTTTCCTTTCACTGTCTCCTTCCTTCTTCTCCCAAGGTACCATACACGGCACTGGCAGAGAGGCACTAGATATTGTCCAACTGAAATGGTGGAGCTTACCATGTAAAGGTAGGATGTTCCAGTGTTTTATAGTTTCTAAGGTGTTCTCAATTTTTCTTTGAATTTAGTTTTCATATTGGAAAAAAGAAGCTAGTTAAAGTGCCAAGATCAGCCAGCTCAGACAAGGGAAGTAAGGTTATGACTAAGCAACAGAAGAGGGAAGGTGGAGTGGGGGAAATGAGATGATTTGGAGCTCTAAGGAGATGACTGACTAATACGGAAAAACAGAGAGCATAAAGTCACATAACTCTAATCATGTCAATGCATCCTCCATTTGAATGTCTTCATGTGAGACAGCTCCACTGTCTCTAGACTGCTGGTGGTAATGAGGTGTAACACATTCCTTACTTTTCTAGGAAGTCTCAATGTTCAGGAGTCATCTAGGATGGATCTAACCTCACAGCCTTGCTCAGAAGGCCCTGCTGGCTTTTCAGTTGGTAGAGCCAACATTGGGCTTGGGCATACTTCTCCAGAAATCAAAAGTGTGTCATTCCCAGTCATAACTATCCCTCTAGAAGACCCCAGGGCCTATAGGGAGGCCCCTGTACACCCGACAGCAGCAGCAGATCTCAATTAAAAGCTGTCACTGGGCTGTGGCCCATGTAAGACTTGGTGGGTTCCTTTGCCTTCCAGAATCAAACACACTTGCAGCATGAGGGGGCCAGGCTCACTGCTGCAATTAAAGAACATAATTAGAAAATCCAACAAGATCTTATTTGGGGAAAATCTTTTTGCTCTCAAACCAAACAAAGAAGTTCTTAGAAATCCAAAGTCCACGCCTATGGCAGTGTTTCTTTTCTTTGTGTTAAAATAATCTCTGGGGGGGAGGAGTGGACAAAGCAGGGGCAGGAACTATGTCTTCCTTTGTTTCTTCCATCCCTGGATGTAAATAAAAATCTGTGTCTTTCCTGGAAAGGGCCCTAAGGATAAGCACACGAAATATTCTCATGGGAAATTGCATCATATCAGAGTCTTCTGGAAAGGTTAGAAAACATCTTTGGGTCCCCCAGCAGACAAGAGACCACTTCCTTAAGAAGACCCTATGCACTAATCCATCCATGATGGCTCCAGCAATGTTAGCCCTAGCAGTCTACTTTTTCAAGGCTTGTTACCACAGTGGGCCAGGCTTCACTTTGCTATTTTAGAAAGTTTCCTGAGGAAACGTGCATTTCCCTTTCTCCAGGATATTCAGGAAAGAGTGGATTTGTGATTTTCTAATGATAATCAAACTTCCCAACTTCTTTTTCATCCCCAATTCCATCCTGGATCTGGTATTCACCTTGAAAACCTATATAAGCGCTCTTGTCTTTTGGCCATGATTCCTGTTTCTCCTCTAAGGCAAAAGCCCTACATGACCCTTCTTATTTTGTTTGTGCTTACACTTTGGGCACAACAAAAAAGAAACTCTTTTCATTTTTGTTTGTTTCTTCTTTATGTTTTTTTCTTCTAGTATATCTTCTTTCTTTTCTTGACTGAGATGCAGTACAGACACAGTAGAGTCCACAATACCTTGTGTATATCTCATTGTTTTTCACATATATCTAGGTTACAGTTTTTCTGATCAATATATGCAAACCTTCCAGCACCCTGAATCCACCTTTGTGCCCATGCACATTAGTACCTTCCTTAAAGGTGAACACTACTCTGATTGTAATTGTATTTGCTCTTGAATATTATATATAGAATCATGCATTCAGTTTTATAGCTTCTAAAGAATGTTCACTGGGAATCACCTCTCTTCCTTGGCATGTATAATGAAGTGAATATACACAAGCTCTGTTTTGAAGCTGTTGTTGAAATAACATTTAAAAATGTGTTCTAATGCCAGAATGGGATATTCCTTAATGAGATATATAGGGTACCAGAAAAAAAAAAAACATTGTCATGGGTCATCTTTTAAAAATAGGAGAACATGACAAATGTCATTCCGACTATCCCCTTCCTCTTTGCCATCACAAACAAGGAACAAAACTGTTTATGTGAATAGCTTCACACACATTTCTCTGTTCAGATAACTACCTTCAAAGAAAGCATAAAAAGGATGTGTTCAGACATTTACTGGGGCCTGTGGAGTCTGTATTTCCATAAGTTCATCATGTTGTATTCAGGCACACTGCTTGACAGCTATGCTAGATAGCTACGTGTGCTTCAAGAGTTTCTCAGCATTTTAGAGTCAACCCGATAATCCACAATCAATGTATTGAGTAGATTGAATGAGATTACTGTGTGACCACTTAAGAATACCATGAAGCTTTAAAGATTAGTCCTATAAACTAACTGTGGTGGTAAATTTTATTCTATCATCTTGGTTGGACCCATGGTGTACAGATGTTTAGTCAGACATTATTTTGGATGTTTCCTCAAAAGGAATGTGTGTGTATGTGTGGGGAGGGGCATATGTGCATGCATGGAGACAGGATATTGATGTCATCTGTCATTCAATCTCTTTCCACAGGGTCTCTCACTAAACTGGGAGCTAGACTGGATGGACAGCAATCTAGCTGGCTCTCACTATACAACACTGGCATTACAAGTATGTGTTGTTGCACCCAGATATTTTTGCATGAGTTCATGGGATCTGAACTCAGGCCCTCAACTTCCCAACAGACCCCATGATTTTAATTTTAATGAGTGTATTATTGAAATATATGCAATCAGAATAAAGTAGAATATTGTCAGGAATTTTATTCAGTAGGTTAAAGACTCTGACAGCTTACGCTCTCCTAAGCAGGCAAGAACTCTACCAGCCAACGCCTTTGGGTTGAACTCATCTCTGAGTCTCAGGCTGCTGGCCTGACTTGTAGATCCTAAGAAAAATCCATCATATGTGTCGTTTGTTCTATTTGTATTCACTTTTTGTTAGAAATCACATTTTATCCTTCTCTCATATATTACATCCACACTGCATTTCCCCCTTTACTCCTCTCCCCAGTATCGGGCCTCCCACCTTCTTCTTCCTCAGATCCACCTCCCCTTTCTCTCCCCTCAGAAAAGAGCAGGCCTCGCAGGAACATCAACCAAACATGGTATAATATGGTACAATAGTATTTGTATTTACTTTTTATCAATCCTGAAAGATTGGAGAATGTTAATACAATATTTGTCTATTTCAATTATTGGCTATAAAGCTTTCTTACTTGTTTTGTCTCTGCTTTTATTTCAGATGCTATCTAGTTTATTCTTTCCTAAATCACCAAAGAAAAGATTTAAAATCTCATTTTTCTCCTTATTGAATTTATTTCAAGTAATTTTTTTCTTTCTATTATTTTCTTGTATACTATCTCTGAGACATGGGGAAGAAATAATTTTTTGGCAGGCATAGTGTATATCTCACTCAGAGCTGGGATATTAGTGACATTTAGCTAAGGCACTTCTTGCCACCCCGCATATTTCAACACACTGTGATTCTTAGTCATGACATTTAGATTACTAACTCACCACTTGACACAACTTACTCCCTGCTACCCCAAGGTCATGTCCGAGTTTCCCCAGAAAACTCGCTATAAACCCAGACACTAGCTATGCCCAGTTCTTTCTGGCCGCACAATCCACACTTTTGAATAAAAATTTCTCCAGAACATCTTTGGTTTTTCTCTCAAGACAACGTTTCATTTGGCATTTCTCAAGTTTGTCTTCAGAAGGCTTCATGAACATCATAATCGCACAAAGCATGGGCTGAAGAAGAAGCTTTATTCACTGATGAAAACAGAAATCCCAAGGGAAATCTGGAATAAGATCAACCCCAAGACCCTATCTCCCTTCTGTTTTAGAACTTCCCCAAATAGCAAATCCAGCTGAAGACAAAACTAAGAATACAAAAATAGCCTTCTTTTCTTTCCTTTTTTTTTTTTTTTTTTTGGGTATGACCTACACCATAGCACAATTGTCCCCCCCCCTTTTTTTATTGGTAAACATGGAGTTGCTTATAATCATACAGATAGATTTCAATTTAAAACAAATTGAATGTCTTTATTTGATGTTTTAGAATATCAGGCTCCAATGTATGTAAAGTGTAGACATTCTCAGAAAGAAAAGAAAACAACAAAAACAAAAGCAGAAGGAACAAATATCCCCAAATCTTTAACTAGCTGGTAAGTAGCTAAAGGGATTCTTGACTCATGTATGGAAGGAGATATCTACTGTATGTGAGATTAGAGAGTGGAACGGCTGGCTAATTGGGGCCATACCAACCACAACTTCCCATTGGGCCTGCCAAATGTGCCTTAACTCAATGATTACTACCCATATCATTACCCACCTCCAAGAATATCTAAAACAAGAACCCCTCTGGTGGTCAGGCTCCAAATGTCTTGTCTACTGAACATTGGCATTGCAGGTCCTGTACTAGCAATGGTTTGTTATTCCTCCGATGGCTCATAGAAGGTTATGACACTTACAGGCTCTTATAGTACCTTTATACTTATCATTACCTAGAAATTGATTGTGGCTTCATAAAACCTGTTTGAGTATGTGTGCCACATATAAATATGCCTTTCACCTGTACATGTGAGGCAGCAGAGGGGCAGTTTTCAAACTATAGGTTGAGCCTGGGACTGTAGATTTGAAGTTAGAGGATATCAAGTTCAAGTTCTTTGTCTTACTAGTGAGAGGATCCAGAGACCCTGGGAGGCTTTCCTCTGCTCATATAGTGGATATGTGTGGATCCACATATCATTTATCACTAATGCTAATAAGCCAGAGCTCTTGATCCCCAGTGGTGGATAGAGGCCCTACCACTGAGAACTAGATCAACAGTGGAATACTTGGGCCTTGGGAACCATGTTGCCACCCTCTTGCCCTATGACATGTTCTCACCAGAGACAAATTTTAGCATTTGTTATTTATAAAATAGACCTTTGTCTTGGGATAAAGGCTGGAGGGACACCACAGGAGACAACTGAGGATAAGTTAGATACTTTAGATATTTTCACCTTGCTTTCACTTCAAACTCAAGATACCTCCACAGAAACTGCTTGAAGCAAGTTGAAAGGAAAAAGCCAGTCTGACCAGTGTGCTGTACATCACTTATTCGGAGGTTTGAGTTACTTCCATTCCTAGGTCTTTTATTGTTAATTTTAAAACTTCTGGATACCTGGGCTTCCCTGAGGAGGCCTCTCTGGTACCTACAGTCTTGCTGGGGCCTGGCTGCCACTGTAAGTAACTTCTAGAGCAGTGGTTCTCAAACAGTGGGTCACAACCCTGTTGGATTGGAATGACCATTTCACAGGAGTTGCCTGAGACCATCAGAAACACAGATATTTACATTAAGATACATAATAGTAGCAAATAACAGTTATGAAGTAGCAATGATTTTTGTATTAAAGGACTGCAGCACTGGGAATGTTGAGAACCACTGCACTAGACAGATACTTGGCCCCTTTGTGGCTTTGCTTAAGATTGACTTGTGGTCCTTGTCCTCCTAGGTCTGAGCATATTAGCTACTATCATTCCCACTCCTATTCCTCATTCTAAGTAGCTGTCTAGTTGCTCTCTGCAGGGGATGTCTCCCTCTGTGTATTTGCCTGGTTTTGGAAACTGTGCCAAGCCATTGGTCCTCTTGAGCACCAGATGCAACTCCATGGCAGTCAGAAGAATAGCTTGCCTGGGGTGCATGGTTACACATGCACACACGCACACACACACACACCACACACACACACACACACACACACACACACACACACACACACACACCTCTTCTCTCCTAAACAGCTATGGATGGGATCAGCTTCTTGTTCCAATAGAGATACAGACACACTGGAAAATGAGGAAGCTTGCATTAGCTTGGGTACAGTGCTTCCAAGGAAGAGAAATGGCAAAGCCCCAAGTCTAGGGCATTAGCTTTGGAGTCAAGAGAACTTGGCTTGGGACCCCAGACCTGCTATAATAGAGAAATATTAAAAGTCAGTCTCTAGCTGTCAGACATTTTGATAATCCAGAGAGATAATTAGCCTCTTAAGCTCAAGATGCTGAAACAAATTTAAAATGTGTCTTTGCCAACCACCCTAATTCTGCACAACCAGGCTACTGCAGAGCCACACCCCACATAAGCACAGCACTCAGCATACTTGGTACATAGTACATAGTCTTTCATGCCCTTCTTACAATAGCTGTTTTGCCAAGCAGCAGCTAGATGCTGAGGTCCCAGGCCCAGCTCCCATAGGGCCATTACTCTACTACTCTGTCAATAATCAACTCCAAGCCCCTCTTCTTAACAGCATCCAATCCTCTGAGTCTCCATGCATTGCCTGGAACACATGGAGAACATTTACAGGGTCTTCACAGTGACTCACTTCACACATTCACCTTTCGTGCATTCACTTACTTAGCATGGCTGCATTATTCCTGTGAGCACCACACTTAAGGAGCACAGTGATGGGGATCTTTTACTACCGTTGTTATAACAACGGCAGCATCAGTATCAGTTATACTGGGTGCTCTTTTATTTCAGCTGATACACTATCATTTGTACCCCCTCAGCAGTACTCAGTCCTGGCTGGTAAGTCACCTGAAAGACATTTAAAAACATCAGTGCCTGGGCCTTACTCAACAGTTCTAAAGTTAGGACAGCTAGGAATGAAAATTGTGGCTTACTTCTTATTTGAAGAGGCTGAAGCTTGGCGAGGTGAAACAAATTGTTCTAGGAAATTGGCTGGACAGAGCCTTGTTTAGAGCCTGACTTTGTTTTTTGAGATAAACACTAGACCAAAAGCAACTTGGGGGAAGAAATGGCTTATGTCAGCTTACAGGTGTAGTTCACTGTGAAGGGAAATCAGGACAGGAACTCAAGACAGGAATTTTGAGGCAGGAACTGAAGCCTGGACCGTGGAGTGCTGTTTACTGGCTTGCTCTCCCTTTCTTTCTTTTTTTTTTTTTTCTTCTATTATCTTCATTTTATTCAAATAATGGAAAAGGGCGGGAGAGGACTAATGCTTAATAATCTATACAAAGGCCATTAACGCCGAATTTTCCCTTGTGGCTTAAAAAAAGATTTATTTCCATCCCAAGTTCTTCATGAAAGATTGGGGAGTGGCTATCTGTCACAATGAAAAACAGTTACTTGGTGCTTTCATGAATGAGCATCCTTGAAAGAGGCATCCATTGTGGACTGTAGGTACATGACAGCTCCCCCTAACCCTGTGGGCAACAGCAGGTGCCAAAGCCACTGGTGAACTATCTATCCTTCTAGTCTTCAGTCTGCTCACTTCCGCTTGTGCTTTTTCTTCTGTTCCTTCCGTTGTTGTGCTCTCAGGTCCTTCTTCATCCTTGAGTCCACTACCTTGAACTGACCTTTGACTCCTGCTGGCCACCGGACCTTACGGCCTAGGCCTTTTTTGGCTACAACATAGGTGACCTGGCGTTTCTCCTTGCCAAGTCCAGCCTTCTTGTAGAGACTTCGCAGTTGTGCCACCTTTTCTCGTTCTGAGATATCCACAGTGTTCACCACAGCTTCTGCCTTCTTTTTGGTCTGCTCCAGCTTCTTCAGCATCCTCCGTTTCTTTCTGTTTGCTTTCTTATAGCACCCAGAACCACCTATCTGCCCAGATGGTATAGCCTATAGTGGATTAGGTCCTCCCACATCAATCATTAATTTAAAAAATTCCCTACAGACTTTCCTACAGGTGGTCTGGTGGAGGAAGTTCCTCAGTTGAGTTTCTTCTTCTCAGAACACTCTAGCTTCTGTCAAGTTGACAATAAAAAAATAAATAAACAAAAACGAAACCTACCTGGAACAGAAACAAAGCTGGTTATTTCAGGCCCTGGACAGCAATCTTGTTTGGACTCCTTTTCTAGTTCAAAGAATAAATAGTTTATCTTCAACTGTCACTTTAACCAGATCTGGAATCACCTAGGAGACACACCTCTAGGTGTATCTATGAGAGCATCTCTAGAGATGTTTACTCAATGGAGGAAGACCTACCCTCGGCAGCAACATCCCATGGGATACCAGATTAAATAAAGAGAGAGGAAGCAAGTGGAGTGCGGACATTGAAATGGCTCTGTTTCCTGATTGCTGTAACAATGTGACCAACTGCTTTGAGCTTCTGCTACTCAGCCTTCCAATAGGATGGACTGTATCTGTCTTAAACTGTGAGTTCAAATAAACCCTTCTTCCCTTGAGCTGCTTCTGACAGATATTTTGTCACAGCATCGAGAAAAGTAACTAACAAAGGAACATATCCTAAGGGTTGATTTTTATAAAACAAGAAATGTCAGGTTTCTCTCTGCTTGCCTCGGAACATACTCATTTCCCAGACAATTCTTGTGCTATTTGCCACTACCAAGGCCCAGGCTAGACCTTTCTGAGATGCAGCAATCCTTCTGCTATTCCAGGAAGGGAAGCAGACAAGAAGGAACCAGCTGACTAAGATGCCCCTTTTATGACAATCAGGGTAGCCATAAGCTGGGGTTGCTCAGGGAATCCAGGGGAGACTCCTGATTGTAGAGGGGGGAGTTGGGAGAATGGCAGTAGCCTATACTGGGAAGTAATATTTGTGCTGAGTTTTAGAGGGGAAAAGTGATGAGTTTTCTTGGCAAAACAGGGAATACAATGTAAAAACCAAACCAAAAAAAAAACTAAAGCAAGTCAACACTGAAAGCATCTAAACCCCAAATAATCATTCAGGAGATGTGTGTGGGATTTGAAGGGGCATAAGTGATGGAGAGTGTGAGCTGCTGCATCTGTGGGAGAGATGAGGCTGGGAATTGGGCAGAGTATCCAGAACCCCTGCATGTCCAGTAAGGGCTGAATGTTATAGGGGAGAGGCTAATGGCACAGGGGCTGTCAAAGGACACTTTTAGAAGCATCAGGTCACAATGTGAAAAGCATGGCTCAGTTGGCCACATGGAGGCTGGACTGCGATGCACTGTCCAAAGACAGAAATGCACACAGGGAAGAAATAGTGGACTCTGAACTAGAAAAGAAGTCTTAGAAGTCCTGATACAGAGAAAAGCTGAACAGAGAAGGACTTTGCTAGAGACACTGTGACAATGAGGTCAGGCAGACAGAAAATGTAAAGACAGTCAAGGCTGTATCCCAGACTTCTGACTTGAACACCTGGGTAGATGGTGGTGTCCAGTGTTAGGGAAGCACACTACTTCTACCTGCTGTCTTAGGATGCACTACCATAATGAAGTATAATAGATTTAACAACTAAAATAGTTTCTTGGACCTACAGAAGGAGAGGCATTGTTGGATCTGTGTTGGAATTTGTTGTTTTGCAGAAGGAGATAGAAGGGAAGATGCCTTCATAGGAGGGTTAGAAATAACTTGTGAATTAATAATGAAGACTTCCTGATAGAAATGTAGAAAGTTAGGGTCCTGAGAACTTATCTGTGTACGAACTTCGACTAAAACTTGGAAATAGCAGATGAGTAAGAAGTACCCTTTTCTTGTGGACTTTAGATCTTAGATAATCATATCTTCTAGGTGGGTGACTCTCCTGGAAGGTCAACCCTTTAGACCTTAGATACCCATGGATCATGGACATCCTGCCTCTGAACATAAAGGTTCTTGAAGATGACCTTGTCACCCTCCTCTCTTAGACATATCTATCTCCAATTCCTTGGGTTGGACTATCTGCTTACTCCACTCCTAAGTGTCTTGTTCTCATGAATTGTGCTCTAATTTTTAAGAAGTTTTTACTTGTTGGAAAGAGTACCTCTTTGATCTCAGATTAGAGTGCATGGGTTTTATCCAGTTAATCATGTATCTGGCATTAGGCTTTGCCAGCTTTTATTTCTTTGAGGCTGTACAATATTCAAAGAGTTTGAGCCTGCCCCTGTAGCCAACATGGCTTGACTTCAACAGTCACTAGTGTCTTCATTTTTTTCATCTCTTTTATGATAATTCATCATCCTAAGAGTTCAAGAGAAGGTGGGTTTTTCTAAAGTGGCCCTCAGATCTAAGAAATTACTGATGGGATAAGACATACCCTAGCCCGGAAATGCTGAGAACGGAAACCAGGAACTGGAAGGTATTACAGTGGGCACTGAGACTGAGCTGTAGCCCTTGTTCGGGTGGATCTTAAGAATGCATAGTTTTCTCTCATGCAGGGAAAGTAACCATCAACTTTATTTTGTTCTAGTGCTTTTCATGTGCAAAGTACATTCATTCCATCTTTTCCTTAACCTCTCAAATCAGCTCCCACATAGTAGAAAGGGTGATAAAGTACGCTAAATTTTGCAAAGGAGAATTTCTAAGACTGATTGCAGGATTTACTCCCTATATCGTGGGTAGCAGACACAGAAGTGAACACTTACTGAGATTTAGCATGGCTCTTCTATATATGGACTTAGTTAATTCATAGACGCATCTGTGAAGTAAGTACTGCTGTGCCCATTTGAATATTAAGAACTTTGATCCACCAGATTTGGAAGCAGCTGCCTCAGAGTTGTCCAGAAGCGGGAAGTCTAAGTCACCACTGACCCCTTATAATCAGACAGTCAGTCTGCTGTATTGTGTTTCAGCTCCTCAAGCCCAACTGTAAGGGAATAATTGCATTTCTACTGAGTTAAATATTGAAAGAAGAACCATGGGCAGGAGGCATGGGTCATCTCTTCTGTTTACAGATAGAATTGGAAATGTGCTTTCCTATGTATAAAATGAAAGAAGTCGCTAAGACATGAGCCAGTCAACCACGTGTTTCTGATAGAATTCTGAGCTTTCCAGCAATCAGGCATCCTAAACCAAGTTGAGGTTCCCCAAGCTGGAGTGTGTGCTGCTCTAGACCACAGGCCAAGCCTGTGTGGGGAAGGCCTTATTTTCTCAGCCTTTTTGTTTATTTTCCTCAACTTACGCATTCTGAGGTCTTACAGGGCTCTGGGAATGGAGAAGCTAGTATGGCAGCAGCTTTTCATGGTTTTTGGACTGAGTGAGCCTAGCTCCATCTCTAAGGTAGTTAGAAATTAAATCCAAACAAGCTAAACACATTTCACCTTTGAGGCAGAGAATTTACCAAGTCCAACGACAGGCAGACTTCAAAATCACTGGGCAGGAAGACATTCTTTGAAAACTGGAAGAGCAAAGTGAAGGCTTCCATTCTGCACTCTAGATACTTCACTGTATTCTCTCTTGGAACTATGTCTCCCCAGGGTTTCTTGTAAGGTCACTGGGTCTCAGCTTTGATGGACAGCAAAGGGAAACAAGCTAGTTTTACTTTGGGCCAGGCGCTCCTACAATGTGTGTCCTTTCATCTCCATCCAACTGCTTTCTGAAGTGGCTATTGTGGCTGGATATACAGATGAGGAAGCTGAGGCTCTGAGTGGCATGGTATTATGCCTCGGGGAGCCAGCTGATCTTGCATTGGAGCCAGAATACCAGAACTCCTAACCCTGTTCTGTCGTCCTCATTCTACAGCATGCACCAATATGCATGTTTAGTCTTTTCAGAGGCTCACTATACCCTAGTCTACTGGTAATCATAGCTGTGTAGGGCCAAACCCTTGTTCAAGAGTATCAATGAGCAGTTCAGGGGTGACCACCTTCTTGCTCTTGTTTTCCTCCTTTATCAGACTCAGCAAATGCCACAAAAGCAACAGATACCAAATAATTGCTAATTTTCATACAATTCAATATTTTCATGCACATACCCCCCCCTCAATTCCTTTCCTTAAGGTCAAGGGCCAATGAAATTTTGGGTAGTGTTTTCCTTTACCCCAATGTAACTGACTCTTACCACCCTCCCTGGACTTCTTCCTCATCTTTGTAGGGTGATATCATTTCAATTGTGACCTCTTCCATCTCAAAAGCTCTAATCATAGGTGCAATGGAAAGCTGGGTTATCCCAAGCATGTTGTATAGGGAAGTTATACTTTGGACTCCACAAATTCCCAAAGCTATGGTTCAGGGTCTGGTTTTCATCTTCAAGGATCGTAGGCATCTCCTGGGGCTACAAGAAGAATGCTCTAATTTCAGGACAGAATATAGCCCAGAGCCAACTTGGCAAAGGCCAGAAGGATATAAATTCAGAGCGACAACTTAAGGAACATGGTTTTAATAGAAACGTACTTCTATTTCTTCTCCAATCACATGTCAACTGTCTGTTTGCATGGGGAGATCCAAGCTAAAATAAGAGTTGTCAGAATTGGTAATTGAGGGGCTCTGATTTCCCCCCAAAAGCTCTCCTATCCTCCAGATGACAACTTTGAGAGATCCTGTGGGTGGTTGGGGACTTTGTGAAGTCAGCATTGTGAAGCAGCCAGAGAAAAATCTAGGTTGCTTTGTTTTATGCCATGGGGTATAATTCTGGAAAAAAATCATTTAAGAAAACATTAACAGATCCATGGACTGAATTGAACACATGCTGGGTGGCAAGGTTTCAAAAGAGTATAGTGTATTTCCTTTAGGACCATGCTGTCCAATGTAGGCAACAGACCCGAGATTGACCTGGAATTAGAAGTACTGCAGGTGACACAGTAAAAATATTAGGATTGGCATGAGAAGTGGAGAGAGAGCAACTGCTCGGAAAAGACCTAGGGAAGGGTGTGGGAGTTTGCTGTATGAACGTGGAGGAAAGAACATTCAAGAAAGTAGTGTGAACAAAAAGTGAATGGAGAGTTTGGGGAGCTACTCTAAGGTAGTTTGTGAGAGACCAACATTCTGTTTTCAGATATGGTAGAGGAACAGGGGATATCCTTGGAGAATTAGATGGAGACTTGATCGAATATGGCTTTGCACTTGACAACAAGAAGCCCCAAATGCCCCTTCTAACAAGCACAGAGAGTATCATGGTCAGAGATACACATTGGAACAATTGCCTTGCCGGCAATTGTTGAAAGTATTGAAAGTGTAAGAGAGCAGAATTAAAGAGATAAAAATGGACAAAGAAACCCTAGAAAGGAAGGTAATATGTAAGGTCTTCTAGGATGGAGTTGATAAATGACAGGACAAAAAGGGACAGTGGATGAAGAAATAGAATCAGCAAGATGGTTAAGAAGTACACTTCAGAGATGGCTGTGATGTTGCCCTGCAGGAGAGCCACTTATTGTCACCTTTTCAGGGGACCACAGCCTCAGCACGGATTCTATTTACTATGAGATGTAAAATGGGCCTTTGCTTAAATGCAAGGACTAGGCTTTACAGGGTTCCTTTCTGCATATACTTCATCATCACAGGAGTTAAGAAACACACATTATTATTATTATTGTCATCATCATTAAAGCTTTTCTCATTACAAAGCATTGCAGAAATAATGTTTGAAATAAATTTAGGAAGAGGGTGGCAAACAGAACTGCTTCGTACTCAGAGTGATGATACCAACTGGAATGATGGTAAATTTAGTTGCTTACAGCACAGTGTGAAATGAAATTTCACAATTTGCTTCCAAGAGTTGTTTATTTCAGCTCAGGATACCCACCCATGGTGAGCAAGAAAGCCTACATTATCTGCTTTCCTCAGCATTGATCTTCATCTTAAAAAAAAAAGTCTTTGTCAGCATGACAGAAATAAAATCAATGTCATTAGATTAAGCTTTATTTCCCTATCAGTAGAGTGCTTGCAAGTTCCCACTCTCATTTCATGGATGAATACACTTTATAGATGTGGAGTAGCAATGTTCTTACAGCGTAGATGCAGTAAATGGTTGGTAGCGGACATCGAGTCACTTCGGGAGGAAGTGCTCCTTGGCTGATAATCTGAGTGTATATTGTACCAAGAGATGACCCTGATTTCTCTGGATGGACAACTTTAAGCATGTTCTTTGTTTCTTTCTATTGATGTTGAACTCCCATCTTCTCACTCGCAAGGCTAAACTCTATCTATGGAAGACAGCACTTCTTCAGGTCACAGGGGACCTGTAGTGGGAGCAGTTTTTACATGGGGATCACAGGTATGATTGAGTTTGGATGGCGGTCACTCCCACATAAGCCCTGCATAGAAAACAGCTCAAATAATTATACCCTGAACTGTTTCTATAATAGACTGACCTCCAATTTTCTATTGAAATGCAATAGTCCCCTCGCTGATTTGGGTCTGACATCCGGCACTGGAGGCTGTGAGCCAGCCAGGTCTACTGCTTCCACGGGTCCATGCCATGTTCTCTCACTCCAGTTTCACTGGATTCTATTACTTGTTTTGAATAGTTTCTTACCCTTTGGCTTCAATGTCACCAGCTTGTCTCACCCTCAACCATCCTCTGAGAAGGATGGACCTCCCTTATCAAGGAAAGAGGATCAATTTTCTTCATCCTCATGGTGAATATCTGCACTGCACTGCCCTTAGCAGGGGGCTGAAAGATGCAGAGATTGACAAGTGCTGATAATCCCACAGAATCCTACAGGATTCCACTTGAGGCTGGCCAGATCTTTCATTCACACAAACGAACATCTTTTTAAGGGCTTGAAGAAATCATGTACCATTAGGCACAGACACTATAGCAGATACGCTTCAGTTCCCCAAAGAGTGGTTTCTGCCTCCCACATTTGTGTGTCTTGGTGGTTCTCAGCTCTTGCTGCTTGGGAATGTTCTCAATGGAAATCAGACTCCAACATCAAAGCTCTACTCTCTTCTTGGAAGCAGCCTTCATCTAAGACAGGTGATGAGAAGCTCAGTTTTCTTGCTTCTCTTTGGGATAACACTGAAGAGCCATCCCCATACCAAGTTCTCCATAAGACTGGCAGAGTCCCATTTGTCCACTTCATTGAAGATCAGCTTCTCTGCCTGCCCAGTCCTTTTACTGTTCCCATAGGGGTTGATTCTGAAGCTCCTCCACAATAACCATTTTGTGAGCAACTTTGCACTCCTAAATCTGCTTTTTATGGAATTTGATCTATAATGATGACAAGCAAACAGACATGATACCTGTTCGCACATGGAGCTGCCTTTGTCCAACCAACTTCTGGCTCTAAGCCAATGGCTTGGTCTGTTGCACCATTCACAGAACACTGAGCCCCCACCCCCAGAAGACCACACCCTCTTCTGAAGCCCTACCTCCTAAGGTTTCCATAACCTTTCAAACCAGCCCCAGCCACTGGAGACCAAATGATCAAACTCATGAGTCTATGGGGAACTTTTTATAAGAAGACTAAGAATGGTGTGAGGATGGAATTTATGAGAAAGAAAAGGAAAAAATATATTTCTGATAGAAGAATTGTTTATAACACACAAGAAGCCCGAAGGAACTGTATTTATGATGTCATTTGTGTTCAGCAATGACCACATGAAACTGCCTGCTGAGATCATTGTCCATATTTACTGTGACACTGAGAGTATTCCCTGCTGCTATGTTGGCCAGGGGTTTATGACTTGTGCCCACATCTGATAACTTCAAGCTGATACCTTTGTCTATTGTGCCATTCAACACTGAGCATTTCTTCAGTCCTCAGCATTACATCCAAAAGGGTGTCAAAGAACACACTATCAAGACTACATTTAGCCTTTTCTAGAGGATAAAAAAACATATAAACCATCAAACGGCAAATATTAAGATGAAGGTCCCTTTCTAAGTCCTTGGGATCAGAGCAGAGGTATGTTCCTGAGCCCTGTTTAATATTTGGTATCAGTAATCTAGACAAAGATAGATAAAGTCCGCTTATCACATCTGTGGCTGACACACAGCTGGGAGGGATAGAGAATGATTGATGACAAAAATCAAACTTCTAAATGATCTCAGTTGGCTGGAATTGCTAGCCAAATCCTGTAAGATGAAGAGCAGCAGGGGTCCTTTAGAGGCTCTGCATTTCCATGCAAACAATCTATTGCTTATGAGTAGGAGAGGGTGCCTGGCTTGGCCCTCTGCCACTAAGAAAGACAGGGATACCACCACCAGGCCTCAAATCTAACTTGCATCAAATGTGCAAATTAAAGGTCCAACTACTCTAATACCAAGAGCCTGTGGTGAGATTATACTCAAGCTGCAGATCACATCTAATGGGACATTGTATGAAATGTCTAGAAGGGGATTTAATGAGACATTTTATGAATCACTTTGTAGATGGAGTGGTGGTGGAGGGTTGGTATCTTTGGATGGAGCTGGAAGTTGTTATGGATTGTCTTCCAGGCAATATTCCATGTGCACAACCCAGGAACTAGACAGCATAGACTATTGGCCTGGGCTCTCCTGGCACCTGGTAGAAGTGTCACTTACACTCTGCTACTACCAAGTTGTGAATCCTTGATGTTTAGAAAGCAACTCAGTCACTGCAATCTCACATGGCCTGTGAATCATGAGTGAGCTCAGATATGTAGAATCACCAGTGAGGACAGATGTTGGTATTAAAAACTGGTGAGTACTCCTGTTCTCAAAGAAAATTGAAGGACATTAAAAACAGCAGGATCCATGGACCAGGATTTAGGGCTAGCTTTCAGTTTTGTGAAGGCTTTTTCTGTGGGGAAAAAAAATGGACACTTTTTATTTTGCTTTTTATGCATATGTCCTCTGTGTGAGAGAGAAATATAAAGCTTAAGAAAGCCCTAAGTCTTAGAATACTTGGGGTATTAATCAGAGACAAACACCCCACTACTAGACTGGCACTCCAAGTGGGAGTAGCATCCTGGTATGATGAAGTGGGTCACAGTGCTTGAATTAAGACCAAATGTTAGGGCCTTGTGGTAAGCAAAAAGATGTAGGGCCGATCTCCATAATTATGGCCTGAGATTCCATTTACCCACCTTACTTCACATAATGTTGCTCTCTGTGCCTCTGTATCTCAGATTCTGCATCTGCAAAAATATCAACTTTAGACCAGATTTGGGGTTCTTGAGAAAGAGACAGACAGACAGAGAGAGAGAGAGAGAGAGAGAGAGAGAGAGAGAGAGAGAGAGAGAGAGAGAGAGTTTTGTGGCCCATATTGAATTCTAGCCAATGATAGCCTGCTTAGACAAACTGTTCCATGTTGGACTGCCATGGAAATAAATGACTCCCTTTAAACATGAAGAATCTAAACAGTGGCAGGTGCTTGCTTACCTGTCACCTCACAAGCCAGATCCTTGGGCCACCTTCACAGTCATTCACTTCAATTATAGGGGAGAGGGAAGTAGAGCCATTGGAGGTGACAGTGACATTGAATTATTCACTTGCTTCTCTGAATTTTCCCAGAGTACTATCAACTAAGTGAGTAGTAGGAGTGCTTGCTTCCCATTTTTCACGTGTAAATTTCTGAAATTGAACTTTTGGCGACAGCATTGACAATGAAATGACAAAACTAGCTGGAAACTCAACATCACAATATAGCACAGTGCTATCTACACACCCCTCAGACCGGGAGCAAGAAGGAGGGGGGCCCGGAGCGCAACTCGGCATGAAACCCTGCACTGGTTTTGCTGAAAATCTTTCTTTCTTTTCTTTCTTTCTCATTTCATTTGGCTTATGTGTGTGTGTGTACACGTGCATGTATGTGTGTGTGTGAGAGAGAGAGAACATGTGTGTGTGTGCACGCAATCATGACTATGTGCAGAAGACAGCATCTGTTGTGTGTCCTCTTCCACCCTGTTTGAGACAAGGTCACGTGGTTGTTTTCTGCTAGATTTGCCAGTCCTAGCTGGCCTGCATGCAAACTTTAGGGTATTCTCCTGACTGCATCTTTATGAGCTGATTACTCAGAGAAACAATTCAAATAACCCAGCATAGAACTGCCTTACAGATGTGACCTGAGGTCTGTCTCTTAGGCAATGCGACATCCTGTCAAGTCAGCAATATTCAACATCACCATCTGCCCTGCTTCTGGTCCAGCTCTTTCTTTTCTGTGCCAGCTGTTTGTACATCTTCCTGCTGCCATAACTGAGCTGCTCCAGTCACTGTACCTTTCCTGCCATGCTTTTCCCTATAAATGCTGTCCTAGATACCCACAATGAAAGCAATGTGTGATGAAAATATCTTTAATTTCTACTGGTGTAGAGTCAAGGTACTGCTGTGGCTTGTCGTCTACTTTCACACTTGAAGGAAATTCTGGTTTTAAATATCAGTTCGATGAGAACTTTATTTTCTTTTAAATACCCAATTCCTGAATTTTACCAGTTGACCTCTTCAATGATCAGTATATACCACTGTAAGAACCATGCCATTCCAGTTGTGAAGCTTGGACTATCTGAGGGGTGCCTGGCAGTGGAAGGACAATTCAAACCTGGTACATGAGATAGTTTGTTGGAGCTCATTCCCTGTGGTAGGATGCCATGGTCAATGGTGGTAGGACCACAATGTAACTGTGGTACATGAGCTAGCTTGTTGGAGCCCATTCCCTGTGATGGAATACCATGCTCAGCCTTAACGTATGGGAGAGAGGTTTGGTCCTGCTCCAATCTATTGTGCCAGACTTTGTTAACTTCTCATGGGAGCCCTTACCTGTGAGGAGAAGTGGACTGGGGGTGGCCTGGGGGGGGAGGGAAGGAAGAGTGGGAGAGGGGTGGGAAGGAGAACTGTGGTTGGAGGGTAAAATGAAATTTAAAAGAATAAATAAATCATATAAAATTATCATGTCATTCAAGTTTATGGTAGTTTTTTCTAAATATTCCTGATACATTCATACCCTGGTTGTTCTATTATCTCCATATGGAATGATTTCATTACAGATCCCAAATTTCCACTCTAAATGCCACTTCTACAAGACACGTCTCTTTGTTTTTTTATGCATAATAATACAGCATCGCTGAAACTTCCATAGCACTATACCTCCCATAGCCCATGTTGGCTGTCTATTGAATAATGGCAATTCGAGTATTAATTGTCCCCAAATTCCTGCTTTATCTACACCGTTGGGCTATAAGTTGAACACCACACCTCTGCTTGATTTATCTCCATTTCTCTTGGCATGTTTTCAAATACAAGTTTTGGTCCAGTGTATTCTGGATCAATCGGGGTTTCTTTCCTTCAATATAGAGCTCAAAAAATTCCACTGGTCTATCCAGACTGTTCATGTCAAACATGAATACCCGCTGTCCCCTGCATCTACTGTCTCAGATTGAGATTTCCTGTCTCCTTCACTTATTTGACTTTCTTCTGGCAAGAGTATCCTCTTTCTCACCCTGTGTGGCCAATTCCTACACATTTTGAAGGGCCATTTCAAATGTCCCTGCCAAAATCAGCTTCCCCCTTCTTTTTTTTTAAAATTCTCTTATTTTCTCAGTTAAGTGTGACCATATCAACTCTTAGTACAATACTCTACCCTACTGTATTCTTATCTCTACATTTATGCTTTCCATTTTCCTTAGGCAGAACAACAGCCATAGGAACATAAGAGTAGGAGTCAACAGCTTTGACTGTATCTTCTCCCAGAACAAATATGGGATGGGTTGAATGGAGCTGAATGCTTCTCCCTAGTTCATTTAACTCAAACAACCCACACCAAGTTTCTTGGTCTCAACTTTGAGCAAGAAACCTCAAAAAAAAAAAATCAAATGTCATTTCCTACTTCCTGTCTTCCTTCTTTGAATTTAGAACAAGCTTAGCATGAGCCATTCTAAAATGATTTTCTTTGGCTGAAACTATGACAAGACTTAAGGTGTGGTTAGGAATAAGAAAATAAAGCTGAGTTTTCAGTTCTGAAATACAATAGGAAGTGTTGGTGTGGGTTTTTCTGAGGTCTGCAATAAAGACATGTTTACCCTCATTTTAGTTAAGCATTGCTGTGGACTGACTCTGAACGGTCCCTCATGGGCTCATGGGCACTCAGTCCCCAGCTTGTGAGGCTGTTTTTAAAAACAGTGGCCTGGCTAGTGGAAGCTAGTCACTAGGAATAGACCTTTGTAAGTTTTGCCCTTGAATTTCTTTTCTTGTTGAAAAGTACCTGTGAAAAATACCTGGAAAAATACCATAAGGGAAGATAGACTTTGGTTCTGCCCACAATTACTGAGTCTTCACACCTCACATACCTAACATAGAGCTGCCTCAAAGATGTGACCAGAGGTCTGCCTCTTAGGCCGTGTTAAATCCTGTCAAGTCAACAATATTCAGCGTCACAATCTGCTCCTGCTTCTGGTCAAGCTCTTTGCTTTCTGACCTATGCCACATGAACAGCTGTTGGTGCATCTTTCTGCTGCCACAGTTCCAGGCATGGTACTTTTCCTGCCATGCTTCCCACACCGTGACAGGCTCAAATGTCTCCAAAGTCATGAGTCAGAATAAACCTTTATTTCCTTAGTTGTTCCTGTGAGGCATTTTGTTACAGCAATGCAAAAGCAACTAACACAGTCACTAAACTTCTTTATTAATACAACCGAGAGTGGGGATGTGCAGCCCCGAGGCCGGACTAGATAGTGTCCTTGTTTACATATTACTTCACTCAGTATTCTAGGTTCTTTACAGCTGCTATATATAACATGTCTCCTCCTCTGCCACTCTTAGCCCTTGGCCCAATGCAACCCAGCCAGCTTTTGCTAGACTCTACCATGCATATAGCACTTGGAAGTGCTTTGGTAATATCAGATTGGCAAAGACTAGAGCCACTCTCTCAAGAACGACCACATTTGAAGAATCTTTTTGTCCAAGCAGGAAGAAAACAAGGCTGGAAGAGTTGAGATCAAATCGCAGTCAAGAAAATAATGAAGCCTCAAAACAGAGTTGGCCTTGATGTTTGTGGGGCACAGAAGAGTCAAGTGGAATGCATTTGAGAAAGAATGAGACTGAACAGATTTCTCAGGAGGTAAAGCACTTGCTGTGCAGGTGTGAGGCCTGAATTCAGATCCCAACTCCCACATAAAAGCTGGATGTGGCTGTGTGAGTCTCTAGCTTTTGCACTGGGAGAGGAGAAGCAAGTGGACCTGGAGGTTCACTATCAGGCCAGACTAGGGTAAAAGGCAAGCTCCAGGGTCAGAGAGAAATCCTGTCTCAAAACGTTAAGAGCAATAGAGGAAGAAATCCATCATTAGCCTTTGGCCTACTCTCTGTCTCTGTCTCTGCCTCTCTCTCTCTCTCTCTCTCTCTCTCTCTCTCTCTCTCTCACACACACACACACACACACACACACACATACACACATAAAAGTATACCTGCACATCCATGTGCACACATAAGCATACATCGCATATACACCAAATAATGAATGGATGGATGGATGGATGGATGAATTCGTATTGATTTTCCAGTGGTGATAGCCACATTTTATACAATGGCAGCTTTATTTTATATCAACTTTAATCAAATTACTTAATCTCTCCAAACTACAGCTTCCCCATCTTTGAAATACATACCAGCATGCACAATCGCTATGTGTTTTCACCAACAGTGATGAAACAGGCTTTGAAAGTTATCAGATCGGATCTTCATTTTATTGGCTTTCCTCTACATTGCATAAAACAGTGTTCAACAGTCTGTATGGGGAAAGGGCTCTCAAAGCATCTTCAGCCTTCTCTTATTCCTACCCACTCATCCCTTGGTCATCTAATGTAGGACATTTTATTTTTTCTATCCCTTCTTCCCAATTCAGAGGACGGGGAAGATTCTGTCTTATGTCCACCTCCTCCAAAGATGGAGAGAATGAGTTAGAGAGAAAGAGAGAGAGAGAGAGAGAGAGAGAGAGAGCTCAAGACCAGAGAGAGACAGAGACAGAATGTGTGGGGAAGAGAAGGCAGGATGATGACAAATATTATTATGATCATATCATCATTCTTTCCACCTCTCTCCTGTTTTCATTATTGTTTTTTAGTTTTAACATTGCCCAAAGCAGGTTTTAATAATATTATTTGTTTTCTAAGATTGGTAATATCTTCAGTTTGGAGGACAAGGGTGCTTGCCTTGTTATGATGGCCTGGCTTCTATTTTCAGCTTGGAAAAACTTATGAGCCTGAAGCCTGAGGAGGCCCTTCTTAGCTAGCTACCACGCCAGCCCTGGCAGCTCAGCATGGAGGAAACTTTATGACAGGGATCAGGGTACCTGGGTTGGGATATTTGTTCTCTTCTTTATTGGCTATTTACATGGAGCAAACAAATTACCTTCTCTGATTTCCAATTTTCTTACATGTAAAATAATAGCTTCATTTACTTTAGTTCTTAATTTCTTGTCCACACTTTACAAACTGTGACTAATACTTATTATTTTGCTCTTGATATAGCTCATGTACTTGAAAAGTGCCTTGTGGAAGATTCTTTATACTCTGTGAATCTTATTGGTGCCAGAGGAAGACATGTCTACCCCTTCATATCTCCACCCACTGTTACATGGTTCTCATAGTGTTTCCCAGCCTTAAATACCACTCATACATTTATGATTGTCACCTGCTGAACTATCTACACCTCTATTTAAATGGCTGCTACATATCCCTGACTCAGTATGCATGGCACTGAACTCCCAAATTCCTTTCCTCGTTCTGTTTCATCTACAATTATTCCCCTTTCTGACTGGCAACTTCTTTCAGCTACTTTGGCTCAAAACTTTAGACTTTCTTGTCCTACTCCCATTAAATGTACATCCAAACTATCAGGAAAAGGTCCACTCTCCTCTCCTGATATAATCCAGAACGCCACAAGGACTCAGCATTTCTCATAAAACACAAAGCACTTCCCTCACATGAATTCTCACAACAGCTACCCAATCACCCACAGTTCGTGTAGAGGTCCTTGTGGAAACCTCTCAGCATGGCAACCCAATCTGTTTGATCCTGTCACTCATTTGTTCAAAACCTTCTGAAGACTTCCTAGTTAGATGGTATGACTTTAGACCTGTGCAGACTGCCTGTCCCCAGCTTCTTGCCCTCCACTCTCTCTAGTCTCTTTGCTGTCCCTGATCTCTCCTCATTCTCAATGCCCCTGCCCCGATTAATAATTTAGCTCTAGTGTTTTCCAACTAGGCACTTAGTAAATATTTACTGAATGAGTAAATGAAGGAACAAATGAACATTCTACTGCATGGAAAGAATATCATCAGTACAAGTACTCTTTACAATAATGATTGGGAATATTATTTTGATTTTACAAAGTAGTAAACACTGTGTGAAAACTGAATATTTACTTCTTATAATTACTTGGTCATATTTAGTGTGAATCAAGAATAATACATAATTTTCAAATCTAGGCTCTTTATATTTTATAGTAAAACATGCACAAAAGCATAAAATATATGTTTAATTTCAAAAATTAAATTTCTAGCCTTACCTCTTTTCATAGTTCTTTGGATTCCTGCTCTGCACCAACATAGGCAAGTAGAAGATGTTGTGCTCAGGACACGTTCTAGGCAGATCTGTGCACATGCTGAACCAGACTGTGTTCTCAAACAGTCCTTCTTAGCACTCTTCCCATCTTAACTGGCACAAGAGCATGTGGGAGGCTATGCTTCAGAGATCTGGCTGCAAGAAAACATCTGTACTGTTTATGAGGCTTGGTATCATGTCTCAAGTCTCTGAATCCTTCCCCACAGCCAGGCATGCTCTAAGCCCATCCTTCCACACAGTTTTGTCTTGCTCTTAGCTTTTCATTGTGTCTGGCCACAGAAGCCATGTAGGCTGTCTTTACTGACAGCAGCCACCAGTCCATAAGGTTCCCATTACCACAAACTGTTACCTTCATTGAAACCAGTTTGCAAATGAGTGGATTGTAGATAATACAGATGTCAAGTCCAAGAGGCCACTCCCAAGGATGCCAGGATTTGCTTTGGCAGGTGTGTTGATCCTAATGAAAGTCCTCCAAAACCAAATTGGAATGGACAAAACTAATCAATTTATTCAGGTGTTTTGGATTGTTTCTGGTTTGTTTGTTTGTTTGCTCCCCTGTTCAGCTCCATAGAGTTTCAAGAGCATCAAGTTGAAAAAGCCAGATGTTTCCTACGGGGAGAGAAATTGGAGTTTAGTTCCTTTCCAGTGTCCAAGATCCGAGATCCCATCATGTATATGTCATGGGATTGATGCATGTTAACTGGTTAGGACTGTAAAGTGACTCTCAGTGCAGGAAGCAGTTTCTGAACACCCCAACCACCTCAGGAAATATGGTTGGTGACTTCCAGGCTTTCACTTTGTGGCTAACAACCTCTTTCTGAATGCAAAACACTAGTAATGCATAAACCATTTTCAAATACAGGATCTTTGTTGGACTCTCACAATGCTGGGCTAATGATGTTGGGTTTTTTTTGTTTGTTTGTTTTTCTTTTTCTATTTTGTATATGTATATGGGGGAGGAGTTGCATGTTCATATTTGTGTTCATGTTCCTATGCATGTGTATATGTGTGCATGTGTCTTTGGAGACCAGAGGTCAGCGTTGGGTGTTGCACCCTAGGAGCCATCCACCTTGAATTTTTAGAGAGAGTTTTTCTCTGCTACCACTGACTGGGCTGGACTAGATGGCCAGTGAGCCCCACAAATCTACAGCTGTCTATGCCTCTGCCTCTGCAGCAGTGGAATCATCAGTAGGCACTAACTACTATGCTTGGCTTTCCAAATGGATGCTGGGGAATCAAACTCAGATCCTCATGCTTGCATGGCAAGCATTTTAATAGCTAACCTTCCCCTCCCCCAAGCCCAGTTAATTTCCATAATAAAGGTGAGGAAACTCAAGCTTTCAAGGGCAAACTGACTTGACTGAAGTTAACATGGCCAGGAAGGAAGAGGACTTCACCTCAGCACTCTGGACTGCAGGCAGACCAGATCTCATGCTCCAACGCCATAGCTACCCCAGTAACTTAGAACAATACTGGGCAGGGCTCATTCAAGGACATAAGCTAGCTGCTCACAATGGGGCCTGATGGGGCACGTTGCATCGAAACTGGAAGTTGGCATTGAGACCCAGGCTCCGTGTGTCACAGCAAAGCTGCTGCCACTCCAGCTGGATGACATTGAAAAGGTTGTGAATAGAGAGTTTCTTCCTGCAGTGGATAATGCCTCATGGCCTAGGCCCAGGAGCTACTGGAGCAACCAAGAAGAAACCTTCCAAAGCACGGGGAGAATTATGAGCTGCGGATGAGACAAGAGGCAAGGATGAGACTTTCTGAGGCTACCCCTCCTAAGTGATTTCTGGCTCCTTGCCTAGGTCCAGTAATAGGAGACAGGGGCTGAGGAAGGAGTGGAGGGAGACAGAAGGACTGAGTTCCTTGGAGAAAACCACTGGGTGGAAGGAGCTGAGGCAGGTTAGCCTGCTGCCTGCTCGGCTGGATGTTACGCCACACATCTTGTCCTTTCATCCTTGCCACAGCACTGTGATGTGGACAGGTATATTATTTCCGTGCTATGAATGAAGAAACTGAGGCTTACAAAAGCAATTTATCCTCAGCCGTGTACTCCTAAGTGATAGAGTGAGCATTCCGCAATAGTATTACTTTCTTCATTCCCACATAACTTCTGCCCCTTGGGTCTCCCTAAGCACAAACAGCCCCATGCCACCCCACGTTGATTTTTCTCTTTGCTGGCAAACATTGTCTTCAGTGCCCTTTTAGGACAATTAAGCCTGCTTTTTGTAATCAACTTTATGGGATGTCTTACACAGTTCTTTAGGCCAAACAAATGGAAGAATGTACTAGAAAGCCTGTGCAGTCCACTAAAGGGACACCCTGCTGGTTGTTAAGATACTCTACCGTGTCAGTTCCAGGCTCTGCTCTAAACATGTGACATATACAGAGGTATCTAATCTAATCTTGGTAATGCTTTGATCTGTGCTTGGCTTTATTTTACCTTGCTATCATTCTACCTCTATGCAGAGCCTCTCTTAGCAAGGCTCTGTTTTGTTATCTCTTCATCATTGTAAACTATGATGGGGCATGGACCAGGCAGGTGCTGGCCCACCATTCTCCACTCATCACCTGGCTCCTTTCACTGCTCTGTTACTATCTGTAGCCACCAGAGGCATGGATCAGATGGGTCATCTGCTCTGGAGCTAATGTATTTTTTAAAGAAAGGCTTCCTTCAGTTTTTCTGTCAGTAGTAGTAGAAAGTTCATTGCTTGCCATGAGAAAGTCATGCAGCTTTCTCTGAACATATGGTACTAAAGGTGAACTGCCCAGAGTCAGGTTTATCTGTGCTGGTAGGTTGGGCATTCCACACATGCTTCATTCTGTTTCTTTACTTCTTTACTCTGGGCAATATTGTCCATTTATACACACACACATATACACACAAAGACACACACTACATATATACATGCAAACACACACACACATACACATGCACACACACACACACACACATATATCATTATATGTGGCAATTATATCTATGTCATTCACAATATTAACAGCCAGTGTGTGTCCTGTGTGTGTATTCCATGTGCTAAGCTAAGGAATTTTTTCCAGTGTTTTTTTTTAAACTATTTATTTATTTTTTAGACAGGGTTTCTCTGTGTAGATCTGGCTGTCTTGGAACTCACTCTATAGACCAGGCTGGCCTCAAACTAAGAGACCTGCCTGTGTTTGCCTCCCAAGTGTTGGGATTAAAGGTGTGCATAACCACTGCCTGTCTAAGGATATTCTTTGTATAATTAAATTTTTATTGCATGTATGTATTTCATGTGTGGGGTACCATGTACCATGGCAAATGTATGAACAAACGGAGGATAAAGACTCTGCTTTCTCCTCCTACCATGCATGTCTCAGGTTGTCAAACACAGTGGTAATCTCTTTCTTTACTGAGCCATCTCACCAGTCCGAGATTACTGTATTTTAATCCCAACAAACCCATGAGCCTATATTTAAATTCATGTGTGAACACATAGAAACAATCAGGACTTACATGTTAGCACACATAGAAGAATTTAATGCTTCTTACCAGACTTAGTTTTTTATGCATGTTCCTAAGCCAATGTATCTCCATGGGGAATCTGGTTGTAAGACTGCATATAGAGCAAAGTGTTGATGGAAGACTCCAAAACAGCTTCCTTAGAGTTAGGAAAGAGTTGTGCATCTTTTGTACTATTTGATTCATGAGATGAGCATGTACCATCTTTTGTTCAGTTCAACAAACTTCTAATTGTTTTCCCATGGGCCAGTCATATGTCATTAGGAAATAAAAACCATCAAAACAAGAGCCACCCAAGAAAAACTGGAGGAAGATTCACCTGGCTTTCTTCCCTTCACTTAGTAGGTCTAAATCAGTGTTGCATTACACAGACTAACCCCTGCCAGACTCTAATATTGCTTATTGCTTCCCTGCCCAGATGGGAAGTTAGACAGAGGAGCACACCATTGTTCCGAAGGCTCCCTTAGCATAAACACAGGTTGGCATCAATGTGTCCATTGTTCAGACAGAAAAAGGAAAGCTCATGACCCAGGTTCATGCAATTCTTTAAGCCTTTTACTCATGCTTGGTAACTCATGGGCAAAGTAGGGCTGCCATGGCTCTTCTCTGGCTCCCCCCTTTTTTCTTTATTAAGACAGACATAATGGGGGTGTCCTAGCTTATACACCCCAATTTTATTAGAAACACTTTCCCTAGAAGCCAAATAAAACCTGGAGAGAGCTCAATGTGTACCCGATTTCACTAGCACCATGTATTCAATTACATAAACAGAATGCATAAGCCTAATGAAAAGGACAGTCAAAGTGCCTGCTGCTGTATTTTACAGCAGACAATGAGAGATCATGTCCATTTTTTAAAGGAAAAAAAAATCAGAATGCAAGTAGCATAAGTCTACTAATCAGTACACAGCTGTGTTTAAAAAAAAAGGGGGGGCATGAAGAACTATGTCAGGATTATCAAAGTTTTCGTTCTCATTCCTTTATTCTTTTCCTCTTCCACATCTTCTCTCATGAGATTTTACAGGAGAAGTTACTCATTAGGAAAAGCCTCCCTCCAGCCAGACCTGTGCTTCCTTGATTGCAACTGCTCCTTTACACACACTCTCAAAGTCTACCTAAGCCTTTGCTCAACACAAGATTGGACTATGAACAAATTCAGGGCAGGCAAGGTCACTTACCCTCCAGGCTCAGTGTGGTAGGGTGATCTATGCCCAGTTTTCTTCCAATATCCATGAATATTTATGTCTGATCATTGATACTTGTTTGTTCCCTTTCATAAGCTCTTTCTAAGTGACAATGATACAATGTGGAAGTACATAAACAGGTTCATTTTCTCTGCCAATTAAAGAATAGAAGGCAGAAAAGAGGTGTTACTAGAGTCCTTACATTATACCTTGGAAACTGGAGAGCCCCCTTGGGGTTCTTAGTCTCAGTAATAAAAGAATTTAAGTATGGATGCTACCCCAAGCTGGAGGACAACGAACAGACTCAAACAGAAGCTGTGCAACAATTTATTACAGTTTAAAGGGAAAACCTCATGGCAGGCAAGCTGTAAATCTCACAGCTTCCTGGAAGGGAAGAGGGGATTGCAGAAGAGAAGGAACAAAAGCCTGCTGCTTGAGATAAGACAGTATGGAAGTCAGCCACCTAGCAGCAGGCAGCCACAAGCCCAGCAGAAAGAAGAGTTAGAGAGGAAAGAAACCCAAAGCACTGTAAAGGAGTTTGGCTTTGCCAGCATCTAAAAGAAAAAAAAAAAAAAACAATAAATAAAAAGAGAAGAAAAAGAAGTAGTCAGGCTTCAAGAATGTAGGCAGGCCCAGCTGAACATGGCGGCTCAGTGCTAGGGACTACATTAGTGAGGTGAGAATTCTGGGAAGAAGTCCATTGTTTTAAGGTAAACCTGGAGGTATGGGACTACTTCCATTATGGAGGGAATGACACTTTGTCCTTACTGGAATTGATACTTACTATGGTTATGGGGTTGCCTTTCCTGCACATAATGCTTCTAATAAAACTACCCATGCAGCATTTCACCATTATGCAATTCCACACAGCATTGTTGCAGACCAGGAAAGCTCCCTCCCAGCAAAGGAAGTGCACTGCCACAGTCGGCACCTACTAATGGAATTCTCTGATGTTATCATGTCCCCCAGGTTGAGTGTGGCCAGTGTCTTATCACAGTAACAGAAACCTAATTAGGACTCAGTGGTCTCCTAGCCAGATCTGGATCCTGCCCCACTGGATTAACCCTTAAAGGAGGAGACAAAGGCATGCCTCCCCCTAGAGGTAGATTCCACTCTTTGCAATAAATTCTGTGTTCACTTTAAATTTGGGGAGGAAAAGTAGGGATTTCACCTCTGAAAAGCCAGTTCTCCAGGCTTTGGTGTCCTCCCCCACAAATCAAGAGCCATGTCCTTCCCTTAACTGCACCAGGGCCAGGAGTAAGCAATAGAGTTTGTCTATGCAAAGTACCAATGTCTGGTAGGAGGAAGCCCATGACCATTCCTTGCTCCCTTCACAAATACTCTGATGAATATTTAAGATTGTATGCCTTTAATCCCAGCACTCAGGAGGCAGAGGCAGGTGGATCTCTGTGAGTTCCAGAACAGCCAGGTCTATAGAGTGAGATCCAGGACAGCCAGGGCTATTGAGAGAAACCCTGTCTCAGAAAAAAAAAAAAATCTCTTCCAAAAAAAAAAAAAGTGTATATTCAAACCAGTAACTTAATATTGATAACGCATCTGCTCAACTTAATCCTACAGATCCCCCCTAGGATCTCCTTGGAGGCGTAAAGTAGCATGTAGGCATGTTAGAATCAGAGTCAAGGGACAAAGAGAAGCAGAGTGGTGAGTGGTATAATCATAGCTGATTTATGTACATGGCCATGCACAGAAGAATGTGAGGGAATTAGTGAAGGCATTAAGTAGCTTTAAAACATGGGTGTCACTTCTGTCACTCAGCAGTTTCCAGGCAAGTGGGCCATCTGCCATTGGATTCTGACATATACTTGGCAGCTATTTGAGGCTCTTTTTAGAAAAGGCCCAGGGAGAAATTCTGATCATTGAAAAGCCCTTTGTAAAAAGTTGACCTGGTGCAAACCTATGAGGAGTGAAGGATCTGAACTGATAAATCCCAGCTCTAGACTGTGGGCCTGGAACCCCGGGCCCTGACATAAACTCAGTAGACACATTGGTCATGGAGCCACATGCTTGTGAAATGCCTTAGTCCTACTCCATTTTCACAGCTCCTTGTATAGTCCCTTCTGCTGCTGCTTAGCCAAACATCTCCATTTCTCTGGGAAAGAATTTTTAAAAATCAAGCAATAGGTCACTGAGGAAACCAGCCTCCATGTCCATGCTTTGACATCGCCTACTGGATGTAGCAACTCAAAAATACTAGAAGCCAGATTTGATCATGAAAAGAATAAGGCTTTCTTTCTTTCTTTTCATCCTTTGCTTCTGGTTTGAGAATTTCTTCCATGCATGTAATGAGGTATTTTGATCAAATTCTCCTCTCATCATCAGCTCTACACATCTTCCCCTATGACCGCCCCCCCCCCACTTTCCACTGCCAGCCACCATGAGTTGTTTTATTTTTTAACCCAACTCCACGTACTGCTGTCTGGATATATATTGGTTTATGTCCATCTGCCTGGGCATGGTAGCCTCTCACGTCCCAGATCCCTGAAGGAAACTGACTTGCCCTCCACCATCAGCTATCAACTGTCAATCTCCCCTCAGCTTAGTTGAAGAAAGTGGCCGAGAAGGAAAAGTGATCTAGAATCTCTGATTTAAGCATTAAGACCAGTTACTTCTTGGACACAGTAGGAGCTTACACCCATTGAGGAGTGAAGTGTGTCAAGTCTCATTTGAAATGAATTACAAACAAGGTTTGAGTAGGGAAGAAACACAGTGGGGAAAGTACTGGCCTGGCATGCGTGCAGGTTAAATCCTCAGCACCTCTAAATAAAACAGATATCTTATTTAGATTAATAAGCCCAGAGTGGAACATCATTGTTGGCCATGTTTTACATGTTGACAAACAGTACAAACATTCTAGAGATTTTACAAACCCAGGTAGCTAGCCAGTAGCAAGCCAGGATTTAAACCCAAGGTGTCCAAGTCTGAACCCCTGCTTTCGAGGCTGACCCTCAGGATCCTATGTGCCAGAAGAAAATATTTATGAGGAAGCCAGTGTGACCTCATAGATGAATGAAGAGCACTCCTCACCACTAGCCCCAGAAGGTAACAGTTCCAGAAAATAACTTGGGACCAGTTTGTAAATGGAATTTATCTCTACCCAATTCCTGTACCCATCAAAACTCAACTGAAATAACCAGAGACCAGTGCCTGCTCACATCCTTTCTTTTTCCTCACCCAGACTCATCCAGAGCAGCACAGGTACTGCAGCCATCTCTGTTTCCTTCTCCAAACTTATCAAGGCTTATCCTACGAGAGGGCATGGACCCATTCTACTACTTCTCTAACCTTATCAAAGCTCACCTAAAATAACAGGAGGCCAGTATCCATCCCATTCTGTTGTCAATCCTCATGAGGTCTTACCTGGAGTGGCAGAATGACTGTATCCATCCTATCCTAATGGCCAGCCTTATCAAGCCTCTCCTAGAGTGACTGACAGAACTGTGTTCATTCTCATTCCCTTCTCTGTGCTCTACCAAGGTTCACATGATTGAAAGAGGGACTATACTTATCCTATTTTCACCTCCAACCTCATCAAAGCTTGCCTGGAATAACAGAAGGAAGCACCCTCCTCCCTCCTCTTCTTTATTCTCAACAGACTCTCAAACGATTCCCTGTCAGTGGTTTCTACTCCCTATAGCCCAGATCTCATACTGCCACTCGAAGCAGAAGCCTAGCTTGCTCACTTTTCTTAGTACAAACCTTCAACTGTCTATCAAGGCTGTTCAGTAGAATCTCAAGAATGTATGAAATGCTCATTTAAGTCGCTCTCATAACAAATCCAAGTTGAATGACTGTATCAAATTATCCTGAACAAAGGGATTCTTCCATTCACCTAGCCTAAAACACAGGATGTCCCCACCCCAACATCTCAGATGTTTTTTTTTTTTTTTTCACTTGGAGTTAAAGGGGAGATAAAGGACAATAGCAAAGCAAAGGGGAGAAGGGAGGACTTATCAATCATGACTTAAATCTGAATACTCTTCTTAATCCAGTTGGCTTCTTCCCTAAAAGGTTCTCCAACCATTTGACACCTCATCTCTCTACTCCCGCCAAGTGTCCTCCAATGTGGCCTTGTGGCACTGGACTCTGGCAGACTTTGGATTCCATCCCACTCCCCTCCTACTCTAGTAGGTAATTGGATGCTGCTGGTCTTGGCAGAGACCTGGAGCCTACACTTGTTCTACCAGCACTAATTAGCTATTAAATAAACAGCAAGAGAGCCTCAGGATAGGCCTCATGCAGGACTCTCAGACTGGGTGGAAAATGTCAAAATGTAATGAAATGTCTATGAATCACGTCTGGAAAGATGAAATACTGCAGAGAGCCAAGTCTTGAAACACATGAGAAAAAGAGGAGAATGAAGTACAGTTCTTCTTGGAGTTTCTGCATCTTTGGAAAAGCATGATGAGAGAGACTACTTGGACGGGCATCCCTGAATAACTTGCTGAGCCTCCCCTTGCTCTGGGTTAAACTTTCTAGATTCTCAATGGGTGTGTTATGTAGATTGAAGTTTGTTATCTATAGAAAATCTGAAGAGGCAAAATGGTTGAAGACAGACAGGTCCAAAATGTGGGGTACCAATGGCTGGATAGGAAACTACAGCCAAGTGAGTTGCTTGTGAAGCATGCTGAAATATGTTAACCCACCACCTGAGATCCTAGGTCCAGAGAGGGGTAATAGCTTTGCTGATCACAGAAGACATTATTGTTGTAATGGACTCGTACCTTTATGCAGAGCCCAGGCTCAGCAGTAGGAGAGCAGAGGAGGTAGAAATAAAAGTGATCATTTTTCTTTCATTATTCCCCATTCTATCCTTCCAAATGCCTCTTACAGAGAAAAGGGAGGGCAAAGAGAATGGTGATGGGCTCTGAGGTCTCCTGTCTTCTTGGTGGGGTAGGAGTAGGAGGGACACAGATGTTAAAGATGGATAATCTTGAATCGAGCCCTGTGTAGATGAACTTTATTGTAGGGATCTCCAGCTCACAAATAGTGACACAGAAACTTGTTATTAATCATGAAAATTTGGCTTTAGCTTAGGTTTATTCCTAACTAGTTCTTATAATGTACATTATCCCATAACCTCTTTCTACCTAGCTATTGACCATTCAGCTATTTATTAAACTAACCACAGTGACACATCTTCACACAGTGGAAAGGAATATTCCACAACAGTCCTGATTCTTCCTCTCCTAATTAGGGGCATATTCCT
Source organism: Phodopus roborovskii (assembly GCF_943737965.1). NCBI lineage: Eukaryota > Metazoa > Chordata > Mammalia > Rodentia > Cricetidae > Phodopus > Phodopus roborovskii. The sequence goes on from NW_026126444.1 coordinate 815,090, forward strand.
TTAGTTTCCAACTTCTGCGCCTCACTTGTGGAATGGTAATCACAAACCTGACTTTGTAGGGGGAGGTAAATGAGACATTGCACAGAATTGGCAAGCCAATATTCCAATATTCCACAGCTCCATTTCCAAAAGAGAGTAGCTATCCTATGCTAGCCTTAAGAATACAGAGCTGCCACCTGGTGCCTTAGGAAGCTGCGGGCATCTGTGACAGCTGCAATGGATGGCATGGGATCAGGACAACTAGTGAAGGTGACCCCATTAACTGCAGACATCCAAAGGCAAATGTCACTTTCCCACTCACATACTCTGTTATAACCCAATACAGACTGGGTGGAGCTTTTGTTGGCACTGGGCCACTCCCACTCCATCCTTCTCTCCTTTCTTTGGCTCCTTCTGCCCCCAGACCCCTGGAGTATCTGAGTCAAGCACCAATGAGATAATGTGTTTATTTGCTCTGATTGTTTTTTGTTTATAAAACTGGGCTCCTGGGAGAAGCCAGTTCCAAATGTAGGTTTGAGACATGAAGGTCTGCTCTGAGGCTGACCACAGGACCATGTGGCTTCAGTCCAGCTGGGGAAAACACCAGGCTGCCACCCCAAATGCGGCCTCTTTCCATCACACTGCCCTGCCCTGCCCTGGTACTGTTATAATGTTGCTGCTTTATGCTTCATTTTGGCTCAAAGGCAAGCAAGGCTGTCAACTGTCTGTCCGTGAGACCACAGGTGCTATGATAAACAATGCCATCAAGTCATGGTGACAGCAATTACAGGCAAGCACGGAACTAAATTCATTGCATAAAGTACTCAAGAAAAGTTCTTATTTTTCTAAAACAGAAAACACTGGTGCTTTCAAAGCAGCAAGGAGTCTCCAAGTCCAGGTTTAATGACTGAGACAGTAGGTGGGGAGACAAAGAATGTGCAGACTGAGATGGGCCCTTCCCACAGTAGGCTGATTTATCCTCATTTACATGTTCTAGAATTTTCTTCTGCCTATTCTGTCCTAGAATTTATCCTCAACAATTTTCCTTCCTTCCTTCCTTTTTTCCTTCCTTCCTTCCTCCCTTCCTTCCTTCTTTTCTTCTTTTTTTCCTATCTTTCTTGTTCCTTTTGGTAGTGGGCCCATTGGTTTGAAAGCAACATTAAGCAGAGGTGACAATATGAAGAACAAACAGAGGTGAGCTTTTCTTTTGGAAGGACAAGTGAGGCAGCTCTCCAAACAAGGTTCCTCAGGAAACACAGCCTGAGATGACCTTGTAGGCACACATACTTTCTTGTGGGGATACAACTTCAGTGAATAATCGACAGAGGGCAGGGTTACAGGAAAGCACGCAGGCTGATATAAAAGATAGGTGACATATGTGGCTGTTCATCACTTTCTGAAGAATGTTGGTCTACAGACATCATATGCTACCACCCAAAATACAGGGTAGCTGTGGTTATCTACAGTAAATACTAGGAAGAGAGCCTTCTATGAACATTTTCTCATGCTAGGAATTGGAGTGAACCCACCCCTCACAGGTACATACAATCCTGACCAGCTTCCCATGTCTGTACATTTGCTAGACTACATAGAAGATGAAGTTTGACTGAAGGAAGGCCCTCATCCCTAAACTTTGGGGAGATCACCACTCAGGTTGGGATGGGACTTGCCGGTGATGTAGCTGGTTTGTGAACCCAGTGGCCCTGTCCATATCCCTGTAGGTAAGCACAGTAAAACTTGTCTTACCAACTGGCCTTGGAACTGTTTCTTTGGTCTATGGTTGGGATGAATGGATGCTTACCCACATCTTCCCAGGAGCAGTGACACAATAGCAGTTGAGGCTGTGTGCTGCTAGGACCTTCTGAGGACAAAGTAAGCAGTACTTCAAAATGGTGAGCATGCTCTCCAGGGCAATGAATCCACTCGCCATGAAGCTGGAGCTATTAAGTCAAGAAGCACACCCAGGGTGGTTTCAGGAAGTATGTAGGACCAGAAGGGACAAGATCCACACAGAGAACTTGATGCCAGATTAAATGGCTATGGGCCATGAGTGTTAGACCCAAGGAAGTTTAAAGTGATTCTGCAAAGGGTTTCTATGCTAATCCTGTCCTAAAGCGGGCATAGTAAACTATGAGAGAGAAACAGCCTGGCAGGATGACTGTTAATGTTGATTGTCAGCTTGCTTGGATCTGGAATCAACTAAGACTCCACTGGGTGGGTCTGTGATGACATTTCTAGGAAGGAACTTAGCTCAGGGGAGAGGACCCTTCTTCATAGTGGGCAGTACCTTCTGGCAGTATCCCATATGTAATGAGCTCGAAGGGGAAAGCAGTGGTGCTTGTTCCGCTCACCTTCCCTTCTTGCTGGTCAGAACATCTTCCCATTTTTTCCTGCTGTTTCCACTCCAATCCAAATCTGCTTCTCAGTGTAGATTAAAGACCAACAGCTTTCCAGTTCTTCAGTGCCTGATTGAAACTCCTACAACATCTATCTTCCTACATGAAGCAACTACCAGGCTCTCAGACTCTCCACTGGGCAGATAGTCATTGTACTACCCAGCTCTTATCATGTAAGTTTATCTAATAAATTCTCTCCCATTATGTATAGTCATTCTGTTGTCTAAGTTCCTCTAGAAAACTCTAATATATGTCTCTCTGCTTCCCTCTATTTTCAGATTTGCCTAAGCAAATTTGCCTTCATTTTGGAGGGTATCTAGGAAAAGACAATCAACAGGGCTTGGGATATGCTTACCAGAGGACAGACAATGACAGAAATGAGTCCCCAACTGCACCAGTTATATAAACTCTGTGCTGCTTACCAAACAGGGACTTCAGAAGGCGTCTGGGCATTTTGTTTTTCCTTTGATTTGAATAGAGTTATATTTCTTTGTTGTGGAATAATCTTTCTGTGCACTGTGAAGATGTGTCACTTTGATTGGTTTAATAAAAAGCTGAATGACCAATAGCCAGGCAGGATGGCAGGATTTCAGGGCAGAGAGGACACTGGGAAGGAGGCAGAGATACCAGGAGACATAGACCAAGTAGGATGGGCAGTACAGAGATGAAATAATAGAGCCACAAGGCAGAAAGTAAATTAATAGACATGGGTTAACTTAAGTTATAAGGCTAGGTAGAAACAAGCCTAAGCTAAGATTGATTTCATAATTAGTATGTCTCCATGTCTTTTTTTTTTTTTTTTTTTTTTTTTTTTTTGGTGAGCTGGCAGCTCAAAGAAAAGCCCAACTACATTAATTTTCCAAGTTGAGGGAAATGAGTTCTCAGTTTTCCTGGAAGCAAAATTCACTATAGAAAACAGAAAGAGATGCCAAACTCACATGAACAGTGTGAGGAAGGTACCATGTTCAGAAGACTTGTGATTATTTTCTCTTCCATGAGCTCCACAGAGATTCTTCTTGGCTTTGTCACTTGGGGAAATAAGATCCTTGGCACTAGACAGACCTTCCATCTATTTTGAAGGCTAAGAAGATGATTTCAACAAAGTGATGTACCTATAAGGATGACCTGATGGACCTGTAACGATGAGGTGCTAGACTTATGAGAATGAAGTGATGAACTTGGGGATGAAGTTATGGACATGTGAAATGAACTGGTAGATCTGAAAGGATGAAGTGATGCACCTATGGGAATACATCATTAATTGGAAAGACATATTCTTGACTGCAACCCATACCCAGTTCTCAATCCTCAGCCTCTCTTCTGCATCCTTTTTTTCATTTGCCATCAGATTTCTCATCTTAAATATGTCTAGGGAATGTTCTATGGGATTTTGTCATCATCTTCTGTCCAAACTGGCAAATGATCACAAAGCATGTCCAATGACCTTGCTCAGGTACCACATTCTTTAAGCCCCAATCTTCTCTTCTGTTGAGGATGAGATGCAAATGACTAGTGAAAAGTGAAACCTGTACCTCCCAAAGTCAGGCTCCTGGATTGATGCTCATTTCTAATATGGGATTGATGTAATGCCCTTGATGCACTCCATACCCAAAATTAACAAACACTATCATATAGCAGATACCCACTTGTCATTCCTTCTCTTCCTCCTGTCTGATCTGATCTCTTCCCATCCTGCCAGGCTGTTTCTCTCTCATAGTTTACTATGCCCGCTTTAGGACAGGATTAGCATAGAAACCCTTTGCAGAATCACTTTAAACTTCCTTGGGTCTAACACTCATGGCCCATAGCCATTTAATCTGGCATCAAGTTCTCTGTGTGGATCTTGTCCCTTCTGGTCCTACATACTTCCTGAAACCACCCTGGGTGTGCTTCTTGACTTAATAGCTCCAGCTTCATGGCGAGTGGATTCATTGCCCTGGAGAGCATGCTCACAGCCATACAAGAGAGTTGTACACACCTTAGACCAGGCTTCCTGAGAGTTAGATGGGCACTAATTCACATTCTCTGTGGTTTAGCATAGAGCCTGACTAAGGTAAACATTCAGTTGCTAGTTACTGAACAATATAAACCTTTGAATTAATGCATATCTGTTTTTAATGATCTTGAAGAGTTACTATGAAAAAGACACACAGTCTGTGTGAGAAGAGACACACTAAGAGGCTCCAAGTGAGTAAGGAGTATGCACACAGATTTGTGAAATGCGCATTGGAAATGGCCAGTTTGCTTACATAGCTTGCTTTGACCTCAGTAGGCACTGATTTCTGGGTGACAGGGGTGGAGAAACAGCTCCTTTTTCTTTAGGAAGGAGTTACATTAGGATTCTAACTAGGGTTTGGCATAGGAACACATTCAGATCATCTTCAGTGTCAACGGGCCATCCAAGCCAGGAGGCAGTCTGCCATTCCTGCTCAGTGGGTCACTAGGAAATTCCAAAAGGCCCAAGCTGACCTTGACTTCTTAACTTCTCCCAGCTGAGGTTGATTGTTCTCAAGTGGAAATAGAGACATCATAGCAATTCTACCTCTGGGTAATTGTGAGGATTATGCAGATTTAGAAGATACAGGTCCTGGTTTCTGCCCTAAGTGGATGCTAAGTAACTGGCAGTGATACTGGTGATGATAAAGATATTGACAGGCAAGCGAGAGATGCTTTCCAGATCTCTGTTCAGGACCTGACTTGTAGGTCAGCCTAAGTGATGCTTATTAAGAACAAATAAAGTCAAACCCTCTAGAAGAATTGGATCCTGCAAGACAAATAAACATATGGAATGAGTTATTGGGAAAGCAATTAAAGCCATGGCTAAGCTCATAAGAAATGAGATTTATCTCTTTTCAAGAGATAGATGAAAAATACGGTGTTAAATAAATGAAGGGGTTTGATGAGCCAGGAAGAAAGACACACAGATACTGAAAAAACAATCCAAATTTTTTCTTCTGTGTCTTAGCATTGGGTCTCAGAACAGATAGGGAACTGTTTTGCATGATATGGTCACTGGGCAAGGCTGAACTACAAAGTTGTCTGGGTGCATTCCAAACAAGGACATGAGAAGAGGCCAACTCCTGAAGGTTTCCTATATAAGAATGAAAGGTGTCTGCCAGATTATAGGTCTATACATTAAGCTTGCTTGCACTGGTGACAGATAATTGAACCAGGCATCGCTTTTCTGCCTGGAAGCCTGACATAAGTAATGGGTAGCATGTTACTATATTGTGTAGTTTGAGATTTTGTTCTACAGAAATTCACTATTTTATCATATGCTATAAAGATCTGTTAGGACCTGTTCTTCAGAAATTAATCCATACCAGAGTCTCTTCTACTTCAATTAACATGGTTGATTGTGGGCCAACCTGGTCTAGGAAATAATCCATGCACTCCAAAAAGGGTTCAGAGTAGGAAGAGGACTGGGCTCTCTAGAAGATTATTTAAGAAGATACATTCTTCTGGCATCAGACAGAACTTTGTCAGGAGTGTGGGAAAGTTTGCAGTATCAGTTGGTACCACATATCCTAGAAGATGGTGTGCTGTGAGCAAGGAGGCACAGATCTGTCTGTGCATGCACCCAGCCTTGGCAAACACCAGATACTGGTAGAAATGATTAATGATGGACTATTGCTCTCTAAATCGGGTTGATGCCAAATCACACTCCTGAATTACAAACTCCATTGGTGCCTCTGTGGCATGGTCTAGACTTATGAAATGAAGTTTTTGAGACTGTTAGGTCTGGGGAAAGTAAAAGCAGATGCCTACTACTTTTTTCCATGTACATTTTGTGTACACATTAGTTATATGCATTCTCTGCTACATTCCAAGCTATGGTATTGGCAATGACATCTTTTCATTTTTCATCTTCTCTGTATTACCAGAACCCAGCATGAGGTCTGGCCATGAGAGGTGCTTTCAACCTTTCACTGACAAACTCAGAAACATCACAGCTGAGGAATGCTCATTTACTAATTGGGAAGGGGGCATGTTGTCCTAAACCACACAACACCTTCTGAGGTAATCACAGGAATAATTTATTCACATGTAACACACTTCAGCAGAGTTGGCATGGGAGTAACAACTCCTTCCTTAGAGACCTAGGCTTATATCAGAATAGCAATGACCGAAGCCATTACAATGACAAAGTTCAATGTGTCTCTGTTCTGCTTCTTGCCTTGCCACATTTACCTATTGTCTGCCAAGAACCATTCTGGAATCAACGTGGTTCTTCTCAAGCTAAGAACCCTCACAAGGCTAGCTAGGATCACATAGGAAGCTACTCATGATCATCCACTCTTTGGGAGACAGTGGTAGACTCTAAAAACAGAGCAGCAAGCATGTATATCTGTCACTGAAGACACTTCAGGAAGAGAGACAACTGTAAAAGGGAAGGAATCAAGAATGTGAGCTGTCTGGACTCTAGCAGTAAAGGACTCTTACTTATCAATGTCTCTGAGCTTATGCAAGTATCACTTGAGTTAGAAATGCAGGCGTATATTTGCTAACTAGACCATTAGCTAAGGCGGAGATGAAAAATATGAATTGATCGTGCAATGGATTGGTGACAGATTACAGTGGCTTCTTTGTATCTCCCCTGAGAATAATGACTTGAACAATGGTTGAAGAACACACATGGAGGACTGATTGAAGTCTGCAAGCTGGATCCAACAGTGAGGAGAACAAAAGAAAAGCCATGTTGGATGACTGCAGTTAGTGCCAGACATAGTGTCCTATGACCTACCTGCTCCCTCTTCATAGAAACTGATACTCAGGCTTGTAAAGTAACTCTCCCAGATCATGATGCTAGTAATTTTGGCAACCAAAGCATAGCATCTTCTGTATCACACTACCCAGAAGTCTTTTGGGTTCATAAATTACATTTTCATGTAACTTTTATTGCTTATTCTAGCAAAAGTCAGTGAAGCAGGACCTGGGGGTGAACTTTGATTTAAGAGGGTGGTGGAAATATTCTGATTTCTGTTTTGAGATGGTGGTTAGAATATTCTAGATTTCTCAGCCACTCTGTTTGGCATGCTCCCATAACAGACTACATGCTTAATCTGTGGATTTATGAAGAAACTGTGTTTTTCTTAATTATTTACAAAGCATGACATTATATGAGTTTCCTCCACTTGGGTTGACCCTCACTGTCCCCAGTTACAGCCCCAGCTTTTCTCCTCCTTAGACATTCTCTGTTCTTTGACATGGGAGCCAAAGTGATATTCCCAGTGCCGGGCTCTACTGTGTGTCTCAGCTTTGCTCCAACATCTAGAAGGCCTGACACTAATTCCCACATTTCCCCACAGTTCAATGACATGACATTTATCTGTATTCCCTTATTTTTAACTTTTTTTTTGTACCAAGAAAAAGAAGACTTTATGTAACCCAAAGTCATGAATATTTACTCTTGTGTGTTCTTCTAAGAGTTATTTAGCTATTGAAGTTACATCTAGGTTTTTTTTTTTAAATTTAAATGACTTTGTCATATGATGATATTAAATTTACTTTGATGGCACTTGTAAGGTTTGACCTACATAGTGAATTTGCTTTTCTATTAACACAACAATTACCTACTGTAATTATGTGGGAGAAGTTACTGACTTTTATATATTTATTTGTAGCCAGTAACCTTTCTGGTGTGTAACAAATTTTCCTTTCACTATTAAGAAACAGAAAATAATGAGTTCCTTTTAATAGCTCTACCCTTTTGCATTTCACCAACTTGAATTTGTAGAAGAATATTTAATTGTAACAGTTGGTAGTGGGCATTTGTGTATTCTTGAAACTGATGGTCATAAACCCAGGGCTCATTTGAATTTCACTTCTGAAATTCATGACCATGTAAGAATTATCATTTTGTACTACTTCTTGTTTCATAAAGACAGCATGGTAAGTTTAACTGAGATAATCATCTATTTTTTTATTTGTTTGTTTTTGTTTTGTTTTGTTTTTCCCCCTTTAACCATATGATGTAATCCTGACATCAACATGTTTGTATTGAACCATCCTTGTTTAACCCTATAGCTAGAGTGTGCTGTTCTGTTGTGGTACTATTGGTTTTAGGCTACTAATAAGCTATATTAAGGAAAGGGATTTCTATTAATTTTATATAGCCTGCCATTTATGACTAAGTACTGTATCAAAGTTTCATACACTGAGGCTATGCCTTGTTTTAACAAAGCATAGGAAAGAAGTACCAAAGCATCATGGGATAGCCTTAGTAACATGGGATTGCAAAGACAGTGACTTTCTATTCCATTTGTATGTTTACAAAATAACACACACTCTCTCTCTCTCTCTCTCTCTCTCTCTCTCTCTCTCTCTCTCTCTCTCTGTGTGTGTGTGTGTGTGTGTGTGTGTGTAATTAATCTCCCTCCTGTTTCTTATTCTTGGCAGGAAAATGCATTGGGATAGTAGTTTGTTTTTTCCCATATGTCAGAAGTTTGAAAAAAAGTACATCTGGAGTATGTGTTTCCTTCCCTTGGGGGACTAATAATGACTTTTATGTTACCTCCCTGAAAAGAAAAGGCAAGTAGAAAATACCCCTTTGCTACTCCTGTCCTGGAGCCTCTGTTTGAGGAACTTCTTGAAGGAGACTGGTGTTGGGGTGGAGAAGGAGGCAAAACTAGCCGTACAAGATAAGAGACAGTTGTCATTTTGTCCTAGAGCCTAGGGTGAAGGAACATGCTGTGGCAGGTCCCATACAGGATCTCCAAAGGTGCCAAGATTTTTGATGTGGTGGTACAGGGTGTCACGGAACTGAATACTGAGTAACAAAGCCTTGAGATGCTTGCAAAATAGCCCAATATTCATGCTCAACATGACGGTAATGATTCTCTGTGATTAGAACATTTTCTTGTTGCATTTTTGTCAGTAGCCCTGAGTTAAAGAATGCAGTCGAATTTTCCACTTCTCATGCATCTTAGAAGCCCTTGTATGAAGCCTAGAGAGGAGGAGATGAGTTCCCACCTTGCAAAGGTAATGGTTTGTTTTTTAAATTTCTCTGTCATGTATTGGTAGTACTCTTCCAGTATCCCTATAAAACTTTGAACCATTGTTCCCATTTTCATGACGAAACTGATCTAAGATTAGGATGCTATCTCAAATTAGTTGTTCTGGTTTTAGAAGCCATAGCTGAACTATTATATGCTACTTTACACAGAAAAGATATTTCTTATTGAGGGGCTACTTAACATCATAGATAGGATTAGATGCCATATGTATGTGTGTGCATATATATATATATGTATGTGTATGTCTACAGATCTAAACAGATATTGGGAGGGGGCATAGTTATGTGTGCATCCCAAACCTTACAAAGAACTTCCAAGTAAGAGCTTCTTATATTAGTAACCTCATTTTATGATAAAGCAGAAAGGGAAGTAAGTATTCTAGCAGTTGATAGACTATGTAACTCCAGTAGCGCAACTGTATATTCCAGTGTATATGTCTGAACAGGAGAGTTTACCTTTTAATGTTAATTTGCCTTTTGACATTATCATAAGTACTGAGTGAAGTTCTGGAGATAGCAAAATTTTGTTAACTGTAAAAAAGATATGCTTATTCCCACCACGCTACTGATATTGCAATTTGCACTGGTCATTTCAACAGACAGCCTCTCTCTGGTAGTTACCAGGACACTGAGACATACATTATAGGGACCAGGATACCAGGACTTGGACAGTGGCCTTGGAAACTGATTGTTTACATTTGTTTGTAGTCTCCTTGAAGTGGAAATTAGATCATAGTTCTTGTGGACCTGGCAGTGTCAACTGGCAACGGTTAAAGGCCAGTCATCTTACTCAGTTGCTTCTTTCCAGTCTTTCTGTACATTCAAGTGAAGCCAAGTAAGATGTACTTCAGTCAACACTTGGAGGATTTTCAGTTAGCTGCCTTTTCCAGGCTGTGGAAGTGCTATGCCATCTTCCATGGGAACAATGGAGACCATGTCATTCTAAGTTTACTCCAAGGAGACTTGTCAAGGCTGCAGTGTTTGAGATGACATCAGGCACCTGCCATTCATTGCTCAGAGGTCACACTGTGGTATTGTCTGCAGTCACAGTAGCTCAGGACAAAGTGTTAGTGGTAGCGAAGGAGAGGGCATAAGGAATTAGTTAAGATGTCACTTCAGTTCAGCTTCATTGGGTTCACAACTCTACACAATCTTAAAAACAAACAAGCAAAGAAAAAAAAAAACCCACAACAGTAGACTATATCTAAGACAGTGGAAAGGTAATAGGAAACCATAGAGATTTAAAGATGCATTCTGTCAATATTGGGGAAGTGTGCCTAGGGAAGAGGGCGTTTGGAGGGTTTTGCAAGGGATATAAGAGCAGACACTTGTCTGTAAGTCTCTACTTATTCTCTGCACATGGCTCCCTGGCAAACTCACATGCCCACATACTCACTATACAATGGTGGATAACTAAGTGGATGAGTTTGGCAGTAAGCAGAACAGCTCCATTTGCTGTGAGCTTTTCTACATGACAACAGTGATTTACCTACTGGAAATTAAGGTTTGTGCTAACCTCCTTTTTTTGTTGTTGTTGTTTTGTTTTTGTTCCTCAAGAATTTGAACGCCAGATATGAAGACAGAAGTCATCCCATCTTATTCTGGGCTCAAGGGTTCAGCTCTTGGCCAGTTCTGAACAAGTTTTGAATCTTACCATTCCTTTCTATTTGTGTGGCCTTGGAGAAGTCACATGATGATCTTGAGCAACTGTTTCCTTCCCTCAGAATCTAGGTCCCATACCTCAGGCGACTTTACTCATAATTCAGTGCAAAAAAATGAGATCTGCCACATGTTTTCTCTGGTGGTTGCAGTTGCGAGTAAAGAAATACTTTTAGCACAAGAATGCATTTGGTCCTGATGCTGCCACTTAGAAGTTCAGTGTCCTTGGGCTAGACATTTAGTGTCTCATAGTCTCCTAGTCCTCATTTAGAAAGACTTGTGATTCTTGGATGGAGTTGGAACATAGTAAATTTAGCAAAGTGACCCAAATTCAGAAAATCAACAGCTACCTGTTCTCTCTCCAATGTAGATCTTACTGTGCAATGTGGTATGTATTTTATAAATGGATGCACATGTAAACAAAGCCCCCAAAACCTGGAAAGGAGATGGAAAGAGATCAAAAGAGTTGCTGAGAAAGGAGCATGGGAGTGCAAAGTGACACACATGAAATGAAATCAGAAAGTAGGCTTGGGGCTTTAGGGAGAAGATACAAGGGGAGAGGGAGAGGAAGGGGAAGAGAATCAGCCAAACACACTTTCGTTGAAAATGCCATTATGATATCTAAAAATTCATATGGTAATTAAAAATAAAAAAAATAAATAAAGATTGAGAAGATACTAGCAATATCCATTGTGTTGGGTAGAAAGGGAGATTAATACAAATCCCTTAGCCTGTGCAGACTGTGGTAAGCATTTATTCTTGTTAAAATGAGAAAACCTTTTCTCGTTTGCATGTCATCCTTTGGTACAACAAGATGCCAGTTTTAAAACATTCTTCTGCAGCCTTTAGAAACACAGTCACCTCACACCATTGAGTTAGATTTCAGCATTTTAATGGAAACATTTCATTTTTAATGTTCTTCCCTCTTGCATCACTTGGAGTAGAACTATGAATCTGAAAGAAGTTTGTGGGCTGTGCCTTGTGCTCTCCTCTACATCTACTAGATATAATTCAATATCATGATATGACTAAGGAAGTGTCACTCCCCCTTGCTTTCTGGTCTGTACATGGGAAGTTTAAACGAACCCCCTGGTGAGAAGTTGGAGACAAGGCAGAAAGAAGGGCACCCAGAACCAGAGCAGATTCTTGTCTTGGTCATTTGTGCCTAAAATCAAGAAGACTAGTCACCACGTTCCCTAGAGATCCGTGTTGGACCCCCTTGTTTGGCAAGATGCCATTCAGTGACTAATTTTATACTTCCATATCCCAGTGAAGTTGGGGTAATGTCCTGGTTTTCCAGATTAGTTAACAAGGGCTCAGGGAGGTGAAGCAACCTTTCTTCAATCACACAGCAGTAAGCTGTGGAGCTGGAGTTTAAACACAAATCTGCCTGACTCTCAATCGTTGCAGCTCTTCCTCCTGTTTTAGACTTATCTGCAGAGTGGGTTGGTATCAAGGTAGCTTTGCAGGCTGAATCCCAGAAATATGTTTTCCTTGGTAATAGAGACATATTTCAAATGGAAAGAGGATTTTGATGCTAGATTACTCTCAGAGATCTGGAGTCTGAGGCTACTGGAGTACTGCTGCTTGCAATAATGTCTACCAGCAATCACATTGGCTGAGCTGTTTCTTGACTCAGTCTTCTTGTCTCAGAAACCCAGAGGTGATTTTTGATTGCACCAGCAATCTCACAGCCAGTTTAGGAATCTCGAAACCATATGTGTGACTCACATGTCATTGTTATAACTGCCGGAAATACATTAGCGTGGCTTTTAAGAGCACTCAATGAAATGTTGGGTTTCTAGAAACTAGTTTCTCAATATGCTTAAAGCATACAGTTTAAGCCTTTCTCTTCATGACAGTGTCCACACATGAGGCCCTACATTATGTGACCAAACAGCTTAACAAGGCTATATTTGTTTTTATAGACTCCGTGTCACAACACATGCCAGTGAAGTTATAGCAGGTGACTAATGGGGATTTCGCCACCAGGACATTTTGAGTTGCAAGCTATAGGGACTGTCATTTGGTTGAACAATGCATTAAACATGGTTTCTTGCACTTGGATTACAAAATAATCCTTTAGAAATCATAAACAAGGATCCTTTCTGTGTAACTCATGACTGACAATAATGCCAGTTGGTTTCTTACAGATGTTTTCAAATATAGTAAGAGGAAGGTCTCTTTGTCCAAGTATTTGCTAGCTGATATTTTTTAAAGAGTTAGGTATGTAAATCAAGGGATTCCCCCTCCCCATAGTTAAACCATCAATTTAGAGACAAAATATTTTTTAAAAAAAAATAAATTTATTGGTTTTATTTTGTGCATATGAAGATTTTGCCCACATATATGTGTGTTATTTGTATCCGCAGAGGGACATGGAGTTTCAGATGGTTGTGAGCCACAATGTAGGTGCTGGGAATCAAACTCATGTCCTCTACAGAAATAACAAATGTTTTTAACTACTGAGCCATCTCTTGGGCCACTCAAAACTATTTGACATTCCTATGGTATTTCTGTGGGAGTTGAAGACCCAGACTGTATTCTAGAGGATAGAAACTGGCAAAAGTCATCAAACTTAGCTACCACTCAGTGTTGTGTTGGGCTGCTCTAATGGCCATGTCATCTGGAAGAGACACTGACTAACTCTGTACCTCAGTTTTCTTGGGGAAGTGATAATACCTTCCAGGGTACTTACTACAGTTCAAATAAGATGACACATAGAAAATGACTGGCATATTGTGAAAACACAAAAATGTTTTCAGTCTTTGTGGGTATGTGCTCACGTGCATCCACTGGGACAGTGTACAACCAGATAAACAGTGAAACAAGTTGTGAAGACCTGGAATGATAGTGTAGAGAAATAAATCTTAGAGCATGGGGTCCACTGAAAGAAGGGCAGAAATAGCTGCAAGCTCACTCTTACTAAATGTCTGCCTCTACTTAAGATTAGTATGAGTGACAAGGGAAAAAGGACTGGCTCTTATAACTAGTTATATGAGGCCAACATGAATGGGCTAGCTGGAGTTTAAGAGTCCTGTTCTCTAGAGTTTGTGTGTGTGTGTGTGTGTGTGTGTGTGTGTGTGTATGCTTCTGTGTGTACATATACACATACACACATATACATGTGGAAGACAGAGGACCACTTGAGATGTCATTCTTCAGTTATTGTCCATCGTTTTGTTTGAATCAGGCTCTCTTTTGGCCTGTGCCTCATAAAGAAAGCTAGAGTAGCTGGACATCAAGCCTGACACATCTGCCCTTTTAATTTCCCCAGGCCTGGGATTGAAAATGTCTGCTACCATGCCCAACTTGGCTTTTTTATGAGTTCTGGGAATGAAGTTCAGGTCTTGGAGCTTCAAGAGAAGCACTTTCTTTGTGGTTCATGACGCAGCCCTCTCTTCTGTTTGCTTGCTTGCTTGCTTGCTTGATTGTTTTTGTTTTGTTTGTGAGTTGAGGAGATGAAGGGAACATAGGCTTTTATTCATGAAAGAAGAAAAGGGAAAGACAGCCTCACATTGAGCTTCCTTATCACGTAATGGGTTTCTGGCCATCAAATGATGGAGAATCAGGACTTTAGAAGTTACTATTGAAAATTAAATAGAAACATACCCATAAAGATGAAGACCTGATTCAGTGGTCTGCTGCAGTTTGGATTGTTTACTGAAAGGAAGGAGTTTGTCTTCACAGGGGAGTAGCCTGTGGGAGATTTCACTTACACAAATCTGTCTTCTGAGAGGTAGAGCAGAATCTGACTGCTGGGCTCTAGGTTTGCTCATAGGAATCTAATCTCTGTCTCCTTTGGGAGCAAATTTGACTCAATTCAATGGACCTAGCTGTATAGAAAAAGTCTAGTAAAAGAAGGAATGTGACCAACTTCATAGGCACAAGGAGACTCACCAAACAGGGCTTGGCAGAAACTTCTGGAAAATGCATTTAAAAGATTTCTTTGAATAATGCTCACCAAAATACGAATGTACAACAAAGAGCCATGTGGATCTACCTATTCAGCAAAACCTGAGATGTGGCAGGACCTTCCTGACCCCACCCACCCCAGGGGTTATTTAAGTACTATTAAAGGGTGGTAGGTTGTTTCTTACCATAGAAAGATCGAGTTATGGAGTGGAAGGACATAAATTCTAAAGCCAATAAAAGTCACTATTTGGGAGTGATATGGTGGAATGAATAGACACACTGATGCCCTGTGCAGATTCTCTTAGTCCTATTTGCATTTCTACGTATGTCTTCTCTGGCTGCAGAAGATCCTGTCTGTAACAGATGGGAGCACGGGGCTATATGGATGCTTTACACGAGTGTTCAGACAACTCTAGAACTCAAAAGGGTTTTTGTTTGTTTGTTTTCCTCCTTCCAAGGATTAGAAAGAGTGGAAAAACAGAGCCCTTGGATCTTTATACTCAAGTCTGGATCAATTCTAGGATGTAATTTCTCCTCCAAAGCCTCCCTTTGGGATCATGCTGAAGCTGCATATTGCCTGAAGTCACACTTTGGCTTGGCTTCTTCCCCTTTCCTCCTTCTGTTCTCCTGGGGATATGTCCTAATAGATCACTTGCTCTTGAATTGTCACCTCCAAGTCTGCTTTTAAGAAAGTGACCCAAGTTAACAAATTATCCCAAATGCTTCATATGTAATTGTCAGTTTCTCTCTCTGTGTGTGTGTGTATCTGTCTGTGTGTATATGTTTGTGTCTGTGTATCTGCGTGTGCCTGTGTGAGTCTGTGTGTATATGTGTGTCTTTATGCATCTCTCTGTGTGGTCTGTGTAGTCTTCATACTTGTGATCTTACTCTCATGGTGTGGAGGGAACCAGTCCAATAGGGGGACTTTGTAGTATAAAGTAACACTTTCTACCTGAAGGAAAAGCAATGCAGGGGTCCCTGACATGAACTACAGACTGGATGTCCAGTTCATCCTCACCTCTGCAGTGCTGTGAAGTGGGGTGTGTGGATCTACAGTGTCAGGAATGTGGGAATGGGGACTAAAGTCAGTAATCTACTATCACTTAGGGTTGAGCTATTGCAAAATGGCCAGAGTCCTCTGCAGTGGCAGCTGTTCTGAGTTTTGGCTACTAGATGTGAGTATAACTAGCCACTTTCTCAAACATGTAAAAGAGATTTTTTTCCCCACCTGTGGATTCTTGAGAAATCCAGTGGACACTCAGTTTCTGTGGCAGGTTAATCACATGCAGAGAACAATATCTAGCGATGTTCAATCTCTTACATAAAAAGGCATAGCTTTTAAATTTGTTCCATCAGTATCCTCTTGTATACTCCACATGAGCTCTAGATTTCTTACAATGCCTGATATAGTGTGAAGGCAATATCTATAGTCACACACTGTGCTGGCAAGGGAGCAGTGACCACAGAGGAGAAGACTGTCCATGTCTAGTGTAGATGCATTTCTTTTGGAATGTTATTGATCCATAGCTGTTAAATGCATAGATCTGAAATCTATAGGTAAGGAGGGCCTGACTATAATAGCATCATGAGAACTTAGTATTTTTGAGAGAGGGTTTTCAATTCAATAGGCATTTAGATCTTCCTGTTGCACAACTATAACAATCCAAATAGCCTAAAAATATGATGAAGGCTTATAGATGAGTTTGCCTCTGGGGACTGGAGGTACACCACTTCTAGGAACATCCACACAGAGATGGGATAAACATTATTTGGTACTTGGTTTCTGGCTTTCCACTAAGACTGACAAGGAATCCACTGGGTGGTCCTGTCAACTCCCGGGACATTTATCATTCTTCAGAATAGTCCTCCTAATGACTCTGCTGTATTCCTCTCCAGAGTGGCAGGAATTAAAGTTGAACCAAATAATGGTCCAGGATTCTTCAACTCACCAGGCAGGCAGGAAAGTGACTCCCTCTTTCATCATCAGTTACCTGATCCACCCAGCTTCTAACCCAGCTTTTACTATACAGGGTTGAGTGTCCTTGGAAGTTTGGGACACATCGACACAACACAGATGGGTTTGATTCAACCATGTATTCATTACCAGGCAGCCATTTGTCATCCTGTCTGCCCCTCCACTCTTCACAATGGCACTTCATGATGCCATGTTGAGTGCCTACTACCACTCACCTAACCTGGCTGACTTCAGCAGGTGTGTCTCCTCTTGTCCCTGTCAGCAGCTTGCATTTCACTCTGGGGCTGCTAGGAAGCTGAGTGTGAGCTCTGTGGGCCATGTGGAAAAAGTAGCTAGCAGAGAAAGCAAAAAAAAAAAAAAAAAAAAAAAAAAAAAAGTGTTTTCACAAACAGAACTAACATTGGATTGGGTGAGCCCAGGCACCTCAGTGTTTTAATGTCTTGATTTTCACTGCTTCTTAGAGTACATAAAGCAAGTGTAAGCAAGAACTCACTCATGTGAACTCAAAGTCAAGCCTGTGATATGATTTCTCTTTAATGTAAATGTTTACTCTTGGCTTTGCGATGGGGCATCCACGCATGTCCCATGACATAGAGGCAGGACCATGTCACTTCTTTTGGAAATTGCCAAAAGAGCTAAAAGTTCTGGAAGGAATGAGAAGTGGGGAAAACAATCTCTTCAGGCTTTTTGAGTGAAGACAAAGTAGGAATATGAGCATCTGCCTTCCCTGTGGGGAGAAAAACAGAGGCAAGAAGGTCAACCTCACCTAATAGGGGAAGCAGACATGAGGGTATATGTCTTCCATATGAGGAGAGGAGAAAGGACATGAAGATCCACCTCCTTTGTGACTAGAAAGGCAGGGACATGAGACATAAGAGTGCACCTCCCCTATGAGAGGAGAAACAGGGACATGAGAGCCTGCCTTCCCTATGAGGAGATAAACAGAGACAGGACTCTGCTATGTCTGTGAGGAAGCCAAAGGATCCGAGATTGTCAAAAGAGGAAAAAGACTAATGGGCATCATGCGATGGCCCCACAGAGAGCACAAGGCATCTCATGAAGAACACCCAGCTGTAGGCCCTTCCCCTTGTGATTCCTTGGAGAGAGGGTTACTTGCCTTTCACTTGGAAGCCTCCTTGGAACCCACTGCATTATCTGAACTTTTAGCACAGCTTCACATTTCAGATGACAGGCGTGTAAAGAAATCTGATTGTTTTATGGGTCTAGCCAAGAGGGGGGCTCCGATTCCTTTTTCTTGGCCAGGTGCCCTCTTCCAGGCAGAAGACCTGCAGTGTGCAGAGAACCACCAAATACTTAAAGATTGCAGAGACTTCAAAGGCAGGGCAGGATCCAGAAACAATAAAAAGAAAAATGATAAGCATGTCTGCTCAAAGAATGGCTGAGTTAACAACCCTGAGAAGTCACTCCTGAGCAGAGACAGGGGCCGATGGTCAGAGGACCGTGGCCTGTGTTCAGCACAGTTATATGACAATCCAAGAAGCAGTTGTTGGCTTAGTATTCGTTCTGATTAGAATAGGTAGTGACTCAAGAACTTGAAGAAGCAGAGGGAGTGGAAAGGAGGAGGACAAGACAAAGGAAAGGGCTTCTGCTCCAACCCCAAATCACCCAGGCAGGCCAACCCATCCCACCTTTCAAGGACTTGGACATACTCATTGTAAATTCAGTTTTGGAGATGTTTGATGAAGAAAAACAAAAGTTTACATGGGTCACAAAATCCTTGTGTAAAAGGAGTCATCACTTTCCGGGAGTAAATTCTATGTCAGGACTCTGCCCCCTTAGAGATCTGTCTACACAAAGAACCCTAGAATGCATAACTAAAATGTTTATCAACAAAATATCAGAAGCTTTCAGCCTGGATTTCTTGGAGTGCTCAATCCCTCATTTCATAAAATGCAGTCAATAAACCTAATGTGACCAACAACAAGAAGTAAGCATTCACTATATGCCTGATAACTCTCCTAGAAACATAGGGTGTCATTTATTATGGGTAGCATTCATTGTCAACTTGACTGGCTATTATTAGTTTATTTACTATTATATTTGCATCTGTGATTTATGTATGTAAGGGCAGGTGAGTGCCATGGTGACAACTGCCTGGGGATCAAATTGAGGTCACCAGGCATTTTACACAAGCCCTTTTCCCCGGCTGAGCCATCTTGACGGCACAAATTCATTATGATGATTACATATACTTTTACTAGATTTATAAATACCTTTGAAACATGTACTTCTGGGTGTATCTATGAGGATGTGTGCAGATCCCGGATTTTCAGACCCTATGGGCTGGAGTCCTGGGTTGAAGGAAAGAGAGGATGGTGCAGGAAGGCCCAGGGAGCATGAGCATCCATCTTTCTGCTTCATGACCATGGACAAAATTAAGATCAGTTAGTTCACTTCCTGCCACCATGCCTTACCTCCATGATAGACTATATCCCCTCAGACTCTGAGGCAAAATAAATCCTTCCTTAAGTTACTTATAGTCTCTTATAGGAATGAGACAGTAACAATTGAACCAGTGAACCAAAGATCTGTCATGGAAATTGAATTCTAGAAATGGGAGGCAGATCTTAGGTGAAAGCCCCAATACTAACTGCAAGCTAATGGTTGACAGACAGTGCTTTAGTTGGGAGTTCCAGAGTACTAAGGGAAAAGCCAGTCGATTTTAACCCAGGACCAATTTAACTTTATTGATGAAATCCTAGAAAAGACACAATTAAAACTAACGTAACAAAAGGAACCAAGAAAGAAAGGGATGCTATTAACCTAGGTGTTTCTAGGAGAAGAACATTCCAGAAAGAGGGACGGTACCCATTCAGATGTATAATTCATGAGTGTCAGAACAGTGTGAAAGTCAGTGTAGCTATGGGTAAGTGAATAATGGTAACCAAGGACAGAAATGTCAGAATGTGAGGAGAGCCATCCAGATGGGTCTTTGAGACATCATGACAGTACCAGAGTCAAATATGGCAATCGTTGAGTCTGAAATCTCAAGGAGATTTGAACGGATATGAAAATACACACTCAAATGCATACATGTACGATTGTGTGTGTATGTGTGTGTTCATGAAGTTCTTGTCTTGATAAATCTCACAGCCCAGTGGGAGAGATGGATAAGAAACTATAATCAGAATTGCCCTGTGACAAGCAGATGGTACAGTAGACAAAGACTGTGTCTTGAGGACAGAGAGGAGAAAAAACATCATCTTGTTCAGAGAAATAGAGAAGGATCCAGGGAAGAAGTATTTAGGCCTGTGGGTTAAGGTGAAGGATACACTCATCAGACATTTGTTCTGTAGATTTGCCCATGAGTACACTGACACTCCAAGGATATGAATTTGTTCTGAACTGATGGTAGCAATGCCACAAAAAGCTCTCCTTCCTACTTAAGTGGTTATTCTACTGAACAGCTTTCTCCAGAGATCATCAAACAGGAGGCTCTGGCCACCACTCAGGGCATCTCAGGAAACTCAGAGCTCAGAGTGCCTGCCCTCTGTTGGGACATTTCTTGATTGATGACTGTTCTTTACTAAAATCTAGAGTGAACATTATAAAGACAGCTCTGGGCAAGTGAATTCCTCATGTTGGAAAGTCCCAGAGAAGAGCAAGAAGACTACAATCAGACAAAAAAGTGTCCACATGAACAATGAATGTGAATCACTGGCAACTGAAGTTGCCAAGGTAACCAGCCAAAGTGTGGAAATGCATTCTCCCTGAAAGGAGAACGTTTGCAAAAGTTAGTTTCAGCTAAGGCTTGGGTTAGTGTCCATGTACATTCAGTTTTAAGCTATGTGATCCTAAGTCAGCTTTCCTACAGCATACTTGTTTTGTCCAAATCCTAGGAGATGCATGGTGGCCTAGAAAATACTGCAATTATACTATTTGTTTTTATTTAAAACATTAGAAAAAATCATTGGTTGTACCATCAGTGCATATTGCAGTATGATTTACAATATTTAGTTAACAGAGCCCACCTAGGTGTCTGCTAACAGGAGAGGGAATAAGAAATTACAGTGTACATACACAATCCATTTTTTCCTCAGCCATAAAGAAGAATGTAGATACATTGTTTGCATGGAAATAGACAAAAGTGGAGGTAATTATTAAGGAAGCTCAGCCTCAGAGAGAAAAATAGTGCATGTATTCTGTCATTTGTAGGTTTTAGATTTTTGTAGACACATAAACATATGCATTACCTACAACATAGAAGTAGCAGTAATAGTGTCTGGGGGACTGATGTGAGATGGGAAACAGGAAAAAGGGAGGGTGTGTGATTATTGCAGGGTATGTTCAAAGTGCCTCATGTACTTGATCAAAAATGATCTCATGTAACCCTGTATGTTAGGCTTTTAATAAAAAAAGAATAAATATTCCTAGTCTCTTTGATCCATACCATCCTTGCATCAAATACTTTAGAACTCAGAGAAATTCTTATCTACAGGCAGCCTTTGTGTTAATCGTATAGGCAGTGACCAGAATTCAGCCATGGCTTATGCAAGAATCCCAGAGCAAATTCACAGCAAAGCAGGTCCCCTGACTCATCCTTCCCTTTCGTGCTTTCAAATGAATGATGGTGTGCATCTAGCTGAGCACGTGAGTGCAGCAGATTCTTCCTGCTTCTGACTGAGTCAGAGACAGGAAGTTTTCAGCTTCCTCCTGGACTCTTCCAGGACATGCCTTGCATTTCCTTGCATAACAAGGACTGTCACTGCTTTCATCCCTTTCATAAAAGGCCAATTCCAAGCACCCGCTCTCCACCAGACTCATGCAGTTGTTTGCAGTAAGAAACTCTTCTTTCTTGACACAGTACTTTATTAGTAAGCCTGTGCTGCAGAGGAGGAAACTGAGGCACTGGAAACTGAAGTGAAACGGCCTGGAGGCAGCAAAGCTCGAGGGTCCATAGTGCCTTTGCTTTCTTCCACCATGCTGACTGTGTGTGTCCACTTCAGAAGGTGGGACAATCAGCCAGAAATGACTGGAAATAGGTATCTTTCAAACAAGCAGCTGAAAAAGTCAAATCAGTCTCCAGGTAGAAACCTGGTAGGCAGAGTTAGGATCACAAATTAGACTTTGGGGGTGGCCTGACTTTTTGTTTTTACAAGATTACAAAAAGAAATGGCAATAATATTTTCCACACACTCAGTGACTCTTCTTTAGAGCAGTTTCACAGATTCAGTGGAGATGAATCACAGGTAGGATTTATGAGTGTGTCCAACATGCAGCAGTGTGGGAGGCCCTATTACAGACAATGTCTATGTAATGACAGGAGTGCTGAAGCCAGGCTGCTTAAATCACAGACGCTTGGCAGATAGGATAGATTCATTACGATTGTGTAAGAGGGCAGAAAGAAGAGTAAGAAGCAAGTCCGGCTTACTTTAGAAGCTGCTATTCATAGCGATATAGTGTTCCTCTGCTTTTTTGGCCTTGGACATTGCTTCAAAATATTTGTCCAGAATTAAACATGTAGATGCCTTCCCAGTTGGTCTTGGGATCTGAATCCATTATATGCATGCATGGTATTATCAAAGAATTACTTAAAATAATATTATATTACAACACTATATACTGTGTATTAATTATTCTTTAAAAGTAATATTTGGTACTGTGCAGTGTGGCTCACACCTTTAATCCTAGCACTCAGGAGGCAGAGGAAGGTGGATCGTTTGAGTTTGAGGCAAGCCTGGTCTACAAAGTGAGTTCCAGGACAGCCAGAGGAGTTACACAGAGAAACCTTGTCTCAAAACCCTCTCCAAAAATAATAATAATAGTATTGGTGGCTAGAAATCATTCTGGTATGGAAATGGAAGGCGAAAAAAGGAGGGAAGTAGGCCAAGGGGTGAAAAAAGGCAGAAGAAAGGGATTGAGATGAGAGGAGGTCCTGTGGGAGGAGACAATATGGGCTATCTCATGCCAATGGTGCTCCCACCTTCCCAGTTCCAGTTAGCTTTCCCAAGGCATCATTTGTTTGCCTTTAGACCCATTGTGAGTCCCTGTGCAGGGTTGGTAAGCCTTTTCTGGAAAGAGCTAGGCAGTGTGTTGTTCAGGGTTTTTTTTTTTTTTTTTTCAGCATTATGATGTCTGTGGCAACTACTCAACTCTGCCCTTGGAGAACCAAATCAGACAGAGATAACACGTAAACCAACATACCTCCTCATTCCAATAAAGTTCACTTGGCACAAACAGAACAAGGGTGGGCTCTTTTACAGGATCTCATCTGGATTCAATAGCTTTTGATGGAATTTTGTCTTTTTTCTCAATCAATGAGAGAGATTCAAAAAGTACCTTTACAGAGATGTGAAAAAGATGCCTTATAAGTGCTGGGCATCAGAGAGGAGGAAACCAGTTTCTGTCCAATGGATAATGGGGACAGCTGTCTAGCCTGAGTTCCCATACGTAAGTGGGACCTCCCTTATATGTTCCAGTCATTTATAATGCTTCTTTTCCCAGATGACTTAGACATGTCTCCATGGAAACTCCCAAATCTTGGCTTCACACAGAGCAGTAAAATTTCCTAAGAAACTTGTGGGCACTTTCCAGGGCAGACATTACTAACTCATTGCTGCGGCTTATTTAGCAGCCTTGTTTGATCACTCTGTTAAAGCAGCAAACACGGTTCTTCTTTGAAGTCCCTATGTGTTGAGTTTATTTGGTGTGTGCATCCATGTCATACAAGGCACTAAAGATGAAATCTCAGGGAGTTGTTTCAAGATACAAATTCCACCCACAGCTCTGAGCTGTGGGGCAACCAAGGCCTCCATTAAATCCCATAAGGAATGCCTACTGTGTGCAAAAGGCAGCTTTCCTGGGCTCCTGTCCAAGATAATTATCCAGCCTCCCTTCCAAGCACCACCTCCACCTGTAGCTGCAGGATTATCCTCAAGGAGAGGAAGATTCTTTTTAGGATGCTGGATGTGGAGGAAGCAAAGGGAAACAGGAAATGGAAGGAAGGATTATTCTGGTGGGGCAGGAGTTGGTAATTGTCTTTTAACAGGGGTCCTGCTATAATGGGTCACAATGATTCCATTTCCATTCGTGTAAGAATGACTAGGCTTTCCCATAATTACTGAAACAACTATACTATCTAAGTCCATAGTGTTATCCACACATCTGGGTATTTTATTCCTCCAGCTCTTCCTAAATCATAAAACAAAAACAAAAACAAACAAACAAACAAACAAACAAAACAAAAGCCAAAAACACCCAGAGAAGGGCTGGAGTTACAAGTGCTTACTGACCGTGCAGAAGATTCAGGTTCAGTTCCCTGAACCCACATGGCAGCTCACAACTGTCTGTAACTTCAGTCCAGGGGATTGGGTATGTCTTCTGTCCCCTGCAAGCACCGGACACTCACATGGTATACTCCAGACATGCAGGCAAACACTGAGATGATGCATAAAGTAAGGATTCATAAATCTTTAAAATGTAAGATGCACTTAGAGCAGTTGTAATTGATTTTCCTTTAGAGCAGCGACACAGAAAGATAAGAAGTGGGGGAATGTGTTGGAGTGGATGCTGGAGAGCTTCTCTCTCAAGGCACTGAGAGCATTTATAATTTTGCATGTCTAAAACAGGAAGAGAGATTCAATGATTGCATCTTAGGCTTTAAGATTATGGAGTGCACGGTTTTTAAAGTATGCAAATACTGGATGTGTAACAAGAAGTTAAGATAAAGATACTGAGAAGCAGAGGAGGCAATGACTTGGAAAAGAGATGAAAAGAGAAACAGACTACATTTCCATAGTCAGTGGTGGGATGCAGGAAAGATAGAAAAGAATGAATCAACTCTCAGTAAAGAAAAGGAAGAGTAAGAAAGGAGAAAAATAACAGGAAGCAAATACACATTTGAAAAATCTTTGTGGGTTCATTCACTGGTTCCCAGTCTTCCCAGTCACATTTTACATTTCAGAGACTCTGATGTTTGTGGGATGGCTGTAGCCAACCCCACAGCGAAAGGGCTTGTTTTGCATGGCCATAGTGCTCCCAGGAACACTATCATTCCAGGGGTTTTACAAGGCAAGCTGTTGAGTGACAGCCTCGCATTCTGAGTCACTGGTTTTCAGGTCAGTACCCTGTATGTACTTTGCCTGAAAAAGTAGTAAAGTCTTGAAGCCTAGGCTTTAGGCCATGCCAAAGACTGGGAATTCTAAGGCATTTTAGAGCCAAAATGAATGTCTCCCCTGTCACCAAGGAAAAATGTATTAGGGTCAACAAATACTTATTGAGCAAAGTCAGTCACAAGCCATGGAAGAGAGGCACACACCTTTAATCCCAGCAGCTAGAAGCTAGGAGGTGGTGGTACACACTTTTAATCTTAGAACTCGGAATTAAGAGACAGACAGATCTCTCTGAGTTCAAGGCCACTCAGGGATACAAGAGATTGGATCAGTCTAAAAAAGTAACAGACCACATGACTTTAATCCCAGCATTAGAGAGGTATAAAAGATAGTAGCAGGGTCCTCAGTATTCAGTAGGAGGCATTCATTCTCCAGCCACACTGAGGAGACACAGCAGGATCAACCCATTCAGCCTGAGGTAGTGGTAAGAGCTAGTGGCTGGCTGCTTTCATTTTTTCTTCTTCAGCTTGAAGTTCAAGCCCCAATACCAGTCTTTGCATTTATTGATTTTTTTGTGTTACAGGCATTTTATGAGTTTATATGAAATTTGTTCAAGGACTTTTACCTACTAGAGGTTACTATGGCTTAGTGCTCAGCTCCCAGTGTTTTCCATTGTATCATTTTTTTTCCTTTTTAAAAATTTATTTAATTTGGAATCATAACAGTTCTTCTAGTGGCTTGCTACTAACCCATTAAGGTAGGGAATTTGGTGAGATGCTGTCAGATATATCACCAATGCCTAGAGATGCTTTTAGTCATCACAATTGGCTGAGGGATGCTATAGGTACCTAGATGATGGGTACCAGGGATCCTTTTGAGCATCCAAGCACAAGATAACCATCATAACAAGGAACTTTCTGGCCTAGAAGTGTAATCATGCTGAGAAATCCTGCTTGTGATAGAAGGAAGGCCTGTCCTGGGAGAAGGAAGTGAGGCAGGTTTTCTGTTCTATTAGTTGTTTAAATACAGACTTTTGGCTTTGCAAACTCCAGTCAGTTCCTTTTATTTTAAAATTTACCATTTCAGGTAAATTTGGGAAGAAATAAAAAATGTTGACCATAATTTAGTTTTTATTTTGTTTTGTTTTTTATTTATTCATTTATTTTTTGTATTTTTATTATTTGGGGGCATGTTTATCCTCTACCTAAAACCCTGCCATGGTGTCTGGATTGTTTTCTATCTCTGTTTTCCTGTTTTTGCATTCTTAAGTTCTCTGTTCACATGATTTTTCCAAAATATAGTCATTCATCAGAATCCTAAGAGGACTGGCTCCAGGGTACCAAATATAAAATATAAAATGCCATTTGGTTTGCATGTGGTCTACACATGCTCTCATATACTTTGTATACTTGCATGCAGCCTGGAACTTGATACTACATGTCTTTCCTTATCACTTTCCATCGAAGTTTACTGATTTCGTCAGACTGGCTGGACAGCGTGCCTCAGGTATCCTCCAGTGCTAGGATTATAGGTATCTGACATAACATTGGACTCTTTTCTACAACGCTGTTAGCAATCAAATTGAATTCTTCATACTTGATCAACACACATTTTATTGACTGAGCTATCTTCTTTATCCACTTCTTATATCCTTTACATAATCTTCAGATAACTTATGATACAAATGCATTGTAAATACTGTGTAAAGTCTAAGTACTTGCTATACTGTATTGTTTAGAGAATAATAACAAAATAATGTTTGCACTAGCTCAGAATAGATTATTTTTTCTCTGAACTTTTTCAACCTGCATTAATTTGAATTTTTGAGCCTAGAATACTCAGATACAGAGCTGACTATGCAGCTAAAACCACATCACTGATAAACTTCCCAGAAGTCCTTACTGCCTCCTCTACAGAGAAGGCTCATCATCCCCAGGCCTCCTGTGTTCTTCACCAAAGCATGATGCTCACCACTTAATATTGGGCAGACTCCTTTCTAAACATCCGTTATGCTCCCACCATGATTGTGAATAGGGTCAACCCCATCACTGCTTTTCCTCTGTCACATTACCAAAACTCTCATGTGATTTGTCAACTCAAGGAGAAACACTAGCTGAATCACAGCTCAACAACATCTCCTCGTCAATGAATTCTCTGATTTCCATAATTACAAAATAAATAAATAAATAAATAAATAAATAAATAACCCTTTTGATGTTAAAATCTCATAGCCCTTCCTTTCTCGGTTCCTTCAAATTTGAGTGAAGGCATGTGCATGCAAAGAATCTTCAAAATACATAATATGTAACTCATACAGAATGTTATATATAATATATCAAATTGCTATAGCAACTAAACTAGTATTTTGTGTTAAGGCAAGAAAGTGTGGATATCTCAGTAGAAGAGAACAGAGAGACTCTATACATATCCTGGAATCTATAAGTTGGTATAAATTTAGTATATAGTAAAAGGAGAATTTTAAAATAAGCTACTATCTATCCACTAAATATAGAACTTTGGTACATTTAAAAACATATTTAGATAGATTTAAATACAAAAAGACCTATTATAAAATATTATAAGAAAATGTATTCTTGAGAAAGGTAATCCTTATATGATACACACCTACAAAAATTAAAAGAAAAATATGACTTAATGTTTAAGAAATATTATGTGAAAATATCTAAACAAAATTAGGTGTTTATTGTGTAGAACTCAAAGGATCATTATGAATAATATGTAAACAGCTCCAATAATTCAATAAATAAAAAGTCGACCACTCAAATTATGGGTAATTGATGTAAGAAAGCTCATATTTAGTCAGGCATTGGAGGCACACACCTTTAATCCCAGCACTTCAGAGGCAAAGGCAGGGGAATGTCTGTGTGTTCCAGACCAGCCAGGTCTACAGAGTGAGTTCCAGGATATCCAGGGCTGTTACATAGACAAATCCTATTTCCAAAAACAAAAACACTCTCATAGTTTTACAAACTATAAACAA
This sequence comes from Phodopus roborovskii, assembly GCF_943737965.1. Lineage (NCBI taxonomy): Eukaryota > Metazoa > Chordata > Mammalia > Rodentia > Cricetidae > Phodopus > Phodopus roborovskii. The sequence continues at coordinate 843,102 of NW_026126444.1, forward strand.
GCATTACTTTTTCATACAAAATGGTGATCAAATGGTGTGTCACTTTGAGCTATACATTTTACAGCAGATGGAAGAGTAATATCATATGATGACTGGGTAAAGAAAGAACCTAATTTCATATACTGGGGATATGAATTCAATTGATTACACTTTCTTCAAAAAAAATGGTTTGTTGAGATTTTCTAAATTGTGAAACGTGCTGTTTGACCTAGCAATTCTACTCATAGGATTTTTAAAAAATATTTCTACCTGGACTAAACAGGGAAAACTACCTAAACACACATCAGTTGGGGTAACAAATGGTCTCATAAATGGCAGCATATACATGTTGCATATATCTATGTGTGTGCTATAAATTTATGCAGCCACTAAAAGGCACGGGACATACATACATACAGTGATCTGAGGATTTACTCCACTAATGTTCTATACTGAAGAAAAACCAAATAATACCTTACAGACATGCAAACAGACAGGGCAGTGCTTTCTGCAAGAAACAGCATCAGTGGAGCAGCATTTGGAAAGGTACATGAAATTGGGAGGTGACAAAGACTTTATTTTCATCTTCAGTTTTCAACTTTTTACAAAATGAGATAGAAGTGTAACCTTGATAATTTTGAAAAATGATGAAATTAAACTCTACAAAGATTGTCATGAAAATTATTAACTGCTAAAAATCTTAGGTGAAGGGTGGGCATGGTGGTGTACTCCTTGGATCCCAGCACATGAGAGGCAGAGGCAGGTGGAGCTCTGAGAGTTCGAGGCCAGCCTGATCTACAGAGTTAGTTCCAGGACAGCCAGAACTACACAAAGAAACCTTGTTTTGAAAAAATCCAAAAACCAAAAACTAAACACAAACAAACAAAACCAAAACCCCACAAAACAAGCAAAACTAACGGGTTAAAAATGTTATTAAAACTTCATTGCAACAGAAGTGCCAGCTTTGTCCTCTGCAGCTCCTCAACAAAGAAGCATGGTAGAGGTATCATTCACTCGATACCTTAGGTATGTCAGGCTCTCTTGACACTAGGAATCCAGAACCTATGAATCACACAGTTATGAGAAAACTTTAAGTCCTCGACACTAATGGAAACAGTGAAGCCTCCACTCTATTGAAAGAGTGGGGATGGGAAGAATGCTTCTAGAATAGATGACACTGTAACCAAGTCAAGAAACAGACCTGAACCCCAGCCATTAAGAAAGCAAATACTAATAAATACTGGTGAGGGTGTGGACAAAAGGGAATGCTCATACACTGCTGGTGGAGGGGAAACTAGTCCAGCCACTCTGAGAATCAACATGGAGGTTTCTCAAAAATCTAGAAATCTATTTACTGTATGACCAGGCCATATCACTACTGGCTACACACCCAAAGGACTCTAAGTCAATATATCAGAAGTATTTGCACATTCATTCTTTTGTATTAAATGATTTTACTTAAAATATAATTACATAATTCTCCTCTTTCCTCCCTCCAACTCCTCCCATGTTTTTCCTTCACTCCCTCCAAACAGATGGTCTCTTTTACATTGATCATTATTCATACACACTCACACATACACACACAGCTGAGTATTGGACAACTCAACAATAACTGATATGGCAAGAGATAATCCCAAATGTGTGATAGTGGCACTCATATATTGGCTGTAAACAACAATGTCACATCCACTCTTATTATAGCACTATTCAAAAACAGTGAAGTTACAGAACTAACCTATGCATCCTCAACAGAAGAATGAATAAATAAAAAAATGGTATAAGTACACAAAAAAAATTCCATCCATAAAAATCTATTCATTGCAGGAAAATGGTTGTGATTGGAGGTAATCACATTAAGTGGATTAAGGGTTAAGCTGATCTCAGACAAATGTCCTGATTAGGTTTTTGTTGTTGTTGTTTTTGTTTTTGTTTGTCAACTTGAAACAATCTGGAGTCAACTGTGAAAGGGAAACTACAACTGAGAAAATGCCTCCTTCCAATTGGCCTGTAGGCAAGTATGTGGGGCATCTTCTTTTTAATGATTAATACAGGAGGGCCTACCCCACTGTGGATGGTGCCACCCTGAACCAGGTTGTCCTGAGTTGTGTAAGAAACCTAACTGTATAAGCCACAAGGAACGATCCAGTAAGCAGAATTTCTCCACGACCGCTGCTTTAGTTCTTGTCTTCGTGTTCCTGCCTTGAGTTCCTGTCACTATATATGTTGAAATGACATGAATTTGGTAATGAAACTGTCTATGGAGTGAGGGGGCGGGACTGCCAGGAGGAGGGAGGGGAGGATTGACAGGAGGAAGAGAAAGTGAAGGTTAGGGAAATGTGTCAATATACTCAATGTACAATATGCACTTGTAGGAAAATGTCATTGCTTAGTACCATGTATGGTGCAAATACACAATGAAAAACATTTACAAAGAGAAAGAAACAGGTCAGACCTCTGTCTCATTTTTTAGCCTACTACTATGTCTGTTTAAGTAGACATCATTTCATTAGCTCTTCATTACCATTGGATTGGAGTTCCTAAAAGCATTGGTAGTGAAGAAAAAAATAAAAGACCTGAACATATTTTTGTAGAAGTGTAGGAAGCACACATTTAGAAAATGTATTCTTGGGAGTATGGTTATGACAATAAAAAAAAAAAAAAAAAAAAGTAACCAGGAAACCAGGAATAAACCCCTGGAATCTAGCCCAATCCTGACTTAGTAATGCAGAAGTTCCTGTGTAATTGCATACATTTTTATTACAAAGATAATTGAATCATAAAACATAAAGCACACTGGTAAAAACTAGATAGGACCTAAATGCATCACAGGAGTAGGTCCATCTTGGTGGGGTGGAGAAGGGTGAATTATCTCCCAGTCTTCATAGTTAATGCTGTCTGTGTCTGCCGGCCTCATTAATTATGACTTTCAGCTTCTGAAACTTCATGATATAGAAGGGGATGAATGAGAGAGTACTGGTATTCACATAGACACTCATTAACAGCAAGCAGGATGCTGGGCAGACTGTGAGCCGGATGATGTTAGACTAGGAGGTACTTCAATTCAGCAAGTTTGTGTTAAATGCTCTTTGTTATGCTGCATTGCTAGAACCAGGAGATAAAGGATGGAAGAGACAGCTCTGCCTTTGCCAAAGGCTCTGCCCAGGGTGGAAGATAGATTCAAAAGAGTTAAGGCAGAGAGAAGCACTCAAGTCTAAGAGAATACAGGAACAATAGCATCCCACTGGGCATGCCAGGAAGGCTTCACAGAGGAAGGAGCATTGAGAAGAGTCTTAAAAAGGGTTGGGGATATTGCTTGGTTGCTAGAGTGCTTGCCTTGTCCACATGAAGCCATAGGTTCAGTCTCCAGCATGGTGATGCATGCCTGCAATCCCAGCACTCAGGATGAAGAGGAAGGAAGATCAGAAGTTCAAGGTCATCCTGAGCTGCAGATCTAGTTAGAGGTCTGCCTAGGCTACATGTATCAGAGGATTAAAAACAAAATAAAAACTCATTCATACAGTTATGGAAGAGATACCTAGCATACTGAAGAGGCTCCTGAAGAAGTAATGGACAGGGGATCACAGGGGAGGGCTTCTCACCGCATTGCCCTTTATTTTAGGACTCATCTCATTGTGGTCAGTCCTGGGAGCAACATGGGGATGATTTCAATGTCTTTCTCTTCTGTCTCACACCACACCCTCACTCAACAATGCTCATGAACTCTGTGCCCTGAAAATACTATCTTTTCATTGAGTCTGTTGTATATATCAAAACACATAATTCTTTAGACTGTCTGGGGCCCAGTTATGAAATTTTGTAGTGCACGTCCAGGTGAACACCAAGTTTCTCTGTGTCATGGAAAGGTGGCTGTGTCATGGAAAGGTGGCTACTAGACCACACTCGTGAAACCTCCTTTATTTGAGGACCACTGTCAGGGAGTGTTATGCCCTAGACAGTGACTGGAGATTTTCAACTTGCTTTGTGTATGACAATAAAATGATCAACAGATGAATGAGAACAAACACCATGATGGTACAGGCTCATGATGTGCCTCAGAGAACAGATATTCTGAATGGTCACAGGAAGGGGCAGGTTCCAAACCAAACCATCTCGAAGTGCCCAGATAACAACATACAGATGTATGCATGTTCATCAAATTCAAACCCATCCATCTGATTGGCTCTGAAATGGCTGTTTTCAGTACTTGGAACCACACATTCATCAAGATCCAAGCCCACAGTACCACACCTTGCCTCTTGATGTTTCGTCACACAGTCTTGTGCTGTGGATACCCTCCCATCCAAGTTTTCATAATTTACACACTAAATGAATAGCATATACAATTGTTCCAAATTAGTGTCATTTTAAGCACAAAGGTTTTCATGTTGACACTGTGTCTCTGATTAAATATCTCCATAATACTGCTTTTCTACCTAAATAGACTTGATATATCTCGAAATTTAGAAGCGTTAGGTAAGGTCCCCCTTTTGTTTGGCTAATGGCAACTGTGAATGGTTGTGAACAAGACATTCACTACTGTGAGTTTTCACTTTCTCAATTGCTAACCAGGGATTCACTTACTGTAAGACTGAGATAAAGACAAAAACAGTTGGTAGAAACATGTGGGGGGCTTGGATGCAAATTTAGTAGCAATGTGTGCTTCTGTCACTAGCTATTAAAGCAGATTATGTGCCTCAAGTTTGGAGTGGTATTTTATCTCATTATTTATGTGTATGAGAGAGAGAGAGGGAGAGAGAGAGAGAAAGAGAGAGAGAAGGAGGAGAAGGGGGAGAAAAAAGAGACAGACACAGAGACAGAGAGACATTAGGGATTAAACTCAGACACATGCACAGGCAAGGATAGTGCTCTTTGCCTAAGCCATGTACCAACCCTTATATAATGTTTCCATGAAACAGAAACCTTGGATCATCTGAATGGAGTTTCATTTATTTAGTATAAGGAGTGGGGATCATGCCAAACAATTGGATCTCTCTCTCTTTTTCTTTTTTGATTTTCTTAGTGAATGAAACTCAATCTCGTCTTAAGGCCTCCGTGGAGTCATCATAAACCAATGACTACAAAACAGTGTGACAAAGGCAACAAAAAGTGAAGTGTGTGTGTGTGTGTGTGTGTGTGTGTGTGTGTGTGTGTGCACGTGTGCATGCTTTTTTTTTTTTTTTTTAACATAAAGAAGACAAAAAAAATGTCCTTTGCTCTTTCTGAGGAACCAGAAAATACTCAAGAAAAGTAATATTTGAGATGAGACGTGAAGGGCAGCAAAAACAAATGAAGGACACAGAATAACATTACACTCTCTCGCAAAGCTATCTGTGAGCCAATCCCTATAATCTGTAACCTGTGGGTAAGGTTGGACCCTTCCAGATGTACTCAAGAATAATGTCCTCCATATCCTCTGAGCGAGAGTGTTGGCTCATCATTTTAGAGTACCTGCTAGTTTCAGGTGAGATGGTTCTCTTTCTGACCCCCGGGGATACACACATGGTATAATACACATATACAAGCAAACAATAATTTGCATAAAATAAAATAATAAGAACTCCAGAGGAGAGAGTTCCATAGATAAACCACATGATTGCTCTCAACTGAGTCCTGAACAAACAGACCCTCTCCCCTCAACTGTGTAAATTGAGTGTATACTGTATAGAGTGACCACAAGGCCAGCACAATGCAAGGGTTCAAACTATTGTCGTTGCCCTTGAAGATGGAGGAGGGAGCTACGAGCCAAGGAATAAGAGGAACCTCCCTGTAGGAACTGGACAAGGCTAGGAAACAGTTCCTCCCTTGCAGCTCCAGAAAGAGGCATTTAACCAATGAGACCCACACTGGACTTCTGCCTTCCAGAACTGTAAGATATTATGTCTGTTTTAATATGCCATAGTGTTAAGAGAATGCTAAAAGTGAAGAAGACCTAGCAAAAGGAAAGCATGAGCAAAGGCCCAGACATAAGACAGAAAGAAAGTCCCTGATAATGTCATGCAATTCCATATTCCTGGGCTGCAAATCATTTATGAGAGGAAGAGACAGAAAGAGAGCCACAGACAAGCAGACCCTGAAGAACGGTAGCTATGGTGATGGCAGCCACATTTCCTATACACTTGAAGCACTTATACCCCGAAACATTTTACACACATGGACTGTAATTCTGCTCATTCTGAAATTACTCTCACAGTCTCCATTGATGGGGAGACAAACCAAGTGATAGAGAAACCTGCCCAAGACACAGGCGTGAGTAGATAAGTGACTAGGAAATGCATTAGGGATAGTAGTTCTAGGAGAATGAAATTGAGGGCCAGAGAGATAGTATCAAGGTTATACACATCTGGGGCAGGCAGATCTTTCTAGTTGAGTGTGCTGCTTCAGTTTCACAACTTCTGGTACCCCTGAATTTCTGAATTTCTTCCCTGTGAATTATTTCCCTGTCCACACACCATCCACACTCCCTGGCACCAGCTGTCTATGTGTGTGCGTGTGTGTGTGTGTGTGTGTTCCTTTTTAAAATTTTATAATTTTAATTTTTAATTAGCATACTGATATAATAGGTTTCATTATGACATTTTCAAATATGGGGGAATCATAAAATATTCAAAAGAAGCAATATTTGAGGTAAGTCTTGAAGGACAGGGAGAATGAGTAAAGCTGATGTGGGCAGGAAAGACAGCTCCAGATTGTTGTGCTCATTTCTGCCTCTTCCTCCACAACTGCCCCGCACACACTGCCTTTCCAACCCTAGTATGTCACTTGTGTACTTTTGTGGTTCTTTCCCTCAGCACCACTTTCCCCGATGCTCATGGCCCACTCTCTAGTTTCATGACCTATTTCCACACTCAGGCTCACACACACACACACACACACACACACACACACACACAGGAAAACACTCATGTAGAACAACATGTGTTCAGCTACAAACTGCAGCCCTAATGGGTCTCTGTTATGGAAAGCAGACCAGCTGGTCTTCTCATGGATACAGCCAGACACTGATGGATGAAAGCCCTACTCCACAGTTGAAACTCTTCTGTTTGTCTCTCCACTCTTGTGTTTGTAAGGGCTTCCCACCGGATGGGAGGGGGCAATGAAACCCACCAGCAATAGAGTTTATGCCAGCTCAAGGTCAGCGAGGCCTTCTTCTGACTTCTCTAAGACTAAGCACAAGGAAAGAGGTGACATCAGAAAGAATCACCACCGGGGAAGGGTTCTAGCACGGGACTGATCCCATGGCTACGGAGACTGAATAACAAGGGGCAGGGATTCTCACCAGTAGCTCTGTTCTCTGGATGATGGAGCATTCTTCACTGATTGCAAGGGACTTTGCTAAACTTGTGAAAGTTCTGTCGCCATCATGAAGAAGAAACACTATGACTCTGGAGTCAGAAATACAAATCAGGTTTTATCTTTTCCTTTAAAAATATATGGAGCTTGTCTCATCTTTCTACTCTTCCCCTGTGCTTTGTACTTTGCTCACACAGTCACAGTTCCGGGCACTTGGTTTGATTTTTTGTTTGTTTGATACACTGTCTCATGGAGTCTAGACTAGCCCTGAGTCTCCTGTCTTCCTGCCTCCACCTCCCAGGGTCGGAGATTTCTGGTAATGGCCATCATTTTCTGCACATCCTTAAGCATTTTGGGGGGAAATAAAATGATGTTAAGTACGTGAAGAAGCTAGCTGGTCTAGGTAGACCCAAGTAGAGGAGTGCTTATATTGTAAAGTAACAGGTTGTCCCCTCGTGATCTCAGGGCCTCCTCGGGCTGGATGATAACCCTGGCTTTGATCCAGCTTCCACGGGCTGCTCACAGCACTGGCTGACTGGTTTAAGTTTGGACATCAGCACTGGACACCTGATGCTCAAACTCAAACTCACTGTCTCCAAGTACACAGAGTAAGCTCCATCTTACTCTGTGCAAAGGGAGGAGATGGTGTGCCTCCATGTCTAGAAGTTAATCCCACAGTATTCTCATCTTACACCACTCAACCCAGCTGGCCTTGTACCTGGGAGCACTAAACTTTTATCCTACGATGCTAGCTGGTGGTTGAAGAAACCTCTTGCCTGCCACCATTTCCTCAAGATCTAACCTGGAACATCAGTTCCTTGCCTTTGACTGTTCTTACGACTCCACCCTCCTCAAGGTGTCATGCCTGGATAATCTTCCACTTGACCTGCATGGAGAACTGTTTGAGAGTGCTCATATGCCATCAAAGCAGGATTATTGTTCCTCACACCATTCTGGAACATTCTCAGGCTAACTTGCTTTTGGTGTTCACAGCACGTAACAGTCTAGAGATATTCGGACCTTCACAGTCCTTCCTATGATTCTTACCCCAAAACACACTTGGGAAAATGGAGCAAGGATCGTTACTACCTCCCCCTTTCATCACCAAAACCAAACCAAAACAACAAACAAACTGAAGCTCTAAGCTCAGACTCCAAAACTAAGTTTTCTCCCATCAAAACAAACAAAGTCATAGAAATGTACCTCGTGTGTTAGGGAACCAATTTGGCTTATGACATACAAGCTGTCATTATTACTCTTGAAAACAGTGCCACAACCTGGATTCCCATAACTGGAAGGTGAATGGTATGAGGCTGCCCACTCCCTTCTCGAAGTAGAACCATGACACACATTCTGGGTGTGGGATTTGCTGACAGAATTTCTGGAGAGCTGATAGATGCCATTATTCTTTTGTTGGTTGAAAGACAGGCATAAGGAATTTCTCTTCCACAGTTATTTCTCCTCTGACTTGGGTTTGTGAATGAAAATCACCCCCCATTTGGAGATACTCAGTGCTTTCTTGGAAGGTGTCCCTGTATGGCAGGACTGGATCAAGTCACCATCCTGGAGCCTCAGCCAGAGCCTGAGACCACAGACTGTTTTAAAGTAACTCAGATGAGTAGCAATCTCTGGGGTGCAAAAAGGATACTAGTTCCCCAACCCAACTGATCTTTTGGGGTTATATCCAGGGAGGCACAGTGGCAGGAGGGAAGGAGGCCATCTCCTAGATAAGAACTTCACTCACTAATTGACATCCTGCTGTTCTATTGCATTTGGCCATAGCTGCCAGTTTCTTCACCAGCAAAACTGATAAATGACACAAGCTTCTCTCCTTTTTAATACAGATAGGTAGCTGTTACTTATTTCTCAAACTCAACTGGAGAGATTACATTCAATGCATCCAAGCCCTGAGCCTTAATTTGTTTTCATTTTTCCAGACCATGCTCTATTCCTTCTCTCTCCCAAGGTGCTCTTGAATGCTCTCCTCTGCCCTTCACCTGTGTGGGGAGTGTGCTTCTGGACAAAGGGCCACTGCTGTGTTGGCAGAGAGCAAACCAACAGGTCGCTGCTTTGTGCAGAAGCCTTACATTGTTCTTGCTTTGGCCCATGTTTCTGAGAAAGGCTGAGTTATTACTCTGACTTACAGTTTGTAGACTGGAGAACCAGTTCAGAGCAGCTCTGTGGGAAAGATGGGCAAGGTAAGGAGTAGGACCCAGGGTCCTCCCCTACCATCTTGCTGCCTCTGGAAGGCACAGAAACACTACCAGAAAAAACAGCCAGGGCAGACTGTAGCCAGCCTGGAGTTGCCGAACTCCAGGGAGCACGGAAAAGGCTTTTATGTGGTTTGAGGCTACATTCTGTGATTCTTTATGTAGAAGCAAATTGTCCTTTTAATTATTGTGTGGGCTGTACTGAAATAGACGAGCATTCCTTGAGCCACTGGCAGCAGCCAGAGTAGCCCAGGTGTTCAGGCTGAAGACTGGCCAAGTCGCAAGCTTGATGCTTGCAAATGGGAGCAGTGTGTGTGTTTCAAAACAAAATGTTTTGTTGATTTTTTTTTTTTAAGTTCGGCTTTTGGAATATGGTGAAAGGAAAACACAATGGAATTCAAAAGCCATTCATGGCAGATTTCTTTATGAGTAAGAGCTGGGGACAAAGTCCTAGTGGTAGTGTGTGTTCTCTGGGACATTCAAACACAGGGACCCATCTCAGCTTTGGGAAAGTTTACAAATAAGGTTGAGTAGCTGGGAGCATCCCATTTTGAAAATCTCTTTATATATTCTTTTGTAATTCAATACAGGAAGGAGTGTTGGCCTGCATCAAATTGGAGTTTCCAACAAGCAGAAGAAAGAATCCGAATGTCAGTCATGTGTTCCTCTATGTTCTGCATGAGACAGTACTGATCACAGGTTCTACAGAAACTCATTGCAAACAGTACAATCCCCATTTCCCCTGCTTTTGCCCAGGCTCAGTGGACCATGGCAACTCATTGCTTTGTTGCCCAGTAAGAGAGTTCCACAGTCCAAGACCCAAGATCATCTCCCTTGAGGGCCTTCTGAATCCCCACTTGACAATCTTGCCACCAGACAGCTTGAAAAGGAAGCACAAATTCATCCCAATGACTGAGCAAACTATGACAACTCTTCTATTACTCCACTGCAGGACACAGCTATAGCCAGGGAGTTCATTCACACAGTAGCCTCTACCAATCGAGCTGTCTTTGGAGAGCTTTGAGTCACTGTTGGTGGGATGTTTATTTAAGAGAGACACCTAAGAGAGGTGTTTGAAGAGAGACCCAGTTAAAATGACTCAGTTTCTCTCAAAAGAACTCTAGGCTTGAGGTAGAATACTCACAGGGCTCATTCATCCCAAATGTCAAAATGTGCCCAGGTGCTTACAACCTCCACTGTTAGTGCAGCCAGGATCTGTACCGTGGTCTGATTGGGATAACTAGGCAATACAGCCATGGATACAGTGTAGGCAGGGACTTCAGTGCCAACTGAGGAAGTACAGGGCGAAGCCCATGCTGCCCGACTTCCCATCTCAGAACAGGTGTATTCCCTGAGATAGTAAAAAGCAGCCACTTTCCCCTGTTCTGTAGTGCCAGCCTGTGGGGAGTGCTCAGACATCAGCCCCCATCCTTTTGAGTTGCCTTTCTCCCGGCCTCCCAAGAAGAACAGCCCCCTACACCTGAGAACCCAGGACCACACAGCAGATCTGGCTGGTACCTGTTGTTCTCATACTCCTTCTCAAGACCAGGACACACACACAGCAGGAAACTGCTTAGCAACTGCACGTAGGAAACCAGGATTCCAAACTATTCCTGTGGGCTTTTTCCTCCTGCTTTTGTTCTCCTGTTTTGTTTCCAGTCCTTCGTGATTCAGTCATTGTTCCCTCACACATCCACTAACCGGTTAGGCAGGCCCTGGGATCTGAATGGCGATGAGGCTGGGACTGCCTGGGCTCCCTGGGGGACTGCTCTTCACAAGGGCCCCACACAGCCTGCCAGGGTTGCCACAGGAGCTCAGGCTCCTTGGATGGTCCCAGTAGAAGCTCTTAAAAACCAGGGAGTAACTATTTTCTTTCGGTTTGTTGTGGCCCTGTTTCTGATCTTCACTTTTGCATTTGTAGCCTTGCCTGCTCTCACTGTTTCTACCCTTTCCTCTAGCAAGAAGTGTGCCCAAGCAGTCAACCCCAATATGCAAAGTCTATGTCACACTGGATGTTTTGAAAGAGAATCTGCACCATGGAACCGCCAAAGCACTCAGTCTCTGAACATGCCTCCGAGGAGACCATGTCTTCTTCATCTCTGTGGATCCCTCTGCTTTTGCGTGTCTCTTTTTCCATCTCGATTTGTTCCAGTCTTTTTCTTTTGTTTTCTCTTTCCCTTTATGCCTAAGGATGGGTCCCCATGTGCCATTCTGACTTTGGAAGTTTCTTTTTTCTTAATTCATTTGTGTGTACGTATGCATAGGTATGTGTTGTATGTATGTGTTTATGTGTGTGCCAAGATGCATGCATATTTGTGCTCCTGTGTGTGCAAGCCAGAACTCAATAATTTGTGTATTTTCCAATCATTCTCCACTTTATATTTTGAGACATGGTCTCTCACTGAACCAGGAGCCCACTGATTTGGCTAGATGGCTGAATGGCAAGCCACAGGGATCCATCTGTCTGTCTCCCCAACACTGGAGTTGTAGATGCACAACAGCCATGCCCAGTCCCCTGAAAGATTCTCTCTCCTCTTTACATCACAAATTCTCCTTTCTCTTTCTTTCTCTGCTACCCGCATCCCCAGCCACTTCCCTTCTCCACCCCTCACTTTACCGTTTTCCTTAAACTTGGTCCAGGTCTCAAAGGAGGTATGATCAGTTTGCAGAACAGCTAATTTGCAAACTGGGGGTCGATTCTCCACCCCACCCCCCATCACTAGAAACTTCCTTCCATCTCAGAATCCTTGAGTCTTGCCAAAAGCACTTCCTCGAAATGGGCCCATGTGCCATGGCAAGAGCCACCCAGTTGCATTGCACCCCTGGGAGCTGCAAAGGAGACAGATTGACAACTGCAACCCACAGCTAGCTGGGATTTCTCTGGCTGTACTCCAGCTAGTCAGAGGCAATTCATATGAAATCAATAGGCCAAATCGACATTTTCAGAAGTTAACTAAAAAAAAAATCCCCCCAGATTAACCAGCCTGCGGCCTTTGCTATGAAATTGTTACCACACCACTTTCTTTTCTTTTGAAAATCCAGATGGGCAGATAAAACCAAAATGGATCATCCACATCTGCCATTCCTCCGCACAAATTATACCCCCTCCCACCACTTCCCTCTCTAACACACAGTAATATTCAGAGGCTGGACTGCGCCTATACTTCATGCTACTACTTTGTATGATTTCAATTTCCATTGTATGAAAAGAAATCGAATTGTGACCCCACCGACACAGAGATGGCAAGCTGAAACCTGGCCTTTCTAAAAGTGAAAACCACAGCAAGAGAATGAATGGCTGCTGTCCTCAGGCCTACAGTGTGTCAACAGTGGTACCCAGCCCATCAGTTTCCTCCTTCAAGGGACTGAACTGATGTTCAGATAAAAAATCAGTAGAATATATATATATTCTACTGATTTTTGCCAGCTACCCTCTATGTTTGCTGAGTGTGATGGTATTAGTATCATGGCTGATATAGAGATGAAGCCTTTTGTTACAAGTGCCTAGGAAGGAAAGAAGGAGATAGGTAATGTGGTAGAGGGGGCCTCTGAGATCGGAACCTCTGATGCAGAGGGGCTGACATTGTATGACTCAAAACAGCCCCCCCCAATGTTTTGATCCAAGTCTCAAAAGTCAAGGCTGTGATCCAGAATGTCTCTAGGAGACAGGGCACTGAAAGAAGAAGGATGGATACAGACAATAAAATCAAAGAGAACCAAATGAAAAGATCTTTGGAAATATGACATAAGAAATACTTGAGAGATTGATGCTGTCTCTTGCCTGCTTCATAGATGAGAAGCCCAGGGCTTTGGAAGGCTATGGTGGTGATTTAAAGAGATGGATATGCTAATTATTCTGATTTTATCATTATCCAATCAAAACAACTCTTTATACTTCACAAAGATGTGTGAATATGTGTCTGTCAAAAGGTTATTAAGGGAAAGGGCAGAATCTAGAGCACAGTTAGGGGGTTTCCCAAGCCCAAATGGTCTCATCCTAAAACTCATATTCTTTAGGTGAAAGAGTATTCCCAAAGATGTCTTTATGAAGAAAGAGCCCTGTTCTTGGGGACAGTGAGTAGAAGCTTTAACTTTCCATCAGATCACTAAAGAAAGACAGAAAATCATATTTGGTGTAGGTTGGGGCTTGATCTTGATGAAGATTAATTCTTCACCAAGATTATACATGAAAAATTACCTTTTGCAATTCAGAGCTTGGAGAGCATTAGAGTCTGGCCAATTCATCACTGGTTTGAAAGGTGATAAAACAGGCCTGGAGATGGAGTGCTGGATACAAGGTCTCACAGCAAATGTTTCCTCCAGCTGACACTGCATGACCATCAAATATCTGTTAACACTTCTTATCATGGTCCCCAGTGGACCAGGGAACAGAACATTTTGACTGCACAGAGAAGTACTCCTTGGGGGTTATGACAGTGTTTGGAAATATGAATGAAGATAAACCAGGAAAATGCTTTGGGTTTTGTAAAGTTGTGTTTGCATGGGTCAGTAGAACTGAACTTGCTGAGGCTCAGAGTCAGTTTATTGTTGGGCTTCTGACCAAAGGATTGTTGCTCCTGGAAGTGTCCTTGCTGACCTCTATGTTGACTCTGGCATAGCCAGGCTATTTGCCAGCAGGTTACATGACCCTATAGACTTTAGCTGCTCTGTTTTCTCCCTGTTTTCTCCTTTAACTCCAAAGCCCACTGCATGGACACTGCCTTGACATTTTCTTGGACTGAACAGTCTTGTTGTCATACCTGTCAAAGGTCCAAGGTTATCCAATAGAAATGCCGCCTTAAAGTGTAGAGGATTCTCGTGGGGCATACTTTACCTTGAGAGACTGTGCCTAGGCCATTTCCCATCTAAACACTACAGCCGTCATGTCTCCTTCCTGCTCTGCAGCAGTTGACACACACCTACCCACAGGTTAAATGAAATGCCTTGCTCTCTGGCTCCTCTTATATTTGCTCCAAGCATGTGTTACATTGTGGCAAAGCTGCAATTGGGTATGGAAACTGCATCCTAACAAGGTCCCTCTCCATTTTGTTCTAGGGAAGAGAACCCTTGGGGAGGTTACTGTTTCTGTCCTGCACATTACACAAGCATATTCTTACTTCCAGTCTCAGAACTTGGTGATACCAACACAACAGTAGAGCCTGGAGTAGATCGTTTTCTATGGCTGCAAAGTCACTAGGACACAAAGTAGTTTTGGAAATATTCACTGTTGTGCAGCCAGGATCCACTGAATGCTTCCTGTTTCCATTTCCTGTTTTCAGCATTTTGTGTGTACTAGTACATGCAATCCTCACAATAGTTCAACGAGGTACTAACACGAAGTGCTTAAAGCAGATGAGAAGAGTGATGACCGTAGAGATTAAGTCATTGCCTGGGACTGAGCTGCTATTAAGTACAAGAACCCGGGTTCAACCCAGGCTACCTGGTTCTGGATTCACACTTTTATGTGCTATATCGGGCTGTCAAAAACATTTTGGCAGCCAAAGAAATGGTCCAAATCAAATATAATTAGGTTTGTGACTTCCAAACAGCTATTGTACGGGCTATTTCTGCCTCTCATGGTTCAGATGCCATGCAAGCAGAGGGATGGAGAGAGAGATGGCCCAGCTGTTAAAGCCTAGGCTCACAACCAAAAATATAAGAGCAGTTAGCAGAACCAGAATTTGAGTTAAGTCCAAATTAGCTATCATTTCTTCCTTTCCACTTTATACAAGGGGAAACATAGACCAGTAAGGGTTCTGTGAGATGTGTCCTCTTTACAAGGGAGTCTAGCCCAACCTCTGCATAGGATGGGTCCTGAATATGTATGGATTCTTTCTGAGTCAGACCATGTCTCTAAGTTGATTAGAAATATTAGTTAAATTCAACAGAGTACGGGTACTTTTCATACTCACACTTTGGGGTAGTTTGCCCCAGATCTCAGCAACTGTCACTGGAGAATGAGAGAGAAGAATAAGGCACAGGTGGACTCACCAGGGCTTTCTGAGGATTCAGCCTTCAGTCTCCTGAGAACAGAACATCACTGTTGGAGGACCCTGGTGAAAGAGACAAAAGAGCATAGAGCCAAACTGTATTTCCCAGTCTTGGCCAGTCACTCTGGAATCTCATTTGCTTCATTTACAAAATAATGTCAAAATGCTCCTGATTATATGAAACTATTTGGCAACAAAACAACATGATAAACTATTTCCCACTGGTAGCACTTAGTGGCCCATGAAAACTTTTTCCATTCACTGCCTTCTTGTTAAAAGTCTATTCTGGATAATGATCTACAGAAAGCACTGATGGAATTTCATTTCTATGTAAGAATGAGTCCAATAGTCATTGTTAACGGCAAGCTGTATTAGGCTGTGTCTAGTCAACAGATAGTAATTAGCTTAGATAGTAAACAGAGTCACAGTGGTTACCTAAGGCAAGTGAACAAAATTACCATCATAAGCTACGTGTCTTAAAATAACCTATTTGTTTTGTCACAATTCTGGAGGCTAGAAGTCCAAGGTCAAGGTGAAGGTAGGCTTTGGTACATTCTGGAGGCTCTGGGAAGGAATCTATTACACGCCCTTCTCCTAATCTAATTTCTTTCTTGTCCTCTTTAACTTGAAATCTCATCACTCTGACTTTTACCTGTCTTTACACATCATTTTTTCCCTATGTGTCTGTGACAACTGTTCTTGAATTTAAGGTCTACTCGGACCCAAGATGACTTCATGCTTGGACTCCTGCCTTAAAGTCCATGTGCAGAGACTACTGAATGGTTACATTTTGAAGTTCTGGTGGACATGAATTTGGGACAGGCCACTAATATTCATCCCACTGCAAATTGATTTACAGGAATAAAGGGACACATGGTGAGCAGATAAAAAAAATGACTATGGGACCCATTTGTTACCTAGCATTCAAGTGTGAGTACCCAGCAGCTGTGGCCTCATCAATTCCTCTCTCTAGACATTGCAAAATAGGGTCACTGTTTGCCACAGGTTTTGCCAAATCACATTTTGACTTGATTACTCTACCTGTAACTTATACATCAGGCTTCAGCAAGGAGATCTTACCACTTGTTCAGCCATGCTCCCTAGTACAAATGCCTAGATTATATGACTGCATTGATGACTAGGCATCGATGACTAGCTAACTGATTTGGGCAGTGTGACCTGAAACCTATCTTCTGTGACTTGCCTGCAGGTTCTCTGTATATATGGCAACTGTGACATTGCATGCGTTCCAGATGCTTATCTCCTAATTATAAGTCTCTGATGTGCCACTTACCGTAATGTATTTATTCATGCTAATGTGGTCTCTTCTCCCAGAGGAGCTGCCAGGGTGGATTTGACGCAAGAAGAGACAGAGTGTCTGTAGTATGTTTAATTAGCCAATGGCATCTCAGTTATGGTGAACACCAGGTTCCAAATCTATTGTGAAGCATTAAGACCCACTAATCATAGGCTGAGGTCTATTCTGACAGGAATGAGGGAGTCTTGATTTTCAAGGGCCCCTCAGCTTCTGAGGAGGGGATATGAGAGACAAGGAACTGCCAATTAGCATGTCAGGTGATATGTGTAATTTTCCCCTTTCAAAAGTTGGCCTCATCATTATTTCAGTACTATTACATTTTGCCTTTGAAATTTCCCATTAGAAACTTCTAAATTAGTTTCTTCTTTGAGAAATTTGTAGAATATACTTTGATTGTATTTGATACTCTTCAACTCCTGCCAGACTCTCAACCTTCCCTAACTCACCTATTTTTCATCTGTTTGAGGGGTAGAGAGATAAGCCAGTTTTATGGTACAGCTCGTGGCTGGGAGGTTGGACATCTACTGGAGGCTTGATGTCCACCGGGCATATCCAGGCACTGATATGAACTCCGCAAGCAGGTGGGAACGTGACCACATTGTTGATGGAGGAGGACAGAGCCTGAGCAAAGGCACCAGTGTGGAAATAGCAACACGATATTTGGTATATGGTCGGTGGCTGTGCTATGTGGACACAGTGGGGAAAGATGAGGCCAGAAACACAGGCCTGAGGAAGACCCTTTAACATCAGGAAAGTCTGGCTAAGGAACTTATTCAGTAAAGGGGAACTGAGGCATGGACTGCAGAGGAGAAAGCCATTCGGTATATCCCAGAGGCCTGATAAAAGGAAGTCAAGGGGAGGAAAGAGAAAAAGGAGTGGTATTTCAATACTTCAGGTACAATAGGAAAGCAACCAGAATGGGGATGAACAGGGGAGTGGTCAAGAGAACCAAGGTGCTTTGGAGAGAATGTACAGCGTAGAAGAGCAGAGAAGACTTCTGCATTCTGACCCAAGGTGATTTAGGACGTCCTCACTGAGATAAGGACAGCAAGAGGAGGTACCAGTCTGGGGAGGTAGAGGGAGTAGATCCATGAAGATGACGTGGGGTCATTAGCCTGGCAGACAGCCTTCATGCAGGACGGCATGGGCTACGTTAAGGTTGCTGATTTTGAAAAGCAACCTGACAACCCCAAGAAAACTACTCCTGATCTGTGTCTTAGTTATTTCTCCTGCTGGGGTGATAAAACGTCAAAGAAAAGCAACTATATTAGTTATTTCCCTGTCACTGTAACAAAACACCATGATCCAAAGTGACATATGAAACCAAGTGTTTACTTTGGTTGCAGCTCCAGAGGAATTAGCGTTCATTGTGACAGGGAGGCGTGGCAGCAGACAGGCATGGTGGCAGGAACAGGAACCACAAGCAGAAGGCAGATAGCAGTTAGAAGGGCTGTGGGGCTTTGAACTCTCAAGGCTCACCTCAAGTTACATGTTTCCTCCAGCAAGGGGGCACTTCCATGCCACCTGTCCAAATAAGGACCATCACTGGGACCAAGTGTTCAAATGCCCCTGGGGTACATTTCATATTCAGAATACCACAGCAACTTCGGGAGGATTTTCATTCACAGTTCCAGGGTTCAGTATATGAGAGCAGGAAGTCACTGCTCTGGTCACTTTATAGGTACAGTTAGGAAGCAGGGAATGATGCTAGCTTGTGTTCAGAACTGAAGCCCTGGTAAGGGTAACACACCATCTGTTTTAGGGTGGATCTTCTCACTTTACTTAACCTAATCAAGAGCATCCCTCACATTTATGACTGGAGGCTGGTCTACTAGGGGATTCCAGATTCTGTTAAGCACCAACCATTACAGGGTTCTAATATGTAGCCATAGCTCTCTCCACTTCTGCCCATGCATTATGGGAGTTCACTGCTCAACTCTAGACTCCTGATCTCATATCTCAGTCACCAGTTTCCCTTTGACATTTTCAGACCCCCCCCACCATCACCTCAGCCTTCTCTCTGGCCTCTGTCTCCCACTTTCCCTGCCCAGGGCTTCAGTGGGTTCCAGGGCTTCAGTGGGTTTGCACAGGATAGAATTCTTGATTTTTTTTTTTTTTTTTTTTGCTCTTTCTGAGTCTGTGATTAGGGTTGACTGGCTGTTACTACATTTCTGCATTTGTGTATTCGCTAATGAGACTTTATGGTCAGAGAAATATGCAAGTTAAGGCTTGTGGCGATGCATCTGAGTCATTCCTGAGCCTTTAAAGACTGCTCCCATCGTGGGAAGTGACTCTATCGTGGATTGCCTAGGCTAGCAGCAAGTCTTTTCTACCTGGTATCCCTCAGCTCTTTGTTTCTTCTCCCTCCTTTCTTCCTTCTTTCAGTGAGCAATGAGCACAGAAAGTAAGAGAACACTGGGCTGGAGTCTGGGAATTTGGAGGCAGTCTCTCAGAAGAACCAAATGTTATGACAGAAGAACCACTTGACACAGTTCCCCCAGAATGCCACATTCTACCTCTTCCTCTCCCCTCCTCCACTTCCATTCTCCCCTCCTCCTTTCTCTTCCATTTCTTTCACCAATGAAATACTTTGGTGCAGTCTGCTCTCAACACTTTGCATGTATTACTTCATAGAATACTGCTTATGATATAGAGCCAATCCTGGCTATTTCCACTCAGAAAATTTTGGTGACATACAGTGGCAGGTGGGGAACAGAACTTGGGATTAGATGATTAACTGGTTCTTTCCACTGTATAAACTGACTATTTAAGAGTTGTGAAAAGTGAATGTTTCCTCGACTCTGTAGATCAATATCTCTTGTCACTAGATGAGAAAACTGTGTAAATAGAGTAAGACATGACTAAATGAGAAACCAGGAGACTTCCTGGTATTTTTCCATCAGAACTGAGGAAGAAGGTGAGTGTCTTCTTTGCTTCCTGTATCCTACATGTCTTGGGGGGGTGTTCCCCCAAATAGAACCAATGTGACCAACAGCACCACCCAGAGCCACGGTATTGCTTTTGTGTAGTTTCTTGGAATCTATATTCATCTTAATATTCTGCTGTTCCCTTCTTAAAATTCTCAGTAGTTTTAACAAGAGACTCTGGATTTTCACTTTGTTATTGGCCTCATAGATTACCTCGCCTGTTCTTCTTAGGTATTTTGGCCATTCCCCTTCTTAGTGTCACTCTCCAGCTGCCTCCCTACTTATTCCCTCCTCTCCTGCCAGCTCTCCTGCAGCCCAGACCGTTCCTTTGATCTGAGACATGGCTGGTTCCTGGGTCCACACCAAACAGCAGAATGATGGTGTCCAGCACCAGATGCGATTACTCAAATCATTTCCTCCTGTGACCAGGACCTGCTTTAATTCTTCCCAGGTACCAGGTGTTACCCCAAATATCTGCGTGTGGAAGGGTTTGGGTGCTCTAGTCTTTTCTCTTTTGCTAAGGCAATTAGGTCATTTAGAATATGAAAAGCTTTGAAACCATGAAAATATTTCATTTGAAGTTGAGAAAGGGCTTTGATGGTTAAAAGGAAAAGCCAGCCACTTCCAGTTTAAACAAAGAGAGGAGACTTCTGTAAGACTGTCATAACTCAGACTCCATTGTCTATCATGTGAGGACCCTAAAGAATCATTCTAGTAAAGAGAATTAATCTCAATAGGTAGAAGCTGCAGAAAGAAAGCTTTGGAATTAGACTAATGAAGAGCTCCCAGTGTTCAGAAATATCTAGAACCAATTCCATGAGAAAATGTAGATTTATAGACTTTGTCTATTATCCATAAGAGAATGTAGACTTTGTCTATTATCCTGGCATCTTGTGTTAGCGGATTACAGTGACTATGGAATATCTGTTATTTTTCTAACCAAATGATTCTATAATTTTCTTTTTGCTGCTCATGTCTAAAATCCGGGTCATTAGCTTTCTTTTTGTATTTCCAAAGGACCAAAAGAAATAGAGAATCCAACTTCTCTTATGTATAAAAAAGCAAGAAGATACTGATCAGTTTCAATTTGTGTCATAAGTCCATGATCTTGGCTAGTGACCTCCAAATGAATGAATGAATGAACGAATGAACCAAAGAAATTCATTGTAGACACAATCTTTTCAAAATTCACACAGATATAGGAGGGAGACATAACCTCCTAGGTTGTGGTTTCCCTAGAATGTAGTCTCCTGCAGTCCTACCTAGCTCTTCTGATCTCATTGCTAAGGAGTTGGTCAATTTCGGGGTTGTCTGTACCCCTCTGTACAGAGTGGAACTAAAAGCATTAGCTACAGAATGGGATGTTTATGAAATGGTCATAGAAATACTCATGACCTTTTAGCATCACAGTGTTCCCAGTGTTTCCTCAGGCAGAAACCACATCCTGGAAACAAGTCCCACACAGGTACATGAAGACACAGCTGGACATGCCTGTGTTTGTTCCCATGCAAGCAGGGAAACAGGCCTGGGTGCTCTGCTTCTGCCTCTAAAACATCAAGTAGATTTATCCAGTTTCTATCTCCTCATAGGGATTTAGTTTCCCCACTTAAAAAATATGCCTATAATATTGGACACATCATATGGTAGGTAACACACACATAAACACACACACACACACACACACACACACACACACACACACACACACACCACTATATCTTATGCCCTTGCATATGAACATCCTGGCAGTAATTCCACCTAAGAAATCTGAGGCTCAGGTAGAAGGTTCTATGTGTATGGTCATAGCCCTCCTTAGTCACCAACACACTGACCCATTGCTCCCAGGGCTCTATCAACTATGAGATCACTCCCAATGAACAGACAATCTTGCCTGGATTTGTCCCTTGGCACCAGATAGAGACAGGAAAGACACACGTTCAGGCTGATAATCTATTCTTTTGATGATGTGAAAAGCTATCGGCAGTCTCAGCATCTTGCTCAGTGTATGACATGGCCTTGTAGGCTATGATAGATTGACTCTAGCTATGAAACTCTAGACTCACAGAGTCTCCTTTATATCCATCGCATCAAGCCGGACTCTTCTCAATATAGCAGCAATTCTAAATACATTGCACGATTCACAAAAACAATGCTCAATGCCATTGGTCCATTTGTCCCTATTTAGATCAGTGGCACTAGCATCCTGCATCCTTCCAACATGCTATAAAATGCCAGAATCATTGCCCCCCATATTCTTTATATATAATCAGTCACCAATCCTGTCTGAAAGGAAATTTCCATCTGGCTTTTTGACATCCCTAAGTGACTGTACTATATAAGGTCTAAACACATCACTCTGAACTCTTTCTCAGAACTTCCTTCCCACAGGCTTTGCAGCATCTCAGAATCTCTACAGCTGTGGGGAGCACAGTAAGCTTCCTTCACCCTTCTTCGGCACAGGCCCTGCAGGGAACATGTCCATCTTCCCCTCTCCTGTCATCTGATGTCCCCTCCTTGTCTATACTATGGGTCTGGCCATGTCCTGGTCTCAGGGACTATATCTTTTCTCTGTTATCTTATTGTTTAGTTGTTTGTTTCTTTTTCCACTTCTTAAAAGTTATCATTACTGTGTATGTGTGTACATGCATGTGTGTGTATGCGTGCATGCACAATAGGGTTACAAGCACAAGTCCTACCCCTGCCACTGAGCCTGTGCCTCAATGCATGTGTGGAGGATAATTTTGTGGAGTCGGTGCTCTTTTCTGCCTTTATGTGGGTTGGGGATGAAACCCAGGCTACCAGTGCCTTTACCCACCAAACCATCTTGATGGCTCTCACTTGTTTCATTTTTTTAAATTTATTTTTTACAGTCCAAACCCAGTTCACCCTCCCTTCTTTCCTCCCACTCTGCCCTCCCATCTGCTCCACAGAGAGGGTAAGGCCTCCCCTAGGAAGTCTACTAAGTCTGTCCCATCATCTAGTTGAGGCAGAACCAAGGCACCTGTCCACCCCCACACCTCTTTGTCTAGGCTGGGCAAGGTATCTCTTCTTAAATGCAAATGATGCACTCCCGTTTTAAGAAAGCCTCCCATTGCTCATGTTTTGCTTGAACTCCTTATATCCAAACTGCTTATTCTCTCCCTCCTGCTGACCCCTCAATCCATTAGATTCTGACATTTGACTCAACTTATTCCTTGGTTTCCACAGCTCCACCTGAAATCTAAAACCCAATCACTCCCAAGACAATTTAAATTTGGATTCTCAAAAGTACTTGACACTGTCAATGGCCTTATGTCTCCAAAGACTCTCTTCCTTAAACCAAGAATTTATTAGCTTTTCTTGTCTCTCCAGGGATTTCTGATTCCCCTGCAGACTTATCTTCCTATGGGTTCCTCCATGCTTTCCATGTAAGTTTTACTGCTCTTAATGAGCTATGCTATGTTGTACTTACAGACAACCCTTACAATCTCAGTAACACAGATTTACTTTTTGTTGGTTTATGCTCCATGCCAAGCCCAAGGGAATAGCAGGTCTGCTCTGAGAACCTCAGACATGAGTAAGGTTGAACACTAATGAAAGAAATCCCAATTTCCCCCTCAGATTTCAGAATGGTCTTGGTGACCTGTCTGCATAAAAGTGTCTAGATCAGTTACCCTGTGTTTGTCCCACCATTGTGGGGGGAGGAGGTAGTTGAGAGCTGGAGGTCATTTGCTTATTCGCTATTCACTTAAGATGAATTGAGGCTGAGTGAATCTATGTTTAATTAGCTGTGCTTAAGGACATCTGCTCAGAAACACTTACACCTAAATTTGACACTGATGACAAGATTCTGGACCTTACTTTGAGGAGCTTTGGAGAAGCATGAATGTTTTTTTGCATGTGTAAGGGACAGGAACCAGAAAAGGGTTGAGGTCAGACCCACTGCTAGCCTTTGAGGCAGCTTTGAGTGATCTCAGCCTGTGGTATTCACATCCCTGTATAGATTCCTCCCATACTGAACAAAGCAGGCCTGGATCACCAGAAGCTATTTTGAATATGACAGAATACAACTTTTGAGGCTATGTCATGAAAGACAAATCAACTTCTGTCTTGCTAACCCTCAGTGGCAATGTTCACCCTGGAGAAACCACATGTATTCTCAGATGAACATCGGGTTATTGTAGAGAGAGTTCCACATGGTGCAGAATTGAGACCTCCTGCCAACAGCCAGGCAAGTCCTTCCTGTTGGAAGAATATCCCACAGCCCTGGTCAAGCATTCAGAGAGGCAGCCCTTGTTGACTCTCTGAAAAGTCCTGAGTCATAGCCTCCAGATAAGCTGTTCCTGGATTCCTGACCCCCAACACAGAGATGCATGTTTGTTGTTAAGCTTTGTTATCTCCATGTTTGCCAAGTCATGAACAATCATACCTGAATCATTGCAGCTACTTTCCCCTTTCTCCAAATCCACTTTCTTCACAGGGACCCAGATGAACCCAAGAAACATAAACCTGCTTAGAATTAATCATAGGTTTCCCATTATTAGGACAAAGCCCACAAGGTCCATCCAGACCTGAGCAATATGACCTCTGCTGACCTTTCTAAATTTTCTCTCATGGCTCTTTCAATTCAAAGTACAGACCAACCACCAAGATTTCTTTCATTTTGCAGAGTGCCTTTGTCCTGTTTCTCAGTTTGACCTATCATACAGGCTTCTTTCTTCACAGAACACTCCTCTGATCTTTTTTCCTCAATCTATTATTCATTTCCCTTTGACCCTGACATCTGTAAGAAATCCATTCTGATCTTCCCTGCCCATGATTGCAGGTGGCCCCTTTTAGTGCTCTGTGTCAATTCATTCCCTGATTAGAGTAGTTATTTTTCCCCATCATTGTGATGCAAAATACCTGATATAAACAACTTGTAGCATAGGAAAGATTTATTTTAACCAGTTTCAATATGGTGAAGACACTTTTGTGTGTAGTGAGGGGAACATGTAGATACTGTGTCATCATACAACAGTAGATAGAAAGTAGAGAGCTACAGGTAACTGGAGGTAGCCATAACCTTCAAGGGCCAACCCCTAATGATCCATCCTAACTAGCTTGACCTCATATCCCAAAGGTTCCACAACCTCTAAAGATAGTGTCACCAGGGGAGGACCCAGTGTTCAAACACGATCCTGTGGAGGGCATTTCAGAAACAGACCATAAATTATCTCTACCACAGCACTAAGCATCCTGTGATATTATTAGCATGGTATTGACAGTGGCACTATTAATAACTTCTTATAATTGAAGTTCTTTGGACCCCCTGGTGAATGTGGTATGAAGTTATTTCTTGTATGTAGGATTTCTACACCTTAGCTCTGGATTGTCCTTTGATTCCCAGACTTACCTGTGTTTACTTAGTGTAACCTGGAAGCAATGAAAAGCGAACCTCAGTCAACAATGCCAAAGATTGCTCTTCTTCACCCTAGCACCCATTTCTTCACCCTAGTACCCCATTTCTGACCTGACAATGTGACTTAGAGTCCCAGTGGGTTTGAGCCTTCTGTGACCATAGGAATTCTCAGGGCATGAACACACCCTTTAGTTAACTTTCTCCCCTTTCCAGCTGCCTTAGTGCTTCATACATCCTTCTCAAACAAACTACTTTCTAGTCCCTTCTCTGAGGGTCTGACTCTACAAAGTCACATGCCCAGGTCATGCTAACCTGGGTTAGCATTTGCTATGAGCTGATTGCCGGGCCAAGCTCTTTATTTGATTGTTTTAGTAACACAATAAGATAGGTACTTATCCATAAAATTGAGGTAGCAACGCTTACTCATAGGATTGCTATGAGGATTAACTGGGATAATAAGGGTAAAGAGCGTAACATGTGTTAAGCCTGGAAGAGGGGAAGATCATGAAGAGCTCAGTGATACAGTATTGGTTTATATGACCAGCCAACTGCTAATTTGCCCAAGAGTTCTGATAGATTCTAGAGAGTCCAGTCACCATTCAATATGGTTATATCAGTTATAATCTATGAGCTATTTTCACAGCAGGCTGTATGATGTGTAAGAACAAGAACTATAACTATTACATTCAGCTTTATCCTCAAAATCTAACATTCGGTTCATGGAAAGAAACTTGTATTGAAAAACATCTATCCTTTGGCTCCTGCTTTGTATTCAAGTTGTATTACTCATCCTTACAATAAGTTGTTCTGTGATGCATTAAAATAAACCTAAAAACCCTATCTGAAAACAATATGCTTTCCCCACTGCTCAGGTACATGCTTGTTTTGAAGACAGAAATACCTGGCTTTAATCCAGTAGTTCAGTTCCCTGAGATTAGAATAAGAAATACTTGGTACCTCTGAGCTCTATTTTTCCCCTATAAAAGAAGCCAATATTACATTCCCTATCACATTATTGTCTATTGCACAGTAAAATATCTTGAAGATGAAAAGCTAAAGGCAGCACACACAATTTCACATTCTGAATTCAAATAGTTTATCTGCTTGGTTCTAGCTGAGGGCTGGGCTAAGCATTGTAGTCGAGTCATCTCCTTGGGTTGCATTCATCAGAAGGTCTGACTGGGGCTGAGGATTCCCTTCTAAGCTGCTCATGTCATTGCTGGTAATGACTCTCAGCTCCTTCCCAAGCAAGTCTTCCACAGAATGGCCATTATCTTTTCTGAAGGAAAAGGAGGAGGACAGGGAGAGAGAGACACCTAAAATGGAAGCCATACATGTGATGTAACCTAGTTTTAGAAGAGACATGTGATCACTTTGACCAAATTTGATTAATCAGGTAGACTAGTGGTTGTCAACCTTCCTGATGCTGATACACTTTAATGCAGTTCCTCATGCTGTGGTGATCCCAACCGTACAATTATTTTTGTTGCCACTTCATAACTGTAATTTTGCTACTTAAGAAACATAATATAAATATCTGATATGTAACTTTTGTGGGGTTTGGGACCCACAGGTTGAGAACTAATGAGGTAGACCAACTCTAGTGCAGGAAGAAGGGACCTCAAAAGGATGTCAACAACAGTGGACAAGCTCATGGGTGAGTGTCTTGGAGACTGAATGTACTACCTTACAAACTGAGCTACAACCAAGGTTTTATGTGCCTAGCACCCAGTTCTTTCTCAGATGTGTTAACTCTGTTTTATGGGCTCAAGACTGGATACCCAAGTTTTGGAACCTGGAGAACATAGTGCACCAGCCAAAATTTAACAATCATTCCAGGACAATTGTCACCAAATAAATCTGGCTATTGAAATTCATATCCTGCCGAGGACTAAGCCAGGCGATACTGGGGATAGCCACCTTCAAAATGCCTCACTTTATTTTCCTGTTTTAATAATATGTTACTGTGTGTTTTATTAATCTAAACAACTCTCTGGCATATATACTTTCTGAGTGAGACCAATAAATTTTACAAAGATATAATTTGTCCAAGGGCACAAAACTACTGGTGATAAAATCAGTACTCAAACATGGAACTCAAGACTCTAAAACCCATTCTTTTTTAATTATCTTCAGCTACAGAGTGGCAAGTTATTCATGTTATTAAGTAAAATAATACAAGTATTCTTACTATTGTCTTTTGGGGTAACCTCTATCATGAATATCAGTTTTCTTAGAGTTCTCCTGTTGCTGTGTGTGTGTATGTGGGTTTATATGTGGATACAAGTATGCATGGGTACATTTGCCATTATATACACACATAGAGGCCAGAGGTCAAAAAGGATCCTTCCTCTAGTGCTCTCCACCTCATTTGTTGTTGTATTGTGAGATAGGGTTTTACTAGCCAGCCTTGAACTTAGTATGTACACAAGACTAGCCTAGAACTTGTTTTTGAAGTAAGGTATCTCACTGAATCTAGTGCTCACTGATTTGCTAGACTACCTAATTAAGAGAACTCCAGGATCTGCCTGTCTCTATGATGGGTTCCTGGCCCTTTAACATTTGGACTGGGGATTCAAACGCAAGTCCTCAAGTGTGTATAGTAGACTCTTTACCCAATAAGCTATCCCCTTCTCGTGGTTCTCTTGCAATTAACTATTAACCAAACAGCATGCCACATCATAGAGTATGTCTGATTATCACAGAGGCACAAGACCCTAGTGTGGTGATGGGAAATTATTTGAATTTTAAAGCATGGCAGGCCACACTGGTCTATATTGCCTGATCCCATTTACCAAGAGGATTAGATGAATGGGTTATATCACTGAGAAAACAGGTTCCTTAATGTCTATTATGTATGGTAGGCAGGACCTGTACAGGTAAGTACACAGGATTCAGGCTAACAAAGAACTAAAAACAAAACAAAACAAAAAACAAAAACCACTAAACTCCGAGAATCCATAGTAACAGAACCGGCTCTCATTCTACGCACTGGGCCATCTATGTTCACTATGATGAGAGCTTTGATGTTGCTATTTGGGGAGGGGCCACCACTCAGCCTCCTAAGTGAAGGGCAAAAGAGGCAAGTCCATTGATGCCCAGAAGCCTAGCTAGGCCAGGGAAGTTAAAATACCTGCACCATCACAGCTAGTTTCTGCCATGCGCTGACTCATTGTCATCACGGCTGTCACCTACAACCTACTGTAGTGGTACAGGAGGGGCAACCCTTATCCCCATGTGACAGATGAGGACACTGTGACTCAGAGAGGTGAACAATGTGGCCAAAGTCTAACAGCTTAAAGTAACCACAGAGTACTGATTTCTAAGCTATTAATTAACTTTCTAACCCTTTGCCCTCAAGGAGCAGCCTTCTGAGTTTAGAAGCCATTCCTAAGTCTCTGACAGACACTCACTTGAGGGTGCTCTGTGGAGCCATCCTCTGTAGTCTGTACTTAAGTTTGCCCTCCTCCCTCTTAAGCTCCCCAGAGTTACAACTCTTCCATGGCAGCTGAAAGGGGTCTGGCAATCCTGAAAGAATGGGTTGTGTCAGAGCCTTGGGGACAATGTGCAGGAACTGACTCAAGGAAGAGAGGGGTGAAAATGGGCTTGTGGCAGCCAGCTGCCCCCCCAAATTCCCCCCAAATTCCCATCTGTTGAACATGTTCTTTAGATATGTTCTCAAAGAATCTAAAGGCGATCTTTGCTAGAGGGAGGTGCTTTGTGTCCTGGAAGCAATGAAGGAGGGTGACCTACCCTGTGGATAAGTCACTTCCTACCTTGGCACACCAAGAGGATGCCCACAGAGGACTGGGTTTCCAGATCTTCCTTAAAATACCTTCCTAGGCTCAGGCATGACTATCTTGGATATCTTGAATTTGCAAGCCCAAATAAATAGCGGGGAATTAACTAGTGCTAAACAAAGTCAGTGTTTACAATATGCAAAACAGAATTCTAGAGGGGACAGGAATTTAAAATATAAACCACATTTTCAGGGAACCGTGGATATTGGTAAGATGAGATGCAAGTAAAAGGTAAAATAAAACCCTCAAGCGGTCATTTTAATAATAATGAGTGTGATACTTAAAAGACACAAGGTGTGGGGCAAAGCTGCTGGAGGAAAAAAAAATGTGGCTGAACACAGCAGAAGGAACATTCAGTGGGCTCGAAGACTGAATTCTTTCCTGCAGGCATAATTAAGGAAGGAGGAAAAATATAAAGGAAATAAGGACTGCGGAGGAAACAGAACTGCCTGAGTTGGCTAGCAGTAGTTCAGAGTGACTTTCTTCCACCCCAGCAGGCCCTCACTGTTCACATCTTTGTGGGTTACAGTGCACTGGGCCCCGTGGTTTGGAACCACAGTCTCAACTCTGAAATTTGAATGCATTTGTTTCTACAAGTGGATCCCAATGTCGAATTTGGTTTATAGTTCAGGTTTGCCCTTCCTTTGTCATGGGTTGCTTGGCTCTGGAGCCTTTGTGGAATGAACAGCGCTGTTCAGTTTCCATTTCTCTGACTTGCATTTCCCCAGTTGCCTTTAACCCATATTCTTCCGGTCACTTCCCTGATGGTTTTGATTCTGCCCTTCCACCCCTCACCCACTTCTCAAGGTCTCTGGATAAAAGAAGAGGGAAAGAAAACAAGACACATGGAAAAGTGGACTCCATCAGAAGTTGACTGTAAGCTCTCTAGATTAGGCAATGCTTAGAGTCAAGCTTTTCCCTCTGTTTATCTTCTTGAGCTCTTTCTCCCCCTAACCTGGAATCTTTGAACATGGGTGGATACAGCATTACACCAGCTGGTCCCTCTCAGCTCTTCCTTCAGTCTTAGGAATCCAGCAACTCTTGCCTTTCTATCTACCACCAGTTTCCTTCTCCACCTCAAGATAATACCACTAAACATGTTAATAGACCCATTACACTTACCACATCTTACACACTCCCCATGCTGGCTTCTTCCTTCCACAGAATCCACAACTGAGCCATCATAAACGGACAGTCACTCTTCTAACAATTGGGGAAAGTCCATGGATGTCAAAGCAAACATACCCTGTTGGCTGGGTCCCACAGCTCTTGTTATCTCAGTCTTTAGACTTTTTGGAATAGGCTAACTCAAGCCTAATAGCAGCTGAAGTTGGGGAGACTCATGTCAAAGCTTTCAAAACAGTCCCATTGATTACTGTCACTGTCTTGAGTGGAAAATAGCTTAGCTCTGAAACAGTTTCCTCCAAAGAACCCTCTTCTCAAAATCAGCCCTGTCTTTATTCTTGAGGTTGAGAGTCAACTGACAGATTATAGCTTATGCTTTCCATGGCTGATTCCAAATGCCACATAGCACTGGCTGAGTTCTGGATCTTCTCTGTCTCAGTTTCATTGTTTGTAAAATGTGAGTGATAGAAGGTATTAGCCATTCTGTTAGTATACAGATTAAATAAGATGATATATGGAGAGCATTTGTAAATATTCTGAGGGTCCCAGCTGTTGCTCTTCTGATATAAAGTCCCCGTGTAAACAGTGAATGCTATCATTAAAGCAGAATGACCCATAGGTTCCGAATTATGATTAGGGGGGTCAGAGTTTACAAATTTCCCTGAATCCATGAGCTTAAGTGTACATAAATATGGATCAGCTTGAAGCAAAGACCTAGATAATGTTATTATTATCTCCACATAATTTGCTGAAAAATCACAAATGGTTGTCAAAGTTGCAGATTGCAATGACAACATGTCTAAAGAAGATGCTATGGAGGTTCCATCCTCATCTTCTTTGTTTATCTTTCTGGCTACTGAGAATGACAATGGCTGGGGCTTGGTATGTTCTCCCTTCCTTTTGAAACTAATACCTAACAAGTCCATAAGTTCTTGTTATATCTTTTCATCTTGATAATTTAATTTTGGCTTTAAGATTTCCCTCTTTACTTAAATCTGACACTGTCTTTTCCTTGTCTCCAGTGGAAGTTTAGAAATGAAGTAAAGGCAGAATTGGAAGCTTGAGTAACACATAAAAAGAAACCCAAAGAAGACAAGGGATGCAAGAGTTAAGGCTTGGAGGTGCAAGTGTTTCTTGGTAAAGGTATGTACATTTAAGTTATTCAGACAGACTCAAGAACACTACAAAGCAAAGAGAGATGGACAACACTGTTGTGAGCCATAAAGACAGCTGATTTGTGGGGATGTAGGATGAGAGAATGATGAAAGGTAGTCCTGTGAAGGCATGAGAGTCAATGAAGCCTCTTAAGGAACCCATGTTTTGTCATTGGTTCACTTTTGGGGCACCTTCTTTTCAAGTGTGGAGGTAGGATGACCTAGTGGGAGGAGTGTTTCAGGAAGGTCATGGTCTGCCAATGGTTTGTCTTACAGAGAGAGCACATTCAGTGTCATCCACCTGTCTGTAACTGTCAGTACTCCCAGATGTTACAGTGCAATGGATGCCAACCATCCACTATGCTGTCTATGACTGAGGAATACCTTTAGAAATCAGATCTGTGAGAAGAAGTCTTTGTGGTGTGTGGACATGTGAAGGCTGCAGAGTCACTGGGGGTGACAGGAAGGATGGATGAGATGTCTGACCCAGTGAATATTAGAGAATGAAAACATACGAATCTATGGGATTTGCCTGAGTGAAGATGAGATTAGTGCTGTGCAGAAATGACCTAAAGAGATTAGGAACATCTACTGGATGGCATTCCCCTACATATGGAATTGGGGTGGGGGGATGGGAGGGGAGGGTGGTTAGGGTGCATGTGAGAGGGCAGAGAGGGTAAAAGGGAGGGAAGGAGGGAGGGAGGGCTAGAGAGGAGGGAGGGAGAGGGAACTGGGATCGACATGTAAAATAATAAATTAAATTTAAAAAAAAATGTTTTGACTCCAAAATTTAAGTTCAAGGACAAGTTACTGGGGAAAAGGATTTCTATTTTTGTTTCCACAGAAAATGAAAAGATGTGGATTCCTTCCAGACTAATGTGGGTTGATCACGCCAGACCACCTGAAACAGAGTACGAGGTGATCCTACATTCAAAACAGCTGGACAAAGCAGCCTGACAGACTACAGCCAGGATTTCTGCATCTTCTTAGAATCCCCCATGACAGTGCCCCTTACCAGCAGGAAGTAGTTTGGAAAGTACGACGCCCAAATTCCCAAATATTGTCTATAAATGTTTGTTTTCATTTAAATGGACTTTGTTATATAAAATAAATTTAAAAAAATTAAAAAAAAAGAAAAAAATGAGAGAGAGAGAGAGAGAGAGAGAGAGAGAGAGAGAGAGAGAGAGAGATTAGGAACAGTGAAAGTGTGGGGACGAAGGAAGCAGGTGCTATCCTGGACCTTTGTGGGAGGAACTGAAACGCTATTTGGTCAGTCTGCTTGTTGGTTTTGTTTGTTTGCTTTTGATCTGACTTCTCTCTTGATCCTCTGGTATCTGTTCCTTTACAGAAAGGAGTGCTGTCGCTGAGGGAATAAACCTTCTCCTGCCTGGAACCATCTGTTCTTGGTTCAAAGACATAGCTCCAGTTTAGCCTCTTTGGTTCCTTTGACAGAAGTTATACCTGCTAGAAAGAGTTTGCTTAAAGCCTGGAGAGAAAACTCAACCTTCACTTCCTACAGTTCTTCTTAATTTCTTCCTATTGCCTAAGGCTCACAAAAAACAAACAAACAAAACAAAACAAAAACAAACAAACAAACAAAAACCCTACCACAGAGCTGAGAGGTGGTGGTACACACCTTGAGTCCCAACATTTGGGAGGCAAAGGCAGGCAGATCTTTGTGAGTTCGAGTCCAGCCTGGTCTACAGAGTGAGTTTCAGGATGACCAGGACTACACAGAGAAATCTTGTCTCAATAAAATAAACTACAATAACTTGGCACAGGTCTGAAGTTAAAAAATTACTTGTTTTTACATTAATTCTGTGTTTTGTTTCCAGGTTCAGAAATAAGTACAACTAAGACCTGATCTTAAGGATTATAATTGAATTCTGTGGTCTCTAGAGTAAAGGACTTACCAGAAAGCATTTCATCACCATGGAATCATAGCTGTGGCTCCAGGTCATTAGGGATAATAAATCAGTGTGGCTGGATGGTAGCCTCAGAGACAGAATTCCAAGAGAACTGACAGGATTATCAGAAAAGCTCCTAATGACTGGTATCTCAGGCAGAATCTTAATTACCTCAGAATTCACAGGAAACACCTGATAGCTCTACAGGCAATTTGATTAGAAACCACACTTTTATATCTCTCCCCATGAATCACTGATAGCCCATTAGGGAGCCAAGTCTATGCGCAAAATCTCATACACACAATAAATCTCCACATGGAAGGAAAACATGTTTTTAAAACTTTCATCTTTAATTTCTATCCTGAAAAAAAAAAAAAGGCTTTTCTTTTCCTTCACAAGAACATTACAGCCTAAGACTATGTTAAGTTAAAATATGTTCTAGTTCATCTTATCATTTATGAATCACTACAGCCAAATGTTGTTTATCCCATGCTATATATATGATACGATATGATGTGATTCCACATCATAAGGAGCCAACCTTTTTTCATCATGTGTCTATTTGATGGCAAATAGACAACGAGCCCCAGGAACAGCTATGGGACAAATACTTTGTTGTATACTCATGCAAAGACAAAGGTGAACAAAAATGAATATAACATCTTGCTTTCTTCAGCTTGTAACTTTTTAGTGCAGATGTAGTGAATCAAAAGATTACTCAAATAAATGTAGAGGAACAGATTTAGGAAACCTGGCTCTCTGAGAAACAACTACTGGACTTAGGGCTGGAAGAAGAATCAGGATGGCTTAGTGTGTTCCTTAGTTTTTGTCTACTGGAAACAAACTATAGTCATTTGGGAAGACAGAACTACATGGCCTGTTGGCATGTCTGTGGGGACATTTTCTTGACTAATGATTGATATAAGAGGGCCAAGCCTGCTTTGGACGGTGCCATTCCTGAGCAGGTGGTCCTGAGCTGCCAAGAAAAGCAGGCTGAGTCAGTAGGGGTCATCTGCCTGTCATCCCTGCTCCAGTTCTTGCCTTTAGCTCCTGCTCTGACTTCCCTTGATGAAGGACTATAACCTGTAAGCTAAAATAAACCCTTCCCTTCCCAAGTTGATTTTGGTCAGTGTTTTATCACAACAACAAAAAGCAAAGTAGGGCTTTAGTGAAAGGAGGCTGAGGAAAAGAATGGATGGTAGGGAATGAAGATAGAAATTCAACTTTAGGTGTACAGGGAGATGGCACAATGGTCCTGGATCAGGAAGGAAGTCAAAGATAGTTGTGGTGGTTGGAGAACAAAGGGAAGTATATGTTACCACGTAGAACAGAAGCTGAAATGACTATGTTGACTGTGTAGCTAGACGATGGAGGTACACAGTCACTGTCAACAGTGAAACAGATAGAATCATCTAGAAGGGAGTACAACTGGATGGTAAGAATTGGGAGAGTGTGGGATGTGCAGATGAGTGATAGCTTTTGGGTGTTAGAGTACTAGGAAAACATCCAGATAGGGATGTGGGAATTGTGATTTAAAGCACTGTAGACAAAAATGCAGAGCAAAGTGAAAGAACATGCTACGGACAATGTTGGGGACAATCCCGTGAGTTCAGTTGCAGAAGATGAGCCAGGGGAGGCCACACAATGAGTAGCCTTGAAGGTTGGGCAGTGGTGTTTCTACTGCAGGTGGTCAAGAAACAATGTGGGCATCAGTTTGGAAGTACTGAGGCTGTGTTGAGCTGGAGTGGACCTGCCTGATCCACATAGTCTTCTGTTCAGGTCATGGACATCTCAAGGGTTACAGCTGCAAGCTAAGCTACCTTCTTCTCCCTTGAGACTGGGTCTCAGGAGAATGAATGGATGAGTAGATTATGTTCAGAAAGGAAGAGAGTGCAAGCATGTGTGCCTGTGTGCATTTATCAAGCACCCAGAGAGGGAAGGAAGCCTAAGAAATGGCTTCCAGGTATGGAGTAGTCTCTTTAAAATCTCCTCAGTGGCCTAGAGAATAGAGCACAGGTCTATTTCTGTGTTAGTAACTTTTCTCAGAGCCTTGAGCAAATAACTGACAAAAGGAGCTCAAAGGATGAAGGGAGAAGGAGTGGTGGCAGTATCCAATGCCATGAGGTGAATGGTGACACTGTGTCCACAATCAAGAAGCAGCCAGCAAGGAATGTTACTGATCAGCTTGCTTTCTCCTTTTAATACGGCCTAAGACCCTAGCCCCATGAAATACCGCCACCACACACATTCCACCTCAACTGACCCTATCTAGGAACTCCCCATAGACATTTCCAGAAGGCTGTCTCCTTGGTTATTCTAGATCTGTTAAATTGACAATCAGTTCTAACTACCACAATACTCATTATCCTCACTTATACTGTTCTTCCCATGCATTCATTTGTTACAATAGTCACAGCAAATCACTCGCTGTCTTACACATCTTTCTCTGTTTGGGTTGGCATCTATCAGGAGTCATCTGGGTCTAGCTATTCAAATCCTTGTAAGCACAACTTGGAATGTTCCTTCCAGGAAACTTCCAGATCTCCAATTGGGAAGAATCCATTTCCCTTTGAGCTAACATAATAATAGCTGCACTTCATTTTGCCTTGTATATGGGAGGGGGACAATGTCAGACAGACAGATCCCAAAACAAGGTTAGCAGATATTCAGAACATATTTTTAAGTGAATGAATATGAAAATAAGTTAGCAAATATTGCTGCATTTATGTTCGTCTTTTCTTCCTTTTTAGAATAACGTCTCTTCCTTGAAGCCTTCAGAACCCAAAGAGACACACACTGAATTCCCAGTTCATTTCCAACCAAGATCAATTTTTCTCACCTCATTGACTGCCTCTCCATTGCAGATTGGATAATGTCACTGGAGATAGGTGTTTGGAAATCTATGAGGCCTATCTGCTCCTTTCATTTGGCTACTGGAAGCTCTCTTGAATTGAGTGACAGTCAAAAATGAAAAATACTTCCAACCAAAGGAGAATTCATCTGAACAATAACAAGTTTTGCCTCACCCTCAATGCTACCTGCACTATTTAGGGAGAATTGCCTGCTCTGGAAGATGTCAAAAAAAAAAAAAAAAACATAGAAAATATTGTAAGAAAGCTATAAACCCTTCTCTTTGAGAGAAGTGAAAAGGATACAGGAACCATTGCCCTGCTAGCCAGTTGCAGCTCTGCCCAGTCCTGGAATCCTGGGAAATACAGAATGGAGACCAACACACCAGACTGTAGACTTGGCCACTATTTTTCTCTGGGGGCAGCAGTGATGCCTCCTCCCATAGGGAAGGACCAAGGGCTAAACTGCTTCCCTCTAGTCAAGTGGAAGGCTGCTCTCTCATGAGTTTGACTTCTGGAGGAACAACTTTGATAAAATGTATACAACTGGAACATGGGGGTTGTTAAAGGTGTGCAACAAGCCCATTTCCAGAATTGGTTTTCACACACACACACACACACACACACACACACACTCACTCTCTCTCTCTCTCTCTCTCTCTCTCTCTCATTTAACTAATGGACAGCATCAGGAGGAAGATAGGGAAGATGGAACAGAACAGAGGTGGTAGTAGGATGCAGATGATAGAACGTCTAAAATAGCAGTCCTGTCTTTCACCTGAGAAGTCCTATCCCCACATTGCCAGGATGGAACTAACATTGCCTACACTGACATATTGATTTTTTTGACAAAAAAATTAATATAAATGTTAAGAATACCATATAAATATGACTGTATTAATAATACATAATGTTGTTATATTCTCAGACATCTGTAATTTCATTACAAGAAGTAATTTTGTTTTAAAAATAGTATATAACAAAAATGGGCATAGTGGTGAGGCCTATAACTTCTGCATATGGAAAGTTGAGGCAGGAGAATTGTAAGATCAATCCTATCCATGTGTATGTAGTAAGACATTGTCTTACACTCCTCCCAAATAGTATATAAAATTGTATACATGATACTGACAATACATAGATTTCAATGTGCTACTAATAATATTTATTGCCACAATTATTAAAGTATGAATTTATTAATATTCATAATAATTTATTATCTCTATAGCCATGGAGTTTCCAGGAAACAGTGAAAACATTTCATTCATTTCTAAGCTTCAGTCCCAAGAACACCTGACCACTTTCTCTCTTATACTTTTTAAGCATCTCTTTTATTTTTCAGCAGATATGGTTTAAATATTCTATCCTCATATAACCTGCAACACAGCCTTCAGAGCGGTGACAATGCTGTATTTATATCTGTGTCCTCAAAAGTCCTGTACTCAGAAAGGGCTCTGAAGAATTTGCTTGGATCCAATCAAGCTGGAAGGTGAGAATAAAGGAAATAAAATATCTACTGTGAATGATCGGGCACATGCAGGTGTAACTGAAGTGATGGGTTAAAGAAAGGGACCTGTTGGACTCAATAAAAAGACCTCCAACAGGTATGAATTCAGCCATCTTCAAGGGAATGGAGTTTTCTCCCAAGAAAAGTGCCAAGACTGGGAGTAGAAGTTCTGGCAGAAGAGATTTAGCATGGAACCATCAATTTAAAGGGAGAGACAGTTGCATTGAGAATCTGATCAGAAATGTTCCAGAAATAGAGTGTAGCATTTCTTTTCTTTTTCTCCCCCACCCCAATAAATACAGGTTTAGTCATGGAACCTCTAGATCGATGGTTCTCAACTTTCCTAATGCTAAAGACTTTTAATACAGTTCCTAATGTTGTGGTGACCCCCTCCCTCCTCCAGGGATAAAATAATTTTTGTTGCTACTTCATAGCTGTAGTTTTGCTACTTCTATGAATTGTAAATACATAGTTTTTGGAGATAGAAGATTGTCAAAGGGGTCATGCCCCACAGCTTGAGAACCACTGCTCGGTATCATTCCACATTCTCAGTTGATGCAGGTCAACACAGCAGAGAAAGCATGAGGGTGTAGAGAGAGGCAAAGTATTTCCCCTGACCTAAAATGACTCCTAAGATCACCTTTCCCTCTTGCTTAAAAACACAGGACATTTACTCTAACCTCTTTAGATATGGATTACTGTGGCTTAAAATCAAGAACGTCTGGGCTAATGAAGGCAGCTGCCATTGATTTCGTCAGTGAATTGTTTTTAAAGGGGATTTTGGTTTCTTGAATGAAACATAAAGGACAATGATTGATCTAAAGTAAGAAAGGCCTATTGAATATCTCTTAATTTTTCCTTCACTTTAAAAGAATACTTTCCGGGTTGGTAATTCCCTAGGGTGTCTGAGAAAAGTTGGTATTTTTCCTACTCAGTGGTTTAAAAGTCAAACCTTCTAAAGCAGAGAAGTTTTTAATCATCTGGGTTAGTTGTTCTCAATCAACATGGAGCAAGAGAGCATCTGCAGAGGAAGAAACATCATTCCTCTTATTCTAGGTGAAGAAAGGAGCCAGTGAGTACACATGCTAGACAGCCTTTTTCTCCCACCATAGTACTGCTTCACTGGTAAGTGTATCTGCATTATTATTTCTCATCACTGGAGAGATTACATTGGTTGTGGCTAGTCATCTGTTTTGACTCTGAACATCAATAATAATCAATAGCGATGTCCACCTTCTAGTGGTATAATGATAACAATAGCTATGATAACAACATGAGTATATGAACATTTCATGAAGAGAATTGTAGTGTTTTTTTAGCAGATTTCTATGGCTGTTTCTAAGTTTTGTGTGTCAGCAAATATGAGGCGCAAACTCGTGAAAAGAGTTCACTAAGCCAAGTCTCTGATAATTATATTTCTCTGTTTGTTTATCCATATTTCCTGTAAAAGTACAGCCAGACTCACATTATTTGATCTACCAGAAGTGGAAACCTAGGGAAATGTGTATTAGACAGGCACTTGGTCAAAGGCTGGCTCACTGAAAACATTTTCCAGAACTTTTAAGTACCTTGCTTTTGGCTGTGAATTCATTAGCAATTTTGATTTGTTTGCAAAGAGAATTAGCAAATGGTCCTGGTCACTGAAGTTGAGAAATACAGTGGCCAGCAAAATGGCAAAGACAGTTCTTGTAAGCCATACCATTTCCAGTATGTACCAGAAAGCAATCAGAGTCAGCTCACTCTAGAGATACCAACACACTCACCTTTATTATTGCACATCCTCTTGACAGCCTAGTTACAGGGGCAGTGAGGGTAAACATCAGCAGATGAGTGGATAATGAAAATATAGATATCCAGTGGAGCTCTACTCCACCACAAAGAAGAGTCAAACTCTGTCATTTGCAAGAAAGTGGATAGAAATATAGATTCTAGGTGAAATAAATCGACCTCAGAGTAAAAAGTGTCACCTTTTCTTTTCTCTCATTTTA
The DNA here is from genome assembly GCF_943737965.1 of Phodopus roborovskii. Classification (NCBI taxonomy): domain Eukaryota; kingdom Metazoa; phylum Chordata; class Mammalia; order Rodentia; family Cricetidae; genus Phodopus; species Phodopus roborovskii. The sequence goes on from NW_026126444.1 coordinate 882,529, forward strand.
AATCTAGAGAGATAACAGGGACATAAAAGCAAACTCATTAAGAGTATCAGGAATATGGAAAGGGAAAGTATGAGAGGAGAGGAGAAAACCAGGAAAGGATGCTTATGATTACAGTATGCAGGTATGGAAATGTCACAAAGGAATCTCCCTCTGTATAATTAATATATACTAGTAAAACAGTAAAGTCACTCTAAAAGGTAGCATTGATTGAGCAAATGCTCTATTCCAGACATTGCAAGACTTTTGTAAATCCTTTCAAATTTCTATTCAAATTATGTCCATTTTGTAGATAAGACCATTGAGGCTGAGGAAAGTGAACTGTCCAAGGCATCATCTATGTCTTATAGAGCCACAACTTAAAGTGTCAAGTCCATGCTTTTCATTTCTATCCAAATCCCTCACTTGTACTCATTGCATCCATGTAATTAGCCTTTCCTGTAATGGATTCTCACTGTTTATTCAAAGTTTGCCCCCGCTACCAGTTTCCAAACTCTTTGCTTTGCTAATTTGTTTGTATATTGCATGTTGCTTGACCATCTATGGACTCAAAATAGACATTTCTGTCTACATAATGGAATGAATGTTTGGATGATAAATGGATGCATAAATGAATGATAAAATGAAAACATCTACAGTAAGTAGATACTTCTTCCCCTAGATTCTTATGTGCTCATTTTCATAACCTTTTTCTGATTTCCATTCTCTCGGCCTTTGGACACAACCCAGAGTGAATACCAAACTCTGCTCAAAAAAAAAAAAATGCTCATTATAGAGACAATGCAGGAGTACCATCGCCCTGCCATACTTATGTCAGGTCTAAAAGAAACTTTGGACAAAAGGCTAACTGCGTTGTCTTTTAGCATACCAAAGCTCATGCTGGCCTGCAGACTCAGAACTACAAAGACCTGTTACAGAGTCCATGCTGGCATTCTGGCTCTCCTTACTCTGCCCCCTACCATAAACTTCTCCAGCCCAAGGGCTTCTTTTCCCCCAGGCTTCTCATTCCTACATGACCCTACCATTTTAGCCATGCACTGTCTTGGCCTTCATTTCTCTTCCTCTCTTTGCTCTCTATCTTTTGTCATCCTTTCTTAGTTTTCCTCTGTCCATGTCCTGCTCTCAGCTGCTCTCACTCCTCTCTAGGCCAAGTCCTTTCTTCTTTATGTCCAATCTATTCCTTTCTCTTCCTGTTCTGGACTCTTCCAGATGCCTCTGGCTGTACTCGCCCTCATATCCACAACAAAAACCTTCCCCTCAACTGTGCCTTGGAGCTGTCATGTCCTCACTTTATACACGTTGGTTTGTACCAAACAGATTTTCATGATTAATTTATATGAATAGGATCAGGAAATGTGAAGTTTTTACCAACTTGGTGGTGCTTGAACCACCTGGGAGGATAATGGAAATTCAGAAAATTAAGTGTTCCCCAATGGGGGATTTCCTACTTTCTCTTGCAAGTTTCTGCTATGGGATGTTCAATATCTTGGCAGCAATGAGTGTTAATGATGTAGGCATGGAGCCTGACCCAGGGTGACAAGATCACAACAGTCTATCACCTGGCCATCTTTTCTGGGATGAGTGCACTCACAGTACACTTCCATTCCAAGGAGAAACCATCTATGTTGTCACCCAGTGTCCTCAGCAACTTACCTTGCAGAGAATACCAGCCCTTCCCCTCTTCCATGGTGCAAAAGTAATCTGTTTACCTTATTAGAGATCCTAATCAGAGAGGGAGGAGACAGTGAACCACATCTCATCATCCAGTCTACCACAGCCTCTCTGAGGCATCCACTATTGTGTTATAACCATGGGACCCAGACACTTGGAGCAAAACAGACCTGTGAACTGGCAATAAAACCCTTTTCCAAACTTCAATTGCTATGGGCAGAGAAGGGGCCAAACAAGGTACTCATTTGTTTATGATCCAGTGACGTGATAAAATGGAGACAAGCAAGGGCAGGGAAACTTCATAGAGCTCACAGGCTCTTGGGAGTCTGCCCACATGCCTAGAACCAGTGGAGAAGTTTGAAGACCAAGGTTTTGAGCCTCCATGGTTATGAAAACACATGATACTGATTTTTTTCATTCAGTACCTTGATGAATGCAACTTCTGGTCTCTTGTTATTTTATGATCTCCAGTATAGTACACCTATACATCAACTCCTACTTTCATATCTCTTACCCAGAGTGTGCCAACATCTTCTGTTTTCCGTGCCTCTGCTTTTATCTACCTGAAATCCATTCCACAAAACACAAACAAATCTGTTTGACCTTGTCTTTGAAATACATCAGCCAGTCTACACAATACACATTTTCATCAGATGACTTGAGTATGTAAAGAGAAATTGGGGAATTGTGTTTTAGACTCAGGCTTTACTGACTTTACTATTTACTCCAGGAGAAATAGCGCAAAGTCAGATGCAGATAACAGTGAAAGAAGGGCTCTGTGGAAAGATCAAATAAGAAAATACATATAAAGCATGGAACAGAAATCAGTTCAATAAATAATATTAGCACACCACAGACATGCACTCAGACACACACACACACACACACACACACACACACACACACACTATCCACCCATCTCTTAATTAAAGAATACTTGGATTCGCAGTTGTACTAACTATATTGCTGTGACCTGTAGGCACAAGTAGCTGGTGGGTGCCATGCTGGACATAGCAGATGATGTTTCTACAATTGTAAAAAAATTCTATAGACAGCAATTTTGTGTACAATGTAGAATGGCTGTTTCAAGGGCAAGGTTTGAGAGCGCAGCCCCAAGATGATGGGTTGGGCATGGCAGAGAGAATAGCTCTGTTCTTTAGGGAGCCTGAGGCTGTTGGTCACGTGATTTCATAGTCAGGAAGTACTGAGAGATGAGTGCTGGTGCTCCTGGGGCTAGCCCACAGGCTCTTCCCTGACAAGCTAAGCCTTTTTGGAAACACCTTCACAGATGTATCCAGAAGTATGTCTCCTAGGTGATTTAAATTAAGTCAAGTTGATGATGAAGTTTAGGTACCACAGTCTCTTTGGGACGAATTCCAGCAGATGACCCCAGCTTTTGTGTAGCATTAAGGTCCTCCCAGTAGATGACTAACTTGCCTTCAGAAGAGTGTGTTTACAGGGCAACTTGAGACCAGCAGGCATGTTCAGTGTCTCTGAAACCCTGAAGATTATAGGAAGAAGAAGAAGCATATTCTTTAGACAACAACTATGACCTGGGATTGGAAACTGGCCATTGCTCTGCCATTGATTCTGTATGCCAGAAGGCTAGCATATGCCTCTGGACTCTCATTTTCCCAAGTAATTAATGAGGAAGATACATGTGCATGAAGGGGAGTAATGATCCTTTTGGCATTTTAACCCTAATTTCCCTTGAGATTTTCAGGGAATAGAAGACATATTCGAGCACATTAGATTGAAGACACATAAACATCCCTCAGTCTGGTACCTGACCCAGAGCCAGAGCTTAGCTAAGTGTTGGAACCTCAGACATGGGTGTTTTTCACCTGTCTCATTGATGAGTCCAAAGGACAATAAGATGAAGGTGCTGCACAAGTTCAAAACCCCCCATTTAAGTAAACAAAATTAATCTATATACAAATTACAGCAGGAGCAACACCAGTGTTTAGCTCAACCACATCACAATCGCTACCTCACTTGTTTGAGTTAGAACCCCATTGTAACTGGGTGATGGATGTTCAATACTTCGACAGATGGGAAGAAACTTACCATTCTTTGCTTCAAGTCTCTTTCCTACATTCATCCCTTTCATTAAAATTTTAAATAGTGCTGGAGAAATGGCTCAGTGTTTGAGAGCCCTTGCTGTTCTTGCAGAGGACTGGGATCAGTTCTCAGCACCCACACAACAACTTAAACCACTTGTTTCTCCAGTTTCAAGGGATCCAATGTCTTTTCTGACATCTGCAGGCGCCAGGCACACATGTGGTTGCACACCCACATATGCAGATAAAAACTCGTAAGCATAAAACTAAACATATCTTTTTGTAAATTAAACAATTCTAGTAACTTTGACTGGCACTTTGGCATACCAATGTATGACTTAGCAATGTGAGCTACACTAACAAATGGAATGGTTGCTGTGAATGTTCAACCACCCATCCTTGCAGGTGCTTATTCTACCCAGGGCATCAAAGGATGAGAAAGCTGCTGATGACCCTCCAATCAGAGTAGGCAAAATTAGCTGAATACTCTAGATTATTGGTAAGTGTTCTCTGCTTTGACCACTGATATTTTCCTTGCTAGCATCCAGGATAATATTTTAGAAACAAAGATTAGAATTTGAAGTGAATCTTCCAAGGAAATCCTCTAATTTGGGGCTTTATTACCTTGAGCAAAATAATTAGGAAAAGTGTACAGAAAATTGTTTGAGAGTCAGGCCTGATTCTTAGGGAAGGCATCGGAATCTGTAAGAAAGGGCCCTAGCACCCAAACTTCTGGCTTTGTTAACAGCAGTAAAGAGCTGTGTTTCCTGAGGTCCTTGGCCATTCTTATCTTTTCATGACTCTCCAGGTAAGTAATAGCAAAGAAAAGTGGAATAGAAGGGTTGAGCTTTTCTCAAGAAAGAGGAAAAACCATAAAATCTTTTGAAAAGCCTTTCCTAGATTAATTTATTGCAAGCACATAACCACACTCCCAGAACACTGGATGGTCTTGAGATGCAGGGTGCTGCTGGAGTCTATCCAAGACTTCGTATGCTGAGAGCATTGGCCATTATCCTTGCCAGACAGGCTTGTCCATCTTCCCATCAGTTGCAAGACATTTAATAAAAACAGGCTGCGTTCATTCATGCTTGTTTTATGGACTGCTCCGCAGGCCCTCCACTGGGTAAGCCTGGAAGACCCAGTCGTGCATGGCAAATGGCTAAGCAGATGGTTTCAGTTTAGATACTGGCTGTCAATGGTTTGGTGCGAACAGCTCTTGCAAACCAGCATGAAGTGAACAGATTGCATGGTGGCTGGGAGAAACATATGTAATTGGAAACAGTAGCCACTTACAATAGGGGCACATTTAAATCTTTATCAGAGTGGCTCCAGTTTGGAAAAAGAGTTGATTAACCAAATGTGTTCCCGCCTGTGATAAATCCAATATTTGGGAAGCTCAAGTAGCATCTGAAGGAGGGTGCTGGGCATGGCTGGTTTATGGCATTCTACAAGGATGTCTGAATCTCAGAACTAAAGGGTACTGGGGGGAACAAGAAACATACTCTGAAGAGCCCTATCAGCAAGCTGGAAATAGAGGTAGCTGAAGCTGTGGCTTAGGCAAGCTACAGGAAGGAACACGAAGGACAGGGAAAGGGAGATATCTTCAAAGGTTCTAGGTGGAAAGTAAAACACATAGTTTGGAGGACCCTAAATGACAGGCATTGAAAGTTTGCAGTGCATGGGCTGGTCAGGGCTTGTAGGGACATCACACAGGCAGGATAAGGACACGTCTCACAATAAGAGTGAAGTGAAAATATTCCCCGCATCTGAGGCAGGGGAAATGGGCTAACCTGTGACATAGATAGCCCCAGAGCCAAAGTTGGGAAGTTGTAGTTTCAGATACAGGAGCCTGCATGTATGTATGTTTATGTAATAGTCATCATATCCAAGGCCCTACAATCAGTTAGGGATGCTTGGATCTTCCTTAACCGTCTTTGTCTGTGCCTCCTCCTATCTCTTGGGCCCCGTTAACCCCTCTCTAAAGAGTTCCTTATACTAGTTACCCTTGCTTTAGAGTGTGCCTTGGAGCTATTGCTTCTAGTACTTGCTTTAATTTTTCACATATTAGATGATAGTTTAACGTACTCCCTTTATAGACTGTACATGCCTTGGCACCAAGGGCCATTTCTGTGCAGATCTTAAAAAGTAATTAAGTAATAGGTATGAGTGGAGAACGTTAGGAAGTGTGATCCAGTGTTGATATTCCCTTGGCCAGCTATGGCCATATAGGACATACGTGGAGGGGGAGGGTTCTAGTATGGCCTGCCCAGACTTTGTGAATGACACAGTTCTTCCTGAGAAAAATATTGCTGCTTTCTGTCACAGTAGCTGAGAAGGGGCAGAGACTGACATCAGCTGCCTGCGGCCCTGGGAGTCACCTGACCCTCAGAAGCCCTGGGTCTAACTCTGTCCTGTCCTGGGCCTGGCCTGTCTTCATTGGGTATCAAGAAGGCCTCTGGACCTGTGGAGTTGCTGGCAGGACAGGGGTGGGAACTGAAGCGCTGCTCTGCCTGGCAGTCTCAGATACAGCGAGCGCTGTTATCTCTTGGAGTCACTCTCCTCTGTTGATAATGCTCTCCCTGTACAAAGGCCCATGTGAAAGAGCGTTCTCCTTCAGGCCACTTCCACAGCTCAGTTCCGTCAGCTCACTTGGCAATATCCAGCAGCTGATGTGCCAAGGTCACTCAGGAGATGCGAGCCACATGTATACCCTTGCGTGAAATCGAAGAAGGAGGCTTGATGCCATCTGACCCAACATGCTAACTCCTCAGTTGGGAAAAAGTGAGGCCTAGGGATGGGGAATGACAAGTCCAGGGTCCTCCTCAGAGCTTCCAAAGAGCCAGAAGTATGTGAGACTCTTCCTTGAGGTGTTGGGTCATCAAAAATAGGAGAATCAGAGAAACTTACCACAGTGCCACAGAATTAGAATAGCACAAAATAGTTACAATGCACTGTAGAAAATGTGCTCCTATGTCCTCCTCACCTAAGAACACAGCATCTGGAAACTGAGAGATCCAGCTGTGTGGCTTTTGACAAGTTTCTGTCCCTCTCTGAATCTGCAATTCAAGAATAAAAATGACCAATCATGCATCTTACACTGTCCTTGACCTTGAAGCATCCATAGTTAGTTAGGCGAAACAGTATCAGTATATAGTCTAGGTATGTGTTTAAGTCACACAGCTAAGTCAAGAAGCAGGAGTTTTTCTCAGAGGAGGTGGTACATATGAAGTGATGGCAGATTGGTTTGTCCATAGATGCTGAGAATACAGTGTGCACCTGGGGTGTAGTAAGCAATTCCCCACCCAGCACTAAGTGCTGTGCACAGAAATGGACAGGGGCTGAGACATGGGGTTAAAGCAAGAGTCAGATCTTGACATTGGAGTTGAAAGCAAGCACTGTACTTCAAGTTCAGTAGCAACAGAATTGAGTTAACACTGAACAAAGTGTGTCTCCCTAATCCCTGGAAACCTAAATTTAATTTTTTGTTTTTCAACAGGACGTCTTACACATGATTACATCTAATACCATCTATTTGAATCATGTCACTTTCTTAGTTGGAGTCTCACAGTTTTAAGACAGGAGCATCTGGAGTTCATGGCTACTTTTGTTTTGCATGAATTTAAACCTAAGTCAAACTGTGTGAAGATTTGCGGGAGGTTGCCAGGAAATACCGAGTGCTGGGGTATGGGGAGGAGTAAAGGCCAGATAGGAAGGTGTTCCATTTGTTCAGGTAAGTAATAGAATCCTGTAAGTACCTGGCTTTGAAATACAATGCCTATTTCACTACCAAAAGATAAGCAGTAATTATTTACCTTAGAGAGTACAATCACTTCTCTAAATCGGATTCATCTCCTGTAATAGAGATAATAATATGAAAAGACTAAATGAGAAAGATCACTAATAAGCCACAAAGGGTTTAACACAGAAAGTTGAACAAAGCATGTGTTCAATCACAATGAAATTAAGGATTCACATAAGAATGACAGTCTCTCTCTCTTCCTCTTGAGAGAGAGATAGAAAGAAAGAGAGACTGTGTGTGTAGGATCAAGGAGGCATGTCATATATTTAAGGATATTCTTGAACTTTCAGTGTAACTGAGGATGACTTTTAATTTCTTAATCTCCTGCCCCCAACTTTCATGTGTTGCGATTATATGCACACATGTATGTACCAACACACTGCTATTGCATGCAAAGAAATTAGTCAAACACTCTTATCAAATGAACTGTGTCCTCAGACCCACTCTTGCTAAGTTTTGATGCAACATTTTTTTCTGTGAAGAGAGAACAAGAAAACTTTGGAGGAAAAAAAATTAGGAGTTAGGAATTCTGAGGTATAATGTCCAGTCTCTGAAAGTCTGTGCCTGGCTCCTTCTGGAGCTATAATGGCTAATCATGATTGTCAATTTGAGTAGATCTGAAATCAATTAAAATCTAACCCATTGGGTACTCCTGGGATTATCTGAAGTGGGGCAATCCACCCTAAATGTGGTTGGTACTTTCTGGTGGCAGCCCAAATCAAAGTACATAGAAGCAGAAAACATTGTTCTTTGCCTGCTTGCCCTCACTCTCACTGGCAAGTTCATCTAGCCAACATTCCTTTGCTGACATTACAACCAGTTTCTTCAGGCATCCAACATAGACTTCAGCACCAGCATCCAACAGCAATCCAGGCCTTAAGCACCAGATTGGACCTGTTAAAAAATCAACATCACTGACTGAACAACTATCAGATTCCCTACCTCTCCAGTGTGAGAATCCCCTCGCAGGACTACAATATTATATAGGTGTGTGTGTGTGTGTGTGTGTGTGTGTGTGTGTGTGTGTGTGTGTGTGTGTGTGTGTTTCCTATAGTTCTGTTCCTTTAGAAGACCCTTACTAATACAATAGCCCCTGTAGACTGCTCAGTTGGCCTGTCAGGATGAGTAAGGGACAGAAGGACATAAGATTACACCCTTGTGAAAATGCTGCCTTCTCATCTGCAATTAGCCTCCCCTCAGAGCATCTCTGACTGGCTACTGGAAAGCACACACTGAATGGGACAGTCACTAGCCTTATGTTGAAATAGCAGGTCCTTTAAAAGTAAGGAAGACACAATCAATGCCTTCCTCAAAGTCAGATATAATGCCTAATATTTAGATATTCCAGGCCAAGGCTTGGCATTATCCTTCTGACATGTACCAGGAAGTAAATTCTATTGAAAATATGTAATAAATACAGATATTTCTTTTACAGTCCCTCTCCTTCAATGGGAAGAGGTTTTCCAAGTATATACATTAGGGTATTTTCACTTTTCACAAGTGTATTCATAGAATAATGCAGTATGTTGGACTTGAAGAGTGTTTACTAAGGAAATGGATCCTCTCAGTCTGAATCATCACAGTTCCATGCACTTCTAACCATGTGGTCTTGTAAAACAAAAAACAAAAAAAAAAAAAAAAAAAAAAAAAACAAAAAAAAAAACCTTGAACATCTGAGTCTCCATCTACTCATCTATAACCTGGGGATATGGCTTTCAAGTAGCAGAATGAGGATTACCTGAGTTTCCTTGTATGTGCCGACACAAGACTGGGCTGGGTAATATCAGTCATCTCTGTCTCTATCCTCTATCTTTCCCTTTTTGGGGGGTTGTCAATGCTCTAAGCAAAAATCAAGTTTTTTTGTTTTTTTCAAACTTACCCATTTGGAAATTACAAAGGTAGGAATTGCTCTAAATGTTTGTACTGACTTCATCAGTACAAATATACTATTTTTCTTTGTTGTTAAGACACCCCTTGGTCTAGGCTCTAATACCACTCATCCCTCTTGCCTTTCTGTAAAAGCCCTGGGACTATGTCTTATTACACCTGACTCACTGTTTTTAATATATTTGCCACTAAAGTGAGTTCTTCAAGGTCAGACAAAAGTCTCTTCTTTTCCTCCTCCTCCTTCTCCTTCTTCTTCTTTTGGCACAGGATAAGACAGCTACAAAACAATACTGAAAATGCTGAATAACAATGGTGACAACTACAGCAGAAAAGGAGCAAGAAGGGACAAGCATCTTCCATTTGTGTGCTAACCTATGAATCACCTCATTCTGGCTTTTAAAACTCCAAAGTGAAGTGTGTTCTACTAAGATATACATGTTACAGAAATTAGAGACAGCACTGAGTTTGGAGACAAAGCTTCTTTCAGGAGGTAAGTCATCTAGTCAGTATAAAGTGGGGTTCAAACTCAGGCATGCAAGTTTTACCCAACACATGCAAGAACATGCTCACTAAAGGCACCATCTGGCACTAAATTTTATTCTTGAACTGTTTGGAGAGGCAGAGAAAACGTCTCAGTTGGTAAGGTGTATTTTGCAAAATCACAATGGTGAGTTTGAATCTCCAGCACTCATGTTAGAGGTTGGCACACACCTGCGATGCCAGCACTGGGGAGGCAGACAGGAGATCTCCCAGGCTTATTAGCCAGCCTGTATAGCTCATTGAGTATCTTAGTTAAATTTCCAGTGATATGATAAAGACCATGAACTAAAGCAACTTGGAAAGGAAAGGGCTTATTTCACCTTACTTTTCCAGATTAACAGTTCATCACCGAAGGAAGTCAAGGCAGGAACCTGGAATCAGAAGCTATAGATGAATGCTGCTTCTGGTTTGCTCAGCCTGTTTTCATATGAACCCTTGGACCACCTCCCTTGTGTGGCACCAGCACCAGCAAACTGAGGCCTCCCAGTGGGTCATACAAGAAAATGCCCCCACAGATTTGCTTAGAGGTTAATCTGATAGAGGCATTTCCTTTTAATTAAAATTCTTCTAGAAATGATTAGGTTGGCATCAAGTCAACAAAAAATAACCAGTACAATGAAAGACCTTGCAGCTTAGGCAATAAATGGAGATGTATTGAAAGGTAGAGAGGAGAGTGAAAGGTTGAGAAATATTGATCAGAGTGGAATATGGGAGCCTCACTGAAAGTGGGTGGTTAGATATTCAGACTTTCCCTCTGTGATACCTTGCAGGAGGAAGTATCCAGTGTTATCCCCCTGGGGTAGGTGGTTAAGGGAGGCTTCTCTGGGGCATGTGATCAGTCCAAGAGAGAGCAAAGTACAAGCATTGGCACTGATGTGAATAATGTTCAGACTAGATAACACTATTAATTTTCAGGGACAGCCCCACCATGTACACAGCTTTTTAGTATTTTACACTTAAATATGAGACATCTGGGGAAAGCATTTCTCGGCACAGAGATCAAGAATAGTAAACAGTCTGTAGGTGCAATGTGACATTGACTTCAGAAACTGTCGTTATTCCCTGAAATATGAAGAAAGAATGCCTGAAACAAGAGCAGCATTTTATACAGAGGAAGTATTGCATGAAGTGCTTGCAATGAAACTTGAAATGAAAACACTGAATAGAAATCTTTCAAGGTAAATTTGAAGAAATAACATGGAAAAAATAAGAGATCAAAGATTAACAAAAATAAAAAGCAAGTGAACCGTTTCAGAAGTTACAACATCTAGAAAAAAAAATAAGTTCAGGAAAAGAAGGTATTAAATAAAGTTAGCATGACTAAAGAAATATTTAAGAAATGAATTTCACAATGGAAGAAGACTTTTAGGTCGAAACAAAACTATGCTCACATTAAAACACATGATCACAAAATTTTAAATCATGGAGCACCAAGAAAAATCTTTCAGGAAAATAGAAAGTTATGTTTTGAATACAAAGAATCAAAAGCCAAGAGGTAATAGACTTTTCAAAGCACACTTTTATTTTTATTGAAATAGATTTTTATATATTCTAATTACAGCTTCCCCTCCTCCAACCGCTCCCAGATCCTCAACAATTTTCCAAATCCATATCGTTCCCTTCACTATCTATCATTAGCAAACAGGCATCTAAAATAAAATAACCAAATAAAAACAGAAGCCAGAAGAGTGTTCTTAAAGCCAGAAGAAAGCAAGTATGTGTTTTTTTAAGAATGTTAGATCTAGTCAAACAAGTAAGATAATAAAATAAATGCTTTTCAACTTAAATGTTCTCTAGTATGGGAAGGCAGCTCAGTAGCTCAGTAGGCTAAGATCTGCAAAATCCATTTAAAGCTAGACACGTTTCTACTAGATGGGAAATAGAGACAGGAGAAGCCTCCGGCATTCCTAGGCCAGTTAGCTTGGTATACATCAGTGAACCATAAGAGAGCCTGTCTCAAGCTAGAAAGTGAAGATTGCTACCCAGTGTTGTCCTCTGAAGTCCACATGCCTGCCATGGCACATATATGTGTGTGCCCATGTGCGTATGCATGCATATACACACTAGCAACAACAGCAAAAACAATGACAAAAAACAAAACAAAACAAAACAAAAAGTTCTCAGGAAGTTACTAGTTACATTCTATGATTTAGAAAACTATTTGATAATATTCACCACAACAGGGATAAAGCTAAAAATGAAGTGAGATCCAGGAAATCTGTGGATCCACACAATGTGGGGCCCTCGGGAAGTCCTCCCAAATGAAAACCATTCAGAAGGCTTTGGGGTACTTCCTCAATGAGTACTGACTCTGTTTACCTCCACAGTTTGAGAAAAATTGAGGGATAAACTGGTAACATATGCTCCAAAACCTACATACACAGTGGAGAACATAGCTACTACGCTGGAAAGGAAATACACCTTACGATAAACCATGACCAGCACTTACATAATCATGTTAATACAAATATTGAAAGCTGACTGAGCCACAATTAACATACAGATATCTTGTGCCAACAGGGGAACAAAGTATGCCTGGATTAAGTGGAGCAAAGGGTGGAAGATCTGAATTCTCACTTTCCATAGTGGATGTTAACACAAACCATAGCGAAATTAAGGCAGGGACCTTCTTCATCTACTCTTGCTTCTCAGGGGCTGTCAATTTCTAAATACTGGCTTTCACTAATACTCCTGTTCATTTGTTAAGGATTAAGGCAGTCTCCAGGGACAATGTCACAATAGGGTTTTTTATTGTTTGTTTATTTGTGTTTTTGCAGGTGAGAGGCTTATATCTTGAGGTTAAAATTGCTAAACCTGGCATCCATGTTGCCTGTTTGCCTTGGTGAATTAGGTTACACTTGCAGAGCAAAGCTCTGCCTCTCTATTCTGTCTTTGTGTTTACTCAGGCTGGTGCCATTTTGTGACAAAGAAGATAAGATCTGTTCCCAGGCCTCCAAAAGGTGACAAGTATATTATTTAAACTTGTGGGAAAATTATTTAAATTTTAAAACGTACAATCTTATTAACAACCCTATTGAATTTAAACAGGAACCAAATATATGTTACTTTGCCATCATGTCCTTTGCAAATTACTGCTCAAGTGTTCACAATGGATAGAGAGGACAGAAGATGATGTGACTTGAGCATTTACCCAGATAGGTGTAAGAACAACTAAAACTTGGATTTATTGCCTATGAAGAAGGTTAAAGCATGCCATCTAGTTGACTCTTTAGACCCAGCTTATCAAAGTCATAGACAGATAAAAGTTTAAGCAATTTGTGAGGGAATAGAACTGAACATCAAGTATATTTCTTTGTCATATGAAGCACAAATAAATGACTGCCTTTATGTCTTGTCAGCACATTGAACTTACATACTGCCACACTGTTTGGAGAGGGGAATCTTAAGAATTCTTAGAAAAATCTAGACATCCAATTTTGATCTGTCACTCCTTGCTCCTTTGTGAGTCCTAAGGTTCTGAAGTTAAAATCATACCTGTGTGCTAGTTCTACAACTGGTTTGCTTTGTCCTTATATATTTACACAGCCCCTGGTGAACCAGGCTGAAGGGGTTGGAGAATGCCTGTTATCTGCTTAGAGACAAAGCCTGTTGTATGTCCTCTTCTGGCCAGTTGTCTACCAGTAGTGGTGGAGAGGGCTCTATTGGCTTGTGAGAGCCAGTGGCTACATTCTAAGCATTCTGAGGTCCAAGTTAGTAGTGTGAAATGAGTCATGGGGAAGAAATTCTGCCAGAGAAGTCAACAAATTCTACAAATTAGGACTTTCCATTTCTTTTCATTTTCTTCCCTTTCATTGTTGTTGTTACACATTCTCAGTCCATCATAGCTTACAAGGTTCCTGTACTCCCTGGATCTCATTCTTTCATATGTACATATTTTTGTACATGTATACAATGTACTTCGACCACACTCACCTCCTGGTTCCTTCTCTCTGTTCTCCAATGTATCCCTTTCTTTTCCCAAGTAGCTCTGCTTCCATTCTTCTGTTTTCACATTTTTAAAAAAATCTAGATTCTAATATGTGAGAAAGAAAATGGCATTTGTCTTTCTGACTTATTCCTTTAATATAGTGGTATTTGGTTTTATTCCTCTTGCTGCAAATGCCACCATTTCCTTTTTTCTTACAGGTGAATAAAATTCCATTACATACACACCAGCTTTTCTTTAGCAATTCATTTGCTGATGGACTATAGGCTGGTTCTCTTAGCTATTGTGAATAGCACAATGGTAAGCATGGTCTTATGGGTGCATCCATACTGTCTTCACAGAACCCTTGATGTGTAGATCATATAGAATTTCTAATTTTAGCATTTTGAGAAACTTCCATACTGACTTCCATAATGGTTGTGATAATTTCCATGCCATTAACAGGATGTGAAGATGTGTTCTTCCATTCTTCTACATTCTTGCTAGAAATGTCTTCCATCATTGGTTTTCTAGATGGTAGCCATTGTGACTGGGATTGGATGAAATCTCAATGTGGTTTTCATTCCCATGATTGCTAAAATGGATAACGTGCTTCATGATCTTTCTATGTAGCCCAGGCTAGTCTTGAACTCACAATCTTCCTGCCTCAACCCCTCCTTCCCTAACAATGCTCTAGTCTAGGCTTTGGGGAAATTTGTCTAGAGCAAGATGCTCTTCTGGACCTGGTGATGGCCAGGCATAGGGTTGAAAGGACAGGTCAGTAAGTACTTTTCTAATTCTGTTCAAGTCAGTTTGAGAAGAGAAGGCAGTAAAAGAGAAAAGGCAGAAGTCAAGAATGAGCAAAACACAGGGCTGGACTACTTTCCACAGAGGCAGCATCACTCAGCCTTCTCTTGCCTCATCACTTGCTTCTGGTTTCAGCTGGAACACTTTTGATTCTTTGCAGAAAAGGCCCCCTCTCATGCAGGGTGACCCACACACTGAAGTGCCCCCCTTCATTCCACTGAATGAGGAGCTGCAGCTTTCCCAGAGCTATAACAAGTCACTGTATAATTAAAAGCAAATCACGTCACTTATTTAAACCGCGGCTTTGTTTGCTATGAAATAGAGCTTTTAACACCACCCTTTCAAGGATGTTGAAAAGAACAGATGTCAAGCAAGGCAAACAAAAACATTGTTATTGTTTTTGTTTTTGTCAATATTGTGATTATGGATCGGGGTACTTCTGTCTAAGAGGATACTTGAAAATTCAAACGAATGTAACTGGAATCAGGCCACCTAGCATGGAGGTTGAATCTTAAAATTGTCAGCAGACAAACATCAGAGCATCCGTGCTGCACAAATGATGTGTACAGGTGATAGCTCCCTTCTGTCTGCAACAATATAAAGGGGTTAACCTCCACTCAGACCCCAGCTTTGTGAGATTGCCCATGCCAAGTAAGATTTCCCTGAGATACACACTGAGTCCTAAGAGTCTATTTACAAGCTTATCCATACCATTTGCTTAATCAGTATTCTTTTTAGTAGTTAATTTTTAACCTGTAACCCCTGAATCCTTGATCCATTTATTTCTCTGGGACACAGCATGTGCTCTTGGATTTAAAGGGAGGTTGCTTTCACTACAAAAGTCAGACAGAAGTAGTTTTGCAGAGCATCCTCTCCGGTAACTGAATGTGGACGCTCTGAAGGGAGGGTTATCATAATCACTTTGCTGTGAGCCCAGAGGCATTGCTAGTACATTCCCATGTCCCTTTGGTAGACAGCGATAGCTCCACAGGGCGGTTGAGTGTGTGTGAACTCCCCATAGACTCCACTTTCCCGTAACCCGTTAGTACCCTGGAGGACTCTGAGTAACTCAGAGAGAGCTTCACTAGCCTCTTATTCCTACCATAGGAGACTTGATGGTTCTGCCGGCATAATGCTTGTTGAAATAGTATATTCTGAGTGTGGGAGTGTGTGTGTGTGCGTGTGCGCTCGAGGGTGTGCAAAGAGGAAGTGCATGTCACTTTTATTTTCCTTCTGGGAAAACTGTGTGACTGCCTAAGCTATGAAGGTTACAAAGTTACTCCTCTTTTTTTAGGCAGTATGGGGGTGGGGGTTGCATTCTTTTGGTATTGCCTGACAAAAGACTGATCAATACAGTTCTTTCCTGAAGAAGTTATTCCTTCCCCGCACTTCTCTGAGAAGAACTGAGACAGTAAAAGTGCTATTGGCAATTAGTTGATCATCTAAAAATATACAAGTGAAATGATAAATTTACCACCCAGATGTTTGATAAGAGTCTTAGCAGTCCAAGTTTAATGCAGGATGATTTTTGCCTGATTTTTTTTCTTTTTCTTTTTGTCTGTTATGGCTACTGGAAAAAGTAGAAAAAATTGTGCCATTCAAATTTATTTTGTTTTGGTTTTCTTATGAATAAAATGGAATAGTATCTGTGTTGTCTTTAGTGTACAATACCATACGGAGTTCCTGGGATTGCGTTTGACCTCTCAGGTATCTGTTGTACATTTTACTTCTATAGAATTAAGAATAAACATCCCCCCAAAAAACAAAAACAAAACAAAATTATTTAGCCTGGTGGTGGTGGTGCACACCTTCGGAGCCAGAGGCAGGTGGATCTCTGTGAGTTTGAGGCCAACCTGGTCTACACAACGAGTTCCAGGACAGACTCCAAAGCTACACAGAGAAACCCTGTCTTGAAAAAAAAAAAAAAAAAAAAAAAAAAAAAAAAAAAAAAAAAAAAAAAAAGAAAAAGAAAAACCTACAAAGAATAAATATCCCTGTTTCCTGAGAAAGGAAACACATACATTTTCATGCTGGATAACAAATATCATGAGTATACAGTCAATTTGCACATTACAGTCTTTGCTGTCAACATGAAATTTTGCAAGGCCGGATATGAATTTTACAGTAGCTTTGTGAAAGAAGATGGGTGTCACTTTTGTCAAACAAGCCTACCTGTGTACTAAAACATGCTTTGTTTGATAAGCCTTTTGTCACCAACACATCTTCATTAAATTATCGCCATGCAAAACATGAACTTGGCAGCAGCAATGCCAATATTGATACTGGCCTCACCTTGGCCACCCAATACAGAAGAACTTTTCTCTTTTATTTGACTTGCTACTTTGGTTCATAAACAAGGTCTTGTACATATTTACTCTCTCACTTTCCAGTGCCTCATGCCCACAGATACTGGAAGTAAATGGGCTCTCACATTTCCTTTATATCCATCCAGCTCTGACTAGCTTTCTTATTTACAAGAAATTCCTACAAACATTTCACATCAACTAATGACATTATGATTATACAAAAATTAATTTTTAAAGTCACTTCCTGTGGCTTACACAAGGAATTCTGAGAACAGGACTTTTACTGGGTGAATAACACTGACCAGACAATTTACATACCAGATACATCTGCAGAAGTTTTCCTATTAGGCTGACAGTAAAATATTAATGTTGGTTAAACTTATGTCTATTAATAAGTTGTAGAGGGGGTAGTTATGTTACAGATTATTTGACATACTTTCAAATCATTAATATCAACTTAAATATGAACACTATATTTGTAATTTAAATTGAGAGCAATTGCATATGCAGGTGAATATCTAGAAGATTTAATTGTATTGACTCCACCATAATTTCAGAATCCAATTAGCCAGAGGATTAAATGCTAAGTGCTAAGCCTGGCATCAGGCATGATTCTTAACCCTTGGAAAGTTAAAGTGATTTCGTGGAAGCCACAGAATAGAAGGCCAATGGAGCCTATTAAAGAGGGCCCTATTATTCTTTGTTTTATCATTGGGAAAACAACAACTAGACAAACACAAATCAAAGGCAGTTCCAGCATCAATGTTTTTTTTCAGTGTGAGGATGAAGGGATGAAATGATTCTAAATGGCCTTGAATGTAGAAAGCCTCATACAGACAGCACTCCATAATATGAAGAATTTCATGTATAAACCGTTGTGTCTAATTTGCTGTCATGAAGTTGATCAATGAGAATGCACAGTAAGTGCATAGTGCATAACAGGAGTTTAATGGACTTTAATTTCCTCTCCTGACTTAAGATAAATAAGCCTTGGCACTATGCTTAGCCTTGAAAGGGACAAAATTCTCCCATTTCAAATGATCTCAGTATAAAATGGCCTAGGCAAGGCAACTGATAAGCTGGGCTCTTGGTCCAGACTCTAACCTCTATGAGAATTTGGTCACCACATTCCCTCTCTTTGGGTGTGCTCTGCCATCCAGAAATCCAGAAAACATGACCTTGACAGTTTGATTTGTCTCCTTGGTTTTGGTACTGTACGATGTTCAGGTCACTGAGAGTTCTCCCTGTCTTGAAAGGGTGCTATTGAAGAGGATATTCTCTTGTGGTTCTGGTGGACCCCATATGAATGAATCATTTACCACAGGAGGGAGGTGTGCTGTTTACAGTTTTTATTCTTTGCAATATCTGTCTATCTATCTATCTGTCTGTCTATCTATCGTGTGTGTATGTGTGTGTGTGTGTGTAGGTGCATACTTTCTATAGTGTACATGTGGATGCCTCAGAAGAACTTTTAGCAATCAGTTCTCACCTTGTTGAAGGGGGTTTCTTGTCTCTGCTGTTTTGGTGCACACTCCAGGCTGACTGATCGAGGAGCTCTCAGTCAGTTTTCCTATCTCCACCCCCTATGAAAGTACTGGGGTTGTAGATACCTGCCATCACATTTACTTTTTAAAGTAGTTTGTAGAGACAAGGTACAGGATGATAAGCTCACACAGTGAGCATCTCTACTTGTGTCACCTTCCCGGTCCTTCTGAAAGACTTTTAATGGAAATAGGAAGGTCGTGATCAGGACAGCAGGCCCAAGTGTCAAAGCTTGAGCATCTGCTTCGTTCGATCTTTCAGACATCATTAGTTCCTCTTCTCTTCTCAAGGAATTACTTCCATATCCTGACACCATGGTAAGTGCCTTCATGATTAAACTCTAAGTGGCATAATAAAGGAAGATGCTCTTTATTCTTCCATGCTGTGATCAATAGTTCTTTTTCATTTCCGCTCCATGTGTCTGGTCCGCAACAACACTATTTTCATATGTATTTGTGGACTAAGTGAACTGTATGATAGATACTATGTTAAAACAACTGAAATTCGTGACTGAATGTTTCTTTGTGCTGTTTATGATGCTGTCCAGTAGAATTTTGTGCCAGTAGCCCTCCATATAATGACAGATTCCTTTCATTTATGGCACTACTATTTCTTAGGTCTTTACAGTCTCCCATTAAATATTTTTTTTCATACAGGCAATGAATTAGAGAAGAGATAGAGAGGACAAAAAAGCAAAATGAAATCTCAAAAGATTATTTAGGAGGTAAAATTGGAAATGGTATGCCTTACCTTTCCTAATATTTCTTTGACCCAAACTTTACATAGACCTATAAGTTTTTTGCAAAGGATTCTGGGCAATGTAGTCCTCCTATGTACAGAAGAAAGAGAGCTAAAGACCACACACTCAGTCCTGACACAAATTGTACGCACACTGCACTGTAGTTTTCCGTTTATGTATTTATTTCTCTTCTAGACTAACAGTTCCTTGAGACAAAAAGAGCGACTTGTCCACAGTATGTCTCTATCATCAAACACAGGGTAGGTGCTTGAGGCATGCTTGCTGAGTTGAGGGCTATTCTAGGAGCCCATTTCCTCAAATATCAACTATTCAGTGGACCATGCATAATTACCATTCCCCAACATTGCAATCATATCCTGTGATTTAGAGATGCAGACACAATGCAAGATACATTTACTATGAGCTAAGCACTCTGCTGTTAGCAATGAGGAAACACTGAATTATTGCCTGAGATTTCAGTCCCCAACTTCCATAGCAAACCACAGGAAATGCAGATTAACTGCTCTATCCAAACTGTGGGTGGTGAGGCAACTTACGTGCTGAACCACGAGTATGAGTTTGCCATATAGAAAGGGGGCTTTGATACCTTTCAAACCAATAGAGCAAGATACACAGAACTTCGAGGATATAGAAGTACATACATAGTGCTCTCAGCCATACTAAACCCTGCATTATAAACTAACCTAAAAACAGTGTTACAACAAGAGCCTGGTCAGGCTGATCAAGACCACTGTGTACAGAGTCTTGTATGCAAACAGTTGGGAACCAATCCCATAGTCATCTACTGTCTAATGACAGTTTTTAGTGTTAGTCTCATAAGATTGCAACAGAGATAAACAATCACTATTGATTAGTGGTATCTTAGATATTATACTATCACAATGAGTTGTTCAAGTAGTTGTGTTCATGTTGGTCTGAACAATTGTCCTGCCCTGGTCATAAAATACACACTGTAACACACTTAATAAAGTGCAATGCACAGTAGTAGGAATAGTAAAGATCTTAGTTAGGGTGTCTATTGCTGTGAAGAGACCATGGCAACTCTTACAAAGGAAAACTAATTCAGGTGGTGCATCCAGTTCCAGAGGTTTAGTTCATTATGATTATGGCAGGAGCATGCACGAAGACATGAAGCTGGAGTAGTAGCTGAGAGTCCTGCATCTTGCAGGCAGCAGGAAGTAGATTAAGGCACTGGGTTGTATCTTGGGCATATATCAGATATCAACACCCACTTCCACAGTAACAAACTTCCTCCAACAAGGCCACACCTCCTAATAGTGCCCCTCCCTTTCGGGGGAATTTTCCTTCAAATCACCATAATAAATGACGATGCTACCTATCTGTATGTTTTGTTTTTTCTTATTTCCTAATTTTCTTTCTGTCTTTCCTCCCTCCCCTCCCAGACATGTCCTATTATTTTAATTATGAGTGTATTTGTGTGGGTGGAGCATGTGCACAAGAATACTGGTGTTTGTGGAGGTTGGAAACATCAGAACCCTTGGGACTAGAATTCCAGGTAGCTGTAAGTCACCTGGTGTGAGTTCAGGGAACTGAACTAAAGTCTTCTGCAAGATGTGTATGTGATCTTAACCACTGAGCCACGCCTCCAGCCCCATTATATGTATTTGAATATACTTTTAATTGTTGTTTTAGAGTGTTTCTCTGCTGCTTGAACAAAACAGCTTTAACTAACTCAGGCAAGCCCTAGTATACGAATGGACTTTGGGAGCCCATTCCACGTAGAGGGATACTCCCTCAGTCTAGACACATGGGGGTAGGCCTAGGTCCTGCTGCAAATGATATGACAGATTTGAAGACTGCCCATGGAAGGCCTCTCCCTTCCTGGTGAGCAGAAAGGGGAGGAGAGGGGGGTTGGTGGGGGGATAGGGGAAGTTAGGAGGGTGCAGGAACTGGGATTGACATGTAAAAAAAGATTGCTTTGAATTTAAATTAAAACACACACACACACACACACACACACACACACACAGTAAATAGGCACAGGTGTTGTTCTTAGTGGCTGCAGCTGAGGGCGTCAATAAGCCAGGAGCAGGATAGTAGAGATGCCGGAATACCAACAGTAGGCTGAGCAGATAGCATAGATATGCCATAGACTTGACAATCCATGTTTGTGCAGCTAGTCCCTGCAATTGAAATCTAACTCATTCCTCAGAGCATATTCCTGCAGTTGGAGAAGGGACTGCTCCTGCACAAGCAGGGGCAAATTCATTAATTCAACAGGTGTTTATGGAGTTCCTATTTCCTGCAGGCTTAAAGCTGGAGGCCAAAGAAACAGATGACTAGAGAGAGAGAGAGAGAGAGAGAGAGAGAGAGAGAGAGAGAGAGAGAGAGAGAGAGAGAGAGAAAAGAAAGAAAAAAGAAAAATTAAACTCCCAGTCTATGGGAGACAGCACACAATGGGTAAGGGAAGTCTTTAGGAAAATTTACATTCAGTGGAGCAAGGACAACTTAACTGCCACCTCCCTCTACAAGAGTGAATTGCTGAGAGCTCTACTAGGAGGGGCAGGGAACTCATAGGCCCGCCCTCAATCATGATGGGATGTTGATGGGACCAGTCTTGTGCAAGTAACCACAGCTGCAGTGTGTCCTCAATGGCAATGTTGAGTCTAGAAGACATCTTTTTTTCTCATCCTTAACTCTCATGGCCTTTCCACCTTATCTTCTTCAGTGTTATCTGAAGTTCCTAGTGAATGTTGGAGCTTTCCTGATTAGAGCCAGGGACTCTCCAATAACTTATTCTTGGCATTTTGGCCAGTTATAGTTCTCTGCTCTTAAATAGTTTATGCTTTATATCATATTAATTACTCAGCTGTCTCATTGTTTTAAGACAATTGGAGTGACTTAAATACCTGAAACCAGAATTCAATTAATTAGAAAAATAAAGTTTTCTTCACTAAATTTTTGACTGTGCCATGTGACTTTCAAATGAATGTTTACATCTGCCCGGTAAATCTCTGAAAGACATGACCAGAATTGCACTTTTCCACATCAAATAAAATGGAGGTCACAAACTTATCTTTAGTAAATTCACTTTCTGAAAATAAGATATAACAGTAATTTACTATGACTAAGGTTAGCATAGTCATTTGCTATTTTTCAGTACAGAGAATGAATCAGCTTATTACAGAGATTATGTTTTTTGTTGAGAAATTATAATATATATTTAATTTATTAAAAACGAAAGTACATGATTTAATGAGATCCTAGAAACTCCATGATAGATGTTTAAGAGGCCAGGACTCGCTGAATCAGGGGTTCTTAGTAGGAGAGGACAGGATCTATTTGTAACAATGACTTTGGTCCTAGTGATGAGATACTAGAGCCAGATGGATGGGTCATCATTCATAGAGGTATCAGTCAGAGTTGGGTTGATGCTCTATTTCCCTGATAATCTGGCATTAGCTCTAAAGACATGCAGACTTTCACTTGGGGATATGTAGTCCATTGCAGATCACACAAACCCTGAACACTGCTCTTCCTCATTCTCACTCTCAGGGTACAGTTATGACCACTGATCTTGTTCTAAAAGCCAAAATCTCCATTCAAGAGCACCCCACATAACCCCAAAATGAACTTCATCCTCCACAATACACTGAGTTTAAATTACCATAACATTTTTGGGGGGGGTGTTCGTATTGTTTTGGAGCCTGTCCTGGAACTAGCCCTGTAGACCAAGCTGGCCTCAAACTCACAGAGATCCATCTGCCTCTGCCTCCCACATGCTGGGTTTAAAGGCGTGTGCCACCAATGTCCGGATTCATAATATTTTACCCAAAGACATTTCTTGTCCAGCCAGCATGTCACAGTAGACATCACTGCACATGGCAGGAAGATCTCTAAGCAGGTACCATGCTTAGTGATTTGATTTTTGTAAAAAGAAATCATTGGCAACACATCGGCCTGAATCTCTGAAAAAGAAAGAAGAAGCCATATAATATTAGATCTGAATTCAGCTCTGCCCTGTAGCTTCCATATTACTGAGGAGTCCAGTGCCTTCCTTTTGTTGTTATTGTTCTTCATTTATTTGTTTATTTGATTAGCTTTTGTTCATTTATGTTTTGTTGTTGTTTGTTTGTTCTTTGTAGGAGATATAGGGAAGATCAAAAGATCCCACCAAGCATTCACTTGAAATGCTGAAAAGTCAGGTCAGAGCTAAATAAGAAACTAAATGACTATCCAGACTTTACAGTTCACCTTAGGTAAACTGAAGAAATTTAATAGACCAAATACTCATTCATTCTTAGTTGGTTTCAGTGGATCTTACTCTTAATCAACCACTGTAGATATATAAGAGTACCTCCTTTCTCAGTACTTTTTATAGGAGTCTCAATGATTACTTACATGTGTGAACAAATCCAACACACAGTACCTACAGTATGAGGTGCCACTTGCTCTGTTATATTCCATCTTCTGCTCTTTTCTCTCTTGAATGGAAATCACCTTGTCTTTGAGTACCACTTACCGTTACTGGAAGTTGCTAAGTTGGAGGTCTATCCAGAAAGAATCAATGATAGATGTGGAAATGCTTGAGATGGCCTGGAGAAAGTAAGAAATGACAGGGATGTGACACAAAGAACTTTCCATGGGAAATAAGTGGAACTGTTCAATGTAGTGACCAGACATATAGAGAAAAGTCAGTCACAGCTGTGAAAGACCATGCAGTATATGAAGTACAACAGAAAATGTGATGTGGCTGGATCAAGACCTCTAGAAGAAGCATAAGGTTGCCAAGTGCTCAGGACAGATATGAACAGGTGGCGGGATTCTTGATTGTGTGTGGTAGAGTTATTGAAGATTATGTAGCATAAACTACGTAGCATAATCACATTTGTGCTTTAAAATGATCATTCAGGGATCAGAGTTGAAGGGAACTATAGAGACAACTATCTTCCCAGTATTGTGCTAAGTATGAGAGTTGACAAGCCAAAGTCCCTTCTCTAGAGGGGATCATTCCGAGGGACACAAAAGTAAAAGTCTACTCACTTGAAATATGAAAGCAATGGTAGAAAAGTAAAGATGCCACCAAAGTCCAACTTGGGAAACCATTTTGTTTACTGGGTTGTCTTACTGAATTATAAGGAAAGAGTAACTTACAGGTAAGAAAGGACTCAAAGACAACTACATTACCAAAGCCCACCCCAATATGAGTAACAGCTTTTCAAAGTTGGCAACCTGGAGCACACTGCACAACTTTTAGGCATCTCAACAGGTTGGCAACTGTGTTTTCTCAGCTGGTCTGAACCTTATGTGGGCAACTCTGCTTACCTGAGTTATCTCCTAGAAGTTGTTACCACTTACATATGTTTGGAGAGGGAGTGGTCTAGTGAGTCTGGTCTGTTTTAGGGACTTCCTAAAGCTTTTGAATTTTTTCCTTATTTGTTTGTTTTTGGATTTGGGTTTGTTTGATTGGTTGTCTTGTTTTGTTTTTGTTTGATTGTTTGTTTTGTTTTTTCCTGAGCTTAAGAATCTTCCCTGAGGGTTGGAATGTGTTTGCCTCTTTTTAAAATATCCCATGTCCTAACAAGCTTTCTTCCAAGATGTAAGATTTTATCTCTGAGTAAATTGCTATACAACAAGAGCCTAATGTTATAAGGTACTGTTAGACAAGGTGAGAAAGGACACTAATAAAAATAGGGAAAGTCTAAAAATCATCATCTGCTCCCTATCTTCAGAAAGGAAACTGATTTTCTGAGAAATCTCTTCCTAGCAAATGCAGTCTGCTGTTATAGTATTTGAAGTATTTGCTTAGCCTGGAACATATTACTCAAATAAAAATCCAGGTGGAAGAGTTATGACAAAGAAATCTGTTCTCCCATATTCCAGGACATAGCCTATATTTGCTTCATATACTATATGTTGCTCACGAAGAAGAGTTTGATCTTTTATGAGTAATTTGGACTTTAGCATCCAGAAGAGTTGGGTTTTGCCAATAATGAGAAATATTCTCTTAAGCCAACCTGCAAACATTTTTGACAATTAATCCATTCACTAATTTGGAAAAGGGAACTAATTTGGAAAACTATGTCATAGGGTAAGAATGAAAATTGAATGAGATAAAGATTTTAAAGTGATTAGTAAGTAAAGTATTTAAAAACAAGTGATAATTAAAGAAGAGCTGTCATTGTCCTTTTCTCGCCTTTTCACATGCAATTGGCACAGTATTATGCAAAGATGATATCAACTCATTCATCACTCACCCCAGCCTAGACAGTTACAGATTCTCCTGATATTGTTTCTAGAGTCAGTTCTTCAGATATAAAGTTCAATCTCATCAGCATACCTCAAATTAACTAAGCAGAAATAGACTGATCACAATAGTCAACATTATCAAATATTTATAAAAGCAGAGAGCCTTCTGCAAGCAGCAATCTTCAATCTCATTTCTGCTTTTCTAGATGCCCACAAGCCTGGTTCTTACTCAGAATAACTATACTATATCGTATCCATGTTTATTCAAAGCTTATGACTTTCATCCAGCTAAACAAAGCCTTAGAGTAGGTAAAACCGACATTCACCATTTCTTACTTTGAATTCTGTCCACCAACAATGCCTGTTAAGAACCAAGTACAGTTTAGATGCTTCTAGATACATATGTTAGGTAAAGTAAGATTGGTTATCATAAAAAAGAAATCTCCATAAAGTCAGAAGATGAATACAAGCAACATTTGTGTCTTAGTCACATTATTGCAGCTCCATGGTCAGATGGCCCTTCTTCTTTCCATAGTAAGAAAACATAAAACTCTTCTCATGGTCAAGTTTAGAAATGTCCTGCAGTACTGGACAGGGCTCTGAAGAGGCCCTGAGATATGCTTTCCCTGTGGTTGCTAGAACAGAAAATGGGATTAATGATCATCTAGCTATACTCTGCTTTGAGACATAATAGCTCTTTTTGCAGGTGATCTTCATATCAAAAATCACTTTTGTTTTTGTGTGAAACAAAGTTTTATGTAGCACAAACTGGCCTTGAATCCCCTATATATCTGAGGATGACCTAGAACCTTCTATCCTCTTGTCTTTATTACTTGGGTTCTGGGATTACAGATGTATATCACCACTTCTGGTTTATGTGGAACTATGGATCAAATCCAACTTTGTGCATGGTAGGTAATCATGCTACCAACTGAAATATATCCTCAGCAAAACACCCCTTCCTTAGCTCTGGGAGCTCATGATTGGCTTTATGAATCACTGCTTAGAGTGTATCCCAAGGCAATTCTGTTAAGAAAGCTGAAGCTGAAGTTAGTTATAGACCATTACAATCTTTACAACATTTTTGAAAAAGAAAAAAAAAAAACTCTTTTCTTTTTGCACACAATAGAATGTTTTCTTTGTAAGGTAGTTTTCTTTTAATCCATTTAAAAGGTTTGTATCTGTCATCTTTCCTCTACTATGACAAAATACCTAGAGAAACCAATGTAAGGGAAAGAAAGTTTTATTTGAGTTTACAGTCTCAGAGGTTTAAGTGTGGGGGTGGATGGAGCAACTGCTTTGGGGCTGGTGGTGAGGCAGAATGCCATGACAGGGACCATGTGGTCAAACCAAGTGGTAACTTCATGACAGCCCATTGAGAGCAAAGAAAGAGAGAAGAAGGTCCCAGTAATGCCTTCAAGAGCCAACTCTCAATAAACTCACTTTCTCTCACTAGGCCCCATCCCCTAAAGATCATCACAATAACAACTCTGTCTTGTGACTCAACCTTTAGCCTATGGATTTTTGGGGACAGTTGAGTTTCTAGCATCAGCAAGGCTTCTGTCTCTAAATCCTGGAACTGCCTGATTTTGCCCTCTGTAGCTCTAGTAATTCTTCTGGTAAACACCCCTTCTTTTGGAAGACCCTTTTATTCTTGCACCCTCTATTACAGCCCTTCTCACATTTATAAGTCTCTTAGTATCTTTTTATGTTTGAGATAGACAAGAGATTGAACCATGTCTTGAAAACACATTTCTTTATCCTTGGCAGCTAACACACTATCTAAATTGTTAAAAGCACCAGAGTGTATTCATTAATTTGTCTAATTTTTCAGTCCATTGGATGCTAACCACATGAGTGTTGAATACATGGAGCAGATAAAGTTTATAGAAGTCACCCAGCCCACTTAAGAATGCTCAGGCTAGCTTCAGAATCAGGAAGACAGACGAGAAACTGCTAATGTTGTATCCCATTGGTTCTCTGCCATGAGTTTCAGGATGGCTCTTTTAGTTGCCAGTTGCTATTTTATAAATGAAAACACTTTAGGTCAAGGTCACACTTGAAGTTAACACAAGAATTGACATTCCAATGCAAACCTCTCAGATGTGTGCCCAAGCTCTTTCCACTTCCAAGGCCAAGCTGCCTCCTTACTGGTGAATGCAGCAGAAAACAGTACCTCATCTTCTTGTCCAAGGCACTTCACAGCCAGCACCTCCTTGGTGCTGGCATGGCAGTTGTCACATGGGGGATGCATTGAACCCTCTGCTTTGTGACAGAGCCAGCTGCAGAAAGCACAGCCAACAGCTTCCAATCAAAGGAAATCCTGCAAACACAGCTTCAGCGATCTCCTGGGGACTCTCCCCTTCACAGAGCCTGGCAATAAATAACACACAAAAGCCATCTGCCCATTGCCAAGGTGGACTTCAAAAGGGGTGGGGCAACGACATTAGAACCTTCCATTTGGCATGTGCACTGTCAGCCCATTCCAGAAATTAGTTCACATGGAGTAGATGAAGGGAATGCCCACTTCCCCAGCAGCTGACTCGTGGGAACTCTTGAGTTTGAATTAACAGGAGGAAAAAGCAGCATGCTCATCTTCAAAGACCATTTTCCCAGCTAAGTCTTGGACGGCTGCTTTGACATGTGTTCAGAGCTAGTCCCAAACAAGCACAAACACACCAGACTCCACTGATCAGTGCTGCAGGACTGAAGGATGGAATCTGAAGCATGAGCCCTGAGAACAGAAAGTCCCAGCACAGGCTCCACGCAAGCTACCCTAAGCTCCAGCCCTGCATCCTGTAGCCAAGGATGGGTGGCCCCGGAGCAGGAAACTCTTGGCAGCGTGCACTGCGTGCTTTGCCTGCTGACAAAAGCACACCCTGGCCTTGGTTATTGCCCTTATAAAACAGCTCAAGGAGAATGCGAGCCAAACGTTTTCAATGTGCCTGGAAGAAGAATGTTAACTATGATTGCGCAGTAGAACAGTACAGTACTGCAACAACACGCAGCGCAGCTTTGCTCTGGGGAGGGGCCAGAAGAAGCTGAGGCTCAGGCTTCCTGTGGCTTCCATGCCTCTCTCCTTCCTGCCCTCAACTGTGATGCTTCCAGTAGGACTGCCCTGACAAGCCCTTCATAGCAGAATCCAAGGAATGGGTTTTTTATGGTTGTAATTAGAGTCAGTTGATTTTTTCCCCCAGTTGGAAGCTAATACTCTCTCTCATTTGCATTAACTTAATTTATTTTTAATGAAATCATTTTATTCTAATTAATTCACAAATAAAACCATCATAGAATCAGTTTAAGGAAGCAACTCAGACAGACATTTTTACCCAGACCCAAGCTCTATACATCCCAGTGAATGAGCCTCTCTAATGTTAGAGTAGCCATGCTGAAGCCATGTCGCTTCCCCGGGGGTTGTACACATTCACTATTAACTATACCCTCTGTTAACAGTTACAACTTTTCTTCACGATTTGACATTAGGATCATTTGCTTTTAAAGAGAAGCAGAAATTGAAAGCTGTGGAAGTCATCATGAAGGATGATGCTTATTAAAATCCACCATGCAGAAGAAACCTGGTACTTGCCAGATACCTTGACATTTGTGGTCTTTTTCCACCAGGCTTTGTGCAATATCTTCCCACATCTTATTGAATTCCAAAGATAGAAAATTAGCACCTGCATACTGAAGAAAAGCAAGCTCCACAGGATTTTCCTACCTAGTAAGTACTAGAGCACAAGACCCATTCTGCCTGCTCTAGATTCATTGTACTAAAATCCCATCCAAGTTACACACACACACACACACACACAAACACAAACACACACACACACACACACACACACACACACAATTAGTTTTAGTTCTAGGCTATCAATATGGAATTTTCCTAATAATTCTAATGAAGAGATTTAAAGGATGCAATACAAACTTGCATTTGTCCCTGCAAAAGAAAAATAAAACACCATATTGTCTTACTTCATGATGAAATGTAAGAAGGGTTTCAACCCGAGGAGAAAGAAAAATGATGCTACTGCTTTTTTATTTCTTAGAAAAATTTGACCATAAAATAAAATTAATTAAGCACTATAGGAAAATAGGAAACTATTAATTTTTTTGATGACTTCTTAGAGAGTATAAGTGAAAGAAAAATAGTGGTCAGCACTATTAGGACCTTGGATGGAGAGATGGCTCAAAAGTTAAGAGAAGGTGCTGCTCTTTCAGAAGACCCCAGTTCAGTTCCCAGAACCCACGGTGAAATGAAACCATAGAGTGCACAAGGATTTAAAAGAGATGTTTGGAAAATCCAGCGAAGTTTTAAGTTCCCAGATGAGATGACCAGACAAGGATGTGTCCATGTATGCATGTGTGTGTAAAAACCAAATACATAGGTCTGAAAGTGGCCCAAAGAAGTGAGCACCTGTTTCAAAAATGAAGAAGAGTTTGAATCATAAACATTTGATGCTGTTTAGTCTCCTATAAACCAATCTCATCAGGGTATCATTCTTAACTATCAATTTGACAAAAATAACAACCAGTGGTAATGAGATTGGTCTCCACATAGCTCATAGATCAAACAATTCTCAAATACTTTTTGGACAGGAATTTGGAAGATGAATGAAAAGTCTTCAAAAGACTCTTGCCAATAACAAACCTAGGAATTCACCTTGAGGAGATGCTAACCCATACAAATTTTGAAGCAAAATACTTTTACTTGCTGCCATTAGCATATTTAAGTAAAGAACTGAAAATACCTTTAGGTATCAACAGTTATGGTGGTCAAATATTTCACTGCCTTACCCATACCCAGGACACCCAGGTTCTTTGAACTGTGAAGATACTGCATTGTGTGACAATCAGCACTTTGCAGACATGCTAAAATTGCAGATCTACAGAACACAGCTGGGGAAATCATCACATATTATCAGAGTGGGCCCAACATACCACAGAGGTCCTGAACAAGGACTTCTTAAAAAGTAACAAGAGGGTCACAGTCTAAGCAGCTAATATGGCCACAGGAGGAGGAAGTGATGTAATGACCGGAACTGATTGTGGAGGAACCACAGCCAAGGGTGAGGAGACACACAGATGAGACACTCAGTGTGGTTGTACACACCCATAATCCCAGCATTCAAGATGCTGAGGTGAGAGGACTGCAAGTTCAAAACCAGCCTAGAATACACAGTGAGATGCAGGCCAGCCTGAATGATGGAGCAAAACCCCACTTCATAAATCAAAAGCTAAATAAAAAGAAGAATTAGAGAAAAAAATAAAAGGGAAATGACTTACAGAACCTCAAGAAGCTCACAGTCTACTAACATAGACTTGGTACTCAGTCCCCGGAACTGCCAGAAAATTAATTCATACTATATATATTGTGAAAATGAATACAATAGGCTCCCAAAAACCTCCAAAATCACATTTTCAAAGACATTTTAATATTGGGGAATCATTTTCAAGGTAAAAGTTACTTGAAAATATAGCTATCAAATCTGGCACAGATGTTAAACTGAATATTCCATCAGCTAGTATGGACAGATAATGACATCCCCAAGGAAGGTATTGGAGAGATACAAATTTCTGAAGAAAAGTGAAAGTGGTTATGAAAACTTGATTATCTTATTGCAGTGTGTGTGTGTGTGTGTGTGTGAGAGAGAGAGAGAGAGAGAGAGAGAGAGAGAGAGAGAGAGAGAGAGAGAGAGAGAGAGAGAGAGGAGAGATCAGTGTCATGGTACCCCAAACGCATCACTTATCTGCTGAGAAGTGTTTTAGCTGAACCATTCAAAACTCTGGCACATGTCTAAAGGAAATAGTGAGATTAACGGCAGGAGCATCTAGGCTATGCCTGTGATATGCATGTGTACAGGTGGCAGTCATGCTAGGCAGCAAGCACTTCTCTGGGGTAGGAGGATGCGTGCTTCCCACAGACAAAGTACCAAGCAGGAGTGAAGGAGAGCCAGTGCAGGGCTTCTGTACAGCAGGCCTCCTCAAAGGCAGGCAGTCTCTACCAGAGAGAAGCCAAGGTGACTAAGATGAGAAAAATGTGTTGAGCCCAGCATTTCTGCCAAGGTAGAAAGCACAGAGCAGGGCAAAGAGTGCTCTTTACGGGGGAACTATGTCCCGAGCACTCACATAAGCCAGTGGGAACACTGAATGAATCTCTCTGGTACTGAGTAAGCCTGAACCATCTGTCAGAGGGAAAACCTCTAGCTCCTCTCCCAATTCCAACAGGAGAGGATCCAGAAGTGGATGGAAAGTTAGAGAGAAGACTAAACACAGGATGGAAGACAGCCATATCCGTCTGCCTTCTTCTGGCTTTCCATGGCAACCAGCCTAACCAAGGAAGTGGAAAAGGCCATCTGAGATCAGAATCAGAGTTCCCATTGATATAAGGGACTGGGGAGGCTGAGTTCTGAATTGAGACTGTATTTGTTGGAAATAGGCCCTCAAATCTCATACCATTTAAGGAGGGATTCTGAAAGTCAGGAAACTGTCCAGAATGTCATTGAAAGACAGAGAGGAACTGTACCCTCTAATTAACTTTAAAAACAGAGAACAAGAGAAGGGACACATTTGCTTTGTGACTGTGTCCTAGGAGTTGTTCTTGCCCAACACAATAGTTACATTTGGCTTTTTGTCTAAGTAGTAGAAAAAAGAAACAGTGGAGAGGGGTAGAAGAGGGAAAGGGAGAGGGAAAGTAGGAGAAGGGCTTGCAAAATAGAAAAAAAAAGTGAATCATCAAAACTCGAGTGGTATTATTTGTGGTTGTGTGGTGAAATGGATACACTTTTACTTACTGTTATGATCTCTCTGCAATGCTTTGCATACCTTACCTTTAAGTCAGACAACTAAATTTGACATGCATTTGCCCCCTTTGTGGAAAAAAAACCCAGCCATGTCTTTTCATGAAGCACTCAGATTTATTAAGGAAAAGTTTCAAAGATGTTGTGAGACAGATAAAGTGGCAAAGTTTTGGTCACTGACGGACTGAAGGTATGTCGTCATTTCAAAATATCTGCGTTTAGGATCAATGTAACCTATATACCTGTCATCATAGACTCCTGAGATGAGAATGACCCTTCCTTGGAGAAAAGATTCATATACAGTGGGCAGCAAGCTGTTAAACAATAAACCACTGGAGGCAGAGAAAAAAACAATAAAAGAACTGGATGTTTTAAACCTCCACAGTGGTACTTAATGAGGCTCAGAGTACCCAGAGAGATGAGAGCAATAGAAATAACAGGGAACAAGTTCTCTAAGTCACCCTGAGTATTAAAGAAGCCATTTCCATTAACCCTCCACAGTCACACCCATCCCACTAAGTCATCAATGCCTGAAAACATATCTAACAACATGGAAACTCATTACCTCTTAGAGGGCTTTAAGAACAGCTAGATGCACTGGGCATCTCAGAGGCAGTGTTATCTTTTTGTAGATGTGTTGTTCACCTTCATCCCAAGTCGCTTCATGCATCCCAGCCTCCTTCAAAAACATATGGGCATCTCACTGGCATGGTTTGGCACCAGATGTCTACTCATCTCTGCCTTCCTTACTCCATTTCAGGCTCCTGGGTGAGTGAGTCATCATGCCTGATATGGTTGATTTCAAAGCCAATTTTAGGTGATGTGAATAATTAAAATCATGAAATTCAAACTCTTGGGTGAAACATTTCTGTACTCAGAGGAAATATGAACACTGAATCGGACAAGAGAAGCCAAACCACAGCCAAACGAAAAAGGCTACAGATCCTAGCATTTTAGGTACTTCAGAAAATTAAGCACAGCAGGCAGAAAGGCAGTGAAGTTTATCTTGTGTCTAAGCCAGGAGAGAGCCAGGGGGAAAATAAACAGACAAACACAAACTTTCAGACACAATGTGTGATTCAGCTCAGGCTTGGTGGAGGTCAACTCAGCCTATGAGATGATCCCGGCCAGGTGACGGACTGTCTTCCAAGACTGTGGAACATTTGAAGGCCCTGATGTGTCTTTAAATACAAGTAAATTAAATGCAAGTAAATTAAAGGTCTCTGGGAAGACCCAGAATAGTTTGTGTAGGGTCCTGTGGTTTTCCTAGCACATACCCTTTAATTCTGCAAAAACGCATGTGCCGAAAACTCAGCAGAGATTCCCTCCTATTAGGCATCTGAGTCTTGTGGGATCTAAGAGCACCTTCTGCACAACAACCGCTTTACTCCAGCCATGCACTGGAACACGGGTACATCCACATATTCAGACACACATCCTGACATTAGGCACCCTTGCTGCACACTCACCATGCACAAAACTCAGCTGGGAGGATGGACATTTGACACTAAATAGAAAATCCAAGAACTTTATAATGGGGCTAAAAATCTAATTTGAGGAATAAGCTGATCAGAGTCTCAAGTGTTTTCCCATGTGTCGGTTCTTCCCTTTTTCTTTTTTAATTTTTTTTAATAAGTAGCATAGCAGCCACTGTTGAAACTGGAAAAATCCAAACATATATGTTCTGAAGCTATCTTTCTAGAACCTAGAAACACAGCTCAGAGATGTGGTGATATCTTGCTTGTAAAGCATAAAGCTTGTCTGAAGATTAGCAGATGGAGCTTGCCATTAGCTAACTATAGAGGTCTGGAGGTCTGTACAGACAGACAGGAAGTGAGATTGGCTGGGCAGGGACAGGGGCAGGAAGTGAAATGACTGGAGAGAGAGGAAGAAACAGGAACTTACTCTCTTTTCCACTGAGAAGCTAATAAGGTAAAGGTGGGGTTGGCTTGCTCCTTCTTCACGCTGATCTCTCAGCATTTCCCTGCATTCTAGATGAAGCTAATGCACTGCACACACACCCCTCTCTTTCCCACACACTTACCTGGGATATTATCAAACAACACTGACTCACTTCTCAGCTAAGCAGTGTGGACTGCCTATCACCAAGAGATCTTTATTTTAGATGCTCAGCCGTCATGGGGCTTTCAACACAGCCAACAAAGCCACAGCTTGACCGCAATCTACTGCATCTATGTTTGGTCATAATTTCACGCCTGAGATCCAGGCTTGTAGCTACACATTTCTGCTAAACATCTTCACCTGGCATGTTCTTCAGGCACTTTAAAGCCAGCATGTTGAAGAACTAAAGCTATCGGTCTCCACTCCCTTACCTGAATTTTATATTATACAAAGCAAGATTTATCCAACATTTATCTTGAAGAGACAATCAGTCCTCCTGCCTCCCCTTGTTCTTTCTGTCATTGAAGGCCATATAGTCTTAGTTAGAACCACCCAACCCTACTATTAAGAGGTGAAAGCAGAAAGAGATAATATGTCAATGAGTGTGTGTGGCTGTATTTCCATAAAACTTTATTTACAAAAACAGACAGATTAGATTCATACTGTGTGCTATGTACCAGTCATTCTCATTCTATCCCAAAACTCCCGAGTCAGTTTAGACTCTTATCTCAATCATCACACCCTCTAATTATTCCCTACATTTTGTATACTTTTACTTTTCGTATACATTGTAAGCCTCTTTCATTCCTTTCTGCTATCATTGCCTTTAGATCAATGATATTAATTTGTGTCATTACTTGTTTTGTGTTTATTAAACAAATACAGTTGTGCCCAGAGAGCCAAAAGCAAGCATACCACATGACTGCATCCTGTGGTCTCCATTGCTTTTCTGCTTCATTAGCCAATTCTTGTTGGGTACCTAAGATAGAGCACATCCACTGTAACCTCCAAAGGATCAGTGATGAATCGAAACACATAGTCCTTCCCCACAAGCTTTCTATAGCACAGACGAGATGGTAGATTTAAACCTATAAACATTGCAATCTCTGAAAATTATTTGGTTTTATTAACTTAAGAAGAACTCACACGTTGGAGGAGATTAGGGCACCCCAGTCTTCTCTCAAGAGCTATTGGCTGTTCCTGGTTGCAGAAGTAGTGAGCATCATTTTCTTTGGTAGTGTAGTCACTGGTTGGTGCCCTTGCTCATGTAAGTAGCTTTCCTGACCCAATACCCATGTTCCTGTAGGGAATCTCAGTTAACCTCAGTGGATAGCCTTATAAAGGACATTTGAGTACCTTGTTGGTAGAAGGTATCAAGCAGCAATGGAGTGGAAGGGGGATCAAAGAGGACAGTGGTAGCAAATGTCATCCACACATACTACATACATGTGTGAAATTGTCAAAGAAAAATTCATACTGTTTCAAAAGGTGCCCTTAAATTAAAAATAAATTAGCAGAATTTGCCAAAGTGAAATCACATACACTCATATGTAATATATTTGAATGTAAACTAGTAAATAATATGTACCAAGACAAACCCATCTTACATATTATATGAATGACACATTCTCTGTAATTACTTCTGACACATGTGTTTAGAGTTTTGAGTATATTTTTACCTTGCCTTTCAATATTTATGAGTATTCTAAATACTGTTAACTTAGTTTGTATCAAGAAAAAGGCTAAGTAATTATATTTGTATGGAAATGATCAGGGTGCCATATTAAATTTGAAATGTATTCCTATTATGGCAATTAAAGAAAGGAACAAGGAAAAAAGAGTCTCCTCTTTTAATTAAAGAGTAGCCAGAGTATACATTTGTAACTAAGTTCACAGAATGCTTTGAGACACAAAATCATACCATGTTAGGAAGAAACTGGGTATTTTGAGTCTAAACCTTGGGGACCAATGACCTTTCATTAAAATCTAAAGTTATGAGAAATATAATTAAAATTTTTCTGTGTTATATTTAACAGATAATAGATAACATAATATCATAATATTTGTAAATATTCTGTATAACCATAAGTACAATATGAACAGATTGTGTATAATATATGTAAATACATGTGTATATGTACACACATATGTATCTATGGCCAGAATGTGTTCTGGTACATTCCGTACATAAGCTTATCAGTCTTTGTCTATCTAGCATTCTCTTTTCTTTTTTTGGTATACAGATAAATCACTGCCTTTATTCTAAGTACCCCAGAATGAAAGCTGTGGGAGGGACTCGGCTCAAGATTGGTCTTCCCAGTTAAAGCTGTCTGTAGAAGGAGCTGCCTACCTTGGCTGGTGTGAGACATATGCATGAGAGGCTACATGGCATTCTGGCATGATTCCATCATGAATCTATCAGCACTGATAGGAGCTGGCCTTGCCCTCTTCCCAGGGCCTGATTCCTCTACAAGTCTATGATGAATTTAAAGGCACCACTATTCCCAGAAGCGATGGTTACTGGAGGGATTGTCTTTTCACTTTGATGGCAGTAACTGGTGCCACTAGAGAGGAAACATTTGAGAACACTATGAACTGCTTGTCCTGAGATGTAGGTGTGAGCACTTGTCCCTTATCATGACATTTTACAGAGGCAAAAGAATAGATCTAAGGTTGGCTTGGGTTCTAAGATATGTCCCAGCATCCGTGGTAGACAGTGAAGTTGGTTAGTTAACTAACTGAATGGGCTCTGGAACCAGCCTGAATTCAGATCCTGCCTTCAGAATTTACATGTTGTGATGTCCTGAGTAAGTTAGTGAGAGTGGTGAACTTCATCCTTCAGCATGTGGGTCTTCCTTGTTGGAGACTCTTATCTACCCTCCTTCATATAAAGATAGCCATGTAATTTGCTTTGGGCAATGGATTTCAGAGGAAGTAGCTTGTACCCTTGCTTAATTTGTTTTTAAAATCCCCAGTTGTTCTACTTGAAATATTTGTTTGTCTACCAAAATCAAACAGGGCCAGAGATAAGGGCAGCTCTTTCCATATGGGTCTCAGAGAAAAGAACCAACAACCAAAGGTGTTTAGATCACTGTAATGAGTCAGGAAGACTTAGGAATGTTTGTTTGTGTATCATAGCTTATCCTATATTGTTTGATACATTGATTATCAATCTGCCCTTGGTTTATGATCTTTCAATATAAGGACAATGAGAAATGTGTTTTAGAAAATGGTTGGAATGAATGGATTAATTCATGAAAACCACTCAGAACAATCTCTGATCCAAGGTTAGTCTTAAATGAGTATTATTGTGATAACTGAACTAGACAAAATTATGAAATTGATGCTCATAATTGCTCAATACATATAATTGATCATTGTCTGACACAACAGTAACAGTTATCAACAATGAGGAATGACCGATTGACACATAAATGTAATAAAACAGCCCAGTAAGCGTCCACAAAATATATTTAATCCCTGAAATAACATGTAAAGGGGAAAGGCACACTAGCCATGCTGAGAGTAATGAAACTGAGGCATTATTAGTGCCTTCTCCAATGTGCTTCAGTTTCCATGCCTTTAAAGAAGAGTGTTACCCTGGATGGATTCTGATGCCTGGGCAATTTGTACATCAACGGCATTTTTGTGGAATATATTTCAGCTCTACAAATGACACATTCAAGCAATGAAACAGTAGAAGGCTACCCTGGTGTGCATTTATTTATTCTGTCCCAGCAGTGGGAAAAATTTGAATTCCAGGTGTCCAAGCAAAGTTCTGGAACCCAGAGGGCTTCTTAGAATACCCAGGAGATCTCCTCTCAGGGGTTCCCAGGCCTGGCAGGGGATGGTAGGCAACTGTCCAGGCCTTTGAATTCCAGCTTGGTCCACAATCTGTGGCTAAGAACTCTGGGAACTCTGAATGACATGTTTGACAAACATATTCCACTCACTTGTGTCCCCAAAGCACTGGTGTCTGGGTAACAGTCCAACACCTGCCACAGAGGACAGATCAAACTGAAAAGACCCTTGACATCTCCAATTTTATCACTGACTTCATGGGCAGTCTCTGAGAGTTTATACAATAGCAGACTGGTGGTTCGAAGCCACACGCCTACCTAATTAGAAGATTTTTCCTTTAAGAATTTTGATTTAAAAGAAATAAACACAGCATGTTGCCAAGTTACAGTGGGAAAAAAGGCGCAGGGAAAAAAACAATACTTACATTAGTAGAAATTAATAATGACTTAGGAAAACAGCTTGGTAAGTCTACAAACAACATAAAACAATCCATCTCATTTAACAAACTCCAGGAAAATGATTTTCAGGAAATATTTC
Source organism: Phodopus roborovskii (assembly GCF_943737965.1). Lineage (NCBI taxonomy): Eukaryota > Metazoa > Chordata > Mammalia > Rodentia > Cricetidae > Phodopus > Phodopus roborovskii. The sequence goes on from NW_026126444.1 coordinate 921,076, forward strand.
TTTGAGAGGTTCAGGATTAGGTGGAAGAAATTATTTGTCATTTCCTACAATAGCATAAAAATTAGAGACAACTTAAAAAATCCCTAAGTAGGAAACAAGTTCAAGAAATTATACCTAATCCCTCTAATGAATGAAATCTTGGTGCATTCATAGAAGGCCTATCACAAAAATATATAAAAGACAATTTATTAAAATAGTGAAAAAATTCCTCCTTTTAATTGAATGATTTATATTATAATACTGTTGAATACTCAAAAAATAATTTTATAGGGGAAAATATATGAGAGGAATACACACCACCAAACTCTTCCATTCATGTTTTGTTTCTATTTTTATTTATTTTTTCATCATCAGGACTACATTGTATATTCTCTCTGGAGAAAAAAAAAGTTTTGCTTCAAATATGGAGAATCTTACAGTGCTTTCAGTTTTTATTAATGTGTATGCTGTTTTTGGAAGAGTTCACACATCAATATCTGAATTTATTTGTTCATCACTTTATTTTCTAAACCCATGGCCAAGGAAAATGGAGGGTCCTTTGCAAAGTGTGAAGCATTGAGTTTTCTTTTTCATTTTTGCTTTTGACATCAATGCCTGGACAAGAAGCCTTGGAAATATCTGCAGAAAAAGGCAAGCTGAACATCTCATCCTTGAGTCTTTATCAGTGGGAATATGTCCAAAAGTAATTTCACAGACCAAGACCATGGCATCCTCCCAGGCCATCCTCTCACCTGGTGATTGACTCTTAGATTCAAGGCCCCCTCTTTCTGTTTTCTGTTAGTTCCCACTTTCCTGCAATATCTCAGTTTGAAGCTGTTCTTCCCAACCTCACTGGAAAGAAGGCTGTTCCAGACTTGCCCTTTTTGGTTATGGAAACAAACAAACAAATATAAAAACCTGTGAAATTATTTTAATTTAGAAATAGAAAACCTCCTAGGAGGAGGAAAGGGAAGAAAAACATGAAGTATACAAAATTTTACTTTGTGAGCTTCTCATACCCCCATTTATTCGCTAGTTCCCACAATGAGAAATCACTCAGTCCCCCAAAATAATGGTATCAATAAGGACATGAATCAGTTTCACAAAGAAGCAAATGAATTGCATGATAGCAAATCATATTTCTGTGGCCATGCCAATCTTCTGGAATTCTTTTCTACTAGTTTTGGTGCCTCTTTTAACCAGCTGAATTGAGTCCTCAGCAAACTTCATTACCTGCTCCTTGATGCTTTGAGGGATGGTGGTTTGAGAAGGCAGAGATCAGTTAGAGCCTTGCTCTTATCTTTGAAGGAATGTGTGCCTACCAGAAGCTCACTCACATCCATCAGGACAACACCACCTCCATCTCAGCTCTATTCAAATAGGGGTGGAGGGATGCTGAAGACAGTGTACCTGCTGGGGGGGAACCTCATGGGTTGTACCCACAAACAGGTGTGAAGATCTTACATTTTGCCCATGGTTTGTTTTGAAAACTTTTCCAAAGCCATTGATGGTCTCTGAGCCTTGGTTTCCTCTCTCATCAAAGGATGATAATGAACCTCTTTTTTTTAGCCAAGTTGTCAAATTATTGAGCAAGCTAGCATATGCCAAATATCTGACACATGGCAAACATTCAGTAAATACTATCTACTATTATTATCTCAAGGATTTCAATCAGCAAACATGGCCATTGCAATCTGCCTCTTAGTGTGAGAACGGATTCAGGGAATGAAAAGATGTCAATTGCAGCACTGATTTGTTTGGATTTTTCTCTGTCATCTTCCCAGTGATTTTCTTAAGCTAACTCTTAATATAATGTTATAACTTGCACAGCAAATAGGTAATGAAGGGGAAGAAAGAGAAAAAATGGGAGGAACAGGTTGTATTTGATATTTCATTAATATAAAAGACACACAACTTGTTTTTTATTTTTAAAAATTTAATCATAAAACTAAATTAATATCATTGTGCATGTATGTCTGTGTATACATATTTGTGTGTATGCTCACATGTATGTCGATGAATGCACATGTGTGTATGGAAACTAGAAGCTGACATTGAATGTTTTCCTCAATCAGTCTCCAATTTACCTTGAGGCATGATCTCTCACTGAACCTAGAGTTCTGCTAGGCTGCCTGGCCAGTGAGCTCCAGGGATCCTCTTGTCTCTAGCTCCTCTTGTCTGGGACTACAGAATCCTGTCACTGGATGTGGTTTATTATATGAGTACTGGGCATCCATATTCATAATCCCAGTAAAAGAACAATCGCTCAATTTTGACTCGAAGCAGAGTTGGTGTTTGGTGTTATGGCACTTCAATTTTAGCATCTGATCATTAAATATCAGATAGGAAATTTATATCTCCACTAGCTTTATAACAAAGTATATTTGGTTGCATACTATATAGCTGTCCGTTATAAGGCCTGGGACTTGTAGGATTTGCCATTATTTTCTTTAGAGTAGATAAGAGGCATCTTTCCCCATCCAATTGGTAGCAAAGGCACAGGCACAAAATCTAGGTGGAGTCTGAAACATATTCCCACTAGGCATTACAAGCAGAAGCAAAAGAAAAGAAAAAATAGAAAGTACTGTAGTGCCAGTCATTAGCCATGGCATCCAGTGTGAGAGACCATCATGGGTGGCGATGATGTTATCTGCCTAACAGCAGAGAAAGCCAAATGCCACACGCTGAAGTAGTGTTCAGCGGTGGTGCTGCGTGGTACTGCTTTGATTAATTTTTAAAGACAGGATCTTCCTATGTAGTCCTGGATATGTGAACCAGGCTGGCCTTGAACTACTAGAGATGCCCCATGCCTTTGCTTTCCAAGTGCTAGGATTAACGTCATGTGCCACTTGCCCAGCCCCTGAGTACTTCTAACTCTCTGTTTCCTCAGTGTCAGTTAAATCTCGTCTATTCTTCAAACCTACTTCTTTCAGGTTACTATTAGTTACAGAAATTCTGCTTTATCTTAATTCATTGGACACTGTTGCTTATAACAGTGGTTTGCTGGCATACCACTTTAGTTTCTGAGGGCAGTTTCTAGTGCTTTCTTTCCTCACTCTGTGTGAGTCCACATTTGTACTTACTGTGTGTGTGTGTGTGTGTGTGTGTGTGTGTGTGTGTGTAAATCTCCAATTACATATAGATTTTAAACACTGTTATCTTCATTGTTGCTTATTCTTGAAGATCAAACATTCAGGACCTTGAATAGGGAAGAGTGGAGGAGTCAAACAGAATGATGCAAATTTTAGGGGAGGCAAGATGACTTGGTGGGTAAAGGCATTGCCATCAAGCCTGACTTGGTCTTCATCCCTGAGACCCACATGGTGAAAGGAGAGAATTGACTCCTACAAGCTGTCCTCTGGCCCCTATATGTGCAGTGACATGTGCCCACATATACACACATATACATTTAAGCAAATACAATGTAGTAAAATAACTTTCAGTGGTTATTTATATTGTATATTTTGATTTTGTATATTGATATTTAAGAGTGTTTGTGCTTTCTGAAGATTCAATAAGCTGTTTGGCCCTGTGTCTCATCACTGGCCATGCGGTGTTTTGCCCTGTTCATATGCTTATGATTCCCAATTTGTACTTGTACACATCATGTCTAATGTATGCTGGTGTTTATTTTGCACATTAGAACTAGTGCCAAATTCTTCTAGGGCATTTGGTACATAGATTTTTCATTCATATGTAGGAACAGCCCTTAAAGGTTTGGGGTTGATTCTGTTTAATTTTTTTTTTTTTTTCAGAATTCAGCCATCATATGGTACCCACTGAGTTTGGTCACCCTGCCAGGAATGAACTGCAAGCTTTTTCTAGTAAATACACAAAAACCACAATTCAAATTGTTTGAGTGGAATGAAGACCCATGCAGAACTTTCTAGCAATGCCTGTGGGTTTAACGCAATGACAGATGACTCAGAAACTCTTCTTTCTAAATTTTGTTCCCTACTCTGTCACTTGGATATTGTCACCCACCCACTCCTAATACAAATGAATACTCCATATGTGATTCTACACTGCCCCTTTACCCTGTCCCCAGTGGGTAGATAAGGTTTTTTGAAGTAGTCTTAGCTTTTATGAAAAGAGGGAGGGAGGGAGAGGGGGGCATTTACAACGTTTTGTAAGCAAAAGTATACCTGTATGAGAGCCCAAAGGTACATCTCCATTTTTACTCAGGCCTTTCAGGTGGAGTGCCATTACCCTTAGCTAAGCTGCCTGTTGGGATAGCTAACTAGTTTACTGTGCTAAAGCAGTTCATCCCAGAGTTTAGATCTGAGAACAAAAAGGAGGAAGCCAGCATAAGTCACATCCTCTAGTCAGCATTCCTAGAACTCTTATTTTGTTCTGCCACAGCTGGTTTCAAACACAATGCTCACGTGTCTGTGTGCAGACATGCCCAGGGAGGAGGTTTGGAAGAGGTAAAGTCAAAGAGGCAGTAGCTTCAATGTGTTTACATTGAAAACATCACAAACTGATCAAACTGCGACAAACACAAACCATCTCCCTTTCTTTGTCAAAAGTCTTAATATCTTCCCCTAAATCTTGGGCTATAAGATAGCTTCTGTCATGTGACCTTCACACCACACCTGCAGTACAATGCTTTCTGAGGCTGAGGACAGCGATCGCTCAGGATGGGAGAGTGAACATGAGTAACAAGAGGAGGATGGGCTGAGTGAGAGAAACAGCCACATGGAGAAGGACCTCAAAGAAAGTGTCATCTACCTATAACATCAAGTCTGTGATAGATGGCACAGCACCAAGCTGATCCTCAGAGCTGTGAGACTTCACAAATGTCACTTAGGAGCCAGTCAGTGAGAGGAAGAATGCTAATGTCATCCTCTTGGTGTTATCAATTCCAAGACGCCTCCAATCCACATATGATGAAGTGCTGCATAAAATTCCTTCTGAATACAGTTCTAAACTCCATACTCATTTTTTAATTAGTACAATTACAAATCTATAATAGGGCCACTGAAATTTTTCTACAAGTATCTACTGTCTTTCAATACTCAACTTACTTTGGGTATGACAGTGTAAGTGTTCATTTGCATCTCCAAATTCCAGAGAAGAACGTATTTCTAAATTCCCAATTAAATATGACTCAGAGCTGTCATCCAACAACCAGGCTAACAAGATGCGCAGTCTCAGTGGTGGAGGGGCGTACTCTCTCCCCAAGACCGCATTAATTATGACCCTGGTGCTTTTATGGGTGCTTCCCAATGAGACATACACTCTGATTTCCCATCAGTCACTGTCAGCATGAGCATGGTCTCTAAGACTCAAGTAGCCAAATTCTAGCTGTTTTAATGCCATCCATGGAGACACAGAACTCTCCACTTCAGTACTCAGAATCCTACCTACATTTTTTCTATTCTTTACTTCCTTCCTCTCCTTGGTGGTTCTCTTCCTTCCTCAAACAGTATCCAATTCTGCTTTCGTGATGTGACATGTATTCCATTACTCTCTCTCACCTCCTCACAGTCTCCCTTCTACTTCAATTTTATTTCATCACATATATATTTAAATCTAGATTCTACAGATGAGGTTAAAAAATTAAAATAAACCACACGAAGCATTTGTCTTTCTCTGACTTGTTTCCTTTAGTATAATGATCTGCAAATGTCATAATTTTCCATTTCTGTATATCCAAATACTGTGTATATGTAGCACATTTTGTTCATCATTATCTGTGGATGGACATCCAGACTGGGTGCACAGCTTGGCTGTTGTGAACAGTGCAACACTAAACATAGGTGTTCAAGTATCTCTGTGTCCATGTCATGCTTAGAGTCCTTTAGGTTTACTCTAGGCATGGCATGGCTGGACAGTTCTTTGAGTTTCTAAAGGAACCTTCTTACTGTACCTTCTGTACACCAAGCAGTCAATTTCTTTCCAATTTGGTCTCTTCCCCAGAGAACAGAGTTGGTTCTCATCACCGGTCTTGCCATCCTTGTACTCTCTATTGTGCTGTCCCTACTCTCTGGCTTATTTTATGCCTCTTCCCTCCACCAAGGACCTTTAGCACACTTTTATTAAGGGTTTAGCAAAAATCAAAACAACCCAAAGCCTTGTGATCCACTAGAAACATCATAAGGCATGAAATCAATGAGCACCTCCTGACTGTTCAACAAGGAGATAAGGGAAAAACGTTAAGGAGATAATCACTCCTGTACCAGTCAATTCATGCAGGACTCTGCTGTGACATCACAATACAAAGTGACAGTAGTCTTGCTAATGTCGATACCTCTTCATGGAAAGTCATAATTCTGAATAATGGAGGACTTGTGACCACTTCCTTTTTTTCTAAGCAGGGACAAAGGCAATCCACCCAAGGAAGACAGCCTTCACAGCAATGGTCCAAGGGAAGCAGAGCAGAGAACTGTGGATGGGACTCCAGTGTGAGCCAAGGGGTTCCTCTCTCCTGACAGGACTCAGACAAGCTTCTTAGACCAGATGGTTGTGAAGTTTCTTACCCTTGGTGAGAAATAAGATAGCTGGGGCCTGAGTCTTCTGAGACAGCTATCAGTGGCATCTAGGACAAAAGTGTGAAATCAAGAAGCACTCTGAGTTCAATTAAGAACCAAACCCAGGGAAACAGGTGTGGTGTTCGGTCACACCTGGGATCCCAGTTCATCCCAGTGGATTCAAGAGCAAGAGGAGACGAAGGTCATCCTTGGCTACACAGTGACTTAGAGGCTAGCCTGAATTATATGAAACCTCTCAGAAAGCCGAAGTGAATTAATTAAATAATCAAATTGTATACTTAACAATATCACAAATACAAACTGGAAAAGGCAGAGGAAATCCGTTATTGAAAGAAAAAAAAACAAAACCAAAAAACAAAAACAAACAAACAAACAAACAAAAAAAAAAAAAAAACACAGAACGTGTGTGTCTAGCCCAAGTGGGTAGTTCTAGAAAGTGTAGAATGCTTGCTTTGCATGGATTTGAGTCCCTAGGTTTAATCCTCAGTGCCTCACAAACTAGGAGTGCTCGTGAATTTCCAGCATTTGGGAGGTAAAAGCAGGGGGATAGAAGTTTTAAAAATCACCCTTGACTGTATAGTGAGTTCTAGGTCAGCTACGGTTTCATATGATGCTGCCTAACATAATACAATCTGTATTTAACTTTCATCAAGATAGGGGACTCTAAATACATCAAAATAAAAAAAAAACACATGATTTACTTAGACAAAGAAGAGATTCATATTCATAAACATGTATTTTACATCTACTGTCTCATCAGATCCTTAAAATATATCTGCAAAGCGGGTATTTTCTCCCATTTATGAATGAGATGGGTGACTCACATAATATCGCCTGCAGTGAAGCAGGGACACCAGTATCACTGCTCTTAATCAAATAGTCTGACCAGAGACCATGTCTGGGGACCTGACCCTCATTTCCCTGTCTGCATTCAGGTGTGCAGGTGAGAAGCAATCTGTCCTCTTGATTTGTAGTTCCCCATTATAGAAATGTCCTCATTATAGCCAACGGCCTGGGAACTACGTGGACCAAGTGCCAATCATCAAATCAAAACAGGAGCTCATTATGTCTCTCCCAGAGAAGGAGAACGTGTGATTATATGGCTGCCTATTTAGGCTTCAAACCCCATTCTGGAAATTGTATTTGAAATTGGCTTGCAGAGTACTTTTAGAAAAACCCCAAAGTGCTGCAGCCTCAGCTGAGGTTTCCAGCAGGGTACAGGCAGGCAGCAGGACAGGTCTCTGTGGGCAGCCTTCTCAATGGCAGGGCTTGTGCCAAGCAGTCCATTCGTGGTCAGCTGAAGGAACAGTGACTCATGATGTAATTGCATTATTTCAACTTCTGTAACCACAGAACACATGGTTTCAGAATAGAAAAGACCAACAGCCTGAGAGAGACACAGACAGAGACAGAGAGACATCTAGAACTCATTTAACAACAAAATTAACTTTGGTTGATATCCAATTATGGACAGCCAAATAATTCCTGGGGAGAGTGTCATATCTTCACTAGGGGCTTAGAGTGCACCCATTTACCATGTTGGAGATGGGAGCTATGGTGACTCATTTCATTTGTTCATTCATTCATTGACCAATTGATTGATTGATTGATTTGTTTATTCTGTGCTTCTAGGGAACTGGTTTGTACTAACTCATAGAAAAACTGAGGCAGGAATGAATAATATTGATGAGGATTATGCATGTGTTTTAGCCTGAGTACCCAATAAAGTTCATTTAATAAACACTGCATGAGACAGTGCACTTGAAAAATATAGTAAAACATTAGTAAGTGTGCATTATTTTATTGTTGCCATAGGGTTGTAAGCAAATGGGTATAAATAATTGTGCTTTTGTTTGCCACTGCTTGAGTCTGATACTTTAAAAAGAGTACTGAAGCAAAAGATGGTTACATCTGGGCTTTGAGGAATGGATAGGAGCTGTGCACAGTTACAAGATGGGAAAAAAGAAATCTAGGCAGAAGGAATGCTCTGTATGAAGACAGAAGAACTGGGTATTTGGGTGGGCACCAGCATGAATGTGATACAGGATTCCAGCATGCATGGGTGTGTGTGAGGTGTGTAAAGGCATGATTTAAACTGGTGTGGCAGGGCAGTGTCCTGTATGAATTATGTTTAAGAATGTGGCTTCAGAACAAATGAGGTGATTCAGCAGAATCCATTAGCATCTTGAGAAGCCAAACTCAGCCTTCTCAGTGTCTGGGTGGGCTTAGCATCTCTGCACAAGGACCACCCACCTGGTGGTATGGCACACATCTGATTTCCATGGGAATGTGCACAAGTCCCACGGCTTGGGCAAAGCTTGCTTAGAAAGTTGGAAGGCAGCCTCTGATGTCTTTACTCATACTTTCAGGCCTCTTTATCCATTTGATTTGCTGTTTTAAAACGGCACGGTCATAGAATTACTCCTCTGATGCTTCTTAAAAAAAAAGAAAGGTTAACCTTTGACATCACTTTCTCTGATTGACAGATAGCTTCATACTTCAATGCCTAGTTTAAATACCAACAGACACTTTGGTCAGCAAGTGTACCCTGGCTTGACCCCTTACTATCCCAAGCCTAGAGCAAAAGGCAGCCATTTTCATAGGCACCTCATGCTGGACCCCCACCCTATCAGCCACTCTGTGCCCATCTTCTCCAGAACTACCCTGAAGAATCAATCTTCTCACCATAGCCCCATTATATCACCTTACACACTGACCCTGAATAAAGGGCTCCCTGACTAGACTAAAGGTGGGAAAGCATGGTGAGCAGAGGGCAGGAAGAACCAGTGCAAAGGGGGTTGTGGACCTGAACAAAATAGAACAGAACAAATGCAAGCCATAGCAGTCCTTTGTCCAGTGCCACGTTTGTCCCTGTCACTGCTCAGAGGAGTGTTTCTGTGGTTATTAGCACATGGATAGGCAGCAACACAGAGACTCCAGCAAGAGAGGCAGAGGGAAGAGGACAAATCACTGCCAAGAGCAGTGCCCTTAGCTCTCATCACTTCCCCTCTTAGCACATTGATGGCTGCCCACATCTCTGCTCTGATGTTTCCCTATTGTTTCTCAACTACCTGCAGCCTGTTCCTAGTGCTTTTATTCCCGTGTCTCTTCAAGACCGGGATCCATAAGGAAGAGAGACTTGACCCACTCAAGAAAGGTTCATTCTTTTAAAAAGAGCTTCAAATATTTCTCTCAGCCACTGTATTGGAAACCTTCAATGAGTTCCTGTCTCCTAAGAAGACCTCCCGGAAGCAAGAGGATTCTGTTGCAGATGTTAGAAGCTTCAGCCAGGAGATGTTTGAAGGTTTTAAACAGAGGGAATCTTAAAGGGAGTCTTCAATGACAAGGAGATAATGATTCAGTGCAGGAACTTTTTAGCACCCATTCTGTGTTAGCTTACTATGTTATGATCACAGGAGGGACACAATCGTGAAAGTCCTTCCCATAGTTCTGCACTAAGGGAGCCTATGAATAAAAGCAAGGTATCATTGAAGACGCTGTGATGAGGAAACACAGGAGGTTGGCAGCTTATAACCATTCCAGTTTCTCAAGGCCCAGGGAAAAAGGACCACAGCTGTCACAGAAGCTAGATGAATCCTCAGCAAATGCCATCACTGTGACTATGTCTCACAATCATTTGACTTAATGAGGGGAGAAGCTGTGACTTTATTTGTAATGACATTTAATTAAATTCAGGGCAAATGCAATTGCTTCATTACATACACTTAACCAGTTCAAGATAAGAATTTAGCTAACTTAGCTACTTTCTTTCTCTATTTAGTCCCCTTCCTCTTGTGGCAGAATCAAAGATCCAGTCCAAAAGATGTTCTTGTATTTGCTACTCTTCTTGTAGCTATAGCAAAATACCTGGCAAAAAAAAGCAACTTAGGGAAGAAAAAATTTATTTTGACTCAGGATTTGTGGGTGCATAGTCCATTTGTGTTGAAGATAAGGTAGCAAAAGCTTGAGGCAGCTAGTCCTGTTATAACCACAGTCAGAGAGTAGAGACAAATGCTAGCACTTAACTCACTTTTTCACTTCTATTCAGTCCAGAACTCCAGCCCACAGCGTACTCCCATGAACACTTGAGAAGAGTCCTCTAGCCTATTTAGTCCAATCTAGGATGTATCTCATAGGCATACCCAGAGATTTGTTTCCTAGGTATTCTAGATCATTTTAAGATAAAATTCAGTTTTGACCACTAAGATGGAAATGTGTTAGAATGTTACCCAGCACTGCTATGATACTAACTTGGAGCAACAACCAAGCTTTATCTCCTACTTTTCCTATCACCTGTTTCCATTAACACAAAACCCACCCATCTGAGTTATTCCTGAGTCTCCTCTTCACTGTCTTCCAGATCTACAAGCTCAGTTTCCAAATTCTCTATCTTTAGAAGATGTAGAAAATAGTCAATCTTTTTTCTTTTAAAAAATACAGTGTGCACATGTGTGTGTGTCTATAAACATTTGTAAGTGTGTCTGTGCCATTGTGCATATGCAAAGCTAGAAGGCATCCAAGAATTAATTCTCTCCTTCCATTATTTAGGTTCCCTGACCAAACTCAGGTCATCAGCCTTAGTGGCAGGTAAATTTACCCACCAACCTTTTCTTCTCCTTAATGAGGACTCCCTTTACTTTTGATGTGCAGAAAATAATTTTCCCTTTGTCTTGACATCTTTCCTCTATTATGGGTCCAAGGCCTTATATTTGAATAACCAAATTCCATGAAAATGTTTTAACTACCAAACAGCAATTGATTCCTCTAACAGTGAACTATACAGAAGGGCTGCAGCAGGTTCAAGTTTTTAAAAACAAACTGTTTCTCTTTCCATTTCTACAGTATGGGAAAAGATTAAGTCCAACAGTGCACCCTCTTCCTCTTAAACCATAGTCCTGCAACTATGAAAGTTGCTTTTTTGTAGAAGCCTTCAAACCTTTTCATCACATGAGTTGATTGCTTGTTTGCCTCAGCTGGGTTCCTAGGTGATAAAAAGCCATGTGAATTATTGGGAGCAGATTTCGCACTGAAGGAGATAAAGCACTAAATCCTACACAATTACTTTGTACTATTCTGTGATTTATCTCTACCCATTTTACTATTATGACCATAAAACTAAGTTATAAATAGTAAGGATTGGGCCTTATAGTTATACCTCATTTCTTATCTTAGCATAAAAAATGGGAAAGTGGCACTTTTAAGAATCCTCAGGGATATTCTTCTCCCTTGCATACTACAGATCAGCCAACTACAGAGGATTCAAGACATTCTTACAGTTTACACTATGGTTAATTTTAAAACAGGAAATGTGGTTTCCCTCCATATACATCCTCGTATCACATGCAGGCATCTAAATGTGCTCACTAATTAAACTTCAAGAAGGCTGCCACTTGCCACTCTGCCAATTCACCACACATTCCACTGAATGAGGTAGACCAGATGGATATAGGCTTATGTGCAACACATAACAAGAGAAGAATTCTATAGTTGAGGTCCAAGCTGAGGGATATTACATGAAAAAGCCCATGGCAATTAAATCACATTGTCAAGGCTTTCACTAAGGAACTGGATTCTCGTTTAGCTAAAATAATAGAGCAAGTAGTAAAATTACTGGTACAACCTGCAGAAAACCACATTAGTCAACATGTCAACATGCCAACATGGTTCAAAATGGTGCCAACATGGTTCTCAAAGCTCCTGCCCTAATTGAAGAGCTATGAGCAGTCAATGGATACTGAGTTTTCTTTAAGCATGAAGACTCTGATAGGTGCCAAATTCTAAATAGTCAGCCGTTGTAAAGAGTAAGGTTTTTCCTCCCACCGCCGGTCTTGTCCCACCGTCATGCCAGCCCCAATTAACACACAGAGACTCTGTATTTGATATAATGCTATTGGCCAGTTACTGCTTTCTTATCGGCTAGCTCTGTCTTAAGTATTAACCCATTTCTGTTAATCTAGTATTTCCACGTGGTCTTCTCTTACTGGGGAGCCGGTCGGCATTCTGCTTTCTCCAGACTCTCCATCTTGACCCCTCCTTACTACTTCCTTTTTCCTCCTTGTCTCCTAGTCCCTCCTATCTCCTTTCCCATTGGCCAACAGTGCTTTATTCATTAACCAGTATGAGAAACATATATACATAATGGCATCTCCCATCAAGCCCTAAATTCATATACATTTGATCCATACTGATTAGATTCAGTGTGTGTGTGTGTGTGTGTGTGTGTGTGTGTGTGTGTGTATGTGTGCTCATGCACACTAAGTATAGATAAATGTAATTAGATCTAGATAATTATACGTCAAAGATAATTATATATAGATGGGGACATTTGAGAGGGGAGAGGGAAATGTGGTAGGAGAGCATTGGAGGAGATGGAAGGGGAGAGGGAAGGATAGAAAAGATGTAAATACAGTGTACTTGTGCAAAATTCCAAAAGCAATGGTTCATGAATTTTAAAAGAAAATAATAGCTAAATATTGTAGTTTGCTTATGGTGGGTGGGAACCAGGTATCACACTTTGCTGAGATCTGCTGAACACAGCCGCCTGCCCAACTTTCAGGAGATTCTCCCAGGGGTATATTTATTGGCCAAAGCAACTCTCCACTGAAGAAATAAGGTTAAGACATTTTAGATGCAGTATCTTAGCCAAAACCAATTGATTTCTTGAAACCATGTGGTCTCTATCATTTCCCATCCCTCTTCTTCAGGCTTGTGGTAGGCTGTAAATGTCTGAGAGGGATTCCAGATAAACACACCCTTGTGTTTGGTGAGAGTTCAGAGTCCCTTTAAAGAACGATGAACAAATTGTGTCCTTGTTCTGCAACACGAAACTCCCTAACTGTGCTCATATTTCAGGATAGGAAGTTAAGCAGGTGCAAGCTGTGACCCTAGGCTTTGATGTTTGTCTTCTAAACAGTGGTGGTTGATAATACACCTGCACAGAGGTGCTTCTGGCATCTTGCATGACAGCAGAATAACAGCCTTGATGCTCTGTTTAGAGCCACAGGCCCAGAATATTCCATTGTACATCAGAATCACTTGCCTTTCAGAAATGAAAGGGAGGGGAGAGGCGATCATATGATCCACCGCATCATATGGATTTGGGATCTTTTGCATTGTTTGGGAGTACAAGAATGATAGGACTGAAACCCCTTTACATAGGATTCCTTCCAGGTCACACAGATGCTGTTTTGATGTAGAACCTAAATTCAGGTCCTGCCGCCAAACACCTACTAGGTACTATGTCCAAAACAGCCTGCCAACAGCAGAAAAGGGAGGGAGAGGAGGGGGACATTATTCCTTTAAGCTGAGCTAACATCTGGATATTGGGACCTCCATGGGTTTGCAAAGATGGTCTTTGGGAGAGGGCTTGATTCTTTTGAAGTGAAGCTTAGCTAATGGGAAGCCCTGGCTTTGTTTTTGTAAATTACTTTTTGTTGTTGCTTGGCACTTGTAAAGTGCAGCTTTTTCAAATAAAATGGTCAGTTTGCTACACATTGGCTTTGCTGATTCTGAATGACCCTCCTGCAACAGCAGCAGTGCAGAGCATGCTGGGAAGAGGCAGAGTTCCATGCTCAGTGACCCTGAGTTGCCTTTGTCCTGACCAGAACCTGCTGCTGCGGAGGCTTTAAAGGAACCAGTCTTCTTCCAAACTAAACAATAATTGAGAAGGGGACAGTTTTAGACTGCTGTGGTCTGGTATTTGGTTGGCAGCTGCTAACACTGTTAAAAACAAAGATGTCTTGTCAGATGACTGATTGAGAGGGTACTGGGCAACAGAAGGCATAAACTTAGTGATACCTATCTCGATAGTATGCCTATGAAATGAGAACTTTTACATTCTTTTTCTTACACATGAATGTACATATGTTTGCCTGCATTGAGGTCCAGGGACAGCCTTGGGTGTCATGTTCAGGAACATAGTTCACCTCCTTTGATACAGGGTCTTTTATTGACCTGAGCTCACTAATTAGGCTACACTGGCTGTCCAGCAAGGTCCAGGTATCCTCCTTTCTCTGATTCTTCCACACTGGAATTACAGCATGCACCATGCTACCTGGCATCTTAATCTGGGCTCTAGGGGTCAAACTCAAGTCCTTATGTTCACAAAGAAACCACTACTGAGTGCCCTCTTTAATCCTTAGCCTGAATATATATATGTGTCTATGTGTGTATGTAATATGCTACATATAATAAAATTACACACACAAACACATTAGGATGTTAATGTTGATGAGGTGGAGAAAGAAAAATCGAGTGATTCAAGGCCTTCAGCTACAGATTTTGAAGTCTAATCCCAGATCTGTCTGGCTCCAATGCTTATTATAATTCTTTCGCAGTTCCTGGCAGCCACATTTAACATGCTTGGGATGTGCCATGTGCTCTAGGTTCAAGTTTCTCAAGAAAAGGGATGAGCAGAAGCCTGGTATTGCAAATGAACAATGCTCAGTCAAGTTGGCTCATTAAAATTCAAAACACGTCTCTCTTTTAGAACCCTGCTCTTCACCATGTGATTTGTGAATGGCACATTGCTAAGTAAGCACAGAAATCGAAAGTACATAATGTTACAGCTATTACCAAGGCAACTTCCGTCATGCATCTCATAGCAAAATCTTTGGGTTTATAGTGCACATTTTTCCGTTTATTTTTCTCAGAATCAATTTTTATTATGACTTGCAAATACATCAGTGCGTCATGGTTTTTAAATTAAATAAAAACCTGTTATTCACTTTAAATTTGAGAAGCAGCAGTCTCCTGTTTGAGAGATGTTCAAAAGGAAGGGAGATCTTTGAGTGTCCTTTGAACAAATATCTCCATGTGGGTCTGGGTTAACTGAATAATGTTTCACGTAAAGGATGACTTCTGACTGAAACCAGTTTCAGAGTGCAAAACCAGCCTCCTCAAAAACATTTGTGACCTGAAGAGAGGCAGCCCAGTGAGTCAGTGAAAAGCAAGGACACCAGGAAAGGTCACTTTCCTTACTCATTCATTTTTCAGTGAACATGTGGGATGCTGCTACCTCTGGGATATTGCAAGCAACACTGAAGCATTTTCTTGGATGCCTAAACGTCTTTTCATGCCTGTTTTCAAATCTCTTGCATCCACTTCCAAAACTGGGCTTGGTGGATGCATGGCAAGTCCATTTTTGAGGAATCTTAATGCTATCTCCTGGATCACCTCCTTCATTTTACACTCCCAACAATGGTGTCCTGAGGTTACAAGAATTCTTTGCACACACTCTTGACCACTTTTGCTATTTATTTATTTGTTTGTTTGTTTGTTTGTTTGTGCTTTGATCGTGAACATCTGAACAGGTGTTCAGTTCTAAGCCTTTTCAATGATGATGAGAAGTGCCTGGGAGTTCACACAGTCCATGCCAGTGCCTAGTACCAGATAGATGCTTAGCAAAGGATCTTCCAAGGAATGGATTACACAGACAAGTCATTTCCCTGCTCCCAGCTCACCTCTTCACTCAAGAATTGAAGGAGATCACCAGGCCATCTCAGGCCAGCTTGACCTCCAAAGCTTGCTGTGTACTCTCTCCCTTCCTTCCTTCATCCTTTCTTCCTTCATCCTTCCTTCCTTCATCCTTCCTTCATTCCTTCATCTTTCCTTCCTTCCTTCAAACTTCCCTGCCCCCCTCACTTTCTTCCTTTCTTTCCTTTCATTCATGTATTTTAAATTTATAATCTAATCTACTGAGACTAATCAGTTCTGCCCATATGCATGGTCATAGGTGTGGGGCTATCCACTGGGACAAGGACAAACCAATGTGTATACATTCTGAAAGAAAAACTAATCTCTCTCATCATCATCTGTCAACAACTCCTAGGCTAGATGTGACCTTGATAACTCCTCCATCCATGCTGGACTATGAAAATATTATTTATTTAATTCTTTGAGATGATCATATAATTACATAATGCCCTTCTTTTACCCCCCCCCCCCCAATACCCACTTCATGCTGGAATGTTTAGCTGGCTTGATCTAGTGACAAGGTCAGTATTTCTGAGGTATCAAGCAAAAGATGAGGCAGGTTCTCAAAGTCAAATTGTGATCTCTCCTTTATCTTTGCTGAGCCATATACTTTCCTATGGGTTCCAGTCATGGGAAACAAACTATCTTTGCAAGATACTGCTTTCATATCTGCAAAACTCTGCCACAAAAGTGTTTCCATAAAATGACTGACTACCAGGTCTATTGATAAACAATAGATTACATTAACTACATAAATTTTAAGTGGTAACTTCACTTCTGTAGGCTGTGCAGTCTAAGATCAAGAGACTAGCAGTTGAGACTCTACTATCTAATACATGGATGACACATTTTCAGTATATCCTTGCCTTGTGAAAAAGGTAGCAGACAACTCCAGAGTTGCACATAATTTAATTTATATTTAATATATGTGCATTTAATATATACTCAATATATACATTTAATTATATATATATGTGTATATATGTATATATACATATACATATACATATACATATATATATATATATTCAATATATACATACTGAGTCCAATTAGTACTACCAGCTGGCATGTTGTTTTGCTCTTTGGCAAGTCTTTCACAGATACAGCTGCAGTGAATTCACGAACTCAAACATTAGGTTTGTACCATGTAGTTGCATTCTATGAATATACTGCAAGTATTTATTTTTATATTTCAAAATTTCATGTTATTTTCAGTTTGAGACAATTACCAAAAAAAAAAAGCTGTGAGAGTTCTTGAACTCATCTTCTTAGGAACATATGAACTCTATGCAGGTATAGATCTCTGAGTGGGCAAGATCATTTAAATGCAAGATAAACTTGTGTTTCACTTAGCAGATAGTTCATGGAGTTAAACTCCCTGATTAGACTTCAAAGATCATGGGTTTGAACACGTACACATAGAAAGAGATACAGATTTTCATTTTTTAAAATAAATAACCTGAAACTCACACAGCCTGTACCTAGAAGTATTAGCCACAGCATCATAAATTTATACATACTGCCACTGCTGGAAATCGTGTTGATGTCTGTGATCCAAGCCGCCACGGGAAACCATGCATGAGTTCATGATCCATGCTGCTGCCAACTGCTGTGGGCAAGGAAGCCCCTTTTGTAGCAGTATCGATGCCTGCCGATGCAGAACTAAGAATGAGAGACTTTGGAGGCCTCTGTGACAACCTTCCCCACCCCACCCCAAAAAGAAACAGTTAGACAGGATGCTATTAAGAGTCCCCCTACCAAAGTGATAATGATGCTGAAGTGTAGCTCTTCATAGTTGATGGCTTCAGGCACGGAGAAGGGGGTAGGAGAACATGATTCCGTTTTCTTTAAGGGGTTGGCCCCTGGGAATTTGACCATGCTCCAATGAGTACATGAACAACAGGAATTTGACTTGGTGTTTTTTTATTTATTTTACTTTTTGGGGAGGGCACAAGAGTTGGAGGGTGGGTGTGAAAAATGGGGAGCAAGAATGATCAGAGTGCATTATGTAAAATTCCCAGATAATGAAAATATTATGGTGTAGAAAAAATTTAGAGAGTTTACCACATTTTGAAAATGATGAACTAAATGGTCATTATCAAATCCAGCTGCTACACTACTGTTAAAATCCACTTAAATGGCTTTAAGGATTGGAAAACATTTTTAATGTGAACATGTAGGAATAATTCCATAGGTGCATCCCGGACATCCACTGCTGTCTTGCCTGTATCGCTTTGCCTAGATTGCAGGCTTTGGGAAAGTGTGTCAGAGTAGATCATTGCCAGCCTTTATCTCTCAGTGGGAGAGAGATGGCAGGCACTTGCTTCTTATCAGTTTCAAAATGAGAATGTATTAGTTTCCTAATCAGATAAAAGTAAAAATGAATGCAAAAAGGCAGCCATTGAGAAGTCAGTGGATGAAATAGATCACCAAAATGCTTCCTTCTCCCTTGTACTTCCTGTAAGCACTGTCAGCATGAGTTGCTATGGAGACTAGAGGGTAGGGTACCAAGGGATCCAATGAGGGTCTTTACAATTTTCTAGATGAAGAATATAATTAATTTTTTTTAAAGAATTGATTTTTAAAATGACATTTCCCCCCGATCAGAACTTAGAGATTTTGTCTTCCCTAAGGAATCAGGCCACAGCCTGGCCACAACCAGTTAAACTCAGTCACACTGTGTGCACATGCATGCATGTGTGAGTGCATGAGTGAGAGAGAGAGAGAAAGAGAGAGAGAGAGAAAGAGAGAGAGAGAGAAAGAGAGAGAGAGAGATCAGTGTCTTAAAACTCTTTTTCTGGCTATTTTGATAAGTGGAAAAATCCTGATTTCTAAGGTAAATGGAATGCACATGTACTAAGCCATGCCTCTTCTGTCGTTTTCTTTTCAAGTGGGCTTGCCAGTGAGCTGAGTGTCAATGTTCTCCCTGAGCTTGGACTCGCTTTCCTTGAATAACATGCTGTGGTTGGTTGGTGGTTGAGACACGGGCAGCATTTGGAGGGTGCGAGGAGATACACTCAGTCAACAACTTCCAATGAAGAAGTAATTTTGTCCCGGGCACAAGGGAGACATGGAGCCTTCAGGGAGGATTTCTGCTGCTGAGTAGCTTATAGTCGACCAGGAGACATAAAGAAACAAATAAATGGCATATGGCAGTCTTAATGAGAAAGTTAGAGGAGTGTTGTGAGACACAGTCAGAATCAGAACAATAGAGGAAAGACTCCTGTGGCCCACTCTGTATATACTAGAAATGCCTGGCAGCCAGCCTTCCCATCTCCCCTACACCATCTGTCCTCCCCTGTCACTTCATCTTGCACAGTACCCTCCCTTGTGGAAGTTCCAGCCATCTTATTGACTTGTTGGGTATACTGCAATGGAAGCCACTGGAGTGAAGGCACTTTGTTTCTCTCCATCTCTGTTGTATGTCTACCATCCAAAGCCAGGCTTGACTTTGGGCAGCTCTGAGCATGATGGCACCTTCAGTGTTTCTATCACAGAGTTGCTTGCAGACAGTTGCCTTCAATAAAATGAGAACAGAATTGAAGGTCTAGGTCTATAGGAAGCTCCATGTTGTTTCTGTTCATGAGCACACAGTTTCTTCATGTGGCTTTGGTGACAGACTATCAGGCATAAAAATAAAATAAAATAAAAAAGCATATGAAAATGTCTACGCCCTGGTTACCTGCCATGACACCATGTCCCATGATTTCTTAAACGTCAAGATGGGTTTATATTTACTTTTCTAAACTTCTAATACTATTTAAAAATGAAGCAATGATATAAAGAGATTGCAAAAACTGTTCTTTTGTTTTAAGTATCTTTGTGTAACAAATTGGTGTCTCCAAGACAGATTGCTGGGTTATCCTGTTAGTCACAGGATAATTCCAGTATTTGAAAACAACCGTTATAGTGCACTTGGACAGCATGTTCTAACAACAGGCATCAATTTGAAATTGCACAATAAATGACTTGTCTTAGTATAGGTAACCTCATTTGGGAAAAAAAATGTCTCCAGTCCAAATTTACCCACCTGGTGTTCAGGTTGAGAAGTCCTCGTGTGCCATCCCTGCCTTACTATACTCTCTGCAAACTCACTGATAGATGACAACAGCTCACACAAAGTTACACACACAAATGTTAGACGAAGGCACAAACAAAGGAACGAATGAAGTTGAGAGAGGAAGGCGTAGGAGTTCTGTCTACAGACAGAAATGTGGTATAAGAAGCTGGATTGTGGGAAGATAAACAGTTTTCCAGCTAATCAGACAGGTGTGCCAGGGTATGAAGCTAACAAGTAGAACCGAGTGTTCCGGGAAACACATCGAGATCAAGGTACAGATAACGCAGGGGACAGAGTGTGAAAGGTGGCACAGAGCCAGGTCCCAGAGAGCAGGGAAGAATGCAGAGAAGCACTGAAGGCCTTGACACAGGAGCCCAGGAGATTCCACTCACCTTGCAGAGGGAGCACTTGGAAGCCCATGTAGAGCAGAGGCCACTCCTCACCAAAGCAAGCACAGGGGAGCACATCCAATGCTCTGTAGTTTCTTGGAACTCAAAATCTTGCTGAAAGAAAATAATATTCATCTTTCTTCATGTAATGTCTGCACTACAGTGAGTTCAGGAATGGAGCAAAACAGATAGGAACTTTGACTTTCAGAAGGTTGAGTGAGGCTCCTCGGGGGACATCCAGGTAAAGATTAGTCAGCCAGGCATGGAGATTCAGGCCTTGGAGTCTTCAGTTTGGTACAAGAGAGGGAAAGGGCAGGGGATAAGAGTTGTGTGGGAATAGAGCTCTGGGAAGTCTCTGGGCTTAGGTGCTATGCTGAGTTATAAGCCACGGTGGCAACCAGGATTTCTCTTTCCATCCAAGCAAGTTGTTACCACTGGGCTTCTCCACCAATGCCACACTATGGAAAAACCTATACCTTTGCTTCCAGAAACACTTATGCCAGACTCCTCTTTCCAAGATCATCATCTTACACAGGGCTTAGAGGAGCCACACACATGAGACGCATGTGCCTGTACATGAGGCACATACCACACATAAATATTTGTTATGTATATCATATAATATGTTACATATGTAGCCAACATACTTGGGGGTTTGTTCTAACTGGCCATCCTGCTTCCTTTTCCATATCAAGTGCTAAGGCCCTCCCTGGCCCAGGATGGTTTCATGCAGGCACATGTGTAAGAACGGTGCTAAGTTTGCACGGAGCAGCAAGCTTCCCTTAAGCACTTTGGCTTTCTGCCTGCTCTGATTCCTCTCTTCTGAAGTGCCTTGAATTCCAGATGGTGGGGACAGATGTGGCTCTGTGGATCAACATGGACAACTCCATCCAAAACCCCAAGCCTGGGGATGTGTATGTCTTCTCTCTGATCCCAAAGTGGAGCGAGGCAGTGATACCACCTTGGTGCATAGGCTCAGCCAATTGCAGAGTTCTGCTTGAACTGTGCCAGTGTTAGGTGCGTGTGGCTCTCACACAAACCCACGCACTCCAGCAAGATTTTTATCACGTTGAAAGTCATCTTTCGATAGCATCTTGCTGATACCTGCCTTTCGATTTGTTCCAGGTGTAGGCGGGGATCAGGGAGGTTATCCACTCTTCAGAACAAACAGGGACACAGCGATTTCCAAAACAGAAATTGGCAGCATCTCAGTGTAAGACTTGGAAAGGAGGGAGGTTGGCTCTGGCGTTGTCTGCGTGGTAATTTATGTGAGATTCACGTGCCTTTCCTTCTGAGAAAGAGGAAGTCAAGTCCAAAGCTAAGAGTATTGTATTTATCTGGGGAATGGGGCTGAAAGTCTGGCTTCCTCCTGACTCTCCACCATGGCTAGGTGTTCCGCAGCTGAACTCATGTTTCCCTCAGGCATGGTCCAAACACTTTTGCCATGAGGCCTTTGCTCAGACACATAGATCATCTTCTCACAGCTCTCTTCTTCATTCTAGTTTGAGCCTGGGTGTGACAGAGCTTGGCCCAGGTCTAAAGGAGACATGAAGAACAAGCTACCTTATTTCACAAACTCTCTGAGCCCAGGCTAATTGTCTAGGACTACTAGCATGGGTTAAAAATAACAGAAACATGCTCTTTCACACTTTGGCAATCAGAAGTCGGAAGTCTAGATGATTAGGCTTGTTCTAGAATACTACCTTGCCTTTTCAGAACTTCTGGAGATGGTAGAAAGCCTTCTGATAAAGACACTAGGCAGAGCTGGCATGGTAGAATACACCTATAAACTAAGAACTCGGGGAGACAAAGACAGGAGGTTCAGGAGTTCAAAGCCATCTTTGGCTACATAGCAAATACACAGCCAACCCAGACTGCATGAGATTCTATCTCAAAACAAAACCAAATATACAGCAAAAAATAGACAGACCTCTGGCTCTAGTAATGCAAGAATACATTCCCAGCCACTCAGATACTGAGGCAAAATGAAAGTTCCACACCTTTCTGGGCTACATAATAATTCAAGGCCAATTTACATAGTTTAGAGAAACCCTATCTCAAAATAAAAATACTAAAAATAGCTGGGGATGTAGTTTGGTTGTGGAGTACTTGCTTAGCATATTGCAAATGACAGTATTATTATTAATAATAACAATAATAATACATTTAAAAATTTTAAAGACCCCCCAAGATTAATCATCCACTCTGTTGACCTTATCACAGTTTATTACATATATAAAGACCTTTCTTCCAAATAATGTTGTATTCACAGATACAAAGAGTTGATCCAACTAGATAGGGCCACCTTCCTTCTACTCCCCCCCCCCCAGTTGCTCTATTTGTGTCTTATTCTTCATGGATGTTGTAGTCTGGAGAGAATGGGCAAGAGAATGTTCATGTGTGCTCCTTGATCCTACTCTGAGCTTTGCATAATCTTTCACCAACTCATTTCCAAGTGTATTCTGTGGCCTTGTCCCACACAGTTATCTGGCTTTAGGACACCTCTGTCAGAATCCAGAGCTGGGTGAGGCAGAAGCTCAATACTCTGTCTCATGTGGTCTTCTGTGCTTGGTGTCTCAGGGGCTTGATGAGCCCATAACTTCTGTGGTTGCTGTTGAATCTACAAGACACAGACAAAATTGGGTTGGATCCCCTTTTGTTCACACCATGCTATTAATGGATTCAGAAGCTCAACTGGAAGGATCTCCACCTATATTAATTAGCCACACCACCAGGCCAAAACAGATACCAGCAACAAGCCATCAACACAAGAGGATGTTTGAAAGAGTCTTGCTGACCCTTCAGAGATCAGCACTAGGTGACTCTGAGGTAAATTCTGCACACCCAGACAGCTTCCAAGGTACAATCCAGGTGACAGGACAGGAAGATGATATTCAGAACACATCAGAATGAGAATAATACCTGTATTGCTCTGTCCCTTAGGCTCTGGCATCAAAGTTTTAAATTCTTTCTACCTCTGGAATAAGTGCTGGCAGTGGTTCTGTGGTGATTTCCTTTCAGCAATACTGGAAAACAGCTTGTGGTTAAGAACAGACATCCCAGGGCCAAACTCAAACTATCAACTTAGAAGCAAAAGGAAGAATCACTTAATTCAGCCACTTTCATCTCCCTGACTGGACCACTGTTGGTGAGGTTAGCGGTTTTCGTTTTCTTGGGCTGTTCTCACAAATCATCACCAACTCAGTGAACTGAACACACAAACTGATTTGGAAGTTAGTAGAGTTCAATTCCAACGTGCTGAAATGGAGATTTCAGGGGGCTGTGTTCCTCCTGGCAGTTCTGAATGGGGGGGATGAATTCATTTCCAGGGGAAAGTGTTTTTTAGAGCTGAATTTTCCAAGATCCTGTCCACTTGGTCATTTCAAAGCCAGTAGCATAGCATTATAATCTTCACATCTTCTTCAGCTTCCTTGTCATATACACTTTGGCCTTTTGTTTATTCTATGCTCCTTATAAAGACTGTGATTAGGGGCTCTGAAGGCAGCTAAGTTGGCAAGGCTCTTAGAGTGCAATCTTGAGAACCTGAGTTAAGATTGCCTGCACCCACATAAAGTGCTGGGACTGGAAGCATGTGTTTAGAATCTCAGCAGTACGGGAGCAGGAAAAGGATATCTGGAGCTCAACTGGCCACTAAACTAAGCTCTAAGTTCATAGAGAGAGACTCTGCCTAAAAAACCCAAAAAAGATGGAGAGAGATTGAGGGAGATTTTTGACCCCTGGTCTCCACATGCGTGTGTAGCTGAACATGTGCATATGCCGGTTAACTATGCTACATACCACACACATATAAAAAAAATAAAATAACAATAAAAAGCAAAAGCAAAAACAAAACAAAACAAAACAAACAAACAAAAAAACAAAGACATATATCATTGCACTGAGGATCCACTAAGGTTTTCTAGATCCTTAATTTTCACACCTGTGAAGTCTCTTTTGCCATACAAGGTGACTGTTACTAATCCCAGTGATTAGACTCCAATTGTGTTAGGTCATTGGGTTTACTACACACAGCAAGAGGAAATGTGTATTGAGCAATATAATATAGACAAATCCTTGAGAGTAACCTTCTACTTTCCTGGCTATGGGAGGGGCTGAAGTCACAATGGGAAAGCCCCTGGGAGCTATTTACTAACCTGATCTGAACTTCCTTATATTTTAATACTCAGCCACACTAGCTAAATATGAACCCAGCTATTCCTAGGGATCAATTCTCACACTTAGATTCCACGACTCATGTCAGGAATTCTAAGTGAAACACCTGGAATAAAGTAAGAGCTCAACTGGTGTTGATTAACTGTTATCAGTTATGAGACGTGCTTCACAGGGGCCTAAGCTCTGTTTTCTGTAGACTGGTTCCACCAAACATGAGGGCTTCTGTATCTTCAGGTTGCATCCCTGCCTTCTTCCTCTGGGGGAAAGAGTCCTAGCATATCTTTGTCTTTGCTGTCTTGAGTTCCAAACTGCTGCATTTTTCTCAACTTCCTCCACCCTTCTCCCTAGATGAAATCTCACTTATGCCTTCCCTAGATTTAGTATTTCATCTCTTTTCTTCAGCAGACACTGGAATTAGAAAGCTGGGTAAAGACACCCAGTCATCAGCCAGCAAGTTTGTCCAACAAATGGATCATGATTCCAACTATGTAATCTGTACATGATGTTCTGTGGTCAAGAATGCCCTGGGTGGCAGGCTGGCCCCATGCCCAGAAGTAGTAGGCCAACACAAAATGGACTCCATGGGTTTTTGTGTGCTTTTGTTATTTGCCTGTTTATTTATTTATTTATTTTTGAATTTCAGTTTTATTTCTGAGAGAGAGAGAGAGAGAGAGAGAGAGAGAGAGAAAGAAAGAAAGAAAGAAAGAAAGAAAGAAAGAAAGAAAGAAAGAAAGAAAGAAAGAAAGACAGAGACAGAGAGGGAGAACGTGTGTGTGTGTTTGGGGTAGGAGAACATGAGTTGGATGCATAGAATCTTGGAGGAGTTAGGGATTTAGGAAGGGAAAGGAATATGATCAACACATAGTCTGCAAAAAAAATTTATGAAGATTAAAGAAAAAGAATGCCCCAGATGCTTCTGATTGTCTGGGAAGCATCCTGAGTAATAACACTGGAACCAGGCTCTGGTTGTAGCAAGAAGTTACTGCTGGACAGTCAACGGTTCTGAGTTGATTAGTGATGCCCTCTATGTCCATATCCACATCTCCATCCATGTGAGCTGACTGCCAGCTTACATAGGTTAAGGAAGCAACCATCTCTGAGAGTCAGATTCAGTCTTTGGATTCATACAAAGAAGTCCAGACTCTGCTCAGTGCTGATGGCCAGTTTATCTGTGGTGTTTAGCTCTTTCATAGTCTTATATCTCTTATTTCATAGAACCATCGCTGGATCGCAAACCTTGGCAGCTCAGAAAATGCAAAGTTAGTGGTAATGGATAATGCTTATGAAGTGCTTTTATGTTGCAGGCAGAGAGTTCATACCAACCTTCCAGTTGGTATCAGGACATAAAGGGATGCTTACATACATGAAGTTATTATTTAAAAAAACAAAACAAAACAAAACAAAATATAGCGTCACAAGCTCTTCAGTTTAAGCTGCCAAAGTCTTGTGCCCCCCATTCTTCTACTGCCTGTGAGTAGGAAATGGCCCCTCTTCTGGACAGGTTCTGAGCAGTGGGAACATGCTGTGTGATGATAACAGCTGCCCTTCCTGCACTTGGCACAAGTTAATTGGAATTCAGGGAAACAGAAGGCACCTGCCCAGTGCTGGAAGGAAGGCCAGTGATATCCCTGGAGAACACCTGCTTTAACTTCCCATGGGACAGATGGGGAAAGTGAGTCACTGAAAAGGACATACTCTCATGGGGACTACACGGAACAGCGGGAACAAAGCCTACTCCTGTGTTACCCAGTCCATGCAAGCTCTTCTTACTGCCTCTGCCCAAAGAGCTAAGATTCAGGTAGCCAGATTTAGCAAAAACCAAAATTCAAGTCAACATGAGTTTCAGGAAAATAATTTATTTTTATATTACAGTACTATTATTTATAATTTTAACCAATATATTTCTATATTATATTATTATATAGAATTTCAGCTAAATAACAGATTTATGATGTGGGATAATGCTCTTGTACACTGTAAATATTTTTCACTCATATTGGTTTAATAAAATGATGACTGGTCAGTAATAGGAGGGGCAACCAGATTAGGAGAATTCTGGGACTCAGCCACCAGGCAGATGCAAAGGAAGCAAGATGACAATGCCTTTCTGAGAAAAGGTGCCAAGCCACATGGCTAAACATAGATAAGAATTATAGGTTAATTTAAGTTGTAAGAGTTTGTTAGTAATGAGCCTGAGCAATAGGCCAAATGGTTTGTGTTTATTTAGGACTGAATAACTGTAGGACCAAACAGGACACAAACTTCCTTCTATAGATTTATATATTTGTTTCTTAATATTTGAGGCATATTTCTAGACAGAAGTCATTCTCTGTGTACATGAAATGCAAATTTGACTAAATATACATTTCATTTGAAAGCTTTTTTAGGATGGACTCACTCAGCAGGGAGGGCTTTGGGAAAGGAGTTTAAGCTAAATGGGCATGGGTTGAGGGTGAAGAGCTGCCACTTTCTGGTTGATTTCCATCTGAGTATTCAAAGTCTAGAGAATGATTCAAGGAGCCAGAGTTAGATGAAGACAAAGGAGACACTTGGGCTGTGCACCAAGGGACTCCATCGACCCCACTGAGTCCTAAGGACCATTGTCTTTATACAAGAATAGTTTCATAAAGGAAGATGAAGATTGCTTTAGGGTGTAGCCATAGGAACAGAGGGAAGGGGACTCTTGGGGGCCACTCCCTGTGGAGAAGCAGGGCTCTCTTAAGAAGTGGTCATAGAAGAATGGCGCAGTAGTGGCAGACATTGCTAGCATGTGGAACAGACTCAAATAAAAAACCTTTCAACTGTTCATTTACCTCAAGATAGCTGAGGGCATATCAGGTAGTATAGTGAAATGTTCACCTCAACTGCACCTGCTGCACTGATCATGCCCATTTGGGTGTGGTCACAAGTGTAGATGTGATGTGATGGGGTAGCTTTCTCTTTTGATTCTGGTTGGGTCATGGAGAGAAGCCTGGGTGTGAATCCTCGGAGTGGGAACTTGCGGGTCATTGGTTTCTCATGTAAGTTACTCCTCCCAGAATAAAATGTATTACCCGTATTTTATCCTCATCCCTTGTATCTTAATCTGTGCATCAATATCTGGTGTCAAAAGTAGGATTTGTACCGGACCTGGGAATTAGGTTTCACCCAGCCAGGGGGACATCTGCACCACATCCTTTCCTCCCTAGATCACATCTCGACTGACTGTCCTACATTCCCCATAATCCTTTACCTCTCCTAATCCCACCTATCTTGCTTCCCTATTGGCCAACAGTGCTTTATTCACTAACCAATAATAAAAACATATTTACAGAATGATATCTCCCATCAGAGTAGCTTGCTTTAACAGCAAAATAAAACTTTGGCCTGACAGTTTTAAGTCTCACTACTACCTTGACACAGCTTCATAACTTTGGACACATTTACAGACCATTCCAAAGTCATGTTTTCTGGTCTGTAAAAGAGAGAGAAAATCAGATAAGAACATTAGGATATAACTCTGTAACATGTGTTAAAAAAGGCCAGTTTAAACTTTGTTGTTTTCTGTCTTTTCTCTCTTCATCAAAAATGCCAGAACCTTAAATCCCTCTGGTGAATCATGACTTCTGTTGTCCTTTTGTCCCTTGTCCCTCTAATTAGAAAGCAGGACAATTGGATGATTTGAGACCATTCAGGTAGCAGATCCAGTGTCTGGTCTACTCTGGGGAAGTGCGTTGACTCTGAGCAGCACACACTTGGGCCTTTCTGAAATCATTTCCTATGGCAGCCCCTTACTGCATTATCTTTCTAAGGATGAGGTCAATGAGGATTATTTGTGTTAAAAAAAACAATTCTGTGAAGAGATAGGGGTGAGGGCTGAGACAATGGGGAGCCTAGAAAGAAGGGGAAGGAAGAGGAGAAGCAGGGAAGAGAGGAGGTGGAACTGGCTACTTTCTTCTTGAAAATCGGTACCTTTGGGAACTCAGACAAATAGTTTGGGCTCCCTGAATTATTTCCTTGATGTATAAAGAAGAAAAGACCCCATTTTCTAAAGCATTGAGCTAATTGGCAGGAAATATTGAATATTTGACTATATTTATGCAATAATTTATGGTAAGCATCAAGGTTCTTCTTGATCATCATCCTTGCTGAATCTTCAGTGATTCTGAGATTACCAATGTACTAATTAATCTCCACATTTTAATCTGAAATTCAAATAGATAAATAATTTTCCTTATTCAGCAAGTCTTCCTTATTCAAGGGTGCTTGCCTGTAGATTTGACCACCTGTGAGTCAACTTTTTATGACATCTTTATTGTACATATACAGATTTTGTTGTCATTAATCCTTAGACAATGTAGAACAGCTGTTCAGTTCACATAACATTTAGGTTGCACTAAATAATATAAGATGATGTAACATGGATGGAAAAGTGTGTGCAGGCTGTATCCAAATATTAAGGCATTTGTATAAGGGTTGTGAACATTCACCAATCCCACAAACAATCTTGTGGTGAGGAAGGGTAATTTATATTTGGCAAGTAATGACACAGATAATTGTTATTAACCCAACCACAGTCCTCTTGACTCCAGTTTCCACTGATGACCTCCTGCTAGGTAAGTGTCAAGGAAATGGGGTCAGTCAACGAGATCTGGTGTCTGCCTTCAAGGAGTTCCCCACAGACTACTGGAAGAGATAAGCATTAAGTAAATAGCCTTGTAATGGGTTATTTAATTACACATTAAAGAAATAAAGATGTAATGGGATTAATAACCAAGTTCCGAGAAGCTAAAATTAAAGGGGCAACCAAGGGACTTCCTGCAAGTAGCTCACAGGTAGACACTTATTGTGTGTGTCCAGTTTGTCTGTACCCAAAGTGAGACATCCCAGGGTCCATATCTGGCGACCCTAAAACACAAGATCGAAGACTCCAGTCTGAGTGCAAAGGGATTTTTGTTTGGTTGTTTGTGTTTCTTTTCTTTTTTTAAGAGAGAAAGTTGTTAGAGAGTAGGGGAAGAGTTTATTGAAATCAGTTTGCTGTTTCTCATCCTGTTGTCGCCATAGAATCACTGACAGGTGTGGGGGGGAAACAACACCTGTGCCCAGGTTCTTCTACCTAGGGACCAGAAAACTTAGACAGTCAGATAGGATTTCGACAAAGAGATTGTAAAAAAACCCCTAGATGATTGTATTGTGGAAACAGAATTGAGTCTCATGGGCTAGGCCTTACAGAGAAGCAGGAGTTTCTGTTTTGTTTTCATGGGGAGTGAGTGAACATTTTTAAGGAAGAGTGAGCCAACATCAGCTTTGCACCCATAAGCCTCAGTTAGGATGTGACAGGGAGATGGAAAGTAGAGAGACAAGCCAGGGTGTGAAATGTGGAGGTTGGAATGAGGGCGGGAACGGGGGAAGATGGAAAGATATGAAAACAGAGATTTGGTTTTCAAAACAATGCCCAGACTGAGCAGAGGACTTTAGGCACTGTGGGAGTTAATGCATCTCAGAGATGCTCAGGACTGGTGCAAATAAAGGCCAAACCTACTCCACCCCCTCTCTACCTCACCCTGTAGCTTTCACGGTATGCTTCCTATTCTGTTGTTTAGTTATGAATGTTCTGGCTTTGGTTAATAGAAATGATTTATTCATTCAGCAAATCAGATTTGGGACGTAGTATTATTGATCATTGCTGTCGATGCTACTGCATGTCTTTGTGCCAAGAATCTCCATAATTTGCTTTGTAACCAGAAAGGACCCCAAAGATGTCATAGCTTTCAGCTTTTCAAAGATGCTTACTGTCACCTCATTAGGCACAGCAAACACCCTTGCTAGACACTGTTGGAGTACCAGGAAATTTGTTTTGCTTGTAACTACTCTTAAAAGAAGCCTGTATTTATGTTTTCTAAGTAAGATAATTAGTACTCACATGGTATGATTCCATATATATTACGCTGCTGGCTAGTTACAAAAATAATCAAGTACGGCTCAGAAGGATGACTCAATTTCACAAATGAGTTGTACCGAAGTAAATATTTACTTCTAAATGCGATTTTGTTGAAAAACCTCTCAGAGCACTTTCATTAAGTCTGCATGATGCATAAGCGGCATAGTTATGAAGCCATTATTCAAAGGATGATCATTTTTAAATAAGGAGAAACACGTGCCTTCAATGCAGCCAATACATTTAGAGCTGCCTCCTTGCCAAGACTTGAGATGAGCATGAGTCCTTTGATTTCTGGAATTTATCTTGGTTTACATATTCACATATGAACGCACACACTTTTCCACACACATACACACACACACACATACACAAACACACAAACACACACACACACCACTCCATAAACAAGTTTTAAATAATGCCCTGATCTTCTAGCTTTTTTATGATTCTAATCCTTATAATTACCCCCTTATATAGATTTTCTCAGTCAACCTTCATTTCTGTCCTTTTTGGGGTTCATATTTTCAATACACTTTCTGCATAATAGTGAATTGAGTGCTATAAAATTAAACCATATTATTGATATTTACTTTCTTATTACCTTCAATGGCTTCTTGAGATGCTTAGAATGAGATCCAAACTCCTTACCCTGAACACAAAAATCTCTGTGACTCGATTGCCACCATCCTAAGCTCTTTCCCTGAGGTTTCCTTTCTGTTTTCTTTTTTCCCCAGCTGCACTGAGCTTTCCTTTCTGTCCCCAAATACTGGCATTTTTACGCCACTAGTACTGCACACTATTCCTTCTCTCCAGATTGTGTGTGGGCTCTTAGGATCCCCCCCCATCCTCTCCCTCTCTCTCTCCTGTATGGGGCTGATCCATCATTCAGGCCTCAGCCAGCATCACTTCTGAGCAATAACTGTGTTCTATACTTGATGACAAATCCTCACTTTATTTTCTTCAGGGATTCTCATTATTAAAAATAAACTTACTTCTTGGTCAATGTCTTATTATTGATTCC
The DNA here is from genome assembly GCF_943737965.1 of Phodopus roborovskii. Classification (NCBI taxonomy): domain Eukaryota; kingdom Metazoa; phylum Chordata; class Mammalia; order Rodentia; family Cricetidae; genus Phodopus; species Phodopus roborovskii. The sequence goes on from NW_026126444.1 coordinate 952,589, forward strand.
TTCTGCCACCCTGTAAAGATGATAAAGTTGAATATTTGTTCAACTAAATTCATAACAGCATTATTTGTAACAGCCAGAACCTGAAAGCAACCTAGATGCCTCTCAACCAAAGAATTGATGGAGAAAATGTGGTACATTTACACAATGGGGTATTACTCAGCACAAAACAAAACAACAACAACAGTGGAATCTTGAAATTCACAGGCAAATGGATGGAACTACATACAATAAACCATCCTGAGTGAGGTAACCCCGTCACAAAAAGATAGGAAACAAAGAGGACCCTAAGAGAGACATACATGGTCCCCCAGAAAAGGGGAAAGGGACAAGAACTCCTGAGCAAATTAGAAGCATGGGGAGGGAGTTAGGAGAAAGAGAAGGGGAGAAAAGGAAGGGGAGGAAGACTTGAGGGAGCAGGAAGATTGAGTCAGGGGAAGAATAGAGGAAAGCAAGAAATACCCTAATAGAGGGAGCCATTATAGTTTAAAGAGAAATCTGACACCGGAGAAATGTCCAGAGATCTACCAGGATGACCCATGACCTCAACTAACAATCTAAGCAATAGTGGAGAGGCTGTATTAAATGCCCTTCCCCTATAATGAGATTGATGACTACCTTATATGCCATTCTAGAGCCTTCACCCAGTAGCTGATAGAAACAGAAGCAGACACCCACAGCTAAGCACTGAGCCGATTTCCTGGAATGCAGTTGCAAAGAGGGAGGAGTGATGAACAAAGGGGTCAAGACAAGGCTGGAGAAACCCACAGAAACAGCCCCTGGTATTGGATCAGCATTTATGCCTAGTGTACGAACGAACACTGTGAGTCCATTCCTGATAGAGGGATACTCTCTCAGCCTAGACACATGTGGGAGGAGGGCCTAGACCCTGCCCCAAATGATGTGACAGACTTTGATGATCCCATATAGAAGGCCTCACCCTTTCTATGGAGCAAAAGAGGGATGGGAGTGGGTGGGGGGCATGGAAGAATGGGAGGAAGAGGAAACTGGGATTGATATATGAAATGAGATCATTGTTTCTAATTTAAATTTAAAAAAGTGGGGGGAAGGGAGAGAAAGTTCTGGCTTAGCTTGATTTCAACAACAGTATCCCTGGGGTTTTTCAGTCTCCATCACCAATGTTCAGTAACATTTACTGAATGAATAAATTTTTTTGAATGGATACAATTTTGATTGAATGAAAATTCATTCATTTAAAAAATTGAACTAGGCAATATGGCATAAGCACAGTATCAGGAGAAGCAGTGCCTGATGCCTGCCACTTTGACATTGCTCCCCCATCCTTCCAACCCACCCTGCTTCATTACCCCATAACCCAATGGCCTTCCTCCCTCCTTCCCTTCTCCCAGTCCATTTTCCAGGGATCAAGGAATGCACAGTCCTATACCCAGGGCCTTTAGGGATAAAACATTGACTTTCTTAGCAGACCTAAGGGTATTGCGACGTTTGGCTCCAGCTGAGCTCTTGTAGCATCATTTCTTATATCCCATGCCACTGTGTTCTTTACTCTCAGAAAGCAGAACACTAATGGGCAGGTCACCTAGCCTGGACTTAATTAACAAGCTTGTTTTACTTTCTGTCTTATTCCCTATGTCTGACTACCCACAATTCTTCCAGGCTCGGCCCAGATGACTTTACTTTTAGAATCTTTACTGTCCTCTCACTTGCCCTTCTCTGGCAAGCTGGGTTACAGCCTCTTCTAGGAGCTCAGTGCTCACCTCCACCTCCATTCTAGAACTTCACTCGGAGGATGTTTCTTTCATCCCGAGACCAGTATCTACATGAAACAGTCTAGATCATTGAATCATTCACCGTCTCTTCAGACTAAAGCACAGTAGTTACCGAATAAATACTCGAAGGAAAGGGCACTGACTAGAAAAGAGGTCTTGCAAAAGAAACTTCTAGAAATAAACAATGTGAACTAGAGTAATTTATGAACAATTCAAAATCCAAAAGATATGAAAAATGGAAGTCACTTGTCTTTATTCCACTTAGAAAGAAAATAGAAGGATGTTGTAGGCCTGGTATGCCAAACTGAGGAGACTGAATTTTATCCCATAAGCATAGGGAGGGGAATTTTCACAGATGTGTGGGACAGGTAAAGAATTTGTTCTAGAAGCACCCTGTAACCCATCTTACTTGTCTTGAGCTAAGCTCTTTCATCTCTTGAAAATCAGGGGGAGAATAAACATGCTTACATCTTCTTTTTAAAGCTATGACTTTATTTATTTGTTTGTTTGTTTATTCTTGTGGGGGAGGGGAAAAGACACAGGAGTGCTATTGAGTTCTTATTCAGAGGACAGCTTTGCTGGAGCTGGTCCTTTCATTCTGCTATGTTTGTCCTGGGGATTGAATTCAGGTTTGGCAGGAGGTATGCTTACCTGCCAAGCTGTCTTGCTGCTCTATGAAAAACATTTTTGACATGCAAACGTCTTTTAAAACATAGGTAAGATTACTGATAAATAATGAAGACTGAAGGATGCACCCTGGGGAGGCAGGATTCAGGAAATGAATGTTTCCTAAGTTTAGTTCATGGAGTATCTGAGGGGCAATGTCAAATAACCAGCTAGAAATGTGTGTCCAGATATGGCTGGTAGCTACAGAGAAGGTTGGCAACTGTCTGCAAAGAGGTAAGAATGGAAAGGGCTACAGTCAAAACTATCAAATTAATTATACAAATGCCCTTCCTAAGAATCCTCAGCCAAGTGTTCCCTATCCATTTATATGAATGAACTATGGCCACATTTCAGTTTCTTTTTAGGAAGAGATGCAGGAATCATAACATGAAAATAAATTTTGGTGAATACCTGTTATTAAGAAGCTGGGATGCTAAGCTGAATGAGGCCCTTAGTGCACAGGGCTTGTTGCTCAGTAGTCATTTGCATTCTAGGTAGTAAAGACTCCACGAGAATTTGTGTCTAGATTGCTGTTCTCTCTGAAAGTAGTAAGGTTTTATTTTGATTTTGAGATACCTTCTTTCTCATCTTCATACTTCTTTTTTCCCCCTTTCAAACATCTTTGAGAACATTCTGAAATTTAGTTGATGATACAAATGGAAGGACTGTGCCATGCAAAGCTCCAGTCAGTTTGTAGATGAACTGAAGTCCAGAGACAGGAACAACCTGCCCTCTTCATATCTGCAGTCGGTGTAGGAACAGTACCTGAAAGTCAGCATTTGTGTAGTGGCTGAATCTGCTTTGTACTAGAGAAGATGAACAAGCCTATCGGAAAGAAGCAGCCACTTCAAAATTGCCCCAACTCTGTGGTGGGTGTGTATTTCTATACTCCTGCGTCTTTCAACTTCACCTGTGTTTTGCTTTCCTTCTATAGGTCCTAGGACCTTAATTGCCCAATGTGAATGGAAACTCACCAAAGAGTGTCTTTTTGTCCCCATGGTCTCCTTGTCAAGCAATGATTACAGAGTAACTAGGGTGAGTTGCATGCATGTCTTTATTAGCACCTTTTATCTCACATTTTGTCTCACTGCTGGGACAGTGTCTGTCTATATGTTCTGCACAAATACCAGCACTCACACTTTGTACATATGTACACACAGGTATTTTCAGGTGATACAATAAGTCAACTCATCTGCTCCATTGATAAGCATTTACAGTGTGCATAGAATTCAACCAACACTGTGATGGAATATCCAGGATGCTGCCTTTCTGCTCTGAGGAAAGTGGCAGGTGCTTTTGTTCTTGTTTCATTGTATTTGTTTGTTTGTTTTGTTTTTTTAATCATTTACCCTGATGGAAATGTGTCTCACAGGTACCTACTGGGCCTCATTTTAATTATTAACTTTATTTTATTTGTTCATATGAGTGTACCTGAGCATGTGTATGTGTACCGTGTGTGTGCAGGCATCTAAGTTAGCCAACAGGGGGCATCAGCTCCCCTGGAACTGGAGTTTCAGGTGGTTGTAAACTACCTGATGTAGGTGCTAGGACCTGAGCAGGGGCCCTTTGCAGAAACAGTAAGAGCTCTTAACTACTGAGCCATCTAAACTACTGTGCATTTCTGAACTTGGAATAGTTGTGGCATTTCACTATCTCAAAGTCAATTACCAGTTACTCATTTTGTCAAAAACGGTTCAATTTTGCTTTTCTATTTTCTTGTCAATAGTATAGCAATTGGTCCTTCCAGCATGAAAATACTATTCTGGGCTTGTGTTCTATTTTATGTCAATCATTAAAAATTCTTCTCTCCTTGGTGTTCTATATCAGCATCCCCAACACTGCTTTTTTTTTGTCTCTCACACTTGACTGAGACAAATTTGCTTCCGTGACAATTGTGAAATTGAACTCCCCTCTAAACTCCAGCACCTACTGTGGGGCCTCAGTGTGGGTGGTGGGTAGTGTGGTTCTCAGTGAATTTAATCAGGCACAAATGTGTTTGTGCTATTGAAGCATTGTCTAATTCAAGAGAGCAACTAAACAGTCTGGAAGACAGACATGTCAGAGCAGCTTATGATCACTCAGAGTGTGGGAAGTTCCCTTGCTTTGGCAGACGGAACAACTGGAGATGTGAGGTCTACTGGATATTGCTATATGAAGTCCCTGCTCATCACCATAAGAATGACTCAAAAATGAGCCCCAGATAGAGCAAAATGGAAGGATATTAATGTGTAGCCCGGATTAATTAGACAGGCCTGGTTTGCTTCATGTTCAGACAGATCCCGTTTCCATGCATTTTAGAAAAATAAGGACAAATGTGAGGGCAGCATTGTAATCCAAATATAACAAAAATGTTTTGTGATATATGCAGGGCTCAGTAAGGGAACATAGACTATATATCCCATTCTTCTCTGGGGGCTCATTTAAAGGAGCAGCTACATGCCTTGGAACACTTGGCAAGAGGACAGCTGAGGGCTTGTCAGTCTGTCCATGCATCCCAGCTCAGTCACTCAGCTTACATAACACAGAGGAAGCAAGGCCCTGGCCGTCCCTCCACCCAGAGGAGAACAGAGCTGACAGGAGTTCGGAGGGATCAACACAGGCTCTGCTTAGTATTCCTGACACTACTTCCTGCTACTAATAAAATCCGCAGCCTGATGGTTTGCTTCCCACCTCAGAAACGGAGGGGCTTCTTGGAGAAGAAAAGTACATGACCTCAGCAACACAACTGAAGCTCTAACTTGGTAAATGTTGGAGCCCTGTGAGGCATGAGAGAAGCAATAGCTTAATTAGACACACATTGCTCCATCAAGTCATTATTTATTCAATGTGCTTCATTCAAATACGAGGGAAAATCCTGAAAGGCAACCAAACAAAAGCTCTCCCTCAGCCACCCCATTGTACTCCATGTACACCATGAGTGAAACAGATGGGGGAAGAAAGATGTGTTCTTGATTGCAGGAAGACACAGTGAGATGGTTTCAACAGTGGTTTGGGCAGTAGGCTCATGGCAATCTATATTTTCCCCTAACCACTCATTATTCCACTTTTACAGACATTTTTAAAATTGTAATTAAATTAGAAACAATCTTATTTTATATATCAATCCCAGTTCCCTCTCCCTCCCATTCTTCCATGCCCCCACTAAACCCCATCCCATCCCTCTTCTGCTCCATGAAAAGGGTGAGGCTTTCCATGGTGGATCATCAAAGTCTGTCACATCATTCGGGGCAGGACCTAGGCCCTCCCCAATGTGTCTAGACTGAGAGAGTATCCCTCTGTGTGGAACTGGCTCCCAATTCGTACACTAGGGATAAATACTGTTCCACTACCAGAGGCCCCATAGACTGCCCAGGTCTCCTAACTGATACCCAAGTTCAGGGGTCCTGGTTCTGTCCTATGATGGTTTCCAAGCTGTCAGTCTGGGGCCCACAAGATCCCCCTTGTTCATTTCAGCTGTTTCTGTGGGTTTCTCCAGCCTTGACCTCTTTGTTCATCACTCCTCCCTCTCTACAACTGGATTCCAGGAATTGGGCTCAGTGCTTAGCTGTGGATTTCTGCTTCTGTTTCCATCAGCTACTGGGTGAAAGCTCTAGGATGGCATATAAGGTGGTTATAAATCTCATTGTAGGAGAAGGACATTTAAGGTAGCCTCTCCACTATTCTTTAAATTGTTAGTTGGGGTCATACTGGTAGATCTCTGGACATTTCCCTAGCGCCAGCTTTCTCCTTAAACTTACAATGGCTCCCTCTATTAAGGTACCTTTTTACTTGCTCTCCTCTATTCTTCCCCCACTCAATCTTCCTGCTCCCTCATGTCTTCCTCCCCATTCTCTTCTCCCATTCTCTTTCTCCTAACTTCCTCTCCTGCCCCACACCCCATACTCACATTTACTCAGGAGATCTTGTCCCTTTCCCCTTCTTTAGGGAACCATACATGTCTCTCTTAGTTTCTACCTTGTTTCCTAGATTCTCTGGAGGTGTGGATTGTAGGCAGGCTGGTAATCTTTTGTTCTATGCCTATTATTCTTATTTGAGTGAGTACATACCATGTTTATATTTTTGTGACTAGGTTACCTCACTCAGGATGGTTTCTTCTAGTTTCATTCATTTTCCTACAAATTTCAAGATTGAGGATATGGAGAAAAGGGAACATTCCTCCACTGCTGGTGGGAGTGCAAACTTGTATAGCTACTTCGGAAGTCAGTATGGTACTTTTCTCAGAAAATGGCAATCAGTCTACCTCAAGATCCAGCAATTCCACTCTTAGGCATATACACAAAGAATGCACATTCATACAACAAGGACATATGTTCAACTATGTTCATAGCAGTGTTGTTTGTAACAGCCAGAACCTGGAAGCAACCTAGATGCCCCTCAAGTGAAGAATAGATAAAGAAAATGTGGTGCATTTACACAATGGAGTATTACTCAGCAAACATTCTTTTAAATTGTGAAATGATGTATGTGTCTAAATAAAGGGGTATAAACTTACAATCGTGGGTCTTAAAGTGTCGCTTTAGTGATTGCTCACATGATGTGACACTCACCTACCCAAAAATTACCTTTCAAATAATGACATCCCCTCCCCCTCCAAAGACAGCTTCTGGTCCTTCATCTGTATTGTTTGTTCTACTTTCTGAAGGAAGCAGGCTTGTCTTTGTTTTCACACTGTAATAGGCATGGGGCTAGGTAGCCACTTTATCTGTGAATCTGTTGCCTTGAAAGCATGGGAACTTGAGTTCAATCCCCATAACCCATGTGACAAGGCTGGGCATGGTGGTGAGTGCCTGTAATAATACCAGGGTGGGGAAGGCAGAGATGGGCAGAGATCTGAGGGTCCCTGGAGCCAAGCTTAACCTATTTGGTGATCTCCAGGTTCAGTAAGAGATGCTGTCTCAAAAAGCAAGGTCCATAGTGCCTGAGAAAAGACACTGAGGTTGTCTTCTTGTCTACACACACACACACACACACACACACACATACATACATGCATGCACGCACGCATGTGCATGCACACACACGCACGCACACACATACATTTTTGCATGCATGTACATTTAAACTCACACACACCTTTTTTATAAATGGATTCAAGTTGCTTGTGTTGTTTGTGTAATGACATCTGTCCAGTGTTATGCATTCTAGATTCACTTACAGTGCTCAGCTTCTCATTTTTATCCTCCAGGGTAGGCTTTTGGAGACAGACTCCTATACTTGGGGTGCAGGCCTAGTGGGTTTTGCTGTCTTGACAGAACAATAGGACATTGGTCCACTAGTGCCTTTATATTGTGTTGGCTTTGGCTAAGCAGCTGCCCCAGCTGCTACTGGTGGCTATGCAAAAGCAGATAGTGTGTCATCCCTGTTGCTGGACGCTTATGCAGGATCTTAGTGCATCTTTGTGCTCACCAGCTGTCTGAGGAGCCCAGAAAGGTGTAACTTGTCTTAGTCCCATCTGGGATCTTGGTTGACATTATGGGGATAAGACTCTGCAACTAATGCACAACTGTGGTTTTAATTGGAAGTGTCAGTTGTCTCCTTGCCAACCTTGAATTAGCTTGTTGAATTCATATCGCTAGGGTAGCTACATCCTGGCCTAATCTCATGAAGAATTAAAAACTACCAAACTCCCACATTTTCAGTGTATGAAGAGCAAGAAATGCAGCATATTGACAGATTCTGACATTAAAAAATAATCATAACAGCCAGGAGCAGTGGTACACACTTAATCCCAGGAACTGGGAGGCAGAGGCAAGTAGATTTCTATGAAGTTTGAAGCCATCCTAATACATATAACATTGCAGGTTAGCCTACTATTAAATTACGTTAAGGTGAAAATCATCATGAAAATAAATATTTTATGTATGTGTGTAAGTATGCAGGCATGTATGTATGTAAAGATTCCTTTATGATGTCCTATGTATCTGTTGTTGTAGAATAGTCCTTTACACTATGTGAGTTTATGTAATTGTGATTGATTTAATGAAGAATATGACTGGCCAATAGCTGGGCAGGAAGAGATTGTGCAGGAGAGCTAGACTAGGAGGATACTGGGAGGAAATAGAGTGGCATTAGGGAGTTGCCAGCCAGAAGCAGAAGGAGCAAAAGATGAATATGCCATGCTAATAGAAGTACTGCCATGTGGCTGAAGGTATATAAGAGATATGGGTTAATTGAAAATGTGAGAGTTAACTAGGAGTAAGCCTGAGCTATTAGCCGAACATTTGTATTAATGTTAAGACTGAGTAGTTATGTGGGAGCAGGCAGACAGAAACTTCAGTTAAAATTTGTAGTTGATTTTTTTTTCATTATATAATGTTCCCCTGTATAGCTATCACATGTCTATCAGTGATCAAAATACATCATTTCCATTTTGGGGCTGTTTGTGCAAGTACTGATAAGTTTGTGTCATAATTTATTAGAACGTATGTTCACACATTCTTTAAGGTATATACTTGGGATTGAGATTGTTTGAAAATAATCAGGTGTAAATTCAACAAATGTTGATATATGTATATATATGTACGTATATATATGGTGAAAGTTTTAATACAATATGCAGTGCTACAGTATGAATAGCAACAAAGGCACTTTAAATATACCAGAGATATACCAAGTGTTAATGGAAAAATTATCCAGACTTTATTTGGACCCTTCCTTCATCACAGGAAGAGTCATCACATCTCTGTCACTGCTTTACCAGGAAGTCACTGGATTTCCAGTGATAAGATACTCTCAGCTGATCCTGCCCCAGGGATTCAGGAGTGGCATTAAAATCACAGCATAAGACTTGGGATCCAAATGACCTGGATCCTCTCCTTGCTCTTAGGCATGTCTTGATAAGATTTAAAACAGCAATATTTTCTGCAGATTGACACGGCAAAGCCCTTCACACAGGGCATAGTCTCTGGCAGTTTCCAAGCACATTTTTGTTTTGTTTTGTTGAGACAGGGTTTATCTGTATTGTTTGGGAGCCTGGCATGGAACTAACTCAGTAAACCAGGCTGGCCTCGAACTCAGAGAGATCCACCTGCCTCTGACTCCTAAATCCTGGGATTAAAGACTTGAGCCACCAACACCCGGCTTCCAAGCACATTTTTTGCTTGCTTGGGCTTTGTGAATTTTCCTTGTGAGATTAAAAAAACCAATGTGGACTATTATGGGGATCAAATGAGAAAGCATAAGTGAAATCACTTTTTAAACCATCAAACGGTATGATGAAAAAAAATCAGATTAGAAAGCCAGAACTTAAAAGCACAAGCTTTAGCTGACAGAATAAAAAAAAAAAAAAAAAAAAAAAAAAAAAAAAAATCAAATGGTCATTAAACATCCAAGAGTAATCCACTTGGTATATTCACATATACACATATTATTATGTAAAAAGCATATATCAGATCTTTTATTATTCTTGTCATTCAGAAGATGCTTTCATATCATTAATTAGGGGCAGATAGTTTAAAAGAATAAAGAGGTTGGCCTGGTGGTACAGGCCTATAATCCTATTGATTCAGGAGGCTAAGGCAAGAGCATCACAAGTTCAAAGTGAACCTGAGCTGTAGAGTGAGTGTAAGGCCAACCTGGAGACCCAGTGGGACCTGTGTCAACATTTTTAAATTGAATGAAGGCTTTGCAAATAGATCAATGGTATAGAGACTTGTGTGTGTGTGCAAGGTTCAATCTCTAAGGCTACAAGAAAGAAAGAAAATTTAAAAAAAAAAGGAAGAAAGGGAGGAAGGGAGGAAGGGGGAGGGAGGGAGGGAAAGAGGAAGGAAGAGATTAATTTTGACCAGGAAGTATAAGCCAAAATAAAGACATTCCACCCCAAGTTACTTTTGTCATGGTGTTCATCACAGCAGCAGAAATGCAAACTAGTACAGCAAGGCCACATTGGCTCAGCTTCTTTGAAAGTTAGAAGGTATCATTCAAAAGGGTTGCACTGACATGTAAAGTAAGTTAGTGATTTGAAATGTTTTTTTCTTGTGGATGAAGTATGGGTGAATTTTGTTCCTATATTTTAAATTGTCTTTCAGTTTGGCTTGGCTCTCTCTCTCTCTCTCTCTCTCTCTCTCTCTCTCTCTCTCTCTCTCTCGTGTGTGTGTGTGTGTGTGTGTGTGTGTGTGTATCTGTCTTTGATCATCCAAAATGGGCCAGGTTTATTTTATTATCTGTCATCTCTGATCCTTACAAAACTAAGAATCAAGCTTGCTTTTTTTTTTTTTTTTTTAATTGGCAGCCATCACTTTCTGAAGGAAGGTCAATGGAAGGATGCAGCAAAGGCAAACAGGTAAAACGTAGAACATCCCTGAAGAAATGGAGAATGACCAAAAGCACATAAATTCTGTTGAGAGACAGCCTTAGCATCCCCTGGCTTCTTGCTTTAAAGCATGCTATTCTTGGCAGCTGTGTTCATCAGCATATGTGAAAATATTATCCAGAGTGCATTCTATATTTTCAGAAATGTGACATGATAACATCCCCAAAGGAAAGGGATTTGGTGGTGAACATCCATCAATTTTCACTTGCTGGACTCCCTGAGGCAAGACCTTCTGTGTCATGTCAATATTTTTTTCCCTCTAGCAACAGAACTGGAAGACTCAGGGAAAGACAGCATCTCTGTGTCTCCTCATCCTTTCTTCCTCCCCCTCATTCCACCATCTTCCTCACCGTGGTGCAGGCAACGTGGCAGGGGGCAAATTGCGGCTGTTATTGCTTTTCTGAGGGAAATAATGTCAAAGATAAACAATCTTTATAGATTTAACCCAAATGTTAGTCATAAAACAATCTTCCAAAGCTTGGATGTGTAATAAGGCATCCAGCGCCAAGCTAATACTGTCAACAGGAACCATGTCCAACTTTTTAAACTGCTTTCATCTGAACAAAGGGCAGCTTTTTGTATCTAAGGAGGGTAACACTCTAAAACAGGACCGACAACACATTTGCCTGGATTTTATTCAGCTAGATCCCATCATGGGTTTGTGCCACGACAATAGACTGCAGTAGTTAGCCAGAAGCCTCCCCCTGCCCCCTGTTGAAGGCTTCTTCTGCAGAAGACACAAAGGATTTGTTCAACTATCCTGTTCTGTCTGAACAGCATGCAAAGTTCTCCTATAACCTGTAAAACCATTGGCCTGCTGGGTAGTTATGTTCCATTCAGTCATGCAGCCAATAACCTCATGGAGCTCAGAACTGAACCATGGGTAGATGGGTAGATGATGGTCGGCTTGGTTTTTTGGTTGTGATAACCTGATTTAAAGGGAGTACTTTTTTAAAATCTAATTAACCAAACACTTAACAACTGTACTTCACAAGGAGAAGCCAATGACTATAGCTAGCCACCACTCAGTAAGAAACTTCTTCATTGGTCAAGGTATCCACCATAGATAGCATCCTAAGAAGCTGTTGGTCCATGTAGACCAGCTAACTTTCCAGTTAGTTGTGTCTGGGTGCAGAACTAAAATTTCTGTATCACAAAGAAAAATGATCATAAATTATGTAGAATTAATTAATTTTTTTAATCTATACATTTATTTCTATCAAACTCGCAACATTCCTAGTTAATCACAGATAGCAAACATGTCACTTCCATAACTCTTATTTCATGCTGCCTTAGTCATCCCACTTGCCATCTAAGTCAAATTATTATTTTCATTTATTCCTTCTTTTTTTCTTTCTTTTTTAATTTTTAGTTTACATATTGATCCCAGTTCCCTCCCTCCCTCTTTCCCCCTCTCCCCTCTCACACACACCCCTCCCATCCCCCTCCACACTCCACATGTAGGGTGACGCCTTTCAGGAGGGGTCATCTAAACCTGTCAAGTCATTTGAAGTAGGGACTAAGACTTCTCTCCTGTCTCTAGGTTAAGGGAGTATCCCTCCATGGAGATGTGCCCGCAAAGTCTTTTGTGCACCAGGAATACATCCTGGTTCCACTGTCTGAGGTCCCTTAGACTGCTCAGGCCTTCTAGCTGAGACCCATGTTCAGGGGGTCTGAGTCAGTACCGTGCTGGATTCCCAGATATCAGTTTGGGGGCCCATTAGCTCCTCCTTGTTCAGGTTAGCTGTATCTATGTGTTTCTGCAACCTGGTCTTGTCCTCCCTCTCTGCATCTGGATTCCAGTTCGGCTCAGTGTTTAGTTGTGGGTGTTTGCTCCTGTTTCCAACAGGTACTAGATGAGTGCTCCATGATGGTGGATAAGTTATTCATTGATCTCATTATCAGGGAAGGGCATTTATGGTAGCCTTTCCACTGTTGCTCAAATTGTTATTTGGAGTCAGTCTTGTAGGTCTCTGGGAATTTCTTTAGGTTCAGTTTTCTCTTCAGTCCTATAATGGCTCCCTCTTTTATTCTCTCTCTCTCTCTTTCTTTCTCTCTCTCCTCTTGTCTATTCCTCCTCTGACTCAATCTTCCTAGGCCCATATGCTTTCCTCTCCTCCCCTTCTCTTTCTCCTAGTTCCTTCTCCACTCACTGTCCCCCCACCCCCCACTCCCCATGTACTCTGGAGAATGTGTCCCTTCCCCCTTCTGTGAGGGACCTTATATGAATCTCTTAGAATCCACCTTGTATCCTAGTTAATTTGATCACTCTTTTCATCCTACTGGGCCTGTATGCTGCACACTATCAAATGTTTTTCTCTTTTATGTATTTGGCTCAAAATGGTGGTGCACACCTTTAATCATAGAATTCAGGAGGTAGAGGCAGGTAGATCTCTGTGAGTTCTAGGCCAACCAATCTACAGAGCCAGTTCCAGGACATCTTCCAAAACTACAGAGAAACCCTGTTTCAACTCCCCCTCTAAATAATAACAAATAGATAAAATAAAAACCCATGATATATATTCATTGTATATGACACTATAATATATAAGGGTATTTCAATATGAGTATATATTACGTTATACATATTCTTCATTTCCTCCTATCTTCTCTTTTTTTCCCCTATCCCCTTCCATTAGTCTCCCTTATTCTCCTAGACAGTTTGCTTCTAGTTTTGCATCATATATACATACATGAATGTATGCCTATATAAAATCTAGGTACCACAGATGAGAGAAAACACACCATATTTTTATAGGGAAATGCTTCTATGAATGGAATTTCATCACAAGGCTCCGATATTGGTTTAGAGCTACCCTTTGTACCTGAACAAGAAAAAAGACATAAGAATTCAAATACAAAAATGACAAGCCTTGGGACAAGAGTTTAAGCAAACACAGAGACTAAGTAACAGCGACTTAGCCCATGTCTTCCCCTCCCTTTCTTCTCCCCTCTGGCTGCTTCATCAGACAGTTGAAAATGGAAATGAACAACTGTAACAAGGCCTCCTGTAGCCTACAGCATGAGAAGCCAGGTGAACAGGGAGGGGACAACAAGGTCAGCCACTCACCTGTGATCAAAGGTCAAAGGGAAGCTGGGTTCATCCACTCATCTATTTTCAAGGTTGAATGATTGTAAATTGAGAACATTCCTGATGAGATAAAAGGCACAGACACGGCACTGGGTAATGCAGAACTGCAGAGATAAAGTATGCATCTCAGACTAAAGTAGTGTAAGTGCAAAGGGACCATCTCTGTTTAGAGCTGTCAATTAGATTTAAGAAAAACTCCTGGAAAACGGGGTTATGAAGCTAAACAGGAAAGATGAGATGACTGTGACACGGTCAAATGGTGGACACAGCCAGGAGCTGGATGAACTGGCCATCTAAAGGGATTCCGTTCACACTCTGCTTTCTCAGATAGAGGTTGAGAGTCAGAGTTGAATAATGGGAGCTCAGCAACTTTTATTCTCAAAGGAATTAAAATGCAATCGTGGACTGAAAAGTTGCTTCTTAGAGCAATAACGATAGAAATCAACAGTGTAAATCCCTGGGTATGATGTGAGAGGCAGAGAAAAAGAATTCAGAAGTGCAGAAGCAAAAATGAGAAAATGAGAAAAGAATGAGGAAAAAAGTCAGCAGATATGTGGGGCAGAGGACAACGAGGGACGCCTGCCGATTTGTGTTTATGACTAAAAATCTGGATTGAACGAGAAAGAATTAAGATATAGAACTCCAACTAAAGAACTGAGGAGTCACTGGGCACTTACTATGGAAATAGCACAGATACATGTATTAAAATTTAAAAAGTGACAATGTATACTTCTCGTGACTTTTATTTTATTCATCTAACCATCTCTCATTTTACTTGATTTGTTCCCTTGTGTTCCTACAGTAACAGCTCACTCTTCTCTCTACCCAAGAGTGTCATTCCAAGGACTTTTAAAAATGAGCCGCGCTGAAATATATTTGTACCCAGAAAAGCTCACTACTTTTAAATACACAAGTTGCTAATAAAATTGAAATGAAAGAAAGTATATTTCTCCTATCTCCCACAATCCCCTCCTTTGTTGTACAGGCAACTCCTCTATCTTTACCTATGTAAGCTATTGTTCTTCTGATGCTAGTTTCTCTCTTCTAGATTTAATATGTGTATTCACATGTCATGATGTTTTTGAAGCTAACAAAAACCATTAGTTTTATTAGTAAATACATATTCTACACAGTGTATGGTATACTATGAAATTAATTGTGTACTGCTATAGCAAAACTCCAGAAGCTGGGTAGTTAATTTATTTATTTATTTTTTTAATGTTTTTTTAGGTAATGATGCTGGAGGCTGAAAGTCCAAGATCAGGTGACTCATTTCTTCAGCCTCTACTTAGATCCTTCTGAATGTGTCATTGTACATGGCCTCACATCAATTGTAACAAGATAAATAAAAGATCGAGAGACTGATGCTGGAGTTCGAACTTCAAGCTGAAGAGCAGAAAAGCAAAGTAGTCGGCTACTAGCTCTCACCTCAAGCTCAGCTGAATGGGCTGATCTGCCCACAAGCTCCTCACCAAGTCTCATACTGCTGCCTCTCCTTAGTGTGCTTGGAGAATGAATGCCTCATACTGGATAACAGCCCTCTACTGCTGAGATTAAAGGCAGGTGATCTGTTACTCTTTTCGACTGATTCAGTGTTGTGTGTCTCTGGGTGGCCTTGAACTCAGAGAGATCCATGGACCTCTTAATCCTGAGTCCTAGGATTACAGGTGTGCACCAACACCCCCTAGCTCTTGGCTGCTGGGATTAAAGGAATGTGCCTGGCTTTTATGGTTTGTGGATGACTTTGCTTTCTGAATCCTCAGGCAAGTTTTAATAAATAATATATCATTGCAATTAATCAACAATGAAGAAAAGACCAGATTGGGGAGATTTATAGTAACAGAGTGATATATATCATTAATCTAGAAAGTATAACCCAACACGATTTCTTTTTAATTGCTTCTTTTCATGTTGTCATATCTGTGTGTATATGTGTGTATGTACATTTGTACATATATGTACAGGTATAAATGTGCAGGGTATGTCAGAGAGGGGCAGAATTTGACCTGAGGAGTCTTCCCTAATCTTCCTCTCCTGATAAGGTGTTTCTCATTGAATCTGAAGTTCACTTACTTAGATAGTCTTTCCAGCCAGCTTGCACTGAGGATTCTGTCTGTACACCCTTGCCACTAGGAGTACAATGGACTGCCATGGATTCTGGGGATCTGAACTCCAACCCTCAAGCTTGTAGAACAAGCACCTTATCCACTGGGTCATCTCCTCAGCTCTGAGTGAATTTCTAAGAGTACAGCTACATTCATCTCATTTTTCCTAAAAGGGGGTTGGGTTCTGTGTATCAAGGGCTGAGGTAAAACAATGGATGCTCTAGCAGGAGAATGTTCTTTAGTGCAGGCCTGAATGGGTCTGGATCATTCTATTTCATTGGTAAATATGGTTCAGGTAAGCATCTGGTCAAGGTTTGTGTATCTTTTCCTGTAACTGAAATTATTCACTGTCTGTAGGGAAATAATTTTCCTCAGTACCTTTCAGAACACACCAGATACATCACTGATCTTAGCTCAAGGACATTTAAATTATATATTGTATTCTCTGGTTCAGTTGAGAAACCAGTCAGGACATGCTATCCAGAAGGGTGAGTTAATAGCACAGAACCAAGATAATGCAATTTCAAAAGCCTAAGCACTGTACAGCCTAATGCCTGGAATCAAGGCCCACTGTCAGAATTTTGTTATTAACGTCTCTGAATCACTTTTCACATCTCTTAAATGTGTCTGATTTTATAAGGTAACATTTCTAAAAGTGGCTTTTAATCTGTCCGGTACAGCACAAATGTGAACATCTTCCTTCCAACAGAAATCATCTCGGAGTTCAGCCCAATGGCTGACTCTCAGGCAAATGCTTTACTGATCAGGACAATCTCATGCATCCTTTTGACGTCTCCATTTTTACATGCCCATATCCTCACTGCAGACTAAAGTTCAAATACCATAAAAGCCATGGCATTCTTTGTTTTTACTGTATTTGTCAAAGAAGCACTAGCTCTGGAGATCACAGATTTCTTTTTTTCTGTCATTTGATTGCTTTGTTTACCTTGGGAAATATGGTCTTTCAGTAAGCAGCTGAAGGGAGGCCCCCTCCTCTGGAAAGGGAAAGGGAATAAGACAAGGCTACCAAATAATATTAAAAAGCTGTGCATGTTCTAACCAAGGGCACTCAGCCATGGCAGTAAAGTTCATCATGTCATTCCTCTGGTCTAGACATGTTTTCTGACCTGAGACCATTTCGCTTCAGAAAAAGGAAAAAGGTGTTCCCTATTCTTCAAATTTTAGCAACAGTATGTGGTAACAAAGCCATAATCTGGAGTGGTTGTTCATGCATTGTCAGAGGGACAGGAGACAACAAACAAAATGAAATGTTTGATTATTCAATATGGAGTTATAGGTGCTGCCAAAAGGCATAACCACACATAAAAGAGGAGGCCCAGCAGAGGTAGAGTGACCAGGACCTCCTCTGTGATGACCACAGTGCTTCCCCCCTCATAGTCAATTAGTTCAGGTTAAGCATTTGACATTGACATCAGCACCATACAAGAGCTTACAACACAGACAACACAGGCAAAGGCTGCAAGTCCAGGCTCCCCCAGCACCCTTTGGAGACATAGCTGTTAAATCTTTACCACCAGCAGCTTGAAAGCAAGCTCTAAGGGATTTAGAGTCTATTAAGTGCCTTTGGTGTGGTCTCTGGCATCCATGCAACCTTCTGATACAGTGACTATTATTTGGTTTCATGTTGGGCATCATTAAGAGTCCTTGAGATGTTTTCTACTCCAGGTCTCACTGAGTTAGAACACAGATGGAAGTCCAGGCAGCCTGTTCTGGCTGACTCTAGCCTACAGTCTTTCCAGTACATTCTGTGACTTTGCTGAAATGCAAAGTCTGTGATGGCAAGATGGCTCACATACAGCTCTTGTTCAGCACCTCCAATCCCCTTCACATCCTTTTTCTCCCAGTGACATTCCAACATCTAAAAAGCCATTGAAGCACTTCCAGCACGTATATGAGGATGGTCCCATGGCTCAGCTGACTTCTTCAAAGGTAACTTCTGCAACTCATATCAGAGTTCAGTTAAGCATCTACTCTGAGCTTTCTGACTTTCTGACATAGAGAAGATGTATCTCCACACCTCTGGTAACAGCAGAGTGCAGAGTAGCCTAGCAGGAGAATTCTATCAATTATATCACCCCTCTGGGAGTCTCATCAACATGAAAATGTCAGAGGCAAATAGTTAAAGACTTCAACAATGAAAAGTCCCCTGTGAAGATTTTCTTGAATTTATGGTTAAGAAAAAGTGTCCACCTTGCATTTCTCTCTGCCCATAATTCAAGCAGATGAGATTCTTTTTGGACTATTTTAAGTAAATTATCTTGGCAAATGAGGGACCAACCAAAATAGATTGCCTCAGACCAAGATCCACAAAGGCAGGGTGGAGATGGCAGATGCTTAACAAGTCCATATTATTTAATTCCCACACCTGTGGAACAGCAGGATGTCATCTCCATTTTAAGTTAAACTCAGCTACTACAAGTAGGTAGTACAATAGGCAGCTCCTAAAATGATCCTAAGGACTCTGCTTCCTAATCCATCGGTCCTTCTTGGCCACAGATTTACTTTCTTTTGTTTCAGTTATAGTCACTCAGTGTCCCAAATATTAAGGGAAAAAAACCCCAAAAATAAATGATTCATGCATTTTAAATTATATGCTGCTTTACTCTATCTTGCCTATAGGATGGATGGATCAGCCATTTTCCCAAGGTGTCTCTACTGTGTATGGTGCCTATCTATCTTAATTCTGTTTTCTATTGCTGTGATAACATAACAACACAAGCAATTTAGTGGAGAATAGGTTTACTTTAGCTCACTGTTTCATGTTTTAGTCCATTAAAGTAGGGAAATCACACGAGAGAGTTTGAGGTATTCAGATCACATAACCAGGAACACAAAGCAATAAATGTATACATGCTGCTGTCCAACTTGCCTTCTTATATAGTTCAGTATCCTCTTCCCAGGGAATGGTGCCACCCTTAGTGGACAGGTGTTCTTGCCTTTCCTAACTTGGTCAATATAATCACCACAGATGTACCCACAGCCTTATCTAGACAATCTTCACTGAGACTCTCTTCTTAGGTGACTCTAGATTGTGTCGTGTTGACAATTCTTGGTTATCAAATCAGCTATGGTGATTCAATAATGCTTGTATTATTGCATATCTTGCTAATAGTCACTGTCATAGTTTGAATTTGAGATGTCCTACACAGAGGTTCATGTGTTTGAACACTGGTCCCTATTTGATAGTGCTATTTTGGAATGTTATAGGACATTTAGGAGGCCAAGCCTTGCTGGAAGTGAGTCACTGAAGAATAGGCCTTCACATTTAATAGCTCAGGTCCACTTTTGGTCCTTTCTTTAGTTTTTGCCTGTGGCCACACTCCTGCCACTATGCCTTTCTAGCCTATAAACTATAGCTCTGTAAACTTTAATAAAATATGCCTAATAATACGTTATAAAATGACAAAAATAAGTTCTCCCTCACTTTAGTTGCTTCCTGTCAGTAATTTGGTCACAGAGACAAGAAAAGTAACAAAGTCCCAAAGCAAGGTTATGATGCTGGAGTTCCAGATATGACAAGAAAAGATTATTTATACATATGTGCATGTGACACACAAACATACATATATATGAATGTATGTAGGAATATTTGGTTTAGATTATGCATGCAGAATTTATTTCACATATACACTGGGTTCTTCAATCACAATCTTCAACTCCATCTCCTTTGTGTTTCCCACCTACCAGGTCTTACAGTAGAGATTCTTCACTGGTAATTATGTCTCTACAGAGGAGGAGCTTCTGACCCAAACTTGATATCCTTTTCAGGGCCTCTTCTGTGAGGTGATACACATGGTCACTGTCAACATCACTATCAAACAGACAGGCACTTAGTGGCCATTCACAGTGATATACCTTAAGAGCACTAAAAAGGCATTTCTAGTTTTTGAATTTTCATGTCTTCTATATCCAAGAGTAGGCCTAGCTCAGAACAGTTCATCCACCAGTAATGGATGTTCTTTAATCCAGGAGGCAAATCTTCCTTAGACTATCACTGTTGGGTTTTCTAAAAATCACTGTTTGTCAAAAATATCCTTGTATAGAATTTATTAATATTGTAGCCATGTGACCATTTCATTTCTGTTTTGTGTTGTTTGTTTATATCACTTGCCTTCCTGCCCTGACAAACCTAAAAAGGTCACAGGAATTCTCCTCTCATATGCAGGCTTAGTGTCTACTAGAATATGAACATAAGGGGAGGGGCAATAACAACAATTATATGTACTTTTCTGACTTAAGTGTAAGGACTACTTTAGATAGTGAAGATACTCATATTATCTGAGGTCTGATTCTGCAGGAACAAGTGACTACCCCCTAAACAATGTTAGTGTTCATGTTCCTTGCTTCAAAGATAAAATGAGCGTGTTTAAAGAAAGCCAAGGAGAAACATCAATGATACTGACTTTACGTTCTACCCATTGACTTTTCTTAGACTAGATATCATAAATATCTACTATTCACTAGCTACTGCAAGATTAAATGTGTAGGTTATACTACCTATACAGATGATTTAGAAATGACCATCTTAGAAAGATCATAATTTCACTTATCCATTTCCTTTACACTTGTCCAGCCAAGATAGGATGCTTAAGGGTTAAAGGAAAAAAATGTAGTCCATTGGAAAAAACATTAAGATTTGAACCAAATTTAGTATTAGAAACAGAACCAATGCATTAAAAGAAAAAAGTTAGACTTGGAATTTAGAATGTATGTATGTATGTGTGTGTGTGCGTGCATGCGTGTGTGTGTGTGTGTGTGTGTGTGTGTGTTTGTTCAAGCACTTGTCCTTTAATTGCTTCAGGAAGCCCAGTAACTTCAATTCTTAAAGCCCAATTTCTTAATCAGTAAAATGGACTCACCCTGGCCCTGTTCTGAGGCTGAAAGAGAACATTGTTCATCAAAATGCCTTGTAGAGCTCTAGGCAGATGGCAGACAGTCACTGAATTGGAATACAAGTTCTAGTAGATCTTAATAATAAAAGCCTGAAGTCAGATATAGGAGAAAATGCTGGGATAGCAGAGAGATAAAGCAAACCCACAGCCACCTTACCTATTCAACTTCCCAGCCCCCCCCCCCAAAAAAAAAGAAGAAGAAGAAGACTGAGCTCTTGTTTCCTCCCACTTTATCACATCCTGTCTGTCTGTACAGGTCTCCAGACTGCTATGATTAACTAGCAGCTAGCTCCACCCTCTGATCTTCAGGCAACCTTATTTGTTAGAATATAAACAAGGTATCACTGTACTTAATGTCATTATATCTCATTGTAAAAGAGAATGGCTACTCCAAAAGCAATTTGGATAGAAAATAGTGACATAAACCAAACCTTTAAATGGTAGATAGTAAAGAGCAAAATTCTCTATTGCCTTTTTACTTTCCTAGTTTCAGTGAACATAGTGTCAGAATTAGGGGCTGGTCCTTTTTAAAAGTTGCTGCCATGGAAACGTATGGCTTGATATCTAAAACAAAACAAATTACCACATTCAAAGCAATTTAGTCATTTAAAATAAACTTCCAAACCTGTGAATTATTCTAAGAAAATCATATTACAAATTCCACTCCTTTAAAAATAGCTATAACTTTTTGAATGATTTGATGCCCTCTATCATTGGACTCGATGAAAGGACCAACATTCAAGGAAAAAAAAGAAAAGTAGGCACTAGCAAAGGCAATGTGTTCATTATAATGTCGCAGATTCTTTGGGAAGTAGCTCTTCATTCCCAAAGAAGAGTTGAGCTGAGATTCACAGAAGTCACAGAAGCTCCTGGCTGTGGAGGTGACCTCCTGCTCTAAGGTGCTCTGCCTACTTCACGTTTCAAGTTTCTCATGCTCTGATGATTTTGGAGCATATATGCATGAAGGTCTACTTTCCCTCTATATACTGTTCTTGAAGTATCAGTCTCAATAAAATCCAAATTACTTCCCCACTCCTCTCATTTCTCCAGAACCATTGTTTCTAGGCCTTGATAGACACTCAGACACCAAATTCAAGTATATACTTAAATAAGATATTTTTTGGATTCTTCACAATACCTGGCTCAGTCTCTCCAAAAATGACACTTTTATTCTTGCAGGAACTCAAATCAGAAACTTGGAGGTAGACATAAACCCGCCTTGTAATCTGCTCAGAGGTCCCTAAACCAGACCTTATTGACCTATATTCTAAACCTTCATGAGTAAGACCCAGACTTTCTTGTCACCACACCGCTGCAGGTTCACACTGTCTCCTTCATGCTGTATCTAATATTGTATTGTCCACAGTCCAGCTACATTCAAACAGTAGCTAGACTGCTAAAAGATACAAGAAATGTCTGAGGCAGAATCTGAGGTAGGAAGTAACTTAGTAAGAGGGAAGCCTATAGGGAAACAAACCCACCAACCAGACCAAGTAGGAAGTGATAGTTAGAGTAACAGAAAATACCTCTTTCACTAACTAGGAAATTCAGGCAAATGGCACCTATCTCATGGTATGTCCCCCCAGATGGTATCATGACACTGCTAAGTTCTAGATAGAACAAAAATCTTTAACTGTCTTCACAGTGCTCCTTTGTTGCAAAGCTACCATAGTTAGATTTACAAGTTAGACTATGTAAACATGAAACATGATATCATTGGCTTGCTAGCTTGGAAAGCATGGCCTGCCAACATTCCAAGGAATAGCTCACATGTAAAGAGCAGATTCACCTCTAGAAAACACTAGTGTGCTTACTTCCCTGATGGGAGATGTCACTCTGTAAATATTTTTCTCTTATTGGTTAATGAAAAATGCACTGTTGGCAAAAAGGAAAGCAAGACAGGTGGGACTAGGAGACAAAGAGGATTCTGGGAGATGTAGTAGAAGAGTCAAGATGTAGAGACTTGAGAGAGAAGAGGTCCAGACCCTCTCTCTGGTAAGATAAGACCAAATGGAAATACTTAGATTAATATAAATGGGTTAATATTTAATACAGAGCTAGTCAATAAGAAACACTAGTAACAGGCCAACAGTTTTAGATCTAACCCAGCATCTCTGTGTGTTATTTGGGGCTGACGCAACTATAGGACTAGGCTGGTGGGAAAACTGATTGTAACACTTCCCAGTACACACAAGGAGTTAAGTGACCTGCCAGGTGACCTTTATGCAAACATTCTGGTTTGTATCCACTCTAATCACTTTTGTTTCCTTGGCTTGTCTAAAGCCTTGGGAAAAGAATGGGACATTTCAGGTATCCCATTACCTGATACCTAATTTTTCTCACCACAGCCTAGAGTCACCTGAGAAGGGAACCTCAAATGATGAAGAATTGCCTAGATTAGATTAGTTTATGGGGATTGTGGGGGTTGTCTTGATTATCTGAGTTGGGACCTGATAGTCTACGTGGGGATTGCCTTGATTGTTAACTGATGTGGGAGGGCCAAGCCCACTGTGCATGGCACCATTCCTTGGGCAGGCAGGCCTGAGCTGACAAAGAAAATTAACTAAACATAAGACTGAGTGAACCAACAAGTTGCATTCCTTCATAGTAGTTCCTGCTTCAAGTTACTGCTTGAATTCCTTTACTGTCTTCTATGATGGACAGTAACCTGTAAGTTGAAAGAATTTTTCAATTATTTCAAGTCCCCTAATTTGCTTTCAGTCAGTGTTTTATCACACAGAAAGGATGTATTCCTACCAGGTTCTCTACCTCTACTTTATCTTGCACTGCTCAGGACAAAAACCCCCACAGTAATGCTTCCTCTATGGTTATTGGTACTCTGCCAACATAAGCCACTCTGATGACTTTTTGTTCTTTTGTCTTAAGGAATCTTAAGGTAACTCCACTAACCCAAATCCCAGAGGCATCTCTGTTCTGTCCCTGGTCACCAAGAACAAACATTCTTTCTGCATTAATCTAAGATCATTGTAGAACAAAGTACTGAGCCTTATAATGTGATCTTAGAAGACAGCTCTGAGTTCAGATCCAATGGACTTCATTATGAGTTTTCTGATTCCTAGCCAGAACACAAGCAATTAATAGTCTTTGACCAGTTTCTTTATTTTTTAAAAAAAATTAATAAAAATACTGAACACAATAGAATTAAATGAGCTGAGACCTAAAGGATGAGGAGTCAGCCATGCAAAGCCATGGAGGATACATGAAAGCATAGAGAGCACAGAGGCCCCACTGCTGAGACAAGAGGATCTAAAAAATTCAGAGCCCTGAGCCACGCAATAGTCACTCAGCCTGGGATTACAGATTCTAAGAAGATGCAGCTCAGTGAGGCCCCAGAGTTAACACATGGTGCCTGGCAGTCCTCATTAACTAAGATCTGCTTCATTTCTCCTATCACATTTGGATCTTTTCCAGAATCTACTATCACATCTAAGCTTTGGGTGAAATGTCAGAGGTCCACAAAGTGATGAAAGGGCTGTATTGGAAAGGACTCAAGAGGTGAATAAAAATGCTGAGTGCAGCAGTCTGGCAGGAGACTCTCCACGAGGGCATTAACCAACATGGCGGGACACTGGATGGACCGTATGGAGCATATCCACTCAAGAATGTGGACTTCCTGTCAAGCTTGACACATCTTTAGTTCAGCATGAGATGCCTTTGCCAAATGAACAGATCTGAAAATTGCATTGACCTTAAAAATTTTTTTTTTCTTTTTTTGCTTTAT
This sequence comes from Phodopus roborovskii, assembly GCF_943737965.1. Lineage (NCBI taxonomy): Eukaryota > Metazoa > Chordata > Mammalia > Rodentia > Cricetidae > Phodopus > Phodopus roborovskii. The sequence goes on from NW_026126444.1 coordinate 977,165, forward strand.
AGCAAAGCAGTAAAATGATTTATGAGTTTGTCAGAGAACGGATGCTGCCTTTGAGGGGGAAAATCCTTCCATTTCCACAGTATCATGAATTGCAAATGAACCAATAGTAATGTGTTTGTGTGTGCGTACGTGTGTGCACACATGCATCTCAGTGCTTGTTCTCTGCTTTCTGCCTCTGTGGTCTGGAAGCCAGCTCCACTGTGTGCCGTCACTGACGCTGGGAGCAAACTGTAATTATAATGCCTAACAGCCATTCCAAGACAAACCAAATCTGTGTTCCATTAAAGTCAAGGAATAGTTAAACAGTATACAACACACACACACACACACACACACACACACACACACACACACACACACACCTATTTTCCAACCATAATACAAAACAGCTTTCTCACTCATTCTGATGCCACAGAAGCCAGAGGATTCCACATGGTCTCTTCTGGCATATTTGGAAACAGATTTTCTGATGGTGTCCCAGGCAATCAGCAGGAGTTCAGGCTCACACACAATTTATCATCTTTGCTGTGGTTTGGGTAGCAGCTATGTGGAAGTCCCAGAGTGGTAATCGATTTCCTTCCCTAGGATACCATGCTCCCTTGCCAGCTACCAAACACATGTCCCCTTGGTGGGTCTTTTTGAGGTGTTAGATGGAGTCACAGAAATGAGAGCCTTTGTCATTGAAGCAAGAGTTCAGGAGCTGACCTTTTTTCTAAAAGAAAAACTGAAGCTGCAGATCATGTCTTGGTTAGTTTGCAAGAATGATTCAGATGCACATTTTTGTAATTTGTTCTTTGAGATGAAATCTTCACAAATATCCACCAATTCAGTTATCCCAGTGTTCTAAATACCTGTGCATTCAGGATGCATTCTGCTCACAAGGGTAATTTTTCAAAGGATATTGCAATCAGAAAAGTAATAAGGGCTCCACAACCTTCCACTTTTTACAGAAAACTTAGCTTATATGCAATATTTTCATCATCTTCAGCATTTTGTAACCATGCTGAAAATTACCAATGGATTTTATAATGCAATTTTAGCAATTTTTTTATAATCTTAAAAAATCACTAAGAATTGAATCTATGACCTTTGGCATATCTCGCAAGTATTCTGAGTCAGAGATACAGCTCCAACCCTTAAATTGTGATTTTAAAAACCTCAACTTTTAGGAGTAAACTCCATTTTCCTTCACTCTGAAAATCCACATGATCTATAGAGTGGGAGAGCACAGCTGTTATTCCGTTTCTGTTTGTGTGAAGTCATTGTCCATATACTGGTCAACATGGTTTCTGACCTTTAAATGATAATTTATTTATCCTTAATGAATTGTATGCATTTATCTGTGACATTTGAAATGATGATTTCATATACAGGTAATGTGAAATGGCTAAATCAAGCTAATTAATATACCATCTCTTATATTTATCAGTTACTAATGGAACACAGTATCTACTAATAGTGGTTTTGGGGGATATTAGTTCACCATTCAGTGATTTTCTTTATTTCTTCAGACATACAGAACTCTGCTAATGTCTTGATACCAAAATTTTACCTACTGTTTACATAAACATGCAAAGGGAAATTGGGTCTTTGTTTTTTAAAGATTCTAACCCATAATTACAAGTTGTTTTTTTTTTTTTTTTTTTTTTTTTGTCTGTTGTTGGTTTTTTGGTTTTTTGTGTTTTTTTTGTTTGTTTGTTTGTTTGCTTGTTTTTTTGTTTGTTTTTTTTGGTGGTTTGTTGTTGTTGTTTTATCTCTGATGACAGGCAAGTTCCTGCTGTGGGACTTTGGTAAGATCTGAAACGAACCAAGTTTGTCCCTTATTCTTACCTTCTCAATGATATGGGATGCCTTTCTATATGATGTGAACATATTTTGCTCTCATTGGTTGATAAATAAAGCTGCTTTGGCTTATGGCAAGGCAGGATAGATCCAAGTGGGAAATCAAGCAGTAATATAAGAGAAAAAGGGAAGAGTATGGGAGACACCTGCAGCTGCCCAAGGAACAACATGCCAGAGAATCACCAGTAAGCCACCAGCCACATGGCAATACACAGGTTAATAGAAATGCATTAATTTAAATGTAAGAGCTAGTTAGTGATGAGCCTGGATCATTTTTCATATTTATAATTAATATTAAGTCCCAGAGTGGCTATTTTGGAACTGGTGAGTGGAAGAGAAACGTTCAGTTACACATCTCCTTCCATCTGATACCACGTTTTCTTCACCCTCCACCTACTTCCTGTTTCTACCCCTTTTCTTAAAAATTGATTCCAATCCCATGATTACAATACATTCTTTTTGAGACTCTGTTCCTGTTGCATCTATTGATGGAAAAAGATGGCAATTATGTGTAAGATGTAATTTCATTCTGATCCTTTTTTTTTTTTTTTTTTTTGATCTTCTCCTAGTCTCCTAATGTCAAATGAAATGCACAATTCTATGGAGAGATTTCTTTGAGTGGTCTACCTATGCATAGGAATTTCATTACATTCCTTGAAAAATGGCAATCTAGGCCATAGAATATTAAGACCACCAAGACCTCCAGGGAATTTTAACAGCATGAAGAAGAATGTTCTATCCCCTGGGTAAACCACAGCACACTCAATGGAATCTCCTGGGGCTTCCCAGGACAAAGTTCTTATCCTGACTTCCCAGGCATTTTATGATGGGTTCCTTATCTTCTGAAAAGATCAGATCACCACTGTCTACTTCTGCACCTGTCTGTCTGTCTCTATGCTATTGAATTTCTCACCATGGCCCCAATTTACCACACTTCATGGTTATCATGCTTTGGTCTATATTTTCCTTCTTCATGGAGTACTTCCCACTCCATTCTGCATTCTTCATCTGATTATTGATTCTTCATTTTGTAAAACCAGTCCATCTATCTTCTCTTCCATGTTAGGCCCCACATCATTCCACAATTTTTTTCTATTACTTAACACATTGTATTAGAGCTGCCTGTCTTTCCCAGTATTGTTAAGCACCTTTTCATGTCTAAACTCTGAAACTAATGCATTTTAGTTATTGCTGGTCAAGGGTTTAGGTAATTTATTCACTAAACTCAGGTTCAGCTTCTTATGCTACATTTATGACCAAATCACATGAATTCTCACAAAGCACAAAGGTGAGAAAGAAATTCCATTCTCTTTACTCCATCAAGTTAGCTTATTTTTTCCTGCTAGGAGTTAGCCAGCCTCCTGTCTTATCAGGAAACACTTTATTGGTGTTACTATCTGAAGGTTGCTACAGAGTGCTTTGGGTTTGTGTAGTGTGTTAGACAGCTATTTGTTGTCATCAAGAAAAAAAAGAAGCTTGAAATAATCAACTTTAAAAGAAAATGACCATTTTGGTTCATGATTCATAGGTATTAATCCTTAGTTGGCCAAGTTTCTATTGGATCTGTCTGGATGTAGTACATCACTATAGCGAAGTGTATGATGAAGGACACTGTTCTCCTCATGGTGGCCAGGGAGCTAAAAGAGAAATAGGACAGAGTTCCAATATTCCAATGGAATATTACTTCTACCAACTCACACTTCCTAAAATTCTCATCACCTCCCTACAGCTGTAACACCTATGAATACATAAGTTGGGCATATATTTAAGATGCATACAATAACAGAATTCTCTGTGTGTGTGTGTGTGTGTGTGTGTGTGTGTGTATGTACATAGCAGCTGTTTAAGTAATCACTTGCTAATTTTCTATTTGTTTTTAGAATCTTTATTTTGAGTCTACCTCAAAACATCAGTGTATCATCCCCCAAATCATTTACTTTCATTTCAGGCAATGGAATGTTGTCCACATGAGGATTTCTATTCAACTGAGGAAATATTTTATGGTGTCTCTAAAACTGAAGCCTATGTAGCATCTAGAATTCTGCTTATCTCAAGGCATCTAAGCACACTGTCATGTTGGCTTAGAGTCACAAACTGCAACCATTTGCCAGTCAATGAGCCTGCCCTCTTCTCTTTAATATCAACAACCATGTATACAGATGGTCAGATGCCAATCTCTTCATCCTAAAGCACAAAGGCTATTGACCAAAAAACAGATCATTAGGATAAAGTGTGATAGGAGATAGATGTAAGAGCTTCTGATGAAGGCTTAGTTAGCAATATCTTCTAAGAAGAGTGAAATTAATATTTTCCTAAATGTGTCATAGGAAGATGACTTGGAAACATTTATAGTTTTAAAATATCCAGAATTTTCACTCCCTTAGTACTCTTACCTGTTAGACTCTAGTGGATCAGAGAAGACAGTTGAGCAGGGAGTGAAGTTGGCATGAAAATATACATATTTACAGAAAAAAAATACTTCTTTGTTGTATTGCTTGATGCTTAGTTAAGATAACTGGAGCTAAAATGACATCAACCTCGGTACTCTGTAATAGTAGATAGAAATAAAACCCTCAACTCTTTTTAAAAAAAGATTTATTTTTATTTTTAATTATATATTTTATGGTCATGTGATTTTGAGCCATCCAACATGGGTTCTGGGAACAAATTTGATCATCTACAGGATCAGTACTTAGTCTTAATCAATGAGCCCCCTTCAGGCTCCATTCTCTATAACTTTGGGTATTTTGGTCATCCAACTATCATTGTGACAAAATTAGCAAGCTTATATGCCTATAATGACTCTATAGTAGGGCCAATGGATAGCATGAGGATTTTGTAGTGATTAAGGGGGAATTTCCAAAGCTAAAAGCCAAAATAGGATGTTCCATGTTCCATATAGCCGCATCTATCTGTAGATCTTATCTTTTGTATGTTGCCTCATTTTATTATACTTTATATGAACACTGTTACGTTGAGATATAGACTACCTAAGCTCAGTGCAGCCAATCATTGAACACATATAGGACCTTAAACCCTCACCAAGGGAGGATGGGACTTCATTAAGAATATATGCTCTGGGACAGGCTTAGTTCTCCCTAGAATATCTCCCTACCTCTTAAAACCAAGTCTTCAGCTGGGGCTAGCTAGTCTATCTTTAACATACATATCCCTAAAATGTCAAAATAGACTTGCAGAAGATTTAACATACTCACTTTGATGATAGAGGTAGCACATGGCAAATGGTTGTATTTAAAACAGGGGTCTATAATTCTACTTTACCCACTACACCCTATTGTGAAAACCTAGGAAGAACCTAAAAGAACATGTCATTGCAAAGAAACAATTACGTCTCTTGAAGGAAACTTCTCTCTCAAGCATCTTGAAGTGTCCTTGGATATCTAAATATTCTTGTCTATACTCTTACAAATAAAACTTGCCTGAAAATCAGAGGGTAATGCTAGCCACTAGCTAACCATAGAGGTCTGGAGGTCTATATAGACAGACAGGAGGTGATATAGCTGAGAGGAGAGAGAAATAATATGTGTGATATGTGCAAGGAGACAGGAACTTGTTCTTTTTTTAGTCTGAGGATTTCCTAGAGGTAAGAGTGGCTGGCTGCTTTCTTTCTCTGATTTTTCAGCTTTCACCCCCTAATATCTGACTCGGGGTTTTTGTTATTAAGATGAATTAGAACTCATGTTATAATAGATGTATCTTGATATACTCTTAAACATCTAAAACAATCTTTTTCATAATACACTCACTCACCAGGAAAATAAGCATAGCTCTGTGGGAATCACTGTCTGTATTTTTCAATGAATTGTGTATTGCAAGATTATATATTATATGACTAGAGTGCTTCAGGCAGAGGGAAGTATTTGAATTGCTTCAGTGACTTATAGTGTCTGAATCATATCCAGTGCTGTGATTCTTCACATAGCTAGGAAAATTGGTCACATGTTTGTGCCATTTTGACAGTAGCTAGAGTGAAATAATTTGGAGGCAAGTCATATTTTTCTTCATGAACTGGCATACCACAAAACAAGAAAGCTTTCAATTAGTTAGCCTTTTAAATGGCTGGAGCAAAATGGCTTGGATGACTGCTGATAGAGGCATGTAATAGGGACATAATAAATACTGCCTAAATGATGACAAGGGCATAGGGAAGCAGAGGCTCTATCATTAGATACCAGTGAACTATTCCATGAATTGGCCAAATAACAAGGAACATGGAAGCCCATTAATCTTCAATTCTCATGAAGAGGATTTTTTCTTGTGTGTAACAAACAGCCTTTAGAACCTTTCTTTTCATGAGCCTGAAGAATTCAGTCAAAATGACCATATTATTCAGTGATCTACAAATCTGACGAAATCTCTATTGAAATTCAGATCGGTTCCCTTTCTGCAGAGATGGGGAAACAATAGAGATGGAAACCACAAGTACATGGTCCACTGATCATCAGGGTATCAAGGACATATAACAAGGCCAAGATAGGTTCTTTGAAGAATGACATTGAGCCGTTGGATACATACATACTATATATATAAAAAGAAATTGGATGCTTGTACTACATGTAGAAATACTAAAAAATGCAAGCAGAAGACCTGAAATTGTGAAACTGATAGGGGGAAAACCACAGGCTGTTGGTCTTGGCTGTGACTTTTTGGACATGATTTCAAAGACAGAGTCAAATGTTAAATATTAGTGACTGAATCACACTAAAATCTTTCTGCAAAGCAATGAACAAAACCAACAAAATAAAAAGGAAACCTACAGAATGGGAGAAAATCTTTAGAAACCATATATGCAATAAGAAGCAATAGCCAAAATTATAAAATAAACACAGATGGCTCCATAGCAAACTCTAAAATAACCTGATTTTAAATGGACAAAAGTCCTAGAAAACATTTTTCCTATGAAGACATACAATTGATCAACAGATACATAGAGAGACCATTAACAATCAGGAGTATGAAGTCAAAACCACAGTGAGATATAGTCTTTTATCTGGCGAGATTACTGTGCTCAAGAAGCCAGCCAATAACAACTATTCTTGGGAAATGAAGAAAAGGAATCTTTAAATGTTGCTTGTGAGAATGTAAATTGGTACAGCCATGATAGAAAATAACACAACAACTCCTTCAAAAGTTAAAAACAGAGCTGCAAGTCAGAAGTCTCTGTGCTAGATGTATAATCAAAGGAAATGAAATCAACACAGCAAAGAGATGGCTGCACGCCTATTCTCACTGTCAAGTTGATCACGAGAGTCTAGATAGGGACACAAGATCAATGTTGACAAACAAGTGGTTCAGGGAGTATGAATACACTCCCAGTGGGATAGTTAAAACACAGAGGAGCTAGCAGTAAGTTTGGTTGTTGGTATATATTTGTAAGCCAAGCATTAGGAAGGATGAGACTGAAAGGTCATAAACTTCACAGCAGCATTGGGCTACACAGTGGGTTCCAGGTCAGCCTGCATGACCATAAGCCAAAAGGTGAGGGGAATGGGAAGATGATGGTGAAAGCATACAAACTTTGGATTGAACAAATATTAGCTTTAATATATAGTGCGATGATTATACTTACTAGCAAATGTGGTGGTTTGAATGATAATGGCCACCAAGGGCTCATCTATTTGAATTCTTGGCCACTGCTTGATGGAACTGCCTGGGAAGGATTAGGAGGTGTGGCCTTGTTGGAAGAGGTGTGTCACTGGAGACGGACTTTGGGGTTTCAAAATCCCATGCTATTCCTAGTTTGCATTCTCCCCCCCCCGTGGTGTGTGTGTGTGTGTGTGTGTGTGTGTGTGTGTGTGTGTGTGTGTGTGTGCCTCCAACTTAAGTTCTCAAGTACTGCTCCAACAGCATGCCTACCTGCTGCTATGTTTCCCCAGTTGTGGCCATGGATTCTACGTCCCTCTGAAATGACAAGCCCCATTAAATGTTTCCTTTTATAAGTTGACTTGGTCATGGTCTCTTCACAGCAATAGGAAAGTTAACTAAGAAAGTAGCTATTGCAGATTTTAAACTGGCAAAGAGGTAAGGATCTTTTTTTTTTTTTTAAATCCACATTACTTATTTTTTTCTTACTTTACATATTGATCCTAGTTTCCTCTCTCTCCCTCCCACCCTTTCTCCCTCCCTCCTATGCCCCCGACCACCCTCCCATCCCATCCCCCACCACTCCACAGGGAGGGTGCTGTCTTCTAGGAGGGATCAACAAAATCTGTCAAGTAATTTGGATTAGGGACTAGGTTCTCCCTCCTGCCTCTAGGATAAGGGAGTATCCCTCCATGGGGAATGTGCTAAGAGGTAAGGATCTTAAGTACTCTTATCATGGGTGTGGGTGACAGAGAAGCTAATTTGCTTGACTGTAACAGCAGTCATTTTATATGATGTATAAAAGCTATATGTACTTTTATATACTACAGTGTTGTTAATTACAGCTGTATGCATGTCGTATTACATGCATTATGCATGATACCATATACTATGTAATTAGCACTATGTATAATATTACATACCATACATAGTTAATATATATTATAACTGATAAATATGCTAACATTAAATATAGTATACATAACAATATATTGCAGATTTGTGTATTATATGACATACAACATATACTTTATTATACAAAACGTAATTTCAGGTGTAAATTATAACAATAAATTTCAGAGAAAACAATTTGGAATTTCCCTCATGCAAAGTTCCAGTGCTGGCCCAGAACACTTTACAGACACTGTAGGATTGGGTAAGCATTTTATACGCATACAGTAACTGAAGCAAGGTTCCACATATGGTGCCTCTCTAGGTTTGTCTGCATACAGTTATAAATATGTCAGAGTATAGACAGTGGGGGTTTGCCAAAGCCAGGTATCATAGCCCACTTCTTGGTTAACAAAACTGATTCTATTCTTGTGACCAGGTGTCCAGGCGCAGATGAACATGATTCATGTGAACCAATCGCAGCAACTCCATTTTATTTTCTGAATGATTTATTTAGAGTTGAGTAAGCAAGCCATTTACGGTCAATGAGACGTAAGACATCCCAGGGAAGGTCCATGAAAAGAATCTTCCACGTCCATCAATACAGAACAGAGGAAGAATGTCATTTTGCTACGTCATCTTTATTTCCTCCCTAGTTTTGAAGTTATTCTGTGAGAACACAATGCTTAGAGCTGCGTCAGCCATTTTGTGACAATGGGAAATAAATTCCAACTAATTAAAGATGTTAGAGACAAAAGATAAAAGGAATTACTCTGATGGCATTGTTAGCTGTAGATCAAAGCTGGGCCCTCACACCTCTAAGCAGCCTATTGATATAACATCAATAACCTTGAAGTCTAAGCCATTTCTTCTGTTAATTTGTGCTACTTATATCTGACTTTATTTTTAAAATAAACTGAGAAATTTTCACTTTAAAAAAAGAAATTATTTGTCATTGGGATTATGTTTTCCTTCATTGAGCTCAGGGCTTCTCCATCATTCATGCTCAAATCCCTTTTCCAAGTTCAGTAGAGTCATCATCAGAAAACTCAGTAAATACATTCATATATCTACATGGAAAACTTCACAGTGGGCTTTATTATTGCTATGTAGTAGACATTTGAAATAATGTCTAGGATAAAAATAACCCCCTGCAAGAAATATATGTTACTATTAGTGTTAAGTTCTCAACAACTGTTGTGGATTATCACTGAGTTTTCAATAATAAATAGGTGATTTTTAAATAGATACATTTCAAACTTATTCTTTAATAATAAACATCTCATCCTACACAGAAGTTAATTCTAAGAAGTGTCAGTCATTCCATCAGCCACCAACATGAACAAACACAGCTATGGGCATTCTTGTTAAGTAAGACATTATGACATTTAGACCCCTCCCAGCTGACTTTAAGTGCAGCTCATGTTCTGTACTTGGTATACATAACAGAGGATTCTGCATGAAGGTGATAGCTCACTGACCAGAAAAGATCAAATAACAAAAATAGAGATAGCTCATTTTTGACAGTTTCTGAATAACTGAAATAATGTATTTACATTTAAAATTTAAACCAAGGAGTCAGAATGAATGTAAATATTATTATGTTCTTGTTTGTTGGTTTTAATTTTTTAAAGAGTTATTTTATGTGTCTGAGTGTTTTGTTTGCTTGTGAGTGTGTGCACCACTTACATGCCTAATGCTTGAAGAGGCTAGAAGAGGACACTGGATAACCTGGAACTGGAGTTACAGGTGGTCGTGAGCCACCATGTGGGTGCTGGGAACCAAACCCAGGTCTTCTGTAAGAGCAACAAGTGTTCTTAACCACTGGGCCATCTCTTCAGCCCTATGGTAAAAATTTTAGTCCATACTCAAACGTTCTGAACTTGAGTTTTCTGATGTGACACTGTTTTAGATTATCCTAATAAACACCAAAACTCCCATGAACAAATAAAACAGGAACTGGTCCTATAAAATGCACTAAAATAACAGCTTTTAAAATTTATCCTCAAAATTCTACATAGAGAAAGTGTGAGAGCGCTCCTAGCTATTCAACAATAGAATGGGAAACATTTAAATTTCAAGACAATGCTAAGTGAAACAGATTTTTTTTTTTGTCCCACACTGCCAGGAAAAACCCAAAGGCTACAGGAAGGTCACCTCCCAGTCACTTTCACAGAACACTAACCGGATACTTTCTGGTTGAAAGCCATAGGTCAAGCAGTGTTAATATTAGCTATCATAAAGCTATTTTCTATGATTTTTAAAGTACATTTTACAGGATATAATAGGTAATTTTTAGTGCATATTGCTGGTAAAGGTAGTTTGGTGGAATCTTGCAAAATCAATTAAAGTTTGGGGGGAAAAACCCCTTTGAAATCTGAGGTATTTGATCTCAAAGAGACAAAGAAATGGCCAGGAACTGCATCATAGGCTTAATTGTGAAATAATAAATTTCAGGATTTTTATAAATTTGGAAAATACATTCACATAGTAATATTTTTGTGTGTATATCCATTCTCTTGCAAGACAACTTTTTAAATTAACATGAATAAAATACTTTTGACCAACCATGAAGGAAATACAGGTTGAAAAGTTTAGCTATCTGTCAAATAAAATAGGCACAGAAAACAAAGTTTGATAAAGTTATTGATCAATTTGTAGAATATTGAAAATATTAATAAAGACTATCATGTTATCTGCCCATATAAGCTTTTCCTTCCTGAAATACCCATCAATGTATAAAAATTGATCCATTAATTGTTCCATTTACTTTGCAAAGCAATTTTTCACTTATGTGTCCATGGAAAAATGTTTATTATCTGCATTTCTTTTGCTCCCATCATTATTATTCATCCATTTCACATGTATGACTGAAGATAATGTGTCACATAGAAGAGGGAGTCTCACCATGAATAGATTGCCTGTGTCTCAAAAGTCCTGGAGGCTTTGTTTTCCATAGCTGTGTGATGGAGAAGAAACCCAGGGCTCAGAAAGTTAGATAACCAAGACTCGGAAGTAATAACTCTGGGGTGTTCATCCTTGTGGCTTCAGAAGAATGCCATTCTTAGAGGCCAGAGATCCCGACTCAGCCCAAGCAGCTCCGGACTTGGCTGAGGCAAAGTTACTCTTCATTGTTAGGGAGAATGATGTGGTCAACTGCATGGAGAATCATAAATTCTACTCTATCCAGACTCTCTTGCCTCACCAAAACAATTTTCCCACTAAAAAATAAATATCCACCGTGAAGCAGCCTATTCATGTAAGCAAAAGCATTATCTAATCCCCATTTATTATGATTCATGCATATACAATGTACTTGATTATACTTTTTAGTCATGTTACATTTCTAGTAAAGTTTATTAAAAACAGAACTTTTTGAGAGATGTAAAGGGATTCACTGTGAAAATCTACAGTAAACCCTATACCCCCAGCCTCACTCCCCTAGTTAATATCAGGCTTGAAGATATACACAGGAAAGCCACAGGCCTCTTCTCAGTTGTGTTACACTGTATTCTGTTTCCATGAGAACACATAGCAAGAAGATGAAGTCATAAAGTACCCTAAGAGGTGCTAATAACTCAGTGGGGCATGGTAACCTGCTGAAAATACTTGCAGTCATAGAAAATACAGCAGAAGGCAATAGTAGAAATTGAGAGGAAAGAGCTTCACAGATATGGGTGAACAAGCTCATGTGCCAGGTTTGAAGATGGCATTTAAAGACTGTGGGCCACATGTATTGTTACAATGTCACCAATTTTAAGTTAATTTGTTCTGAGTTGGCATCCTTTATTTATGCACTTACCTTTCTCAGTCATTCCCTCTCTCCTGTAAAATTTCAACTAAATGAATTTTGGCCATCATTTTCTATTGTTTTCATTTTTATCTGCCTTATCAAATTTATCTGCCGCTTATTGCAACCATTGAGTGCCAAGCCTTCTATAAACCTCATCTGTTTTTTATTTTAGGGTGTGTTTGTCATGCAGGAGTTACTTCTACTCTGTTACAAAAGGAAATGTGAGTTAGAGCCACCAGTATATCCTGTAGGGAGGGAGAGTGTAAAGCTGATTCTTCTGGAGCACTTCTCCATGAACCCACCTTCTTTATTCACTATGTTCTCATTAACTTGGTTCACACTTGGGAGCCTATGTATGTATGTATGCATGCATGTATGTATGTATATGTGTGTGTATACATACAGACACACATACACACACATATATATGAATGATGGCTTTTCACTGGGAATAATGGTAATCCCAGCCTGGCTATAAGCTTCCCAGCATAGCTAACCAATCAAGAAGAGAGTTGGTGTATGTAGCATCATCACTATGAGTTGAATGCTGGGATTGTTTGGTTGAAGGAAGAGCAGGAGAAGGTAGAAAAAGACATGGGGAGGAAAAGATCAAGAGGAATAATAGCATAAAAGGAAGAGGAGAAAGATGAAGAGGAGGAAAAGGAGGTACCAAAAAGAAAGACAAATATTCCCTGTGGGGCCTCTCTCTCCCAATATGAGTCTTTGGGAAACAAGGGCCAAGGGTGGTCATTCCATGAAAAATACTGAAATACAGATCCCGAGACACACTGGCTAGGCACATAGTAGAACCCTAAGGGTGAAGAAGGACCCGGCCCCTACTCTATCATCAAAAGTGATGTTGCTTGGATTTAAGTTAGGGTCAATAATCTACAAGAAGAATTTGAGCTAAATAATTTAAGTTTAAAAGTTATGTATTAAACATGAAATTATTTTGGTGAAAACAATAGCATCTATCAAAGTTCCTGAAGACAAAGCACAACCTTATTTATCCATCATGGTTTTCAAAGGTGTCTAATAATTATTATGAAAGTCTTGAACCTTTACCTTTTCAGCTTTTACCAAGCTGCCTTTTTGTATCGACCTACATTTCTACGCTAAAACATTTTCTCTATTGTATTTTCTGCCTGATCCTCCTTATTGAGTGGTAACTTTGAGTTTGTATATTCACTCCTCACACTCAATTAGAGTAAAAAAACAAAGGAGAGATTGTCTATTTGCTTTACAAGCAAGCTCCTTATTGAGTTTTACATTTAAGAGCTTTGAGGTAGTTTACGAAATTGGTAATGACTTCTCTATATTGGAATTCCTTTATCTTTTTGGCTATTTGCATGGCTAGTTTTTGTAGAACAATAGGAAATAATTGCAACAAAACATATGTGTGATGTAAACGGTTATATAATTTGTGTAAATCTGTGCTTGTGTGGTCACATATATAAATGTATTTACACATCTATGTTTATCATACAAAGTGGAAATATTAATTTTTCTCTGATTAAGCAATAATTGGCAGAAGTTATAAATCTCATCTTGATATCTATCACAGAGAAGTCACTACTGTAATTGAATTTGCATTTGGTAGAGTTTTTAAAATAGGACTAATGAGATGGTTCAGTTGGCAACATGTTTGCCACAAAAGCATGAGGAACTCAATTCTACCCAAAGAATCCATTTTTAAAAATGTGGTGTGGTGGCATGTTCCTGTAATACCAGAGATGGGAAATGGGAGACAAGCAGATCCCCAAGAATTGTTCTCCAGCTGCCTAGACAAATCAATGATTTTCATGTAAATACAAGAGACTGCCTCCCAAGCATAAAGAAACAAGATGGAGCCCAACTGAGGTGGGACACCTAAGGTTAACCTGTGAGCAATATATACACATTACTATGGACACACTGCAACCCCCCACACACACACAAATAAGAGAATAACCTTGATTACACTGTTTTCATGGCCTGTACCAGAAAAGCAAACATTTCTTTTAAATTCTGTAAATGCACATCTCCAGTGCTCTCAGCATTAACCATGTTATAAAAACAATTTCAGGGAACTTTTACAAAATGAATGATGACACAGAAACTGTTCAAGGAAAGCCAGAATGATCACCATGAAATTGAACAAATATTAAATAATTATGTGGAAAACCTCAAACCTCACTGTCCCAGGGGTTTCTAATGTGAAATCAAAATATAAATGGCTCTGGGCAGGTAAGAGCTAGATAGATAGTCTGTTGTTTCATAGCTCATAAAGAAGGGTAACAGCTGCTTTCAAAACTAACTTTTCCAGGCTTATGAAATCTTTCGAAGGGAATGAAGCAGATCATCTATCATGTATTTTTGCTTCTGCAAGCTCAGTAGGAGGTTCCAGGAGAGGTAGAGGGGCCAGCTCCTTGCAAACAAGGCAGGCTGAGATTTCAGGACTCATTTGCTAAGCTGAAAGAACCAGCTTATATAGAGACTATTAAGAACACGGGTTTATCTTTCTAGACAGTCAAGAAAGGGAACCTTACTTGAGGAACTGCATCTATCAGACTGGGTTGTAATCAGGTCTGTGGGGGCATTTTCTTGACTAGTAAGTGATGTGTGAGAACTCAGCCCATTGTGTGTAGTGGGAGAAGTGGGGTGCCAACACCTAAACAGGTGGTCCTGAGTTCTATAAGAATTCAAGATGAGCAAGCTAGTAAGTAGAGTTCCTCCATAGCCTCTTTATCAAGCCTCCAGGCTCTTGTTTTGAGCTTCTGCCCTGACTCCCCTTGATGATAGATTCTAAGATACAAGCTGAAGGAAACCCTTTGCTCCTCAACTTGGCTTGGTCAGTGTTTTATCCAGCAATGGAAAGCGTGTTATGACAACGTGTCTCTACTTGGCACTTTGTCCTCTAATTATGAATGTATTTGTTTCCCAAGTGCAGTGAAAGAGAAAGTCATGTGTTCAGATGGAGCCATGTCCAGGAACCTATGTGCATCAAGCCAGAAGCAGCAAATACTTCTGATTGTGTAGGTAGGTGGATGGATGGACAGATGGGCAGACAAATGATTCGTGCACAAACAAAATCTCTTGGATTCCTTAACAGAGTAATTATACTATTGATAAGGAGAAGAATAGAACCTTAGTATATGATACAGCTTTAGAATGCATTGTCTACAGGCCTTGTGACGTTGTGGTAGGTAGATACCATTATCCCCACTGAGGAGATAAAAAATCAAGTCTCGGCGATGGAAAACGACTTGTCAAGGCTCATATGAAAGAGTCTGGGAGGCCTCTGACATCAAAGACCATGATGTATGTGGAGATGTCAGGTGTTGATAGGAGTTTCAGCCCTGATCACATGATTTTCTTGGAGATTCCACTCTGCAAAGATTACTTTGAAGAATTTTAAGAGGAAAAAAATGTTTAAAAGATAGTGAGATTTCCAATGTTTTTTGAAATTGGAGAAAATGTATTGCCAAGCACTAAACAAACATCAGGTCTGTTTTATGAGTGAGTGGATTAACTTGGAGTGTACAGGCGGCTCCGCATCACGCACAGGCTCCTGCCTTGTTCCCGAGCTCTAGAGCAGTTGGTGTCTCTCACACATGCTGCCAACTGACTGTGTGTTTCAAATCTCATATCTCAGATTATGACTTAGCCAAAAAGTAACAATTGTGAAAGAGGTTTAACAGCCCACAGATCTCATGAAGACCAAATAAATAGTTTCCTAAGTGCATTTTCTTTCTCTTTAAATAAGAAAATTTGGGAGGCAGAAACTCTGTCTTTTATGTCCTTTCTAATGTGTAAGGCACCAGGGTCTAGGTGTTCAATAATCATTTGTTAAATGAGCAGGGCCCAAGGGCACCTCAGTGCATCTGCACTGGTCACCTTGGTAGGGATCACCAAACACTACCAACACTACCAAACACTCCTGAATCTGGTTTTCTTTAGGCAATCATAAGGGAAACTCCAAAGAGGTGTGAACACAAACAGAAAAACAGGCTAGCAAGCAGATCCTGGCCACTAGTTTGTAAAGCCATTTGGGTCATGCCCAAGGCTGAAGAAGTCACTAGAATGAGCCTTTAACAAGTGGGATGTCTCATTTCAAATGTTGATGATATTCAAAACAAAGATCAAAATGGTTTTTGTGTCATATGTCTGGTCAGTTGGTAGTAGTTTTTTTGGAACTTTCTTCTTTGAAGATTCAGAGGCTAGGTGCAGGCTCTGAGAGGAAGGAATGTGACCTATTTCTAATGCCTTCTGGTCACAGTCCTGTGGTGATAGTCTCCATGATTTGTCCCCAGAATTCACATAGGAATCTAATCTCCCAAGTTATATGTTAACCTCATTAGAGGGCTAACAGTTAACCCAGTGCATGTAAGGGTGGGCTTTCCAAGAACTGATTGATTAGGATTAGATAAGAAGGAAAGAGACAACAGGTGACATACAGACTCCCTGTGTCTTGTAGTGTAATGCTGCCTTGGGACACTGCTAGGAAGAAAAACAAAAACAAAATGACAACAAAACATTATCAGATGTGCTCTCTCTCTAAACCTAGTATCTTCAGAACTGTGGGGCAGAGCAGATGGCTCAGTGTGTAAAAACACTACCAAGATTGACGACTTAGGTCTCGAGAACTGAGGAAGGAGAGAACCAATTCCACAACACTATCCCCTGACCTCCACAGTGTGCAGCATTGTCTCAGTGCACACACACTCAATTAGTAATTAATTAATGCAATAATAATTGTATAACTAATTCTCTTGTATAGTTATTCTGCCTCAGGTATTTTGTTGCAGTAATGAAAAGCTGGATTATAGTGAGTGATAAGAACAGTCATAGGACTGATAGTAATACATTTTTCATGTATATAGTTGATAATATCAATTGTAAAACAATGTCTGGTCTGATAGCTGGAATCCAGCATGGGACTGACTCAGGCCCCCCTGAACATGGGTCTCAGCCAGAAGGACTGAGCAGTCTAAGGGACCTCAGACAGTGGAGCCAGGATGTATCCCTGGTGCACAAAAGGACTTTGCGAACATATCCCCCATGGAGGGATAACTCCCTTAACCTAGAGACAGGAGAGAAGTCCTAGTCCCTACTTCACATGACCTGTCAGATCTACATGACCCCAACTGGATGGCATTGCCCTACATGTGGAGTTGGGGTTGGGGGATGGGAGGGGGGTCAGGGTGCATTGAGAGGGCAGAGAGGGTAAAAGGGAGGGAGGGAGGGAATTGGGATCGACAAGTATAATAATAAATTAAATAAAAAACAATTAAATTAAAAAAATAGTCTGGCCTCTGATGTTCTCACAGCTATGCCTACATTGTTTCATACATACAGACATGTACATATATGTGTATATCAGAAGAAAACAGATGAAATTCTGTCATTTTTAATTGATAATATGGCATGTAGGAGGACAAAGTTTTGGGTTTCCCCCAATACCATTCAATAAACACTCACACATTAGTGTATGTGTACAGAGACAGGCAGGCAGGCAGGCAGGCAGAAGTGGAGCAAGTTAACTCACAAGAGATGCTCAAAGTACCTGCATGAGGACCAGACTGTGGAGAAGTCTAAAGGGATACGGGTACAACTATGAGAACTCTAAGGCCCGGATCAAAGCAGTATACCAAGAAGAACATCAGCAACACGGTCCTCTTGTTTTAACACCTAGAAGCCCTGGATGCTGAGTCCAAAGGGAAATGGTCCTGAGTAGTAGAACAATTTACCATAAAGAAAAAGCAGTTGCTTTAGTCCTAGCTGTGAGTGTGTCTTTACATTTTATTCCAAATTTCATTAAGTTTGAATGTGAATGTAAATGTTTAATAAGCCATACTTTTATCATAAAGCTGTCTCCTGGATATGTAACTTAATTAATGTAGTAGTAACTTTTCTGCTGCTGTGATAAAAACATCATGAGACCCAAAGCAATTATTTGTTTACAGATTTAGGTGGCCAAGTGCTCAAATATCTAAGCCATTAGGGGACATTTCTTCTTTAAACCACCACATCTAAGGAGTCTCTCTACAAAGCCTGCTGTGGCCTCCAGGAGTCAATTCTTGCTGAGGAGTTAACAAGCTCCTGAATGTTCAGACCTGACCTCACAGATTATGCCTTGGAGTAACAGAGGATTGTTACTATTAAATCCTTTGTTTTAGGACATGGAATGTGAGGGGGGTGTCACAGACAAAATTAATCAGCATTGTTATTAAATATACACTCGTGTTTCTGTGTCAAAAGCTTCTATGACTTGATGGTTTGTTAGTCAGATTGTCTAATAATAATTAGTAGTAATAATAATACGGTGACGACTCCCCCTCACTCCTTAGTTTATTTAGATGATTTGATGATGAGTATTCTTATCCTTCCAGCAGATGGGAAAACCTAGAACGAATCCCCAAAAGCATCCTCCTCCTCCCATCCAGCAGCAATGTTCAGTTTGTCTACAGTAACTGTCTGCCTGATATTTGGTCATCCTCATTCACACCACAAACAAGCATCACCTAGGCATTCTAAAACTGCCTTCTAAAACTGTATGATGACTGACTGCTAGACAATTTGAATAATCCAGAAAAGCAACCTAGGAATCATATCATAAAACTATCTCCTGGATGACTGTGTACTCAGCTGTGCACAAGATCTGGGGAGAAATTGGCAACCTTCTTGAACACACTCTGTGGATGCCAAAGTGCCACTTGATGCCACAGCATTGGGCACAGTGCACATGTATGCTGTTGACTCCCAACAAGGACTCAGAGCATCACTCAAAGGTCTTCCCCTGTTCAGGTTTGCCGAGAGAGTCACTGTACCTATCACCCCAACCCACTGCACACACACTGACTCTTGCCCCTTATACCATAAAAGCAAATATCTTACTTAAATCTAGTCACTAACTAGCTGATAATCTCATAGCCTTTGCTTATACTATTCTAGGACGTATGTTTTCGCAATTTTAATGGAAATATTAGAGGGACAGTTTGGTCCCAAGCATGTCAAGGAGGGAGGCTCGACATAATTCTCTGTAGTCATTGCTGGGCTGATCAGCTTTTCCATTGTCTGACATGAGGGAAGGATGACCTTCCACTTTGTTTAGTTACTAAATCACTCTTCCCTCATCTCTGACTGAAAGTTATTTCTCCTCCCTTTGTACTTCAGATCAAATCACTTTCTTATCACATTTCCTTGTTATGTAAAATAGCTTTTTAAGTAAATGTCACTTCCCCCAAACAGTATAAGTTCCTTCAAAGCAAAGCTTTCCCCTGATTAATGAAGTATCAAGAACCTACCAAAACCTTTATGAATTGTCTATGCCAAACCTGATGGCTCAGATCTGTAATCCCAGCTATTACAAACCTGAGTCAGAAAGGTCACTAAGTTTGAAGACCAGACTTGGGTGCAGAGTGAGGTCCTGTCGCAAAGCAAAGCAAAACAAAACAAAAACCCACAAAATTTATGTGATGCACAAATAAATGAGGAAACAAAACTCTTTGCCAGTATATAAATGTGGGTAAAATGTACATCCAATAATTTGAATTTTTAAATAATAGTGATTCTCAATCTTTAAAACACTATCCCGACTGCATGATTTTACAGTACTATTTCTCCATAGTCTAGAAGATGATTAATGACATGAACCTTTATTGAAAATATTAGAAATTTGGTTTCTATTAACACATTTCTTCAGCTAACACTTTAAAAAGAGTTTGATCTTGCAAATCATAGTTAAATGATAAGGTGTTTACAGTACAAGTGTGCCAATACTCCACACAGTAGAGCTAGCTTCTTACAGCCCCAGTACTGCTGTCATAGTGTGTCCCAAACTGGATGATATCAAACGAAGACGTGTGTGAAGCTGGAAAGATGGCCCTGTGGATAGGAGTACTTGCTCTGAACTTATGAGGAGGCAAGTATGAATCTTCAGCACTCACGTAAAAACCCAGGCATGACTGCCTTTCTGCAACACCCGAGCTTGGTGGGCAGAGATAGGTAGATATCAAGAACTCACTGCCAGCCTGGTGAACGTGGTAAGCTTCCAGTTGATTGAGACACCCTGTCTCAGAAAATGAGGTGAATAGAGCTAGAGGAAAATCTGCAAAGTCTTGCTCTGACCTCCACATGTACGAACTTCCATGTGTGTACACACGCATGTGCACTCATTTGCATGCCCTGTGCAGACATACGCACTGCACACACCCACAGTTTCATGAAGACCACCCTGAGTCCCTGCCTGCCTGATCATTGACTCCCATCACAGGGCCTCTGAAGGTGAATCTGGGACCAGTTCAGGTCGAATACCCCCCCACACACACACACACACAACCTTCCCTGGAAACTCCCTGCATTGGCCCCGAATCTCGCTCCCCCCCCCCCATAACCTGTCCCCAGTGAGAACACTCCTATTACTCTGATCCACAATCCCCCCTACACAGAACATGCCCTCCCCCCACCGGTGCCCTACCTAGCCTACTGCCCCACTGCTCTGGTTGAACACTGGGCCAAAGGGTGTGTCCAATAATCCTGCCACCTTCAGGGAACTTCCTGGATCTGCTCTGAGCACACTAGACCCGCCTATCCACACAGGACCACCCTGAGTCCCCATCTGCCTGATCTTTGACCCCCCCCACCCGACCTCCACATTCATAGGAACCACAACTGTCATAGTTAGCTTCAGTTAACATCAGAGGGGCAACTGAAGAATTGCCTCCATCTGATTGTTGATTGATGTAGAAGGGTCTATCCAAGTGAGTCATCCTATGGAGGTGCTCCTGGATTCTATAAACTAAACCTGAAAATGTAAGATGAAATAATCCCTTTCTTCCCCAAGTGTTGCAGAATATTTATACACTACGTGAAGCTGCATTGCTGTAATTGGTGTAATAAAAAGTTAAAAAGCCAATAGCTATGCAGGAGAGATAGGTGGGAACTTCCGGATAGAGAGAGGAGGAAGAGGAATAATCCAGGTACTCTAAAAATGCCACTGAGAAGAAGAACATGGAGAACATGCAAAATGGGAAACAGGTAAAAGCCATGTGGTAGAACACAGATTTATTTTTTTTAATAATATGGGTTAATTTAAGTTCTAAGAGCTAGTTAGAAGCAAGCTTAAGCTATAGGTAAAGCCTTCATAATTAATAAGCTTCCATGTTATTATTTGGGTGCTGGCTGGGAGGACAGACAAAGACTCACTATACCCAAGTTGCTTTATCACAGCAATAGAATGTAAACTAGGATGATGGTTTAGGACCCGAATTTCTCTTAGAGTCCATAACTTTCCTCACAACAGAAACCATCTTTAACATCAATACCAAATTTTGTTTGTTTATAAATGAATTTGTTATTGATTCTGTGAAAATTTCACATCATATGCCCCTATCCTGCTTATATCCCTGTCCTTCCATATCCTCTCCTCACCCCTGCATCATCTCCCTCCAAATATCCCCCCAAATTAATTAAAAACAAAACAAAGAAAACCTTGCTCCTCCATCTTTCGTCTTTTCTGCCTCTCCAACACCTATTCATTCATCATAGTAACATTGGGAGCTGTGGTGTGTCACACAGTATGCCCTATTTTCCAATCAGACTCACCCAAAAATGTTCATTGCAATGAATCATTGGTCTGGTTCAAGGTCTATGATAAACCATTGTCACTGGACCCTCACCATAACTCTTCTCGGATATCTGAATGTTGCCCCAAGTCAAGGGGATGCTACAGCTATCCTTCCACAGGACGGGTTCCTTCATATGCTCCAACAGGTAAGGGTTAGGGTGGGCTAACCCAAGGCCTGGGATATGGACCTGGGTAGTAGTTGAGCTGGTCAGTCTAGATTGGCGGGACTGATTTCTCAGGCAAGGGTTAGAGCCAGCTCTCCTATGCCTATGGCATCAGGACTATCTTTTCCAAGTATGTCTTGGGGCCAGCTCCCCTGCTTCAGTGTCTATTAAGGGACATGGCCAGCTATTCTAGCACCAATGAAAGGCAGGATCAGCTCAGCAGAGCACTCAGATTTCAACATGCCTGGTTCCTATGGCCCACTATGGTAACATTGGCCATGGATATCAATGTAGACACCAGCTATAACACAACCACGGCCCAAACATTGCTCAGCTACATCCAAGGCCCAGATGTCTGATGGGAGATGTCATTTTGTATATGTTTCTCATACTGGTTAATAAATAAAGCACCATTGGCCAATAGGAAAGGAAGATAGGAGGGACTAGGAGACATTCCTTTTGTTTCCAAGGCTTCAGCACCATATTGTGATGGGTAATGGATCTCAGAGAGACTGAGAGCAAAGATCAGCACTGGGTAAAGACCAAACCAAGTTTAGATGGCTTTCTGTGTCTTTATTTGCCCAAAAGGTAGACATACATACTGAGAAAGTGCACTGGGCTGTTTTCCATCAGCCACTGTGAAGCAGTCAGTGAGTGGGGAGCATTATTTGTCCAGCCTCTGAAAAGCAACAGTTGGCTTTTCATGGGAATTGTATGCCATTGCTTAGCAAATGGCATTATCTCTTAGGCTTAGTTAACCTTTGGGAGAATACCAAGAAATAGAACTTCAGCATCATAGGTGAGAGGATATTTAGTTCTGGAGTCCCTTAAAGTGACTGAACCACTTTTCATTGAACCAGAAATAGTTGCAAGCATTCTACAAATGTTCTAGCTCTGTTCTTGGCAACATTTGAAGTAGCTACTGCTCTTTACCTGATTCCTGACACTCCAAATCACTACCCCTTCCACCCTCCCACCCCCCATGGTGTGTTTGTGTGTGTGTGTGTGTGAGAGAGAGAGAGAGAGAGAGAGAGAGAGCGTGTGCACATGTGTTCGCTGAGTCCAGAAGATGCATCAGATCTCTTGCAGTTGTAGCTGAAGATACAGGCATTTGGGACACCTCTGATGTGAGTTTTGTGATCTAGACTCTAATCCTCATGCAAAAACTACATGCACCCGTAACTTCTGAGTCGTCTACCCAGACCCTAATTTCTTGAAAATATATTTCACAGGGAAATATTTTAATTTTTATCAAGTTCAGTTTATAAATTGTTTAATTGATTATTTTTTCATTGTATCAAAGAAAATCACTTTCATATTCCTGGTCACCTAGAATTTCTTCCTTGTCATCTTTTAGTTTTAGTTTCAAGATGTATAGTTGAGGCTACAGCACATTTGGATTAAATGTTTGTTGTGGATCTAAGGTCTGTGTCCAGATTCACATATCTTCCTGGGCCTATCCAGTTTCTCTAAAACAATCTATTAGAAAGGATATGTTTTTCTCATTGTGTTGTCTTTGTTTCTTTGTTGAAGGAAACAGCATAGGGTAGCTAACTAAGGCTTTATTCCTGCCCTCTTTATTCTGTATCGTTGACATATTTCTTTGTATTTACATCAATAGCACTTTTGTCTTGCTTACTGTAGCTTTATAGTAAGACACATAGTAAATTTGTTCTTTGTTCCCTTTTTAAAAGAATCAATAACCACATAATAACCTACTGGGAATTTTCACTTATATACCTGTAAATCTTATACAGAGAGCCATTCTATCCATGGACATTGTCTGCCCTTCCACGATTTGCTAAAACTAACTGAAAACAAGTGCCATCAAAACACCTGCATATAGGCTTATAGTGGTTTTCATTGTAATTGTCCAAGCATGATAACAACTTATCGCGGTAAATAAGGATCAGGATAAACAAATAGGCCGAATAGATGTTTATTCAGGGAGAAATAACTTACAACCTAGACAGATGAACACCAGGAAATTCAACCCAATCCTCTCCTGTCCGAGTCACGCCAGAAAGAGAGCGCCTTTCCTGGCCCCCTCTGACCTCCTTCCACAGGTCACTTCTGCCCATGGCTCCACCCCCCAATGGGTGTGGTCAGTGCCACAGAAGGACTATCTCGCTACAACAACTAATATCTTTTTATATAACAGATGAATCATAAACTCAGGTACATACAGAAAACAGAAGGCATGATTTGATTTGAGATATTAGTTCATAGAAAAGCATGGAGGAAACGTAAATGCATATTGCTCAGTGGATGAAGCCAATCTGAAAGTGTATATACTTTGGATTTGTCTTTTGGGGAGGACAAAATTTCAGGAGATATTGAAGTGATGGACATTTGCCAAGATTTAGAGAGGAGAGAGATGAATAGATACACAGAAGAAATTTAGGAGCATAAAACTAATATGACCACTACATACTGGAGAGAGGGCATTATAAAATTGTCCAAGTACACTTATCATCAATAGTAAGCCCTACTGTAAATTATGTATCTAACATAATGTTATGTTGCTGTAGTATCCCCAGTGGTAAAAACATAACATTCCTAGTGAAAGTATATATAATAAGCAAACTCTGAACATAGGAGGATGAAAGTTGTAAGAAATGTCTACTCATTACCTATTGCAACTTTGCTGAGAATGTAGGACTACTAGAAAAATAGACTACTAAATATACTACAGGTACAATCATTTAAGTCTGAATCATATGCAAAAACATTGAGAGCAAAACTTCTTTTTCACATGGCAGCTTTTCTCTTTTCTTCCCAAATTATTGCTCTATTTTCTACTTTTCCATCTATTTTTCTAATCATTTCTCTCTCTTTTTTACTTTGCATTGCTATTTTTGCAATGTTGCCTCCTTTCAATTGCATTTGCCACTGCATTTTACCAGACCTTTTATTTTTATCATTCTGTAGTTTTTGACTTGGGTATAGGATATTTTTGAATTTGGGAGTGTAGTCTGAGTTTAAGGGTCCTATGGAGGCTTTAAACCTGCATGTTTATGCTGTGGAATATTTTAGTTTTTACAGTATCTCCTTAAAAATTCATAATTTATTATTGTTTTTAGCTAGCATATGAAATACCACATTCATTATATAACCATACACATGCATATTTCTGTAGACATATATCTCTCATTATACGACCTCTCCTTCCAACCCTTCTATGCCTGTCTTGCTAGTCCTTCTATATATCCTATATTATTACATTTAGACTTTTAATATGAAATAAAACAAGATAGTTTTTATTTCCCTGTTACCTTCTCATGTTCTCCCCTCTTTCTTCTCTTTAGACTTCTTTGTATATTCACTTGCTTTATTAGAAATCTGCCTGTGCATGAACTATCTTTCTTTTTTCAGCCATTTTGTGTTTCATGTTTGGAACAGTGCAGATGTGACAACTTACTTTGGATTTTGGAAGCTGAGTAGGTAGACTGAGTCAACTCTGGTCTGGATAACAACACATTGATTTTTATTTCAAAAATAATAACAAGATCCCTCAAGGGTACTCAATGTTTCTAGTGCTGTTACTAAAACCTTGAACTCCTGCTTCAAAATAATGCTTTCTACAGTTCCACTATATTCCAAACTTTGACCTATGACCTGTGTGTGAGCTCATTCCTCTTCAACCATCCTCACTTCAAGAGTTCACATTTTCTCTGTTCACGATACCTATTTGTGCTATTGTCTGGGCTGCATATCCATAGAAGAATCTAGAAAGAGTGTACTTGTTAGAATTGGAACCTAGTGAACTATCAAGATTCCAGACTATTCTTAAAATCTTGAGTGTTTCAATTTAAATAAATAAAAGATATAGCAATGGCTTTCTACATTAAGAAATCACTTCCTGATTCAGGGAAGCAGATGCCTGAGTAAGTGCCCACTGCATACAGAAAAGTCTAATGAGCATTGCAGTTGGCAAAGCATCTTGTATATAATAAAAATGGCACTCAATGAAGCTTACTCTCTAATAAGTGGTAAAACCTAAAAACCATCTTTGACATAATAAGTACAGCGCACAGTGGAATTTACACACAATTCCCTCCCTTTGTTGCCCTTTGAAGAAAATGAGTGTTTTAAAATGCTTTTAATAGAGATTAATGTACTCATCAGCCTTATTATGGGGTTGGCATTTTCATTAAAAAGGAACACGTACCCCCATGCAAAACACACACACAGGCACACAATAGTGAATCAAAGTTGATTTTTTTTCCCCTTGAAGAGAAGTCATTTATCCCTTTCCATCTCTGTGATCTCTGGAGGAACCTCCTTTGACTGCAGACTTTTCCAGTTGTAATAGTGTGATGACGCCACCCTCCTCTTAGGCTTTTGTGGATTTAGATTAACCAGCAAAGTGACTGGAAACTGATGAAACATGGCAAACACTTGGAAAACAATTGCAGTGATAGTGACACATTAATTAAGCACCTACTCTGTAGGAGCTGCCTGCATCTCATTTACTGCCATCATAGCTCTAGCTAATTAATTCATCTCCATGAAAAATTTGTCCCTAACAGTCCCCAAGCATTGCACACATATCCACAGGCCAATGATTAATGATTTAAAATTTTTCTTTTTGACAAACTCTTCTGATGACAGTACCACCTTCTCTTGTGTTATACCTCCAGACACGTTTTCTCAAATTAACTCACATTGCCCTTGCACAAATGAAATTCCTGTGAAAATGCAAGCTGCAATAAATCAACCCTCCAGTGCTTTGACTTCAAGGATGATTTCATAAATCACCCAGAATGGTGAGTCTTTGTTGTGAAGAAATTTCCATATATTAAAGAGATCACTTCAAAAGTAAAAAATTTATGATTGAAATCGGCCTCAAGTCACCATTTGGAAGCCTTTCCACAGTGTAATTAGCATACCAACCTGGAAAGGGTCCCAGCCAATGCTTAGGAATGTCTTTAAAAGGCAACACTTCTAGAAACTGCTATATGACTACACTGTGTTGCTGGGCATGAGCCTCACTGTGGAGTGACAGCCTCACTCTGCATGTTCTCCCTTGCCCTTCACCACTGCAGGAAGTTGTAATTACTCTTTCCTTCGTCAATTACATTTTCCATGTCTTCTCTCTTGTTGCCATGCTAAGAATTTTGTAAGAAAGATGAACAAATGTCTCTCTCCCTTAAACCTCTTGTTTTTAGATGGTATTTGGTCACCTCTTAAAATCTGGCTTGTATGCTGATCATTTCATTTGGTTACTTCAGTCTGAGTGTGCTAAGGGTTCTTCTCATCCAGGCCTCACAGCATCTCTGTGTAGTAGGTACTGATTTTGTCATCATAATTATAAGAAAGTATCCATGACCTGTGCAACTGAAGTAACTTGGCAAAGCTTTTACAATAAGGGAGTCAAGACTCAAGCCAATAGTGTGATGCAGAAGAAATGCTGTTACCCTTGTTTCATTTACTCTCCAAAGTCAAAACAATGTACATGGAGGGTTACCTAACATAATAAATGTTGCCTTGGTACATGCAAGCATATATATGTGAGTCTAGTTTTACACAAAACAATAATAAAATGTGATGAAAATTATCCTGCAGCAATTTCTATATAGTAGCACACATACATAAGCATAGAAATGTGGTAGGGTATTGGTTTTCAGAGTCAGGATCTTCCTATGTGGCCTAAGTCCACCCCAAACTTAACTATTTCCCTACTGTGGGATCAGACTGGCAGGAAAACTACTCTTAACAAAATGGCGCCCGCAACATGACTACTAAGAATTTCCACTTAAAACTTAACAAAAGCTGAAAAAGGGGATTTTAGAAACAAAATAAAAGAGACAAGCAAGTCTTCTTGATAACAGCGTTTTTCTCAGGTGGACTCTATTTTTCTAAAGACAACAGAGATTTGCGCAGCTCCTCTCAGGGAGATTTCCTGATCAGAATTAAGCGGCAAAGCCTGTTAACAACTTAATGGTGTGTACGAGAGCTGACAATGGCAGTGACCACGTCTCCAAGCCAGCACCATGCTGCTGGATGGTAGCATAGACCAAGCAGTGAGCATTGCTCTCAGTGCTGATGGTAAATTTAACCCCGACATCTTGGATAGACTGCGGCTAATACAGCTGTGGCTTTCATTTTAACAATGTTGTTTAACAGATAAAAGACTCATGACCAGAAGGAGATAAAGATTTACAGTAAAGACAGATTCAGATTAAGGACAGTGTGATTTAACATATACATAGGTTTGGGAGAGAAAAAGAAACAGAATAAGGGTTAAAAAAAAAAAAACTAGAAAGAGAATATCTAGGGCATTGGTTGCACACACCTTTAATCCCAGCACTCGGGAGGCAGAGGCAAGTGGATCTCTGTAATATCAAAGTAAACCTGGTGTATGGAGTGAATTCTAGGGCAGCCAAAGTTACACAGAGAAACCTTGTCTCAAAAAATAATAAAATAGAAGTAGAAAAAATAAAATAATAAAAAAGCCACATAAAGATGGAAAGCACAAGGAGAGTCTGGATACTGTATGCTATTCTGTTGTCTTTAAATCACTCAATTGCTAAGGAAGGAACAACTGCTAAATCATACCTGATTATCAAAGCTGCCAAATTAATCCAATTTATATATTTTAAAAATTCTTTAACTCCAAAATTAAGTCCCTAGGTTACTGGGGGAAAGGATTTCTATTTTTGTTTCCACAGAAAATAAAAAGCTGTGGATTCCTTCCAGACTAATATGGTTTTATCAAGCAAGACTCCCTGAAGCACTATTCCAGGTGATCCAACATTCAAAACATCTGGGACAAGGCAGCTGTGCAGACCACTACAGCCAGGATTTCTTCGTCTTCTTAGGATCCCCAAGATAGCACCCCTACCAGCAGGAAGAAGTTTAGAAAGAACAATGCCCAAATTCCCAAATATTGTTTATAAATGTTTGTTTTCATTTAAATGGGCTTGTTTATAAATCGTTAATAATCACAACCAATCTCTTTTTAAAGGTAAAACAGGGATTACGGTATAGAAATGTATACTATGTGTTTTGGAATGGATTTTCATTTATTGATACAAATTTAAGGTCAATTTTGTGATATGTATATTTCTCCTCTTGTTTAGGTATTGTGTTTATATATCTCATTTAGAAATGTAATATATGATTTAATACAGATTATAGATAGTTATCTATAATAGTCAAAACATATAATGTTAGTTAGGTTTTCTAAATATACAGAGATGTATTTGAGATGGATAGACATTCTTCAAACCTTTCAAAGACATACAGAATATGGCATTTAAAATGGCTTAGAGTTTTTCTTAACAGTGAGACATAACTATTCCTAGCAATACCACCTGTGTCAGAAAGGAAGATGGACTTCGAAGAAACACATTATGGAGTTTACTTTCAATATGGCAAGACTAGCCATTTGGGCAAGATACTGCTCTTGCCTGGACTGTTTAACTTAATGCTGTATAAACTGGACATGCAGGACCCACAGAAAAGTGACTGCTGAAACAAGATGGACAGTGCTACAGCGTTCCTGCTTCATGGAAGAGTCTTCCAGACAGCCTATAGGACACAGAGAAAAGTGACTGAAAATTGCCAATACAGGTGGACAGTTTAAAGTTTCCTGCTTTGCTGAGGAGTCTGCCAGACACACTATGGCCTACAGGTTGAATATGGAAAATTACAGAAGAACTTCAGGTAATTGATCAGGTAGCAGGATGTCTCTGTCATTTTTAGAGTTTATATATTATCCTTCTGTGGTCTCTGAAGTAGTTGAAGACAGATAGTTATGGTTATAGTCTTCCTTAGTTAGGATTAAAGATAAGTTACATATAGGACATTAGACTCACAAAAATAGAATAGCTAATGAAATAATTTTTTAAAATCTTGCTAAATGTTAATGGACTAATTATTGTTAACTGTGGTTCTTATTTGATAACTGTTTTGTTATATATTTTACTATGTTAAAGTTAAAACCCTTCCTTTTATTAAGACAGAAAAGAGGAGATGATGGGAGATGTCATTCTGTAAATACATTTCTCTTATTGGTTAATGAATAAAGCACTGTTGGCAAATAGGAAAGCAAGATAGGTGGGACTAGGAGATAAGGAGGAATCTGGGAGAGGGAGGAGGATATTCAAAATGTAGTACCAGAAGAGCAGAGGTCCAGACCCTCTCTCCGGTAAGCCAAGACCACGTGGAAATACTTAGATTACTAGAAATGGGTTAATATTTAAGACAGAGCTAGTCAATAAGTAATGCTAGTGACGGGCCAACAGCTATAAATAGTGTTTCTGTGTTGTTTGGGGCTGTAACGGCTGTGAGACCAGGCTGGAGGGAAAATTACTGGTAACACCCTACCTCAGCTACCCAAATTATGGGGTTATAGGCATGTACTGTATCATCTGGCAATTTTAAAGAAGAATATTGATTCAATCATCCTTTTCCATTCCCAAATGAACTTTAGGGAACTGGATGCCCATCTGAGATTATTGGCTGGGATAGTTCTGCTAGAGTCCCTGAGGGAGCAGTGCCAGCTCTTACTGTTTTGGACGACACTTTGCCTTTCTTCCTTGCTTCTTCAGTGAGCTAAATCCTCTTCAGATTGATGTGTTCTCTCATCAGTAATCCCAATACTTCTTTATGTCAATGTCTTGCCATCCTGAGAGATATTTTGTGTGTTTTTAGTCACCATACTGCCTGCCTGCCATTCTAGGGGTCACCAAACTATGATTGGTTTGCTTACTTTGTTTATATGGCATGTAAACATAGAATTGATTTCCCTCATTTTAAATATGAATTTTTCTTTTTTGAGACATTCATACATGATTACTGTATTTACATCATTTCTACCCATTCCTCTTTCCCTTCCAATTTTGCCCATATCCTCCCACTCCCTCCCAAATTCAAGACCTCTTCTTCTCTAATGATCACATTCATGCATATGTATACACATTTGTGTCTATATACAAATATTTGCATCCATAAAAACCTGCTGAGTCCATTTAGCATTGCTTTTATTTACATGTGTCTAGTGCTAACTACTAGGATTAGATAATCTATTAGTTGGCTCCTGGTTTCTTCTGTTCCTGTGGATGAGGCATGTGAAATTTCCTTTCTTTTTTTTTCTTTTTTCTTTCTTTCCTTTTTTTTTTTATGCTGACTTGTCAACTAATGTTGTCAACATTCAGGTCTCGTTTAGGCAGCCATATTGTTGACATTTTGTGTGTGCAGCAGCCATGTCCTATCTAGAGGACACTCTCGGAGCAGAAGTCATGGTCCTTTATCTCTTTCCATGACTTTTCCACCTCTGTTGTTCTTTGAGACTTTGATGTAGGGTTTACATTATAAAGTCAATTGGGGCTTGGCATCCCATGATCACTTGGTCACATATTATTAACATTTTGAGATCTTGTGGATCTCTGAAATAGTTTCCTTATGCTTCCCAATGAAGCTCCTTCCACAGAGGGTGAGAGCTACACTTATTCAGCAAGTTCACATTCCTCTACTACTCTAGATAGGTCTAGGAGGGGGATCTGGAGAATTTATCCTGCTAACTGTCATTCCTGTGCATCTCCAGGCCTTTCTAGTTTTTTAATGGTTGAATGAAAAACTGAGGAAATAGACCAGTAGTAAAACACTTGCTGGCATGCACAGGCCTTAAGTTCAATATTCAAAACCAGAAGAAACAAATCAAAAGAAGATTATTTCAGGACATATGAAGATCGTACAAAATTCAAACTTCAGTGTCTTATGAATACTCATCAGAACACAACCATGACACTTCATTTATGTGTTGTCTGTGCTTGATTTTACTCTACACCGGTGGCATATAGAAAATGTACTAACTACTCTAACAGATTGCATGTCTACTTAATAATTCCTTTCCCTGGGAGCTTCTCTTTCTTCAAGATCCAGTCAGGATACCTCACTATTGCTACCACACCCAGCCTTGATCCCTCAAAACATATCTCACTTTCCAGCAATCCTTTTCTGGCTATGTGTATAATTGACTGTTTTCCCACTATAAAGAGTGCCGCTGCAGTTTCTAATTGATTAAAGTGGGTCTGGGTCTGGCTGAGAAAGAGACTTTCTCTCTGCACCCATTTTCTCTGCTGGAAAAGCAATGCATTGGAGCAGGTAGATTCACCACTGAAGTCACCTTGTTAACTCTCATTATGTTTCTGATATGCTATTCATTTGCTACTCTGAGTGTTTGGAAATATCACCTTTAATAGTATCCAATGCAGTTATCACACTGGGTACTAGAACCTGGAGTAAAGTGACTTATCCATAGTCAAGGCTTGGACCCATAAGAAATACTCTTGCCATTCATTTAAAGGACATATATTTGTTGTCCAATATGGACAAAATTCTGATGATGCCTATTCAGGAATTTTCCCCTCTAGCAATGGCTCCAAACATCTAAAACATGGCTCCACTTGCATGCATAGCATCATTATTCTGTGAAAAAGTTCATCCGCCAAGAAAATTAAAATCCATACATGCAAATATATGTTTCCTTTACAAACTAAAGATACAGAACTTAAAAACTGACAAATTCCTCCCTTGCACATAAGAAAGAACATAATTTGGGTTGGTCATTCTGAAGTTTAAAAGACCAACAAATTTTCATACTAAGAATCATCACTGTTCTGGACCCAAATGACTAAATTGTTGTTCCCAGTATTTGGAACCAAAGTGTTACCGAGATCTGTTGCTCATTTGGCTCAAGAATGAATGGCATCACTCTTTTTCTTCAAGACTACAATTGTCATGGTCTTGAATTCTCTTTTCTTTCTTCCTTCCTTCCTTTCTTTTTTCTTTTTTTCTTTTCTTTTCTTTCTTTTTTGTGTGTGTTGTTGTTGAAAACTCCTTGTTCATGTCCTTCTATAGGCCTTGAGCAGAAGGCATGTTTCATTTTATATTTGGATTAAAGTTCTGCATTAAAGGTGTGACTTCTTCCCTCAAAGGTCCAGATTAGAAGTAGATCTTCCTACTTCAAATGAAGCAGAAATCTCCCATAGATGTCTCCTGTACTGTTTTGATTTATGTTAATATCAGATGTAGTCACTTTGACAACCAAAAGCATAACAGTAGTATTCCCCTCTTCACTAATATTCTTTTATAGATACATATATATGATATATACATATATATGTATACAAGATGTATATGTATATATACATACATTTATATGCATATATACATACATATATATATAATTTTTATTTAAATTTGAAACACTTTGTTTTACATATCAATCCCAGGTCCTATACCCTCCCATCCTCCCCTGTTCTCCCTACCAACCCCTATCCCATCCGTCTTCTGCTCCCTGGGGAGCATTAGACCATCCATGGGAGTCTTCAAACTCTGACATATCATTTGGAGCAGGTGCAGGCTCTCCCCCATGTGTCTAGGCTGAGGGAATATCCCTCTATGTGGAATAGGATACCAAAGTCCATTCATACACTAGAGATAAATACTGATCCATTACCAGAGGCCCCATAGACTACCTAGTCCTCCCAACTAACACCACATTCAGGGAATCTGGGTCAGTCCTATGCTGGTTTCCCAGCTATCAGTCTGGAGTCCATGGGCTTCCCCTTGTTCAGGTCAGCAGTTTCTCTGGGTTTCTCCAGCCTGGTCTTGACCCTTTTCTCATCAGTCCTCCCTGTCTACAAATGGATTCCAGGAGTTCAGCTCAGTATTTAGATGTGGGTTTCTGCTTCCATCAGCTACTAGATGAAGGTGTTCTAGGATGGCATATAAAGTAGTCATCAATCTCATTATCAGGGAAGGGCATTTTAGGTAGCCTCTCCACTATTGCTTAGATTATTAGTTGGGATCATCCTTGTAGATCTTTAGACATTTCCCTAGTGCCAGATTTCTCTTCAGACCTATAATGACTCCCTCTATTATGGTATGTCTTTTCTTGTTCTCCTCTATTCTTTCTCTGACTCAATTTTCCTGCTCCCTCATGCCCTCCTATCCCCTCCTTTTCCCTCTAACTCCCTCTCCCCTCCCCCATGCTCCCAATTTGCTTGGGAGATCTTGTCCCTTTCCCCTTTTCCAGGGAACCATGTATGTCTCCCTTAGGGTCCTCCTTGTTTCCTAGCATTTTCTGGTGGTGTGGATTGTAGGCTAGTAATCCTTTGCTCTATGTCTAAAAACCATATATGAGTGAGTACATATCATGTTTATCTTTTTGTGACTGGGTTACCTCACTCAGGATGGTTTCTTCAAGTTCCATCCATTTGCCTGCAAACTTCAAGATTCCAATTTTTTTTTTCAGCTAAGGAGTACTCCATTGTGTAAAATATACTACATTTTCTCCATCCATTTTTCAGTTGAGGGGCATTTAGGATGCTTCCAGGTTCTGGCTATTACAAATAATGCTGCTGTGAATACTGATGTCCTTGTTGTATGAATGCGCATCTTTTGGGTATATGCCTAAGAGTGTAATTACTGGATCTTGAGGTAGACTGATTCTCATTTTCCTGGGGTTGGTGAATATCTTTTTCCATTCTGTGGGCTGCCATTTTGTCTTCTTGACTCTGTCTTTTGCCTTATAGGAGCTTTGCAATATCAAGAAGTCCCATTTATTAATTTTAAAATCTCAGTGTCTGTGCTGTTGTTCAGCAAGCAGTCTCCTGTACCAGTTTATTCAAGGATACCTCCCACTCTCTTCTAAGATGTTCAATGTGGCTGGATTTATATTGAGGTCTTTGATTAATTTGGACTTAGGTTTTGTGCATGGTGATAGATATGGATCTATCTGCAGTCTTCTGTGGCATCCAGTGATGTCAGCACCATCTGTTGAAAATGCTTCCTTTTTTCCATTGTATAATTTTAATTTTTTGTCAAAAATTAGGTGTTTGTAGGTGTGTGAGTTAATATCAGAGTTTTCAATTCAATTCCATTGGTCTTCCTGTCTATTCTTGGGCCAATACCAAACTGTTTTGAAGACTATAGCTCTAAAATAGAGCTTGAAGTCAGGGATGGTGATGCCTTCAGAAGTTCCTTTAATGTACATGGTTGTTTTGGCTATCCTGGGTGTTTTTGTTTTTTATATGAATTTGAGGTCTGTAAAGAATTGTGCTTGGATTTTGATAGGGATTGCATTGAATCTGTAGATTGCTTTTGCCAAGATTGCCATTTTTACTATGTTGATCCTACCTATACAACAGCATGGGAGATCTTTCCATTTTCTGGTCTCTTCTTTACTTTCTTTCTGTAAAGACGCAAAGTTTCTTGCTATATAGGTCTTTTACTTGTTTGGTTAGCATTACCCCCAAGATATTTTATGTTGTTTGTGGCTATTGCAAAAGGTGATGTTTCTGTTTCTCTGATTTCTTTCTTAGCCCAGTTATTGTCTGTATGTAATAGAGCTATTGATTTTTTTTTTCAGTTAATCTTGTATCCTGCCACTTTGGTGAAGGTGTTTATTAGCTGTAGGAGGTCCCTGGTAGAGATTTTCAGGTCGCTTATATAATCTGCAAATAGTGACAGTTTGACTTCTTCTTTTCCAATTTGTATCCCTTGATCTCCTTTTGTTTTCTTATTGCTGTAGCTAGAACTTCAAATATAATATTGGTGAGATATGAAGAGAATAGACAGCCTTGCCTTGTTCCTGATTGTAAAGGAATCACATTGAGTTTCTCTCCATTTAGTTTAATGTTGGCTGTTGATTTGCTGTATACTGCTTTTATTTATGTTTAGGTACGTTCCTGTTATCCCTGGTCTCTCCAATACCTTAATCATGAAGGGGTATTGGATTGTGTCAAAGGCTTTTTCAGCATCTAGTGAAATGATCATGTGGTTTTTCTTTTCAGTTTGTTTATATGATGGATTTTTGTATGTTGAACCATCCCTGCATCCCTGGGATGAAGCCTACTTGGTCATTGTGGATGATTTCT
Source organism: Phodopus roborovskii (assembly GCF_943737965.1). Lineage (NCBI taxonomy): Eukaryota > Metazoa > Chordata > Mammalia > Rodentia > Cricetidae > Phodopus > Phodopus roborovskii. The sequence continues at coordinate 1,012,958 of NW_026126444.1, forward strand.
CTGATGTGTTCTTGCATTCAATTTGCCAGTATTTTTTGAGTATTTTTCATCAATATTCATGAAGGATATTGGTCTGAATTCTCTTTATTAGTATCTTTGTGTGGCTTGGGTACTAAAGTAATTGTAGCCTTACAATACCCTTCTGCTTTTATTGTGTGGAACACTTTGAGGTGTATTGGTATTAGCTGTTCTTTGAATTTCTGGAAGAATTCTGCACTGAAGCCATCTGGCCCTGGGCTTTTTTTAGTTGGGAGACTTTGGATGACTGCTTCTATTTCATTAAGGATTATAGGTCTTGAATTCTTGTTCATGTCTTCTGAAACTGAGAAAGCTGCAGGCTGACTAAGCCCTTCAGGTTAAGAAGAAAACAAGAACACTGTAGAGAAGGAGGAGCTATCCTTGGGGGTTACTGTGTCCAGATGGCAGGAATGTGGATGGGAAGGGCTCAGAGCAGCTGGTGCTGAATGAACGAGAAACATGACCAACTGAGGGAGAGAAAAACTTCCAAATGGATGAGTTGTAACTGTAAAGGTACTGTAGGTACCTTTGGAAGGTACCTGTATAAGTCACTGTAAAGAACAGAGAGTAGCATCACATGGCTCCAAAGCCATAATTATACTCACTTCCCCTGTTCCATGTGCTCGTGTCAGATTATGGGACCCAAAGGACCCTGTTTTCATGGGACCTAGAAGACCCTGTTTTCATAGGCCCCCGAGGATCCTGTTCTCTTCCTAGAAAACAAAAATGAAATTTTCCTTTTTGTGTGAAAGTGCTCCAATTTTATAATGTTGAATAATGAATGAATAGATAAAGGAGCAAGAAACACACCACCTATTATTATACCTTTGCTATTACCCCCAACAGAAACTATTACTATGTTATGGGTTTGTTTTATTTTGTTTTTTTGTTTGTTTGTTTGAGATAGGGTACCACTACATAGCCTCAATTGGTTTAGAACCCACTCTGTAGGCTAAGCTGGCTTTAGACTTGCAGAGCTCCACATGCTGCCTCCCAAGTGCTGAGTGAGTTTTATTCCTTATATCTACCAGTAAAGTTGGCATTTGTGTTCTCATTGATATTTAAGTGGTGATGGGAGACATAGAAGAACCTTACTATAAGTTATAGATTGTTTCTATAGATAAACTTCTAGTTGTCGATTTAATTCCCTTCAGATTTTTCACCTAAGATGTCCTTTATACTTTACAGTATTCCTGTAGTGAACTCTGCATTCTGAAACCCTACTTTACAACCGAGTGCTGCTACAATGAAGTGCCTCTTGAAGTAATATGCATTTGAGTCTGGGAGACAGCCGGATGGGTAAAGTGCACATCATGCAAGCATGAGGACTTGAGTTCACATCCCTAAAACCCACATTTAAAACAAACAAGCAAAAAGCTGGACATCATGGTGCCCTCCTATCATCGTAGTGCTGGAGAAGTGGAGACAGAGACAGGTAATATTTAGAGAGCCTAACCAAATTAGTGATCTTGTTCAATGAGAGGCTTTGTCTATGTTCCATTCATTGCTCTATTGCTATGAAGAGATACCATGACCAAGAAAGCATTTAATTGGGACTGGCAAACAATGTCAGATGTTTATTTAGTTCATTGCCATCAAAGTGGGAAGCATGGTAACACACAGCAGACATGGTTCTGGAGGAAGAGAGAGAGCTACTGGGCCTGGCATGGACTTTTGAAAATTCTAAGTCTACCTCTGGTGACATTCTTCCTCCAACAAAGTCACACCTACTCCAATAAGGTAACATCTTCTAATCCATAAAAGTCTTTCAAATAGCTCCACTTTCTGATGTCTAAACATTCAAATATATGAGCCTATATGGGTGGCATTGTTATTCAAACCACTACAGCCTCAAAAAAGAAGAACCTAATGCCAACTTGTGGCCTCTACATGCAGAGCAACCACATAATAAACCAGCTAGCTCAGTCAGTAGAACATGAGACTCTTAATCAGTCTCAATCTCAGGGTCATCTTTATTATTATTACCAATACTTGGTCATTTTAATACAGTGGATTTGAACATATTCACCCCCTCACCCAAATATTTTCAGGACTACTCCCCTCTTCTTTACCCATCCATGCAGAGCAACAAGCCCATGGGTGGGGAATCAGGCTAGTGCTGAGTTATAGCTTGTCATTTCCTAACACTCTGACATCTAGTAAGTTATTGAAGTACTCTAATTCTTAGTTCTTCATCTGTAATATCCAATTTGTAAGTTGTCCACAGGCTCAAACTGCATTGACATGAGTATTTATTCCATTCATATGTGAGTTGTTAGCAGCACAATTCTGATTCAGAGCAGGAGCCATTACATAAGCAGAATCAGCCAGAGCCAGGAAACATGTTAATATTTGAATATGCAGCCTAGGCAAATCTCAGGCCAGCGTGCACCAGCCTGCCTGCCTCTTGATAGAGCTCAAACACATCGAAAAGGGGGCAACTTCTTTTTTGTTTTTTATTCTTGATCAGGTGTACACTCAGTTCTTCGTGATGACTATGTGGAAGTGAACTCTTTAAGAAAAATGCCACAGAACCTCAATACAGCAAACATTATAAAAGTTAAGTTTTATTTACCATGAGAAATTAAGTCACAAATTACAAACAGCTATCTTTGAAAATATTACAAAATCACATGAACAGGCAAAAGGAGCTTGAGCAAGTGAGTCAGCCTGGGGTTTAAATGCTAACAACTTCCACAGAAATCATTTGTTCTTATCTCCTCATGAGTTTACATCCACCCCTCCAAACTCAAGTCCTTCCATTCTCAAGCATCATGATCACTCCCATCCCCAATCCATGTAAAACAGCTTCCCTCTTTGCAAAATTGAGGTGCTATATATACCACCAAGAAATGTCACAAATAAATGTCACATGGATTCTGTGGCTCACCAAGCCTTGCATTCCTGCTACAAATTTATTTCAATCCTACATTAATACAAATCTGGCTGATGTAGGAATTCACTCTAAATTCCAGGCAGAGCTATGTGGGAAAGAAACTGTTCCTTAAAGGACGAGACACAAGTACTTAGAGAAGATCAGACTGTGGAATCACACCAATCCCAGGAAGCAGACTGAAGCAGGCACAGACAGAGGTCCACTTTTTCCCAAGGATGCTCAGTTGCTGCATATTCATTACACATGGTGTCAGATCTCATTAGATCATTTCTTTCAAGTCTATACAGTGACAATCTTCACTCTTATTCACCCCTCCAACTATCTCACTTTAGCACACTCTGTCTTTCTCCCATTAGTGTCCTTCCTTCTCCTAGTCTCCTGTTTTGAATCTCACTCAGTCACATGTATATGTGTGTGTCTGTCTATCTATATAGAACTCTGAGACTCACAAATGAATAAAAACATGAAATATTTGTCTTCTGTATCTGACTTATTTCAATCAATGTAATTTAGGAGATAATGCCAAGAGCAGACAAATGGGTTTGTGTTAAAGCTTCTGCACGGCAAAAGAAAGGATCAAGTGATGCTACATGAGAAAATCTTTGCAAATTATGCATCTGACAGGGGCTTAGTACTTAGACCACATAAACAACAACAAAAAAGTGTCAAAAGTCCAACAACCTATTAGTGATTGGGCAAATGAAATGGAGGTATAGATCTCAAAGTATGAAGTACTTATGACCAATAAAGATATGAAAAAAATCTCAACATCCTAGCTGTCAGGAAAATGCAAATTAAACTTCATGCACATTCTACTTGATTGAAAAAAAAAGTAATACATGAATGAACCTCTCCAAGGTTGAGACCTCATATACAGTGTCTTAGAAAAAAAGTGACATTTTTCCGGCAAAAGAAATACAGTGGTGAGCACAGCCAAGGGAACTCCATTCCCTCATAACAATTACCACCCAGAATCCTGCTATGTGATAGAATGGAAGAATGGCTCCTTGAAGATGCAACAAGTTGTCATGTTGGAGAGTATACTATGACAAAATGAGACACTACATTCTAGCAGGTAGTCTATATCCCAAAGCAACAATCTTATATGACGACGTACTCTCAGTAGGTGAATGCATGAGTTTGGAAATCAAAAGATGCAGAAGTGAATACAAACATCATGGTCCCCAGTGTCCCATGCTGAAGAGTCATGCTTCTGACTTCTGAAGTCTAAGTGTTGCAGATACAGAAATCCTGACATTTCCACCTGGGCGTACACAAAGTCACATTGCAGCTTGAGCTCTGGCTGCTACCTTGTCATTCCAGGATCTCCAAACAGAGGACAACAGAAAAAAGAAGTGAGCACATTGGTAGCATTGTCATTGTCACAAAAAAGAAGGTCTTAAGCTGACTATCAACTGGGCAACTTGGGTTCTCTTACTGTTTTTAGGGTGTTTTCTTCATCTTGGTTCATCTTAAAATGTAGGCTGGTGTTTAAAATGAAAACTTACCTTTCTTGAGATAGGTTAGCTCCTCTGAGATCTGTGACTTTCACTAGTCAATTTCAGAAAATTTTGCTTATCTTCTGTGATCATCATTATAATGTGACTGTATTTTGAATCACATAGGAGAAATAGGTATATGTGTCTGTGAGAACTTTCTACAGAGGTTGAACTGAGGTAGAAATGCCAGTCATGAATGTGGATGACAGCATTCTACATGCTGGGGTCCAAGACCAAATAAAATCACCATAGGCACCAGCACCTTCCCTTTGTGATACTGCCTGGTAGTGGCAGCAGTATGACCAGCCCCTTGTGCTCTGGATACTCTGGCTGGAGCCACTCTCCTCACCACGCTTTCCACTTGGAGGGACTATTTCCTCTAAACTTTCTTGCATACATTGCTTCCATTGTGTGTTTTGTAACATCAATGATAAAAGAATCTGCTATGCCTTCAATTCATTATAGGACAATGATTAAAAATGCATCAGAAGCTACTAAATGGGGACCAAAGTAAAATTTTAACTTGGGGTATAAACAGATGGTAGGAGACACCCAAATAAGACATATACTTGCCTCTCTCCACTTTGCCAAGGCAGTCCACCATGAACAAAGGCCAAAATGATTTAATTAAGTCTTCCTTTCTTCTGCAGAACAAGTTAGGTCTCACATTTAGGATATCTTGGAAAATAAGTTACTCCAATAACTTCTGTTGTCACATGCCATTGTGATCAGGCTCCTTACTTTCTCTCCTATACTTTTCTTTCTTGTCCATTCAAGCTATGATTGTGGACTTCAGAAATTTAGACAGGATTGACTGTTTGTTTTTCCCTCTGGAATCACATTTTCTTGAGGTCTTATTTATCCCCTCTCCCAAAACTAATCTAATCTTTAGTTCCCCTGTTCTAGAATTGTTTCTCTGCATATCTGCCTTTTCGTGGTGTTGCAAATGGATGTCAGTAAATAAATTACTTCTGGAATATTCCTGAAATTCCCAGTGAATCTTAGAATTTCTTTCCTGATTTAGCTCTATGAATAGGTTCAGCTACTTCCTCTGCCCTCTTCATAGCTCCCTTGTCCATAAATGGAAGTCAAGATGGTTCTGCCTTGTGGCATCCTAGGGGCTAAGCAGGGATTTAATTTTATGGGCTGAATCTGAGCTATGATCCTTGGGTTCAAAGGAAGGCTTGTGTCAAGGCCTGCTAGCCAGTTTTACCACACACCCCACAATGGCCTCTGACCAGGATTTGCTGAGATAATAAGGTGTTACCCACACAAAAGGACCCAGAACTCTGTGAGTCCCTTCTGGCACAGGTTACCTTCACTTCCCAAAGTTGAAAGCACATTGTAAGGCATTCATTAAGTGTTTATGAACTTTGCATTTTTCTTTCCCGAGGGTTGTAGTGAGACTCAACATTTTCAAAACTGATTTCAAAAACGGAAGTTGCATACATTCCTTGTATATTTTCAGAACTGCAGAGTTTCACTCTCGTGTTATGGCTTGTTGGGTGCCTAAGTGACCATGATGTTCTTTTCAAACTCGACTAACCCATTCCCATATCAAGAACACTTGTGGAGTGATTAATGCTCAGATTGCATCATCTTGACTTAGTTCAATTACAGACAAATTGTAAGCACAGGCAAAGCCTTCTCATTCCTTAAGACTCAGCTTAAAAACAGCCCTTCTGCGAGGCTTTCTCTGCGAGGCTCCTCTTCTGCCTAGAGTTAGTCAGTTTCTCTCCTCAGCACTTCATAGAACATTATCTTAAAGATCTTGCCAGTTGGCTGTTTTTCCTGTCACTGTTTGTTTGTAGTCCCAAGAGATATCCAAGCTCTCAAGTAGAAGGCTAATACATTATTCTCTTGGCAACTCCTGCATCTAGCACAGTGCCAGCCACCTCCTGGGTACTCAATAAATGTTTATTTAATCAATAAGCAAAGTATTTAAAGTTAATCTGTCATAATTATAATAGATTTAAATTGTTTAAATTAAATGATATCATTTTTAAAATTAAAACCCACTTATCAAATTAAAATGAAGAGATAGTACATTTTCAAATGTCCTTAGAGGACTTTGGGGTTTAATATTCAGTGCTCTCCATTTGGGATTACTTTGGGTGGCTGGATTGTGAGGAAAACTGAAAAACAAAGAATTAGCTTTATGGCATCTACAAATACTAAAACCAAGGAAGAAATTTTGAAATTGTGAAACTTAAAACCATTTCTCTTTTCCCTGTTTAATATTTCTTCAATATATTCACTGTGATGTGATTGCAGTGTTTGCGGGGACCTGTCTGCTTTCACTGTTAGGGTATACTATCCATTTGGTGGCTTGCTCACATATCCATTGCAGTGTTTTTACCCCCAAGTAATAGCTGTTTAGCAATATCTTGAGAAAGACTGTTAGTTCTGAGGGTAGATGGGTAGGTGGATGGCTAATAGAACAGAGAGGCAGATAGGTAGATAATGAACAGACAGACAATGAAAGGATACATAATGGTGAATGGGGTGAGATGATGAGACTTGGTAGGATTTGTATTGAAGATTCTGATTCCAAGACTACCATATTCATACTCCAGAACATTATCCCACCTTTATATAAAATAGCTTGAGTCCTCCAGTTTGAGCCTCTTAACTTCTCTATTTAATTCTTGCCATTAAAATATTTCTGCTGGTGCTACCATAGTTCAATTCCTAACATTTTTCACCTGGAATGTGTTTCTGTGCCTTGAAAATTATTTGACAACTGAAGAGATATAGCAGCAGGTGGCCCAGGGTAAGATAATGGGTACTCTCTTCCACGCATTCTCCCTGTCTTGAGAAAATTAAGCCAAAGAGGATGGAGAAACGGGGGAGCAGTTAAGATTATATGTGTTGCTCTTACAGAGAATTTGGGTTTAGTTCCCAGCACCCATGCCAGGCAACTTACAACTGTCTGTAACTCCAGCTCCAGGAAATGCTTCCTTGAACATCTGCACCCAGATGCACATACCCACATACAGGCAAATAATAATAATAATAATAATAATTTTTTAAAGTGACTCTAGAAGCTTCTATACATTTACACAAGAAATACTTAGTGAATTCCTCTTGGGTGCCAAACAAAACTTCTAAGTATTTAATTTTATCAGTAGGTGCAAATTACATTTTTGTTTGCTTGGTGAAAGTAAAATTTTTCTGGAGTTAGGGTGAGGAAGTAGGAAAGACTAATTGCAATGAATAAATTAGGTTATTTGGCTGGACAAATGATAAATGCTATGACTCCCCACAGAGCAAAGCAGATCTGAGGATGCTAGGAAAAGTGATTTTACCCAATCAACATGTTAAGAGTAAGGAGGGAGGGAGGCATAAGCACTAAGACCAAAGAGAAGCCACAGGAAGTTCTTATGTGTATGTCTCATGAGCACACAGGTGCACCTGCACCCATTAACATAACATCCATAAAGGAAGCATGCTATGTGGAATCCTATGGGAAGCCTTTGGATGCAGAGAAAGTAATCCTTAACTTAGGACTTCTTCAACTTTTCAGCTTACAGTCTCTTTACCTCAAGATATTTTTCCTCAATTTCGTGCATAGAAATGGATAAACAAATCAAACATTTAATGATAGTAGAAACTGCAAATAAATTTACTTTAAAAACAACAATCCTTCCCTACACATGTAATTTCACCATTTATTAAAGATGAAAGCAAGTCTTCATGTTAATACGGTGGACATTCTTTTATTTCCATACTAACAAATTAAATCTTGGCAGAATATTTGATAATGCAAGACACAAAGCACATTTGACATTTTTCAGAATCAATTACTATTTGGGTTTTGTAATGAATGGTCAAGGCTAAGAGCAACACCTTTGTAAAATACACACTAAAAAAAAAAATTACAGAAACATTATTTAGGGCTATTTCAAAAAACTACTGGAAATTAGTCCTGATCTCAAGCCAGGATTCATTTAACTAACTCAGATCAATAACCAAAACTGAAACTTTTAAAGTCAAACATTCTAAGACGGTATAATTCAAAGATGTATAAATTTATGCTTAAATGCTGAAGACTGGCTGTAGGAAAACACCTAAAGTCGTTGTTTCCTGTAATTAAATCTCTGTGTTTCTGTAAGAGCAGTCGGCTTTGGATGGCAAGAACACTGCTTTCCCTAACACCAGTTACCTCCAGTCACAGTTTTGTTCGTTTGCTTGCAATGCCTTGTAATGGCATGCATAGGGTAAAACACATTATGTCCTATGTTAGAACCAAGGCTACAGTAAAATACTAATATACAACATGGGTATAGGGCCACCCAAACCTCGGGTTCATTACCCATTTGGTTTTGAGTTAAGTTTTAGATATACTTTCAGAAATCTTTTACTGTCAAAAATTTTAAGATTCATCCATGCAAATAAACGATCCCATACAGGATCACGACTCACCGTTTAAAAGGCTCTGCCCTAGCTGGCTGCCCATTGTTTCCCTCTAGGGAAAATTCTCTCAAAACACCCACCACTAGCAGAAATAAACTATTACAGTAGCAGTAACAGGGAACCTGCCTCTGGCCAGCACCATCATTTCTTTTAGATAGTTCTGTTTTCCTTTAGTTAATTATCAGTTTGCTGTTATATAGAATTTTTTTAAGAACACAAGCTTGAGAGAGGTCAAGATCTGAGCTACATCCCCACTGCATCTTAACTAAGTAATTTTCTCCAGATTCTATTTTTTCCTGAGCCTCAATATTCTTATCTTTAAAATGGGGATACCATAGCTCACAGACCCACTGTGATGCCTAAAGCATTGATTATGTATTTGGGGTTCATTCCATGTTTTAAAAAAAAAAAAAAACCACTAACCTGAGTACCATATTTATCAAAATAAATAAAGATTGAGCTCTGCCCCAGAAAGACCTTCTCCTTTGAATGTCACTGACCGCTGTTAGTGTTGCTGTTAATTGACTATTTCAATACACCATGCGGTTTCTATAGCTACATAGCCTTAGCTAGCCTTCTCTAGTGTAGAGCTCAATTGGGCCAAGACAGCATCCTTTTGGGGGAAAAAAAACCCTCAGCTTGAGTTGATAAAAGGTGGGTAGGTAATGGGACCACCAGACTGAAATTCAGGAGTCCAGCTGTCCAATTCCAGCTCTGCTCTGAGCTTCCTGTAGAGTCCTGGTCAAGTCATTTTTATCCTTGTGCACTTGTTTCCTGTACTTGTGGATAACGACAGAGCTAGATGGAGTGACTTTGTACACCAGGACACCTTAATGCTCTACAAACAGGATGTGGAGGTAGACAGAGAGAGGGGGAATCTATTCTGAAGTCCCAGGGAGACACACTGATTATTTGAATAATTATAGCAGCTTTAGGCAAAGTGTTCTCGGCATTTTTATAAGCATTCTTACTTTATTATTTTGAAACTTCAGTGAGATTTCTAAGCAGTAATGCAGTGGCTTTTGGTTAATACCAGGAGACATGCTTTGAGCCTCCTGCTCACCGCCATATGTAACTATAATTGTCTCTTCAAAGCAAAGGCTCTTAATTACAAGATCATGCAAGAAACAGTAAAATTTAATCTAGCATGTGAAATGAGTAAGACGTGTGTATGTGAGGGCTGTGAGATGGAGTTGTGCCCACACGCAGGTCATGTGTGTTTGTCTAATATTAAGAAAATGAGTCAGAAGCCAGTTAAACTTTTTTTTACTGCTATTACATGTCTAAAATTATACTAATAAGTTTAATGAAAACACAGAATTAAGGCAACCTGAAAAGATCAATTCTGAAGCCAACACTGCCATTAGAGCATTTCAGAGCCTTTCTAAGTCCTTGCATTCCTTCTCCACAGGGTTTGTTCAGTTGTTTCTTTCCTGTGGAAACAGGGTGTTCCCTGGGACAGGGGTGTGAGAGTACCTTGAGCAGACTATGGGGTAAAGGAAATGATGAGGCTTGGGGTAATTCCTCTAGGAGCACATGAGAGGAAGCCATTACATTAGAAGTCCCTTAAAATGTGCATGGGAAACTGTAGACAAATTCTAGTTTATAGCATTCCTTTGACAAATAGTATCCCACCCCACTCCACTCCCCCCCCCAAAAAAAGAGGAAAGGTGAGGGAGGAATTTGGAATTTAGAACAGGTCATTTTCAATTTCCAGCCTCGATTTTATGAACCAGTCATGGTCGGAAGGGGATACAGATAGGAACAATGTTCAACAATGGGAAAACAGAGGGCCTGCTGAGATGAGAGTGGTCACCTTCTGCTAGGGTGATTTATATTCATCGGGGGTGGGGAATGTGCCAAGAGGAGAAAAATAACTGAGTCACTGAACACATAGCATGGTTGAGCGTGGGGAAGACACCTGCATCTGTGAGGAGCAGTCACCCTGAACACCAGGAGAGGGAACTAATGATAAATTTCCAGTAGAAGGCTGAGCTCACTCTTTGGTCAAGAAATAACTTACTTCCATTAGCTGGGGCTCATCCTCCTTCCTCATCCCCAGTAGCAATAGGAGAGGAGGCTGGTTTGTGGAAAGCACTTTAAATCACAGTTGACCATCCTCTGAAGTGAAAGGACATAGGCTTGTGAGGGTAACTAGGTGTCAGATGGCTGGTACCTCCATCCCCCAACATTTCCTGATCTTTGGGAAGTCAATGCTGTGTGGACACTCCTAGGTAAACATCCAGCACTATGTATAACAATAAGGATTTCCCTTCTTACTCCCTTCCTCTAGCTCCTGTTTTGCTGGAGGCCTGGTTTAATAGTTCTCAAAGGACCATAATCTCTGCCACGCCTCCATGTTGGCTCAGTCTGCTCAGTGACAATAGGAAGTCTAGGTCCTTGTACATCCAAGTCTCTGAAATGGCCTGAGAGCAGAGTCAGTCAAAGCCAAGGACCAGGGTGGGGAGCAGTCTTGGCTACCAACCCATTACATGTGCGCTACAGAATTCAAGCCTCTTTACATTTGTGGATGACCCCAGAGCCATCTCCATGTTCTATGTTTATATCTAGAAAGGCCACGGGGAATGTTCCAGAACAAGAAAAAATGGGTTGAACCATAACAGAGACATTTTGGTTCCAAGCTTTAGTAGCCAAGCTCAAGGCAGGGATATTTGGGTAATGCCATCTGTTTTTCAGAGTGAATCAGGAAAAGAAGCCAAAGTGAACAGCTGATGAGAGTTTTTGGTTCTGACCCATGTCAACTGGTTTTCCAGTGGTTTGACCTAAAATATTTGGTTCCATATTTTCCTAACTTCGCTTTTTTTTTTTTTTTTAAATGATCAGTTCCTGTGGATAGCCAGATATACCACAGGCTCTTCAGGTGTGTCAGCATGAGATCAGAAATCCATTTTGATTAAACTGAGAAGCCAGCCCATTCAATCACACTTAATGTGGCTTTTATTTTACATTTGATTTGTAAAAGTAACTATGGTAAATTGACTCTTGAACAACCTTTTACCCAGTAATGCATTTTTATAATAAATAATAAATACATACATTGATTCACTAGTTCCCAGAGTCTTCCATAGATTCTAAGGTTCTATCTCACCTAGATTCTAGCTACTCCATCCCTCTGGCTAATGGACTCCTCTATGGCCCACCTTCCCATCCTTGATGTTCTTCCACACTGAGTTATGTGATGTGTCTTCGAAGCCTTGTTCTAATCTCATAGGCCTCAGCTGGGGCTTCTCTGAAGAGATACCTCCACACCACTCCCTCAGCTGGCTTTCACTTTCATCTGTGTACTCCTCACATTCTGGCATTGTGTTTTAGACTTTTTCATATTTTGTAGCCAAATCTAGCACCAAAATACCAGCTTCATGAGGTAGGGACTTGAGCCCTGTTGATTTTCTCGAAAGTGATGCTAGTATACAGAAGCCTCCTAAAGGACCACTATTATGGTGAAGTCTTAGTTTTCCTTTGAGGGTTACTTTTCAGACATCCCGATCAATGTTGGCACATATTATTTCCAAAATGCCCTCGCCAATGTCCCTCCTCCATCTCCCCCTCACCTTCCATTGTCTTCCCAGCTGCTGGTAGAGTTTATTGTTTCATTACCTATGGCTTTGCAGTGTGCTGTCTGGTTTTTACTCAAAGTACATGCCACACTGTGTTGATTTCTTCTTGCCCATACCTGTCCCTCCCTATGTTTTCTGCTTTTGGAGGGTAGCCACATGTTCCTATTGATGAATTTTCCTAGTGCTAAGCCAATTCTCAGACACATGGTAAGTGTCCTGCAAATATTTGTTGGATGAATAAACATGTGAATGAATAATATTCCAGGCAAAGAGAAAAGAGTCAGAGACAATCAAAAGACAGGTGCCTGACTTTGCAAGCTTTCAGGGTAGCTGAGAATGGAATGCAGAGTCAATGTGTGTGCATTTGAACCCAGTTTCTGCCATGTGCAAGTTCTTTAATCAAGAGCGATTTATTTGTGCTAAGCCATGGTTTCCTTCCTGTAATCTAGAAAGACACCCTCCATCCCCACTCACTAGACTAAGCAAAATGGAAGTGTGTGCCTGACAAGGGGCCTCTTCTTTTTCCTTTTGTGCAATGCACCATAATCCCTGCTTCCCAGAGTGTGATAATCAATAGAGGTGAGAGAGTATGGAGGTAGAAATGTCGACTTTTTTCCCAAGTGTCTCTGTAAAGGATTGCTCTACTCAGGGTTGCTGTTACTCTCCTAGTGGAGAAAACAAATGCACTTCCCAGTTTGAGAGAATATCTCCAAATGGTTTCAGCTCCAAGGTTCCCGTTAATCTGAAGCCCACAATCACCCAAGATCTCTCTATGTCCATGCAATGGAAGCCCTAGATCACAGTTTTCATGAGTGCATGACATGTTCACAGCTACCTCTTCATTGGCACATTATTTCAGTTTAAGATTGTGTTGGAGAGAATCTGCAGAGGCCTTGGGAAGGCTCATTCTGCAGCTGAACTTTTGGGAATCAGAGGGGACATGCAATGATGCAGTTAATTCACCTTCCTATGAGAAGATGTTTACCCTCCCTTTGTGTTACCCTGTAGATTACAACCAAGGCCATGACCACCTAAGCCCATCCTAATTTGAACTACATTCTTTATATCTTATTTGCATGCTTTTCTCTTTTGAAACCATTGACTACTCTAGTGAGCTCATCCTAAATCCTGTCTAACACCTTTATTTCTTGAGTCACAGAGTATTAGTAAACAGTTCTTATGTCCAACTTTGACTTTGTGAGACTTAGGAAGATTGTCCAGCAATAGAGAAGCCTTCTCCACACTGAGCCTGATGCTCTGAGCACTTCCTTTTCACCAGCTCTTCTTTCTCTAGACTGATCACTTTATACTTCCTCTGATAGCTTTCACTCATCTGTTAGGAATATTCTTAATGGGAATCCAGCTTTCCAGGGGCTTGCTTGCATTCCAGCTTACATAAGAGGGTAATGTAATGAATATATCCACTATATGGTTCAAAATGTTACTTAAATGTTTAAGTATTTCCAACTTCCTCCAAGCCACTGAGGAGAGAAGAGAACCAAGCCCATGCTAAAGCCCAGACCTAATGGTTTCTAAGATCCATAGTAGCCCATGGGAGTCCTGAGAAGAATGATGTGGTCCCAATGGCCAAGAGATGAAGGAGGTGGTTGAACTCGTAGGAATGGAAGATATGCTGAGGGTAAAACAGAACAAACACCTCACAATTGTTATTTGGAGACACTTAACAAGCATGGCATCAAAGATAATAACCACCTGTGTATTATTATATAGCAAGTCCTTCCTTTCCATAGGTAGCTTCCGGTAGATTACAGTTATCTTAGTAATTAGAAAAGCAGCTGACATGAAGTGGGCCAAACACCAATGTCGGTGCCCATGTTCTAGCACTACTGTTCTCCAGGGCTGTGACCTTGGACCAATCACCTTTCGTCTCTGAGCCTCAGTTATCTCACCTGGAAGATGGATATGACTGATGATACCCATGTCTCAGCAGGGCTGTTGTGCCACTCATGTGCATTCAGGACATACACAAAAAAACATTGGAGGCTAAAGTCCTACACACAGTAAAGATACTATTATGGCTAATAACAGTTATTGTGTTATAATTCCTTCAGAGCATGTAAAGGTATGAATATTGATTTATCCATTTTATTGATAGGAACACAGATGGGTATAGAACCTCACTGTGCTGTAATGCTGCTGGAAAATACCATGATCTTCAGGTCGAGGAGCCTGGAATACCATTCACTGGCTAATTGACTGAGGAAATGTTAGTCATCTTTCCTGAGCACTGGTGCTTTTCTTTAAAATTGAAATGACCCCAGGTAAAGTAAGTAGAACACCTGTCAAGTTATCTGGTGATGCCAAGACATCAAAAAACAGTAGCTGTTATTAATCCTCACCAAAGTCTGCTTCACCCCTAGCTCACTCAACATCAGCACTCCATTCTTCCATTGTTTCTGCAAAATCATGATGTACACAGTTTTCACATACTTTTAGTCTGAATCAACTTAGTTTTCACCAGAAATACTAGGGAGTGGGCTGGAGAGTATCTCAGGGGTTACAAGCATTTGCCCTTCTTGTAGAGGACCCAGAATAGTTTCCCAGCACCCAATATCTGGCAGCTTCACAATAGTTCATAATTCCAGATCCAGAGTACAGGATGCTGCTGTCTTCTTCATGCACCTGCACTCATGCTTTTGCCCACATGCAAACATACACATGCACACATCATTAAATTTGCAAATCTTTACAACACCGAACAAAAGCCAGAGATTGTCATACAGAGAAGTTTAGGAGGTGGACTGACATGCTGGCAAGAGTGAGGACTTACCTTTTATCTCCACCAGTTGTTATTGGTACAGATGCTCAAGGTATCATGCTGGTTGATATTGGGGTATACTATGCAGGATAAAAACAGATTTCCCCTCTACTGTTTAAAATGGAATGTTCTTAAAGTAGACTATTAATGTCCACAAATTGTAAGCTAAAAGGCTTGGGGCAGCATGGAAGAGTGTCTAAAGGCTTTCTCTGGCCTATCCCAAACATCAAAAAGGGAGAGCATAACTGTGGTCAGGGGAAGGTGAAGGCTCCAAAGCATTCTGGGCTCTGGAATGTCATGTTATATGAATCACCGTCAAAACTCTCCAATGTCCTCCACGCTGTAATGATGAAGGACCACCCTTTGTCAGGAGACTCTCAGCAAACTCTTCTGACAAGATAATGGTGGTAGATAATGTCATTTAAAGCATCCTGAACATCCGGAAGGAAGGGAGTTTTAGGTAGCAACATTCAGGCACAGCTCTAAGTAATAAGTTCATCTCTGATCCAAACAAATTGACTCTCCCCATCCTCTGTGTGTGTGTTTCCATGCATGAGGTATGAGCTTTTGTCTGTACATACATGCATGTGTGTGTGTGTGTGTGTGTGTGTGTGTGTGTGTGTGTGTGTGTGTGTGCACTCATGTTAGCATAGCCACTACTTACCTTTCTAGAGTGGCAATGAGAAAGGCTGAAGTATGGAGGAAAGCCCAGAGCCCTGAAGTGATCCAGACCTGGATGCTCATGTAGCCACTACTCCTGCTTTTCTCTCCATGACCAGTAGACACCTCCTGCTGATCTACATATCTAGCTTTTCCCAAGGAAGCCACCCCTAGTCTCTAGATTCACTCAGCCCATCATGGCCTCTATTACTCTCCCTTGGACAAAACATCCCTTCCTGGCCTTTATTGGGAACGTGGTTTTATATTCCTTCAGAATTTATCTGAGTCATTAAAAACCTGAGAGTGAATAATATAATTTATCACTCTCAATATGTACATTCCCATGGTAAATACTACAAAAAAATGCTTAAATAAATGACCAATGAACCTGTAAGGTAGTTGATGAATGATTTTGTCTTAGAGCACTTTCTTCACCTATAAAATGGAAACCCTAATTCTATTCTGTGTGTCTCCTGGAGAAGACATACAACAACCAAGGACCACCAGAGCATCCCTGATAGGATATGAAGGGTCTGTGGGTCTCCATCACAGCTTGGTTTGTTTTTTGTTTTTTGTTTTTGTTGTTGTCGTTATTTCCCAAGAAAGAGTGGTCTGTGAAAATACTAGAATTTTGTGCCAATTTCTCAGCTGCTTCTCAAAATCTAGCCTGGGTTGAAGCCTCTGTATACCATACTCAGAGAATTTCAACTTGAGACTTTTTTGTCTCTGTCTTCCTATTCCCCTTTATCTGCTGCCAGAGAAAGCTTAAAAATATATCCTGACTTTACAAAACCCTGGAAAGATAGTTTATTCTAGAAGTTTTAAGATTATACAAAGAGAAAGCAAACTATCTGTTCTTGGGTATCTTTGGTGGGATGATCCTATAAGGGCCATACTCTGCTCTATTTTGACCTACAATTCAGAAACCATTAAGGAGGCCTTCTGGCCCAGTGATAGAGCATCCAAAGATGCAGAACAGTGAGTCAGAAGGCTGAGTAAGGATCATTACACAAGTACTGGCTGCCATGATATAGGGTGTCGTGGAATATGGAAAATGGCCCTAGATAAAACCACCTGATTTTCTGCCTTTCTTTTTTTTTTTTTTTTCTTTTGAGACAGGGTTCTCTGTGGTTTTGGAGGCTGTTCTGGGATTAGCTCTTATAGACGAGACTGGTCTCAAATGAGTGCTGGAATTAAATTAAAGGCATGCACCACCACTGCCCAGCAAATTTTCATACTTTACATGAGGATACAAGCAATCCCAGAACCCTTTGGTAGCAAAAAGGGACCAAACCAATAACAAATAACAAAAAAAAAATGTGGAAATACAGCTTAAAAATCAACATCCAGTGTCTCTAGGAACTCAAGTGGCTATGGTGGACTCTGAGGACAAGGGCCTCTTGGATGTGGGAGACATCAACCGGGTTAGAGGAACAGATTCTCAAGCACTGGGTCACAATTTGTCAGGAGTTATAAAGATGTCATTCAGGAAAAGCCCTCTAGTCAGTGGTTGGATGTACACTATAGCTTGAAGGGCCTGGCTGATTGAGTAAGATGGAGAGCTTTAAACACACACACACACACTCATGCACTTGAGCGTGCATGCATACATACATATATGTGTGTGTGTGTATTTATATATATGTCTATGTATATTTGTGTATATATATATTTATATTTATATACTTAGGTATTACAAGTTGATACAATGGGCTTTTTGTGCGTTTTATTTCTTAGCAAATAAATAGGTCTCTTGAGATATCCAGGAAACCACCAATCAGAAGGAGCTTTACAAGCCAACAAAGACAGTACCTGTGACAGGGAAGATGTTTTTGCCTATCCAATGAGGAGGATACCTAGTTCCGGACAGCACGGTAAAACATGGGCCTTTTCTAGCTACAGCCTGCCAAACCCGCCTATGGGTCTGGAAATCAGGGCAAGGCAAGATTCCCACGTACAAAATTAGATTTTGGAAACAGGTTAGTTGTCTTGGACCGACTTAGCATGAAGGAATGTTATCATGGTGCAGATCTACACACGGATCTATATGAAACTGATATGAAATTGTGATGTGTCTCAAAGAGAAAGCTATCAGCCTGGGACAGCAGAGGAATGATTGGATGCTGGCGTCCATCCTTGAACAAAGCCAAATATTGAATATTTGCAGAATGTCTGAGGCCCACCTCATCCACACAAAGACACAGTACTCCACCCTTTTCATTTGGGGTGAAGGGTCTTCATGGGACACGTCTATGTGTGCAGGTCTTTTGTAACACTGTCAAAGTAGTCACATCATGACCTATAGACAAAGGCTAATTGCAGAGTTTTCTTTTTCACAGAGACTCCTAATTACTCTGTGAGTGAATCAGCAGGCATCATGTTATTGCATGACAACGGCAAAGGGGGGGGGTATCAGATGCTTAGTAAATATCCCTTGCCTCCTCTAGGTCATTCACTTTGAACACCTCATCAGTTTACTGATTCTCTTTCCATATTGATCATCCACTTCTATGGCCAAAGAAAGAAAATGCAAAATTTATAACTAGATCCACAGAAGAGCTCAAAAGTTACTTACATGATGACTGTGAACAATATTCATGATGACCTCTTAACATCAATTACTTGCAACATAGGGAAAGTAATGCCCTGACACACTTCTATGAAACACAAGGACAGCGAACAACACCCTAAGTTGAATAAGTGTGGTTCTTTCACATTCATGAAGGTAGATGTATACACTCTGGGAAACCATACACGGGAAGTGAGCTCCACAGGGTGTGAATAGGCAGCACAGTCATAGCACAGATTATCACTACTCTTCCCTTTCCATCCCAATTTTTACACTCAAGCCTTTCTTCTTTGTGTGTTTGGCTTTAGGAGAAATTACACAATGGTGGCTTTAGAGAGACACACAAGGACCATGACCTAGGCAAGGTATGCTCATTCCTTATCTCCTCTGATGATCACAGTAATGAATTATCACCCCCTTTTTTTAAGTGATAAATGTTTTTATTTCAATTTTTAAGTTTCTGCCTTGTGATTTCTCCATTTCTATCTTCCTGATTTTAATTTTGAGACAGTTTCACTATGTTGTCCAGAGTTTTCTTCATCTTCTATGTTTATCAATCTCCCTGCCTCAGCTTGTCAAGTACATGGGACTACAGGCATATTTCACTGCACCCAGCTTTAGCCCTATGCAATTTAAGAAGCACAGATTAAATATATGATTAACTCCCCTTTCTGCAACAAAGCTAGGGCAACATTATGGAGTTGCCTCTGTCTTTGGGGACTTTGCAGTTGACTGTCTGCTGCTCAGTTGGATATGGCTTCACTTCTTTCTTGAAGAAGTCCTT
This sequence comes from Phodopus roborovskii, assembly GCF_943737965.1. Lineage (NCBI taxonomy): Eukaryota > Metazoa > Chordata > Mammalia > Rodentia > Cricetidae > Phodopus > Phodopus roborovskii. Next base: position 1,032,157 of record NW_026126444.1, read on the forward strand.
AGATCGAGCAGTCCATGTGTTATGCAAACAGATCCACAAAGGGCATGTCCCAGGTCCCAGAGCAAGTTCCCAATTCAGACTGTGTAGCTCCTGAAACTCCAGCCAGACCTTTCAGGCATACTTTCCGTACACACACACACACACACACACACACACACACACACACACACACACACACACACACGGCCTTTCCCAGAGTGCTTCCCCAGAACTTGAGTTTGACAAAGAACTCTCAGAGGCTGCCTTCTTGTTGGAGTTTCTAACCTGGGATTTTAGATAGAGAAGATGGTGAGAGGTGAGGGACATTTTAGGGGCTTAGTTCATGTTTATCCACAAATCTTCTTGGAGTCCCTGAGGCTATAATATCCATTTAGAAAGATTAAAGAGGATATGATGGGGGCAGCAGAGAGAGAGAGAGAGAGAGAGAGAAGGGAAAGAAGAAAATAGAATTCTCTAGGAGTTAGAATTAAGAGCCTAAAATATCACCTGAAGAGGCTGCCCTTTTAAGACAAGGTGCTCCTTGGGAAATCTCCAGCAGGTGAAGTTCTTGGATGAGTCCCTTTTTTTTTCCTGTGTGAACCAGGTTTTTCTTTCCCACATTCTCAGGTGTGCTGGGAGGCCCTGGGAAGCCAACAGGCTTTTTCAAAAGAGCTTCCACCTCCTAATCTCTGTGCCTACAAACCAAATATTGATTTATTTAGTAAACCAACCAGTGGAGGAGAGATTATAAAGCCCTGTTTATTCAGCAGTTGGGCCCCCCTGACAGCTGTTCACTGGGGGATTATGAAGTCACGGCAGTAATTACACTATAAACAGGGGATAGGGGGAGAAGAAAGCATGAAAGAGAACTGTGGGCTCTGTTACCAGGCAACACAAAATATGTAACCGGAAACCCAGCAAGCACGTACATTTCCCTACAAGCCTCCCAGATGTCCTCACTTTGGGGCCAACGTTCAATTTCAGTTTCGATTTGTTTATTTGTCCGTCTTCAGACTGAAGAGTGGAGCTGAGGATGTCGGAGGAGAAAAGAAAAGCAACAAAACAAAAGTGTGAAAGAGTGGGGTTGTACATTCCATCCAGTGTCTACATTAGCAGGAGAAAGCTGGGGCTCCTAGCAAGCTGTAGAGATCCAGGCACGAGGAGATGGCTAACCCGTGCTTCTTCAGCAAAGATAGCTACAGGAGAGCAAGTTCTGAGGAGAGAAGGGGAAAGGGGGAGAGTGAAAATAAGGAGACAGGAATGATGACAGGGGTGAAGGAGCCCCTGGAGTCCCCACGGCCACAGCCCCACCTAGTGGTTGCCCCACATCACCTTCATACCTTCTGAAAACACTATTTCCCAAGGCACCAGGGAGCTCTGATTCATTCCAGCAGCTTTACTAGAACTTTCTATGCTGAACTCACATCAGGTTCTCTGTTGTAGACACTTCCCCGACCCTGTTTATTCTGATTCCATCACTCTGGGAAGGACGTCAGAGCCCCTAGAGATGGATAACAAAGACCAGCATGCCCTGCATTTAACTTTCCTTGGCGTCCCAATTCCCATGCCAGCAATAGTTCTCCCGGTGCCTAGTGTGGGTTTTGTTGTTTCTCCATACCCTCGTGGAGGAGGAACACTCTCTCTCTCTCTCTCTCTCTCTCTCTCTCTCTCTCTCTCTCTCTCTCTCTCTCTCTCTCTCTCTCACACACACACACACACACACACACACACACACACACACCGGGCCCTACTAGGAAGGTCACTTCTGTTTCTGAGTCTTGTATTTTAAGCTAACCATTAACAAATTGAAAATTATTCAGTTTGGACAAACTTTATCTAAAACAAAACAGAACAACAAAATAAACATGACACAAACCAAACTGGTGCTATTTCTTAGGCATGCTGCTCACCTGTTTTTAGACAGGATAGCTCAATGGCCTGGAACTCACCAATTAGGTAGGCTGGCTGACTGGCAAGCCCTAGAAATCTACTGTCTCTACCTTCCTTGTGCTGGGATTATGAATGTGCAACCATGGCCATGTGGGGATCAAACTGGGGCTCTCATATTTTGCTTTGCAAGTACCTTATCTGCACAGCTCCCCGGAATCTGGTCTTTTAGCAGAATCTATTTCCTTTCCTGTCTGTAGTCCTCTCTTCAGAGAGCTTCAGATGTGTGCTTGAGACTGTGGGAGAAGGCCTGTGAAAGCAGATCTCACATTGCCAAGCCTTTTTCAACTTCCCTGGGAAGTCATTGTGTCATAGGGGAGGGGACAGAAGTCTGTGTCTATGGAGCTGTGTCTACAGGCTTCCGCACAAGAAGTTACCAAAGTAGACATGTCCCAGTGTGATCTGAAGAGTAGAGATATAATTATAATTCTTCTTAACTCTTTTCTATGCCGAGTAACCACGCTGGTTAACTGGGAACATTTCCCTTGGGACTGATTCATATTGTAGCCATGAACATTTCCACAGGACACTCTGAGAGCCAGATGTTGAATGACCAGGTTGTAACAACAAAAATATGCAATAAATTAATCCAACTCACTGTACTGGACAGTAAGTACATGCTTCCACAGCCATCTCAACCTTTAAGGTAAATGTTAACACAGCAGCTGAACTAATCAATGTCATTTTGTTTGCTTTTGTATCGTCAAACTGAAGAGAGCTGTCACCTTCTCTTAAATTGTAGTATTAATCATACACTGAGCACTCTGGTCAGCTGTTCCTTTGATATGCAGAGGCCCATGTTTTTCCCTGTCCAGGCCTCAGTTTCCCCTCTCAGGTAGCTGAGAAGGTGGAGGCTAAGGAGTTGTAGCTGGAAAGTAATGTTGGGTATTCATTCACACACAGACCAGCTCAGCAAGCAGAACTCTGCAGAGTGAGCAGTGTTTTCCACAGCTCATTGGCCTGTGGACTTGCTTCCAGCCACCACTGCTGTTGTCCTGGGGATGGTTTGTTTGTTGTGACTGACTTTTCCTGGGACACACTAAAGATGCTGATGAAATCGCCCTCAGTGTTGCAGCCCTGGGCCACGTTATCTCCTAGAATCTTACCCAAGCCCAGGCTGATTTTCAGTCACTCTCCTAAACTAGGCAGTTTCGAGTGCCCTACCCTGACCCAGATGAAGCAGGGAGAACTAAAAGCCTTGGCATAGTCTCTTTCACTCTGCAAAGATCCTCTCTTGAGGCCATACCTGGGTTGGTCATATGAGTCAAAACATAACAGTGTTTTAATTTTACCACTCTTGTGACCACCTACAAAGCATCTCAGTGCCGATGGTGCATTTCTCACCACAGTCCATTCAAGAACTAAGTCTAGAGGCATCGGGTTCCATATAGGGTTCTGATACCCTCTACCTTATCACTGTTTGTGATCTTCTCTCAGCCCCAGCCACATTGGTCTCTGGCTGATCAGGTCCTTGCTTCTTCCTAAGTCAGTCCTTTGACTGTCTATTTAGATGATCCTTTACCAGATTCTTCAGGACTACCCTGTGTGAATACAAACCTGACCTTTATCTCTCCCAGACTCACTCAGTTCAGTTTGTCGTTACCATTGATGATCATATACTTCTTATATACCATCCTTTCTCAAAATGCCTTCTTACTAATTGCTGAATCCCTAGTAGTACCTAGAGCTGTGTCTGTTGTGTCACAGACACACCTGTTTCATGAGTTAGTAGGAAGGACCTTCTATCTTTGTTTTTCCTGGATTCTATAATTGTGAACTTTCTCCCTATAATTTTTTTAACTCCCCAAACCAATGATTTCACAAATGCTCACAGACATATGGGGAGCAGTAAAACAATTTTCATTGTCAAAGTCCCTGTCCACAATTGAAGCAATACTGACTTATTTCAGTTTTCAACCTCAAAAACTGAGTTCTATTTGTGGTATGTTTGATGCCATGTATTTCACACTTTTGTCCATTTTAATAGTGAATTCACTGCCCCAAGCATTGTGTTTTGTTCTCTCTCTCTCCCTCTCTCTCTCTCCCTCCCTCCCTCTCTCTCTCTCTCTCTCTCTCTCTCTCTCTCTCTCTCTCTCTCTCTCTCTCTCTCATTACAGAATAGTGAACCCTAGTCCTCACACATGATACACAAGTGGTCTACCACTGAGCTATCTGCCTGAAATTTTCATCCTTCTGCCTCAGCCTCCTGGATAGTTGGAATTAAAGGCCTGTTCCACTAGTCTCTGTTCACTGGAAATGTCTGGTATGTCTCTGTGTTAGAGGCTATGATATGGCTTACAGAGAAAATACACATACCAGAAAAGCTTTATTTGGAAATAATAGAGCTATTGGCTCTATTCAATGGGAATGAGTCAACCACACATATTAAGTGATAGATCCTCAAATCAAAACACAGTAAGGCTGTTCAGGTGCCCTATGACTTATAGTGCAGTTATTTCCCCGAAAGTCCATAAATTCAAGAATGTGTTTTATCTGCCCTCCCCCCCCCCCCGCTGAGTAGCACAGCTAGGCAACACAGTGCACTGTAATGCATGGATGGGATGCTTCTAATCACGAAAGCAAGGCTAACTGGGAGCTGTAAGTCAGTGCTTTAGCCAGAATGACAAAGACATCATGCTGTATGCTGATAACCAGGGAGAAGCGCAAACTTCAAAACGTAAGGCTCTGACAAATGCAGTTTTTCCTCACTATCATAAAGTAGAAGTACTAGAGGTTGTAAGTCAAAGACCATCTCTGTACACTTGATCTGTTTAGAAAAAGGTCAGCCTCCTGCTTCCTCAAGAGCAATTGCCAAGCACTCAGTGGCTTAATGTTCACAGAGACACAGTGACTGTAAACCTGAGCCACTATGACAACAAAACTCCGCCCAGTTGGGTTTGAATTCTGAGCATTGGCTCATCAACTATAGTCATGAGCTTGGCAAGTGACTCTAAGTCTCTGAGCCCTGTATTCCTAATGCATAAATTATAGTGATTATATCTATCCCCTTAGCTGTTCTGAAGAATGAGTGAGATGATTGATGTAAATGCTCAGTGCCTGACCCACAGAGGGTACACCATGGACAGCTACTCCCCTCACATTCCTCTTGTTCACAGATGCATTTGCAAGCCACAGGGCAAATGCTTTGACTTTCCTCATTGTGGTTCTCATGACACCGAAACCACTACAAACAGTGCCAATCTGTTCATCTATTGGTCACTGAGCCTGGGTTGAAGTTTGTACTATACCATGAACAGTATCTTTTAGTGTGGTTTTCCCTCCTTCCTAAGGAGATCATGTTTTACAATAAACTCCCAGGAGTGGTGGCATATTTCCATTGGTCTACACACATGTACAGAAGGACTGAGAGAGTTGTCTCCCCAGTGGTGTTAGGAAGAGGCTTCTTGGCAGAAATGTGCCTGGGTGTGGGCATATCTTAGAGGTTGTTAAAGTGATTCATTCATTCATCATCCTTCAGTTCTCTACTTTGCAGAGACTTTAGACCTTGGGGAGAGGAAGGAGTCAATGATGGAGAAAAATGAGTGGATCAGTAGAAGTTGAAGACCAGACTTGGTCATCAATGTCTCTTTGGGTCGGCATTCCTCTCACCATGTTATGACTAGTGTGGAACTTAGGGGACTATCCAGGCATTGCACTGCTGCTTCTCAGTCTTCTCGGGCCCTTCATTTTACGGAGAGGACAAGAGAGAAAGGGAGGGAGGCAAGGGAGGAAAGGAGGGGGGAGGGAAAGAAAGGGAAAGGGAGGGGAGGCAAGAGAGATAGACATTGTTTTCCATTGAGAAACTAAACACCCTTCTGTACACCCTTTTCTTTAATGTCTGTGTCCACATAGTAGAGCCCACAAGGAAGGGATGGAAATGCGGCCAACACAGCCTTGTCCTCATATCTCTCATTCAAGTGCTTCTCATTCAGTTGTTTCCTGTAGGAGGGACAAAGATTTCAGCTTCGAAGCAGTACTTTTCTGATAAAAAAGATAGTGGCTGCATATGTATAAATCATCATGACAGTAATTAATGGTTCTTAGCGAATGGCAGGGCCTCAGGGAACCGTCACTGCATTAGGACAATTCTTAAGCTGCTCTAGAACTTAGCTGTCTTCTGCACCTTGGAAAGTCCCTGATGATGATGGGAAAACAGGAGCAAGATCATTCTGGTTTCATATGAAGCTGCATTTGAGTTAAGAAAGGACAGTCCACGTATAGTCCCAATCAAGAAAGAAAAGGTCCCCTCGCAGATCTGTTCATTATTAATCTCTTGATCGTTCCCATGTTGGCCCATAAAGCCAACAAACACCAGTGACTCAGAGTGACTGAATGGTCAGTGAGGAAGTGACAGGTTTGCAAATACCTTCTTCAGCTATATCATCTTGGGCTAAGGAAGAGATGATCCAAGCTGCCATCAACAGGCTATTGTCTACATAAGGATGCCTTTTTTCTCTCTATAGAAGGTAGCCTGTTTTTGCCCAAGATCACCTGACTTTATAGAAAGGAATGGGGTGGGGGGGGGGAGAAAAGAAATAACATACTTTGAAAAATATTCATTGTCCATAAAACATCTCAACTACCTTAAATATTTTGCAAAAAATAAAATAAAAATAAAACCCACAAAAAGTAAAAACAAGACTGGAGAGATGGTGCAGCTGTTAAAAGCCAGGCTCACAACCAAAAAACAAAAACAATAATTTTTCCTCACAAAGCCTAAAGCCTTCTTTACTTCCCATTTGGATATGATTAACTTTCTTTTACTCAGATCAGCAAATGTCATTTATGAAGTGGGGAAAAGGTAGACTTCTCCATAAAACCAGTTTGTATTTGTCCACAAAATTACTTAGATATTCTAACGTTGATACCAGTATTATTTCCCAAGATTTAAGCAATCCTTTGCAGGATCCACCAGCCTTTGTTTATGTGGTGCATACTGAATACTTACTTACTATTCAGCTTAGAAACAGACATGTACAAAGCAAGGAGCATAAATGTATTCGATTTATTTAGCCCTAACTTCACAAAGAAAACAGCGAAATGTATGCTAAATCCTGCTGTTAAGGAGTCTAGAAGAGTAAGAAAGATCATAAAAAAAATAGTATTATATTACAAGGCATCATATAGAGCAATGTAAATATAGAAGGGAAAAGAATTAATTTTGGAGGGATGGAGTTGATTATGGAAGATTATGGAGAGGAGGTCTCTTTGGGGCTCGTAGGTCTTGAAGAATAAGCAGGAATATTTCAGATTAGTGACATTGTGGAAGGCATTGATGAAGAGGAGAGCAGATGAGAACGGTGATGAAATATAAGGGCAAATACTTCAGAACATAGCAGGTAACAATAAAAGATCCAAGAACGCTCTGAGGCAGCAGTATGTGGACTTTACTAAGTAGGGAGCAGGCACCCTAGATAAGATCTTACAAGAAAGATGAGAGTTTTCCCATGGCCTCATGGAGAAGCAAGGGGAGGAAGAGCAGAGGAAGGCATGTTGGGGCACTTGACTGGAGAAAATTGCCCAAGAAGCTGAAATCTGACATAACAGGTCACCATCTCAAGACAGACCTGGAGAGAGCTGAGCTTGGTGACAAATGCTTAGGTCCTCTAACCCATGAGCTTTTCTTCCATAACTAATGCATTTGCAGTCTTACTGAGGAAAGGAAACAGAAGTTACTCTCAGGTTCTGCCTGGACCCAGGGGATGTACTCCTCCCTGAGGCTGAAGGGGGACATTAGCAGCCACCAGCCCAGGCTGAGTCTCACTGCTGAGCACACAGTACAGCAAGGCTCTGGGGCTCACAGGACTCAGTTATGACTGTTGTCACTCAGAAGGTGACTTTACCAAGAAATGTCAGGGACCTGGACAGATGAGCTTCTCTGCTACAGTCTCTTGTCAAAGCTACAACAAATTGGATAGAGTATGCTTGCTTGATGGATTTTCTGAGAGAAGAAAAGATGACAAGGTGATAAAATAACAAAGTTATATTTTTGTAGGAATTCTTTTTCTTGAGCCTATTATGGCTAATTTATTGTGTTTTGTGTACCTGCATGATAATGTACATGCTGGGGAAAGCAGACACTGCAAAAGTATGAAAGGCAGGTATAAGTACCAAATATGAAAGGAAAAAATGTTCCATATAGGACTTATTATCATTCCCATTAATTCTATCAGTTTCCTTAGGTGAACAAGAAAAGAATCCCATTCATTGCCCTCAGCCAGCTTGACCAGCTTAGTAACCATATTGTCTCTACTGAATTCTGTCCCGAAAGTGCAGAAGGACACAAGGCTAAGTGGCTCTAGTGCAGAATGGGGTAAACAATGCTGAGGGTCATAAATCATCATTTTATGTGATGCACCATGGAATATACTAGAAGCATTGTTTAAAAGGTTTTATTAGACCAATCTTTGAAAGAGCATGCCTCGTAATTTTAATTTCAATTATTATAACGTCTCACATCAGTGGATTCTGGTTCTACAAGCTCTGCTACTCAAAACTAGTTAAAACAATTGGTAATTCTTTCCCTTAGTGGCCCACAAATTACACTTGAAAGTATCGATAATTTCTACTAATCTTTTATTTTGAACATGACAAGAATGGAGATGGACGTGGAACAGAAATATTTTATGAAGTTTCCAGTTTTGATCCAAAGGACAGATTTGTCACCACATGAAAGCACAGTGGGTAATTACCAGGTGGTTGAAATGACAATTAACCCCATCCTTAATAATTATAATTTGACAGACAATAAATCAAGATGGCAGCCATCTGTAAATAAACGCCCACAGACCCAGCTGAATAGAGTTGCACAATAGCTTACCCTCATAAAACTAGCAAACTAGTTCTGACTAGTGAGCAAGTAAATCTCCTAAAGACCAGAAAGAAACAAAGTTTTGGGTCACCATGTTCCTATGTTTGTCAGCTGGACACAATTGAGGGTCCAAGTGTTGTTTTGTTTTTTATTTGATTGTTTTCTGGGGAAATTGCTATTTTCCAGAAAACATTAGCTCATTTTAAAATATGGGATTATAACTTTTTGGTTCAAGTGAAACTACGCTATTAAACAGCTACATGCTGGGGTCCAGCATACCCCTTAGCATGTTTGCCTTGGCCACAAACCATCTACAGGATCTGCTACCCTGATTCCTTTTAAAACTTCTGTTCATTTGTCCACTGTAATGGTCAACCAGCTCTTTGTATGTTTCTAGCATTCTTTCTCAGATGGTGATTATTATAATAACATTTGTCTCAACAATAACAATAGCCTGTATTTGGTATTACCTTCTATTATCTGATTTATATGCATCTTATCGGTAAATCCTCTTAATGAAAAAAAACTAAACATTTTTTTTTCCAGAGGGTCCAACTACACCTAAGAATTTGGAGGCCAACATTTTACTTAGTTCAAGTCTCCACCCCAGCCATCAAGACATGACACTTACCTTGTTTCACCTACAGTCTTCATCATTTAGTCCTTTTAAAATTTTGACTAAAGATCTTTTCCTTGATCTGTCATGCATACACCCACACAGCTGTCATGTCATTGCTGAGGATTCCTGAATCTATCTTTAACCCAGATCTACCTTTAGAATACCAAATCCTCAGCACGGTGCTATAGTCCCTACCCGGCTTCTTTCATTCTGCAAATTCTGTTAAGTAACATGTGGGTAGACACTTTAAAAAGCACAGGGAAATAGAGCAGGAAATAATCTGAGAGGCAGACTCTCTGTACAATGTCTATTACAGAAACAAGCAAATGGAGGAAGATACATTCCCAAGGTCAAATACAGAACACAGTAGATGTTTGTATATGCAAAAGGTAAAACCTTATCAGAAGAGGGTGGTCAGGGAGCCTGCTTTTCACAGATGCCTCACTAAGGAGGTGACAATGAAATAATAACCCAAGGAAGGTGAGGGAGGTGATGGATGGATATCCATTGAAAAGTCCATGGCCATGTCCAAAGGATATCAAGGACCTCAGTATGCCAGAATGGTACCAAGAAGGCTGAGGTAGAAGAAGACATCCTTGGAGGCAGAAAACTGGATGACAGAGGTGAGAGGGATGTGTCATACAGATCATCAGAGTGCATACCTGGGAGTTGGTTTGGAGGTAAGTTTCAGTAAGTTTCAGGTGAAGGAGTCATGATCCAAGTTCTCTTGAACAGGCTACTCTGACTATTGTGTGGAGGACAGGATGAAAGAGGGCAAGATGGACACCGACAAGCATTCTTGAAGCCATCACAATGATCTCACAGTGATAGAGTGGCTTGAATGATAGTGGTGGCCATGAAGGTGTTAAGGATCATTGGTTCCTAGCTGTGTTTTGAAGTGAATGTCCCCAGAGTCTGCTGACAAATCAAATATTGGACAGGAGAGGGAGGAACCACAAAAGACTAAACCATTTGCTGAGAAGGGAAGAGAGTGAGGATGAGGTCTGAAACTTAGAACCGAATATTCCTAGGTGACTTTGATACATGTGTACAAAACAGACACCCACTGTTTCCATGCAGAACACCACACACACACACACACACACACACACACACACACACACACACACGGGATATGGAGGCATATCCCTGGTCTCCATTACATTTTTCACTATCCATGTAGCTACTTGAACCACATTTAAAGAATCTGAATGATACCCCCACATACCAAACTGAGCCTTTCCCTTGTTCACTGCAACACCAGCAGCATCAGCCAGTTGTTCCTGCATGACAACACCTTGGTTTTGGTGCCAGGAACAAATCCTTTCCTCATTCTTGGTCATCCTTCTGATCACCTTTTAATTCATCTTCTTTGACAAACATCAAGTTACTTCTTAGAGAGCAACTTCAATAAGTTTCTTCACTAAGCTTTCCATAAACCCATTGGCAGAATGATTACCTCATTTCTCTCACTCAAGTTTGTGATTCACTCACTCTATATCACTGCCTCTAGTCTGAACTTCTGTCGGTATTCCTTGGTAAAGCATGAAAGTGGAAGAAATCAGAAATGGGATGAGAGGTAGAAGAAGAGGATGAGGTCCTGCAGGGCCTTGAGGGTTACTCTGAGGACTGTATTTTATCTTGAAGTTGTTGTGAACCTACAGCAGTGTCGTGGTGTAAAAACACCAAGGTCTGGGTCTAGTGTGAGTCTTCAAAGTAACTCGATGGGATCCTGAAGTAAGGTGGGGATAAAGGTGATGAAGAAGGTGGCTTCTCCTGGGCTAGGGTACATACAACTGTGAATAATGTTTATTGATCCCTGTTGTTTGTAAGTCATTATTTTAATCACTTCCATATTAATTCAATACCTTCAACTATTTCATGAGAGAAATGGTGACTTTTCCCTCCACTTTACACAGTCTCTGAATTAAGGTGCAAATGCACTGAATATGTTACTGAAGCTACGGTGCTATTAAATAGCAGAGCCTGGTTTTGAATATGGACTTTGCCCCAGGACCCAGCTCTTCCTTCTACCTCCTACAACATACTGAATTAATATAAAACTGTTTAGCTTCACAAGAACATTCTCCTTACCCACACCAACCCAAATGCATGTCTACTTCAATATTATTTTTGCAGAACTGCCCTTCCAAAATACACTGTTTGTGAATAGTACATGCTATATGACTTGTGTTTATATGGGTGCTTAGCCACTTGTGATGTTTTTCTTGGTCTTTTTTTTTCCACCTTCAGTCAAATGAAGGGAAACATCCAGCATATGGAAGCATTTCTACACTGCAAGTCATGCTGAAGGGAAATATTATGCAATTTGCAAATACTGTCATATGAAATGTAAATATGCATTAGAAAAATGCTACATGGAGACAAAAATAGCTTTGCATTGATGATTCATGCAGTCAATCATTGTTTCATTCAACAAACGTGAATCAGTCACCCATGTTATAATAGGGGCAGTGGGAAGCAATGGGATGTAAGATATGAATAAGACTCACTCCTCTAATGAGGAAACTCATATCTCGTCTTTCCTTTTTAATTTTTTAAAGTCATGGCTAGTTGAAAACATTCTGACTGATTCTCCTTAACTGCCTCAAGATAAGACAAGGCTTTGTGCTTTGATTCTGGTAGGCCTGCTGTCTCTGGCTCAGCCTTTGGCAGCTGGACATATCCACCCATCTCTCTGAGCCTCAGTTTCTTCAGTTGAGAAAAGTGGACACTGCATTAGAAGTTGGCTGTGAGATTCGGGGCTTATTCTCAGTGTGGAAAAAACCAGTTTGAAGCAATGACTATTTAAATGAAAGCTTCCTGTGTTTTGATTTTTTGTTTTGTTTTGGTGTTGTTTTTGTTTTTTCAGTCACTAGCATCATTTCCAAGGCAAGTCAAAATTTGAAAGCAGTGTGGTGGGGAGAAGGCTCCATTTGTAAATACTTACTTACCTTCACACATGAGGACTTGAGTTCGATTCCAGAACCCATGTGTAAAACCATGTGCTTGTACTCCCAGTAAGGGCAGGATGGAAGGCAGAGACAGGCTATTTCCTAGATGTCGACAGGCCAGTAATCCTAGCTTAGTTGCAAAGTTTCAGGCTAATGAGAAAACTTGTCTCAGACAAAATTTGAAACATATCCAAGAGGAACAGCTTCTGAGGTTGACCTCTGACCTCCATGTGAATATGCACACTTGTGTACCCACACAATGAGGGTACAGACACAGAATTCACAAGTAAAGCTTCATCCTTCCCTGTTTCTAAGCCAAAAGACAATATCACACACATCACCTCCTCTTTGAGGAGCTTTGGAAGGAACAACCTATCAAGAATAGAGTTGCCTGAGTTCTTGCACTGATACCTGACCTTGTCAACACTTAATTCACAGTTGTTGAGCATCTGCACACCAGTGAAGGGAGAAGCTACCTAAGGACCTATGGCCATGTGATGGAACAAACTTGAATTTCTCCTCAAGAGTTCTGATGGGTCACATCGTACTAAGACTACCAGCTTAATCTCCTGACAAAAGGACTCAATAAAAAGGTCCCAGGGCCAACATTTGTCCTCCCATCTCTCATCATTCCAGGAACAAATCAACAAGGGACACCACAGGAACACAGCAATAAAACAAGCTCACACTGGTTTTCCTACCACCACATGAGAGGCATCTAGCCATTTAAAGGGCAACTAACAGAAGAGCTAAAGAGAAAATAAATAAATAAAATAAAAAACAACAGATATGAGATAAGTCAGGCCCTATGCCCAGCTCTTTTCTTTGTCTATTATCATCCCCAAAAACTCATTGTTTGCTCAATAAAGAAAAGTTAAGCTGGGCAGTGGTGGTGCATGCCTTTAATCCCAGCACTCAGGAGGCAGAGGCAGGCAGATCTCTGTGAGTTTGAGACCAGTCTGGTTTATAAGAGCTAGTCCCATGACAGCCTCCAAAGCCACAGAGAAACCTTGTCTGGAACCCCTCCCTCCAAAAAGAAAAAAGAATAAAAGGAAGGAAGGAAAAAAGAAAGAAAGAAAGTAAGTCAGAGAGCTAAGATTTCACCAAGGTCTCCATTCCTTACCACTAGCAGACAAAAATTGGATCCATATCTCTCTGGAATCAAGATCTGTTCATTTTATTTACCAACTTGTGCCTTGGAATGAAGTGTGGTGTCATTTGGTATAAGTTACGTGATGGTTCTCTGTTTCTCAGATTGTTGCCCCTGCCCCCATCCCCACCCCCACAAGTGCCTGCTCTTCTCTGTCTGCTATAGGCCCCTGGAGGCTGATGTCTATGCTCAGTTGCTAGTCTCCCTTACCCTCTTGATTTGTTTGAAATTGGTAAAGGGGCAGCATCATCAATCAAAGTACAAGGAGGGACCGACTGTGTTCTTCTAGTGTGTGAACCAGCGTGATTGCTCTTCTGTGGTTACAGGTCCTTTTGCCTCTGTAGGGGTGGGTGATCAGTAAGTTTCCTAAAGTGGACAAGTCCTTGACCAAACATTGTTGGTTGCCTTGACCTTCTCCAGTAACTGTAGATACCATCCCCATGAAATCACATTCAGCTAAATCCATTTGTGCATGTTCCTCTGTGTTGTGCTAAGCTCCATTGTTTCATCATATATTCATCTCACTGTAGTTTAGACTCACACTGGATCTTGAGTATCTAGAAAAGAGCATTAACTTGCAGCATATTGAAAGAAGTCAACTGAGATCACGGGAGGCACATTTTATTTGGATTGAATGAGCTCAGTAGAGGGACAAAAATTTCCCACATGTAATTGGCAGTCACTCCTGGTGAATGAAATTTCCCAGTCATGGGAACATGATGTTTGTCCAGCAGCCTGTGCTACAAAGATGAAATCCAAACTATGGAAACACGCTTCCCAGACCCTGCCAAGAACTTTTCTAGAATGTATGCAAAATGGAGCTAAAAGCATTTGTAACTGTGTCCTAGAAAGTGAGGCCTTGGATGGGAGGATTTGACTGGAGTTGCCAGACCTCCGCTGCCACTGATACTTGGAAACCATGAGTGAGGAATCTGAAAATGAACTAAGAAATATTCTGGCTCTGGTGACTTTTTAAAAGTTTTCATTGGGCTCCTTGCCAGTATTAGTTTGTTCATGAAAAATACATAAATCAAAGCAGTCAAATGTGGGACATGAAGTTACACATGAGTGGGTCTGCTTGCGGAAGGCCAGGACTATTTCCATAGTTAAAAGAAGTGAGGATGAGGTTCTTCCACAATGTGTGTCTCCTCTGTCAAATGACAGTGTGCATCACAGGCTACTCATCATGTTATAGATCAACACAATCATCCCCTGCCTTAATACACACACACACACACACACACACACACACACACACACACACAGAGCCCTACCTCTGGTGAGTGACAGCGTGGCATGCAGAACTGTTTCTCTTTGGGAAAATTTGGGGAGACTGCATTGTTTTGTTGGGTTTCTTTAGTCTGGTGGCTCTTGGCCTCGAGATAAACATAGTAACAGCAATATTATGATTTCATTGGAAGAAACATAAAACATAAAAATACATTTATATGTCTTAGAAGAATATGTGTATTCTTCCTAATTCATGCGTGATTCTTCAGGTCCCCTCCCCTCCTCTAATCCCTGCTGGGATTAGAGACAGGCATCCTCACTCTCAGTTTATGTCGTGTTGGGATCACACTCTACCAGCTGAGCTATCTGAGTCTTTTTATTTGATATCCATCACAGCCTGAAGCATAATATATCTGATTGTCCACAACCAGCAGAGATGATCCCAATGCCATTTAATTAAGTCCAGTTAAATGGCACTCTAAAATTGTAGAGGTCAGTCAATGTCCTTAAAGTCATGAGAGAAAAAAGAGAGGGAAGTCAAATGGAATATGTCACCTATTCACACAAGTTAGAAATCAATGGCTGGTGAACAGAGTCTCAAAGTATACTAAGTGACAAAGTATAATACAAATAAAACCACACACATACTCACCGAAAGAAAGAGTACACTCATTGGTAGCAGGGTTACTGGGTTACAACCAGCATTTGACCCAATAGTGGGAAACTTGCCCACCAACACGTAAACAGATAAAGAAATGTGGTATATACATATGATGAAATACTATTGGATCATAGAGAACAAAAAAAAAATCACATTTGCAAGAAAATGGATGGAATTGTTTCATTGTGTTAAGTGAAATGGTCCAGATCCAGAAAACCAAATATGGTGTATTTTCTCTCACATGTGCAATCTTAATTGTTTTTAAAGGATTAAAAGTGTAACTATTTAGGAAGAGAAAGGAGATGAGCAGAAGGGAGGGAGGGAAATATGTCAGAGGACAAGATGGTAAATAGGATCAAAACACATTATATACATGCATGGAAATAGAACGAAACGCATTATGATAAACAGAAATGTTTATATTATAGTCAATGAGGTATCAGGAATAAAGTTTGCAGTGCTATCTTACAGACAGCTTTGTATTTCCATAGATGAGAAAAGAGACATTACCCTCCAAGTAATTATCTAGCCTGGAATGGGATGCTAAGTGAATGAGGGTATTTGGCTACAATGTTGATACTTCAATATACTTCAACCCAATAGTCAATCAACCCCAAAGGGCCACTAAGACCAGTTCCTCAGGGTCTCTGGATTCCATCTTCTCTTCTGCATCCTTTTTCTCAGTTCTTAAGGCCAGGAAACCCCTGTCTTACCACAGAATGCTCTAGCAAACTTCCAGTTGGTTTCTTACCCCTCAGGAAGCACTTGCAGTACCCTCCATACTGATACCAAGTAAATTTTAACACTGCAAATTAGAATTTACATTAGGCTTAAACCCCTTCCTTGGCTTCCAAATTACATTTAGGATAAAATCCTAAAACAAGCCTTACCTTGCCTTAGGAGACTAAGCATCTGCTTCCCACCCAGCTACTTCTCTGGTCTCCTGGTTCTTTTTACTTCTCTGCTTTCACATTTCAGCTCCATTGGCTTCTCTCTCTCTCTCTCTTTTTTTTTTCTAGAGCACAATTGCTTCTTTCCTGTTTTTGAGGCTTTGCAAGTGCTGGTCTCTTTGTCTAGTGCTTTTTGCTCACAGTCTGGACTGTCTCACTATCTCATCCCCAACAACAGGCTTGCAGGGGGGTTTTCTGTAGTTCGCAGGCTGGGTTAGATATCCCTAAACAAATTCCCTCGTTTAATGCTTTCTCTTTGCTTTGTTAGTCTGAGAAAATATACAATAAATAATGTATGAGAGGAAGAGAGAGAGAGAGAGAGAGAGAGAGAGAGAGAGAGAGAGAGAGAAAGAGAGAGAGAGAGAGAATTTAAGCTGTATGATCCAAACAAACAGGGACCACACTGGTCCTAGTCTTGTCTGTAATCCCCAACACATTCAACAAATACAACACACCTAACCACTTGATACAAATGTATTGAAAGCATAGATACCCCTGATTATAAAACAATTTTTGACTTGGCAATGGTGTGAAAGTGACATACATTCTGTAGACAGTACTCTTAGGATTCACATTTTTATCTTTTTCCTAGATTTCTAATAGATTATTCCTTTCCAAAGTTGAGCAGCTACAGCTAAAATTGGCCATACAAATATTATCTATAGTAATGAATTAATTAATGAAATTTGTTGTTCTGTATTTCTAGTCATCATTTAATGTGTGTGTGTGTGTGTGTGTGTGTGTGTGTGTGTGTGTGTGTGTGTGTATAGTCGCCAGTCTCCCATATAGTCCCAGCTGTGTAAACCTTCTTTTACCAACCAGGTGTCTACAACATTAAGGTTTGGGATACCCTCAGAATTGGGTTCCAAATTATGCTGGAGATCAGTTCAAGTCTTCGTCCATGCCAATTACAATAGACAAGCATGGCATGAAGAGCCAGGAAAGCTCACAGGAAGTATCTCTCCTGATCGGGAATTGGCAGAAGGGTAAGAGAGAATGTCGGGGATGACTTCCAAAATGAGAAGACTCCTTATGTGAGTTGAAGAGTTGTTTATGAGCTGACTAGTGGTGAGGAAAGGCATTCCAGACAGATGGAACAACCTGTGCAAAAACATGGTGGGAAGAAAGAAAACAGCACTCATGGGTCATCTGGTTTGGTATAGCTAAAGCTTGGCCATGAGATGAGTGATGTCTGGACCAGAGAAAGTCTTGTAGCCATGTAAGGGAGGTTAGACTTTATGCAAAGTGCAACAGGTAGCCAATAAAGGATGCATAGCAAGGAAGAACATGACCAGATATGAATTTCTAAACAATTGCACAGACCATGGCTCAGATGAAGAAAGAAAGACACACACTCCAAATTCAATTTGGTAAGTGTATTGAATTCAATTTAATACTTGACTTTGTTGGGGCATGTGTCTTGTGTGCCTTTTACCACTTGCCAAATCAAATATGCCCACAGCACTGTGTAGCAGTGACATCATCTGCCACTAACCCTTTCCTTCCCTAGAGAGAGGAAGACTGGATTTTTTTTGACTGCTTTTATGTAGGACATGGCTCCTTGTAAGTTAGATAGTTGGGTCCTCTGGTTTAGTAGACTTTATTTATTTACAGAAAGCTGGAAACATGGAAAACAACAGCCTGCACGCACGTGGATGAGCTTCCCTGCAGGAGACTGAGCTGGCAATGATTTTAATTAGCAACACATTTTATAAGGGCAGACTCTGAAGTGGAAACATGTCAAGGCCTCTTTAGCTATGGAGTTTGGCAGACTCTCGTGAGTGTGCTTGGGCACAGTAGTCATTTCTTGATTTCTCTCCATCTCTCTCAAGGAGATCATGTGCACAGAAGGAGCTCTCTATGTGTACAATTCCCCTGGGGGGTTGGAGGGCTTATCAGTTTTATACACCATACCTGAGGATTCAGATGGACTCTCGAAGCCAGAAAGTAAGGTACTCTCCAGGTAGGTCTAACAGCATTTGTCTTTGACTGGGTACCAAATCAGCTTCTCCGCTCGTTCCCTTCTGGGAACCCAAACTCTAACTACACAGCACGGTTCACTTCACGGTTCTGCCTCTAGAAGACTTTTTCTGCTTTTGTTATAACAATGTTTCCTCATGAGCTGTGCATATTTCACATCTTTCTATGTGTGTAGGTGTGTGCTCTTGTGTTTTTATTGATGAGATACATCTAAGATGAGGCAGTGTATTCATGGCATCTGGAAATCTGTAGAACTATACATAGTGTTCTAAGGTAACCTAATTGAATGGGTAAAGTCAACAGGCGACTGTAGTCTATTCACTCACCCAATTGTGTAGTAACCAAACCACTGGGCCTGATAAGTGCAAGGGATATGAAGAATGAGGTGTCCAGGTTTGAGAAACTCTCAATTTAATGGAGAAAATGACTCAGATGTGAATTTAAAGTCAATAGAAAGGTGATAATAGGGATACATATGTGTGGATTCTTGGGTTTGAGAGAGGCAGAGATCAACCTGAAAAAGATTATGAGAAACTCTCAATTTAATGGAGAAAATGACTCAGATGTGAATTTAAAGCCAATAGAAAGGTGACAATAGGGATACATATGTGTGGATTCTTGGGTTTAAGAGAGGCAGAGATCAACCTGAAAAAGATTAATAAAGCTGAAGACATTTCTAGGAGGGGAAGAAATATTGTGTTGAATTCAGCATCATATTTTGGGAACATAGAAGCCTCATCCGCCATGATTGGGAGGACTATAGACACAACTGTGTTTACAGGATGATGGATCGGAGGGAGAAAGAAAAGCTTGCATTCTAACTGTACTTGCTAACCTGCAACCCATGAAAAACTCTTGTGTATACTCCATATTTAGCCTACAGATGCCAGGATTGTGGCCTGTCAGGTAACAAATGCCAGAAGTCTTAATCCCCCTCCAAAAGTCCTATTAGAATGGGCTAGAGTACTGCTTTTCAAATTTCTAGTTTCCAACAAGCTCTCCTTATGCTCCACAACCACCTGCAGTCTAGGAGGAAGGAGCACTTGAGAAAACAGGAAGGAAGGATAGAGGGGAGGGAGCAGGGGAGGGAGGAAGGGAAAAGGCAGGAGAAAAAAGACACCTCTTCCATCCTAGTTCATCAGCACACCAAGAATGATCCATGTCCCAAGAACCAAAGGGTTAAAAGACCTTGTCAATTCACCCTGGAGATCATTTGGGAGAGAGGCAGAGACAGAGGCAGAGACACAGAGAGACAGAAACACACACAGCCTTGATGATTGGGCACCTGGCTAACTACTGAATCTGTTGTCTGGAAATTTAAAAATCATCCCAGTCGCAGGCAACAGATTCAGGATTTCTTGGAAAGGGGACAATGACAGTGGAGATGAACTGACTACATGGTCACATGTGTGAGGTGGATCCCCACACCCCACTCTCAAGAATTCATTCACAGTATAGATCCTCTTGAGCTGCACCTTCTCCATGAAGCTGTGTGCATACTCCCAAGATGAACACATCTGATGGGAGATGTCATTCTGTATATGTTTCTCATACTGGTTAATGAATAAAGCACTGTTGGCCAATAGGAAAGCAAGATAGGCGGGACTAAGAGACAAGGAGGAAAGAGGAAGTAGGAAAGAGGAGCCAAGATGGAAAGTCAGTAGAAAGCAGAATGCCGGCCGGCTCCCCGGTAAGGAAAATACATAGATCAACAGAAATGGGTTAATACTTAAGCAGAGCTAGCCTATAAGAAACAAGTAACTGGCCAACAAAATTATATCTAATACAGAGTCTCTGTGTGTTAATTGGGGCTGCCGCGGCGGCAGGACCAGACCAGTAGTGGGCGGAAAAACCGTACTCATTACACACATCAGTCCCTAAGCATACACAGTGCAGGAGGAGGATGGATAAAATGCCAGCTAGGTATAAAGGGCAATGCAGGATGAGCTGAAGAAGGGATGGAGTGCCACAAAAATTTGGAAGAGTAGCTGGTAGGTAGTATCCTTGGCTGTGGAAAACTGAAAAGTTCACATACGACGCTGGCCATTTCTAGCTATGTGGCCAAGTTTTGGGATTTTATTTTTTTAATTGTTTGTGAGCTCATGGACCAGTGTCTCATTATGTGACTAGCTGGCCTGGAATTCATAACCTTCAGCCCCTCCCTCCAGAATGCTGGCATTAGTAGTATACCCTTGACATCTTAGTATTTTCATCTGAAATAAAAACAGGAATATAAATTTTCATTCACTTCACAGGGTTGTGGGGAATAAACACTTTATAACAATTAGAAAACAACTTGCTTTATGGATGAAATGGAATTTTAAACAGGACTTGGGGACGGGCTCCTTGGATGAAAAATCATGTAAGTAATACAAATGCAGACTACATATTAACAGCACAAAATTGATGGAACTATAAGAAATGTTAAAGAAGAAAAGCAAGCTCCAAATCCTATTTCTAGCCAAGAAAACTACTGAATTTCTGGTAAGCTGGTCTTCCTTTTTTCATGTACTTTCACATGTGAAAAGAAGACGATATAATTCATTTTCAACAACCAGGAGTTCTCCCTTCCCTTTCGGTGACATTTACTGTACAGGGGCCTCCTCCACCATGAAACTATTACCTGTTTTGATACATGTTGAAAATCCTCAGCTATGCCTCCCTTCACATCTCAAAGACAACACCACAAGATAAATACATAAAACATGGATAAAATAAGCAAATAAGAAAGCAAGTCAAGAAAATCTGTTAAAAGAAGAAGAGGAAACGCAGAATTTACTGCACATTATTTTTGTGAACATGTTCCACACTGCTGTGGCAAGCTCCGAGGTCTGTAATTTAAACAGGACCATCTTTCTTGAAGAAATGGCTGTCTAGAAAGGTAAAGACTCTAAGAGTTGGTTCTCTGTAGCCATTTTAGCCCAATGGAATGTGTGGATTGGGTACCACAGTCATAAGAGTGCACACCGCGTTCTCAGTTCTGAGATCCATCACATCATAATCCATCCCTTCAACGTTGCTTCTGATACTGAAACTCAGAGAGGGTAAATACATTGCTCAAAGCAACACAGACACCCCAGGGCAGAGAGTAAAAGGGCCCAATGTGCCCATTGTTCATAGCGTGTGCTCTTCCTGTCGTCTGGACTTCTCTAAAGCATGTCAAGAGAATGTGATCATTTTACTATAAAATTCTGCACTAATGACATTCCAACACTTATTCCATTTCATAAGTCCTCCTTCTACACACATCCACAAATGAATACTAAGTGGTATTTTTGAGGCAATCTAACCACAAAAACACTACTTAATCCTGGCCGGGGGTGGAGTGGGAGTGTTCTTGTGGGCACTGGTAGCATGGTCTAGATAGATGGAATCACCAGGTGAGTCGGATTTCTCCTACTCTGGCTTTCACTGGTCACTGGCATGTTTGAAATGACGCCTTCCTGCTTTCCCAGGCTTGTTTGTTATTTGGTGTTTGTTTGTTTGGCTGATTAGTTTATTGTGCTTTTGTTAAGTTTCCTCCAAATATTACTAGACGCTAGTCAAGTTATGCAATCACTCAAACCATCAATCTAGGCTTTTCAAAGAACAGGCAGCACCCATTGTTGTGTGGATAAAATTTCTCTTAGCTACCGCTTTTGACAAACAGAACTTGTGCTCTAAACAAAGCTGCAATTACAAATTCTTTTTAAACAAACAAATACAAAAGTGGGGCTGGTCATCAGCACCTGGGAAGGTGTATCCTTAAAATGACTCTCAGAAGTGAGGTGGCTGGGGGTCAGGGTGGCAGGCAGAGGAGAGGGGATCTCCTGTCCTGAAATGCAGAGTCATTTGGCCAGGCAGCGCCGCTTTACTTCTGTGGCTGAGAACTGTGACTTTGGCCTGCATCAGGTTCCCTGATGCAGGGAACTTGGCGAATAAGAGGCCCCATAACTGCTGCACATGCCTGCCTGTGCACGTGCACGGTGAACATACACAGCAGTCAAGGAGGCCAGAGGGTGGCATGGGCTGAGTCCGCTCAGCACAGCCTAGGGCAAGAAAGAAGAGGGACACTCTTCCACTCTTAGGAGCAGGTTCACAAGAACAGCCTATCAAGTATCATCAGAGTGCCCAAACAGCCAGGGAAAGGGCTTCATGCACAAGAGTGCTTGGTACACAAGCATAAGTTTGAATCCCAACCATATATGTCAAATGCTATTTGTGGACATACTATAGCCCTGGTACTGTAAGGGGCGGGTGGCTGGAAACAGTACTACTGAGGCTCTAGCTGGGCTGCCAGCATAGCTCCAGGTTTAGTGGGTAGCCCACTCTCAAGGGCGTAAGACTGAAGGTGATGGAGAAGGTGGTAGGACCCGCAGGCACATGCAACTGGACACACATGCACTTGTACACAACACACACACACATTCACACACATGGAGCACCAAAGAATGAACATACACTAATACCAAAACAAACAAAAAAAAAAGCCAGTTTTTCAATAACATAGCACTACCAGTTACTCTAGAAACATCAAGTCCAGAGTGTTACTAGTCACTAGACAAGCGTTCCTTGTTTTTTTGATTTTCTGCTTCTGCCTCCCAGGTGCTGTGGTCACAAACACTTGCCCCCACCCCTAGGTAACCCCAGTTCCTAATGGCTACAGTTGCTTCTATTGAATGTGCACACAAACATGCAGCAAGATGCACGTGAGCAATTCATGATGTTTTCATTTTATAAAATAAGAAATGTGCATGCAAATTACAGATGCTACTAGTTTAGAGGAGAGGCAGCTAGACTGAATTTCTCCTCAATTCTGAATTTGGAAACACACCGGAAGCGTATAAGCAAAAGAGCCTCAACATACACCCTGATGCATGTAGCCCCAGTCAATATATCCATTATTGTCATGGAGTCTTGAACACGCTGTTTAAAGTATTTGGAAATTATAGAGAGTGTCTTGTCATTTGTGGGATTTCTGTAACAATTACCCATAAAGCACACAGAGCATCCTGTGCACATTACTAAGTGCAAGGCTATGACTATGATTTCAATTCTTTTTTTTTTTTTTTTTTTTTTTGGGGTTTTTCAAGACAGAGTTTCTCTGTGGCTTTGGAACCTGTCCTGGAACTAGCTCTCATAGACCAGGCTGGCCTTGAACTCACAGAGATCTGCTTGCCTCTTCCTCCTGAGTGCTGGGATTTAAGGCATGCACCCCGGCCCAAGATTTCAATTCTTAAATCGTGCTCACAGTGCATTCAGCTATAGGTCACCATAACTCACCATCTCTGTCCATCCCCTGCCTGTGTCCTTGCTTTCTTTGCTGCATCATTTGCAATGGTTCAGCTTGAAGAATTATGGAGCATTGTTCTATGTGAAAGGAATCTGCAACCCCATCATCTACAAAGGATGCTAAAACAGAGAAAAGGCAACATTCAACAAATCAGTGGCAGATCCAGAGTCTTCAGAGTAGGCCGACTCCCTTTCCCTTTTTGTTCTCATGCATCTTACTGTGGTTATAATCAGAGCCTGGGGGCAGCATTATAGAGCTGGAGTCAGCTTGCAAACAAGCAAAGTTGTCCAGAGCCAAGAGGAAGACAATGGTGCTGAGTGCCCAGTGAAAGAATGCTGGTGTGTAACAAAAGGGGACTTTGGGGCTAAGACTATTGCTCCGAGTTAGAGTTCTTGCCTGTATACTTGAAGTCTTAGATTCAACTCTCAATACCATAAGGGGGAAAAAAGGAAGGAAGGAAGGAGGAGGATGAGGAGAGGAAGGAACATAAAGGAGGGAAAGGCAAAAGGACTTTGTATCAGTGGTAAAGTGAAGGATGTTGGGATGAGGTACTAGTTTTTATCAAAGCAAACCTGATGTTATCACAATGGACTATGCGATAGGAAGCAAAAGAAATCAGAGAGAGGATCATTCCTCAGTGGAAGTGCTGGTCTAATGGGCTTTGTTAAGAGTTCAAGAAGCACCCCAAAACCTGGAGCCCTTCAGCATCTCTAGGAGGAACCAACCTCTATGATGGGTTGACCTTAAATCCAGAACTCTGGTTTTAGGTTTTTGACCTCTAAAGCTAAAAAATGGTGAGTATATGTTGTTTTAAGTGCCTGAGTTTGCAGGGATTTACTGAATCAACAACACAAAGCTAATATAAGACTGGAGCATTGTATTTCAGAAGCCCTGAGTGACAAGCACAATGCCCAGTATAAGAGAGTTAGGTACGACAGTGGACTATAACAGACATTAAAATCGAACTTATGTTTATTAAAGAAGGAAAACTTAATATGTTTTAGGTACAAGAGCAGATTATGAGAGTAAATACAGAGTATGGTTCAATTTTGAAAGAAAAGGCTATATACATATATGAATAAATGTATATATCCTAAATTATTTATAAAGAGTAATAACAATAGAATATTTTTCTGCTGTTACTTTATTACAGTCTCCAACTACAATGTAATATGTGTCAGTTTTACAATTAGAAAGTAATCACTTATAAATGCATATTGTTGATCAGTTTATTGATAGAACATTTTCCATTCTGTAGCACAGGTTGGTCTCCAGTCTATGATACCTCTGCCTCAGTTTCCTAAGTGCTGGGATTAGGAACCTGTAAGAAGACACTCAACTAGAACATCCTATTTTGTTTTGGCGAAAGTCTGTTTTTCCATTTTATGAGATATACAATATAAATATATGTAAGAGAAGCTGCCAGTGCAGAGGAGAGCTACATCATTTTAGGAAATATAAAATATAAATATGTGTGAAGCAGAGAGGCTGCTAGTTCAGAACTACATCAAACTTTGCCTTGATTCGAAATCTGGAACCTTTTCCTTAAGTGAAAAAGAAAAAGTTAAGAAGCCAGCACTAAAACATCCTCCCCAAAGCATTTAAAAGAAAAGTCCAAAAAGCTCACTTATTATATTGCAAAGACAGCAGCAGGCACGGGGGTATCAGAAGAATCACCTGCCCCTATGGCATTCAGAATCCACATCTAGGGCCAGCCCTTCAGTATGCGGAGAGTTGGGAAGAGCTTTTACCCTTAGATGGGTCACTGGGAGCACTGAGAAGCATAATTGCATGTGGTGTTTTGCACACTTGCACAGGATTTCCCAGTGTGGTTGCCACAACAAAGGCTTCTACCCAGTGGAAAATGAAATTAGAGAGTCTACTAGAGCTGGGAAGATGACTCAGCAGTTAAGAACACTTGCTGCTCTTTCAGAGGACCTGAGTTCTGTTCCTGATACCCATGTCAGTAGCTCACAATCACCTATAACTACAGCTTTAAGGAATCTGATGTTATATTCTGGCATCTGCAGATGTAAATACACACACACAAAATAATAAAATGAAAATAAAATCAATCTTCAAACAAAACAAGAGAGAGCCTGTTATTAATAGCTTTTACAGCTGTGAGCCTTAAGCATTTTCTGTTTTTTACAGTTGTTTCCCTCCGCTGACTCTGTATTCATGGGGTAGCCTCTCTCGATTATCATCATATCTCTCCTGACATAGAGGCCATTCTCTCTTTAATAAATATGGAGGACTCCCCCAGCAACTACAGTGATCTAAACACTGGGTTAGAAAGAATGAAAGAGAGTCCTTGCCTCCAGTTGACTTCTAATCAAGTGTGCTAGATATGTAAGTACCAGAAGAGTGAGCCTGGGACTCAGCATTCCAACTGGAAATAAGGAGATGTTTTGGTGAGGGGCTTAGGAGTTATCAGCTATGGGATGCACCCCTCACTCCTCCTGCTCATGGCATAACAGAAGGGTTATGCCATGAAAACTTTGTTTTCCATCTTCCTTTGCCAACTGGCTGTGGGGCTAGGTTCAGCCAAAAGGAACTCAGACAGAAGATTGGAGAAGACAGGAAGCTGGAATATGCCTGTGTTTGGTTGTTTCAGGTAGCATTGAACAGTGTCTGAGCCTCCACCTGTCCAGCCAACACACTGCCACAGTTCCTCTCAACTAGGAACACAGTGACCTTCTCCTGTCCTCCAGCTCCAGGAATGTTAGAAGCTTCCTACTGATGCTTATATCATCTCAATTGCTGCACTATTCCCTGTTGGATGTTAACAGCTTTTTCAAAGACTTTTTGATTAATTCCTGTGATGGAATCCTTTTTAATAACCCCTATATTTGGGGTCTGTCTTCAACACAACACTGTGAAGAAAATTAGGTGAAACAGGATTATCCATTGGCAAGGCAAAAAAGGGAAAACCTTCTATGTAATAAAGACAGTGTAACTATAGTCTAGAGCAGAGAAATGTAACAGGAGCCATGTCCTGGAGCAGTTGGAGAACTCACTGGCAATGCAGACATGAACAGGTCACAGAAGCCCTGGGGCTAACTCAAAGGTCATGCTTTTTCCTGCATGTGCCTGGAGATGTGTTGTGAGTTTGGAACCCAGAGATTTGACCAGACTTGCTCTATGGTAAGATCAACCTGGAAATGGACAGAGACTGCACTCTGCAATGCTAAAGAAGACTAAGGGTGCTATGACAGCAGGGCAATTGGCAAGGAAGAGTAATTTCAGCATTGTGGTTAAGCGAGAGGAGAGCAAGCTGTTAAATGTATCCTAGAGTTGTTGAGTCCTGGTGACTAAGCAGGGTGTCGGTCACAGTGACAAGAAGGAAAGAAGATGAGATTAGTCTAGTTTCTTAGTTCAGGTTAAATGAAGATGCTTTAGAGGGAAGTTACCTAAAAAGACATTCTCCCACTGACAAATCAATTTGTTTGATTAAAGAAACACTTTGGACATTCCTGTTGACATAAAATAATCACCTTGATTAAATTAAAGCATCACAATTATTTAGATTATTTTTTGTTAGTGATCGGCTTGTAAAAACATAGCAGTTTCATGGAATAATTAGTATATTACCTTTACTTACTTATGCTGTGGGAGGGGTTGGGAGAGTGAATGTGCTCACATGCTCCTATATAGCTCATATGTGGAAGTCAGAGCACATCATTCTCAGTGAGCTCTCTCCTTTCACTCATGGGTCAGCAGGCTTGGCTGCAAGCACCTCTCCTTGCTGAGCCATCTCACTGGCCCCATGGCACAGGCATTGCATTATTTATTAACTTGTCTTTGTTAGTGTTATAGGGAGATCGAAGAAATACTTTCATGGCCTGTATTTTAAACACAGGAATGAGATCCAGTTACTTTATCATGAGAAAAGGAAAGGCCTTTGGCCTGATAATCTTTCTAAAGGGGACTTGTTTTTTGTCCATTTCTGTACTTTGAACAAACACTACAGGTGAGGAAGATCTACCACGTGCACCCTTCTGTCCTTTTCATCTCTCTCCATATACCCTGAAAATATGTGTTATGCATACAGCTCCCAAATGTCATTAGATAAGTAAGCATCCCAAATCAAAACTAAATGCCAATAAGTTTCCTTATAGAGAAGTGAGCAGTTTAAACAGGGATGATTTATTTCCCTATAATACCACTGGAAGCTAATCCTAAAGACTCATATTTTAGAGTTTGTACAAGATTCCTCAGAAATAAAAGGCTTTAAAAACACAAGCTTTGCAGTGAGTCATGTCAGTTGCTCTTCGGCCTCTAAGACCGGGATCCATCCAGGGAAGGTCCATTTGCAAGGGACTGACAAGAATTATTGACTTAGAAATGAGACTGGAGAAACTTGAAGCTCTTTCTATCCATTTTCATTTCACAGAGTATTAAAGTGAGACCTACAGATAGCTAAGTTAGCTACTTGAAAGTTATATCTAGTTAGTTGCAGGGCCCAGGATCATTGCCCATCATGTGCCATTATCTATTTGACCTCACATGGAAATTTATGCTTTTGGGACAGTGATAGCGTTTGTCACTACCCTGCCTGAAACTAGAATGTCTCATTTGAGGCAAGGTAGGGACCTTCCCAGGTCCGTCAGCTGCTTCCTTCTGATGACAGGTAAGCAGAGATAAGTCCTAAAAGCACCCCACAGGGGTGCTTTGTCTGGGGATGCTCCTCTTGTCTGCCCTGAAAGGTCTCACACAGATCTGCCAGCTACTTCCCCATCTCTCCAGACCCAAGTTGACCCTGATCTCTCTGGTGCAAGTGTCGTAGCACACACATGATACAACAGTTCAAGGGAGACATTATGGTGTTTCAGGACTGTACTAGAATGTGTGTAAAAAATGTGCAGAATGCATATGGATTCTGAATTTATTCTGCCTTAGACTCAGAAAGGCCCCTCTTCTTATCAGCTCTTTTTGACAGGTTGTAATGGCATTCTAGTGCTGCTACAAACCCAATGACTAATCTGGCTTTTTTTATGAGGCAAACCTTTAGAAAAGACATCCAAATGTTACCTGCCTTTCATTTAATGGTCTTAAAGAAATGAATGGAGGGATGACTCAATAGTAAAGAGCACATCATCGTCTTTCACAAGACTGGAGTTCAGCATATACATGCAAAGGCTCACAAACACCTGTAACTCCAGCTCCAGTGGATGCAATCCCTTGTTCTGGCTTCCCACCAATCTACATGTAGACACTTTCACACACACACACATATACAAACAAAGTAAATCTTCCCAAAACAGTGTGTGGCTCTTCCCTGAGCTTGCTCTCATAGGAAACAAGACTTCCTTCCCTTCAGTGACTCACAGGGGTCTTGGGCATATACAAATTTACATATGATCTACCATATTCTTCCTCTGTGGAGGACGGGAAAGGAGGTGGTTGCTGAGGCCCTGATGGGGCTGTGGGCTGATAGAACCCTGTGGGGAACACCTGTGTTGAAACTCTAATTCAGGGTATATTTTAATCTAGGGTCTTTGAAGAGGCAATTAAAGTTAACTTAACTCAGTCATAAGGAAGGTCTCTAATCTAATATGACTGGTATTCTTTTCTTCAGGAAAGGGTAACAGTTTGAACCAGGGTCTCTCTGTGTAGTGCAAGCCAGCATGAACTCATGATCCTGCTTGTGTCTAAGTCTTTGTATTATAAACATTAGTCACAACCTCCCCCAATATTCTTATAAGAAAAGATAAGAATATTGGGATGTTCATGCACAGACAGAAAAGGCTATATGATGACACTGGAACATGGCTGGATACAAGCCAAGGAGAGAGAGGGCTTGGAAGAAAATAAACTTTGCATCAATTTGCTTATCCATCTGCAGGCTCCCAAATGGGAAGGAGATGGATTTCTGGGATCATTTGCTTGCTTGCTTGCTTGTTTATCTGGTTTGGTTTTAGACAGGCTCTTGAGATGTAGTTCAGGCTGCCCTCTAACTCATAAGCCTCTTGAAACAGCATCTTGAGTACTGGGATCATGGCATGCACTAACATGCCTGATTCAGTATTTATTATTTGAGCCACCCAGTCCATGGTAATTTATTATGGAAATCCTAACACATTGATACAATAGATAACTGGAAAAGTAAGATACATAAGATCTTGATTCTAGAACCCCTATTCTACAAGGCAGGGATAAGCTTTGTGCTCTAGGTCACTTGATATGATCAAATCTTGCCAACTTTCAATTAAAGAAGCACAAGTCAAGGTCATCAATCTCTCAAGTAATAAAAGGGAAGAATGGTCCTCAGAGCAAAGCTGATTTCTTTTTGGCAGATACAGGGCAATCATATTTCAGGCAGCAGCACATAGCCAAAGAATCTCTTGCCCAAGAAAATATCCATCATAACAAACCTCCTTAGTCTATATCTCACAACCCTGGCAGATACAGAAGACCTTATTAATGTAAACCTCCCACTCATCTGGACTTTATGATAAAAGTTATACTAAACTCTATCTTCATACAGGGAATGAATGAATTCATGAAGAACGTCAGTCAAGCCACTGCAAGGAATGTAGTCTCTCAATTTAGTTTAGCTTCAAGCATGTCAGAGATACATACCTGGATGCAAGTGGTGGATGTGCCAACTTTGATGTAAATATCTCTGCTCATAGATCAGCTCCTTCTCTTGCTCTACCCATCTCAGAGGACCATTTCTTAATTGAAAAGCTAACATGAAGAGCAAATCCAGGAAGCATTAAAGACCAATGTCAGTTATTGTGCTTGTAACAGCTCCCAATACAGAAAAAACAACAAACAAAAAAACCAAAGCATGCTAAATATTCCATAAGCATGGTAGTAGCAATTCTATTATCCTTTCTTTATTATCATAATGATAAATTTTCACTCTAGTAATTGATTTAAGTCCCACAAGATCCAAAAGGTTCTTGAATCATAGAGATGAAGCTGAAGTTGAGACTACCAAGTCCACCTCCTGCAATCTAATGTCTAGTGACTGTGAGGTTCAGGAGGCTTCAGTCACTCATCATTAAGCTACTTTGGGGTGACAAAGACTGGGCTTGATGCAGAAAAATTGACAAAACCATGACCTTTGACCTCTACCTCCTTCTACTCCTATTCCAGGGCAGTCCCTGGTTTAGTTTTGTTTCAGGATTCACAATTGATGTCAGGCAAGTTTTGCTTGGTCTCGGCAGCTACATGGCATCTCCTCCCTACTCACTCTCAACGTCTCTCTTCCCAAAACTCTCCTAGGCTGGGAGCCTCACCTATACTTGCTACGTGGCTACATCCTGCCGGTCCACTGGCAGAAACAGCTTTATTCATCAACCAATAAGAGAAATACATATTCACAGCATACAGAAGGACACCCCCTATCAGGTAGAAACAGAGGAGCAACGGCTAGGAACAGACAGTATTTACCGTCTCATGTATTATCTAATTGAAGCTTAAGAATTCAGCTAGGACCTCAATCAAGTCTGGGAACAGACACAGAGCAACACACGTGGCTCCTACACTCAAGCATGGCCCAAGCATGCCCTGCTCATACGCTGGCCATGGCTTATGCATGCCCCAGAGAAAGTAAAGTGCAACAGCACATATGCATGTACACACACACACACACACACACACACACACACACACACACACACGTGTATTAAAGTTTGGGGACCCTGATAGAAAGTTTAATAGAGTTTATTTTGCAGAGACCTAAAAACATTATTTTCTTTTTTAAAGGATGGGATCCCATGTACTCTAGCCTGGCCTCAAAGTTGATATGAAGCTGAGGATGGCCATGAACGTCTGATCCATCTGCTTCCATATTCCAAGTGATAGAATGTGCCAGCATGCTCAGTTTATACTGTGCTGGAAATTGACCTTAAGACTTCACCCATGCTACACAAACTATAGCTACAACCCCTGGAAACATTTTTAAAAAGGGAGGTATTGATTTGTGAAAATGTTGCAGCTTTTCCATGACTATTATTGAAATTAAATCTTGCTTCTGGTTATGTCAGATTATGATTGCAGGACTAGCTCTCCAACTGTAAACCTTAAAAGTAACAACAATTAGACAATTAAATTTGGAATTAAAATTAAATTTGCAATATCAAAACATAAAAGTGTTGTAAATCAATCAAAGAGAGATGTACTCTATCTTGCAAAAAAGAATTCTGAGAAAAAAATTTTAAAAACCTAACTAAATTATAGGTTTTTGTTTTATAGACAAAAATCAATATTGTTAATAGTCTTAGTTGCCAGTAAGCTTCATACCAATAGTAATTGTTTATAGAGCAAAAAATGCAGTAGGGTTAATATTTTAAAATCTAAATAAGTACATAAATAGTAATATTATGTTTATGGATCAGAAAATGATCTAGCATTTAACAGACCTCCATCCAAGTTCCAGAAGGTAAGATGATTCACAGCTTTGTCTCACATTGCCAAGGACCAGGAACAGCAAAAGCAGAAGAGGACAAGAACAGGAAATGGGTGGTTCAGCCTGCTAGACAAGAAGATTTACTATGAACTTTAAGAACCATTTCAGAAAAAAAAAAAGAACCATTTCAGGCACACACATATTGCACACATATACGTGCAGAGAAAATGCCCATATACAAAAAAAATAAAGACACCTAAAATACATTAATGAGCTAAATAATTGAATATATACTTTATAATAAGATATTCAACTGAGCATACAACATAAAAGAGGGATAAAACTATACAGATCAAAATGTAATTAGATCTCATTATATACCCATTGGAATGGCAAAATTTAAAATTAAAATGGCAAAATTTTATAGACATGGAACAAATCATACACTATTGCCTACTTTTTTTAATGGTGATCACTTTGGAATGTGGTTTATTTTAAAATTAACTATATATTGAATACATATCACCAACCATAATACTAGGTATTTACCTTCTAAGGGAAATAAAAGTATATTCACAAAGACTTCACTTGAATATTTAAAGCAACTTTGTTTAAAATACCCCATGCTGGAAATAATCCAAATGACCACAACCTTATAAGCATATAGCCCATTGTGATGTACTCAAATAACAGAATATTCTTCAGCAATAAAAAAATAACAAAGTATTGATAGACACAACCACAAAGAAAGATCTCGAATATTATGCTGAGTTAAACCAAAAATAAAGGAGTACATCTATTACAATATCACTTATACAAAGTCTTCAGTGATGCTAAACTAATATATAGTGAGAGAAATCAGAGAAGTGTTTGCCTGATGCCAGGGTTGTAAAGGCACCAACTACAAGGGATCATGGGAGAAATATCTGGAGTGGTAAAAATGTCCTGTATTGGGATTAAAGTGGCAGTTACACTGTATATCAAAGTTGTCAAAATGTATCAAGACCTACCCCTAAAATGTAAACATCACATTGTGTGCCAATTGTACTGGAATAAATTTGATTTTGAAATAAAATCACAAAAAGAAACAGAGCCATACAGCCTTTATGGTTTACAAATCCACCATCTTCTTCATCTGATCTTAACTGTTAACACTGCCTTGCATGCATACAGATTCCTTGTGATTTGTTCTTGAACTGTGGAGGCTGACTTCAGCCTGGGACTCATCAGCACACTCTAGAGGAATAAGACAGAGGCCCTACTTTCCATATACTCAAATTATAAAGGATGCTTTGGGTGATGTGCCACTCATCCAGATGGGGAGTGGAAGGAGTCCAGAACAATATGGCTTACACTGAATACTGATTATAGCAACATGCTATGGGCAAGATATAATGCCAAGATCTTTTCAAGCAATTCTCAAAAGACTCCTGGCAGGGGGTGGGGTGGGTAGACATTATGGTTTCCATTTACAGAGGAGGAACTTGAGCCTCAGAGAAGTAGAGTCTTGCTCAAAACTTTAATAGCTAATAAGTAGCAGAGCCAAGGACTGATGGCTTCCAAACCCAATGTCTTTCCATAGAAGCATACCAACCCCATAGATGAGATAATGGGGAATATTTCTTTCTTGACTAAAGTAACCCAACAGAGCTGGCTAGGCATGAAGAAGGTTGAAATGGACTCAGAACCATGTTAAGATGAGATGCAGCTCTGAACATCCTGAGGACCATGTGGAGACCAACACCTCTGCTGCTTGATGGATGGACATGGAGTGCCAAGATGAGGAGAAGTACTACACTGAAAAGGCGGGAAGCACTCAGGTACCTGAAGCAGAGACACCTAGGTGAAGAGGTATAGGAAACCCGAGCCTGGTCATATAACAAGTGGACCTGAGAGAGGCTGCTTGAGACAAAAAGATGTGATATGGAGCTTCATGAAGTAAGGGTTCTTGGCTAAAGATGATTTCATGCAGACCCATGGGGCTGATTAGATTTCTGTCAACCTCACACATGCTGAGGTCACCTAGGAAGAGGGAACACTGGCTGATAAGTTGCCTCCATCCAATTGGCCAGATGGCATGTATGTGGGGTGTTTTCTTGATTAACGATTGATGTAGAGGCTCAGACCACTGTGGGAAGTATAAAAGGAAGCGGGCTGAACAAATTATGGGGAGCAAGCCAGTAAGCATTGTTCTTCCATGGCCTGTGCTCCAGTTCCCGTCTTCAGGTACCTGCCTTGGGTTCCCGCCCTGAGTCCCCCTCAATCACCGATTATGACTAAGAAGTGTAAACCAAAGAAACCCTTTCCTTTCTCCCATGGTGCCTTTAATTGTGTTGTTTATCACAGTGAGAATAAAACAAATTAAAACACCCACTTTTCCTCTAAAGAAGAAAAATTAAAGCATGATGAATTACTCAGATTTGAGGTTGTCCACTCCATCGCTTGGTGACAGGATATTTGAACTGAAGAATAAAGGGTTTCAGTCTGGTTTACGTTATCTAGCTGTGCAAACTCCTGAGTGAGCACTCAAATAGGTGAGCTAATTTCCCTCTTTGGCCCTCCTTTCCTCAGCTGATGCACGAAGTGGGAGGTCCTTCTGTGCTGCAAATATGTGTTGCTTTTATTGGCTGATGAATAAAGCTGCTTCCGCCAATGGATAAGCAGAGTAAAATCAGGTGGGAAATCTGAACAGACAGAGAGAGAGAGTGTGTGAAGGCATAGTTGAAGGGATGCCATGAAGCCATCAAGGAGGCAAGATTCCAGGGCAACATCAGTAAGCCACAGCCAAATGGTGATACACAGATTAGTAGAAATGAATTAATTTATAAGAGAGAGAGAACTAGCCAGTAATAAGCCTAAGACATTGGTCAAACAATTATAAATCTATACTAAGCCTCAGTTGTGAGGAACTTGTGGATGGAGAGAAATTGGTCCAGTGGGACAAGGCATGACAGACAAAAGTCTTCCAGCAGCAGATGGATGTGGATAGTGGGCTCTATTTTATGTCACGGATGGGGGTGGGGATGTTTACATGGCACTTCCTTCAGTCTCTGACACTGGAGCCTGGTTTGACTCTCTCTTCCTCCAGTAGGTAACTAATCTGGAACTTGGGCGTATACCTTGGTTTGAATCATGGTTAAGTCTGATGGTACTAAATTTTAAGAAGCCCAGCTATTCCCGTGGAATGGGTTCCACAGAAACCATTGCTCTTTCTGGGTTTTGGCAGTGTACTTTTTATCCCAGCCCTCACTTGCTCCTGAATCTCTCAGATCTACCCTGATTTTGTCCTAGCTCTCTGCTCTCAGTCTGCCTAGACAAGTCTCCCAACATCTCCTGAAGCAGGCAAGAGTAGGAACAAGTTTCAGTTCTGATAACAACTCATAAAGGCCTAGGATTTTCTGCTGTGGCTATATATCACTAAAATCAGGAAAATGGAAACTTGGCCATGCCTAGTTCTTTTTTTTTTTTTTTTTTTTTTTTTTTTTTTTTAATGTTTTTCATTTTTCTAGCCTATTTTTTTTTTCATTCACTAAAATGATTAATTGGAATTTCAGTTTGATCTAATATTTTGTTTGTTCAATGTTTAAATTAAAGGTGAAAAAGTTCATTTTCCCTTAGTCTTATAAATTTGGGTTTGTTGCTCAGGGTTGTCTCAAGAGATCCTGCTCCCCCCAAAAAACATTTCAGGTTATTGCTGTTACCTTTGGTTGCCCCCTGGACATGAAAGGTTAAGTACCTGTTGCTGAAAACACCATACCCTTGGGACACAAGGCCCAGATGTCCTGAAGTTGAATCTGAAATGAAAACCTCTTCCCTGAGATCTAGTTTTCGTGGTACTAGAAGGCACAATTCAAGATTCTAAAGAGAGAAGCAATTGACAATTACACTAAGCTATAATGTCTATAGACCACAACAATGTCCAGGGTGTGGTAGTGGCATGCATATTTTGATCATAGCCAACAACTCTCTAATTGTGCTTAGTATCCAATGGACAAGAAGGAAATGCTGCCTGTTACTGGAAAACTAGACAAAAACCTGGGACTAATGAAATCATAGACATTACTTTCATGGTCTCCCTTACTTGCTCCTCTGGGACCTTCTTAATTTGTTGTTTTTGGTGATGGTGTTCTAGTTTGTTTTTCTGAAACAGAGTCTTCTCTGTAGCCCAAGATAGCCTAAAACTGCTAGGTAGACTAGGCTGGATACAGTTTGCAATTCTCCTACCTCCATGCTGGAATTATAGTCAGCCATCATGTCCAGCTTTCCCTTGAACATCTAACCTTCATTACAAATTCATCATTTCATGGCATTGTCACATCCTTCCTGCTAGAGTCCTCTCAGGACTCTTGCATAACAAATCCTGGAATATAAGGGAATTTAGTGAGCAGTTATAAATCAAAGACCTGAATGTGACAAGAATCCCAAAGGGCCAAGAAACATACTTGATAAATGACAGCTACACACCATGTAAACAGGCTATGCATCTACAAGAGAAATTCTAGAAAGGAAATCCTCTAGTAGGTGTGTACAACCTGTGGTCAATGGAACCCATGCATCCTAGAATAGCTACAAATTCTGGCCCACGACATTTGCAGACAAACACATCGTGTCACAAGTGAAGAGATAGGACATCTTTGTTGGAGGAAAGAAAGCAAGAGTGGAAAATCCTGTAACCAGCTTTGTGTGAGATTTTCAAAAGATGCCAGCACAAGAAGACTACTACAATCAGGGCAGTGGGACCACCCTGCAAAACACCGCCCTCTTCTCAGAACTGTGTGGGAACCCCCCACTGCTACCCTCATTGTGTTCTCAGGCCACACAATCTGGAAATGTAGTGTCACATATTTTGGTCTGTGCTATGTGCTGGCCCAATCTAACATTAACAGGAACAGCATTCTCCAGGCACAAAGAATATACCCAGACCCACTGATTAGGAATGTACTTTTAAACCAATAAGCTTGGGAAGAGTTAAGCAGCCTGGAAGCTTTTAGAGATGTATAACAAATGGTATTCACACAGAGACCTCCCAGAACGGAGGACTCGTCCCAGACAGGAATCAAAGTTGTTGCAGATCTGCTACAGATTTCTAGGAGCTTAAATAATTATCAGAGGACTATTTGTAGTGGATTCCATTGTGGGTGTGAAGACTCCTATAGTCTGTTCTCACATGAGTTCTATGGTGTCCTGGCCTCAGCTCATGAACAATGTTAACAAATGTAGGCTTAGCTCAGAGCCCCCAGTGTGTCACTGATACACCTGAACCTGGAGACTTCAGAACAATGATCGTTCTGTCTGTGACACACACTTTTCATTGATGACTGCATCACCTAACTATTATTTCCTCATCTCTAAAATGAAGACCTACTAGACCTAGGTTCCTAGGGAACCATATATTAGGACAATGGTTCTCACAGCAGGTCAAGAGGTTGCCCTCAGTGGTCTGAGCATCTGTGTTAAACCCTGGTGACACAAATTTTCTGTGAATTGTTTACTTGAATTCCATGTCTTGATTTTCCCATCGGCAAAATGGGATTGATGAGGAGATACACACAGTAAAGGTCTTATGTTAACAATTCCCCTGGGCGACTTGAGTCCTGAGTAACCACAGCACCAGCATAGGGTGTTCCTTACAACATCAGACAGTGACCCTATGATCCATGGCTGTGAGGTCACTAACTTGGAGTTACCCTCTGTTTCAGCCAACAATTACTTACTAAGATGATATGCCTAGATGGTGCTAGGCTCTGAGACTACAAAGAACAAAGAAGAATGGACTGGCCCTCTCTCAATTTACTGATGCCTGGAAAATGCTTCATCATACAAGGTTCAGCCGTTGAGTGATAAGACAAAAGAGAGAGAGAGAGAGAAGCAGAGGGACTGTGGGAGGAAAACTGCTCCCAGAGGGCCACAGAGAAGGGATGCCCTGAAAAGAGTAAGAGGATGCAGCTGAGCAGCCTAAAAGTGATGAAGGAGGGAGATGAACAAGGCAGGAGTCACAGTGAAAATGGGCTACACCATCAGGGAGGTGTGGCAATGACCTGAAGAGAGGACAGTGACTTGCTGTGGCAGAGTCTAGTGTCCAAGGTGACCGGGGCCTTGCTGTTGGCAGGAACTACTGAGGAGAATTCGTGAGCTAAGCATGTTCTGAACCTCAGTGCCATGACATTCCCAGGAGACTGCCACAAGAGATTATTCAGGCGCCATTAAGATGTTTTGCTCTGGATTCTACTCATAAGTGTCAACAGCCATGTTCACAACAGGATCTATCTGACACTATCTCTAGATACCGTTGAAAATCCCCAGGTGGGGAAATCACCCCTTACAGACCTCCCTAGTAAGAACTTTGATAGTTAGCTGTGTGGGGTAGAGGCTCTTAAGGTGAAATAACACAGCCAGGTATCCATTAATTTAGATTGTTTTAGATCAAAACAATAGCACAAAAAGGGCCCATCTGGTTCACAGACAACTGCAACAGTCTAGGAAAAGAAATATAAAGAACAATGGGAATGCTAATGAAGAGATGCATTTATAAAACATAATTATCATATGTGCTAATAAATGTACCAGCAATATGACATATTTATATATTGTTTGTAACTGGGCACATACACATTTATTGGGACTATAGAAATATGTTGGGTGGTTAAGGAGGATGAAGAAAAAGGCTATCTCTTTTTTAATAAATAGGAATCTTGTTAAAGGTTCTTTAAAACTAACCAGACACAACTGCAACCATTGTGCTTGGAATTCTAAAAGTATTTTTAAAGATTTATTTTTAATTCTGTGTATATGGGGATGGAATATCTACCTGCAAGTACAGATGCTTGACATCAGAACCCCTGGGGCTGGAGGTACAGGTAAGTTACTCAGATCCTATACAAGGGCAATGCTCTGAGCCATATCTCCAGGCCCTGAACTTAAAAAAAAAAACTATAGATATAATTTCACAATTATCCTCACGACATTCTCACCTAAGACACTTGGAGAGCTGATGATTCACATAAAGTCACACAGCCATTGAGATGTAGTGTGGACTCTCATCTTGAGTCCAAATCCCGGCCTCTGTCCACTGTGTCATGGAAACATAACGCTCAGCGTCATGACTCATCACCATTAGTTCAATCTGGGGCAATCTGGGACATTTCAAAATTAGCTTCATGTAGTTTTTCAAACAATACACTTCCAAGCAAATGATCTCATAACAATGCACAGGGAAGAGAGCCACAGAGCACTCTGGGAAGTGCTTTGTTATGGTGTTAATTAAGGATGTGCTGTTCTCCTCTTCTCATGCAATCCAAGCTCTGGAAACTGGAGCCTGGCTGCCCTGCAGAGGCCATGTACCCACAAGGTACCCAGCCCTGGGAAATCCAGGTGTCTGTGCTGCTGGTCACAAAGGATAACAGGTCAACCCCCTACTTGATTTGTTTGATTTTTATTTTGTCACTAAGAAATTTTTCTGTTCTGGTCCAAATGAAGAAAACAATAGTGAGTTTTTAAAGTTATTTAATTTTACTTTTAATTAACTGGTAATATTTGTATGTACTTATGGTGTACAATATGATGTCTTGACATCTTGTGTTCAATAGTGTATGCCTAACTCAGGTCATTTAAGAAATCTATCACCTCAAATTCTTGTTATTTTATTCTGGAAATGTTTACATTTCCAGTTGTGAAATGCATAGTAGTCATTGTAATAGTCCCTACAAGAAATCATAATTTTTTTTTATCCAGTCATGGATAACAGACACTTAGATATAGCCACATCTAAACTATTGTGAGTAGTGTCACATGAACAGGTGAGTTTATATGTCTCTTCCCCACACTGATTTCAGTTCCTGTGGTCACATACAGAAATGGCTTTGCTAGACTATGTGACTGTTGTGTTTTTAGTTTTCTGAGGAAATTACATTTTTTCATAATGGCAGATTTTTTGTGTGCAAAGTTTTCAGCTGATAAATCTGTCTAAATGCTGTTAATGGGTCAAGCGCACTGGGGGCTTGTACATTATTTAGCCAATCACACAAGGAATATGAGTAAATTCCCCAGCTGAGTCCACATCTCACTTGTTACATTATGTGAAAGTATCAGCTAGTAGCTTTAGCTCCCTGCACCTCAACTGGGATTTTAAAGTTTGCTCCATTTCCAGAATTTTCCAACGATTCTGGGATTTCAAATTAAAAAGAAATGGAAGGAGCATTAGTATTGTGGGGGGAAAACAGCACTTATTTGGGCTGCACAGATGCCCCTCAACATAAATTTCCTTGTGCATTGTATTTAATGCAAGAGCTACTTTCCCCACTGGAGGTTGAAGGAAATCAGTGTCTACATATACTTATGGGTTAGGACTTCTGGTAGCTGGAGAACCCATGTGTCTCCTTAACTCTAACCCAATAAGAAATCACTGTTGTGGCTTTGCTTTCTATAAGGGGACGTGAGCCTCTGAGGGTGAAGGACAGAGGTGACAATATTCACTCCCTCATTCACACATTAGTTGAATGTTTACTGTGGCTAGGAACCTTCTGAGCACCAAAGACATATCATTGACTGAAACTTAGCAGGCCCTTTGCCCTTACAGCCACCCCAGATGGGGAGACAGACAATAATTATGACTATGTACAGGGTTTCACAGTGATCATGGGTGCTCTTCCTTAAATATATATTTCTGAGTCTTAGCTTCTAGAAAGGAACAGGACATGGTACCATTTATAGAATACAGTTTACCTTCATTGGTTTAAGCTTCTCTGGGGTGGAAAATGGGTGAGAGCTCTGTACGGAAAGTACTTGCCTGGCAAGCATGAATGCTTGAGGTCCAGTTCCAGCACTTACATTGTTTTTGTGAATTTGTAATCTCAGTGTTAGAGAGGTGGAGACAGATGGGGATCTGGGCCTCCCTGGACAGACAGCCTATCCTAGTTGCTACTTGTGAGTCAGAGACCCATGAAAGACCCTGTATCAAAAACCAATGTGGCAGATTCCAGAGTACAGACACTAAAGATTAAGATTAACCTCTGGCAAGCACACACACACACACACACACACACACACACACACACACACACACCCCTACACCTGTATATACACTTGAAACCTGTGCTTTCCTGCCAATGTGCAGTCCAATGGAGGTGCCCAGACCATAGGTAAGAGCCATAGAGAACCTCATGGAGGGAGGAATAGCACCATCAGCAAGAAAGAAGCCCAAATACTATGAGTGAGTGACAGTAACAGACATTTAATTGAGTACTGCAGTGAGTGAGAGCTACTGTGAGTACCTGCCCAGAGTTCAAAGCCAAGTGCCAATAACTAAGGCAATGGGTCTTATGGGTCATATCCTACTAAAGGAAGGCACAGTGGGGAACATGTGGAATATGAGTCCACATTGTCTAACATTTATCTGTGTCATCAGGCAGCTGAACAAAATCGCTGTCCTTGAGTTAATATTACCACTGAATTTTACTTGTAAAGTGCAAAGAAAAAGTCTCCCTTCATAGGATTGTTCTATTAAGGTCTAAACCTTAATATGAAATGAAGACTTGCAAGCTGGACTTCTATAACTTCCAGTACTGCCCTATAACTTCCAGAACTGCCTTATCCTCCACCTCAGGGGCCACCCTTCTACTCTCCCTTCTTGGGGTTGTAAGTTGCATATTGTCTGCCTCAAGCTATGACGTGACTTCTCAATGAAATTGCTGTAATTAGCCTGCCTTTTCCTTTAAAGCCAGGTCCTTGTAATCCTTGTTTCTTTGCTCTGGTTTGTTCATGCCTCTGGGTTTGTTGTTGTTTTTTAGGAAAGTATTTATGAGTCCTTGGTTTAGCATTCCCGTGACTGAACATCCTCCAGTTGTGTGTTATGTAACAAGTAGGCAATGGTTCTCTCTTCCCCTAATGGTCCTCCTTCCTTCTTGTTTCTCTCTCTTCACAAGGAAAAGGAAAGAGAAAAAGTTCCCTAGTGAGCTCCATCTCCTGCCTCACCCTTGCCTCTCCTGGGACCCTGTCAGCTGACTAAAATGTATTATTGAATTAAGCAGGTTTATATCCCTGTGTCCTGTTTCCTGTGTAATTTCTGTCCTTCGTCACACATCTGTGAGAAAAAAGGAAAGTGTCTTCATTGTACCCAGAGAAAAATCAATTATCCTTCCCTCTAAAATGAAGTCATATGATTGTATTTGCTGTAAGTCTTCAAAAAAAAAAAATGAAGATGGTTGACAATATTCAGGCCATTGTCCCAACCTCCTGGTGCAATGATTCTCAATCTGTGGATCTTAGCCCTTTTGAGGGTTGCATATCAAATACTTACATTAGGATTCATAACAGTAGCAAACTTTTGGTTGTGAAGTAGCAATTAAATAATTTTGTGGTTGGTCACTACCACATAAGGAAATTTTTTAAAGTGTCACAGAATTAGGAAGGTTGAGAACTACTGAACCTAGTGTTTGGCTTCATGTTGGATTAATGAAGAGTTATACTGATTCTCTATTGGGCACTAGGTGCCAATTAGCATCAAGATCCAGTCCCTTCAGAGAAGCAGTTCAGTGTCTAGCAAAGGGACATGATGGCATGTAGGTGACTGTGACTCATACAAGAATAAGGGAGCATGTGGTAGAGATAACCAATGAGGGGAGCGACTAAAGCTACAGTAAAGAGGTACTGATGTAGAGAGAACTGAAAGGGAGGAGCTAAAGGGTGGAGCCTAGGGACATTGAAATGAGAGGAAGATAAGTTTACAATGGCCAGCAAGACCCATTCATAAAAGAAAACTCTAGTACAGCGGGATCAGGTGGCGGGGTTATTGTCCGTGCCAAGAAGAAAAAGACTAAAATATTTTGGATATAGAAATGAACTCTGAGGTGAACCTAGAGAGGAGCCATAAAATAATGGGACTCACTACACTCATCTGGGAAATTAAGCACATTATTCTCATTCCATTATTATCCCACCACAGCGAGAGCCAGTTTTGCTAGAAGCTATTATGGCACCCATGCAATAGAGGCAAGGACTATGGCTTTAAAAGATGAATAGGGAAGCATAGTGCCTCTGTTTTCCAGAAAGACTTACTCTGTGATTACGTGTCTGGGATCAAAATGTCTTGCATACATCACTTTACTTTGGGAGGCACTCCAGTGTCCAGGACTAGATATACCATTACCCAAAGGAAAGCTCTTCCTCGGGCTGGTTAGAAAACAAATGTCCTACAAAGGGGGTTTCACCACTAACATGTCAGTGTTTGCATGTTTATTGACTGCAGTTATGACCAAGGAGGAAATAGCACCAGCCAGAAGTTCCAAAGTCCCTATTTCCTACTGTTTCAGCATTCAACATACATGCTAAAAGAGTTTAAGCCCCAGAACATCAAAAGAGGGTGAGGTGGGCACAGTTTAATTGGAAGACACAAATGGTTTTTGCCCTGGAATACAGAGACACATCCATGAGAGGGGGCAAAGCAAACACCCAATATCTCTTTATCTTTATCACTGTCAGAGAAGATGTGAGTGTGAGGGTTTCAAAATCCCTCCAGTAGAGGGAAAATTGAGATTTCTCCCGGGGGTGAACCACTGAGTGTGGCAAATATAAGGTTTGGAGCCTACTAAGCACTTGGAAGAAAGAGCTCCTCACCCTTGCTCATGGCTATCCTGGCCATCCAAGGTCAATGAAGACAAGTTGATCAGTGACGTTGGTATGTGTCTCAAGCCACATTCTCAAAATCCAATGTAATTTTAAAAGATTCGATCTGTTTGTGTATTTATTATCTGGGTGACACCTGTGCAGAAACATGCATGTAAAAGTCAGAAAACAACCAATAGGATTTGGTTCTCCTGTAATAGGGGTCCTGAGAACCAAACTTAGGTCATCAAGCTTGGCAGCAGACACCCCTCCCCACCTGGTGAGCCATCTTACCAGCGGTTTTGGGGTTCACCTAGATTTGTCACTAGGTAAGAGTAGTGGATGAAGACTAAATACATGGATGTTACACTGGACCACAGCCACATCAACCAACGTCAATTCTCCAGAAACTAAGTTGACTAATGGAAGCTCAGCCATGGCACTAATCACTTACTATGTGTGCTGGTATAGACTTCTGGGGAGAGCAGGGTTTACTCAAGAAAAGGTGTACTACAGGGAAGGAGGCACCTTCATTCCTCTTCACAGCCACCAGGCCAGCCCTAATTAGAAACAGTTTTATCAGATCGGGTATAACTCCTTCTGTTTTTTGTTTCCTTGAGTACTATTTTGCAAGTTTAGCATTCCTGACCCCCACTGTGTTAGGAAGGAGCCTTCACTCAGCAGGTGTCTCTTTGTCTTTCTCATCTCTCCAGCAAACTGATAAGATGGATGGAGTAGGTAAGACTGATGACCTCTCATGGGATAAATGTAGGTTCTAGGAAGGTACCTTATCATGATAGGATACAGTCATGGGACAAGTCCTAACTATTTGTTCCCCTATGTGCTGTGGGTTTAAACAGGGTGGTCTTGCTTCTTGCTGCTGTTTACTTAGAAGCTGTGGTTTTAAGCCATGTCATTCCCCTGACACACACACACACACACACACACACACACACACACACACACACTTTTAAAGCACCATAAGAAAGTGGTTGTACCATGCAGAGGTATGACATGGAGTTCAGATTCTATCTTTGAGAAGAAAAATCCCTTTGCATGTGTTCTCAGCATAATGGGAAGAGGATATGGGTGGAGACTCTTCTCTTAAACTTGATGTCCAGGAATTATTTTTCTTTTTGGGTCATCTCAAAGCAAGGCTAGATCCCTGAAAGGAGCAAGAGTTTCACTAAAATTGGTTTTGTTCTTGTTCTTTTATGGAGGAAGGGTTGGTGTATTGAAAGGGGGAAGGTTGGAGGGAAGGTTGATGTTTGAAGCAGCCTCTCCCTGTGACTCACAAAAATCCTCCTGCCCCTTGCCTCCCAAGTTGTCTGGGTTAAAGCCT
Organism: Phodopus roborovskii; assembly: GCF_943737965.1. Taxonomy (NCBI): domain Eukaryota; kingdom Metazoa; phylum Chordata; class Mammalia; order Rodentia; family Cricetidae; genus Phodopus; species Phodopus roborovskii. The sequence continues at coordinate 1,077,012 of NW_026126444.1, forward strand.
CCTTGCCCAACTAGTCCCTCTCCATTGGTTATCTCACTGTAGCTATAGAGAAAGAAGGTTCCTAACTGAAACTTTAGTTCTGCTTCTTTATTTAACCTTCTAAGGAGATAAAATACATCATTTGGAGGTAGGCAAGATGGCTCAGAAGATAAAGTCATTTACCACCAAGCCTGAGGACCCAAGTTCAATCCCCTGAACCCATGTGGTAGGAGAGAACCAACTCCCAATAATTGCCATCTCACTTGCATTTGCTTGTCACGTGTACACCCACACACATGAAACACACATCTATATCAAATAAAGGGGGAGGAGGTTAAGGCAGTGCATCATTATCTTGGCCTTGCTCTAAACAACTTCATCCTTCCTATTGAGTGACTTTCATCTCTGCAATCTAGACAGTTAAAACCTCACCATCTTTATTCTTATCTGTACTTCATCACATTTCATGACATTAGATGTTTTTCCAGCCCTCACACATTCTGGTCCAAAATTATATGTTGCCCTCTTGCAATGCTAAAGGTACATTTTCCTTCAGAAAACTATAATTTAAAATAAATCATAATCTGCAATTGTTTCTCTGCAGCTCCAAGTGAAAATAGGTGCATTGATTCTGGCAGAACGTCTCATGCTGGAAGACAAGGCCAAGGCAGCAAACACATTCCTCAGCCCTTCCAGGCACCAGAGGCTTAGAAGCAAAGCAGGAGCTTCCAGAACTGTACTGGATTTACTCTAAGTTTATCTCTGTACTTGGGTGGTAAAATATGCCCTAAATAGGCCCCTATATATATTATGAACTGTACCCTCAGCTTGAGGTGCAAACAGGTTGTATGGTGGCCTAAGAGTATACATACTAAGTAACAAAGCAACCGAGTCTCAGCCAACCACAGGCTGCCAATTGACTAAACCATGAACACACAAGGCAAATACCAACTTCAGGCAATCAGGATATTTTTGTATGTCACCTCTTTTTCTTTGACTATAAATACAGTCTGCACATGTGGTGGGGTGAGGAACTCAGAACCAGCATGGTCTGGAATGCCGCCCAGTTCTAGGGCCTTCTTCTTGCTCAAATAAACTTTGTTAAATTTAACGCATGTTATATATATTTTTCTTTAGCACCCTCAATCTTTATTTATCCCTTGAGGCTCAAATACTAAGGTTAGCTCTCAAACACTACCCTCAGACACCCAGATCTAGGGACATGTGCGTTAACATGCTGTGTCTTCATTTATTTGACATGATCCCTTTCAAGTGGTTTGCTTGTAAGATATAGTACATGCGCAGATGACATGAAAACATAAAAGCACTAGGAGGGCATAGGGGAAGAAGATAGGCAAGGGGTGCAGAGAAGGACAATGATAAAATGAAAGTATGTGTGACAATGCCAGGGGGGACTATTAGCTTATATACTGATTTAAAAATGAACTACAAATGTAGTATTTTCATTTACTATCTAGATGTGGCTGAAGGTTTCATTAAGACCGTGTTTCTGCTGAATGATGCATACAAGCTCGTAGTCCATCCCTGGGACCAATTCACAGGGTACAGTTTTTCTGTAGCTAGACTGAATTGCTTTCCGTTTGTGAAGACAGTCATGTCGTTTTTCTATATACATTTCCCACTGTTCCTTCCTGACAGCAAAGCCAGCAGGCGTTAAGTCTCCCAAGCAGGCTTCATGGCACTGCTTGACTCTTGGCCAAGTAAGTGAGAGAGTAAGATTTATGACCTTCAGCAACATGAATTTGCGGGAGAGTAGCTTGATTTAAAAATAGATGAATTTAAATGGCTTGCTCCAGAACTACAGCTGGTTAATAACAATGAAAACTTGAGTGAAGTCTAGTTTCATTCCAGAGCCTGGCTGCTTTGCAAGGCTGGATTAGGAAGCCATTTGTTTTTGGAGCATGGACTCAGCTTTCATTTTACAAACAGAATAAAGGAGGTCAGAGTACAATAGGAACATCTCCAAGATCACTGGGAAGATCAGTGGCTAGGCTGCAATGAGAAGCATGGACTCCTTGAAGAGTCCAAGGAGAACGTGGGACCATTTCATCTTCTGTCTTCACGGGAGGGACTGTTTAATCCTCTCTCTCCAGGTGGTAAAAGAATAATTCCAGAGGCTCAAAGCAGCACACATCAAGGTGCTTCCACATCTCAGGAATGCATAGCCTTACTGCTTCCTGGGGGAAGGGAGTCTTTCAAGGATGCTACAGTAAAGTGAACCTGTTCAGCTGAAAGGCACTACAAAACTGATCTGGCTTTCAAAATCAGACCAATAACATTTTAAAAGTCGGTGTTATCTAGCCAACTGCTTGGTCTTAGCTTCACCATAGGACCTTTTAGCTCAACTGAAATTGGTACCCACCCTGTAGAGATTCACCACATCTAAACCCAGCATCACTTTTCAAGCCACATCAATCTACACTGCTGTAACATGCACAATATAAAAACTTAGAGAGGAAAAAGAGGCTACCAAATTTCTCAAATAGAAGGGAAATTTTTTGAATTGAAGGGAACTTTTACATGTTAGTTCCAGTACCCAGTGAATGCAAACTATATTCACTGTTTATTCTTTCTCTAGCTAGTTCTGGGAACGTGTATAGGTTTCTCAGGTTCTGTTGTAACTCTGCAGGTAATTTCTTTAAGGGTTTTCACCAGCAACAATCCCACCCTTACTGTCATTCACGTCAGTATGGCTGTCTGGTAAATACCTGACTACTAAAACATTACTCATAGTATAATTGTATATTCTATCAAATGAAAACATCATCTCCTCTAAAGCAAAAACATCTGGTCTTGTGTATTGTTTAATAGAAAAGCAAAAGAATAATTTCGGGTTGGTGAGAAGGCTCAGTAGTTGAAGGAACTTGTCATCTTGTCTGACAACCTGAGCTCATCACAGGGACTAACTTGGTAGGAAGAATTGATCCTCATGAGTTTTGTGTGCCCAGACACATCCATGTACCCCAAAATTAACTAGTGTAACTTACTTTTTAAAGAATACTTTCAATAAATGGGAAATGCATCACTTTATCTTTAAAAATGAAAACTTAGAAAAAAGTTTTCTCTTTCCACTGTTGATAAAGTGCAGTGAACTTGTTGTCATTCAGCTTGGAAAGCTGAAGCAGGGGGAGCACAAATTCTATGCCAGATTGAGTTACGTAGTCTCAAAGAAAATAAAGTATGGCCAATTTGTTTCAGTTGATTATAATTTGATTGTATTTTTCAAAGCCAAGTGTATAACGTTTTGTGTGTTCCTTTGCTGAGACATTCTGAAAAGATCCATCAGTATTTACAGAATCCCCATCAGACAGACGGATACCATCATAATTGAATCTATTCAAATAAGCCACAGAGACACATGTTTTGCTTAGCTGGTGCAGAAAGACAACACTAGTGTGAATGAGTCTGAAGCATGTGGGAACCTTGTGGATCCTCTGCTGATCAACCCTTTGTCATTTGCCATTGTGAGGAAGAGCTTACAGTCAGAGCCACCGTCCTTCAGTTTGCTATCTGACCTAGAACAGGGATCAATGTGACAGAGATCTCTTGAAAGTCCCCAGCAACCAAACTGAATTCCATTGGACCACCACTCTGTGAATGAATGCAAGCCTTCCCAACTATTTTAGATGTAAGAGTTTAACAAGAACACTGCTAGTCACTGTTCCATTGCTTTTTTTCTTTCTTTTTTTCTGGAACCAGCCATAGGAAGCTCTGCCTTATTTATTGTCACTTGCTAAGTTATACCAAATGAGTCTTTACTGTCAAGTGGCTATTCCCGCTAAATGGAAACATCTGTATGCACAATGACTGATGCCTCTGGAACAAACGAAAAGACCACTTTTCCCAATATCTTGTGTCTCTGAACATTCTAGCATCTTTGGGATAAAGAAGGCATATTTGGATGAAGGAGCTTAGCCATGTGAATTCTCCTGTCTCGATCCATACTGCCTGGTGCCAGTTCCTGGGGACAGCCCTCTGCTGCCAATCTCAAGTTACATGTTGTTGATACCACTAAGATCAATGTTTGCTTCATCTGTCAGTTCCTGTTTCTAGACTCTGGTTTTCTTGTCTTTAATTCTGCTCACTCCAGCTCTGAAATCCTCCCTTCTTCTGTGGCCCTCTTATCACTTGCATGGACTACCCTTACTTGGAGAACTCAGGATAGAAACCCACTTGAACACACAATTCAGTAAAAAGCCAGTTTATCTGGTAAATATTTTGAATGAACCTTGGCCCCAGAATTTTTCCACACATTACAACTGGGGTATTCTTGGTTATGCATACAGGAATTCATTTGTAGCAACTCATACCCTTTCTACACCACAAATGACAATGACACAACTTACATCACCTACGTTAAGTGACAAAGCTTTTAAAGCATAGAAACTCACCACCACTGCTACACAATAAAAATGAACCAACCAATAGGGACTCAAAGATTCACATTTTTGTCCAATAGAAGCTCTTGGCACTACAACACTTAGAATAAGAAATTGGGTTTTAGTCGTATTTCTCATAGTTCATAGAGTTGAGCACATAATACTGACAGGATTAATATGTAAGCTCTGTCTAACTCTGAAAGATGGAGAGAATTAGGAAGCTGATTCACAAGGACCCATCTCTGCACTGCACTTCAGGAAACCCTATTCATTGTTTCAACCCCAATGGCCCTGCTTTCACTATGTCCTCATTCTCATAAGAAAAAGTGATGGTAGGTAAGAATTATGAGTATGCTTTAATTGATTCCCCTGTTTCTGTTTCCTAGAGAGACTGTCAGCTCCCCATATTACCAAAGACAGGCATCTTGGATGTGCATCTTAAACACCCAGGTATATAACTCAGTATAAACATAACTGTCGCTCTTGCTTGCTGGTGACTACAGTTTGTTTACTTCCTGCCACAACCTGCACAGGGTTTCCTTTGAGACTATACTTAACCTTTGGCAAACACTATGTAACGTCATAGACACCAATGGGACAACCTTATAAACATTAGACCAAGTATAGCATGTTCATTTAGTGCATAGAGGAGCCAAAGCAGGGAAAGAGGGAGAGAGGAAGGAAAAAGAAAGGAGGATAACACAGCTTGAGCAGTTCACCTTTTGCTTAAAAAAAACACTCTAACTCCCCTTTGCTTGAGATGTCCGCTAAATGTGCTTTTTTTTTTTTTTTTTTTTTTTTTTAACCACTGGCCCCTTTTCCCCAAGACTCTGATAACATGTCATTAGTCATCACAATATATTTTGGTCTATCTTCCTTTCTATTGCCTTAAGTCATTAATAAGGGCAAAGAGAAAAAGAAAAAGGACAAAAAAAAAAAGAAAAGAAAAGAAAAGTAGATGACTTTGGGAAGGTGTATCGTTTCTGGACATGCAGTCATCGATAAATGTAATCCTAAAGTGAAGGAGAAAGCAACTTCCAAACAGCAGAAACAAAGGCAAGGTCAAATGGGCTTACAGAGAAAAAGCTCACAGTGTTCAGATGAAAGTTCAAGAATTCTATTAGCATCAAAGTCATAAACAGAAATTCTGGAACCAAAACAAAATTGAGTAATGCCTTTAAAATTCTGAGGAAAAAAAGGGGGGGTGGTATTTTGTGGTGAAACTCTTACAACTCAGCTATCAATCAAATGTAATAGTGAAGAAAGCTAGTTTTTGGATGCAGAATCATAATGGTCACAACCTGATATACATTTCCTAGGAAACTACTAGAGGATGCATATCAGCAACACAAAACAAGTGAGCCAAAAAAGAAGGCATAATCCAGAAAGTGTTGCAATCAACACACTACCCTGTGGTGGTTTGAAGGAGAACAGTTTGGGGTATTTGGTACTGTTTGGGAGGGTAAGGAATGCTGGCATTGATAGAGATAGATGTCACTGGAAGAGAACTTTAAGGGTTCAAAATGTGCCATTTTGAATTTGCTTTCTGTATCTTGTCTTCAGCTCAAGATGCGAGCCCTTGGTTTCTGCTCTAGCCACCATGTCTGCTGCTTGCTGTCAAGTTCCTCTACCATAATGGACTCCTATCCCTCTGGAATTGTATGCTAAACAAACAGTTCTTTCTGTAAATTGCTTTGGTCACAGTGTTTTTTCACAGCTATATACAAGTAACTAATACAAACACCTCACATAGACAGGCAAATGTTGCATGATTCCATTTATATTAGGTGTCTGAAATATTCAAAGTCACAGAAGCAGGGAATAGAATGATGGTTTGCAATAGCTGAGGGAAATAGCTATAAAATTTCCACTGCACAAAACAAATATGTTAGAGAATTTATGGTCAATATCATATGTATTTATTATAGTATTATGCACGTAAAATTTGGTCAGCCAGGTAGAGCTCAGACTAAGTACTCCCAGCACAATAAAAACAATAGGACCAAAATTTTTCAGAAGTTTCTCCAGGGGGATAGGGAAGGGCTATTTCAAAACAAGTTACAGAAGCATTGTCTAGCTGCTGATGCTAACAAGAAAATTGTCATGTTACTAGAGTGTGTCCAGTAGATTAGGAGGAAAGGAGGAGGAAGGGGCAAGGCTGAGCTGAGCCTTGGCATTCAGCCCATTGAAGTTATCCCATAGGGGACTGAAGTAGCCTTCATCACTCACTAAATGCAGGCCAGCATACCTAGGGCATGCTATGCACACTGATGTGAAGGAACACTGCTGGAGATGGTCTACCAACTCAACCCCAGCAGCTGGAATAGAAGGACCCTTGTCAAAGGACCTTCTGAGAAGTACATCTCAGAAGTGCATCTACCACACTGATCTATACTGCAGCAGGTTAAGAGTCCAGTAACAGATTCTCTGAAGAAATGACGTTAGCAAAAAAAAAAAAAAAAAAAACCTATTTTAAATTTACACATTAGAGAAATATGATTGATGATAAATTGAAATTGAATTAATTCTTTTAATTTTTTATTAAAAATTTCTTAATACAATGTATTCTGATCCTATTCTTTCCCCTCCTCCAACTCTTTCAGATCCTATTCCCCCAATCACCTGACTTCTTTGCAATCTCCCTCTCTGTGTCAAAAAGAAAAGAAAACAGGAAAAAATCAAAATAGACAAAATAAAAGAAAAAGAAAGAAGAAAGAAAGGCAACCAATGAGATAAAAATACCAAAACAAAAGAAAGAGAACACAAAGAAATACAGAGCCCATCCTGTGTTGACTAATTACTCCTGCCCTGGAGTGTGGTTGACATAATCTATGACATTCCATAAGGAAAAACCAATTTTCTCTTTCCCAACAGGTATCAATTGCAAGGAGCTTCCTGATTAGGGGTGGAATTTATTTTATGTGAATGAGTAAGTATCTACATGTCTGTTTGTGTTTTGTGTGTGTGTACAGCTACCTGCAAAGGCTCTGAAGAGGGCTTCAGAGCCACTGGGACCAGATGTTGGTGAGGCACCAGATGCAGGCACTAGGAACTGGAGCTGGGTCCTCTGCAAGTGCTCTTTACTCCTGAGCCATCCTCTGAGCCCCAATAAGGCTAGTTTACCCTTTGTTCGGGGACAAAGCAGCTTAGTGTAGGTGTAGGAGAGTGTGGGAAGAGTGAAATGAGATGTGTAGACAGGGGCAAGCTCTCCTGAAAAAGTGGGGGGGGGGGTTGCTGAGGGTCTTTTAGTTTGCTGGGCATGTGTCTAGCTGGTAGAGTGCTTGCTTAGCATGAGTGAGGGTCTGCATTCTACCCCAGCACCTGCAGAGACAAAAATGGTGCAGAGACAAAAGAATCCGAAGTTTGAAGCTATCCTTGGTGAACTGGGGAGCGTGAAGGTGCCATGTGTCTCAGAAACAAAACAAGATTTCAATTAATTTTGACATGAAATGGCATCGAAAACTATTCTCAAATAATAAAGACATGGCTAAGAGTGTCTACTTCAAATATTATGGGGGTTGCTTTCCAAGAGAAGGACATCATAGATGTGGAAGCTGTGCTTTTCACTGAAATACACACATACATAGTTTCAACAAAATATGGCCATTTTTTTTTTTAAACTGAACATGTTTTACTTACTCAATTTTGTGCTTCCTGATACGGTTACATTAGAGTGCAGCACTACTAGATCCTTTCATTTGTTTGCTTCTTTTGTTTTGTTTTGGATAGGGTCTTGATCTGTATCAAAGGCTGGCCTGGAATTTATTCTGCAGCCGCGGTTGGTAATTTAAATGTGGGATGATCATTCTGCCGAAGCCTCCCTAGTGCTATGATTACAGCTGAAAGCTATTTTGTAGAACTATTGTATTCTCCTATCCTGCTTCAGAGCAGTAGTTAGCATCTGTGACTCCCCTTTCTACAACCTTCTTCTTGCCTTATATCTCACAAAAGTGAAACCTTGAGATCATCTTTGGTGGTTACTGGGATAGCATCTGCCTTTGAGTGGAGCAGAAAGGGCCTAGAAAGGACAGAAGGGGAGAGCTGCTGTGGCATTGAAGGTGTGGGGGTCTAGGAGGACCTATGAGTGGCATCTGTCTCACTGGGGCCTCCAAACTAAGCAAAGACTTTGGATCTCAGCTTGAGCAGAAGACAGTGCTGCTGTTTGAACCAAGCTTCTTTGTGATGTTGGATAAGAACATCACCAGAAGCTCTGAAGGCCTGAGGACTTGGACCCCAACCTACATCCATAGCCCCACCTGGGATGTTATATTTTCTGTGATTAATACTTATTAATCTAGAAAATAGTTGAACTTTTATTATTGCTTACACTACAAATTGGAAATCGCAGCCTCTTAGTGACCCACAAGCCTATTTTAGGGGGAGTAATATTTCCCTATATATGATCTTCAAGAGTATCTATCTCACTCCCATATATTTTTATGCACAGCTAACAAGCACATCATATTACCAGAAATTCTATCTCGTTGATTTTTGTTCAACAGGTGAATAGTGTAAGCCCAGCTCACCACTGTCCTGAGAGCAGCCTGTATATTCATCTTCTGTCCCCTGAGTAGCAATGAGTCCTCCTATGTCCTGCATCTGTAGACCTGGAATTTTGTGCTCCCCTGGGATCTTGGGCCAGTCTAATGACAATGCCCAATGACAGTCCCACAGCAGCTGACATGTCATCCCACCGGCCTTGCAGGAGCATGGGCCAGGTCCACCTGCCTCCATAAGCCATCAGGTAATCTCCAGCTTATTTTTTAAGAAATAATATTTATTGAGGCCTGACGTATTTTGGTCACTGTTTTCGCTATTGGTGTTTAAATGGAAAACAAACAAGGTCAAGTTCTTGCTCTCCTGAGAACACTTCAGCTCACTTTCCAGATCCATGGTCATAATAACAAGGGTGAAATGAAATTAATATCATACACTGTCTACACAAAAGAAATTCCACTTGCACTCATTTTGCTCACAAAACTTTCCTTCTTGGAAATGTGCCTGCTCCAGAGAACACATATTATCATTTTTGGGGACTGAAATCATAACATTTATCAGTTATCCCAAATTCACAAATTCAAAAGAAACAATTATCTTACAGTTGTTATTTCACTGCTATTGCTATTTTAAAAATGACTCAAAATCTAAGAAGATTATCCTTAGATCATATACTAGAAAGTGACATTAAACCAATCATTACTATAGATGCTGCATATAATATAGCTTTATATTGTCTCAAAATATGAAGGGATTCAAAAATTTTCAAAGAATGTGAATGTTAATAAAATGAATAGTTCAAAACCAACAAAGATAATATTTCAGTAATCAACATTGATGTTTGCATGCCCTTAGTAAAATAGCTTAATATAAAATGTCTTGCATTTTTTATCCCATATAACAATGTCTCATATTTTTAAAGGGTAGTGTGGAAAAATAATATGAAAATACTTACACCATCTCATAAATATTATATGTGTTGTTAAACAGAGGACTGGCACATACTTTGCACTATGTATCCAGGGATTTGACACATATTCCAAAAGGATGGATTGATCTCACAAGCAAATGAGGTTGTACACAAAACAAGGTTATCTTCTGGTTTTAAAGTTACATTTCAAAGTAGCTAAAATGTCAACAGTCGTAGCTGTCTGGCTTCTTCCCTGCAAAGGTGTGACTGGGGACTCTCTTCTCTGCACCCTGAAATTATCAGTTGACTCTTTGACATTGCTACACAGAGTTTCATGTCCTAAAGCTCAGCCTCCTAAATCCCACATCTCTGTCATCCTCAGCAACTCAAGCTGCAAATGCTGGCCATTCTGCCTATCAGGAGAAGGGGATGGTGAGGCAGGTCAGAAGGTAAATGTGCTTGATTCTAAGTCTGATGACTTGGTTTTCATCCCCAAGGCTCCAGAAGGTGGAAAGAGAGAACTAATCCTCTCTTTCTCTCTCTCTCTCTCTCTCTCTCTCTCTCTCTCTCTCTCTCTCTCTCTCTCACACACACACACACCATGGCAGGCATGGACCCATACATAAATAATAAATAAATGTAAAATATTTTTGTATATAAAAGAGAGCATAAAATACTAATATGTACGACAGTTACCAGTTACTGCCATTTACTATATACAAGGTATCTTACTCATTTCTTAATACCTTTTAATTCTTCTTTAAAGACAAAAATAAATGAAAATTTAAAACCACAGAAGTAATGTATCCTAACCAAAAATACACAGCCAACCAATTATCTGAGCACTGAAGATGTGAACTTGGTCTAATACGCTCTCTTTTCATACACGGTGTCATTTTCCTCATTTCCAGGATCCAAATTTATGCTTTCACAACCAGAGGCATGGGCACAGTAGCCAAAAGCTGTGCTGTGATGCTAGCCCAGTGCTTCCAATGAAGGGAGGGGAGGATTGTGGTGAGAAGCCAATTCCTTCTCTGGTGTGTTGTGGAGAAGGTTAAAGAATTGCTTTGTGTCTCTGGAGCACTCACAAAATTTTGTCTAACTCTGAGAGTTGCATTCAATCACTGAGGTCACTGAGAGCGGACATGACAGTGAATACCTCTGAGGTGATGATGGAAAACTACTGCAGTCTCAAAGGACTGCAGGTTAGTGGGGAAACACCAATACCACTTTAGTCACTGTCAGCAAAATAACAAGTGTTTCTAGAAACTTCTTTCTCCAGTGAATTCCTAATGAAGCAGTGAGATTACTATCAGATGGGGTATTGAAACAGGACACAAAATAGATGTTAGACTAATTAAACCAAATTATATTTTTTCTTTTTAGCAGCTAAAGGAAAGAGAACCACGTGACCCTTGTTTTCTGCTCGACATACTTTATTTTTTGAGGGGAGGGTTGTCAAGGCAGTATTGCTTGTGTTATTAGACATGATCAAAATGTCACAGTGGTCAAAGTGTGTGTTTGTGTCTGTGTATGTGTGTAGTTGTGATTATCCCTATATGTGTGCACACATGCTCAACCTTTGGAGGTATTCCCCAGGACATCATCCATCTTTTTGTTGCTGTTGTTTTAGACGGAGTATCTCACTAATCTAGAACTTACCAGTGAGCCCCAGAGATCCATCTATCTCTACCAAAACAGAGCTGAGCTTCAAAGTATATACTGCCTAGCTGTTTTTCCAAAGGTCTGGGGATATAAGCCAGGTCTTCATGTGTGCATGGTCTCTTGCTTACTGAGCCTTCTCTTCAACCTTGTTACACTTATTTAAGGGTCAAGTTTAGTATTCTTATTATCTCCACTTGCTTTTTGCTGTGTGTGTGTGTGTGCGTGCGTGTGATTAGGATTCTCAGGACCATACTGATTTTATAACTCATCCTTTTTTTTTTTAAATTAAAGTGGTTTTATCTAAACATACTTAAATGTGGATTAACTACTTTGTCTTTATAGAGCTTTTGGTGTTTAGGGTCTTTTGGTAAATCATATTTTTGTACACTGTGTTCAAAGACTGTCAGGAAAATCTTACAACCAACTTCATTCCATTTCTGTTTTAACCATTCTTCCAGCTGACTTACCCGACAGGATATGGGCTCAGGGACTGGAAGCCTATTTGAGTGAAGCCCTGCCTAGTGCCTCCTTTGCTGTTTCCATTTCTCATTTCTTCCCCCGCCCCACAGAGCTGAGGACTGAACCCAGGGCCTTGCACTTGTTAGGCAAACATTCTACCACTGAGCTACACCCCCACCCCATTTCTCATTTCTTAGCAGCCACCAACATAACATTTTCTTTCCCACCCTCTCATTGGAACTTGCTGGAAAGTAAGGTAGGTTCCACTCTTTCCCAGTCCTCAGTCTGACTTCTCATCTTTAGATCTTTCAAGTGCTCCTTGGGATGTCTTGCCTTTGGCCTTCTTGTGAAAGGGGTCACATGTCTGGAATCATTGTCTCTAGTGGACTCCTCTCAGATGTCAGCAAAATATTAAGTGAACTTGGAGGAAACTGCCATATTGCAACATTCCCCTTAAGTCGAATGCCCAAATCAGACCCATTTAAGTCTACACCAATTCCCACAGGTCATTTCTCCCTAACTGTATAACTACCTTCCCTCTGTGGATCAAAAATCTATTTTGAATGTTGAAAATTAAAACACACACAACATTTTACTTTGGTTCTTTACCCACCCCCAGTAGCGTGAATTCCAGAGGAAAATCCCCTACAAAATGTAAAGAATCAAGTTTAGGGCTGATTTCCCAAAGCATGTTCATCTCAGAGACTGTCAGTCCTCCCAATGACTCTGAGCAACTTGATGGTAGATGTTCCACTCCTCATGTCTGCACCCCAGTATTCCTCAGCACTCAACACACTCTGGAGAGCACAGCCCCTGGGACGTCTTTATAAACAGACACACATGTGAGCTGTGACTGGGTCTATCCTATCAGATAGGAAGCAAATTTGGCTGCAATCTATGGCATTCTTAATAACTTCCAACAGTGTAGGGCTTCAGTGGAGCAAAAAAGCGTTCTACTTCCAACTGGACTAGTAGGGCACTTCGCATAAACTTTTGAATCGGGCAGATTTATGATAGTCCTGCAGAAGTGAAAGTTTACAAGGTGTTTTAAAGAAACTGATATCACAGGCTATATAATTTCCACAAGCGTTTAAATGTAAGACTGTTACTCCTCTGCATCTGACGGTGATGTAAGTGCAGGCATTGAATGCTCAGCCTCCACCCCCAGTTGAACAGATGATGATTGGATATAAAGTTAAGGAAAAACCAGCATCAGCATTGGAAAATAGGAAGGGTGCCACACACATGCCGGTCTGTAAGGGAGTATATACTTTGTATAGACCAAAGGCAGTGAACAGAATGTACCGTTTAGACTATTCACAACTGTCCTCATGACAGAGAAAAAGTTAATAGGAAGTGGAAAATTTCAACAGTTCTAGTAAGAGTGGCTAATTTGGAGGTATGAAGATCCTTGAGATGAGAAACTTTAACAATCTAAATTTGAATTCTGCTTTTAGGCTTTCTCTGTGTGCTGGGAAGTCCCTTAAGAAGAGGCTTGTGTCTACAACAAGATACTACTTCCAATGCTTAAGGCCATACCAAGCAAGACTGCCTCAGAGGTTCTAGGCCAGGAAATGATACCACAGATCCAACAAGAGTAATTTAAGTAGAAAGCAGAATACCTTTCCACAGCCATCACAAAAAGCTATGACTGATAATATTATGGCAAGACACAGGTTAGCAAGAAAGGAACACGGTGCATGGATTTCACTAGCATTTACATAACATGGCTTCAGAGATGAGGAACCATAGACCCAAGGAAAACTATTTTTGAACTTGGACTGAATGAAGAATGGAGAAACTTGACTGAAGCAAAGTTTAATCAGTTACTGGTAAACTGAGGAAGGAAAACAGTAAGACCCCATCTCTTTGCATTTCTTTTGGCTTCTCTGTGCATTATTCTTTTCAAAGGTAGGTCCCTTTAGAAAGCAGTTCTCCAAGGAAGCAAAGAGCAATGTTTGTGGGGTCACTGGTTTAAGGAAGAGATGCTGTAGTTTCCATGGCATGACTTGGGGAACAGGGATTTGGATCTTTATAACTTTGATGAGAAGACAAAGGAACAGAGGACACACACCAAATAGTAGAAAGAGAAACTCTGCGTTGAAGACTATTCAGTCCCCATTAGGTCAAAGAACTTGCCATTCCCTCATGCCATGGGTTAACATGTTGTGTTCTGAGTACCACAAATTATTTATTCTAAAAATATGCAAAGATAAATAAGCTAATTTGTATCTCAGAATGGTCCATTAATGCACATGTTTTAATAGGATAAGCAGTATAGGAAAAAAAAAAACATAGGTATACTAATCGTAGGTGTCACCTGCCCATTCCTATGAGAATCGAAGCACATGGTCAGTTACTTTCACTGAAATATAAGCAAAAATATAGCATCTTCCTTGGTTTGGGACTTAAAGGAGACACAGATGCAAGACCTGTTTTCTACAGATCCTTCTGATTTGGTGGGATGAAGAGAGAAAACTCAGACCCCTCAAGGCTGGTGAGATGGTTCAAAAGGTGAAGATACCATCTTATAGAGCCTGATGACCTATGTTCCTGTGGACATTCACGGTGGAAGGAGAGAGGTCATACCCAAGTTGTCCTTTGAACTCCACATAGACTTGTATGTAATGGATCTTTTTCTTCCCACTAGCCAGCTCCCAAATAATGACATGGAGACTTCTTACTAATTATGAAAGCTTGGCCTATAGTTCAGGCTTGTTTCTAACTAGCTCTTATAACTTAAAATTAACCCATTATATTAATCTCATTCTATCACATAACATTACCTTCCTTTCATCCATCTTGCACCTCCTGTTTCCTTTCTGTGTCTCCTGGCTTCTCCCTTGCACCTAGAATCCTCCTCCCCCTCTTCCTTTCTCTCCTTGGAAATCCTGCCTAGTTATTAGCAGTTCAGATTTTTATAATACCAGTCATAGTAATACATCCTCACACAACACTTACACACACACACACACACACACACACACACACACACACACACACTAAAATTTCTGTAATCATTAGGGGTAGAAAAACACCTAGGACACTGAATTGTCAGAGAGAACAAAAAAGTTAACTTCTAATTGTTATGTTGAATGCTGAGGTTTGTCAGCCTAATGGGCTGTGTAATGACTGCAGATTGTTCCCGCCCGACTTGTCTCTACCTTTTCAAAATGACTTTGTTCTATCTTTTGTCCAGAGGTGGACTTATTCTGCTCAACCTTGGGGACTGTTTGGATCGATAGAATAAAGCGCAAGAAAGATGGTAACAAGCTGGAATTGGTGGCAAATGCCTTTAATCTCAGTATTCGAGAGGCAGGGGCAGGTGGCTCTCTATGAGGTCAAGGAGAGTCTGCCCTATAAAATGAGTTCCAGGTCTACAAAATGAGATTTAGGGCAACCAGGACCATGCAGAGAAACCCTGTCTTGAAAAAAAAAAGAAAGAAAGAAAGAAGAAAGGGTGGAAAGAAAAAGAGAAAAAAAAAAGGAAGGAAGGAAGAGAAATAGGGGAAGGGAGGAAAGGAAGGAAGGAAGAAAGGAAGGAAAGAAAGAAGGAAGGAAGAAAGGAAGGAAGGAGATAGTATTTGGGGACTAGTCCTTGGGTGTTCATCACCTTTTTCACATCCACATTACCAAGCAAGGAGTCTGCTGGATCCTCTGTGGGGCTAAAAGGAAAAAAGCCCATGTAACAGCCAGCCCAAGAACCTCAGAGTGAGCAGGAGACCACCTTCATCTTTCTAGCCCCATGGGGGAGGTTGATGATGTCACCCACTGGAGTGGACACCCAGAAACCAGAAGAAGAATGACAGACTGGTAAACGTTGCGGTGAAAACCTCCTTCAAAGACACAAGAGAGATAAAATGTAGGTTGGCCACAGATGTTCCTGAATTAAAAATTTGCAGGAAACAATGGAGTGGCACAATGTATCTTAATCATTAGAAGATTGTTCAAGGAATAAATTGTAATATAGTTTAATAAGTGCACCATCATATGTGCATGCATACATTACAAAATGATACTAGAGCAAATAAACTTAAGATTAATTCAACTTAAGATACAAATTGATTGTATTTATCAATGAGAAAAGCATCTCTCTTCCTCACTGAAATAACTGCTAGCTTAAGAAGAGTGAATGCATTTGCTGTATGCAAAATCCTAGTGTCCATATCTGGCAGTCCATAGCTGTCATCTTTGGCTTCCAGGGCTGTAGTAGCCGAATCTTCTACCTCCCAGAGTCATATAGATAGATAAACCCAAGGAAAAGAGGTGCGCCATATTCTGCCCTTCATAATGGTAGCTCCGATGTCCTTACTTCATCTACCAATTACGTAAACACTTTTGTTGAAATTTGATAGTAAATTCCCACCTTCCATGATATCCACCAACTGTACTGAGAAGGCACGAACATGTGCAGATTTTGCTTCAACAAATGGGCTGAGAAACCACAAAAGCTTTTCGATGGTTTAAAAATTCTCTATCTGTGTTTTTAAGTGTGTTGATATGAGAGATTATTTTTATAGGTGTAACATTTTTATCACTTTCAGCAATGTATCACATAGCAATGGAAACACTGGGTAACATTTCCAAACATCCGTTTTGAAAATGCTCTGTTACCTCATAACGTGGCTGATGGGGCATTCCTGCCAGGAAAAAGAAAGGCATTAGCTGGGCCGTTTTCCGGAGTGTTCAGAGCAGGGCGGGGGTGTTATTGCTCTCCTTCTCTTATGTTTGCCTCATGAGATTCACTCCTAAAAGGAGCCTTTCAGTTTCAGAACCGTTGAGATATCTGTCGTTACTGTGAATTAATTTAGACAACAGTAAATCAAGCAATCTTAATTTACTGGCCTCAGTGAACACACATTCACTCTTATGAGCATTTGAAAGTGAACAAACTGTCTGTTACTGTCATCACCCACCTTCTTCCTGAATCAAATGACAGAATCTGTCTTCTATGTGCACCTGAGTACAGGATCAGCATCAATTTGTGTTCAGTGTCAGTAAAGTGTAATAGCAGAGTAGACATCAAGTATCTTTGTTTTATTTTTTTATTTTAAGACAGGGTTTCTCTGAGGCTTTGGAGCCTGTCCTGGAACTAGCTCTTGTAGACCAGGCTGGTCTTAAACTCACAGAGATCTGCCTGCCTCTATCTCCCGAGTGCTAGAATTAAAGATGTGCCATCACTACCCAGCATCAAGTATCTTCTTAAACACTGAGGTGTTTCTGATTACTCTGCCTAGTCATCTTTGTCCTCTCCTTGCCCTCCACATTGAGATTGCAGGCAAACAACTCTCAACTTTTATTTGGGTTCTGGGATTCTAGCTCTTCCAGTCGTCATTCTCGCATGACAAGCACTTTTCCCACTGAGCCATTTTCCAAGCTTTGTTTCTTTGAAAAGTGTTTTCTCTGTTGAGGGTTGAACTGTGCAGTGATCTATGGGTATAGCCGTTAGACATCTTTTTATTGCTATATTCATTTAGCAGAATAATAGTAGTAGGTTTTCAACCTAGGGACTATGGCCTCTCTGGTCTTGGCTCTAGACCAAATTAACTGTGTCACATATGGGTACCATCTCATGGAGTAAGCCTTAAATCCAAACAAAGTATGATAGAGACCCACAACTAGAAAATGTACAGAAAATGAAAGTCTTTGGAGCACTCATCCCTAAGGGGGTTGATTTTTGTTTTGTTTTGTGTTTGTGTTGGTCTTTGTTGTTGTTTTTATCACACATCTCTCTCTAGGGCTCAGGAATGAAGAGCTTATACCAATACTCCTCAAATTGTTCTACACAATAGAAACAAAGGGTTCATTACCAAACTCTTTTTACGAGGCTACAATTACCTCTTGGTAACCAAGCCACATAAAGACACAACTAAGCAAGAGAACTACAGACCAATATCCCTCATGAACATTGATGCAAAACTACTCAATAAAATACTGGCAAATTAAATCCACCATGACCAAGACTTCATCCCAAGGATGCAGGGATGGTTCAACATACAAAAATCTATCAATGTAATCCACCATATAAACAAACTGAAAAAGAAAAATCATATGATCATCTCACTAGATGCTGAAAAAGCTTTTGACGAAATCCAGTACCCTTTCATGAGGTCTTGGAGAGATCAGGGATAACAGGAACATACCTAAACATAATAAAAGCAAACTAATAGCCAACACCAAACTGAATGGAGAGAAACTCAATGTGATTCCTCTAAAATCAGGAACAAGACAAGGCTGTCCTCTCTCTCCATATCTCTTCAATATTGTACTTGAAATTCTAGCTAAAGCAATAAGACAACAAAAGGAGATTAAGGGGATGCAAATTGGAAAGGAAGAAGTCAAACTTTCACTATTTGCAGATGGTATAATATTTTACATAAGTGACCCGGAAAACTCTACCAGGGAACTCCTACAGCTGATATACATATTCAGCAAAGTGGGTGGCAGGATACAAGATTAACTCAAAGAAAGAAAGAAAGAAAGAAAGAAAGAAAGAAAGAAAGAAAGAAAGAAAGAAAGACAGTTGCCCTACTACATACAGACAATAATGGGGCTGAGAAAGAAATCAGAGAAACATCACCCTTTGTAATAGCCACAAACAACATAAAATATCTTGGGGTAAAGTTAACAAAACAAGTGAAAGACCTATATAGCAAGAACTTCGAGTCTTTACAGAAAGAAATTAAAGAAGATACCAGAAAATGGAAAGATCTCCCATGTTCTTGGATAGGTAGGATAAACACAGTAAAAATGGGAATCTTGCCAAAAGCAATCTACAGATTCAAAGCAATCTTCATCAAAATTCCAGCACAATTCTTCACAGACCTTGAAACAATGCTCAACTTTATATGGAAAAACAAAAGACCCAGAATAGCCAAAACAACCCTGTACAATAGAGGAACTTCAGGAGGCATCACTATCCCCAACTTCAAGCTCTATTATATACTTATAGTCCTGAAAACAATTTGGTATCGGTACAAAAATAGACAGGTAGACCAATGGAGTCAAATCAAAAATCCTGATATTAACCCATATACCTATGAGCACCTGATTTTTAACAAAACAGCTAAAATTGTTCAATGGAAGGAGGAAAGCATCTTCAACAAATGGTGCTGGCATAACTGGATGCTGGTGTACAGAAGACTGCAGAGAGATCCAAATCTATCGCCATGTACAAAACTTAAGTCCAAATGGATCAAAGACCTCAACAATAATCTAGCACAAAGTCCCAGCCATGACCAAGAAGTTAGTTGCAATTTATAGCATCTGGGAAAAGGAAACATCACTTTTCTTCAACACAAATCAGAGCCCTTATATGTGGTGTGTGTGTGTGTGTGTGTGTGTGTGTGTGTGTGTGTGTGTGTGTGTGTGTGTGCTGGTTTTGGTTTTAGGCATTAGTTGAGAGACAGAAAGAACATGAAGTTAGTTGGTTAGTTGTGTGGATTTGCAAAGAGTTGGAAGAGGGAACCAAATATGATCAAAAATATCATGTGGAATTCTTTAAAAATAAATAAAAACATAAAAAATAATGTTTATAAAAATGTCTCCCTTTGGGACTTTCAGGAATGTGACCCTATATTGCAGCTGGAGTGTTTACATCTGGTATTAGAACAAAGTTTTAGGAAAATAAATCAATATCATAGAAAGGCTATAGAAATATGACCCCAAGCATATCTCAGACAATAATATATACAAATAGGAAGAAATGTGAACTTTAGTGTAAAATGTGAACTTTACTGAAAAAATTACTTCCAAAAATTATTTCTAATGCCAAAGCATTAGATTATTTTAGAGGATTAAAACAACTAAGACAGGAAAAAAAATATGCTCTTGCTTCTAAGCACCCCCTCCAAAAGGAATTAGGTATTAGAAAATCAATATCAAAAAAAGAAAGCATGTTATGAGTTATATGAATGACATTCCAGACAATTTGAATTCAGACCCATTTTTACATGAGCTGTGTATCCTTGGATAAATAGCTTAGCCTGTGTCTCTATCCCTTCATCTATAATATATTGATAACAAAAGAGTCTATTTGTAGAATTCCTTTGAAAGTCAAAAATGCCCATTGATACTTGCTAGTCATGCAACCCTAGCTACCATCTGTGGAAGCAATGCCCACCGGCTCACTGAGTATCTCTGATCCTCATCTCTGATTTGAAATCCTATTTTTATCATGTGCTGAAATCTAGCATTCTGTTCTTCTGCCTCATTCTATCTCCCTGGTATGCTTCATTCCTCTTCAAACAAGTCTAGGGTTTTTTTGTTTGTTTGTTTGCTTGTTTGCCTGTTCCAAATACACTGTTTTTCCAGACAACAGGAATGTATCTCATTACATTTCAAAAACAATTCAATTGAACTTTTAACTGCAATTAGGTTGAAATTTCCCGTTGACTTGGAGGTAATTACCATTTTTACATCAAAATAACTTGACTATTAATAGCAGTTTGCATTTTTAAAAATACCTCTGGAGTGTTGTCTGATGTGAAACTCAAGAACCTTTACCTAACCTGGGAAAGTCTTCACTGTCTCCATTTAATCAGATAAACAAGGCTCAAAAATGTTCAGTAGCTCCAAATCCAAGCGTCACAGAGCCCAGGCTCAGATCTGACTGGATATGTGGCAAAATTCAAGTAGTTTTCATTGTTTCGTGGTGGCCTAGTATTATTTTAAAAGCACCAACTAAGGATGGTGGGAAGATACCTGTGATCTTAAGATCACACACTGCTGTTCCAGAGGACCCCAGGTCAGCTTCCAGCACCCATGTCAGGCAGCCCACAACCACCTGGAACTCCAGATTCAGGTGATCTAGCACCATCTTCTGGCCTCCATAGGCACTTGCATTCACATGCACATATCCACAGTCAGACATACACAAATTCATATCATTTAAAGTTAAAATTTGATCTTTTAAAACGATATAAACTGGGGCATTGGGAGCTACAGATGTGAACCCCAGTTCTACTGTGAATTCATCCCTTCTCCATTCAGGGACTCTGTCCCCTCATGTGCACTGAGTTTAACCAGATCCCTTGCCAGGTCTCTTTCTGTTCTTCAGATCTGCTATAACCTCTTTTCCTAAATATACACACCATTTTAAACATGATGTCAAAATCTTTCAATGTTTCCAGAGCAGAAGCTATATATTTCCTCTAAAATGTGCTTAATTAACATCATTAAATGAATATTAAAGTAACTAATGAGATGATTGTAAAAGATTTATTTGTATTTGATCCTCATGCTTACTTGCAAATAATTGAAAAGTTAGTTAAGAAATCTCCAAAGTGATTAAAAGTATTGTTTTGATAAAACTATGAAATCACTCATCAATATTAAATCTCAAAATTGTGAACTTTCCCTGTACAGGTCTAAGCCAGATGGGGTCCCAATGTGAAGAAGGGAAATGGACACAAACCCCCATCCCTACCCCAGAATCCATCTCCAACTGATAGCTACTCACAAAGGAAAAATTAGTTTTCTTCAATGGAGTCTCACTGGGTATACAAACCACTCTTAAGGGCAGGCCTCATGCACAGCATTGGATGGCCAACACAAAATGAACTGAATGTTTTTGTAGAATTTATTTCTGAACAATGCAGGTTTTCTAATGTCAACATCACATTGTTCTCATTATAAGTGTTTGCCATATATTTTTAAATAAGGATAATAATTAAAAAGCAAAGAAATAGTGAAACTTTTCACTCAGTTTACTGACAATTTTGATGTTTTTATTCTTCTAGAAGATGTGGAGGTTGAGGCTGCTAGTGAGCTCATATCAAAATCACTTCCAAAATGGCAACTATTTAATGGTGATTTTGATTAGCATAGCCTTACTCTTTGGGAAGCTAAACATTTCCAGACTCCACAGTTGTTATTTTTCATCTCATTATGTAGGTTCAGGCTTCAGCAATAGTATAGTCTTTTTATTAGATTTTCAGACACATGCATGCAGACGTTCTTATACTCATGGTAAAGTAGGGTGTGGGGGCACTTCAGGTAAAGGAAAGCAAAGCAATCAGGATAAAGTGTCAGATTTGGAAATTTAAACTGAACATGCTGGTGCAATAAAAAGATAATGGTCCACAGAGAATATAAATCTAGGCAGAAAAATATTATCCCCCTCCAATGGCCATGTGACACCATGTGATGTCTTGTGTCTCCTGGGGATAACAGGTAACATGGGGAACCAGGCTAGCTAGAACTTCTACCAGTGAAGGAAATACTACATCCGTGTTGCCCAGTGTGGTAGCCACTAGCCATAAAAGTGATCACAGTGCTCAACTCTACCTAGGGTGTTGGGGGGGGGGTTAATCACCATTAAATAGTATAGAAATTGTAATGGCATCGAGAGTGATAGTTATGATAGACTTTGTTAAATTTGAAGTTTGGGGATTTTGGTTGCTTGTTTAGTTGCTCATGTGTTTTCTGCAAGCATACTTTGGTGGTGTTCTGTGAGTAAAGGAAGCTATTAGGAGCACTCAACTACCCATTCCCTTGGATCTAGCAGTCATAAGCAAAGAGAGAACCATGTTGTGTTGGCAAGGGACAACATTGGAATAACTGTTGAAGACCTGGTGTCCACTTCAGGTGGTCTTGTTCCAATGTCTGACTGAATAAGTGACAAAACCTTCACTCCAGTCAACACAAGTGCCCCTGAGCTTCAGGATGACCTCCCCTACCACTACTCCATAGCTTTTTTTATTGGCTCAGAACCTTGCAGTAGCTGCCTGTAGTCCTTCAGTCGGGTTCGAGGGTTTAAACACAGATGAACTTTTCCCTGGAGACTCAGTAAAAAGCTTGTGCTTCTCAACTGCAATTGGTATTGAGAAAACAAAAAGTTGTACTCTGATTGGTGCAAGTTAGAATCACCATATTTGCAACACACACACACACACACACACACACACACACACACACACACACACACACACACACAGTGGCTACATAGTTAGGCTAACCAGGCTGTTTGTCTCACTCTGTAGGTCAGCTAGGAAATCTTCTGTAAGACCTCCCTGCTAGTGTAACATTAGGCCTCAATAAAAGGCTTTCTTGCAAGTCTTTTGTCTTTTGTGTACTTGGAGCCCCCATCACGAGTATAGAACAGGCTGAACTCAAAGCACAAAGAGGCAGCAGAATCATTTGCATGGGAAGAAGCCCTGGGCTATGGAAACAAAGCTGCCAACAGCATCAGTACTAACAGTCTCAATGTGGCCAAAAGACAGATGAAGAGTTCAAGAACCTCCATGGGCAGAGGCAGCTGAGATCATGAAGGATAGGGAAGACTAGAGAGTTGAAGGCAGAGGCTCTAAAAAGCTAAAGCTGAGAGACTTCAGGTCTTGCATGGTAGAAGAGCTCCAGGGACCTGCGCCCTGTAGGCAGAGGGCCTAATGCTCAAGACCTGATGGCTGTTACATGAGTTGCTGTTTGGCATTGAGCTCTCAATCCTGAGGGTTTAAGAGTCCTAACATTGACCATTGCCTCCTAATTTCATTGCTATTCATTGGTACAGTTGGGGACCACTGGTCATCGAATGTAACACTACTGATAGCTAAGGCTCAGAGCAATAAGCTTCTGACCTCAGAACCTTGAAGTATAGAGAGCTAGAGATAAAGCATGTGTCTCTAGTTTCCTGAACCTAACACCATAAGCCTTGAGGTCAGTTATTCCAGTGTGCATGCCCTTTGCACTCAAGGCCCCGAACCAGCTAATACTATGGGTGCCATGCTTTGTTTATGCATGATTTCTAACCACAGAGTGAGAGAACCCAAATCAGCCAATTGGAAACAGTCATACATGATTACTAAGCCCTAAAATAAGACTAATGAAATCAAAGGCCATATTTTTATTTAAATCTTATTTGTTTAAATTAAAGTAGACATATGTGGCTCTTGATAAGCCAAAACTTGCACTCACATATAATATTATGGTAATTCAGGGATGATCTGGTGGCAGTAACTGTGGATGACCTGAATGTTTGTTTTAGTCATATCATATCTAGTAGAATGTATAACTTATCTGTGTTGTCTATGGTCATTAATTGAACAAAATAAATCTAAATGAGCGTTAGAAGTTAAATATGTTTATCAGCAAATTCACATTTCACCCATTCATGTAGCCACTCCTTTTCTATTACATGCTGTACATTCCAAAAGCAACAAGTAATCCTGGATATCAAAAACTCTACAGGAATTGGCCATGCTCACTACAGCATAACTGTAAACAATGAAATCTCACTGAATGCCAACATTTCTACTCAGAACTGCATTCAAGCCAGAGACAATAGGCAAACATGTAAACAATTATGAGTTTCTACGTGGAAGGTGTGTTAATTTACATGTTGTGAGATTGGCTTGTTGTTGTTGTCGTCATTGTTGTTTGTTTTCTACAAGCATGTTTGAGAGTCTCCAGAGTCTAGGAATTTGCTAAGACACAATCTCTTCTTTAAAGAGCTCATGAGACAGGGCTCAGTGGATAAAGGTGCTTTCCTGTCCAACCTGACTGGTCTGAATTTGATCTCTGAGATCCACACTGTAAAGGAAAAGAACTAACACCTATAGGAGACCCCCTAGCTTCTACCAGTGGCGTGTAGCACATGCACACACAGGTGCGCACACACAC
Organism: Phodopus roborovskii; assembly: GCF_943737965.1. Lineage (NCBI taxonomy): Eukaryota > Metazoa > Chordata > Mammalia > Rodentia > Cricetidae > Phodopus > Phodopus roborovskii. Next base: position 1,101,540 of record NW_026126444.1, read on the forward strand.
AGATGATATACAGATAGATAGAATGTTAACCAGAGTTTCTCTGTGGCTTTGAAGGCTGTCCTGGAACTGGCTCTTATAGACCAGGTTGGCTGTGAACTCACGGAGATCCACCTGCCTCAGCCTCCCAAGTGCTGAGATAAAAGGCATGCACCACCACCGCTCAGCAGGATCTTAACTTTTTCAGGACTCCTTGAATTAAACAGAAGGGAAAGAGTTGAAACTCATTTATAAAATACGAGTTTATCTCACTGTTATAAAGATATTCAGGGTATGGAGAAGGCTCTGTAGAGGAGCAAAGAAACCTGAGCCTTTCTGAACAGAGTGATGCTTGCCTGGGATTTGATAAGATGTCATTACCTGCCACCTGGGAGGTAATAAGAGCATGCCCTTGAGAAATTGCATGTAATCTCATATACTGAGCTTCCAATATAGCTTTCATCCCTAGAAAGAGGTCTTAGGACTTCAGCATGTGTAATAATGCTCCAACAGTTCTCACAAGGGGAGCTACCACTTCTCAAAGACACACATTTCCCACACCCTTGCTTAAAGTCTTAGCCCTCTTCTAGCTTAGTACTTCCTTCATTTTCTTTTTTAATGAAAACTATAGCAATATTCAAAGAGAAAAAAAAATACCTTCCAATGTTTCTTTTACTAAGGTGAAGATTTGATTAAATCTGGCCTAGTGTGTGATCATACAACTGCTTGGCATGGTTTGTGTGGTATGCCACTTGTACATCCTAATGAGGGATTGGGGTCTTGGCATCATCTCTCTCAGGAGATGGAGAGATAACAATGCAACATTGGGTAATGAAAACCTAAACTTTTACCCCTGCTCTGCTCATTAGTTTTCTGTGTGAACTTGAATGAGCCACTCATCTTTCTGAGCCCAAGCTTCTCCGTGTCTCTGTGAGAGACAAGAGGAAGTATACAAGGGAAAGTCTGGGGAAGCTCTCAACCTTTGAGACTAATGTAAACCTGAGAAAGTAAGTGCAAGCATTTTTTAAGTGTGATTATCACTAAAGTCAGACATTCATTTTTTTTAGTTGATTTTACTAAACCATGCTTATTTGTCAGTTCACAAAACACATCTATAGCAATTCCACACAGCAAAATCACAACTGATGGATGGGATGCTAGTGTTTGTAATTTGTGTTCATTGTGTCTTTATTTTTAGAAACAACAGGCATGGAAAGCCTAACATTTATATGTTACATTGTGATCTGAGATCTAGTCAAAGACAGCTATGTCACTGGACATAGGCGCTGTCATGACTCATTCTGAACTCATGAATACTTTCATTTCTGTCTGCCTTTCTGTTCCCCTTTATCCCTCTCATCCCATCAGTTTGGCCACATGTAGGGCTTCATTAATTGGTTGATTTTCTCTGGATGCCCACAATCCCACTCCTGACCAACACAGTACTGGTGATCTTAACCAGCGCAACAAGACAAGAGAATGAAATACAAACTCTGAAAACAACAGGAACTATGAGTAAAACTGCCATTTATTCTCAGAACACATACTTGATTACATAGAAAGCATACAAGAATCAGACCCTCTTATAACTCCTTGACCAAAATACTAGAATCAAGAAACAAAGTTATGAAGGTCACTGGGTATAAGTCAGATACACAAAAATCAGTGATATCCCTGAATGCACCAACAAGCAGCAAGAAAACAAAACTTTGCAAGAGCACCATCTCCAAGAATTTCAGAAACATAAAACCTTTACGATTTATTTCATTTTAAAAGAGTACTTTCTCAAGTGAGAGGAATGGGTGGTATTTCCATTATAGTGGTGGTTGTGACATCAGTGAAACTCTTCAAGCTCTATGTTTATATTAAAAATCTGCCTTTTGTTGTATGCAAATTTGACTCTATTAATACAAATTTCTGGATCTTTTTTTAAAGAAAGATAGTTAAAGAAAGGGGGAGAAGGGGAGCCAGACATGAAAGTTTACATCATGCATGGCTCCATTGTAAGAACTAGCTAGTATAAATAACACTGTAAAAACAGAACACAGACTGACAGTTGCCAGGAGCTTAGAAGGAAGGGAATGATGTGAGCCTGGTTCTTGGATGAGTTTTACTTTGCAGTGATGGAGATGTTTTTGCAGCCACTTAGATGCGATAGATTCATGACACTGTGGTTGCAGTAAGTGACTGATTGATTCACCTTAATTGTCTAATGCTGCCTTGAGTGAATTGCACCTTAACTACTTACTGCCTTAAAGAATGTTCAGTTGAAAAGTAGACATGAGTGTGCTTGAAGCTAGAGCTAGACACTGTCTACCTAGACACCTCGGTTGTCTGGATTTCAGCTGACACTTTCACTCTGCACTTAATCCTGCAGAAAGTGCTTTATGTACTTTTCCTCATTCTCAACACTAGTTTAGAGGTAAGGAAAAGACATGGAGAAGTTGAGCGGTGACATCTCCTTAACAACAGAGCTAGATTCTCTACCTCCCACCTTATAAAGTACTTTCCCAAGAATCAGACCCACAGACACCTACTGGCCTTCAGAGCTAGACAATGAAACAGATCTCTAATCCCTAACCTAGAGTGTGAAATTGGAACTTATAAATCTTTCACATTTCCATCCTGCTAACAATCGCCCCCAATCATTCTTGGCTATAGAGTGTAAATTATGCAATTCACTCTTCCTGGACTAGGACAAAGGAGGCATCTTCAAGGGATCTCCCAGTAATTAGATGAGAAAATGAGGCCTCTATGCTGACTAGCGTTGAATCTTTTATTTTATTGTGAATGGCATATATGCAAATGAAAGCCAACATTTTTCTGTTGTTTCTGGGTTTTTCCAGTTTTCAACCTATAATCCCCTGCAATACTACAGTCACTGGCTAAATCCAAGATCATGAGTGGTTTCTGCCAAGAAGAGTGTTTTTATTTTTTATTTTTTTTTACAAATCATATCTAAATTACTTCATAAGATAATGCTGCTATCTGCCTCCAAGCGGCTGTCAAGCCTTCAGCCAAAAGTTTTGCTAGGAGAAACAGAACAGGCTGAGCCAGTGGTCTCTAAGGAAAAAGCAGAGAAGAATGCATCCACTGGGAGAGGCAGAATGGGTCGGGGGTAGACACTCTATGTCATGTTTTCTTCTCAATGATGGAGCAGTTGCCCTTGCAAATTATGCAAATTATGCTTTCTATGTGGACTCTGACTTGACTCTGCCAAGAATCAGAACTCCTGAAACTATATATCATATGCCCATCTAAACTGCTATTCTGATACAAACAAAATATAAAGGAATCATTCCAGCATTCTTAAGTATTCTTAAGTGCTTCCACGTGATCTTAATATAAAAATCTGTCACTCATTTATTTCCTAAGTGTTCCCTTGAATGTCTGATGAGCTATAGGACACTATATTTAATCAAATGCATGAAAGACTCAATTCCCACCCCACCCTTGAGGTAATCATCTCTTTCTTTAGATAATCATCTTTTGAGATAATCGCCATAAAAATAGATTGGCACTCCATAATGAAATAGGAAGTGTTATCATTCAACGTGAATCAGTCCTACCTGAGAGGGCCATTGGGATTAGGGTTGTTATTGTTCCTGCTTTGCATTTACCTATCATTTATTACTTAGAAAAATGGTGTTAATTAACTACAACATATACTGTGTTTGCTATTCCCTGTTCTAGAACCACAAATTTGAATTAGATAAATTTGTGTTTAGGTTGCATGATCTGGCCTTTTCTGTTGTCCCCAAGATTATTATAAACACTTTCTCATAAGGAAATTTTCATCCAAAATGTCTCTTCTCTACACAGATCAATATACCTTTTAAATTCTCTGATCAATATTCTTTAGAGTACAGTAATCTATGTTAATTTTCTATTCTAATAGTTCATTTAAGTAATGCCTATAGGATCTTTTCTATCTGTATCACATTAAAGACATTATTATGTATCATCTTTCCCTATTTAAAGTTTTATAAAATAACATGAATTTTATAGATTCTGACATTATGATTGTTGTTGTTGAAGTTATTTCTACCAATAATATATGTTGCTGGGGTTTTCTTCTTGTCCCACCAGGTCCTGCCACCCTTCTCCACCCCAAATAAACACACAGACAATATATTAATTATAAAACTGTTGGCTGATGGCTGGGTCTTCTTATTGTCTAGTTCTTTCTTAATTATTAACCCATTTATATAAATCTATGTACTTCCACATAGTTTTGGCTTACTGGAGAATGCTTGGACCTGTTATTCCTTACTCAGATACATGGTGTCTCCTTCCAGCGACTCTCTGCCTCTTTCTGTAGGATCCTCCGTGTCTCCTAGCCCTGCCTATCTTCCTGCCTCTATTGGCCAAACAGTGTTTCATTCATCAACCAATAAGAGAAGCATACACAGAAGGACATCCCCCAATGAAATATATTAGCCAAATATCAATCTCAATAGGGAAGTTTGACCTTCTGTCTGTTTTTAATGAATAGTAATCTCAAATTTGCAGATATTTTCTAATATCAATATACTTTATGTCAGTTGTCTCCATGTTGAAAAAAATGGCTAGACATGATTCTATCAATTGAATCAAAAGGCTTAGAGAGATTGCTCAATTTCAGAGCCTTTAATTTTATTTCAGAACAAATAAAATGATAACCCCCAAATAATGAAGTTTAAAAAACCCTCATTTTGTGTAGCTTTCAGTTTTCATATTTATGGAAATAGCACTGAGTGTTGAGATTCTTGTCAGGCTTACTCGGGGAAATTTTCAAACCTTGGGAATAAAGAAAAAAAATGTTTATTTACCTCTGGGAAGTGAACATCTTGCCCAGCCTGCCCTGCAGACATTAAGTAACTTTAGCTTGAGAATAGTACCATAAATATTTTGGTTGTGTTTATACAATTGTTAATGTATGTGGCTTTCAAGTATGTCATATAAAGGAGTGACGAATATATCGATAACATTCCTTAGTGTGGGGCATCCTGAAGCACAGCAGTCATACCCACTCACATTGAGGAGTCCTGTTCCTTCTCTTTTTCTGTCTGTGAACATGTGTCCAACCCTTTCCAGTTGCTTCAGTGAACCAAGGTCCAGGAGTGGTTACTGGGTGATGATAGTACCTCATAAACTGGTGCTTTGCCCTTTGATTTACGCCTCTGGATCAGCATCTAAAGCTGTCACCAAGAGCAAAGATGCGAGAAGGGCGGAGAGGAAATACTCTGTTCATATGTAGTCATCAAACACCATCAAGGCAGCAAATGTTTCTAATTGTGTGTGTGTGTGTGTGTGTGTGTGTGTGTGTGTGTGTGTGTGTACTACATATCTACACTCCAGAAGACAACCTAGGTCATAGTAGGTACTCAGTTAGCTTTTTTTTTTAAACAGATAAGAAACTGGTAAAGGATGTTTGTGTTTATCGAGAATATGCAGTTTGACTCACCTTATGCTAACCCTCGTCTTCCTTATGAGTCAGAGCATGTTACCTACCTAACATAATGGAAAACCAAGGCCCACTACCGTGTAAAGGATGTTAGCAATTCTTCACAGATCAGACACGAGAAGTAAAAGATTTGTCCGAAAGGAATTTATAGAATATCTAATGCAGCACTCATTTTACCAATGAAGCAAAAGCCTGGTTTGCAGAACTGATTTTCCAAAGTTTCACAGGCATTAGAGTTGGGGCTGGATATAAATTCTACTCTCCATCTTCACTGGAGGTCCTGCGGCTCTGTTTTAGTGTCTCTCTGTCATTATTGCTCTGTTTGCTACAAGAAGAAAAAATTAGAAGACACCTGACACACAGTTGTCCAGCTCCAAAGAAAACCCTTCTGACACCTGCCCCCACACACCCTGGGAACTTTGTCTAAAGTCCATGACCCTGCATGCAGCTCTTGCCTTGCAAGAGACTAGCTTTGTATATGGCCTTGAAAACGGTGGCGCTTGGCAGGGAAACGTTTACCGAAGAACAGAACATACATTTCTTTCTTTCTTTCTTTCTTTTTTTTTTTTTTTCTTGTTTCAACTTGACTTCATTGTTCACCAAATACAGTTTTCTTTCTGTGAAGTACAGCTGAGCACTTTATGATGGGGTTTAGCATTAAACGCTCTACTCTAATGATCTCTCTTTGTCCCTGTACCCTGACGGTCTGTCAAATAAGGCTAGTGTGGATTGTTAAAAGCATGACTGCATTATTAGGTAATTCCTCATGTTGGCTCTTGGCATCTGTGCATGTCACAGAGGGCAAAGTCAACATGAAGTGGGATCAGGAAGCAAAGAACAGCACAAGCAAACACGAGCTTATGCTTCTGCCTGGCCCTGTTCTTGCTGCTGGTGCTGTCTAGATTCCTGGGGCAGCCACCAGTCAGCACTTCCTCTTTCCCCAGGCACACCCATTTTGTATCTCAAATAGTAAATACTTCCTGATCACATTTTCTTACTCCTTCAAAACTGATCAGAGACTGAGAATATCTGTCAATAGGAATTGCATAACTGAACCATATTTGTAATGTATTAGATTGGTGTTTCACCAAGAAAGTAAAACAAATGTCTACAATGAACTCACTCCCACATTTCCTGGTGAGATGGGCATACAAATTTCCAGGCATAGTTCCCTGCCTGCCTCCCAGCTCTAAAGCTTCATCTCAGGGCGACCTTTCTAGAGCCTAAATCTCATCCTGTCACTCCCCTGCTAAAGCCTACAGAATGGGATACCAACACATACACAGGTCAGATTGACATATGCTTGAATACCTAGTTCCACCCAACCCATCTGCTCTCTCTCCCCTCATACCATAGACCTTCTCATCCAGTAAGCAATGCTTGGTTATTGATTTCTCAGAAAGACAATAGGTCTCTATGCTAGAATTATTCTGAGGGAATACAGAGATAGCATTAGGTCATACTTCAAAAACCTGTACTCCACAAATTTGGAAACTCTAAAAGAAATGGGCAACTTCCTTGATAGATGCCACCTACCGAAACAATGAAGAAAACATCCAAAAAATAACCCAAAATGCAATTAGTCATAAGTTACAAATGTATGTGCTTGTTCATGCATGGAATACATAAAGGCATTTATACGATGCATAGATGCTGCCAAGGAATACACAGCTACAATACATAGTTGGAGAATTACAGAATTTTATTTAACTTGATCTTTTGTTTTAGTAAGATCTTTTTTTGGTGAAGGCTGATGTGGATGAACTGACAACATTGACAGGTCTCTACTTTAAGATACTAGGAAATACCACTGGGTGTGATGGACAATGTGAATAAATGATCCCAGTATTGTTGTGTATGTGCCAAATTAATCCAACTGAAAACATTCTTCAGATAGTGGAGCTTAATGTACTGCCACCTCTTGCATGTGTGCAGCGTTTAATAATTTGTTTTTAAGATATAGAAAGTAGCAGGCACAAAAAGAACTTTACTGTGAATACACGTGGCTTCCCATGGTATCATCCCTCTGCAGTACCAGCTTCTCAGCTGTCTGTAACCCCAGTGTCAGGTACAGGATTTCCACCATACCTCTGAGGTCTTTTCCTCGAACTGTAGCATCTTGATTTGCTCATGAGAAAAACATCTGAAAAGTCTGAACATTCTGACCAGTACAAATTATGGTCCCCAGAAACAAGGAACAGCTGAGAAGCTGTCATAGACCAGAGAAGCTAAGGGCATGTGACTAACGTAATGTGGGACTGTGGCATCCAAGATTACATCAGGAAAAGCTCCTGGATCCCTAATAAAGCACAGAAATCAAGAACCATTGCTGTCTAGCCATTGCTGGCTGGCAGGATGTGCCAATATTGGTTTGTTAGGTATGGTGTCTGTGTCATGCTAATACATCATGTTGTTGGGGGAAATGGTACATGATGTTAACAACTGGGGAGACTGATCAGAAAACAGAAGTCTGGGTACTTCATACCTAAACTTTTCATTTTTTAGAAAGAAAGAAATGGCTGCTTTTTTTTTTAATTTAAATTTGAAACAAGCTTGTATTATATGTCAATCCCAGTTCCTTCTCTCTCCCCTCTTCCCCTGCCCTCATCAACCCCTTATCCCATCCCCTCTCTGCTCCCCAGGGAGGGTGAGGCCTTTCATGGGGGAGTCTATCATACAATTTTGGAGCAGGGCCCAGGCCCTCCCCCACCCGTGTCTAGGCTGAGAGAGTATCCTTCTATGTGGAATGAGCTCCCAAAGTCCATTTGTATACTAGGGATAAATACTGATCCGTTACTAGAGGCCCCATAGAATGCCCAGCCTTGCTAACTAACACCCACATTCAGGGGGTCTGTGCGGGTACTATGCTGGTTTCCCAGCTATCAGGCTGGGGTGCATGAGCTCCCCCTTGTTCAGGTCAGCTGATTCAGTGGTTTTTCTCTAGCCTGGTCTTGACCCCTTTGCTCATCAGTCCTCCCTCTCTAACTGGATTCCAGGAGTTCAGCTTGTGTTTAGCTGTGGGTGTCTGCTGCTGCTTCCATTAGCTCCTCCCCTAAGTTTTGCAGAAGCAAGCTGAATCATATTACCAACTTAAAGAACATTGGTTTGAAAGGAAGTAAGCATTAATAGACTCAAGAAAAATCTCAAGTTCAACACATCCTGAGACCATTCCAGACTAATAAATGCAAATCTGTTTACTCCTATCGGTATGTGAATATCAGTATTTGCACTGCTCAACCACTATAACAGACAAGAAGGGAGAAATGCACACTAAGAACCAAGTCTGTGTCAGGTACCCAATGTTCCTGTGTCTTCTTTTATCACTGCCCCCCTTTGTAAAGTGGGCACTAGCAAGCTTAGTGTTTAAGAGAAGGAGGGCTCAAGTGGTTAAATCATGTTCCTAATGCCATGTTGTTACCCACCAGAAGTAGACCTCTTCCTCCTCCTCCCTCCTCCCCCTCTTCTTCCCCTTCTTCCTCTTCCTTCTCCTCCCTCCTCCCCCTCTTCTTCCCCTTCTTCCTCTCCCTCCTCCTCCCTCCTCCCCCTCTTCTTCCCCTTCTTCCTCTCTCTCCTCCTCCCTCCTCCCCCTCTTCTTCCCCTTCTTCCTCTTCCTTCTCCTCCCTCCTCCCCCTTATTCCTCTTCCTTCTCCTCCCTCCTCCCTCTCTTCTTCCCCTTCTTCCTCTTCCTTCTCCTCCCTCCTCCCCCTCTTCTTCCCCTTCTTCCTCTCCCTCCTCCCTCCCTCCCCCCCTCTTCTTCCCCTTCTTCCCCTTTCTTCTCCTCCCTCCTCCCTCTCTTCTTCCCCTTCTTCCTCTTCCTTCTCCTCCCTCCTCCCCCTCTTCTTCCCCTTCTTCCTCTTCCTCCCTCCTCATATTCTTCTTTCTCCTATTCTTCTTCTTCATCTCTTCTCCCTTCTTCTGTCTTCTTTGATTAGTTGTTCCTTGCTGCTTTCTTTCCTCAGAGCTGCCTCCTATGGAATGTTAGGCACAAAAGTTTTGTAACTTGCCACGTGAGTAGACTCTACATTCCTATGTTTGCACTATGCCCAACACAGATGTCTGAAAGCCAGATGAGCGCCCAAACAAAGGCATGCACTGACTCAAATAGCCAATTGGGCAAGGACCATGTGAGCAGCCTTTCAGAGCACCAAGAGCCCACACTTCCAGTGGGCACTCAGGTTCCTCTTTCTAGTGGGCTGGGGAATGTTCTGCCTGCTTTGGCAGCTTGGCAGGTTCTTCAATTCTGATGCTGGATGCTCTTGCCAGAGTTTTCCAGGGCAGAAGCCTGTAAGGCACATTGGTAATGCTACTCAGTAATAACATATCAAATTCATATAGTCACTTTTGCCAAATGAAACTTAATTAAGCACAAAAGTGGGTTATTGCAATGAAATGCACGTGTGTTCTTTAAAGTCATGCATGCCTTGGGGTATTTGGAAAATACCGTAAATGCGTGTTATTGCAGGAATCTTGTTATCAGCCAAAAAGAAGTCTTTAGATCCTAAGAATATGTTTTGCAATATGTGAACATCTTGGAATCTCACTGGGAATGTGTCAGTTTATCTTCATGAGCTAAACTACATTCTGTGCCCAGGCCAAAGCATGATCTTCCCCTTCAGTAATCACAATACAATGAGCTTTGATGCTTTCAAGTTTCATCTGTTCTTGCAAATCCACATCAAGTTTTCCAAAGATCTAGGTAACCAACTAAGAGGCTTGCTGTGATTATTTTGATTCTAGCTAATAGCACTAATTGCCTTTGAACACAAGCAGTTATTTCAGATTTGCTTCTTAAAACTCAATGAGGTTTAATCTGGAGGATAATTAAGGATCATCCTACTCAACTTCTTCCTCTCCTTAAATGCAAAAGCATAGACCCAGATGGGTGACTAGCAACAGAAGAAGAAGGGAGTGTGGTAGTTTGAATTTAATTGGTCCCGATAATCTCATAGGGAGTGGCACTATTAGTGTGGCTTTGTTGGAGTGAGTATGGCCTTGTTGGAGGAAGTGTGTCACTGTTGGGGTGGGTTTTGAGGTCTTTTGCTTAAGCTTTGCTCAGTGTCACAGCCTACTTCTTGAACTTCCTGTTACCAGCAAGATGTAGGACTCTTAGCTACTTCATCAGCAACCATGTCTGCCAGCATGCCACCATGATGCTAAAGGACTGAACCTCTGAAGCTGTAAGTGAGCCACCCCAATTAAATGTTTTCCTTTTAAGAGTTGCTGTGGTCATGGCATCTCTTCACAGCAATAGAAACCTTAAGACAGGAATGTAGGGAGTTTTATTGGGTAGCAGGTGTGCTTATAGCCCTAGTACTAAGATGGCATTACATACAACTCACTCCAAAATCTCCACTTGGAATGGGAAACCCCTTAGATTATTTCCACCCCAAATAATCTATACAGAGCTTTGTACAAGTCATGGATCTGGAGGGCAAAAGTCCACATCTAATCAGAGGGGAGCTTCACCCCAGGATGGAGTTATATATGTATCACAGAGTGTTTACAGTGTAATAGGTCTCCTGGTACAGACTGTGGGGTCTGAGAATTGTACACTCTCAGCTTGAAGTCTGTGCTACAGATTCACTCCTCCCATCCATCCCCACATTGATGTCCTGGAGCACCCTAGCTCAGTTACTTACCTGGAACTCCACATCTTCAGTTATAAGAACAGAGGATTGGATGGTACGGCTTTGATGCTGCTTTAGGTCAAACCCCTCATGATTTTTTAAAAATAAATACTTTACATTTCAAAAATGGAAAAGAAACGGTCTTCAAAATAATCTCTATTTGGGACTGGAGAGGTGGCACAATGGTTAATGGTGCTTGTTGCTCTTTCAGAGGACATGTGTCCAATTCCTAGCACCCATGTGGTGGCTCACAACGATCTGTAGCCTGTTTCAGGGGATCCAACATCCTCCTGGCTTCTGCAAGTACCGGGCACACACACAAGTGGCACACACACATACATACAGGCATAACACCCACACACATAAATAAAAAGTATACATCTTTTTAAAATTCCATCACAAAAATGATATGGAAATACTGTGTGGGGAGTTATTCCTGATAGATGGAAGCTGTTCTAGACCAGATATTTACTTTCTGACAAGTTTTACACTTGAAATCCTAACTCTGATGTGGTGGTATTGAGCCATGCGGCTTTAGGTTCACAAGGCCAGAGCCTTTAATGCCTTTAAAAAAAGGCATTAAATGAGATCAATGCCTTTAAAAAAAGAGATCCATGGAGTTCCTTTCACTATCCATCCAGTGAGGATGTGTGGGGAAGGTATCATCTACCATGAAGCTGACTCTCAGCAGACACTGAACCAGGGAGCACAGAGATCACAGACTTAACTCCTGGGCCTCAGAAATGTGACAAATAAACTTCTGTTTTCTATTAGGCAGCCAGAGCATGGCATTGTCATAGCAACTCAAACAAACTAATATAGAGACCAAGAGGTATTCAAACTCAATTGCAAATATACATAGAACTATACTGTAGGATGAAGTGTCCCTCAGATGCTATTGGCTCAGCAGATTGTCAGAACATAGAGTATAAGGAGATGAGAAATGAAGTTGTTGTTAAACTTACTGAGATTGGGAACTAAACCCAAAAATAGTTGGTAAAATGTTTAGAGGAAGAGCAACAAGATGTAAAACTTAGTCTTAATTTTGTAAATAAAATCAAAGCTAGACAGACAGACAGACATATAAAGCCAATATGGTAAAACGTTAACAACAGTGGAGCCTTCATACAGGCTCAAAGACATGCTTTGCTCTAGTTTGTAAATTTGTTCTAGAAGTTTGAAGCTATTCCAAATGAAGAGTTTTTGTTACTGTTACTTTTTTTTTATCTAAGCCATGCAACTGATTACTACCAGAGTCAGAGTTACAACCACACTCCATTCAAGAGCAAAGGTGGCCATTTTAAGAATATCTACAAAATATACAGTGAGGAGCATGCAATACCATGACATCCATTAGGCACAGTTAACACAAAATCAAAATTTCAATTAAGTACCTCCCTCAGGGCCTGCTATCATTCAGCTATCAAAATGTAACTTTCCATGATTCTAAAACCTATAATGGGGCTTAGGATGATGGTTCTGTGGGTATAATATTTACTGTGCAAACCTGAGTACCTGAGTTCTAATTCCAATAACACAAGCAAAGCCAGATACAGCAACACATGTCTGTAATCCCAATACAATATGGGAAGCCAGTACAAGGAAATCTTTCCCAGAATCCTTAAGGGAAGCTAGCCCAGTGGACATAGTAGCAAACAGTAAAGCCCTGTCTCAAACTAAGTGGAAGGTAAAAGCTGGTACTCAAGGTTGTCATCTGACTTTCACACTTACACAAGCAAGAAATGTGTACCATATACACATACATGCACACACATAATATATACAGTCATAAAAAAAATACAATGAGAAACAAACAGCCACTGAATGCAGAAAACCCATTATCTGTTTTCTGTTTAAAGCAAACAAAAAGTTGACTATTGTCTCACCAATTATAAACAGAAAAAAGGTCTTACTGGGATACTCTGAGAGTCCTAACTGATGGTTGGACAGTGAGGTTCATGTAGGACTCTACTTACAGTACAGAAGTGACCATTCATACTTTCCTACAAAACACACCTTCATGGTGTGCTGGCTCCAGCCTTTCAGTAGTCTGCTCCTTGAATCCACAGTAGGTCTGACTGCACAGAGGACAATTTACACACACACACACACACACACACACACACACACACACACACATCATGATCCCCTTTAAGGATGGAACAATCCTAGCCATATCCTTAGTCACTTAGAGAATGCATGGATTAATGAAAAGGTATCTTTACTAGGTCATTCATAAACTTAAAGAACAAGATATTGCCCAGGGTGTTTGGAGATGTTAACATGTACTTTGTTCTACAGAACTAAGCCCTAAATCTAGATCCTGCCCACAGAAAGCTTGTAATTGGGTGCCATGTCAAGGAACACACAAGGCTGCTTCAGGCAGCCACACAAGTGGTCTCCTCAGAGCCCACAGGATTCACGTGTTCTGTGTTTATTGGCACAAAAGGCACTCCAAGTGTAGTTTTCATAATCCTGATTATTTAACTATGATGAGCAGCCCTAAAGTATTCTCTCTTGTCTTCTGGCCAGTGGCACCTGTAGCTCTTCTGCCAAGAATGCTCTCATCACCAACCTTACCACAAAGTGGGCCCACTTTCTACCAACCAAACAGCTTCAGTTATTCAACATCTACTTTCAAGTTGGTGCCATCATTTACCACTGAGAAGGTTCCCCTAAGCCCTTCCCCCTTGGCCTGCAGTAGATGACCTTGCTGTGCTCTTCCTTTGGACAATAATATTATACTATTAATGCTTGTGGCATATGCTTTTCAAGATGATGATATGTAGGAGGACTCTTCCATCCCACCTGCCAGCTTCCTAACCATGACATAAAGACATTACTAATTATGAAGCTCAGCTGATAGCTTCAGCTTGTTCCTAATTAACTCTGATAACTTAAATCAACCCATATTTTTATTAATTAACTTTCTAACATGTGGCTTTTACCTCTATCCCATTTTGTATGCCTTATTGCATGTCTGTCTGATTTCTTCTTCCCAGCATTCTCTCTGCCTCCCAAATCTTGACTAGCTATTGTTCATCCAGCTTTTTATTAAACCAATCAGAGTGAAAAATCTCCATGGTGTAAAGGAATATTCCACAACAATGATAAGAATTCTGGGATCACATAAGGAGATCCAATAATTACTCGATAAAACAGATCAATGAGCAGAGGTTGAAAGGCAAATGTAAGGCTGTGGAGGGAGGACAACCTTTTAAAACATCCTGAACTTCTTCACCAAGTGATTGCAAGAGTTCTTCTGCCATGAAAGTGGAACGTGAGTGGAACCAGTGGCTTCTGCCTTTCTGGAAGGGGGCGGGGAAAGTGCCAAAAGATGCTGAGTTAAAGCTGCTTCTTCTGGTGAAAGGGGCTTCCAGGAAGGGAACTTCAAGTGGACAATTCTAAGAAACTGTTCCAGGACCCATTTAGTTACAGTTTCACATCATATTTAGTAACGGGGTTCAAAGTATTTTTCATGTCTCTTTTCATTTCCATTTGGAAAAGGAAAGAGAAAGAAATAAATGAAATATGCTGCCAGGGTGCAACTTCAATGTCTTGGAAGGTGTCCTCTGTTTCCTAGAGTACAGGAAGGCCAGGCGTGACACCGAAACCCATGAGGGCTTTTATGGTTGAACCACGAGGCAGGATAATACAGAGTTTAAAAATCATGAGTTTTTACTTAGACAAAGCTGAATTTCCTAGCATTGTAACCCTGAAAACTGATCAAGCTTTTTCAGCCAAAGGGAAGAGTCAGAAGGGAGGGCACATAAGGTTACAGAAATAAGTATGTCCCAGGACAGTGTACCTTCCACATGGTCACACCGCTAAAGAGGGCAGTGATACCATCACCTGTACTTATTATGACAGCATCTATGTCTCTCTCAACAGTTGACCCCAAATTCTTCAGTAAATACTGCTGCAACTTCAGCTTATCTGTTCAGAATTCCAAGGACTATTCTTAGACATTTGGGTTCACTTTCCCTTTACCTGTGCAGCCACTGTTAGGAACAGCCCAAAGATCTCCTTTCAAAATAAATTTCTCCTATCAGTCACTCAGCAACAGAGGTCTACATTTTAACGGTACTGGTTTTCCACTATTTCTAGAAGTGTCATTCCTCAGGTTACTAGCTAATTGGTTTTGCCAGGTGATGCACTTCACGAAATGTGGGTAGCAGGCCTTGTGAGGGTCTCTAAATATCCAGGGTTTTATCACTGATAATAATGAGGTAGGCTGCCTATGGTGGGAATTGGAAGTAACCATTCCAAGAACAGGTTCACATGGAGGGCTTGTCCTAGTGAGAGCACATCACTACATGGGAGCATGTGAAGATCCACTTTTCATCAACTGGCAGGCCAAAATCATACTTTAAATCCGGCTTGATTTGTATGGTGTTGGCTCCAGCCCTGGATGTAACAAGAACCTCGAGGTCCCTGGCACTAGCCACTGCTACAGTGCCTTTAGCAAAGGTGCCACTCAATACCCTTGGGAAGGTAGGGGAGCAGAGGCAATTTGAGAGGCACTGATTTGATCTGACATCACCAGTTAAATAAATGAAATTAATTACTGAGTAATGTGTGCCCACAAATGTGAGTGTTCAGACAGACAGACAGACACACACACACACACACACACACACACACACACACACACACACACACCATTCCTTTATGATAATATTCTGTATTTTAGAAAGCACAGTGTCAAGGTATGTGCAAGGTAAGTATGGAAGCATGTTCTCAAAAGATTTTCATTGTGATATGGAAACATTTTTGATACATAAGATTATTTAAATTGTGAGGGGGCTAACTAGATCCCTAGGAGTCATTTGCTACCTAAGTCCTTGGTCAGTTTTCTGCCAGTTTTTCCATAGACTTGAACCTACAAGTTCACGATGAACGCACATAACCTGTTGTTTCCAATGAATGACATGGACTTGGACTCATGACTGAAATGATCTGGCTTCAGTGACCACTTCACCTTAGACAGAACTGTGTCACTCAGCTGAGGACTGAGGACTATGACAACCTGAAACTAAACTGCTGTCAGGATGTCTGGAGAGGAAGATTAGGCATGTATGGCTCTGAGTCAGACCCAGGTGAGCACAGTTTGGAATTTCGAAGTTTTCCCAATCATTCTCACAGTACACGTTTCAGAGTGAAAAAAAAACCCATAAAATTGCTTTTATCCACACAGGTGTCTTTACAGAGACAATTTTTAGTAGACCTTGTCTCTTTCATAGTGTGCAATTAGGGCAATTGCATTCAGTGGTGAATATTGTTGCTTTGTTATCTGGCAATATGTAGCACTCCTTATTTTATTGATTGATGCAAAGGTTAGAAAAATCCAGTAATATGTTTTCAAGCAAGTATGTGTATGCAATTGTAATTAAGATGGGGTAAATTATGTGTTTTTCATGTCCAGATTAATGATTTTTCACAGAATAGACACACATTCTTTGCATTTAAAACAGAATATGGCTAAATCATGAGAAGGTACTGATGAGCCCAATTCCCGTGAATTGTCACCATCCCTCGGCTCTGCAGACTCCGCCCTCCCACTCCTAACAGCTTAAGTGAAACTGCCTTGTTATGATATTTTGTGGAAATTGATCCAAATGGTAAGTATGTCTTCATGTCAATTCTTTTTTAAGTATTTGGCTTGGGCAAATTATTTCTCATTTCATCTTATTGCAGATCACTAATTTTCACTAAGTGTATATATAATAATTTATCAGTTTCCTAAATGGGGATCAGTGGGTGATTTCTTACTTTGGGCTTTACTAATAATTCTGCCATAGGGCCATAGTGTGTGCCTTTTGGTGAAAAAATGTGTTTCTTGGTGTGGGTGTACATGGAAGTGAAACTGTTGTTCATACAGTATCAGGAAATCCTTTATTTAGTCTCGGAATCAATTACATATAGTTTAATTTTCTTGTCTCTTACCTTTATCTGCATCATCTGACCTTTCAAAATCTATTGTTCCTGATTGGATAAAATGGAAGAGAGCTTGTCCCCATTTCTATCTATGTTTGGCTCTCTACCCTGCTGATGAGAGCAAACACCGATTGTCCTTCAGTCTCTGATCTGGGACTACAGGCTTGCTTCCTGGAGGACAGTGTCTTCTAACTTGTCAGGGAAAAGACCCCAGATGCAGCAGTAGACAGTCTCAGTAAAAGAAAAAGAAAGTGAGGCCATGGTGGAGCATTGGGCTGCACAGCAAAGTCTTTCAAAACACTGAAAATCTATCTTCAAAGAATCCACCCAGGGCCAGGAGAGATGGCTCAGCAGTTGAGAGCACTGGCTACTTTTCCAGAGCAATTGAGTTCAATTCCCAACACCCACATGGCAACCTACAAATAAATGGAATTACAGCAAAGAATTCTCCCAAAGGTTTCTCATTACTGTGTTCTCTACAGAAATAATATCTAAATACTTGTGAGAAGCTTAACTAACTATGAAGTGGAAGGATATCAGGAGCCATAGAAGCAGAGGACATGATGCTGGAAAGATGACTGCCCCCCTTCATTTTTGATGTTCTTCTGGCCATCTGGTCACCCTGTTCAAGAGACCGGAGTCAACCTTGTCTCTGCTTTACTTTATAACTAATCATCCTGTTTCATCTGCTCTTCTGCTGTAGTTCTTCAAATCCATTCCTTCTTCATTTCCCCTCTATCTCATTCCTGTGTTAAGATGGCCTGCATCTTCCTCCTTTATGCCCCCTACCCTACCTCATCAAATAAAGTCTACTCTGTATTTAGATATACCCAACAAAATTAAGGATTTAGGATGAATGCAATTTTTGTTTCTCTCCCATTTTCCTTCCTTCCTTCTTTTTGTTCTGTCTTTGACTACTTACCTCTCTTTTATGGAACCATTCTCTCCAGGTATACAGCAGAGCTCACAATTATACAATTATATGGTATTCTGTCCTTTTAGGCACATGTTGCTTCTGGTGCTCTGTCCTTAACACATCCTCTTTTCTTACTACCTTTCCCTGTCAACCAAAACAGAAAATGCCAGGTATCTTCTAACCAGTCTCTGGCTCCTTGGGTCCTTCCTCTGGGCTCCAACAAAACTTATGTTCACTTAGCAACAAAGCATGACACTCCTTTGCTCTTCCTGCCTCTTTCTGGGTGATTCTCAATGTCACCTCTACATTCAGCCTCACTCTGGGGATTATAACTTAGCCAGCACAGAGGACCATTAGTCCTTTTTTTGTTAAGTCTGTAGGTAATTCTATTGTGTATCTTACCTGAAAATCACTCCCCCAGACTCTAAACTCCAATGAACTTGGACACTTTCTTAACTCCCTATAACCTTTATTTGTTTCCCAGGGGCTCTGATTCTGTGTGGATTCTCTAGGTCCTCATCTAATATTTGTTGAGTGCAGCTCTTGAAAAAAGGAAGTTGATTGGGGCACATTTGAAGGCTCAGGAAGGGGAGGGATTATCTGAGTATGTGGTTGAAATGAAGCATCTTTCCTTAACTGTTCATCCCTGCAAAGTTTGGTCAATTTCAGATACTGGAATGATGCCAATCTATAGCCAGAAGATGTTTAATCTTGGACTGTTTCATCTCCATTTGCACATTTCAATCTTGCTGGTCCATCAATCACAAATGCTCCACGCATGAGTGAGCCTGTGGAAAGTGTGGGAGTTTCTAAGCTCTGTAGCTTATGGCGTAATACAATAATTAATAGAAGAGATGGGGTTTATTTAAGTGGGAGGAGAGGGGATCGTGACTCTTAAAATTCTTTTTTAAGTCTCTTCTCTAATCTTTCAGAGTTGCATTTAGTAGAAGACATTCTTTTTATTCAAGGATAAGCCCAGAAAGCATCTTCTACCCCCACCCTTATGTACACTACAAATAAGAAAAAGTAAATCCAGAATATTAACCATACTCCCTCTGAAGCCTTTGGTTCTGAGCTCATATTTGACTCCATTGTAGCTTTAAAACACACACTCAATCAGTTTGGTTTGAATTGATATAAATAGGAATGATTGCATGACTTTCTGAATTCAAGGGGAGCAAAATAAACCTGTATTTTCAACAGATACTAGATTTTAGTCTCTTGGTTTTCCTTCACTTTCTAGCAGAATGATGGATACATCTCAGTTTTACCATTTAGAACCATGTTGTTTTAATGTCCTAAAGACCAGAGTAAAGGCCTGAACAGAGTCTGAAAAGGACCATGATGTTAAATGCAGAGCTTTCTGTGGAGACGGACATTCCTTCCATAGTTCCTAACTTTTTTGTTGCTTTTGTAGCTTTCAGTGGATCCTGAGTCCTAAGGCAAAGATTAATATTCTATAAACCCAGGAAGTTTTTTGGGATTCAAACTGTCATTTCAAGAGAAGGCAAAAAGACAAAGGGATGGTAGATATTAATAATCTTTTGACACTAAGTACATCTTTTCTTTGATATTCTGCCTAAACAGAAATGGGGCAGTGATGTGCTGAATGATCCTCAAGCCCATTCGAATATGGAGTGAGGTTGTACTTTCATCCCTATCACCAGGAACCAAGAATGGGGCCATGTTCCTCACTTATGAGCACCAGGAGACACTATTCCCTTGACTTGACTGTCTATATTGCTTCCAGAATGTCCCTCAAATAATTCCACATGTCCCCATTTCTCCAAGTTTAAAAGCTGTTAGCCATCTGACAGCCTACAGATAACTTCCTAGCTCTCCTCTAGCATTCACAGTCTCCTCAGATCCCTACATGCCTCTCTAGTCATTCCTGGGAAGTCAGTGATCTCATAGAAAAGGAATGTGAGGGCTAAAGAAGTGAGGTGATCTCCCCAGAGAACATCCACAGCAACAGAGTTGAGGCTCAGCTCTCTGTTCATGGACCTGAATTCTTCCCATCACAGTGTGCTGTCTTCACAAGTAAGCTCTATTACGGGGTTCATGATAGAAACTTCTTACCTACAGTCACAGGAGATGATAAGCCTCTCTGATATTTCCAATAGCCTTATCTCTTTGTTCCCATGCCTTAGATAGTTCCATTTTATACCACAGGGGGCTAACCTGTCTAAGACAATAGGATATTCTGGACATAATGATGTGTCACTATCAAACTTAAATCTATTTGCTATGGTTAAGTTAGCCTTCATTTGTTGAGGCCACATGGTGATGGGCTAAGGCATCGAGTTAACATAGGTGTGACTGAGTCAGCTTGGTCAGTGCCTCTCCAAATCTTCAAGTTTCTGATGGTTGTGGCATGGATGACATCTTGACTGGATGGAGTAAATCAACAATTATTGTTTCAAGATACTAAATTTGAGTAGGCAATGAGAGATAACTACTTTCAGAAAAAACAACTTTCAGGTTTTACTTTATTGTATTAGGTTATATTTAGCAAGTAGATTATATATCTTGAGTATATTCCTCCCCTCACCCACTAACTAACCTCTCCACTACCTTTTCCCATTAGTGCCTTTAGTTTGCCTAGTTCACGTCTACTCTCCTGTCATCTACGCATACATGGTTTTATGTGTCTAGGTAAAGTCTTGAACCCACAGATGAGAGAAGGTATATGACAGTTGTCTTTCTGAAGCTGGTTTACTTTGCTTAGTATCACTATTTCAAGTTGTACCCGCCGTCTTGAAAACCTGACACAACTTCAGTCATCTTTGTGGTTAGAGAGTTTCTCTTGTATACTTAGCATTTTCTTTGTCCATTCCTCTGTCAATTGGCCATGCTTCCCAGCCTCACAATGACCAGGACTGCATTAACCTCTGGACAATTAGGGCAGCTTGGCTAGAATTCCTGAGCATATTAGCAGACCGAAAGCCGGACCTCTCTCCCTCATCATCCTTCTTCTGTCTGTGCCGCTCGCTCTCCTTCTCCTGCACCCACGGTCTTCTTTCTCACCATTCTAAGAGTGAACCCCTTCTTATTTTCAAGTCCTAGTCTTGCAGTCTCCAGCAGTTGCTTACTTGCTTTCCCAGAACTCTGGATCTCCCTTGTTTCCTTCTGTTAAAACACTTTAGACACCAAGGAGGAATGTATTGTCTACCTGCCCATACCATGCTGGGAGGTCCTAGAGGATAATCAATGCATTTTATTCTCCACTTATGTGACTCAGTTTTGGACCTGGTATAGACTTGACTGTCAGTAAATATATTTGAGGTGCAAGGTTGGATGAAAGAACTAAGTGTTCTTGTTTCCCTAGGAATCTACCACACCTTCAAGTACCAGTACATATTTAAGCAATTGAGTCTTCTTTTGAAAATTGCTCTACATCTTTTTTTTCCTTTCTGAAGTCTTCTGAACATTCTATATTTGAGCTTTAATTTAAGAAAGCTGCAGACCTCCCACATCTGCATTACCCAGAACAAGGCTGGGGAGGTTCAGAACTACTTGGCCTCTGGCATGGTGGGTGATGAGGAGAGCCCAGTGCTAGCTTGGCAGTGCATCTCACTGTGTTCTGAAACTGTCGCTCTTCTTCAGAGGACTAAGTACATCTTTGCACCTGCTTTCCCTCTTCAAAGCTGACAGCAGTCCCCTTTTGTGTAGTTGTAAGGAACAATATTTTAAACCTGAGCTCTGACCTTGAGCAAATCTCTGTGATAGTTTTCACTACTCAACTATATAATGTATGTTGGGCACAATACATTTAGACAAAAGAAAAACAGAAGTTGAGAGCAGTTCATCCCAAACTTTACTGTGCCTGTGGAATACCATGGAACTTTATTCAAATGAAGATTCTAAATGAGATAGTGAGATGGAGATCCTTTTTGAAAATCAAGGTCATAAGTAGCATTTTTGCAACAAATATCTGTCTAGGAAAATTTGCCAAAATAAGGAATTTTTAAAAATGGAGTATGTTGGATGATTCCTCTCCCAGCACCAAATCCATGCTGCCTTTTCAGTATCAATTTCATATCTCTGTGAATGCCAGCTGAGGACCCAGCCATTAATTTAACTCTAACACTATCTATCTTATTGCCAGATCCCACAAGCCAAAGGGTTCAGACCCATCAGACTTGCCCCACTTCAGATGCTAGCTGCAAAACTGGGTACTTTGGTGGATTGTGAAGTCTAAGGTTCCCATGATCTCAGGTTTGAACATATGTTCTGTTCACTTGTAAAGCCTAAGAAAGTGCCTAGCTTTGATGCAGGTTGTCCTGCTCAGACACCTCTTGGGGAAGGCGATCAGAAGACTCAGCACCAACAACTCAGGCACTGGGATTTACTAACAGAGCCTGCTACAGACTTGTTTATTAAGGAAGTTAGAACTGGTTTGATACCCACTCCCAAAGCACTATTAGTTCAGGTGGCTGACTCTGTTGTGTTGTCCTTTCTTCATTGGTGTCTCTGAGTCAGGTGTCTCTCCTTCAGCAGTCTCTAGGCCTTGAGGCAGGCTTGGTGGCTTGACTCAGGGAGGAAGTTCCTGTCACATATGTGCATGCTGTCTGGCCTGGGCACCAGGGACAGGGCGACTAAGGCTTGGTTAGGCGGGCCATAGTTTCTCCTATATAACTTATCAGTGCTTTATATCATAAAGGATGTAACTCAGAAGCAGACAAATGACTTGGGAAACTAGAGTGCTTTGTGTTCTCAGATACACCCTCACTGGAACACTGGAGCTCTCTCAATTCTGTTTTTGAATTACTAAAGAGATTGGATTATTTGGGTAAGTATGACTGGTGACCTCACGGGACCTTGGTGATTGAAATCAATCTCAAGCCCCATGCCTATCCTAGGAAGGCAAGGGCTGAGGCTGACGTTCAAACACTTAATGGCAAGTCCCTATCCTGAATGTCTTCGGCCACTCAAAGTCACCTCTTCAACACGAGCTTTTGTCCAGGATAAAGAGAATTGTTGGAAATAGCAAAAGACACTTCTATAAATCTTACCACATGAAATTCCTAGTGTTCTAGGAATTCTATGCCAGGAAGCTAAGATAGAGGCCAAATAAGTATTTCCCATTGTGTCACTAATGGAAAGACAGTTACCTAGAGATGTACCCAGAGGTGTGTCCTATCAGTTTTGCTCTCTGCATGTTCCTTTGTTATTGAAAAGTGACTTTCCCATATTTTTCCTCTTTGTTCATCCTTAAAACCCAATTGAACCAGACACAGAAGCATTAGCCCTGGAATGGATTTGTTGACCCCATAGTTCAGATAACTTACTAGGTTGCCATAGTTATAAATCTTTAAAAGTGCACACAAACAACCCAGGCTCTTACACAGCCCATTCATAATAAGAAATGACATTTCTTTAGGAAGAAAGACGAACAAAGATAAAAGTAATGAAGTGTTGAGTAGGCTAGGATTTGTTGAGCAAATCTTAAACTCCGGGTCAGTTGTTCCTTTGCCTGGGATGAGAAGAGGTGGTGAGAGCCAAGATGAGTACAGGAGCCCAGGGAAGTGAGGTTATAGGCTGAGGAGGGGGAAGTGGCAACTCTCTCTAGGGACACATGCCGAGCTGAGAATACAAGGTTTGGGTCAAAAGCCAAACTAATGCCACCTTAAGCTAATGATGCTATTTACCTCAGTTTTGTTTTTAAAGTAACACAAAGTTGGAAACAAATCAAGCATCCTAATATTAGAGGATTGGCTACTAAGCTACATTAATTATTGAACTATGCTACCAAAAGAAGTGATAGATTTTGTACCAAAAATGGAACATGGAAAATGTTCATAGTTGAGAACTGAGCAAAATAGAATCTTGTAAACAGTTATGTGTCCTGAAGCTGGGAGAGAGAGGGGGAGGATGAGGTAGTGGGGGGAGCTGGCTAGAGGTAGTGGTGGGTGGATATGATCAATAATTTGTATCAATATATGTAGAGCTTCTGAAAAATAATACTCTATATTTTAAAAGTTGAGTACTGTATGTAAGCTAAAAATAAGAATGGGCTATATCAAACTGCTTGGCTGGGAATATTAAGATTAGAGATGGCTTATTTCCTGAATATTGCCTCACTGTTAATGTTTGTCCAATAGAAATAAATGGAGTTTAGAAACCAACTTTGCACTTCAACCTTTGACATTCTGAATTTGAAGTGTTCATGAAATGTTGACAGCCATGTTCAACAGGCATTCGATAATGAGTCAGCTGCTTGGAGGGTAATAATGCACACAGCTTCAAGGGAAACAAAAAGAGAATATATTTTCTTTTTCGATTTGTATGTACAATATTTTTTATTAATTTATTTTTTGCATTTCAACCCCAGTTCCCTCCTCTCCTCCCGCTCCCCCACCACTACCCCCACCTCCTATCTGCTCCTCAGAGAGAGTAAGGTCTCCCCTAGGAAGTCTACTAAGTCTGTCCCATCGTCTAGTTGAGGCAGGACCAAGGCGTTGCCCCCCCCCCACTCCTGTGTCTAGGTTGAGCAAGGCATCTCTCCATATAGAATGGGCTCCACTAAGTCAGTTTGTACATGAGAGTTAGATCTTGGACCCACATCCAGTGGCCTCATATATTGTCCCTGTTGCACCATTGTCACCTGTATTAAGGGAGTCTAGTTCTGTCTTATGCCAGTTCTTTATTTATCAGACCTGAGTCAATGATCTCTCACTAGCTCAGGTCAACTGATTCTGTGGGTTTCCCCATCAGGGCCTTGACTCCTTTGTTCATGTTATCACTCCTCCCTCACTTCAATTGTACTCCAGGAGTTTGGCCTATTCATTAGCTGTGAATTTCTGCATGTTTCCATCTTGTTTTGGAAGAGGGTCCTAGCTTCTCTGGGGTTGTGGATTGTAGGCTGGGTATCTTTTGCTTTATGTCTGATATCCTCTTATAGGTGAGTACATATTATAATGTCTTTCTGGTTTGGGGTTACCTCACTGAGGCTGGATTTTTCTAGTTCTGTCCATTTGCCTCGGAATTTTAGGATGTCATTGTTTCTTACTGCTGAGTAGTACCACATTGTATAAATATATCACATTTTCTACCTATTATAAATAATGTTGCTTTGAACATAGTTGAGCAATTGTCCTTGTGGTGTGAATTTGCTTCCATTTTTGGGTATATGCCCAAAATGGTATTGCAAAGTCTTGAGGTAGGTTGATCCCTAATTTTCTGACAAATTGCCATACTGATTTTCACAGTGGCTGCACAAGTTTGCACTCCAACCATTCTTGGAGGAGTGTTCCCCTTTCCCCACATCCTCTCCAGCATAAACTGTCATTGCTAGTTTTGATGTTAACCATTCTGATCGGTGTAAGATGGGATCTCAGAGTGGTTTTAACTTACATTTCCCTGATGACTAAGGATGTTGAGCATTTTCTTAAGTGTTTTTTCACCATTTAACATTGTTCTATTGAGAATTCTCTAGTTAGATATGTACCTCATTTTTTAAAAATTGTATTATTTAGTAGTTTGATGCCTAGTTTCTTGAGTTCTTTGTATATTTTGGAGATCAGCCTTCTGTCAAATGTGGAGTTGGAGAAGATCCTTTCCCATTCTGTAGGGAACTGTTTTGTCTTGTTGACTTTATTGTTTGGATTACAGAAGCTTCCCAGCTTCAGAAGGTCCAGTTTATTAATTGTTGTTCTCAGTGTCTGTGCTACCAGTGTTTTATTTAGGAAGTGGTCTCCTGTGCCTATGAGTTCAAATGTATGTTCCACTTTCTCCTCTGTGAGGTTTATTATGGATGAATTTTATTGAGGCCTTTGATCCATTTGGACTTGAGTTTTGTGAATGGACATAGATATGGATTTATTTGCATTCTTCTACATGTTGAAATCCAGTTATACCAGTGTCATTTATTGAATATGACTTCTTTTTTCCATTTTATATTTTTAGGTTCTTTGTCAAAATTAGGTGTTCATAGGTGTGTGGGTTAATATTGGGGTCTTTGATTCAATCCCATTGGTCCACCTATCTGTTTTTATGCCAATACCAAGCTATTTTTATTACTATAGCTCTACAGTAGAGTTTGAAGTCAGGGATGGTAATACCACCAGATGATCCTTTATTGTAATGATTGTTTTGGCTACTGTGAGTTATTTCTTTGGTTGTTCTTTCAATGCCTGAAAATAATTGTGCTGGGATTTTGATGGGGATTGCATTGAATCTGTAGATTACTTTTGGTATAATTGCCATTTTCACTGTGTTGATCTAGATCTTTCCATTTTCTGATGTCTTCTTTAATTTCTTTCTTTAAAGACTTGAAGTTCTTGTCATACTGGTCTTTCACTTGTTTAGTTAGAGTTACCCCCAAGATATTTTATGTTATTTGTGACTATTGTAAAGGGTGATGTTTCTCTGATTTTCTTCTCAGCCCATTTGTCATCTGTATATAGTAGGGCTCTGATTTTTTTAACTTAATCTTGTATCCTGTCACATTACTGAAGGTGTTTATCTGTTGTAGGACTTCCCTAGTAGAATTTTTGGGGTCACTTATGTAAACAATTGAATCATCAGCAAATACAGAGAGCTTGACTTCTCCTTCTCCAATCTGTATCACTTTGATTTCCTCTTCTTATCTTATTGCTATATCTAGAATTTTGAGTACTATGCTGAATAAAAACAGAGAGAATGGACAGCCTTGCCTTGTTCCTGATTTTCAGGGGGGTTGCTTTAGAGTTTCTTTCCATGTAGTTTGATGTAGGCTGTTTGGTTACTCTATATTGCCTTTATTATGTTTAAGTATATTCCTTGTATCCCTTTTCTTTCTAAGACCTTTACCATGAAGGGGTATTGAATTTTGTCAAAGGATTTTTCAGCATCTAGTAAGATGATCATGTGTTTATTTCTTTCAGCTTGTTTATAAGGTGGATTACATTGATGGAGTCTCATATGTTGAACCATCCCTGCATTTGTAGGATGAATCCTACTTGGTCATGGTGGATAATTTTTCTGATGTGTTCTTGAATTCAGTTTGCCAGTATTTTATTTAGTATTTTTGCATCTATATCCATAAGAGAAATTGGTCTGTAATTCTCTTTCTTAGTTGTGTAGTTTGGGTATCAGGGTAACTGTAGACTTATAACAAGAGTTTGGTCATGTTTCTTCTGTTTCTATTGTGTGGAACAACTTGAGGAGTGTTGGTATGAAATAGTCTCTGAACAACTGGTAGAATTCTGTGAATTTTGCACTGAATCCATCTGGACCTGGCCTTCCCCCTTTTTTACAGGGGAGGGGGCACTAAATAAAACTATTTCTATTTCTTTAGGGGTTATATGTGTATTTAAGTTGTTTATATGCTCTTGATTTAATTTTGGTATATGGTACTTATATAGAAAATTGTCCTTCTCCTTAAAGTTTTCTAATTCTGTGGAGCACAAGTTTTTGAAGTACGACCTGATGATTCTCTGGATTTCGTCAGTGTCTGTTATTATGTCCCCATTTCTTTTCTGATTGTGTTAATGTGAATATTCTCTCTGTGTCTTTTGGTTAGTTTGAATACAAGTTTGTCTATTTTGTTGATTTCTCAAAGAACCAGTTCTTTGTCTCATTGATTCATTGCATTTTTTTCTGTATTTATTGTTTTACTTTTTTAATTTAATTTATTATTTTAACTGTTGATCCCAGTACCCTTTCCCTCCCTCCCTACCTCCATCCCTTTTACCATCTCTGCCCCCTCACATGCATCCTGACCACCCTCCCCTCCCATCCCCCTCCCCCATTCCACATGTAGGGTAATGCCATCCAGGTGGGGTCATATAAATCTGTCAGGTTATTTGAAGTAGGAACTAGGACTTCTCTCCTGTCTCTAGGTTAAGGCAGTATTCCTCCATGGGGGATGTGTTCGCAAGGTCTTTTGTGCACCAGGGATATATCCTGGTTCCACTGTCTGAGGTTCCTTAGACTGCCCAGTCCTTCTGGCTGAGACCCATATTCAGGGGGGGCCTGAGTCAGTCCCATGCTGGCTTCCCAGCTATCAGTCAGGGGCCCGTTAGCTCCTCCTTGTGCAGGTCAGCTGTCTCTATGTGTTTCTGCAACCTGGTCTTGTCCTCTCCGTCTGCATCAGGATTCTAGTTTGACTCAGTGTTTAGGTATGGGTTTTGCTTACGTTTCCAACAAGTATTAGATGAGGGCTCCATGGATAAGTTAGTTGTTGATCTCACTATCCAGGAAGGGCATTTATGTTAGCCTTTCCATGGTTGCTCAAATTGGTAATTGGCAGCAGTCTTGTAGGTCTCTAGACCTTTCTTTAAGTTCAATTTTCTCTTCAGACCAGTAATGGCTCACTCGTTTATGCTCTCTCTCCCTCCCTCTCTCTCTCTCTCTGTCTCTCTCGTCTGCCTTCTATCCCTACCCTGACTCAATCTTCCTAGTTGCAATGCTTTCCTCTCCTCCGCATCACTTTCTCCTACTTCTCTCTCCATTCACTGCCCCCCCACTTCCCATGTGCTCTTGAGGACTTCTCCTTTCCCCCTTCTGTGAGGGACTTTATATGAATCTCTGAGAATACACCTTGTATCATAGTTCCTCTGGTGGTGTGAATTATAGGCTGGTGATCCTTTGCTCTAAGTCTAAAATCTATATATGAGCTAGTACATACCATGTTCCTCTTTTTGTGACTGGGTTACCTCATTCAGGATGGTTTCTTCAAGTGCCATCCACTTGCCTGTGAATTTCAAGATACCATTATTTTTTTCTGCAGAGTAGTATTCCATTGTGTAGATGTGCCACATCTTCATTATGCATTCTTCAATTGAGGGGCATCTAGGTTGCTTCCAGGTTCTTGCTATTACAAATAATGCTGCTATGAACATAGTTGAACACCTGTCATTGTTGCATGGATGTGGATGATTTGGGTATATGCCTAAGAGGGGGATTGCCAGGTCCTGTGGTAAACTAATTCCCATTTTCCTGAGGAACTGCCATACTGATCTCCAAAATGGCTGTACAAGTTTGTATTCCCACCAGCTTGGAGGAGTGTTCCCCTTTCTCCACATCCTCTCCAGCATGAGACATCATAGGTGTTTCTAATTTTAGCCATTCTGGCAGGAGTAAGATGGTATCTCAAAGTTTTGATTTGCATTTCCCTGATAGCTAAGTGTCTTTCTGCCTTTTTGATTTCCTCTATTGAGAATTCTTTCTTCAGTTCTGTACCCCATTTTTAATAGGATTATTTGGTGTTTTGTTCACTAGTTTCTTAAGTTCTCTATATATTTTGGAGATCAGTCCTTTGTCAGATGTAGGATTGGTGGAAATCTTTTCCCAGTCTGTGGCCTGCCGTTTAGTCTTGTCCACTCTGTCCTTTGCCTTACAGAAGCTTCTAAATTTGAAGAGGTCCCATTTACTAATTGTTGATCTCAGTGTCTGTGCTCCTGGAGTTATGTTCAGGAATCAGTTTCCTATGCCAATTTGTTCAAGGGTACCTCCTACTTTCTCTTCAAAGAGGTTCAGTGTGGCTGGATTGATGTTGAGATCTTTGATCCATTTGGACTTGAGTTTTGTGCATGGCGACAGACTTGGGTCTATCTGCAGTATCCTACACACCCTCATCCAATTGTGCCAGCACTGTTTGTTGAAGATGCTTTCCTCACCCCATTGTATTCTTTCAGCTGTTTTGTCAAAAATCAGGTGGTCATAGGTGTTTGGGTTTATAACAGGATTTTCAATTCAATTCCATTGGCCTACCTGTCTATTTTTGTGCCAATACCAGGCTGTTTTCAGAAATATAGCTCTGTAGTAAAGCTTAAAATCAGGGATGGTGATGCTTCCTGAAGTTCTTTTATTGTACAGGGCTGTTTTGGCTATCTTGGGTCTTTTGTTTTTCCATATAAAGTTGATTATTATCCTTTCAAGGTCGGTGAAGAATTGTGCTGGGATTTTAATGGGGATTGCACTGAATCTGTAGATTGCTTTTGGCAAGATTGCCATTTTTACTATGTTTATCCTACCTATCCAAGAACATGGGAGATCTTTCCATTTTCTGGTATCTTCTTTAATTTATTTCTTTAGAGCCACAAAGTTCTTATTATATAGGTCTTTCACTTATTTGGTAAGTGTTACCCCAAGATACTTGACTATTGTAAAGGGTGATGTTTCTTTGATTTCTTTCTCAGCCTCTTTGTTGTCTGAATAAAGTAGGGTTACTGATTTTTTTTTTTTTTTGAGTTTATCTTGTATCCTGCTAGTTTGCTGAAGGCGTTGATCAGCTGTAGGAGTTCCCTGGTAGAGTTTATTGGGTTGCTTATGTAAACTGTCATATCATCTGAAAATAGAGACAGTTTGACTTCTTCCTTTCCAATTTGGATCCCCTTGATCTCCTTTTGTTGTCTTATAGCTTTTAACTAGAACTTCAAGTATGATATTGAAGAGATATGGAGAGAGAGGACAGCCTTGTCTTGTTCCTGATTTTAGAGGAATCACCTTAAGCTTCTCTCCATTCAGTTTGATGTTGGCAGTTGGCTTGCTGTATATTGCTCTTATTATGTTTAGGTATGTTCCTGTTATCCCTGATCTCTCCAAGACCTTTATCATGAAAGGGTGTTGAATTTTGTTGAAGGCTTTTTCAGCATCTAGGGAGATGATCATATGATTTTTCTTTTTCAGTTTGTTTATATGGTGGATCATGTTGATAGATTTGCGTATGTTAAACCATCCCTGTAATCCAGGGATGAGGTCTACTTGGTCATAGTGAATGATTTCTCTGATGTATTTTTGATCCCGTTTGCCAGTATTTTATTGAGTATTTTTGCATCAATGTTCATCAGGGATATTGGTCTGTAGCTTTCTTTCTTAGTTGTGCCTTTGTGAAGCTTGGGTACCAAGGTTATTGTGGCCTCATAGAAAGAGTTTGGCAATGAACCTTCTGTTTCTATTGTGTGGAACAATTTGAGGAGTATTGGCATTAGTTCTTCTGTGAATTTCTGGTAGAATTCTGCACTGAAGCCATCTGGCCCTAGGCTTTTTTTGGTTGGAAGGTTTTCAATGACTACTTCTATTTCATTTGGGTTATAGGTCTATTTAAGTTTTTGTCTGTTTTTGATTTAATTTTCATAAGTGATAGTTATCCAGAAATTTGTCCATTCCCTTTGAATTTTCAATTTTTATGGAATACAGGTTTTCAGAGTATGACCTGAAAATTATCTGGATTTCCTCTGTGTCCATTGTTATGTTCCCCTTTTCATTTCTGATTTTGTTAATTTGCATGTTCTCTCTCTGCTTTTTCAATAGTTTGGATAAAGGTTTGTCTATCTTGTTGATTTTTTAAAAAAAAAAAAAACAACTCTTTGCTGCATTGAGGTTTTGTATTGTTTTGTTTTCCTCATTCTATTTTGTTGATTTTATCCCTCAAATTGATTATTTCCTGGTGTCTACTCCTCCAGAGTGAGTTTGCTTCTTTTGGTTCTAAGGCTTTCAGTTGTGCTGTTAATTCTCTAATGTGACTGTCCTCTGTTTTCTCCATATGGGCAATTAGTGCAATGAACTTCCCTCATAACACTGCTTTCAAGGTGTCCCATAAGTTTGGGTATGTTGTGTCCTTATTCTCGTTGAATTTTAGGAAGTCCTTAATTTCTTTATTTCTTCTTTGACCCAGGTGTGGTGCAATTGCACATTGTTCAGTTTCCATGAGTTTGTAGGTTTTCTGCTATTTGTGTTGTTGTTGAATTCCAATTTTAAAGCATGGTGGTCTGATAAGATACAGGGGACTATTTTAATTCTCTTGTATTTGTTAAGGTTTTTATACCACCTAGTATGTGGTCAATTTTAGAGAAGGTTCCATGTGGAGCAGAGAAGAAGGTATATTCTTTTGTGTTTGGATGGAATGTTCTATAGATGTCTGTTAAACCAATTGAGACATAACTTCTGTTATTTCTTTTTTTTTTTTTTTTTTTTTTTTTTTTTTTTTTGAGTTTCTGATTGGTGTTCCTCTCTAGTGGTGAGAGTGGTGTGTTGAAGTTTCCCACTATAAATGTGTGAGGTTTCATGTGAGGTTTGAGTTTTAGTAGCATTTCTTTTACGAACGTGGGTGCCTTTATATTTGGGGCATAGATGTTCAGAATTGAGACTTTGTGTTGATGAATTTCTCCTGCAATGAATACAAAATGACCATCTTCATCTCTTTTGATTAATTTTGGTTTGAAGTCTAACTTGTTAGATATTAGGATACCCACACCTGCTTGCTTCTTTGGTCCATTTGATGAAAAATCTTTTCCCAACCCTTAACCTGAGGTAATATCTATCTTTGAAGCTTAGATGTGTTTCTTGTATGCAGCAGAGGGATGGATTCTGTCTTTGTGTACATTCTGTTAGTCTGTGTCTTTTTATAGGTGAGTTAAGACCATTAATGTTGAGGGTAAGGACTATTAATTGTTGATGCTTATTTGTTTTAGATTTGTTGTTGGCAGTGGTATTTTGAATATATTTTTCCTGCTTTACCCTTGGTTTCTGGTGTAGTGAGATTATCGGTTGCCTATATCTTTGTGGGTGTAATTAACTTCCTTGTGTTAGAGTTTTCCTTCCAAAACTTTCTGTAGGGCTGGATTTGTAGATATGTATTGTGAAAATCTGGCTTTGTCGTGAAATATCTTGTTTTTCTCAATCTATAGTGATTGAGAGTTTTGCTGGGTATAGTAGCCTGGTCTGGCATCTGGGACTCTTAGTACTTGTAGAACATCTATCCAGGACCTTCTGGCATAGAGGGTTTCCATGGAGAAGTCAGGTGTAATTTTCATAGGTCTGCCTTTATATGTTACCTGTCCTTTTTCCTTTGCTGCTCTTAATATTCTTTCTGTTTTCTATATGTTCATTGTTTTAATTATTATGTGGAGAGGGGACTATTTTGGAGGTCCCAGTCTATTTGGTGTTCTGTAAGCCTATTGTATTTTCATAGGCATGACTTCTTTAGTTTGGGAATGATTTTATTGAATATATTTTCTGTGCCCTTGAGTTGGACTTCTCCTTCTTCTATCCCGGGTATTCTTAGGTTCAGTCTTTTCATGGTGTCAGTCTTTTCCTACCTGTTTTGTGTTAAGGATTTGTTGGATTTAAATTTTTCTTAACTGATGAGTCTATTCGCTCTATTGCATTTGCAGTGCCTGAAATTCTCTCTTCCACCTTTGTATCCTGTTGTTTATGCTATATTTGTGGTTCCTGATCATTTACCCAGATTTTCCATTTCAGAATTCCCTCAGTTTGTGTTTTCTTTATTGCCTCTATTTCAGATTTTAAGTCTTGACTCATTTCTTTCATTTGTTTGATTGCTGTTTCTTAGTTTTCTTTAAGAGATTTGTTGAAATATTCCAACTTTTTGTTTGTCTTTTGTTTCATTTCCTCATTAAAGCCTCAAGCATCCTCACAAAGTTTTCTTTTAGGTCATTTTCTTCTTCTTGATCTGTGTCAAGTCTTGCTGCTGTAGTTTCTAGTGGTGCCGTATTGCTTTTTATAATGTTGAGTGTGTTCTTACCTTATTATCTACGCATCTCTTCTTCTAATTGGTATAGGTGGAGCTTGTGCTTCAGGGGGTCTCTCTTTCTCCAAATAGTATAGTTGGGGGCTGTGGTTCCATTGACAGCTTCTTCAGGCACAAATAGAGCAGAGCTTCCAGTGAACACTCCTGCTGGTAGAAGTGGGCCCAACGCTCCGGTGGTCACTCTTTGAGGTGTAGGTAGGGCTACAGCTCTGGTGGACATTCCTCCTGGTGGAGGTGTACCTGAAGGTCCGGTGGTTGATGTAATATCAGAATATCTCCAACTGAGAAATGGCAGTGAGTGCTGACTGGGACACAGGTGGTCTTTCCCAGAGGAACTTTTTGAGATAGTTTCTAGAAGGTATTGCTGGATACCACTACTATTGTTGTTTGACCTGGTGATTACTCCTTGCTCCTGGGACTGAGTCTGAGGCCTCCCTCTGACACTGCTGCTCCAGACCTGAAGTTCAGCGTGAATATATTCTCAACTTCATTCTATAACTGTACATGCCTAGAATCAGCCCACAAATTAATTATTCACTTAATATTGGTAGTTTTTTGACCAATCTTTTTTTTTTCTCCTTATGTTTTACATGACTGTTTCTGCTGAGGCTTTCTCTGATGGCTTAGTTGGCAGGAGACTAGATATTCTAAACATGTTACTTACTTTCTTTCCTAGATCACCAAAGAACATGTAAAAATTCCCATGTGTTACAAGAGAGACCAGAAATTGTATATACCTGCCAATTTCCTCTTCATTCTGGGTACAGTGAGAGCTCATTCCTTCCCCTCTGTGTTTTGTTATGACTGTGATATTAGTTCTGTACAGTGAAATGCAAGTGGAAGAGATCGTCGCTTCTACCCGACCTAACTCATCATAATCTATCCCACATAATCTTGTGTACTCTCATCACTTACACCATCCATGAAATTGAAAATGGATCCCATGGATGGAAAGGGAAAGGGAAAAAGAGGTCATTAAGTGATGTGAAGAGGAGGATTGCTGGCCCCTAACATCAACTGGAAGAAGTCAGTATTTGACTTTCCAACTGACTGCAATAAACTAGTCCTACTAAAGCTCATGTAAGTCTAACATCCTTGGATTCTTGCAGAAATGCCCACAATTCATGGGGACCAAAAAACAAGAAAATGAAAGCAGAGGTATTACTATGAAATATTTTAGTCAGTATTATTAAAAGCCTTTTAATTTCAGATTCATCATAACTCCACTCAGCAAATCATTCATGACTCAATGGTAGTTTGAGTGTGGTTTTCATGAGCATCCCAGAAATCACTTGGAAGATTCTGCCAAACTTACTTCTGTGGATTTTTGCTCATAAATAGGAAGCAGGGAATCCATCAGTACACATGACTATGGATTTTACCCACAGGGGCATAAGACAGAAATGTACAAACCTATAAATCAGAAGTGTTTAAAAAAAACTGTTCATTGCTTCATCTCTTCTTTACTGTTTCTTTTCTTCTTTTTCGATGAATCATACATGGCTACAAGAGTTTTCCCTCATGGCTATTACTCATAAACTCAAGATATTGATTATTTGCAGTCAATTATAAAAGCAGGTCTTTTTTATTTATTAAATATAAGGTATAGTCAAAGAGTTTTTTATTCTAAATCTTTGTCACTGACTTGTTTGTTTGTTTGTTTGTTTGAGACAAGGTTTCTCTGTGTAGCCCTGGCTGTCCTGGAACTTGTTCTGTAGATCAGGCTGGCCTCAAACTCCTTCTGTCTCTGCTTCTCCAGTGCTGGCTGGGATTGAAAGTGTGTGTCACCACTACCCAGCTGTCACAAAATTTAGGCTTTCCATTTTAGAAAAAAACTCATGGATAACATCTATTTTTACTTACTTTAAATTACTTGTTAACATCC
The DNA here is from genome assembly GCF_943737965.1 of Phodopus roborovskii. Classification (NCBI taxonomy): domain Eukaryota; kingdom Metazoa; phylum Chordata; class Mammalia; order Rodentia; family Cricetidae; genus Phodopus; species Phodopus roborovskii. The sequence goes on from NW_026126444.1 coordinate 1,136,805, forward strand.
AAAATGACTAGTGGTAAAGCCTCTTTTTGCATGCATATTTCTCATAATGCAAAGTCATGACACAAGCAAGTGACTGTCTAATTTAAAAGGGGTAAAAGATGAAAGTCAAGACATTTAACTTCCTACTTGTACTATATATATATATATATATATATATATATATATATATATATATATTACATCTAACAAAGTATGCATAAGATCTGTGTGTTGTAAATAATAAACTTTGATCAAAAATCAAAATAGCACTGGGAAATGGACTCATTATATACTAGAAGGCTGTATCATTAAAGTGACAATTCTAAGGATTCAACACAACAAAACTGACTTACTGATTCAAAGGAATTAGATGCATAAACACTCATGGAGAGCACAGTGCTGGCACCTTTGTATTACTGATTCAAGGTCTCGCTATAAAGTCATAGTAATTAAGATTTTGTAAGAGCAAAAGCAGAGTCAGAAACCATGTTTTCAGCAAGCAGGGAAGATACAATGTCAACAAGCAGTTAAGAGGATCATATTAGAAAAAGTTGGGTATCTTACAAAAAAGTAAGGCAAAATCCATACTAGACCTAACATAAATAATATACTCATATTAATCATAGAATTAAATTAAAACAAAATCTATAGAATTCTGGAAGAAAACACGCAAAAAAATTTATATCTTTGCTAGGCAAAATGTATATCATGTATTCACAATATAATAGACAAAAAAGGAGAAATTAAGTTTGAAGATTCCCCTATGGAAGGCCTCGCCCACCCTGGGGTGCAGAAAGGGAATGGGATAGGGGATTGGTGGGGGCAGAGGAGGAGGGGAGGGAGAGGGAACTGGGATTGACATGTAAATAAGCTTGTTTCTAATTTAAATTAAAAAATAAGGGAAAAAATGCTTCTGTTCTCTAGAATATAGGACTGGGAAAATGGTGAGACAAACCATATCACCCAAGAAGATATTTGCAAAACAAGGCCTACTAAAAGAAAAATATAATCCGAGTTTTTAAAATACTCAAAAAACATGAAGTCCCTTCACCACAGCAGAAATACAAATGGCAACAATTCAACATTCCTTATCAAAATGAAAGTTAAACTCACAATGTACAGTGCTAGCACCCAGCAAGCTGTTAGAGTGCCACACATAGAACAGCGTGGAAAAACAAAGCACTGGGCAGTTCTCAGTGCCGTTACAAATTTGGAACAATGCGAATGAACCCTTATACATTTCCTGTAGGAATTGTAAGTTAATTCAGCCACTAGCCTGGATGGTAATTTGTCTCTTAGAAAACTGAACATTCAATTGTCATACACTTTATTAATCCCATTTCTTAGTATTATTAGTTGAAAATCATGTTCACACAAAAAAAAAGCATAAATGCTTAGAGGATGTTTTATACTTATTCAAAATATACTCAAATCAGTGAGTAGATATATCATAGAAGGGAAGATTTCTCGGAAAAAAATATTAATACTTGTAAAAATATACATGACTTTCAAATACATCATGCAAGTAAAATAAATGGAACTGAGGAGTAATGATTCATTTATAGAACACTCTAGAAAAGGAAAATGCACAGAGACAAACAAAACAGTGGGAAATGAAATGAACAATTTTTTTAAAAAATTGTCTGTAGTGGTGATTAAATAACTGTAAATACTTGTCAAAACTAGCACAGATGTGTAGAAATAAAATAAATAACTATACAGATTTTACATCTGAATAAATACAACCATTATTTTCTAATTCCTCCAGGTTTTAAAGGTGTATTAGGTAAAATTGAGCTGTTAATATCAGATAACTGTAAAATAAAAAACAGGAAAATTAGTTTGAACACTGGAAAATAAAACAATAGTAAGATTTTTCTTTTTTCTTTTTAACAGATGTTTATATATAATGTATACACACACATATGGTGTGTGCCTGTGTGTGCCTTTGTGTGTATGTGTGTGTCTGCACACACATGCTCAGGTGTGTATGTGCACATTTACATGTGTGTTGACCAGTTGTATTTGTGCGTGTTCTTGGATGTGGAGTCTTGAAGTTGACATCAGAAGTCTCCCTCCATGACATCTACTATGACTATGCTCCATGACATCTACTGAGGCAAACTCTCCAGGTCCTCATCCCAAAGGCTCTGCCTAGTTGGCTTGCTCTGGGAATCCCTGGTCTCTAGTTTCCATGTACTGGGATTACAAGTGGGCTACCACTCCCAGCCAGCAATTAGGTAGTTTCTCAGGACCCAAACTCAAGATTTTGCAGCATGTGTTCTTCCTGCTGAGTCGTCTCCCCAGTCCCTGATCCCATGTCACTGCTCCCATAGCACTGGAGTTCCAGGCAAAGCAGCCACAGGGTGCTTGAATATGAACTCACCTCATGTTTGCACAAGAACTCTTGCTCACTGCGCCATTTCTTCTGCCCCTGCAAACGAAATTTTATACATGATATGAAAATATTATAATATGCTACCTTTAGTTTTCAAAGTGTTTATTTTCTAATTGCTGTTTACTATGAAAACCAAAATTTGTGGTTAAAATTAGTTTGTATTTCAGATAATTTCCTTAGGATAAATGACATCTTTAAAACACACATACATTTTTAAAGCTATTGAAAGTTCTTATCAAGTTTCCTGCTCAAAAGTTTGACCTGTCACGATCAGTATATGTGAGTTCCTCCTCATCACACCTCTGCTATGTTATGTTTTCTTTCACATGCTTGTTCTAGAAAAGTGATTAATTATAGAGACCTTTAAGGAGCATTAGGGAGACAGTCTCCATGACTACATAATATTGTCAGATTACAAAAAGCTTATAATAATATTCTTCTTATAAAACACATTATCCCTGAAAGCCCAGACACTGGGAATGAATTTGCTCCAGTTGCCCTTCATAACAGGAATGAAAATGCCCATCTCAGTTGACCCTGAATGGTAGGCCATAAGCAAAGTATCCTATGGGAGCCCTTCTGTCCCCTAAGGCTCCCACAGAGGTCTGTGGGAAAACAACCATCTACCCCGGTACTGTCTAATTATGGGCTTCCTTTCACTGTTTATACCACATATGCTGTTCTTATGTAATAGAGTAGCATACTGCCACACAGCTCAGCAAATGTATGCCTGGGTCCCCCTCATAAAACAGTGGGAAAACCCAGGAACATGCCACAAACCCAGTAGTAGTGTTGTTTCATTTTCTTAAAAACAAAATACACATTTTAATTAGGTCCTTACTTATCATGCCACTATGAGCAGGGTTCATTGTTTTTTTCTTGTCCATAAACTCTTGCTCCCTGCTTGAATTCCACCAAGGTGGAATTTCCTATATTAATTTAATTCCAAGGACTGATAGGAACTGAGCAATGCTATTGCCTGATTTCCTTGGAAAGTGCAGCCTACCTCAGTTGTGAATGGGGTCAGAGTGTATGCATTGGGTATTTCACTTTGTTTAACTGAAGCTGCACTTTAAGAAGAACTACATTAACCTTTGCAACTGTACTCAGAAGTCTCATGTCTCACACAACCCTAGTTGTGATTGTGGTTCTCTGGTACTAAGTTGAAGTTACAAAAACTAACAATGGTCCAAGATCCTGGCAACATAGAGTCTTTCCCTCATGATTCATTAATGTCTATAATAAACAGCTGTGCCCTTCATTAGCATCTCATTCCTTTCAATTCAACCAAAGTTTCATGGAAGACTACAATTCACAGCATATTTCATACCGCAACACAACTTACTCAAGCACTGTTTAAGTGCCAGCCTCCAAACTTGGCTTTGGAAAGTCAAACACAAATAAATAAGACAGATCTGGCCTTCAAGCAATAAGTACATTGTGGGTACAGAAAAAGTTAGAAGGAACCATGCAACTGCCTGACCAATGTAGGCATAGCAAAATAAAGGCATTTTAAAAGACTTTTAATTGCTTGGCTAATTAAAAGAAAATGAAGCATATAAAACAATGGTATTTATGTAAATTTAAAATGCATCTGTAGAAAAATGCAATGAACAAGAACACATACAAATAAAAGGCTGCACAAAACACATTAGAATGTTTGCCTGTGGGAGAGGAAGATGAAGAAAGCAGGAAAGGAGGAGGGGAAGGAACAGGAGGAGGAAGCAACAGAAGGAAGGCTAGTTACAAGTTGAAAGCAGCTGGAATCATCTGCCTCATGGATGACCTTGTGCTATGGCAACACTCCACTTCTTCTTTCCTTCTTTGTTCTCAGTCCCTAACTCAGGGGATTTTCTTAATCATACTCTCTTAATCAAAGATAAAGTGTAAAACCAGGAAGAAAGGAATAAACAGTGAAACCAGCTAGGTGCCTTTGCTTGCTCGAAATGGTAAGCAGATAATAGATCCTGTGGGAAGACAGAGGATGTGTATATTTAGCAACCTCCTAAAGACATCTGGAAGCCTGAGATTAGGCCATCAGAGCAGAGTCAGGGAAGTCCAAACCCAACTTAATATTCAACCCCAGACACCAGCAGAAAAACATTCCCTAAGGCAGGTTTCCCCGATACAGGTTGCAGCTGTATCTGTTTAGGATGCCAAGGTATACCCTTCCTGGCTCAAAGACCTTTTGCATCTTGTTCCTCAAAGCTCTGAGCTAGTAGAAGATCAAGAGAGACTTCCTAAGAAGAGCCATTTTTTCTTTGTGGCCCAGCTTCACCCAAGCCCTCTCCAAGCAATACTCAGTAACTGTGCCCAATAGAGACAAGTCCTGCTCCCTGATTCCTCAATCAAGCTGCCTGACAAACTAGGAGGTGCCCAGTTGCATTTGAGTTTCAGATAAAGGATAAATCATGTTCGGCATAAGTTTTTCTCAAAAACTGCAGAACATATACTGATGCTAGAAATTATTAGCTGCTTATCTAACTTCAAAAGAAAGAGACTTGTTGTGGATTTATCTACCATATAAAACACTCCTACTCCAAAGAGAGAAAGCCATGGACAGCTTAGGAAGATATTTTGCAGCTGTTGCTTCTGGGGGCTGCTAGAAGAGTAACTGATGGGACAAGGACTAAATTTGAGAGTCAAATTGTTCACATTACTTTGTTTTGTTTCCATCTGGGAAACAAATAATTAAACACAGAATAAGGGCTGCTTGGTTGGTTAAGTGCTTGCTGCATGTAAAAATATGGACAGGCTGGTCAGTGTTGGTATGCTTTTGTAATCCCAGCACTGGGGAGGGGAAGATGGGTGGATCCTTGGGGTTCTCTGGATAGCTAAGCTAGCCAGCCTAGCCAAATTGGTGAGGTCCAGGTTAAGTGAGAACCCCGTCTCAAAATCAAATAAATGATAGATAGTGAGGGATGGGTAGATAGATAGATAGATAGATAGATAGATAGATAGATAGATGGATAGATAGAGATAGAAAGATAGATGTAAGATAGGTAGATGGATAGATGGAAGGGACTTGAGAAGCAATACCCCAGACTAACTTCTGACCCACACATGAATGTGCTCATGAACAGAAAATAAAATATAAAATATGACAAACAAGGTAGCTTTATAACTAAACTAGTATTTCCTCATTAGATAGATCTGTTCAGAAAGGCAGCTGAGCAGAGGGAGAAATCGTAGTAATTAGAAGTCACGATGTCTGTCTTGGTTCTGCTTCTGTCCTGATCTATGGATTTGTGTGACCTTCCCCTCCCCTATGTGCCCTCGAGTCTCCTTATCTACAGAATGGGAGCAAAGGCACTAACTGATTTCTAAGAATCTCTTTCTTTCTGTCTGTCTCTTTGTTTCTCTCTCTCTCTCTCTCTCTCTCTCTCTCTCTCTCTCTCTCTCTCACACACACACACACACACACACACACACACACACACACACACATACCCCTCTTAAGGCTCCACGGTATTCATCTTTCTTTAATCTGCTCAAGACTGTGTTGTTCCCTTACTTAGCCAAGGCACGCACAGTACAGCCTAACACAAAGATTTCTTCCATTTTCCATGTTTCAGTAAAAACTCCTCAGAGGGGTATTGTGGTTATTTCAAAACCGAAAACCAGAAGTTCAGGCTCAGTGAAGAGGCCAATGATTGCCAAGGACTTGATACTGCTATAGAAACACAGAGCACCACCTCTGCATAGTTCAGGAGGGACTGCTGGCTGCAATGTGAAATGTGTGCTCCTGAGAAGCCACTCATCTGTAATATGGGACCAAGGATCCCCTCCTAGTTCCCTCTAGAAGGATCCTGAAGGGATTTTAACACAAATGTATGTGGATGCATGCCATCACGAAGCCATTTGGATTCTGACTGCAGTTTTTTATGTAGACTTGTGGTGGTCTTTGATTGACAGCTCCTCATCTATTCTTTTAGCTAGGGAGCGGGTATGGGAGAATTAGCCCCACCTCTATTCTCCCACAATGTATTTGGGGGAAAAATGGAATCAATATCCAGCTCTCCAGCCCCCAGGTTTTTATTTTTAAACAGCAATAAAGATATATTTGGTTAGTCATTGCTTTTTTTTCCTGAAGGCATGAAAAATGAGTAAATTTAACAAAATCTTGACTTACTCAATTCCCAAAGTACGTTATTATGGCATAAAATATTTAATTCTCTGATGTATTTTTACCATAGCTTAAAGATTCCAAGTTTACTGATTTTTCCCTTATGTCTCAAATCTAATTTTGATCTTGATAGGGTACCAAAGGGGTCCAAATCAACAGATAGGTCATCACAACATAAAAAATGCATTTATTAATCAACCCGTGACTACCCAGACTCAGAACATGTTCACATGAAGAAGGCATACATGTGAACCATAGACTCTTTCTTGTAGTTCATTCTTCAAGCTGAAATCCTTGCCACTCAGAGCACATGATTGGGGAAAGCTTTAGTTGGGCTCAGTATCCCCCCACCCCCAAGCCCAAAAAGCCCAATTTATTCTGATCTTGCTTTGTGTCAGATCATAGCAAGGCATCAAGCTCACTGAGAAAGCAATCAGAGATGAGTATTGCTCCCAGCATTAAGGAACATCTAGTATTTAGGATACCCATCAGCCATGCTGAAACGTCTCTATTGGTGTAACAGCAACCATGCAGAAGCCTCCTGGCCCAGAAGCTTCTGAGGGCATCGACCCAAGGGGAATCATTACCACTTGATTATGTATAACTTATCTGGCTTCCATTTATTTTATTGACATGATAGAATAGCCTTGGTCAGACAGCTCTGTGTCATTAGTTATCATTCCCAGCATAATCTATATTCATCTGAATATCACTTAAGACAAAACAAAGTACAGTGTCTTCTATAAATCAGAAATCCATGGAACACAAACATCCCTTGTAACTGGGTGTAATGAAGGAGGATCAACTTGTTTGGCCCTCAGCATCACCATTTTCTAGAGTCACTTTATCTCCTCACACTTCTACTTCCTTAAAACACACTTTAAAATATCCATTAGGAAATAAAATAAAACATCCCTTCCCTCAGTGAGCTTTGAGTATAAGGAAATCATATTCAAATTAATCAATAAATCATGTTTTTGACATTATTCCTTATAATTGTGTCTCAGGTAATTCCACATTAAAATGAAATAGAAAAGCTTCTTTGCACAAAGTGAAAAAAAAATAAATTTTACAAAAGCAAAATGGAAAAAAAAAAACCCACTGTTTAGCAGCCACTGCATCATAGCCATTTAATGAAGAAACCATTAAAATTAAAACAAGTGGAAAACAATTAGTACTGTGGAATTTGACACTGGGGAAAGCCAGTGTCAGATGGAGAATCCATCTGAGCCCAGAGATCCAAATAATATCTCCAGTATCATAAGGAGAATGTGTCAGGTGCTTCCTAATGCAAGGTGCTGAGAAAGACATTAAAATGTCCACATTATTCTTGTTGTAACTTGATCTAACAATGAAATGGGAAGCCCAACTAAATGTTCATTTTACAAAACAGCTGACTACTACTACCTAAAGATATGGAGGAGCTGCTTAAGGACAGGGATATTATGAAAACATTTCAGATTAAAGCAGGCTAGAGACACAATGACTAAATCCAGTGTGGGTCTGAGGACATAAATGTATATTTTCATTATACTGGATATTACTAAGAATTAGAGGAAGTACATGATCTGTAGATTGCATAATAATACTATACTGATGATAAATTTATTATTATGAAAGTTATGCTGTGATTATATGAAAATGTCTTTGCATCATTTAGGGAAGTCTGTAAGGATAAAAGGACAAGGTATCTATACTTTCTCTCAAGTTCCCAGAAAATAATTAGAAATTGTACTAGTAAATAATAAATCATAGGTAAATATCTATATGATAAGGAAACATTTCAAATACCAACACAGTATTTGGATGATATAGATGAAGTATGTCTGAATTGTGTTTTCAACTCTAGTGTTGATATTTAGCAGTGATATTTGAGCTACTCAACCAGGGCATCAAAACTAACATCACTAATAGTCAGGCTGGCTCCTATTCCGTACCCCCCAAGTGCGACACAATCTGAAAGATATAATATTGCGTTAATGAATTATTTCAAAAAAAATGTTGTGATTCTAATTAAGACTTTTAATATATTTTCCAAATTACAGAAAATAGAAGGGCAGATGAATGAGATAAATCACACAAAGTAGACATAACTTTTAAAAACTATGAACCAGCCTACAAAACAATTAACTTGGATTTGCCTGAATGTAAAATGTCAGGTGTTGGGACATCAGGGAAAAGGCAGGACATATTCCACATTGAAAGGGTCTAAGAAATAACCATCAAGAAACTATATGGCCCAAGATAACATCTTGTTTCTAAATTTTTTTAACTCCAGAAAATACTTTGAGACAAATAGGAAAACTCAAATCTAAAGTGTGTGTTTCATATTCCTGTGAAATCATGGTTAATTTTCTAGTGACATATAATAGCAGATGGTTATATGAGACAGTTCCACTCTTTAGTACATGTCTTCTGGAGTATTTGCTGATGAAGTGTGATCATATTAATAAGTACGCTATCAAGTGGTACAGGAAATATTATAAAATAAGAAACAGACACAGAGTGAATAAATGGAATGCTATATTAATAAGTATTAGCTCTAGGTAAAGAAATATATGAGTCTTTATTATTGTTTTAAATTCTCACATAACATTTTCACTTTGAGTAAGCATTGAGCAACAAATAACACCTTTACTTTCAAAATACATTACGATTATTCCAAAATATATTGAAAATAAAAATGAGTTTTATTTTAAAGTTTTAAATGCCCAGAAGATTAAAAAGTTTTGCCCTAAACTCTAAGTTTGAGAGGATTTATGGAACTTCCCTCTTGAGGTTGGACCAAAGTATATTGGAGAAGAGGGACACCAACTCCAAGGAGCCCTCAGAGTCCAACACAAAAGGAAATGCAGTCTTACTGCTTCCCTCCCCCACCCCCCACCTCTACCCCCACCCCCACCCACCCCCACCCCCTGCATTCTCTACAGTGTCTGAGCTCCATCCCTGAAGTGGAAAACAGCTTCCTCTCACATTTCTTTCTGAAACATGACAGATTGTCTTTCTAAGCCATCCATCTACAGCAGTGGTTCCCAACATTCCTAATGCTGTGACCCTTTAATACTTTTCCTTGTGTTGCGATGACCCCCCCCCAACCAAAAGATTATTTCATTGCTACTTCATAACTGTAATTTTGCTACTGTTATTACTTGTACTGTAAATATCTGATATGCAGGATATTTAATATGTGACCCCAAAGGGGTCACAACTCACAGGTTGAGGACAACTGCTCTATGTTAATGCTTTCCTATCCTAAATTCCTAATGCTATTGACTATTTACCTGTGTTCTTGTTTTTCACCTGAGCATTTTCTGCAGTATGTGGGCAGGGTGGAGTTTTTTCCTACTGAGAGACAAGAAGACAGTGGGACTGTATTCTTTGCACTCTTTGTGAGAACTAAGTAGACTCAGTTCAGAATTACAGTGGTAAGCACTGATGTGACTGTTGTCTGCACCCCTAACTGGCACCTGATTTTTAAACTGAAACTTCTAGGAGCATAGCCCTGACCCTGTAAGATTGCTCACAGTCAATGTCTTAGTGGCTGCAATTTGAACCAGCACTTCAAAGAGTGACACACTCAGGGCTCACTCCATCCCCCCTCTAATGAATGAATCATTTAAGAAAGTCTGCAAGGCAACCCTTTGAGTCAGTGTCACTGGGCAATAGGAGTGTTCAAACAGCTAAGAAACAAGCCTAGAACTGGAGCACTACCCTGGAAAACCACACCACTCCCAGGAAAACTTTCATCTGACTAATCCATGCATTTGGGTTGTGTTACAAGACTACTGTGACATTTTAAACTAAAGCATGTTCCTCCTGGGGAGCTCAAGAGAGAAAGGTATGGTAGTCTCCTGATAGTACATTAACATGAATACATCATCTGTCAACCAAAGAATACTGCTCTTAAGTCCAGTATTGAGTTTTAGTACTAGGCAAAAGTCTGACTAAGTGTCATCAGTTTGAGCAAGGAAATGGTAAACATTCTAGGAACTTTGGGAAGACAATTCCAGTTCATTTATGTGTGCTAGACACAACAAGTATTGAGTGGGTAGTGATAACTCTATGTCCAGTGTATTTTCTGGATATTAACTTAATTATCAATGAGTTAATTTAGAAGTTTCTATAGCAGACAACATTTAAAAATACGCTACCTCTTTTGGTCACAATATAGTGCACACAGATACTTAGTACTATGCTGTGTCATTCTGTATTATTCAGTAAAACCAGCATGGCTGACTCTGTCCATGGCTGCCAACATTTATATTTAACTGGGATTGGTATTTGTTGTTTTTCTGAGCACATCAAAAGTATCATTTGGTGAGATTATTCACTGCCTCTCAAGTAACTAAAATATCTCTAATATCACATTGATAGCTGCAGCATTCAGTTCATCAATCCAGGCATTCAGATTACTGACTCCTTGTCACTAGGCTTGCCTGCCTCTGCTTCCTCCAGGGCAAATCAAAGCAAAAGTGGGTGCATTCTTGTTACATGTCCAAAACAGAGCACGAAAAACTCTTAACTCAATCGATTCTACTACTCATCAAAGGAAAGGAAGAAGAGCTAAAATAAAGTCACTTTCTAAATAGACATATCTGCTAACTCCATAGCCACTAAGATCACTGAAAAAAATAATTCCCTTCAATATGCATTTTCCAAAGATACCAGTAAGTCTTTGTAAGTCAGTAGATCCGTCAGTCTAAACAAGAATGTGTTCAGTGAGAACATCCTTCACTGTATTACATGCTAATTTAAAAGCTGGGAGTGTCAAACTCAAAGGCCTAATGTTTCCACACCAACCTAGCCCTTAACAGCTGTGTGATCATAAGTAATCGTTTAACTAGGAGTCTCGACTATGCAAATCAGGTAACATTCATTCATCTGCCTTAGAATATTGCAATGAGTAACAAATAGAACCTGGCAAAATGTAAGTAGTAAAACTCAGAACAAATATAATCACAAAACAAGCATCTCACTGCATCACCCACTGTGAGGAATTAGTACATATGTTATCCTAACTTCTGAGGACTCACAATACAATAAACAAAAATAGACATTAATGTACGACTCAGTAATGAATCACTGAACAAACACATTTCCAGAGATATAATCAATTTCCCGATCTCTGAAAATGTTTCATTAAGGACTCAGAGATGGGGACACATACACACACACACACACACACACACACACACACACACACACACACACAAATACATCCATGCCTTGAGGAAAATATGGCATGGGCATTAAAATTAAAAAAAAAATGCTTACTCCTATACTGGAGATAGATACACTATTGCTTCACATATATTCCTGTATAATCAGCTACCAGTGTCTGTCCTCACTGGAAGCTAGCCACTCCAGTGATTTGGAAGGTCACAAAGACAAATTGTAACTGTCTTGCCCACTCAGTATTGGCTGTTCCCCTTTCTTGCCGTGCGTGCTTCTCCTTTAGGAAACCTCCTTTCCACAAGGCTATCTCTGTGGTTACACAGTACACATTACAGATGTGCGGGCCGAGGGAACAAGATGGATTTAGTTTTCGTATCTGAAAGAGATCCAAACACATTTCATGGATCATTCATTTAAGAGCGGTTGTGTACTGCCAGCTGTCAGAGCACTGGTGAAGATGTGAGAGAGGAATTCCTCACTTCTGAACCTTTGCTGTGAGTTCAGCCCCCTGCCAAGTGGCAGAATTGGGAAGTTAACACTCACTGGGCAAAAGCCTAAGACCTTAACTCACCACTCCTGGATACACAGTAGTCCCCTATGCCCTTCCCATACAGGGGTGAAGCAGGGAGGAACTCCCATTGCAGGAGACCCCAGGAAAGACCTGTCTGCCATCCCTGTGTGCTGGAGTGTCTGCAAATGACTGAGACCTGGCCTATTCAGTCAGGAAAATACCTCTCTCAAAATGGAATAGACACTTCCCTTGCTGCTGAGATAAAATACTTTACAAAAGCGATTTGTGACTCGTGTGGTATGAGTGTATAGTACATGGTGGTGAGGAAGTGATGGGCCAAGAGAAAACTGGTCCCATTGCATCCTTGATAGGGGACTGAAAAAGGGAGGATAGGAGAGAGGGAGGGAGGGAGGCAGGGAGGGAGGATAGGAGAGAGGGAGGGAGGCAGGGAGGGAGGGAGGGAGGCAGGGAGGGAGGGAGGCAGGGAGGGAGGGAGGCAGGGAGGGAGGGAGGCAGGGAGGCAGGGAGGGAGGGAGGGAGGGAGGGAGGCAGGGAGGGAGGCAGGGAGGGAGGGAGGCAGGGAGGGAGGCAGGGAGGGAGGGAGGGAGGGAGGGAGGGAGGGAGGGAGGGAGACAGAGATGTGCTATCACTTAGCTCACTTTTTCCTTTTATTCATACTGAGACCCCAGCCCATGAGATGCTGTGGCCCACATTCAGAGTGCACCTTCTGACCCTAGTAAAACTTCTCTGGAAACAAGCATTCCTATGATGATCCTAAATCAAGTAAAATTAACAATGATGTTAGCTAACACGCGGGGGACTATGCAAGCATGCGGGGTCATTTGAGGAATTAGTCACAAAGACAGGACAAGTATTGATGAACAGGAGTCAGCCCTGGGCCTGTGATTTCAGCGGCAGAGGTCTAAGGAGACTGTTTCCATAGTCGTTAGACATTTGTAGCCACCCTGTGCTTTTAACTCACTAGTCTTTCAGTGTTCTGGGTCCCCTCTGTTCATCATCTTTGGAACTTTGTACTCAGGTGAAATGGCCAAAGCCCAAAGATGATTTCTTTGATATAAGCAAAATGGCCAACTGAGTTAAAAAAAATAATAAAAATAAATAGTTTAGTAAAATATAGTTATAGTTTCCCACCTCTTCTCCTGTGCCTCAATCTTTCACATTACCTTTAGTGTGTGCTAGGCTCCCCCTTAAAGAATTAGCTGGAGGTGTGAAGAGAAGGTTGTAGACACAGATGTAAGCAAAGCATGCTTGGTGCTTGTGGAAGTGTAGTATAGTGAGGTGTGAGGAGGTAGAGCTCACTCAGAAAGTGAGGTGTGAGGAGGTAGACTCAGATAGTGTGGTGTGAGGAGGTAGAGCTCTCTCAGATAGTGTGGTGTGAGTAGGTAGAGCTCAGCTCTTATCCCCTTCCTGTGAATCCCCATCTGATTCCTTTCCTCTGGGCTCTCAGGTTCCACAACCAGCAGCTTCATCTTCAAGCTCACTGCTTTCTAGATTGTTCTATAGACCTTTCTCATCAGCTGCATACATCGGTGGATTGTGGGTATGCAATCCTTGTTTTACGTTTCTGTTGGCATAACACTCTCATGCCTGCAAAACTGGAGATTCTCCTTGCAGCAACATGTGTGGCCAATCACCACAAACATCTTGCAACATAATGATGCTTCTCCGCACTAGCCCTCCTCTTAGAAAGAATTACATGCCAAAGAATTGAATTATGTGAGGTCCATAATGTCTTTATGCTGGGTCCACACTCTAGCACAGCTGCTGAGGGGTGTCTAATGTGGTGACAAGCACATCATGCTCAGCACAGGTATAAGCCTAGGAGATAGGGTTGTAAAGATTCTTAAATAACCTTCCATCCGTGGACCCGCAAGGAAATGATGACCTGTCAAATGTTCTCTGCTGCTATCCCGAGATGCAAAAACATAGACTGTTCTAATCATCAGACAAGAGACAAAATGAGAAAACAGGAACAGGAAAGAATAGCCAAAGACAATGACGGACTGGGAAGATCCCCCACACTTTTAAGGAGGTGAGTAGTTGCTATGGATGAATGGACAGGTACCCACTCTAAGGTAGAGCCGTCGAGACCAAGCAGAAAAGAGAGGTGCAAGCAAGAGCCTGGGTCAAACTCCTGACCAGCCTAGGCACAAGTAATGGTACAGGAATGCATAGGTTCCGTGGGGCTTGTGGGGCATAATGAGTAGATGGGCAGCAGGTTACCATCGTGCATCTCAGTCAGCCAACATGAAGACCGATGGCCAAGAAGCAAGTTCAAGCTCCTGTGGGAGAGCCATGGGAGAAAGCGAACCTCAAAGACAATAACACTACAGTTAACGATCCATCAGGCCAATGAAAGATCAGGACAAGAAGAGAAAACTGTGCAAGGAGGCTTCAAAGGAAAGTATCACTTACCGAAAATCTAGGGGAAACTGACTTCTAGCTGAAATCCAAGGCCAGAAGAATTCCAAGGCAGATGTAAGATCAACAGTTTCCTGTTGACTTGGAAAACAGGCTGAGTAATCTGAACTGCATGCAGGAGTCAACAGATAGTCCACAAAGGCATGGGAGTGGAAGGGGGTGTGTTAAAGATTCCAGTGAAGCCCACTCGGAGAGAGCAACTTGCTCTCAGAAGTTCTGCAGGGGTGGCACTGGGCAAAGGATAAAGGCAGGCTGATGTGTTCTTTTTAGAGTTTTTGTGTGATTACATTAGTTACGTATTTTGTTGGCATGGTGTTGTACCACAGTGAGTGACTGGAGAGTAGAAGTGTGGTCCAGGACACCTAGAGTTGCCTCTTTTTCCTACCATGGCTGTCACAGGCCATGAACAGTGGTCCTCAAGCTTGACAGCAAGAACTTTATCTCCTGAACTAACTCAGTCTTCACCTGGACCTGGGCTATCCCCATTCAGTCATAGGGACCACACTGCACACCACGCACACTCTGAGTGTGCCAGACATATCTCAGATTGGGCTTCACTTTACCCTCCCCAAATCAAGTGCATGAATGAACTTCATGCAGTGGGACTGAAATGAGGAAGACCGGGGATCAGGTAAAAGGCACCTAGCACACTGTGTAGCAAAGGTGCTTTATTTTAAAGTGTTAACCGTATTATTTTGAGATTTTTTTTTTTAGACTTAATTGAAATCTTGAGATAGAAAAAAAAAAGAGTGGGAGAGTTAGGATTTTCATGTGAATTTTAATTCCTTTGTCAACAAACTGTTAAACTGTTGCAACTGTCACCTGTTTTTTGTTGGTTTGTTTTGTTTTTTTTTTGTTAGGGAAAACAACAACAGAAAAACAAAACAAACAAACAAACAAAAGACTAAGAGAGCAGGTTCCAAAATAACATTGGAGCCACAAACTAAAACTTAGCATAAAATTTAGATCTGTGACCATCAGTCTCTGATTTTTAATTAAATACTGTGTATGCATGTTGCAGGGAAGGGTATGCACATAAGTGCAGGAGGACCAGAGAAGGTGCTGGACCCTCTGGAGCTAGTGGTAGAGTGGGTGTAAGCTGTCCAATGGGAACCCCGGTTCTCTGCAAGAATAGTGTCTCTAGCCTGAATCTATGAAATTTCTGCACATCATATAATTTACCCTACAGGTAATCACACATGTGGATGATCTGTATAGTACCCTGTCATGGAATTTGGCGCTTGCAATGACATTGACATTTAATGGGTATTTTTTTTTTTTTTTTTTTTTTTGGTTCCACATACCCAGATGAGAACTTTTTGTTCATCTCCTTATTTAAGCTTCTCTGCAAATCTAAGGTGTGTTTCTTATGGCTTTTTTTTATTATTATATTTTAAGTTGGGGATGGGGTGCTATTGCATGCCTATGGAGGTAAAAAGACAACTCCTGGGGGTGGGGTTTCTCCTTCCATCATGTGTTGCTAAGACTGAATTCATGTCATCAGCCTTTACCCCTGGAACCAACCTGCCAGCCCATTTGTATGCTTTTAATTAGGATTTTATACTCAAAAAGACCAAATCTCAGGGAACTCAGGAACTTGCTCAAAACCCCATGATGCAAGCACAAGGTGCTGGAAGTATTGTCCTGACTAGAGGTGCTATCTACTCAGGCTCACAGTCAACATCCCCATGGAATCCATAGCCACAAAGCACCCCCTGCTCCTCAGTGCAGGTGCTCCCCACCACCACACAGGCATCTGATAAACTCGTATTTTATTTTGTCTTTTAAAAGTAGAGAACGGATATGGTTTGTGTGACAGACTCTGTTTCTGATACCAGGAGTTAGGCCTTGGTTTTCTCACTTGTGATAGGGAAAAAGTACCCAACATTCTTTGCTTCTCTTCCACAATGATGATTCCTGTTTTTGCCTGTATGGTGGTGGGGAGTTCCTGGACTTAGGATCAGGGGCCGCAAATAATTGGCTTAGGTGATGATAATGAAAGCACTGGCTAAATGCCCCCAGTATTCTAAAGCAGTCCTGGGCTGTGTGACCAAATCTCAGGGAACTCAGGAACTTGCTCATCAAAGAGTACAGAAATCAGAGAGAATATCCAGTGCTGAGAGCTGCCGTGTGATTGCAGAGCTGGGCTGAAGTCTGTGAACATGGCCACAGAGTGAAGCAACTATGTTAGACAACCCAAGGCGGTAAATGTGTAGCAGGAAAAATAAAAGACCCAGAGACTGATATTGTGGTTCATGTTTCAAGCAAAGCATTTGGCCACTAGCTCTCACTCTACCTCAGAATGAAAGGCGATCATGGTTCTACCAAATCTCACACTGTAACTTCTCCTCAGCTAGGCTGGAGAATGCTGAGACTTCAATGTCTTCCTATCCTCAGTGTGGCTGGAGAATGAATGCCTGATACTGAATACTGAAGACTCTGCTCCTATCTTTTATACTCCTCTAGTGCTGGGATTAAAGGCATGTGATCCCAGATCCTGAGATCATCTTTGTGTGAGCTGTCTCTCTTTAGGACTGGATCAATCTTGAGTGGATCTGGGTGGCCTTAGACTCACAGAGATCCATCTACCTCTTAATCCTGAGTCTTGGGATTAAAGGTGTGTACCACCACTTCTTAACTTTTGGCTGCTGGGACTAAAGGTGTGTATCACCACTGCCTGATCTCTATAGCCTGAAGCTAACTTTGCTTCCTGAATCCTCAGGCCAGCTTTAATGAATCATAAATAATATATCACCACCTAAGTGTAAGGTAAATGTTTCACACTCTTAAGTTGCTAGAAGGGTGGACTATTAAGTCAGAAATAACAAGTGTTAAATTCTTAGTATGGCAGGTTTGATCTCCTGGGGATGGGAGTGGCCTTGGAGATCCATGGCTCTTGGGCTGTCTTTTCAGACAAGCCTAGGTTTTCCTGGATCCCGGGAGAAGTCTCGGCCCAAGAACCTGAACTTGTCCAGGTGTTGGAAAGACACTTTTCTTTTACTTCCTCCCTTGGGACCAGCCCTAGGTTCTATTAGCAGAATTTCTGAAAATGAAAAGAGTAAGAAGCTTGTTTGCACTGATCACCATGAAATCACAAAAAGAGTGGTAACAGGACAGGAGGCAATGACGTCAAAGCTAATGAATGCAACAGGAAATGATCTTCATGCTTCAACTTAAAAGCTGACTCTCAAAAACAAATGCTTCTGGGATGGCAGACTTCTGTCACCTAACAAGTGCACTGGGGTCTTTCTCATCCTTCCCCCAGGGTTAAGAGATACCCCACTTCATTTCCTTCATATGGCAATGCATTTGAGACTGCCCAGTGAGGCATGGGGACAGCTGTCTCACTAAAACTAAGCAAAACAAATCCATCACCTCAATGTGATGAAACAGATTCTGATGTTAATTGATACGGCTGCTTGTGTGTTTGATGGCCAAGATATACCCAAAGTACTTACAGCTTAATATATACTTTGAGACCCATTAAATGGCCCAAGAGGATTTAGATATTTTCATACAGCAGGTTTCTCACTGTCTCTAGTTTCTTACAGGCTCTTCATTTTTTAACCTTATTGGGACTTTAAAAGGCATCAAATACTGTAGTATGTTTTTAATTTATTTATACTTAAAATCATCAAAATGCTCTTTTGTAAGAGTCATTTGATGTCCAAGTATCCTTATGGGGCCTTTTCATCGGTCTTGTCCCTGCCCCGGAAAAAAAACAGGAAATCACAATTTGCCACAATTACAAAGACTGAGCCTGGACAACAAGGTTTGAATTCAGTTCCACATTGGTCTCTGAACACTGTTGCCTCTCTCTGAGGCTACTTGTTTATAAAGATGTTTCAAATGCAGACGCAGACTCCTTTAGATTTAAGTTTCATGAATGGAAGGCAAAGTTCAATGTTAACTACACTTAGGCTTCACTGTCCAAAGAAAAGTCTGGAAAATGTAGGGATAGAGCAAAAACTTAGGAGAAGGAAACAGCTTTTTTTTTTTTTCCTCCATGAATATAAATTAAACCTTTGACTTCTTAGCTGATGATTAAGGGAAGATAATGAAAGCTGATAAGGAGTAAATAATGACTTCTGTTGGTGGAGATGAGTCTGTCATAAGATTTTACTCTGAATTCCTTCAGCTCTGCTTTCTGTACCAGCCTGAGATTTTCTGAGTGATCATCAGGACCCAGGCAGGAGACAGAATCCATGCCAATTGTTTGAAGGAGATCATTTAATTTAAGGGATTGTCGAGCAAAATTAAGCTGCTAGCTAGAAAACTCAAAGTTAAGACCATGACGGTATAATGACAGGAATCAAAGGAACAAAAGGACAAGTACCATTAGAAATATCAACATTTAAAGCCTGAAGGATGAGTTCAGTGGAGATGACACTCCGATTTCTAAGCTGGGGGGTCACTGTGGCAAGGGCTGGTGCCTCTGTGTTTGGGTGAGGCTGAGATAAGCCAAAACAAGAGCATATGGAGAAGTCTGCTTGTGGTTCATCTGCAGAGGGCACAAGGATGCCTCATCTGCCAAGCTGGAAGCAGAGGGGACAAGGATGCTGCATCCGCACGTGCTGGAAACTGTATGGAGTGCCTTGGTGAAAAGCCAGGCTGCTTGAACTACAGGAGCAGGAAGCAGTCAGAAAGGTGAGATTCCTTAACCTCTGGTATCCCCCATCACCACAACCTGTCATGAGACAGCTGACAAAGCAGAAGTGAGATTGGCAGGCTCTACTACCTCAAAATAAGGTAGAAATGGTTTGGAGATGAGGAACAGTTCTCAACCCATTTTGGAGATACATAGCAGTTAAGAAGTATGCATGCCCTGTATGAGTTACCCTCCTGTTTCACACACACACACACACACACACACACACACACACACACACTCAAATAATAAATCAAATAATAAAAACCATACACGTGACTTAGAAAAGTGACAAAATTAGCCAAATAACTAATAATGCCAAGTTTACAAAATGTTTACTGATCTGCATGGTTCTAAGTATCTCATAAGTGTTAGTTTTTGACAACACTTTCAATAATTTGTGTAACTCTATGGGTTACACACTGTGATTAGCATACTTCTATATACAAAGAAAAGGAGGTTGACCTTTCCAGAGTCTTCCAGCATCTTGGACCCACCTCCACCCACAGAAGGAGTCTACCTTCCGGTGCCATGCTCTGAGCCTTCTGGTGACTGGAGACTGCTTGCTGGGGAGACCATCCCCCGAAGACCAGGCCATTCAGAGTCAACCTTTATCCTAGTCCCACCTCCAAATATGGTAGGAGGTCAGCTTGGGCTTGTTTCCAGCCTGCTTTCCAGGTCCCTGCTCAGAGCCTCCTAAGGCCAGGGGCCTGTGCACACATGAGGAGCCCAGCCAGGCAGACCAACCTATCCAGAGTCTGCCAGCACCCCAGTCCCACTTCACCCACTGGAAGAGGAGGGCCATCAGAGTATTAGACCTGCTTGTACCCACCAGAAGAGAACCTTGGTCGTGTACCCACCAGGAGAGGGAGAGACCCCACCAGTACGTGTGGTAGGAAGGAACATAGTCAACAAGAGAAAGATTAATATGAGGCCACCAAAGTCTAGGGTCTCCACACCAGCAAGATCTGAACATCTCAACACAGATGAAGAAGAAGAGAACAACCCTAAAAACAACTTCATGAAGATGATAGAGATCCTAAAAGAGGAAATGATAAAATCCTTTAAAGAAATGGAAGAAAAGACAAACCACAAATTGCAAGAAACAATTCAAACACTGCAAGGTTTGAAAGCTGAAATAGAGGCAATTTAAAAAAAAGTCTGAGGGAGTGCTGGAAATAGAAAAGCTGGGTAAATGATCAGGAACTACAGATGCAAGCATAATCAACAGAATACCAGAGATGTAAAGGAGAATCTCAGGTGTTAAAGATACACTAGGAGACTAGGAGAAACAGATTAATCGACCAAAGAAAATCTTAAGTCCAACAAACCCATAACACAAAATATCCAGGAAATGTGGGACACTGTGAATAAGCCAAACCTAAGAATAATAAGTACAGAAGAACGTGAAGAAGGTGAACAAACCGAACTCAAAGGTGCAGAAAATATATTCAACAAAATCATAGAAAATTTTTTCAACTAAAAGAAACACAGGTCCATGAAAGTACAAGAAGCTTATAGAACACCAAATAGAGTGGACCACAAAAAAGTCCCCTCACCAGATAATAATCAAAACACCAAACACACAAAATAAAAAACGAATATTGAAAGCAGCAAAGGAAAAAGGCCAAGTAACATATAAAGGCAAACCTATCAGAATTACACCTGACTTCTCCTTGGAAACTCTGAAGGCCAAAAGGTTCTGGATAGATATTCTACCAACACTAAGGGACAACAGATGTCAGCCCAGACTACTATAACCAGCAAAGCTTTCAACTATGGATGGAGAAACTAAGATATTTCATGAAAATACCAGATCTAAACAATACTTATTAATTAATCCAGCCCTATATAAAGTTCTAGAAGGAAAGCTCCAACCCGAGGAAGTTAACTACACCCTCAAAAACATAAGCAATAGATAATCCCACTTTACCAACAGTCAAAAGAAAAATGGAGGGAAATCTACACTTAATACCACCACCAACAAATCCAAAACAAACAAGAATTAACAATCAATGGTCATTAATATCCCTCAATATTAATGGTCTTAATTTGCCTATAAAAAGACACAGGCTAACAGAATGGATACGAAGATAGAATCTATCCTTCTGCTGCATAGAAGAAACATACCTCAACTTCAAAGACAGACATTACCTCAGAGATAAGGCTGGGAAAAGATTTTCCAATCAAATGGACCCAAGAAACAAGCAGATGTAGATATTGTTAATATCTAACAAATTAAACTTTAAAATAAAATCAATCAAAAGATATGAAGGTCATTTCTTATTCATCACAGAAGAAAGCCATCAAGATGAAGCCTCAGTTCTGAATATCTATGCCCCAAATACAAAGGCACCCACATTCATAAAAGAATCATTACTAAAGCTCAAATCATACATAAAACCTCACACACTTATAGTGGGAGATTTCAACACCCCACTTTCAACACTAGACAGGTCCACAAGACAGAAGCTTAACAAAGAAACAAAGGAACTAACAGAAGTTTTGACCTAATTGAATTTAACAGACATTTATAGAATATTCCATACAAACAAAAAAGAATATACCTTCTTCTCAGCTCCACATGGAACCTTCTTTAAAAGCAATCACATACTCAGCAATATAGCAAACCTCAATAGGTACAAAAAAATTGTAATAACCCCCTATATCTTATCAGACAACCATGCTTTAAAGTTAGAATTCAACAACAACACAAATTTCAGAAACCCTACAAACTCATGGAAATTGAACAATGTGCAGTTGCACCATTCCTGGGACAAGAAAGAAAGAAAGAAAGAAATTAAAGACTTCCTAGAATTCAATGAGAATAAAGACACACATAGCCAAACTTAATGGAAACTTTGAAAGCAGTGCTAAGGGGAAAGTTCACTGCACTAAGTGCCCACATGAAGGAACTGGAGAATAGTCACATTAGAGAATTAACAGCATAACTGAAAGCTCTAAAACAAAAAGAAGCAAACTCACCTCAGAGGAGCAGATGCCAGGCAATAATCAAATTGACAGCAGAAATCAATAAAGTAGAAACTTGGTAAACAATACAAAGAATCAATGTAACAAAGAGTTCGTTCTTCAAGAAAATAAAAAAGATAGGTAAACCTTTATCCAAACTAACCAAAAGATAGAGAGAATATGCAAATTAATAAAATCAGAAATGGAAGGCTGACATAACAAATGACACTGAGGCTATAAAGAGAATCTTCAAGTCATACGTTGAAAACTAGTTCTCCACAAAATTGTTAAATTTAAAGTAAATGGACAATTTTCTGGACTGATATCACTTACCAAAACAAAATCAAAAACAGATAAGCAATTTAAATAGACCTATACACTTAATAAAATAGAATCAGTCATCAAAAGCCTCCCCACAAAAAAAAAAAAAAAAAAAAAAAAAAAAAAAAACACCCAGGGCCAGATGGTTTTCAGTGCAGAATTTTACCAGAAACTCAAAGAACAGCTAATACCAATACTCCTCAAAGTGTTTCACACAATAAAGCAGAAGAGTCATTGCCAAACTCCTTTTACGAGGCTACAATTACCTTAGTACCCAAGTCACACAAAGACACAACTAAGAAAGAGAACTACAGACCAATATCCCTCATGAATATTGATGTAAAAATACTCAGTAAAATACTGGCAAATCAAATCCAAGAACACATCAGAGAAATCATCCACCATGACTAAGTAGGCTTCATCCCAGGGATGCAGGGATGGTTCAACATATGAAAATTCATCGATGCAATTTGTCATATAAACAAACTGAAAATAAAAAACCATATGATCACTTCACTAGATGCTGAAAATCCTTTGACAAAATTCAATAACCTTTCATGATTAAGGAACACACCTAAACATAATAAAAGCAAAATACAGAACACCAACAGCCAACATCAAACTAAATGGAGAGAAACTCAATGTGATTCCTCTAAAATCAGGAGCAAGATAAGGCTGTCCACTCTCTCCATCTCTTCAATATTATATATGAAGTTCTAGCTAGAACAATAAGAAAACAAAAGGAGATAAAGGGGATACAAATTGGAAAGAAAGAAGTCAAACTTACACTATTTTCAGATGATATGATTGTGTACATAAGTGACCCAAAAAACTCTACCAGGGTCCTCCTACAGCTGATATACACCTTCAGCAAAGTGTCAGGATACAAGATTAACAGAAAAAAAATCAGTAGCCCTACTATATACAGATGATAAAGGGGCTGAGAAAGACGCTAACCAAACAAGTGAAAAACCTATATAATACAAACTTTGAGCCTTTACAGAAAGAAATTTAAAAAAGATACCAGAAAATGGAAAGCTCTCCCATCCTGTTCGATAGGTAGGATCAACCTAGCAAAAATGACAATCTTGCCAAAAGCAATCTACAGATTCAATGCAATGCCCATCTAAATCCCAGCACAATTCTTCACAGACCTTGAAATAAAAATACTCATCTTTATATGGAAAAATAAAAGACCCAGGGTAACCAAAACAAACTTGTACAAAAAAGAAACTTCTGGAGGCATCACCATCCCTGACTTCAAGCTCTATTTTAGAGCTATAGTCCTGAAAATAGATTGGTATTGGCACAAAAATAGACAGGAAGACCAATGGAATTGAATTGAAAACCCTGATATTGACCCCACATCTACAAACACCTAATTTTTTGACAAATAAGCTAAAGTTATACAATGAAAACAGAAAGCATCATCAACAAATGGTGCTGGCATAAATGGATGCTGGTATATAGAAGACTGCAGATAAATTCATATGTATCCGCCATGCATAAAACTTAAGTCCAAATGGAACAAAGACCTCAACATAAACCCAGCCATACTTAACCTCTTCAAAGAGAAAGTGGGAGGTACACTTGGTACAGGAGACCTCTTCCTGAACATAACACCAGTAGCATACACACACTGAGATCGACAATTAATAAATGGAACCTCCTGA
This sequence comes from Phodopus roborovskii, assembly GCF_943737965.1. Taxonomy (NCBI): domain Eukaryota; kingdom Metazoa; phylum Chordata; class Mammalia; order Rodentia; family Cricetidae; genus Phodopus; species Phodopus roborovskii. The sequence continues at coordinate 1,161,048 of NW_026126444.1, forward strand.
AATTGAAAAGCTTCTGTAAGGCAAAGGACACAGTCAACAAGACAAAATGGCAGCCCACAGAGTGGGAAAAGATCTTCATCAACCTCACTTCTGACAGTGGGCATATTTCCAAACTATACAAAGAACTCAAGAAGCTAGTTACCAGAACACCAAACAATTCAATTAAAAAGTGGGGGCAGAACTAAATAGAGACTTCTCAATGGAGGAGTCTAAAATGACTGAAAGACACTTAAGAAAGTGCTCAACATCCTTAGCCATCAAGGAAATGCAAATCAAAACAACTCTAAGATACCATTCTATCAGAATGGCAAAAATCAAAAACACCAAAGACAGTTTATGCTGGAGAGGATGTGGATAAAGGGAAACATTCCTCCTCTGCTGGTGGGAGTGCAAACTCTTACAGCCACTTTGGAAATCAGTATGGTACTTCTTCGGGAAAATGGGAGTCAGTCTAGCACAAGATCCAGCAATTCCACCTTAGGCATATACCCAAAAGATGAACATTCATACAACAAGGACATCTGTTCAACGATGTTCATAGCAAGCCAGAACCTGGAAGCAAACTAAATCCGCCTCAACTGAAGTAGGGATAAAGAAAATGTGGTACACAATAGAGTAGTACTCCCTGGGGGGGGGGGGAGAAACAATGGAATCTTGAAATTTGCAGGCAAATGGATGGAACTTGAAGAAACCATCCTGAGTGAGGTAACCCAGTCACAAAAAGACAAACATGGTATGTACTCACTCATTTATGGATTTTAGACATATAGCAAAGGTTACCGGCCTACAATCCACACCTCCAGAGAATCTAGGAAACAAGGAGGACCCTAAGGGAGACATGCATGATCCCCTGGAGAAGGAGAAAGGGACAAGATCTCCTGAGCAAATTGGGAGCATGGGGGAGGGGAGAAGGAGTTAGGAGTAAGAGAAGGGGAGAGGAAGGCACAAGGGAGCAGGAAAATTAAGTCAGGGAAAGAATAGAGGAGAGCAAGAAAAGAGATACCATAATAGGTGAAGCCTTTATGTGTTTACAGTGCAATCTGGCACTAGGGAAATGTTTAGAGATCTACAAGGATGACGCCAACTAACAATCTAAGCAATAGTAGAGAGGCTACCTTAAATGCCCTTCCCTGATAATAGGATTGATGACTACATTACATGCCATCCTAGAGCCTTTATCCAGTAGCTGATGAAAGCAGAAGCAGACACCCACAGCTAAACACCGAGCTGAACTGGAATCCCATTGAAGAGAGATAGGAGTGATGAGCAAAGGGGTCAAGGCTGGAATAACCCACAGAAATGGCTGACCTGAACAAATGGGGAGCTCATGGACACCAGTCTGATAGCTGGAAAACCAGCATAGGACTGACCCAGAACCCCTGAATGTGGGTGTTAGTTAGGAGGACTGGGCAATCTATGGGGCCTCTGGTAGTAAGTCAGTATTTATCCTCGTATATGAATGTACTTTGGGACCCCATTCCAAATAGAAGGATACTCTCTAAACCTAGACACATGGGGGAGGGCAAAGGCCCTGCTCCAAATGATACCACAGACTTTGATGATCCCCTGTGGAAGGCCTCACCCTCCCTGGGGAGCAGAAAGGGGATGGGATGGGGGTTGGCAGGGGGACAGAGGAGGAGGAGAGATTGAGGGAACTGGGATTGACATGTAAAACAAGCTTGTTTCAAATTTAAATAAAAAATATTATCCATAAAAGAAAAAAGAAAAGAAAACAAAAGGAGGTATGGGTTGGTTACATAAGTTAGCCATATTGCTTAGCAACTAACAAATAAGTATGATTTCCAGACAGTTTAGCTCTGCAATCTATAATCTCAATGCAGCACTGTATTTCCGGTGTCTGACTTTCTTAACTACCCATGTCTGTCCAGCATTCTAAGCATGCATGGATTAACCAACTAAATCATCAAGAAGTAAGTACTGTTGTTTGCATTGTTTTACAAATGAGTTGACGGAGGTACAGAAAAGGTAAATCGCTAGCCCTGAGGCTCAGGCTATCCCAGAAACTAAACACCAGCTGAATCCAACTGTGTCTGAATCATGTGCTCAACCATGGTACTGGAATGTTCGACTTCAGCTTTGTCATAAAGAAGTTGTTCCTTTCTCCTGGAAAATCTTTGGTCCCTTTACAACAGTGGGTCTACAGATAATAAAATTTCCATCACTTTAGGCAAACCCTTAATGTTGCCTATTTCCCAGTCAAGACCTCTTATCTTTTCAGATTCCCTATGGAAATTAGGGAAGTTCTTCTGTATGTCATGCCTGAGACAAAGGAGTTCACTACAGAGGAAGCCTGAAAAAGAAAAGACTCAAGTCAGCGTTTCTTCTTGGTTTCAGGTCTCCTGCCTGGTGAGGCTCTTCCACAGTGTAACTTAATGGCAGTTCCTGGGCCAGGGCCTTTCTCTAGAACAGTCATTTGTGAAGAATTCAGATCCTAATAGGAACAGCCAGCTATCCTATTCCTGCATGTCATTCAGAGCAGCCTAAGGGGAAGAGTCCTGACAAGCATCCTTTCGGGACTCTAGCATTGTGATACTTGAATGAAATCATCTTCATCTATAAATTCTAGTCAACCACAGCAGAAGGCTCTCTGACTCTGTTCCTGGCCTCTAGCATAATGGCTGGCCTGTGGTAGCCTCTAAAGGAGGATTTGTGTGATAAATGGGAGAATGAATTAGTGACTCAGCTTTCCAGAACACATACACACACACACACACACACACACACACACACACACACACACACACACCATAATAATTGGGTGAAAGCATTATCTTCTGGCTTCTCACAATTAGGATAAACTCTTTGAAATTACAGAAGTATTCCCAGATAAAAAGAATGTTTTTCTTCTTATGTTTTTGGTTGTGAGCCTAGCCTTTAACGGCTGAGCCATCTCTCCAGCCCAAATGTTTTTCTTCTTAAAGGAATCTCTCAAGCTAAACTCAAAGGACCATCCATGATTTACAGAAGGCGTGACACAGGAGTACTATCACGATTTACAGGACAGTTAAATTTCTGTCTTTCCTTCAAGAGTACTGTCTCTGTTCTTAGTAGAGAACACTTGAGAAGCCAGCCAAACCTTTGCCAGGATATACAGTTAACTTTGCAATAATTTCCATTTCTGCTCATGCTTCTTCACCATGCATTGTTTTGAGTCTTCTCAGAGTTATTTATGTGATATATGTTATTCACTACCTCTTCTGTGTTCCTATGATATGCACACATCTTAAATGTACTTATTTAATAATTTACATACCCATAAGTTATGCATAATTGATATATGCTTAAGCTCTTTTCCATTTGTTTTTTATTCCCTTGGCCCACATTTTTGTCTATTTTATAGTTAAAACTGGTCTGTGAAAATGCTGAGGAGGTACTTTGATCTAAGATTGTTTCCTCATCCAGTGAATCTGTATCCTCTGTTTTGTGAGAGCACATATCTCTGAAGCAATGAGCCTACAACTTGTTAATCCCTCGCTTACATACCGTATGTCAGAAATCTCCTCCACTGTTCTAAAATAAGGCACATACATGCAACTGATAAAATTAAAATAATGTTTTCAATGAAGGACAAACATCCTTCATTGATCTGAATTTTAACGATAACAGAATAATGGCAACAAAAAGTAAAAGAAAGAATGCAGGAAAGAACACCATTTCTCTAAAAATTGGTGATAACATTATGCTAAGTGCTAACCTTTTAGCATTCATTGTAGTGCCCATTCTCCAGCAGAGAGCAGTTTCAGAAAGAGAGTCATGTGAAAATCATCCATGTTCCAGGCATAAACAGTAAATATTTCACAAGCTCCCTTATAATCACTGATCTGTGCACACACATACATACACAGAAGAAATGCACGATTTCCCTTTCCAAACTTGAGCTCACACTGAACATACTGTTTCATAACCTGCCAGCCCTTTAAAAAAGGCTCTGAAATTCATCATAAGTCAAGCCCCTGAGGCACACTCTGGAAGGAAGAGGGCAATGGGCTTGAACAGCAGTCTTATAAGAAAAATAGAAAGGAAGCAAAGGAGAAGGCAACTTAGATCAAAGAGGATGGAGACCGTGGAGCTGAAAGGCCACCACAAAGGGTAAGAGATAAAAACGGACTCTGGCCATTTAAGCTCCATTTTCCAATTTTCTTAATTGCATCAGCACTGCATCATTGTGTGTTTCTGGAAACTCAACTCCTCAATTCAGTCTTCCTCTTGCTCCTCTTCCTCCCCCTCCCCCCAATCCCCTGTGGCTGGGGCAGTTCACAGGGCAGGGTAGAGATGCCAACCACTGGAGCCAAATTCAATTCAGAATCCAAACATAGGCTGTGTTTGAGAATCGAGACTCTTTGAGGTTCACCCAACTCCAATTTTACCAATTCCCTCCAGGGAAATATTTCCCTTTGAAGCATTTTGGGATGCAGGTTTGGGTTTCTGGTGTGGTACAATTTATGTATAGAATGAACAGTCTGCACCTAACCCTCTCATTGCCTGTGTGTGCAGTCGACAGCGACCTATAGCCAAGTCAGCAGTGGAAGGCATGACTGGAAAACATTTCTGCTCATGTGCATCAAAATGAAAATTTAAAAGGCAAATAAAGAATATTGAATTAGCCCAGATGTTGTAAAGTTAATATGCATGTTGATTTCCTCAGAAATAACTCTTGAGAGTTGCAACAAAAAGACGGTGGAGGAGGGGAGGAAGGGCTTAAAGTGAAACTCATTTTAAAATGGTGGCTTTTAAACTGTTTATTACGTCAAGCAATGTCTTTCAGATAATTATCAAGGCCCACAACCTGAAATACTCACCCAAGCAAAAATAAACAAACAAAAACATGGGATCTTTTCCCTTTAAAGATAATAACTCCCTAAGATCTGTGACTGGAAGGCATCTATAAGAAGATGGGGAAGGAAGTATCCCCTCAAGCAGATTGAAGGGAGTCTATTAGGCCTGAATAGCCCCCAAACCCCTTTGGAAAAATAAATAAGCTTGAGATGAAAGCTTACTGGGGAGTTGGAGAGAGCTGAGAGCTGTGCTCACACTGAGAATAACAGGCTGATGAGCCACTCACTGGGTACTGGGGTCACCACTACTCCCTCGTGGTTACATTGTCATTTAGGGAAAAGCAAATTAGACGAGGAATCTGTAGCCTGGGTAGGAACTGAAGCCCATTCTATTCCTGGCCCTCTGGAAGACATCGTCCCCTTACCATCAGGTCAAAATGACTTGAGAACAAAAAAACGAAATTACCAACATTGACAGCCTACCGGTAGGTCTGCTCCTTCCTTATTCCATACACTGTAAATTTCTGAGTTAATGTCAGGACTCCCTGGATGCCATGGGCTTGTCTTCCTGTTTAGCCTTTGGACACACTTCCATGTAGGTTCATTGTGACGTCATGTACCTAGTATATATCCCAGAAATATCTGAAGGCTTGGCCTGCATTGTTAGTGTTTTCTTTTTCAGTTTCTGAAAATAGATTTGAGAGTGGGCCTGCTGAGTTATGTCCCCTGAGCCTCCCAGAGCCTTTTATTTTTCACTCAGTTATTTTTGCACTATTCATTTGATCACAAATGACTACAATTTGGTTGATCCAAAATCATGGTCTTTCCCACCCAGAATGCATAAAGACTTGGGAGGTAGGAGGCTCTCCTTACATCGTCCCACCTCTCTCCCTTTGCAGATTTGAACATCTACCTGTCAACTTGGAGTCTCCATCTTAACAAATACTTCCCTAGGACCCACACATACCTTCTAAATATCGTTCACCTTTGGACTTCTGTAAAAGAAATGTACCTTTAATACTATGCAGACTGGGGAAACAGCAGTGTATAATGAACATTTTTATAAGCAAATGCATTGGGGAATTGAAGTGTGCCTGCAGCTCCTTAAACAAGAGTCTAAGTGTGTACAAGTCATGGAGACATGAGTGATGAGGCCTAAAGAGAAATAAGGCACAGCCCCATTCCCATGTTGAGCGATCTCTACATGCATACTCCCCTCCCCGTCTTGCATGTCTCTTTGCACACACATTTATAATTTCCTATTACGAATGAAATTAGTATGCTTCCAAGTTTACTTAAATTAAGCAAGAAACCACAAAGGGCAGAATGTGTGGTGATAAACAATTTAAAATTATGAAATCTGACACTAGTTCCCACAAAATGGATGATAAAGTAAAATGAGAACTCCAGGTGTGGTGGCCAATGCCTTTAATCTCACTGCTTGGTAGGCAGAAGCAGGCAGATCTCTGTAAATTTAAGGCCTGCCTAGTCTACTTAGCCATTTCCAAGCCAGCCAGAGCTGCACAGTGAGACCATGTCTCAAATATATATATATATATATATATATATATGTGTGTGTGTGTGTGTGTGTGTGTGTGTGTGTGTGTGTGTGTGTGTGTATACATACATGCATATATAAAATGAAGCTATGAAAAAGTTTATGAAAATTGAGTGAAGGAGGCAGCATTAGCAAACCTCGTAGCTCCCTCCCTCACAGGTACCCCCACGGCAGCTTTGGAAAGCTGAAGCTCATGAACTTCATACTGAAGACCCTAGATGACTTTCTCAGGCAGGAAGAAGCTGACAGGATTCTTTAGCCACCCTGTCTACCATCAGAAGCCAAAAAACGTCATGGTGGAATACTCTCAACAAAGCCCATCCTATGTAAACAGGCATGGGGGTGGGAGGCAGCTTAGACTAGGATTACCTGAATGCTAGCCTGTAAAATACCCGTAGCTCAATGTAGAAAATCCATGTTCTACAAACAGTTTGTGAGTTTGACAGCCAGGACCCCTCCCCCATGTCCATATACAAAACACTGGAATCTATCTCCTGCCTGTCTTAGGAAAGATGAAAGATTTATTATAGATGTGAGAGACCATCCAGTTCTCTTCTTAAGCCTAGCTGTAGTAGAAAACTTCTCAGCAAAGCCTAAGGTGCTAGGGTTTTAGCAGTGTCTACCTACCTAGGGGAATGGAGATACCCAACTCCATCAACTCTAATCTTCCTGGCTCACCTAAGAGTGGAAGAGAAAGCAGGTGGCACAGTAAATGTCACTGGCCAGCAAGACAGACTCCCTCAGATACAGACTTAACCAGTCTGCAGAATGGTTCTCCACATCACCAGGGCCTGCTCACCACAGTGCCTCTTACCCAGAGCATCCTACCTTCCTCTCAAGCACAAATTACAAGGCAAGGTAAAGTTTAAGCCCTACAATTTAAAAAGACAGAAAAGGATACCAGAAGTGTAATCAGAGGTGACAGGAATTGAAAAATTACCACATCAGAAAAAAAAAAAAACTTTAAATATGGCTAATACATTAAGAGCTTCTCAGGGAAAGGCAGAAATGCATAAGCAGATAGAAATGGCTAACAAATGGAAAATCTATGAAGAAATCATAAAGAAATGCTTAAAATGCATAAAAATATACTAACAGAAATGGTGAATGACTTTGATAGCTCATAAGGAGACTGAAAGGAACACTACTTCTAAAATTGGAAAGCAAAGAGAGGAATGAAATAGTAATAATAATAAGTAGAAAACAATATCTAGAGACTATAGTGTAACTACAAATGTGATATATATTGTATATAATGTATACAGTTATATTTTCTGATGTAGATACTCCTAATTAGTATCAGCACGATATAGCTTTATCCCTTTATGTTTATTCTATTGTGTCATTTTATTTATAGGGTGTTTCGTGAAGACAATATGTAGTTAGGCTATAGTTTCTCACTCTCTCCAAGTCTTTTAGTGAGTGTATTTAAGTTAATGATTTCTAAGTAATTGTCTACAGTATAGAAGCAGTATAGAATCATTAGAAAGTAGACTTGGATTCGTGGTAAATGTGTGCCAAAATTTTTTGCAAAATCACCTTAGATATAAAAAGAAAACAAATAAAATTGATGTGCTAAGAAAGAAGAAAATTCAGAATAGAATAAAATATTCAATTATAAACACAAAAGAAACAGAAGACATGTACAGGAATAAAAAACTATACCAGTTACAGTTAACAACAAATCAACTGTGTACATAATCACGGGTGGGTGAGAAGCTACAGCCTAACTATATATTGTCTACAGGAAACACACTTTAAATAAAAAGATACACATAGAATAAACATAAAGGGATAAAGCTATATTATGCTGATACATGTAGATGGGTAAAGCTGCACTGTGCTTGTTCTAATCAGGATTGTCTACACCAGAAGAAAAAAATAAAATAAGTAAACTTGTCAGAGGAAGAAAATAGGGGTGTGTTTCAGGAGAGGGGGGGAACACTGGACAAGAGAAATTATCCAGGACACAGATAGTCATTCCTAGTGATGAGGGGGAGTCAATCCTCCAAGAAGATTTAGTAATCATAAAGATATAAGCAATTAATACCCTTTGAAGTATAAAACAGGAAAAATCCAAAAAGTTCAAATAGAAGTAGATAAAGTTACTGATACAACTGGAGACTTTAATGTCCCTCATTCAGAAATGTACAAATCCAGCAGGAAGAAAATCAGTGAAGATGTAGTTGGACTGAACAGTCCCATCAATGCATTGACATCTGTATGTAATTGACATCTGTAAAGTACTTCAACCAAAGAAATCAGAGGGCTGGGGAGATGCCTCAGCTGATAAAAGCACTAGCCTTGTAAGACTGACAACTAGAGTTAGATCTGCAGAAACCCCAGAAGCTGTATGTGATGACTGTATCTGTAATCCCAGCATTCTTACAGCAAGATAGATGAAGACAGGAAAATTGCCCAGAAGCTTTTGAGCCCAGGGTAGGCACAAACCACAAGAGAGACTCTGCCTCAACAAGCTGGAAGGCTAGACCCCCACACCACAAAGTTCTCCTATAACTTCCACACTCATGCTATGGTACACACATCTGCACATGCACGCGTGCGCATGTGCGCACGCACATGCACACACACACAGACACACACACACACACACACACACACACATAAACTAAAAATTATACAGTATTCTCAGGCCAACATGGGATGTGCACGATAGACCACATCTGGGGAGGTATTAAATTTCAATTTAGAAATTATAAAGTATCTACCATGAGACCAACTAGAATTAAGCTGGAAATCAATGGCAAAAACATGGCCACGAAAAGTCCAAAATGTTATATATTAACAAAATAACTCTAAATAACATTTGGATCAAAGGTATTTTAAAAGCATTTAATAAATATGTAACACAAAATTTTGTGGGACACATCAGAAGCAGTGCAAATGGGAATTTACAGCATTGATTATATGTATCTTAAAAGAAGTCAAAGTAAGCAGAAACTATGATAAAAATTTGAGAGGAAAACAAGAAACTTAAAGCAGGAAATCAATAGAAAAGTAGGTCTATGGAAAGATTGATAAAATTAATTATCTTCTACTTAGTCTAACTAAGGACAGAATTGAGATACAAATTGTTAATGTTCTAAATAAAAGAAAGAAGGACATGCTGCAGATCCCATTGATTGTAAAAAGATTGCAAGTGCTCATCATGAAGTTCTCTATATCCACAAGCTGCACTGCCCATGTTGCATTGACCATTTATGTGAAAGAAACAATCTGTAAAAACTTACAAGGAGACAAACTAGGCTCCTGTCTATGAAAGAGAGCAAGGTGATGAGACAGAACCTTCCAAAGCAGAAAGCACTGGGCCCAAGTGAATACCATCTTAGTCCATTGCAAATAACAGAATCACACAGGTGGAGTAAGCCTTAAAGAAAATGGGTCTGCTTTGGCTCGGGGGGTCAGAGCCAAAAAGGAAGTAATATCTGATGATGGTCTTCATACTAATGCAGTCTCAAAACTGTCCTTGAACATCATATGGCAAGAAACTGGGAGTACATGGGAGACCTAGCTCAGCAGGCGTTTAGTGTAGATCCACTCTTAAGATAACCTATTAACTCATCAATCTTTTAATGTACTGATTACAGTAGTGGATTAATCCAACCATGACAGCAGAACACTCCTCACCTCTTAAAAAAAAAAAAAAAAACCCAGCTGGTCTGATCTAATATCTCCTCCTGAGGATTAGATTTCTACATGAGTTTTAGAAGGCAAAAATCTATTTGAACACAGAGTTCTACCTGAAGGTTATGTCCTCCCTGAGGACATATGAGACAGGACAAAAGAGAAAAATTGTGAGGACACGAGAAAGGAAAGGAGTCCCTCATCCCAGAGTCTGGCCAAAGGCTTTATAAGCAAGATATCCAACACATTTAACATTTGCTATAAATAAAAGCTGATAACATTGAGAGACTGTGCCTTTGATATGGAAATATTTTATGCAACAGTATAACTGATTCTCGAGGAAGACTTGAGTGTGTATAACCATGGGCAGGGACTTATTCCTTTCGTCAGTCATGGCCTGAGAATCTCTGATGAATTTGATTTTTTTTTCACAGTAAAATCTACCAACCTTCCTATGTTCCTCTTAAGAAGACTTCTACCTTAGTTATGACAATCTTGCCAGGTGCCCCTCAGGAACCACCCACTCATTATCTCATGTTTCTTCAAAACATTTTGAACATTACAAATGCAAATTCCATCAAAATGCTATAAATGACAGTTGTAAAAAAAAATATTAGCTACAATTGTCCCCTGGGAAGTCTGTGCCCTGATTTGAATAGAACTTATTCTCCAGGACTCTATTTTGAGAAGCCCATACCCACACTCTCTGGCATGTCTGTCTTCTCTTCTGAGTGCTTCTCTTTTTGTTCTCAATCTTCCTGTTTAAGCCATATTAATACATCTTTATTAAATCCCAATTCTACTTTATAAGCTGGTTAGTCTTGAAATTTATTTCTACACTGAAGCTGTGTGGTGGTAGATGGTGGAAACAGAAACATGAGGCAAAAGTAACTAGTCAACTTAAGGAGACCACCCTAAATACATCCTGCCCCTTTGGTCTTCTAGTAGAACTGCAATAAGAGTCAGCCTTGAAAATGTCTAAGCTTCCCTCTATGATGAGAGATGTCATTCTGTAAATATGTTTCTCTTATTGGTTAATGAATAAAGCCCTGTGTGCCAATAGGGAAGCAAGATAGATGGGACTAAGAGACACGGAGGATTCTGGGAGATGTAGTAGAGAGGAGTCAAGATGTAGGACATGAGAGAAGAGGTCCAGACCCTCTCTCCAGTAAGATAAAACCACGTGGAAACACTTAGATTGATAGAAATGGGTTAATAATTAAGACACAGAGAGAGGTAGCCAATAAGAAATGCTAGTAACTGGCCAACAGTTTCATAATTAATATGGTATCTCCATGTGTTATTTTGGGGATGATATGGCTGTGAGACCAGGCTGGCAGGAAAGTACTCGTAACACCTTTAGACCCATTCCTCACTGTACCATGCGAGAGTTTCTTTAACAAAACCTACTGGGCTATGTGCTTGATTTTTCTCCTATAACCACGTTACCTTTTTTTTTAATTTTTTTAAATTGTTTTACTTTTTGAGATCATAGATGACCAGACTAGTTGATATTGGATAGCCAATTGGTGTACTGTTTCCTTGGGAAATATTATTTCTCCCATTCTCAACATTCTTTAGCTGCCTGTAGTTCCTTGACTATGGTTGAGGCCTCATGAGCTTCCTCCTTGTCCAAGTTAGTGTGTCTATTGATGTTACCCTTGTCCAGCTCATGTTTAGGAAGCCATGTTGGTGAGATTTATGAGTGTATCTTCTGAAGCTCCTAGGAGACACAGCCTCCCAGCAAACTCCCTGTTCTTATGGCTTTTAAAGTCTTTCTGCACCCTTTTTCTGCAATTATCCTTGAGCCTTAGATGCAGGAGCTGTATTATAAATGTATCAGTTTTTCTGAGCTCTATACTTGTGCATTTTGAGCAGTTACAGATTTTTGAACAATCTCCATGATTTTGTGTAATGGCCTCAAGCTGTTGCAAAGATAAATTTCCTTGACAAGGCTCAAGAACTAAACTTATCTCTGGGTATAAGAACAAATGTTTAGAATGCAGTTAGGGATTATACTGGTTTTGTAAAGTGTTGATCATAGGTTCTCCTCCATGATTTCACTAGTCCTGAGTAGTTGGCTAGGTTTCTAGCACCCTGGTACCTGTTTACCTCTTCTTGAATAAGACTTAAGCTCAAGTAGAAAGCTGTTGGTTACCACCAAGTTATGTGTGTCACTACTGCACCCTTATGGTTATCACACAATACTAGTCATTGTTATTATTCATATGTGCTGTGTTCATATGTATCCAGGTGTATGTTAGGGAATGAGTTGCTGCACATGTATATATGTAGAGACCAGAAGTCAACCTTGAGTGTCCACTTTAAAATGCCATTCAACTAGCTTTTTGAGAAGGTGTCTCTCACTAGGACTTGGGACTTACCAATTAGGCTAGACTAGATATCTTCCTGTCTCTACCTCCCCAGAGGCATGATAGTACCTTACAAAAACATGCTACTATATTTGGCTTTTCACATGGGTTTTAATTTTCAAACTCAGATCCCCATGCTGACACAGAAAACATTTAACCAACTGAGCTATCTCCTCAGCCTCAAACTTTCCAAGTCTTTCTGCTGTTTCCATTTGCCCCTGTGGAATAGGGGGCAAATACCAAAATGAATACCAAAAATGATCCAAAGTAGCCATGCAGTGGCCTGAATGATTTGCTGCTTAGAGATTGCCCCTATGAAGATTCATCATCCTGTAATTTCATGGAAAGCACCAAAGCATAGACACAATGGAACCAAATTGTTTTCTTCTATCTCTAGTAATATGTTCCTCATTTCCATTTCACTGTTCATTTTTTCCATCAATATTCTGGTCTCAACCAGTAAGAATCTTTAGGAAGTTATTGGTTCTTTTAATTCTTTTTTTAAATTTTCACATAATATAGTCTGATCATAGCTTCCCTTCCCCCCAGTTGCTCCCAGACCATCCACACTTTTGTACCTATCCAACTTCATGTATTTTCTTCCCTTCTCTATTTAGAAAACAAACAAACCCAACTTTTTTTAAATAAAATAAAGAAAAAAAAAACAGTCACACATACATTCACAAAAACAAAACCCACAAAAGTCCAAACTTGAAAACCATAATATATAAGCAAAAAAGTGCTCAAACAAAGAAAGCAATATGAGACAAAAAAGTATATAAAAATACCATTGAGTTCATTTTGTGTTGGCCATCTACTTCTAGGCATGAAGTCTATTTTGAGTGTGGTTAATATACTCACTGGAGATTCCATAGGAAAAAACTAAATTTTCCTTTGAAAGCTATTATCAATTAGAGATAACTTCTTGGTTTGAGATCTATAAGAAATTTTAATCCTATGCTTTATCTTCTTTTTGTTCTCATCAGAATCACAACAATTTGCTTCAGAACTGTCATAGCCCCTACCCATTATCCTACTCTAAAGCACTTCCACATCTTTGGGTATTTTGTATTAACTATAGCCATTCTCTAACATCAATGTTCTGTCTTTCTGTCACTTTTCTGCTGTTAAAAACACAACACCATAAACTATTGTAGGTTATTTGTTTTTTAAAAAAGGTAAATGTTAGCTGACAATTTCACTTCAAGGGAATAGAAGTAGCATCTGATAGCCTGGTGACAACCTTTTTGAGGGCAAAACCCCAAGGGGTATAGGGTATCATAAGTTAAGAAACAGGAGTTGTGAGAGACACCAAGCCAAATGGGCTTCCATGGCTGACTTACTCTTGAGATAACCCATTTGTACACCTTGGCAAACACTTTTTGGCCATTTAGATATGATAACCACCATGTCTAAATGTGGTTTATGGAATAATGGTTCAACACTTTACAATCAATTCATGTGATTTATCATTTTGCTAAGATAAAAGAGAAAAACCACATGGTATCTAGATGCAGAAAAAGAATTTGACAAAAATCCAACAACTATTCATTAAAAAGAAGAAGAAAAGAAACTGAGACCAGTTGGACACAAAGGAAACTTCCTTAACTTGATAAATAACATCTACAAAAACCCATAGTCAGCATTATAATTAATCCTGGGATTCTAAAGCTGTCTCACTAACATTAGAAAGAAGTTATGAGTGTCTGTAGTCACCTCTGTTTTTTCAGCATTGTACTGGAATCCTTACCTAATATTATTAACAAAATAAAAGAGGGTAAAATTAAATTAAATGAAACTGAATTGGTCAAAAGTGATGCAATCATTCATAAAGAAAGCCCCAGGTGAATGAATGAGCAAAATCAATGAAAAGCTTGACAAAATAAATCCTAGAAAGAATATGTGACTGAAGCAAAACTGTAGCATATAAAACTTAATCATATCATCAAAAGGTGAATAGAACTTGAAATTTAAAACATGTTACCATTCATATTATCACCCTTCAAAATGAAATATTTATAAATCTGATGTAATATGTACTACATCTATTTTAGCAAAGCCACAAGACTTTGATAAAGGATACCAAGAAAATAACAAAATGTAAAGATACTCTACATTCATGAATGGAAAACTCAATATTATGTTATTATGTCAGTTTTCAACTTAATCAATAAATTAACTGCAGTCACAATAAAATCCTATAATGTTATATCATGAAAATTTAAAGCTAATTTCCTGATTTATAAAGAAAGGGGAAATTGAGAATAGCCAATTCAATGTTAAATAAAAATAACAAAGTTAGAGGCTGCAACTTCTTTTTTATTACTTTCTTATTTAAATTTAAAACAAACTTATTTTATATAACAATCCAAGTTCCCTCTCTTTCCCACCCTCACACTCCCCCCACCATATTCCCATCCCACCCCCAATCCATTCCTCAGAGAAGGTGAGGCCTCTCATGAGTATCATCAAAGTCTGTCACATCATTTGGGGCAGGAACTAGGCACTCCCTCTATGTATCTAGGCCGAGAGAGTATCCCTCCATAGGGAATGGGCTCCCTAAGCCCATTCATGCACTAGGGATATTGGCCCCATAAACTGCCCAGGCCACCCAACTGACACCCACATTCAAGGGGGCTGATTCTGTCTTATGCTGGTTCCCCAGCTGTCAGACTGGGGTCCATGTGCACCCACTTGCTCAGCTCAGCTATTTCTGTGGGTTTCCCCAGCATGATCTTGACCCCTTTGCTCATCCCTCTTCCCTCTCCACAACTGGATTCCAGGAGTTTGGCTCAGTGCTTAGCTGTGAATCTCTGCTTCTGCTTCCATCAACTACTGGGTGAAGGCTCTATGATGGCATTTAAGTTAGTCATCATTCTCATTATAGGGAAGGACATTTAAAATGAGGCTGTAACTTCTTGTCCTTAAGATTTTATGTAAAGCTACAAAAGCATATACCATGTGGAATTCAAGAATAGACATATATCAGATGAAAAGCTGAGGAATGGGTCCGTATAAATGTAATCAAGTGATCTTTGACAAACTAACAAAGGCTATAATAACATGGGGCAAAGATGTTCTTCTCAACAAGAACAGACCCTTGTAAGATCATAAGAAAGAAAACGTAGATAGACTTCATATCCTTTACAAAAATTAAATAAAAATTGAGCCTAAATATAAATGAAAACAAACAAAAAGTGTACGACTCCTAGGAGATACAATATGATACAGCTCTACGACATTCTAGAAAGCACAAAACTTTGATGGTTAATACATGTCATTGTATTTAAACCTAGAGGCAAACAATGGGATTTGTATGATGAAGTGTTAATGTACGTTCAGATGCAGCAAATACCCAACTTCCAGGCAGACCTATGCAGCAAACACTTTCAGCAGCTGACCCATAGCACTGGCTTCAGTCTACTAATTTTTATAAATTTGCTGTGCTTGAGTTATGGCTGCAATAAGTGCTAGTTAAGTCGCTCTGGGTTAGTTAATGTATCCTGGCCTTGTAAACTGCTGGCTTAGTAGTATTTACTTCCTTGGCTTGCCAACAGACTCCAGCAAAGCACTGGGTGTGAGACTGATTTGCAAAGTGCTACACACTCATACTGCATACTTCGACAGAGGCAGCTGAGCAATTTCTCATGATTTTCCATTGAGCAAGCATCCCTGGCTGCACGTGTGGACACACCTCACCCTTTTACGATCTTAAAGAAATTAGCATGGGCTCTTAGAAAGTCCCAAACAAAAACTGGCAAAACTTCATTGGATGCCAAGGAGGCAGCTGGCACCATAAACTCTGCAAGAGCTTGGCTGGCAACCTCTTTCCACATGCTGCCAAATGGTTATGGTAGGGGGACATGGCATTGCACTAGGGAAACAAACAGGAAACAAAGGAAGACCATATACTAACCTGCCTTTGCCCCTGATTAAGGGGTCAGCTTTGGCAAACTATTCATTCAGAGCCTCACCATGTTATGGAGAAGGACGCATGGTACATATATTGTAGGGATTGCGAGGTGTAGCCAAAATCCTTCAGGATAAAGCATCCAGATAACATAAACATTTTTTTTAGTTAGTTTAGCTAGTCTAGTTTAGTTTAGCTAATTATCACTATCCTCTATTTCCTTAATCTGGATAGAAATAAAATCTTCAATGCTCTCCTCAGTGTTTTGTTTCTGATTTTATATTGTTCATAAGTTTATTTTACATTTGCCTGGCTACCTTGTAGGTTGTTTACCAAGCAATTTTTAATGAGATTATTTCCATTTTGAAAATATGAATACTTGTTCCAAAAACAATGTGATTTTTTTGCCAAATAAAACAAATAAAAATAACTTTCTTTTCCCATGGTTTGGATATGGCTTGTCCTCTAAAGGTTATCTTTTGCTGATAGCTTACTCTCCAGTGAGAATGGAAGGGTTGAGTTCTGGGATCATTACAACGTAAAATGTTACAGAAGGTAATTGGTCATGGGAACTCTCAGAAATGGATGAATACTGTCTTCCAAGAGTGGTGTTGGTGTTGTAGCCCTGGATTAATTCCTGAGAGAGAGTCATTTATAAAAAGAGCAAGCCTGGAATAACTGAGAAGATACTCAGTCTTAAAATCATCAGTAATGCAAGCATGAAGACTTGAGTTCAGGTCCCCAGCTCCATATGAAATCCGGCCATGATGCTATATGCCAGTAATCCCAGCTCTGGGGCTTCAAAAACAGGAAGATGGCTGGGGCTGGATGCCCAGCCAGTCTAGCCAATTGATGAGCTCCAAATTTGGTGAGATGTTCTGTCATTACAAAAACAAGTAGCATTTCTTCCACATGTGCATGTAAGTGGTATGCCATATAAGGACAGGAAGGGCAAATCCACAGTTCTGCTTGCTGGTTTCTCATTTACTTGTTGCCTTTTAGAAAAGCATTGCCCCAGAGCTCCAAGCAAATGAGGAGTCCTCACAGGGACCCCTTGTCCAGTGTCATGGCCTGGCAGTGGCTGATAAATCTAAGATTCACCATATCCCCACCCAGCTCCCAATATCAAGAACTGCTGTGCCTTAAAGGAGAAACCTTACACAAGAAGGGATTTTGGCCTTTCTTTTGAATTTCTCACAGTTAAATTTCCCAGGAAAGATTGGGAGACATCTCTGCCTGTTCATGCCAAGTCATATTCAAAGAGGAAGTTGCTGAGAAATACTTTCTTAACAAGTCCACCAGTGAGGCTTCTGCAGGTCACCATTGTCATAACAACATGTGTCATCTTCGTTTCTCAGTGAGCCCAGAAGTCTGGATATGAAAATCCACAAACTGGTGTAGAGACATTCATGAACTGAAAAGAATCTATTCAAAATTTGAAGCCATGCATATTTTTAAAAGATTTATCTATGTATTAGTAACAGAAAACTTCAAGAATTTTATAGCTGTGCACAAATGGTATATGCCCCCTGCCACCATGAGAAACAGGACTAACACTTCCCCTAGTTCAATATCATGGACAAGAACAAGGAGTGTGATGGTGGGTCTCTTTCACCCAACAGTAGCCTACAGGACAGCATCTCGCCACTAAGAGAGTAAGAGCTGAGAACTCTGAGGTTTCTTACATATTTATAGGTCTCATAAAAATATTCCTGGCTCCAAACTTAAAGGTCTCCTGACTCACCAACAGCTAACAAAACATTGAGCTATCAATTAGATGTTACACTGCCAACACCAGGAAAAAAGGAATGAGTCAAAGGAGAAAAAAAAAAAAAGAACAAAAGCAGAGGGAGGAAGGGAAGGAAGGAGGAAGGGAGAGAAGGGAGGAGAAAGGGGAAGGATAGAGGGAGGGAGGGAGACATAGAGGGGGAGGGATGGAAGGAGGGTGAAGAGAAGAAAGGAAGGAGGGAGGGAGTGTTAAAGCCTGGTAGTTTAAGCAAGTTTTCTGACTAGATTCATTGATTCATTTTCTTCAGATTAAACAAGTATTTATGAAGTGTATCCTATTGCTAAGCAGCCTCCATTATTCTAAAGATGGAAAATATATGAATGCCCAAGCCCTTTATATAGCATGGTGTAGTGTTTGCATACAACCTACACACACACACACACACACACACACACACACACACACACACACACACTTTTTAGTAATTAATATAAAGCCTATGCATCACTCACATGGACACTGAGTAGTACCTTTTGCAAAGTGCTAATTTTGCATTTGGGAACTTTCTTTTATCCTGATACTTTGGTGGCATGGGTGTTTATATCTGCAATGTGTTTTAATCTGGGAGTATAGAGCCCATAGTTAGGAAAAGCAAGGCATCCAAAAGAAAAAGCAGTTATATTTATTTCAATAAAGCAAAGCCTGAAATAAGTCACACAGATGTAGACATGCAAATCTTCATACCACTTTTGTGTGACACAGCTACCATATAGTGATAGGTAAGACCTAGAAAAGCACTTACAGGAGTATTGACATGGCCATTCTCCCATCTCAGTTTACACTCTACTCAGAATGTAAGATGATAGATAAGTTTAGCTCACAGAGCACAAAGGTTCACTATGCTGCCTACTTGCCCACCTGCCTACCCTGATTTCTTTATTTATCCATATATAGTATTTACCTGAAGCCAGTTTGCCACTCTGACTTCTGAACAGTGTCATCTAGCCATTTTATTACTAACATAGATATAGTCTTGGAAACGATGAACTCTGGATAGTCCCTGTTTCTGACACTCCTCCTCTGTACACACCACCACGTTCTCTCAGGCACAACCATAGCAGCCTAGGTGGTCTCACCTGGTCCCTTTAAATAAGTTTTCACCAGAGGGCCAGATCAGCATTTCCCATACTTAACTCAGTCCATATCCCCTTGCTAACCAAGTACCTTTCAAGTCTTAAGTTGACAGTAAACCCAGGGTCCTCATCAAGATTTTGATTAAAGGCTCCATGGAATTAGCCCCAACTGCTTTTCCAACTCATTGGTACCTCTATACACACACACACACACACACACACACACACACACACACACACACACACACACAGTGCTCTGAGTTTTGGGTTTATTTTTCTTTTCTTCCTTTCTTCTTTCTTGAATACATAAACCAAGTTTTTGATGTCAATATCCATTGTCCCTGTATCCATCTATGGAAGGTTTCTCCCAGAAGTCACAATCTCTCATTTCTAGACTCACTTTAGCTTCTGAAAGACTTTCCCTGAGCACACAGCCTCAGGTAAGCATTGCCTCCTCCATTCATTAATTCTCTGCCATTTTTAACTCACTCATTTTTCTAGCACTCAGGAAAGTTTCAGCTACCTCCCCCACACACCAAGACTGGAATACAAATCTTTTAAGGTCACAACAGTGTCCTATACACCCAACATATAACCTGCATGAGACAAAAAGCAAGTCAGGTGTGATAGCACATGCCTGACCTGCCAACTGCTTGAGAAGTTGAGACAAGAAAATTACTTGAGCTGGGCAACATATAAAAAATATCTCAAAAGAAAAGAGAAAAGCATTTGAAAACTCAATGAAGAAATTCCTAACACATACCAGTTTTTTGCACTATCTCTGTAACTCTGCCTTTTCTAGAATGTTATATAGTTGGGATTATGTGGCTTTTAATACTGACCTCTTTTACTTAGCAACATGTATTGGTTTCCTCCATGTCTCCTCAGGAAATTACAGCACATTTCTTCTTATGGATAACAGTTTGTTGTAGTAATGATATATTTTGAGACTAAGACATTAACACCATATTCTAGAAACTGCCTTCTCTCTTCAGACTCTGTCAGCTTCTCCATGAATGAGTTGTAGTTGTTGCTTCCATTGTTGTTGCTCCTGTTATTGATGATGATGGTGGTGGTGGTGGTGGTGATGTTGCTGGTGATGCTGTTATTTGTGATGCTGTTGCTGATGATATACAGTCCAAGAGAGCATATTTAACTTGCCATGTTTCCCTAGTCTCTTCTGATCTGAGTTGCTTACTTGGACTCCCTTTGCTTCACCATGCTTACATTTGATTTTTAGTGAGTGTGTCTGGAATTGGGTAACTTCTGTAAAATTGATGGAACTAGGACCTTCAAATTTTCCTCAAAGTTTCCATGAAAACAGAAAAACTGACAAGAATAAACAAACCAATGAGGAGTTGCAACAGTCTTGGTGGATGACTGAATAAAAGCTCTTGAGCTCATAAATAAGCTCCTTATATTTTGAACTTGACTTCAGCCCATTCCTTTTTCTCTGGCCCAATGATTTCCTTGCGACCCTTCAGGCTGGTACCACTGACAAAGAAATAAAATAGTCTGATCTCCCCCTGAGCCTCAATCCCAGAATCCCAAAGGCTGCTGTTGCTTGGCTCATCTGCTGGCTCTCTGGTAGACCTCACTTACAAAGTTCCATTATTTCATCTAACACAGGGTTTAACCACAGCATTAGGCAAAAGTTAATTATAAGCTATGGCTCTGTAGCTGCCTGAGGTACAGATAGCAATGGCAGACAATGAACTGATCAGGCATCATAAAAGGAAGATGACATGCCCAGATGGTCTTTGAAAGGTATGTGAGAATCTAGAACCATGGTCTGCAGTTACTCGATGTTTAAAGAAAACCAGAGACAGAACTAATATTTCAGCATGTCATGAGGCTCTGCACAGGTAGGCAGTGAAGATTAAGACGTTTTAAACCTGTGGTAAACAGCCTCTAAAAAAAAAAAAAAAAAAAGAGTGGGAGACATTAGCTCTGAGAGGTAAAGGGAATCTCTGAGTAATAAGCTAACTGAACAGAGATCTCAGCAGCTGCACATGACAAGGAACGCTGGCTTCCTCACAGAGTCCAGTAGTTTGGGGAAGTCATTCCACAGAAAATGGAATTAGTTTGGGAAAGTTATTCATTAAGTAGAAGCTACTACATTAGGCAGCCATGGTGACTAACTGGGAATGGGAGAATTTGCTTTCCAGAGTAGTCACTTTAATTTACTCTGGGGACTCAGGTTTATTCAGCTAAGAAGGTGAGATGTGAGGAGGAAAAGAGTTTCCTATTCCTATGCATAGGGGGAATAAAAACAAAAACAGAAATCACTAGGACCTATCCTTGAAGAAGTCTAGACATTGAGCTTAGATAAAGTGACCTGTAGAAGAACTCATCTGTAAAGAAGTAAAGGGAACAATGACAACAATGTGTCACCACATAAAGAGATTGAAACATTTTAACAAACCAAGTACACACTCTGGACAATGAAAGTAAAATAATGGAAACGAAAAGAAGTTTGAAGGAGTGGGTGGCAGGTTTGAGCAAGAAGAAAGAATAGGAAACTTGAGACAGGTCAAGCGAAAGTATCGAGCTTGAGTCTCAGAAGGAAAAAGTAATGAGGAACACAGGCCCATAGTGAACTAACAAGCCTGTGTGTATGGGAGCCGTCCATGGGAAGGAAAGAGACACAGTGGACAAAAGACTAGAAAATTTGGTAGAAAGCACTAATTGACATTTTCAAGAAATCCAACAAGTCCAGATAATATCAAGGATTTGTGAAATTGGCCATATCGTATTCAGAAGCCAAATGGTGGAAAGAGAATCCTGAAAACATACAAAGGATGAATAGTGCTAGGCCAGCAAGATGGCTGAGCTTGGTCCACAGAACCATGTAAATGCGGAAGGAGTGAATCAACTGCACAGCTATCATGTGGAGTCATATAACACAAATGCCGTGGCACATCTGTGCCCCCCATGGCATAATCCCCCCTCACACACACAGAGCACATCACACACAGAGAGAGCACATCATACACATGCACATCACACAAGAAAGCATAAGCATATCACAAAAATTAACTAATATTTTTTTCTCATTCAAAAAAAAAAAAAAAACTATAGCCAGCAGGATAAGTGTTAAAAGAAAAGGAACCTATCAGCCAGAACTTTCTATATTTATCAAAATGATCCTTCAAAGATTAAAAATAAGATCCTCAGCTAAACTAAAACTAAGATTCTATTTTGGTGGTATACATGCTGTGCAACAATTCTAAAGAAAGTCCCTCAGGCCAGAGCTTAAAAACATTAAATAATCAAATTACATGGACAAATGAGACTCACTGACACAGGAAAGTGCCCAAATCAATATACAAAAGCAGTGCAAGTTTAGTTTTCATCTTTTACGCTGTTCTATCTTGTCTTATTTTAAAGACAATTACAAAGAAGTAATTATGAATTTGTGTTAATAGATACGTTAGTCATTTTTCTCATATCACTGGAAGAAGTGACTTATGGGAGGAAACATTAAAGCATGGAGCTAGGGGAAGCTGCTTGCACATTCTTCAGTAGACCAGTAAGGAGTGGGGAAGCAAGGCAGCTCTCTCCAGGGACCCACTTCCCCTGAAGTCAGTTCCTCCCAGAAGTTATGAAAACTTCCCAAAACAGCATCGACAACTGAGAAGCAGACATTCAAATATACAAGACTGTGGGAGACATTTCACATTTGAACCCTGACTCTAGGCATGCGATGTATAAAATGTAGTTTGCATGATTTGTAGGAGCAGCACAAAGGAGCTGTAGAAGAGAACAGAAATGTGTGGAAATTTAGCTTTCATACAACATTAAAATTAAGTAGTGATCTCTCATAAGTGATGATGCTGTTGATTATAATTGAAAAGTCCAATTTCAAAACAGCTTTAAAACTATACACGGGTAACATGTGTATGCACAATTACATATACACAAATGCATAACAATGGTGTTTAAGTTGTATACTCAGAAATGTTTTTTTGTCACAAAAAAAATGCAGTAACAGAGTAACACAAGAACAATGAAGAAAACAGACAATCAGAAAACAAATAGATTGCAAAGGTAGGTCCTAAGTTAGCATCAATTATATCACATACAAATGGACTAACTACTCCAATTAAAAGTTGAAGCCTGTGCTGGGTGTTAGTGGTGCATGCCTTTAATCCCAGCACTCGGGATGCACAGGCAGGCGGATCTCTGTGAGTTCAAGGCCAGCCTGGTCTACAGAGCTAGTTCTAGGACAGGCTCCAAAGCAATACAGAGAAACCCTGTCTCCAAACAAACAAACAAACAAAAACAATAACAAAAAAGCTGAAATCTGCAGGAACAAGGTTTTTAATGATCCAGCTAGTTTTGTCTACAAGAAACACAGTCTATAGTTTTCAATTATTTTTCAATAATTTTAAAGAAAGCAGACACATATTATGTAAATATTTGCAGAAATCTGGGTTGACTTTACTAATAAACAAAATAGTCAAAATTGTTATGAGAAACAAAAAGATTATAATACATGTGTCATTCTATCAATCCCATCAGTAAGATACAGTAATTAAGCTGGGAAGTGGTGACACACACCTTTGATCTCAGCACTCAGGAGGCAGAGGAAGGCAGATGTACATGAATTCAAGGCCATCCTCGTCTACAGAGCAAGTTCAAGGACAGCCAGAGCTACACAAAGAGACCCTGTCTCTAAAAAAAAATGACACAATAATTATACATATATGCATAACAATAAATATGAATATGAATAAAACAAAAACTGACAGAACTGAAGGGAAAAATAGGTAATTTGATGGTAATAGGTAAGTCTTCACTATCTTGTTTTCAGTAATGCATAGACTAAAACAGAAGAAAGAAGTAGAAATATAGAAATCAATATAAGCCAGCTATATCTAATTGACATGCACAAAATTTTCCACCCCAAAACATCCAAATCATATTGTTCAGGTTGGAACGATGGCTCAGGAGGTAGCAGCACTTGCTACTTGGCATATGATCTCTGTTTGGTTCCCATCACCCACAAGATCAGTTCCAAGGGACCCAGTATCCTCTACTGGTATCAATGGGCACCAGAAAGGCACACGGTACACAAACATGCATGCATGCATACACACATAGACACAAAATAAAAATAAGTATTTTTAAAAATATAAATTTTCCTCAAAAACATAAAATTTCTCAGAATAACGTATATCCTTGACAATAAAACAAATACAAAAATAATTTAAATGGGCTGAAATCATCCAAAGTATGTTTTCTGAATCCAACAGGAGAATCTCAGAAGTCCTTAAGAGAGGAAAATTTGGAAAATTCACAAATATGAGGAAATTAAACAACATAAATGGAATAAAGAAGAGAATAAATGCTACATCTAGAAAGCACTTTAATATTAAAAATATTCACCATATCAAACCTTATATGATGGAACTTGAGCCTTGCTTAGCTGTGAAGTCACAGCTAAAATAATCTATACTGAAAACGTTTTCAAAGCGATAACTGTCATCATCCATCCTAGGAAGAGAGAGAAATATAAGCAAATGCCATCCAAAGCAAGGAGAAATGAGCACAGGTAAATGAAAAAGAGAATTAAAATTGGTTGGATGGACCAAGAGGGAAGAGAGATGCCTTGTTGCAGTGGGCATCTATCAGTCATCCAAGCCAGAAAGAGTCTCATCACCTTAGCTTGTATCAGACCTGGGACAGATCTAATACAATTTCTCATTCTGTGGGTCACTGTGGAAATAAATCTGCTTTCTTCTAACATTATTAAAGAATAATTGTGTAGCATGTAAGTGTATGTAGTCTTGTCACCAAAGTACTAAGTGTTTATTGATTACCTGTACCTTCATAAAGGATAAATTTGTAAGGAAAACACAGCTGTGTCATGGAGGTAGTGGTGGTGAGGGAAAGATATTTTCAGTAATGATTAATATAGTTTTGTTCATGTTGTGATTAATGTGGAATCATTAACTAAAAATTTAAAGCCAAGTCAATCAATAGGCCAATGCAGGTTAACTGAACAGCGGACTGGGCAGTATTTTATAGATGTGAAGCACAAGATTGATAAGGTTTTTATCCTCTTACGAAAGGGTCCTGTCTTTATGAGTCTATAGAGTGTGCAGAGTGGAGAGAAAAGAACTATAAAAACAGCAAACCTTTTGGTTCCTATTCCTATGAATAGAGTAGTCCCAACACCATATGAGGACAAAATCAGGCTTGCAGAATTCATATCTACATGAGTATCCAAGAAATAATTCACCTATTCAGAGGTTATAAGTCAGAATATCATACAAAGAATACTGCTGTGACAAGGGCAAGCAATACTTAGTGGCCTCAGCAGAGGACTAACACTTTCCTACAGGAGGGAAACCTGTGGCAAGGAACAAAACAGACTCTTCATGATGAGGAATTTAAAGCATGGTCCTCCAGTGCAGAAGCAGAGGTTAGAGTTCAGAATGTTCATCTGTCCTGGTGCATGGCTCTTTCCAGTACCACTGACAAAGGCTGGGCAAAGAGAAAAGCCCCAGACTGAATCTGATGACTTCTAGCCCTAAGAAGATGTGTTTTCCTTCAAGGAGCCTCTGGTTTCTGAGCTTGGCAGTAGCCAAGCACTGAGTTATGTCTAGCGCCACCTAGTGAAATGATGGAATACTAAGCTTTTAATAAACCAAAACTAAGAAAAAGTTAAAAGCGTAAATCAATAAAATTAAAAGGGGGGGGGACATAATGGAGTGAAGGAAATGCCTTTGGTGTTACCAGAAATACTTGGCTGAGTTCATTGTGTTTTACATGTACTATCCCAGGGTCTTGGTTTGTTTTTATATCTGAGTTGGAAGAATTAAAAATAATAGTTATAGCCGGGCAGTGGTGGCTCATGACTTTGATCCCAACACTCAAGAGGGAATGGCAGGCAGATCTCCATGAATTCAAGGCCAGCCTGGTCTACAAAGTGAGTTCCAGGACAGCCAGGGCTGTTACACAGAGGAACCTTGTCTTGAAACAACAACAACAACAATAATAATAGTTATTAAGGTGGGAGTTCACTAATTAATAGGAATGTACCATTGTGTGTTATTTCTGGCCAGCCACATTAAAGAGAACGGAAGTGAACGTGTTTGTTTCTGTCAGTGTCTTAGTCAGTCTTGTCTCATTGATAGATTGTAATTGGCAACAGAAGAATATGTTGACACTCGATGTCAACAACACTGTACTCAGTGTCAGTCTCTGGATTTCACATGAACATTCATGCACTCACACACACACACACGCACACACACATATGCACACACACATGCACACACACACGCACACGCAAGTATACATATAGACATACAGACCACACACATACACATACATACACAGACACACGCACGTGCACACACTCACAAATACATACACAAAGATATCAAATGACTCAAACTTACTTTTTAATAGTAGTTCCAAATACTATCAATCAATTGAAGACACCCCCAGAACCATGAGAAGAGATAAGCCAGGGGCTCAGTTTGAGGTAGAGCTGCTACTGACCAGAACAGCTGCAGAAAAGGGGCATGAGGGTGCAGACCAGGCTGGCCTGGCCCTCACAGTGGGGGCTTTTGAGCAATGGGGACTCTGGGCTGTCTCCAGCTCAAAATTAAAATAATATTGGTAACCTATCCTTTAGCTGTTGGAATAATTTTCTCATCATTTCTTATGCCCGTTGTTATTACTTTCTTCTGAGCCCTGGAGCCTAATGTCCAAACTCCCCCTCTCTGGGACAATCCTCAGACCTCAGAGTGCGTTGTAAAAGACATTGATTAGATTATTCCCAAGAGTCAAAGGTGATGTTTCAAATAATGAATTGACTGACCACCTGCTTTATTTCCTTCTTCCTCTCTTACTCAGAGGAATGAGCCTCCTCTTTAACTACTCAACCTAGAGAGGGTTGGGGGAGGGGAGCCAAAATGCTGCTTCTCCATACTGATGCCCCAGGAGCCACCTCCAGCTGGATCCCCAACCCGCAGATGGTTGATGATACATATCTCCTCAAGCCAGAAGGGTTTGTGTAAGGAGTTCGGTTTTTCCACCCGCTGCCACTCTTGTCCGGCAGCCGCGCCAGCCCCAAATAACACACAGAGACTCTGTATTCGATATAATCTGTTGGCCTGGTTACTATTTTCTTATTGGCTAGCTCTATCTTAAATATTAACCCATTTGTGTTAATCTATGTATTTCCACGTGGTCTTCTTACCCGGAGCCAGCTGCCGCATACTGCTTTCTCCCGACTCTCCATCTTGGCTCTCCATCCTGACTCTCCTTACTATTTCCTCTTCCTCCTTGTCTCCTAGTCCCTCCTATCTTCCTTTCCTATTGGCCAACGGTGCTTTATTTATTAACCAGTATGAGAAACATATACAGAATGACATCTCCCATCAGGTTTGATGCTGATGGATGTCATACCTGAAAGAGAGTTTGCCTTCTTATTCTAAAAGCTGGCAAGCTGGGTATGTGGATGCAGAGAGGAGTTATCTAAACCATTTTTAAATACTAGGAATTATGGCTAGAAAAGTACAATTGTGATCAAAAGATAAGAATTGAGGAGGATTAACTTTTAATTTTAGAAAATATTCTTAATTGGGCTGGGAAGACCACTCAACCAATAAATACTTGCTTGTAAGTGGGAGGGGCTAAGCTCAATCACTAGGGTCCACATTAAAATACAGTGCTGTAGGATGAATCCCACTTATAATCTCAGCCCTGAAAAGGTAGAGACAGATAGGATTCCTAAAGCTAGCCAGTCTCCTTGGTAAGTTTTAAGACAATGAGAGACAATGTCTCAAAAGGTAAGAGCCTGAGGAATGGCAATTGAGGCTGTTCTCTTTCCTCCACACGCATGTACATACATGCATGTATACACACATACAGGTGCACAGAGACCAGAGCAGTATTAGTTTGTCTTTGAAAAAGTACTGGTTTCAAGTGTCCCAATTTCATACAGTTAAAGGAGATGTCACTGACGATCCAGAGCATGCACTGCAAGGCAGAGAGTAGACACCGATAGCCACTGGAAGCTAAACATACAGTGCTAGGTGAAGTTTGCATCAGAGGTCAACATTCAATACTGGAAATTATCACCTAAAATTCAATTGGTGACATCTGGGGAGCTAAACAAACAGAACCAAGAAAAACTGGGTTGGAACTCCTGTCAGCTGAACCAAGAGTGGCTCTCCCCCACCTGGACACATATGTCTGTTTTTCACCATCCTTAGGTTCTGTCTTGTCCCTCAGTGCCCATTTGATCACCTTGCTTAAATCTGGACTCCTGAGTGCAAGTGACACCAGCATGAGGAAAATCCTTAGACACAGCAGACTGGAAGTCACCCAAGCCTCGGAGCTCCCAAGTGCTGGCCTTACCCTAAGAGATGGAGATGTTCCTTGCAGGCAAAAGCACACTCAACTCATTTGCACACTGAAAAGCTGAGCTGCCTTGGAGATGAGACAGGAGTTTGTGGTTGGGGACATTTATTTCTGAACTTAATGACATGGACAGCCACAAGTCTGCCCACAGTATCAATTTTTCATAAAGGAAGGAGAAAAGCTATTGAGTCAAATGTTCCAAGATTGCCTG
The DNA here is from genome assembly GCF_943737965.1 of Phodopus roborovskii. Classification (NCBI taxonomy): domain Eukaryota; kingdom Metazoa; phylum Chordata; class Mammalia; order Rodentia; family Cricetidae; genus Phodopus; species Phodopus roborovskii. The sequence goes on from NW_026126444.1 coordinate 1,189,786, forward strand.
GTCTAGGGCACAGTGTATTTATAGCCTGCATATACTGACATGAATGCCTCGTTCAGTGGAGAAAAGTAATGACATACTATTCTTGAACACTCGCTGTGTGTTCTCTTTCCATTCTTGTCATCACTCAGAATGGTTTTATACTAACAAATGAAGAATTTGAGGTTCAGAGAGGGGAATCAACAGAGGGCAAGTCACACAGGTGGCCACTCCACAGAATGAGCATTTGGGGGCTGGGCAGATGACTCCAAAGCCGGAAGACCTGAGAAGACCCCTTCAAAATTGCTGGGAGAACCACTTGTAACTCAGTGCTGCCAAGGCGGAGGCCAGAGGATTGCTGGGGGCTCTCTGGCTGACTAGTCTAGCTGAATTGGTGAGCTTTAAGTCTAGAGACACAGTCTCAGAAAATTATGTGGAGAGCAATTGATAAAGACACCAGTGTCAACTTCTGACACACACACACACACACACACACACACACACACACACGCACGCACGCACGCACACAATCATGCACGCTCGTACACACGTATCCACACACATTAGCATTCAATACTCATGCAACCCATGCTTCTTAAAGAAGGTAGCATAGGTATTTCATATTTGAAAGCTTTTTGTTTCCTTGGTGCAATTTTTTAAAGATTATTTCCCTTGAGCCACATCGAGAGCTTATGAGGTAGAGAGCTCATTTGCATAGCTTACAGATGAAAATTCACAGCATGAAGAATTGAAGTCTTGATTTAGTAATTAGCACTAAGAGCTAGTGTCTCCATTTTCCACACATCTAATTCAGTGTTCTTTCCACTCCATCACACAAAAAAAGCCTACTTGGAGATGAGAGAATCTGTGTCTTTCACTTCCGTTGCTTAGTGTTAAGGAGTTCCTGTGTTTTCATATTCTAGAGATGATGTGCATTTCATTTCAAGAGAGGTCTCTTTATTTGAAAATAGGACTATACAAGAATCATAAAAATGTTTTAGATACTCATTAAAATACCCAGGCTTCTTTTAAGGCTTCCCTGTAAAAAGTGTTCTATAACTGAACTCTCGTTGTAATTACAGAGGCAAATTTAGTCTTTTGTGGCAAAGGCAGTTGACAAGGAAAAACAGATCTGGGTAGAATACATTTTTTGTTTTTCAAAATAGCACAACCTAGTTTAGGATTGATGGTGGCTGCCAAAGTAGAGCCACAGACTGGAATTTTAAAAATTATTTTAATGGTAGAGGAGAGATCTGTGGTTTAAACAGATTGAATTTTGGTGTCCAAGAATGTATCTTATTTATCTGCATATGGCTTTACAGGTCAGAAATGTCCACAAGCAGGGGTTTTTAAGGCAAACTTGAACTGTACAGAAATGGAATACATTGTTAGAATACTGTGGGGAAATGCACTCATTCTGAAGTCAGAACAGAAGACCATCTTACAATTTTTCTTACAGTGTGTCCACTGAATTCATAGATTCCCCCAAGTTGGAAAGGGTCATTGATTCCACTGTGGTCGACAAACACTGCTTTCTTCTTTCATGATGAGGACCCACGTGAAATGCCTGCAAGTCTATATCCAATTGACTCTATTAAAGGAACAGATTCTGATATGAAAGTGGGGCTCTGAAATTACATCCAGAGGGAGTGCATTCTGAGAGTGAAATGTAAAGTCTTAGGAGGATGTGAGAATCTGTCTCAACCCTAGGGGAAAACCTCCAGGGATCAGAGGTGCAGGCAGACTAGAAGATGTCAATGCCAGGGCCGAGGCAGAGACCAGCAGGCTGCTCAGGCACCCTGGTATTAGAAAGAATGGTGAGAGTAGGGTGAGATTCTAGTCTAGAAAATTCTTACAAGACTGTTGACAGAAACAAAGAATTGGTACAGTTGGCTTATGGAGAAATGGTAGGTTCTGGAATAGTGGGCAACTATTTCTTTTCACTTTGATTGATTGATTGATTGATTGATTGATTGTTAGGGTTGTTCTAGACATCCTGTCTATTAGCTAATCCCTTTACAGTTGAGCTGTATCCTTAGATACTGTTTTATATAAATTATTTCAACTCAGGGCCTCACTAAGCTGTCAAAACTTATCTTAAACTTGCCTTGCAGTGCAGGCAGGCTTTGATCTGACAGCCTTTCTGCCTTTCTGCCTCAGCAGCCCCCATAGCTGAAATCTCAGGTCTGAGCCACCAAACACCACTATCATTCCAGAAAGCTTGTCTTGCCTTCCTCTTTTTTGTTCTGGAAGCTGAGAAGAGGCTGCAACTTCAAGAGAAACTTGGGAAGCTCTCAATTGTGGTCCAGGAGTGGATAGAAAAGCAGGTTATTTTCCACACTGCAACAGGTTCATAGGGATCAAAGGGCATCTATCTTCTTAAGGCAGCCTCATAGGAATGTTCACTCTGATGTCTGCAGAGACTATCAGAGAGCAACCTCACCAAAAGCTATCAGGCAGAGTCACAGCAGGTGGCCAACCTGACACTGGACATGGACTGTAGGCTGGTTTCAAGCCTACCTCTAAAATAAATCATGAATTTTCTCTATTTGAAAAGCACAGCTTTTCAGATGACACAGAGAGAGTAAGTCACCTCATAGCAAATTATACAATCACGTAGTGTTAGAGTGAGGAAAGGAATCAATTCCAGAAGACATGAGAGGAGGTCCCCAAAGATATCCTTGACCTAACCTCCAGAACCTCTGGATATACTCCTGTACATGCCCAAAGAACTTTGAAATTGTGATTAAGGTAAGGATCTTGAGAAGGGAAGAGTATCATGAGGTAGGTAGATAGAGCCAATCACAAGGTCTCTTATAAGGAAGTCAAAGTCACTAATAGGAAACTTGTCATCAGAAACAAGTTATAAGTATGTAGTGGAGGTGTTGGGAGTCAAGGAATAAAGGCAGGTACCGTCTAACAAAAAAAAAAAAAAAAAAAAAAAAAAAAAAAAAAGCAAGAAATGGAGTCTCCCTGGAAGCTTCCAGAAGTATCTCAGCTCTACTAACAACTTTTTAACTTGTCATCTACAGAACTGTAAGAGAATGCATCTGTACTCTTTTGTATTTTGTTACAATAGTGATATGAACTCACAGGTTCAGTTGGCCTGACTCTATAGCATGTGTTTATAGTCATTCAATTATATTATCCTTCAATTACTACATTTCAATATCCCTAAAACCAAAGCAAGATTCCAAACTTCAAGTTGTCCCTTGCTCAACCCTTTGTACTCCCTGTATGTAGAACATAGATCACTGGAAGTCTGTAGATAGTAATTATCAAATGTCAATCATTTTTGTCAGATGATAAATAGTCTCAAATAGCCTTTACCATCCTGAACAACTTGGTCTTTTCCTTGAATCCCTTCAGACCTTCCTGGGATCCAATTCCTAGCAGGACCCCATCATACCCAACCCCAATCTGAAGCCCTAATCCATTCTAGTAGCTAATGGCCATGCCAAAGCAGATATATCATGTTTCAGCAGAACCCCAGAACATGTACATGCTGACTCATACCTTTGAATACACTACAGCTTTCCTTTGTACTAGTTTCAATAAAGAACACAATCACAGAGTAAAAATCCAGAAGCCAATGTAAATTTCTGTAGAACCAATTTCCTATAGAGTCTAACAGTTAAACTCCCAGATCCCCAGCTTTAGGCTTCAAAGTTCCTTATGGCTGTGTTGTGTCCTACCCTGTAAAGGAACCACTCCCTAAAACTATGCAAAATACCCAAAGGTTTGACCCTTGCACATGTCCTTTTTAAAAGTGAATCTATTTGGATGTCACATCCCTTATCCTGTCCTTTTAACTAACCAAGAGAATGCAAGAATCAAGTAAGTACGCTCTATGTGAAGTACCATAAAATGTCATTAAGAGTTTTTTTCTGACATCTCTAGCTTCATTAGAAAGAAATTATGTGTCCATCAACACTTCCTATTCTTTATTGCCTCTGTGCAATATAGCTGAAGGAATCAGTGATTCCCTAAGATGTACATTAGCCTCAGCCTCTGCTCTACTTGTAATCTTATCCTGTGCAGGAAAAAAAATCCTTCAAGGAAGCCTGCTATGGAAGTGTATCACTGTACTGGCTGGTTTCATGTTGACTTGAGTCATCAGAGAGGAAGGAGCCTCAGTTGAGAAAATGCCTCCATGAGATCCAGCTGTAAGGCATTTTCTCAATTAGTGATCACTGAGGGAAGGCCCAGCCCATGGTGGATGGTGTTGTCCTAGACTCGTTGTCTTGGGTTCTATTAGAAAGCAGGCTGAGCAATCCAGGGAAAGCAAGCCAGTAAGCAGTACCCCTTCATGGCCTGTGCATCAGATCTTGCCTTCAGGATCCTGCCCATATTGAGTTCGTGTCCTGACTTCCATCAGTGACAAACAGCTATGTGAAAGTGTAAGCCAAATAAAGCCTTTCTTCTCCAACATTTTTGTCATGGTGTTTTGTTGAAACAATAGAAACACTAAGACAATCACTATCCCTTAGTTTCTTAAAGCTGTATTGTGGAAGGCAGTAGTATGATAAACACACAAGGAGTCCATGGGCCACCAGACTTAAGGCATCATATTAACATCAGACCATCCCTGTTCTGCAATCACAACCATGTGACCCATGAAGTTGGCTGCCCTTTGAAGTGTTTCACTAGAAAATGGATATAAGCATTCTTTCCTGTCACATTGGTAGATGAGATCATGTAGATGACATATTAACATGTCCCCGTGATACTAGTGACTGACAGGGCCAAGTGAATTCCTTTTCCCATCTTGTCCACAGAATACAAAAGTAAGAAGTCAGGGTCCTTGTCCAGGACTTTTCAGATTGATAAATGATGTCCTAAAATAATGAGAGTTCAGACTTGACTATCACTAAACATGAAACAAATGTCTAGCCAAATGCAAGTGGTTTCATCAAAATGTGAGAACAGAGTAGACAAAGACACTCAGAAAATAAATATTGAGTGCTGGAATTAATTCCAAAACAGTTTCCTCCTCAAACCCAAAACTATGAGGGAGCCAGTATACATCCACATGAAAACATTGTTCAGAGGCAGGCATAGTCTGGGCCACATTCAATTTAGAAATCTATATTTCACTGAGTATGCTCAATTTAAGGTTATAGTTCAAGAAGGAAAGCTGGTGAACACATTCCTGGGAATACTCATCTCAAAGTTGTGGGTTATACTTTGGAAGGGATAAAATCGGGAATATCTTTTCCATCAAAAAGGGTTTGGAAGGTATATTAATTATCTCTGTGAGCACCTGCCTCACTTAGCTGCTAACAAATAGAGCAATAATAACCTTACCGGTGACATCAGGGCGCACAAGTATGTTCCAGAAATACATGGAAGAAATTACACTCAAGTCATTGTGAAGTACAAGTAAAAGCTTCCTAAAGTCCTACCCACTATCAGTCCTCAAGGTTCAGGCCAGATTTTGGCTGTCCAGAGTCACTGAGGCTATCCCATGTTGGCAAAATTTGTGCATACCCTTCAACAATCTGAAGAAATTGAGTCAGTGTCTCAGTGTTGCCAGGGTTTGGCCACTTTTGAGACAGTCATTTAGAAAAGTGGTCACAGCTCTGGGGTTCTGTTCCTTCCTTCCTTTTCCCAGGCAAACTGTGGGGATGAGGAGATGAAAGAGGGGCTGCCTTATAAGAAGATGGAGAACTGGAGCCCAGCCGTGACCCCCAAAATAGACACAAAGATACAGAGAGTGTATTTTTCTACCAATAGCCCAAGGGAGAACCTTTTCAACTGAAAAGACTTTTGATACAAGGCCAGACTGCCCAAGATGACCGCCTAAAAATATACAAAAATCCAGGAAAAACAGGCTCTCTATCCTGGAGAGACTGTCAGTGCAAAATAGTTACTAGGCTTTTCCAGTGACCAATAGTAAAAGAAAAATAGGCTCCCCATTATAAGGCCAGTGCCGGAGGGACTGTCCACTGGTTCTGAGCCAGCTTGGGGATTTTCTGAGTGTGTTACAAATTACAGGAACAAAATGTGGACTTTTTGCTCTAGCCATGTTTTCTGAGGCCAGACAATCTATTATTAGGTTCATTTCCTACATTTGTAGCAGAGAGCTGTTCCATGTATGGACATTCATATGTTATTTTGAACAGCAATTATACAACACATACAAACATTACATGAAAGAATGAACTGAAACACAGCAAAAAAGTAAGGAAGTTAGTGACTCTTTTATCATCAAGCACTGGTATATCTGTATCTGTTTATATTTTATTGATTATTTTTTTCTAAAAATAAAAGTCCTAAGTAGAAAAAATAAACCCAAAAATACAACCTATGCTCATATTCTGAGTTAATTGTTTCCTAATATAGATAGCCATTTTCATGGTAACACTAATTTAATGGAATGACACCCCTATTATTTTGGGGGTTACCATAAGACACTTAAGAAACTGGGAAGGTGGACCAGTCAGTAAAGTACTTGCTGTGCAAGCCTGAGGATTTATGTTCAGGTTCCCAGCAACCATGTTACAGATATAGATATATAAGGCAAAGGGACACACACACACACACACACACACACACACACACACACACACACACATCTGTCTAGATAATCTTGCTAACTGACCAGCTCTAGGACTAGTAAGAAACCCTGTCTCAAAATATAAGATGGAAAGCCATAGAGAAAGACACTTGACATTGACTGCTGGCCTCTACATACACATATACAGAGAGAGAAAGAGAGAGAGAGAGAGGGAGAAAGAGAGAGAGAGAGGGAGAAAGAGAGAGAGGAGAAAGAGAGGGAGAAAAAGAGAGAGAGAGAGAGAGACAGAAAGTTAGGTAGCCTTTTATCTCTAAGGTCTCATTAATAGTTACTTTCCTTTTCTTCTGACACTCTTGTGTGTTATATAATTACTGTTCCAAAATAACAACATGTATATTCCATATATGGTGAACTTTTGAACTTTTGTCCCAGTCATCAGCACAGTTTCTGACACATGGGAGAGACTTGATAGGTGTTCCATGGGTGAATTCCTCTGCTATGAGCATCATGTAAAGGTATATTTCATTATATTTTTCATGGATTCAAACTATTGCGTGTGCAGTGAATTCCTCTTAGTGCTTAATGCTAGAGGCAGAATTCTCCCATGCCATTCTCTTTACATAATGGTAAGAGTAGTATGTTTCTCCTGCCTGCTTAAACCCTGGCATTCTCCTGGCCAAGATGAAAGATCAACTATCATCAGTACTCATGGTCAAGAATTTCTCATGCAATGTTTTCTCTTCTTTCTTCCTATTGTCTGTGCATTTTTTTTTTACCTTTTATCCTTGTTTTACATAAACTTTAACTTAAACTGCCTCACATATTTGTTGGAAGAAAATAGAAAATAAACAACTAATTAAAAAAATAACAAATATGATACTGGCAAGACAGCTCAATGAATAAAGGCACTTCACTGTGCCTGGTGACCCTAGTCTAATTCCTAAAACCCACATGATGGAAGGACAGAACATATTCTCACAAAGTTATCCTCTGTCCTCTACACCCACACCATACATAAAAGAAAATAGATAAAAATCTAAATAATAAGTGAAGAAAGAACTAAGAAAAATAGCATATTTCCAATGGGTTCTTATATAAACCACAGAAATACACACAGGACACTATTCTCACTTATTTCAATAGAAATAAGCTGAACAGACATAGTGTTAAACTGTACAAAACCTATTGGACTAGAAAACCAGAAACACGGCTCAGTCCTTACCCCTCACTAGCATCTGTTTGGCTTCTCTCAAATGAGGAGCCTTCATTCTTTCAGCATTGAGAGCCTTCACTGTGTGACAGAGACAATGGAGGGTACTGAAGATAGTAAATAAGATAAAGCTATGCTATTAGGGCTAGAGCATGGAATAGTGACAGACAGGAAAGCAAACAGAGAGGTGGGTTTAGAGTAACTCATTCCCTTGTCATTTGGCACAGGCCGGAGGGGGGAAATTCAGAAGGGAAATGTCTATGCCAGACTGGAAGCTTCCTGGCTACTTGAAAGGTAGCATCAGCTGCATTGACTTTTCAGAATTGATTGGGAATTATCTACATGAAAAATGGGGCTAGGAAGGGAGAATAGGGTACTCCTAGGCTCAGAAAGAGCATGTGTGAAATGACGAGACACAAGACAGCTTGACATGCTGGCAGCTACAAATTGTTGGACAATAATATAATATACATCCCACCCACCTCCCAGGGTGGTTGGAGTGATCAGCTGAGCGGATGTATACATGGGAAGTGCTTTTAAAACTGCAAAGCACTGGGTTGTATTCAGATGTAAGAGGTTATTATTAGACACTCCATTTTTCCCTTCCTCCAAATTGGAAACATTTGCTGAAGTAAACATTGCTGATGCATTAGCTGTCAAGATGGTGTATTATATTTGGGAAACATTTGCCAATGTCTGTTCAGTTTTCAAATTCCCAGTCACATGTGGTTTTTGTTTGAGCAAATGCATCAAGTAATAATGCGTTTATTGTTAATTGTGCAACATCGGGCTTCAAGGTTTAAATCATCTCCAGTCTATGTTGCCTTTATCCCATGCTGACGGAGGGTGCTCACCATTGTTTATTAATGAAAACTAATATGTGACCACTATTGATCTTTTGTATTGGTCAAAATTCATCAGAGGAAAGTCAAGATTTCTGGGGGGGGGGAGAGTTTATGCAGTATACATATATAACCGTAACTGTGTGCACACATGTGAAGCCTAGAGAAAGACAGTGGATATCTGTCCTCCTCTATCACTCATGACCTATGTGCCCTGAGACAGCATCTCTCACTGAACTGGAAGTCTGTCTTTTTGACTAGTGACTGGTAAGCAAGTTCCTGGGATCTCCTTGCCTCTGTCCCCCATGTTAGGATTATGGACACACATGGCCATGCCTGGCTCTTTCACAAGTTTACTGAAGATTCAACATCAGTTCCTCACAGGGAAGGAACTTGCATGGAAGTACTCTTCCCCACCAAGCCATGTCCACAGTGCCTGAAGATTCTTAGCACAGACAAGTGTGCTTGTGGAAACGAATGCCCTCCAAGACAAAAGAAAAAGAAGTTTGATTGTCTTCACTCAAAATGGCTTCTCCAAAAAGCTTGCTTGAACTCAGAGTCAAATGCTGATCTCCTTCTGTGATGCTTCAAGAAACAAACACTTCTCTCTGGAGGATACTTCCTCCGTGGTTATAGAAATCAGCAGAAAGCATTTAGGGTTTTAAAAAAAATGAGGATGAAGAGCTCGTGTTTGCAATTCTTGACATTCACAGACTCAGTCCCTGTCAGTCCCTGGAGGGCTTGAATCACTGCTAGTGTGAAGTGTCCTCCTCTCTCCCTCCTGTGGAGGGAGATGATGCAGAAAAGGACAAGAGATGGTTTGGTTTTTGTTTTTTAAATATTGCCAACAAGTAACATGGACATGACTTTTCCTTTTCAAATCCCCAGAAGTTACCTGTCATCTCTCACTCTTGTTCCTTCCTGCAGGAGAGAATTAGCTTCCAGTTTGGGGGGATCTGTGTTGCTGGTAAAATTCTCTATTGGATCATGATTAATAAAGCCACTCATTAGTAATATTGATCACTGGGTGGGGGGGCGGTGGGTGATATTGCTGAACTTGGGATACATTTCATTCTTCCTGTGTAGTTGGAACAAAACCAGATCCGCTGATGCTGGACCAGACCTGGAAGGTGATTGTGTGTGACTTCATTTTACCGCTGAGAAATTTTAAGAGGAAAGTCAGCTTATTTGCTAAAGATCAGGCAGTGACTAAGTGGTACAGTCACACTCCGAGCCTCCAGGGCCCTTCTCCTACACACAGTGCTGACTCAAGGCTACTAAGTCGAGGGTTGGAAAGGGGAACAATTCTGGAATTGGCATCAGCCTGGGGTGGGAGTGGGGTGGCTTCCTTCCAGGGACCCACCTGCTTGCACTCGGTCCCACCACCTGAGGGAGCTGTGGAGTCCCCTCTGCCACAGCCTAGCACAAGAGCCCTGCTCTGCTATGTGCTGGGGCAATGAGCCCCTGCTTGGCAACTAAGTGGTGTGGGTCTGCGGCAAGGCAAGTAGCCAAAGAAACAAACTTCTCTGTGCCTTAACAAGCGCAGTGGCTGAAACCCCAGACAAAATGGGGAAAAATGATTTGTTGTAGAATTCTTGTTAGTCTAGTCAGCTCTCATTCGCCTGTGAAACCGGATTTGTAGGCACATGTACTGCCCAATGAGTCAGCCTTTAAAAAATAAAAAGTCATTCATAATTTATGTATAAACAAGAATAGCTTTTGTTTCGGAGAACTCTAGAGGGTTTCACAGCCCTGTCTCCCAGTCCCATTCCCGAGAAGCGGTTCCTGTCTCAAGGCGGTTCCTATAGGCCTATAAATACTTTGATGTTCAGACATCTGGAACTTATATTTGGTGTTGACTAATGAGTATTATTATTTTATTATGTATTTATATATGATCTAAAAGAAATTTGAGGTTAGATGCCACATAACTCTGTATACACACTGAACAATGACAAATTCTTTTTACCCATTACACTGATGATTTATTACAGGGCATAAGAAGTTCTGAGTCGTTCACTTGACATATAATTGTGCTTGGGAAGATAGTAATGGTGTAGAGAGAATGTAAAATTGCCCTTAACATATATTGTTAAAATACTTTGAAAGTGGACAAAATGGACTCCAGAGGTACCATTTCACTCGATATATACATATATATATATATATATATATATATATATATATATATATATCAAAGGATAGCCAATATGGTAATAAACTGAAGTTCTTTTGAATAAGTGAAGATGAGTCCCAGTCTTAGAAATCCATGTGGGCATGCTTGAAAGGGCAATAAACAGTACATAATGGATCTGACTTCAAAGAGAGCCTATTGGAGAACCAGACCTATTTCAAAGCCCAACGTTTCATACCTAGCTTGCCTTGGTACCAGTAAGCCATAGGTAAACATGCTGAGATCAAAGGGAAGGTGGGTGTGTGGTGCAGTGTTCATTGACTTTACTTTCTCCTCAAAGCATTTCCCCCAAGGGACGTTGGAGACAGCACCTCATAAGAGCCTCTGCTGTATATTCAGGAATTTATCTTAGAGGAAAGAGTGTCAGAGGTATTTCAGTCTGTTAAGAATTGCCTTTTCAAACGTGGTACAGGAGGCATGCTGAAGGTGGCATGTACTGCAGAAAGGACACAGGCTGCAGAGACATGAATGGCTTCATTATGCCCCACACCAATCCATGCTTGCTTGCTTGCCTTTCCTCCCGAGAGCAGCATCAGTGTAAACTGGCTTGGCCCATCAGCAGGCTGCCTGGCCTTTTGTGGAAGAATGAGTCCTCTGTGCACACAGGCAGAGCAGTTGCCAACAAAGGCCACCACTGCAGTGTTTGACAGCCTGGGCTTGCTATTCAATGAAAGCATTTCCAGGGGCTGAAGCTGTGAACAGGAAGTGCTGTTGACAGTGAGAAGAGCTCTGCATGGCTCCCCTAGAGAAGCCTGCAGATTGACTTACCTGCTTTGCTGACAGTCCCCAATTTCAAGGACACAGTAGAGGCAGTGTTCACGGTAAGTCCTTGCCCAGAGTTCTGCTAAATCATACTGAACTGGGTTCCAGGGCAGCAGATCCTGCAGCAGGAGGAGATTGGAGAGCATAGTAAAATCAAATTTTGGGGAAGAGGCAGTCATAAAATGAAAAAAAAAAAAAAAAAAAAAAATGCCTAGTCCTTTTACCTTCGTGAACCATGCTTTTTCCTTATGTGGAAAGTAAGATCTTTTATCTAACGGGAAAGAAGCATTGTTCTCTGTCTTCCAGTGAATCTAGCTCATATCCAAATTAAGATCTGAGTATTAATTGGAAGCAAACAGTAGCTAAGTGTCTGCAAGTAAACAGCAATAACTGTAGATGAAGGAAATCGGCTGAGGTTAGCTGCTTCCCTGGACTGCATTAGTGCCTCCCAAAGATGCCTTCCAGTTTAAGAAGAGTGAGATCCTAACTTGACGAATAATGTGAGCCAAATTGATGGACCAGTGAAATCTCCCCATCCATCTTCCCACATTATTTATTGTTCCAGGACTTTGAATTGAATGATGCCATGCTTCTAATATAGGTTGATAAATTAGGAATTAAAATATAGCTGAGACCTAATTCCCTGTTTCCAGGGAATTGCGTGCATTATCGCAGTCAGTATCCATTAGTCTAGCTCAGCCTTCCCATAGAATTGTGTTTTGATTTCTTTCCCTCCTTCACTGATCAAATAACTTGCCCCTAGAAGAATTGTTCAATTCTAGGTTTGACTCCTTCTGGTGTAACATTGGGAGCCCATCTTTCCTCCTCGGACTGTTTTCATGAGACTATAATCAGTTCATTCCCTACGTATGCCGAACAGCTTCCCTCTCGCTTCCCTGCAGCCTTGTTTTTACACAGTGACCATTGCTTGAATCCCCAAGCCCTGGATGGTCTGAGATGCTTCCAAACATTGCTCCTGTCTCCAAAACGCTCTCCCAGGACTGTCTAATGACCTCTGTAAAGGCAATCACGCTCCTGAGTCTTCCTTCAGCCCAACCCTGGCTCTTTGTCTCTCTCCATTATAGTGTTACTACACTTGATCCATTAGCCGTCATGTCTGAAGCATCTCGACACACACACAAGTGAAATGTCAACAATGAAGAAATGAAGGCTACCTTATAGTGATTTCCATTGCCTTCATTTCTCATTTCTTTTGTAACAATAACTATGTTTTACAGCCCAGTTCATCATAAATCTCACAAACAATGAACCTTTCCTTCCCAGTGAGGAAAGGAATACTACAGACAACACCCTCTCTGCGGATCTAGTCCATACAGAAGAAAGACAGAAAACAGTGTGAAAAATCTGTCCCAAACAAATGGCATTAAATTATCTACTTAATAAATATTCACTGGGCACCTGCTCTGTTCCAAGCTTCCTAAGTGCTCTTGATATGGATATAAATTTAAAATGTTGCAAATGCCTACTTTCACAGAGCTTACATTCAAAAAGCCATTATGTGTGAGAGCCTAGTCCTTTTACCTTTGTGAACCATGTTTTTCCTTACGTGGAAAGTAAGATCTTTTATCTAATGGGAAAGAAGTTCCATTTTCAGCCCCAATTCTCTGTGTTTCTTAAAATGCTAGGTAAATGTGGATAAATCATGAATCATGACAAAACACACACACACACACTTGTCTGAATGGATGGCAAAGAAATGAGGAGGGAAAAATTCAATTTAAAATATATATCAAATACTTATTAGATGTTGGTAGAAATTAGAAACAAGGATAAATTACATACTATCCCTTAGCACATCAATATCTATTAGAAAGACATATAAAGTGACCTAATTTTAAATGTTTTAAGTGAATTAGAATTGTATCAGTTTCCTCACTCCCTTTCCTCCCTCTAGCCTTCTCTTAAATTGACAGCCTCTTTTTCTTTGATTGTTAAATGTATATATATATATATATATATGTGTGTGTGTGTGTGTGTGTGTGTGTGTGTATTATGTGTATGCAATATATGTAGCTATACCCAAACAGCAAAGGAATACACACACACACACACATATATGGACAATATATATAGTTTATGTGTATATAGTTTTATGGCTAACCACCCCAGACAGAGACTTAGTTCTCCTTAGTTCTCCTTCATACAGGAGTCATTAGTTGCGTCCAGTTCTTCGTCTGGGGATAGAACCTCTGAAGTTTTCTCCTTTCCACAATAACATGTCCACTGATATTTCTATTGCTCTGATTGTATTTCTGCAGCCATTTCTAGGAAAGACTGTTTCATAGCTGACTTCTGCCATCCTGGCTATTAGAATCTTTCCATGCCTTCTTCTGCAATGTTCCATGAGGCAAAGATGGCAAGGGCTGTAATGCAGACGTATCTTTTGGAGCTAGGCTCCTCGTGGTCTGTTGACCTCTGCACTGTGTCCAGTTGTAATTTTCTATGATGGTCTCCATCTTCTGTAAAGAGCTTCTTTGCTTGGGGGTGGTAGCCACACGTCTGTGTGGGTACAAAAATAAGATTTAGAATATAGTAAGGAATATACTGGTCTAGAAAAGCGGTGGTAATAGATTGCTTTTCAAAGTCCATAACATCACTAGCCCTAGGATTTCCAGTACCAGGTATGATTTTCCTCCTGCTGAATGGGCCTCACATCCCATTAGACCATTGCCACCAACACCAACATATGAGTACCACTCATTGCATCTGAAATATTCAGATATTTTTCCATGCTGATCATTGTCAAGATTCATAGCTGTTGTAGGTGGGTAAGACTTCCCTTCTTTGGCATCCTGCAGAGAATTTTCTGGAACCATGAAATTAAAACCTAAGTAAGGAGACTTCCAGGTCAAAACTAGCTCAGTTCATCTGAGTTCTATATCTTAAGTGTATAGGGCCTTGCACAATAAGGACCCACCTTCAACCTCTGAGATATAACCAACAGCTACTTCAATAATCTGTATTATTTTAGGATCCATATAATAAATTCATGCTATAGTTTTTAATTACTATTCATTTTTGCAATATACAAAGTTACAAAGAATGTAAAACTCACCAAAAACCCAACCAAGCAGAGGTGAGAAATGGCTCCTTATTTTTTTCAGGTACACCATGGCCATTTAGCCATATTCCCAGGTTTCTTCATCTGGTGCTATCATCTTCCTTACAAGATGGATCATTTGTACTCCTTACTACTAAGAGAATTTAGAAAGTTGCATATACTTCATTCCCTGCAATTCAGAACAACATCGAAGATGTAAAACTAGCTTGGAGTCTGAGAACGGTCAAGAAAGGGTGGCCATATTTCTTCTTCCTGAGGCTGGTACCTAAGCTCTCAATTCCTCAGTGAAACTCAGAATTTCATAGAATCCACTAGGCTAAAGTGGTCCAGGGCCAGAGCTAGTGCAGACTTCAGAACATATTATTCAGTCTTTGGAGTTTAACTTTGTTTTTCTTTGCTTTGAGAAGATGGAAAACAAATCTTGGGTCTCACATTCTAGGCAAGCATACTATTGCTGAGCCACATCATGTGTCTCTTTTTATGTTTTATTTTGAAAGGAGTTTCACGAAGGTCACCAGGCTAACCTTGAAATAACTCTGTATATATCCCTGGAAGGTTTGAGACTTATGATAAACTTGTTTCAGCTTTCCAAGTATGGGCCACCAAGATCAGCTTCAATTCCTTTTTGGGTTTTCTGTTCATTCGTTCGTTTGTTTGTTTCTGTGGAGGGAAAAATTAGGTACAGGGAGCAATAATTATTTGTGGCCAATACAAGCTTGTCTAGTTCTAGCCTAGTCTGGACTTTCAGGCAATTTTATGTTTCTATTCTCTGTCATTATGCTGCTTCCGGAGATTTTTGTTTTTAATCTTAAAATTTCCTTATTTTATTTCATGGATATGCATGCTTTGCCTGCATGTGCATATGTGTACCATATGCATGCCTGGTACCATCAGATTTCAAAAGAAATTTCTGGGTCCTTTGGAACTAAAATAACGGATGCTTATAAGCATATGGGTGCTGGGTGTCAAACTCAGGTACTCTGTAAAAGTAACAAGTACTCTGAGCCATCTCTACTGCCCTATCTTAAGGGATTTTAATCTGAGATTTCTAATGAATGTTTATTCCAAGTCTGATGGTCAATCTAGTAGATTGGATGAATCTACATATTTTATAGAGAGAGAGAGCCTTGAGCATGAAAATAATTGCTTTTCAGATAACTTAGAAATCTTGCAAGGAGCACTTGAAAGGAGATTAGTTTCTAGATAAACTGTAGTTTCAAAGATTTGACATGACTTTTCATGGTAGGTACTTGATACAGTATAAAATTCTGACATTCTAAGGTGAGGAAGACCAGCTTTATAAGATATGTTGTGTGGCAGAAACACAACTAAAAGACAGATATTCTGTTCAATCACTTAGTGATAGGTCAGTTTTCCATGTGGTATTGTTGCAATGACTACATTTCATGGAATTTATATCACAAGTTTTGTATTTGTAATCAGTGAATTTATTAAGTCTTTTATTCTTACCCAGTTCACTTGTACCCATACATTGCCATTAGCTGAGCAGGAACAGTCTATGTTGAAATGTCAGGCATTCTGTAGACATGGTTAGTGAACAATACATGCCAATAGTCTTTCAGAGTCAAGTTTATTACAATATTCTAAAAGAAGACAAGGAAAAGTGTCATCCATTCATCATAAGTGGAAATAGTATACTTTCAAAGCCCAGAAATAAACAGATATAAAAGAAAAGAGCAAATAAATACATACTCCCAAATATCATCAATTGAGTCTACACTTTACTGAAGTTATACTCCTCAGAATGTTCTAAAACCTTTTTCCACATTTCCAGAAATATAATACCTATTTTATAAATCAAATTTATAAACTGTCCCTACCCTCACTACCTCCAGATCAGAGGAAAGCTAGAAAGAGGTGGCAGACGCTTAACTCAGAGATGACAAAAGGCATCAAAGAAAGCACAAATGAAAATTCCAAGAACTAAGGAGTCCAAGGACACAGTCCCACTCATAGTTTGAAAGACCTTGCTGTATTATAGCATTGTACAATTTCAATAACTATAACCCTAGGATATGTGGGGAAAACTATTGAATTGACTTTGGTCTCTTTATAAATTCACTCATTTTCAAAATCTTTTTCCATCAGTCATTCCATTAAACCTATTTTCCACTCTAGAGTCTAACACTTTTGCTTATTTCTTCATTTAGTCAAATAAGTAACTTTCATATAAATCAGCAGCAACTAAGGGTTACAGTCAAGTGGAACAGATTTAAGTGATACACACACCTTGAGATATGTTGCCCATGCACTTAGAAAGAGCTCCAAAGAATCTCTAATCCCACACTAATTCTCCTGTGTTGTTTAAGCAAGACTCACTTGCCCTGGGACTTTTTATGGTGGTTAATCTTTGCTGACAACTAAAGCTTTGGAATCCACTAGGAGGCACTTCCCTGGGTGTATCTGCATTTCCAAAGTTTACCAGAGAAAGGAAGACCTACCATGAATGTGGGTGGTACCATCTCATGGCCTGTGGACCTCGACTGAATAAAAAAGGGGGTGGGAGGGCAAGAAAGTGTGAACAATGGCATTCATCTCTATTCATCTCTTCCTCGCTTCCTGACTGTGGTCACAATGGGACCAGCCATGTTGCCTCCCCAGCTATGACAAACTGAGCCAGAGCACACCCTTCCCTTGGTTGCTTTTGTCAGGTGGCTAGTCAGAGCAACAGGAAAAACAACCAAAACACTTTTAATCAAGGAACATTTGAGAAGTCAAATCCTTACTGGATACACAAGAAACATGCTGTCTTTGGGCTCTGTAAGCTTTACAATACCTTAATAACCATCCCTAATTCAGGTAGCAATTACGTTCTGAGTAGCTTGAAATCACAAACCCCAGATGAGAAGATGATTCAACTCTGTGAGCATAAGACATTTTTTGAAAAGGGAAGGGCTAGGGTTCTGTCAATAGATCTTCTTCCCGGTTTTGCCTGTATGGAACTAAAATGTCCAGTCAAGTAGACAGTGAATGAGTCAATTACAAACTAGAGAATTTTTTTTTAATCACCGCCAAGGAGGCAGAAACACAATTACATTTTATAAATTGCATACTTACATTTCCTAAAATGATCTGATTATCAATTTATCTTTAGGATCATGCCCAAAGGTCTAATTTTCAGATACTATCTTCTCTGTGGCCATAGCCTATCCCTAAGGCCTCCACTCACATTTTATGATGTTATTACCTCAGTTCACGAAACATCTCTACAGGCTTAAGTTTACATAATCCTGTGTGGGTAAGTACGATAACCAGCCAAGTTCATAAACCTGTATCCAGGGAGGCGCTTTCTCATTATTGGTCTAGGCTTTTTCAGTGACATGGCTGTTTTTATTACATTTTTCCACTCATTCAAAAGAGATTTTGGAGACCTAACTATGAAACAGCAACTGCAGCTTACCAATCCACCAAAAAGTTGGCAAACTCAGAGTTCTGCTAGCATAACCTTGGGGCTATCAAAGCATTCACTGATGTCATACATATGTTCAGGGTCAGTAGACCTGTATGGAAATTCTTCACTGTAAAACATGTATATGGTGTAAGAACTTACACCTATGTTCTACAAATTTCTCTTAGAAGCATGTAGGTTTAAATGTGAATAGAAGAAAGGAAAGAGATTTCTATTCATACACACACCTTCTGACCTCTTTGAAGTCTACTATTCGCAGCATTATTGAAAGAAAGGTTTCTCTAGTCTGAGATGTATTGAGGAATTATTAGCTTTGGTGTTTGCTCCTCCCCCAAAAATATAAAAGACAGCTCAGCATGAGTTTTGTGTTCATGTTAACATCTACTAAGCTACTGCCTTTTCAGAGTCTGACATTAAGAGTGGAGAAAACTCTCAGATGTCATTTATTCCAGTAACATTAAACCAACAACCACAGGTGAGAGGAGGTGATGTATGCAGGGAAACATTTGAGCCACAGAGCCACCCGAACTTCAAACAGAGCGATTATGCTTTAATATTCCATTTCTTCATGGTGCCAACAAAATTTACTTAAATAAAGGAATGCACAATGCAATAATGTATTTGAAATCACTGAAATAATCTAGGTTCCCTGTGTTATAGGTGACAATTCATACTCAGAGAGAGAAAACTTACCAAAGACTACAGAATAGGTAAGTAAACAGAACCCTAATTTGTTACCTATTGCTGTGATTAACTTCATGACCAAAAGCAACTTAGGGGGAAAGGGTCATTTCACCTTACATCTTACAGACCATCAAGGCAGGAAGCCAGGAAAGAAACTCAAGGCAAGAACATGGAGGCAGTAACTGAAACCATTAAGGAGTGCTGCTTATGGCTTGTTCCCATATACTTCCACAAGCTGCTTTCTTATACAACTTAGTATCACCCACCCAGGGGTGGCCCACCCACAATGGCCTAGACCATCCCATATTATTCATTAATCACTAATTATAAATCATCAATCAAGAAAATGTCCCACCAACTTGCCTACAGACAAGCTGGTGGTGATAATTTTTTTGTTTGAAAATTGGAATCTTCCTAGAAAGCAGCTTGTGTCAAGTTGAAAACAAAAAACAAAACAAACAAACAAATGAACAAAAAAAAAAAAAAAAAAAAACCACAAACAGTATCTGGATTCGATTCAGTGTTTCTCACTCTTTGTTCAGAATTTGTCCAAGTTGTTCCTGCCAGGGACTAGGAAGGTACTTAATGCTATGTGTCCTAAATTGTGACCATATTTCTATACTGTAACATGTAAAAATTTCTGTTCTTTCCAGGGTGTTTGTTATCTTTCACAGAGACTCAAAGGGATCAAGACACCTCAATTTGTAACAATACCTCAGAGTTTTGTTCAAAAGAAGTGTCAGTATTACAAGGTATCAAGATTGGCTTGTCAAAAAGGATCTAGATTTGGACCAGCCTAATGGCTTGAGTTCAATTCCAGAGACTCACAGAATAGAAAGAGAGAACTAACTGACTCCCACAAGTTGTCTTCTAACCTCAGGGTTTCTCCAGACGTGGTGTCCAAGAAAAATGGGAGAATTGAGGGATACCCCTGTAAGAGAGGTCTGGGGGGGGCAAGGGAAGAGCATGAAGATGGAAAGTACTTCTGGTTCCCCACATAAATCAGAATATGTTCAAATATAAAGATTCACTGAAGATACCATCAATACCGTGTTTAGTCTCATTGGCCTGATATGTATGTTTAACACAAGTTCAAGACTGTCCTTCACAGACTTCCCTACAAATGTCATTGAATTTTATAAACATGTGGACATCATGTATCTATACCCATTTACCCCTCACTTTTCAGTATATAGAGAACTAGTATATAATAATAATAAATAATAATGAATAGCAATAAATTTCTGTTGTGATTATAATAATGTAAAAAGAAACAAACTGTTTTAGCAATACAGAAACTGGATAAGATTGGTTGGATATATAAAAAATAGAATGTATAGTATAGAAAATATCCTCAACAAAACAAATTCTCATTTCTATAGTTTAGGCCACTGAGTTATCACTGCCTTTACTTTACTACAGTTTTGGCAGGCAACAATTGTTGCTAAAAATGGAATATCAGCCTTTGGATCTTTTGGCCCTTGATATCTCAAGCAGAATCTCTATACCTAAACTTTTAGCCTTAGTATCCTGGTTCAGTATACCTATTAATCACCTTCAACCAGGCTCTTACTATCTTTCCTTTATGGGCTTTCTCACCTGATAATATGGTGACATTATTAATATCAATTTTATACTTTAATTGATTGGTGAAATGATAAAGAATATAGATAAACAAAAAAATTGAAGGAGAATGGACGGACAGAGGGAAAGAGAGACAGAGACACAGAGACAGAGATAAAAATTACAAATCAAGAGGAGAATTACAACTGCTAACTTATGATAAAAAGATCATAAGAAATTGCTATGAATAATTACTATTAACACACCAAACACTGTAGGTGAATAAGAAAAGTTCTAGACACACACAACCCACCAAGACTGCCTTGAAAAGTTTAGAAAACCTACCTTGACAAGTTTAGAATGCCTGATAGCCCTAGAACAATCAAGGAAATAAAATGGCCTATTTAAAAAGCTCACAAGTCAATAAAGCCTAAAGCAATGGTTCTCAACCTGTGGGTCCTGAAACCTTTGGGTGTCAAAAGACCTGTGACCATCTGAAATATCAGATATTTACATTACAATGTGTAACAGTAGCAAAATTGTAGTTATGAAGTAGCAATAGAAGCAAACACCCATAACTAAACACTGAGTCAAACTAGAATCCAGATACAGAGGGAGAAGGCAAGACCAGGTTGCAGAAACACATAGAAACAGCTGACCTGAACAAGGAGGAGCTAAAGGGTCCCCAGACTGATAGCTGGGAATCCAGCATGGGACTGAATCAGACCCCCTGAATATGGGTCTCAGCTAGAAGGACTAAGCAGTCTAAGGGACCTCAGACAATGGAACCAGGATGTATTCCTGATGCACAAAAGGACCTTGCAGACATATCCCCCATGGAGGGATACTGCCTTATCCTAGAGACAGGAGAGAAGTCCTAGTCCCTACTTCAAATGACTCGTCAGATTTACATGATCCCACCTGGATGGCATTGCCCTACATGTGGAATGGGGGTGGGGTAATGGGAGGGGAGGGTGGTCAGGGTGCATGTGAGGGGGGAGAGAGGGTAAGAGGGAGGGAGGGAAGGAGGGTTGAGGGGGGGAGAAGGAACCGAGATCGACATGTAAAATAAAAAAAAAAAGAAAGAAAAAAGATAAATAAATAAATAAATAAATAAATAAATAAGGACTGGGAAAAAAGGTTAATTTATATCGTAGGGGATTACCACAACATGGGAAACTATATTAAAGGACTGCAAAATTAGAAAGGTTGAAAATCTTTGTCCTAGAACCAAATGGCTTCTCAGTGAACACTAATGCTACCAAATACTTAAGGAATTAATAGTCGATCTTTTAAAACCCTCCCAAGTTATAGAAGAATATAAAATATTCTGCATTGATTTTTTTAGAGATCCAAAAGCTAAGCAAGACACTACAAATAAAAAAATGTTAATAAAATATTCTTGGTGAATGTAGTACAGAAATTTTTGATAAAATACTAGCAAACTGAATTTAATAGCACTTTGCCAAAAAACAAACAAACACAAATAAAATCAAGTGGAATTTACTCCCAGAAGGAAGGGCACTTCAACATTTGCAAATTGAGGGGAGTGATATACTTTGAGCCTGCAGAATGAAGGATGAAAAATAATCTTCTTGCTCAATAGATGCAGAGGGACATTAAAATGTAACATCTTTTCCTAATAAAATTCTCAAACAATTAAAAAAAATGAGGTCCTGCCATTTACTACCACATAGATGAATTTGGAAGACACGCTGGTGGGGTAACTCAGCCACAGTACAACTCCTACATGATCCCATCTCTAGCAGGAACCTACAGGGATCAGACTTTGTAGAAATAGAAAGCAGGATCACAATTTCCTGTGCCCATGAAGGGAGGAAATTAGATGGTCCAGCTATATGGGGCACAGTTTCAGCTATGCAAGACAACTAAAGCCTATTATGCACATAGTTAACTACACTGCGCTATATACTTGAAATTCTGACAGAAGGTTTATCTTATTTTCAGTAATATTATTTCACAAAAAGAAGATTGTCCATTGTGATAGTTATATGTGTGATATTATTCATGGAGCAGTTTCATGGATGTATACTTATCTTCAAACTCTTAAGTTAAATGTGTACTAATGTCTTTATTGTATGTCTGCCATACCTCAATTATACAAAAGAAGTCAGCTACACAAAGGTGAGATTCATCAGGACCCTGACTCTAGGCTTACCAGCCTTGTTCTCCTTTGTACACATGCTTATAACCATAGATTCCCATGGGCAGTGACAGTTTTGCAAACACTCCATCAAGGTCACATTAGAGCAAGAGGCACGAGATGCTGTGATTCTGAGGACCAGGTGATGTCTCTTCAAATATCAAAGACACTGACAGTGCAACATGCCTCACTCCTCAGAGGATTCATCACTTGCTCAGGGTGGGACCATTCTGGGGACTTGGGATAAAATAAAAGGATTATATGTGGGACTCTGAGTCACAGCCAAATTTCTAAGAGGTGAGTGAGCCAGCGCTGTGGCTGAGACCAAGCTCTGCTAGAGGAATCCAAAGGCCAGTGGTTGAGAAATGCTCTCATGGCCCATTCAAATGGATGGCGAAAGCTTTGCCAAAGTACCATCGCCAGTGAACTTACTATTAGATTATTCAAGATAGACCCTACATTCAACTGCATGCTTCATGGGTTGCATTTCCTCGATAACATTGATATGGAAATTGTTCTAGATCACAAGTTTTTAAGTGGCTGTCCCAGGCTCACTGTGGAATCAAGATGATAAATTGAATACACATGTTCAAAGCCTTCATTAGCAAGCACAAGGTCATTAGGTAAAAGAGAGATTAACCACTTCATGACACCTCTTTGCTTCTGTTATGCTGGCAACTATGCCGTTGCTTTTCCATATGGAGTGCTGAATGGTAAAATACACCACTGACTACTTATCTGCTTTAAAATATATTCTTTGCTATAGAAACCAAAATCATTTTCTCTTTCTCCCTTCCTCTATTTGGAAGAGAAATTTAGTCAAAACTAGCTCAACTAATACTTCATGATTTCTAAAATCAAGCATGGTGTGTCACTATGGAAACCAGATGTAATCCAGTCTGATTCACACAAGCATCCATCCTCTTCAGCAAAGTGAGGCTGTTTGATCGCAGTGAGATTTGTGTTAAGATAAGGGATATATCACATTGTGTAGTATTAGTCATTCCATGCTAAAGGAAATGAAAATAAGCAATTAGCTCAGTTAAAGAGTTCCAGTGAAACAAAGAATATTCTGTTCACCACTTTTCATTTGTCTTGGCAAACAATGGCAACAATAATACCTTGTATTTGCACAGCTCCTTTATTCTAGGAGATTCTAAGTTCTCATGCATGATGGGAAACTACAGTAGGTTTGTTTGGCAAGGAAAAACAAACGTTATTTGTTCCATATTAAAATACAAAAACTGGACCATAATTGATTTGGTGTGTGTGTGTGTGTGTGTGTGTGTGTGTGTGTGTGTGTGAGTGTGTGTGTGTGTGTGTGTGTGTGTGTGTGTGTGGGTGTTTCATAAATGGGTGCAGTCTGGTGCAGGAAAGAAAACATAGTATTTATAAGCAGTTGCCCCTACCATAAACTAGTTTATGCCACTTTCGGTCTTGAATAACTTCAGTATTCTTTCCTCCAAAGAACAAGAGTAGGGCTTCATCTCCTATGAATATTACTGAGATAAAACAAGAGTTATAGGTGAAAGAGATGAGTTACATAGAAAGTTTACAGTCCAGGAAGTGTTCTGTCAAAAATGTTAAATAGAAGTCTTCAGTAGGCGATATTATTATTTCAAGCAAGCTAACTTGTGTAGCTTATGCCCTCCTCCACTGTCTATGCTCAGCTCTTTCTTCTTTAGTTATTGCCTAGCACCTGAAACATACCAGGACTCTTTTGGGTGTTTATCAGAATGGATGACACTGCATAAATTTTTTATTTTATTTCATTTTCATTGAAAGAAGTCAAATTCAGAGTCTTGCATGTGCTGGAAAAGTGGTCTACATTAAGATACACACCCAGTCCCCTGGATTTCTACTCTGCAATGCAGACAGGAAAAAGAATACAACAGATACACAAATAGAGCATGTGCCATCAATTTCTAGATTAGCTTCAAAACCAATAGAAACAGAAACAAAAATCTATGAATAGGTTTAGCAATAAGAACAGAAGACACTAAAATTCTTTAGTATTCACTAAAACCATTGTTTTTGAAAATCAGTTGAGTGAAGATGTTTTATGTGTTTTACAAAAGATAAACTTTAATCATTCAAGAAAAAAATGGCATGCCTCAAAATAAATATCTGTATTTTGTTTTCCAGGCCCAAATACTTCTATAGACTGCTACAGTATCACTTCTTGGGTGAGGTAGAATACTTTGTGGTAGGATTTCAGCAAAGTGTCATATTATCTTTGAAAAGGTTTTACATGTGTCTTCTCTACTATGATGCACATAATAGTTTCAAATGAGAAAGGACCTGTAGTCTAATGTGATTTGATCATGAACAAAGAAAGTGACAGCCCCTCCCAGACTAAAGAAACACAATAACTGGGAGGGCTTTCATCTACAAGCATTGAGTGGGGGTAAATAAATTAGGGAGTGGTTTAACTGACTTTGTGAGCAAAGGAAGAACGCCTTTACACCCATCGCCAATCAAAACTGTGTGATGTAATCGGGTCTTTCAAGCTGGTCTTGCTGGTACCTGAGTTAAAGTTTGGATGAAGGATTTAGATTTGATGGTTGTGGTTGTGGTTGGAATTTTGTTCGTTCTTTTTCTATTTCTTCTGCTATTTATTTATTTTTTTTAATTCTTTTTGTTTTGTTTTTACTTCCTTCTCTACCTGTAGATGAGATAACAACTTTTGATCACCTGACCAAACTAGCTGTCTGGCCTCAAAAAGCTGCAACCTAAAAGTAAAAAATAAAAAAGATGAAAGTACTAAGAAATAGTGGAATTCTTAGGAAATTTAAAAGAGATGACAAAAAAAAAACTAACAGGAACTAGGAAATAAAATGAGAGGTGTACTTGGAATAAAAAGTGGATAAAAATAAAAATATGGGTTCTTCTGCATTTTAATCTGTTTCTGTATCTTGGGAGGGAATTCCTACACACAAACGTGTGTGTGTGTGTGTGTGTGTGTGTGTGTGTGTGTGTGTGTGTGTGCGCGCGTGTGTGTGGTTCTTTCCAAGCCCACTACAGAGGAATAAATGATTGGCCTTTAGTAATTCCAGACTTCCATCCCAGAAAGAATATAACTGGAGATCCATAAAAAGAACTTACCAAAGTCCACATAGGGCATAAACTGTTATTGAAGAGTCATCAACAAGTTTTTTCAAAAGATGCAGAATTTTCATAAAATAAATGCTACCATGCATTGAGAGCTTTATTATTATAATAACAGGATGCTAAATCCTAAGTAAAATTTTATCTTCATATCACTTTATTCCAGCCCATGTCTAGGCATTCACTATTTGCACTAGCATTGGAGGAAAATGAAACTGGAAAAACACTAAAAAACCAAGCCCATGGTCAGAGAGTACACAAGTATTGGAATTGAGATGTGAAACACACATGTCAACCAAGTCCAAAGCCATTTTGGATGTGGCCACTGCTTGGAATCAAAGAATAAAAAGTCATGCAGGCCATCAGGCACTGAAGTCCAGATGTCCCCAGATGCTGAGTTTCTCTGGAATTGGACTTGGTCCTAGAATACTTAGTGAGTGTTAAGAAATGGAGAGTTGTCACAGACTCAGCCTGGTTGTCTACTCTGTAATCACTTGTCCAACACCACTATGATGCCACTTCATTCTCCAGCCTATTTCTGCCCATTGTTTTTATACTGAGAGGACAAACCAAAGCACACGCTATCATCTTACACATAGTGAGTGTGGAGATGCAGAATGAAGATGACCCTGGAGGACCTTGGATCTCCCAAGCCCAGTTCCAGTTCTGTTTAGTACTAACTCTGTGGAAAGAAAAAAGTAACAGTAGGACATGAAAGTAGTACAATGGCAAAGCATTTGCCTGGCATACCCAAGTCACTTGGTTCAATCCCCAACACCAACACAAAACAAAATAATAGCAGTAACTAGATGGCAGTCACTGTGTGCAACTTCATGCAAAGGCCATCTTTTTTAAAATGTTTACTTCTTTATTTTATAGTAATGCATGTTTTACTTGAATGTATATATAGATTCTGAATGCATACCTGGTTTCTGTAGAGCCAAAAGAGGATATTGGATCCCCTAGAAGTGGAGTTACAGGTAGTTATGGGCCATCATGTACATGCTGAAAACTAAACCTAAGTCTTCTGTGACAGCATCTCTCCAGCTGAGGCAAATCTCCAGCCCCAATATATTGTCTTAATTCATCAGAAGCTCTTCCATAATATGTCCATAGTACCCTCATAGATACTAACAGATTAGGAAACTGAGAACCAGGGAATTTTCAAGACTTCAATCCAAGCACCCTACCTACATGACTGCCATCAAGCTACTTAGCCTCTTAAAGGTTCGGTGTATTATATATTGTTAAAAAATCATGCAAATATGGCATACAATGTCTACCTATCATCTTTAATTCCATACATCTTTTCAACATTGATTAGAATGCCCTGAAGTAATAGGAATTTGGTCATGGTCAATTTGTTATCAACTTAGACATTAATGGAAGGATTGGTGAAGGGATATTTAAAAGATAATATAAAAGAAATACTTATGGACTAAACCCTCGGAAGGCAGGATTGTTGGTCAAGCCCTTTGAAAGAGAAGTCATACAGACTGAAGTATCCATCACTGACTTCAGCCTGCTTTACTGACAGTGGTATTAAACTTGAGGCTGTTGAAAATGAGAGAAGTAACTGAAGTGTGGCATCCTCTCTCATGGGTAGATCTTCCCACATGCAGACCCAATGTGTCAACAGCTTCCTGTGTCTCCCAATCATGTCTTTTCAACCTCTGTTGATTCTTACTCCTTACCTGGAAAACCCTACCACCACCTCTTGTCTCCTACATCCTTCTATAAGGAGCTTAAACAGTGTGCTTTTAAGGTTTTTCTGGAGTTTAACACAATTAACTGCATTGATTTGGCACAGTCACCCAGAGAAGTAACTTTATCTTATGCTACTCTGTATCCACAGCAACTGTCCCATATCATGTATAGATGATATAATAAAATGTGGTATGATAAAAACCCCTTGTCCTTAACCTCTGTATCACACCATAAATCAAGTGTGTATTTCCCCAAAGGACTGCCTTTGTCCTCTCTAAACTGCCCAACTCTAGCTTTAAATATTAACAAGCTCAATATGGCTTTGGTTTGCCCTCCATGGCAATGGAAACTGGGTTGAGTTGGAGTTGATTTGCCAGTGAAAATAGATTGCTAATGAGTCATTCCCTTACTCATCATGGGGTGAAAGTTTAGGACAAACCAAGAGGGAACTCTGCCCTTAACCACATCTGAAATGGAGAATGTCCACTGGGCAACCACCCCCATTATCCCTTCCCATGATTTTTAGGCTGGGTTTAATTGGAAGAGTTACAGGGCTATTACCCACGATGTCAGGCAGAAAGCGGACAGAATAGGCTACAGATACTAAATGGCAAACACAAATCCCTGCTGCCAGCTCTCCTGGCATTTCTGGCACTTGCCCATGGAGTTATCAAGTGTTTAGAAGACAAAGTTCTAGCCACTAATATTACTGTGTGTACTATGTATCTTCTTCCTTTATTCCTACAAGGAACAAAGACAACCTAATTAAGAAAAATTAGTCAACTTCCATGAGTCAATATGTATTTACTGATCCCTGTTTTTTGCCAGAAATTTAGTGTGGAGGACACTATAGTAGCAAATAGAGCCATAGCCCTCACAGAAGACAGTGTAGAGACAAAGAGCATGGATCTAATTATCCATGTGGTCTGTGGAAGCCATGTGACCTTGAATAAGGGCATTAACTGCTCTATGTCACAAGTCCCTCATGTGTATATGGTAAGGACAATAACAGTATATACCTTCTAGGGTTACTATGAAAATTTTTTAAAACTGCATTCTCTGAGTTACAGCAGACCTTGGTAAAGTTTGGTCTCTTGTATACTAGTTTGGTGAGGAACACATGTTTCAGCAAAAAATAGTAACAATAAAGACATTGAAGGACCCAACATAATTCTAAGTGAGTCACAGTGCATGAAAGCGAGAGTGAATTCCAGGCACACTCAAACTAGTCTGTTGCAAGAAGGCTTTGCTGGGGAAGTGCATTGTGAAAGGTGACTGTAAAAATTGCATGGTAGAAGCTTCCAGGCAGAAGCTCTATGGTGAATAGTGCAGTTTCAGCAACTGGAAGAGCAATGGAGTTGGAAGACCTCTGACAAGGTTTAGGGAGCTAGGACCAAAGTGAAAAAAGAGGTGAGCTCACAAGGATGGATGGGAAACTGGTGAAAGATGGGCTATGTCTGGGATGTGGGGAAAGAGGTAAGAAGTCTTTTTAAATTATCTAGCCAAAATTACTCTAGCTAGAGAAATAAGAAACTCTAGAGAGCCAAGGAGTTTCCAGCAGAAGATGAATCTTGCCATGTGAAACGGGGGCAGTGCTGCCATTTTAAAGGTTTGTTTTAATTTGTGTCTGGTTGCTCACTTATTCCCCACCCTCTGCCACCAGCATTTGGGATCAAATCCCTGCACTGTAAGCAGATGATGAGTCACTGAACCGTATCTCCCTAGCCCCTGAAACTGTGGTTTGAAGATAACAAGTAGTCTACTCAGGACAATCTGGCAGGACAACCTCAGACCTTCGCCAAGCCATTTCACTCCAGAGGTGCTTCATGCTGAAGAAACACCAGTGAGCAAATAGCTATAGTAACAAAGGGGACTAGGGAATTTCATATTTCTGAGTGAAGAGGTGGTATGGAGAAATGAGAACTTGAAGGTGTGTTTAGGAAAAGAGGGCTTTAATTCAGGGAGCACACGGGAAGGAATGAGACAAAGTAGCTTTGGGAAGGATGGAGCATGCACAAAGTCCACAAAGAATGCACAATTACATAATTGCCCTGTGTACAAATCTCCTTGCTTCCCCACCACTATGCTCCATGTTCGGTTCTGGGCTCTGGGTGATTTGGATTTATTTATAGGAATTCTATTCAAAGACTGCTCAATTTTTACACTCTCTCTCTCTCTCTCTCTCTCTCTCTCTCTCTCTCTCTTTGGTTTTTCAAGACAGAGTTTCCCTATATAACAGCTCTGGTTTTTCTAGAACTCACTCTGTAGACCAGGCTAGTCTCAAAATCATAGAGATCTGCCTGACTCTGCCGCCTCCAGAGTGCTGTGATTAAAGGTGTACACCATCACCCCAGGCAAAACAAGCACTCTTAAAATTCATATGGATTCACAAGAGATCCAAGATAGAAAACGCAATTCTGAAAAATAAATAAACAACAACAGAAAAAGACCACTGCTGGAATTATCACCATATCTTATTTCAAGTAATATTAAATAGTCATAGCAATAAAAACAGAATTTTTAAAATTAAAAACAGACCCATAGATCAATAGAACAGTATATAGAACCCGGATAAAAGAATATGCAACTACAATCATTTGATATTGACAAAGATGTTAAGCAAATACAGCATCTTCAACAAATGAGGCTAATAAAACTAGGCATCTGTATTTAGAAAAATTAAACTTAATCCTTGTCTTTCCTCCTATACAAAATTAAACTCCAGTAGGATCAAGGTCCTTAACATAAGACCCAAAGCTCTGAAACTGCCACAGAAAAAAGTAAGGATCACATACAGAACTTTGATAGGAAACAAGGCTAATAATCAACAAATGGGATCTCATGAACTTAAAAAGCTTTTATACAGCAAAGAAAATTGCTATTCAAATGATGAAAAAGCCTACAGAGTGGGGTAAAATCTTGTCAGATACGTATTTGAAGGAGAATGGTATCTAGAATATAAAAGGAATTCAATAAAATAAGCATTGAGAAAACAAAGAACCCAATTAAAAAGTGATCTGCAACTAAGCAGGAAGTTCTCAAAAGAAGAAATACAAATGGCCAGTCAACATTTGTAAAAGTGTTTGGACATCATTAGCTGTTGGGAAAATGCAAATTAAGATGACCTTGCCATTCCATTCACTCCAGTCTGAATGGTAGCCGGGAAATGGTGGCATACACTGTTAACCCCAGAACTACGGAGGCAGAGGCAGGCAGATCTCTGTGAGTTCCAGGCCAGCCTGGTCTATTCCCAGGATAGGCACTAAAGCTACTCAAAGAAACCCTGTCTCGGAAAACCATTTAAAAAAATTAAATTAAATTAAGGAAAAGTAAAAAGAAAGAAAAGGAAGGAAGTTAGGAAGGAAGAGAGGGAGGGAGGAAGGAAGGAAGGAAGGAAGGAAGGAAGGAAGAAAGAAAGAAAGAAAGAAAGAAAGAAAGGAAAAAAGAAAGAAAGAAAACTATGTCAATAAAGACTAGTGAGGATTAGGGAAAGAGGAATGCTTATTCAGTGTTGATGGGATTCAACATTGGTGCCACTACTATGAAAGTCAATGTGGAGGTTTGCTCAAAAATTAAAAGATAGAATTACCATGTGATCCAGCATTATCACTCCTGGGCACGTACCTAAGAGACTCTGTGTTGCTACAGAGATACTTGTACATTCATCTTCATTGTTGCTCTAGTCATAGTAGCTAGGAAATGGAATCAGCCTAGTTGTCCATCACCTGCTGATTGGATAAATGAAATAATAGAACTGTATTTAGCTATAAAGAAAAATGAAATTTGTGAGAAAGTTGATGGGAATGGAATATATCATACTAAGTGAGGTGATACAGACCCAGCAAGGAAAACGCCAGATGTTCTCATTCATATGTGCAGCCTAGGTTCTAATTTTTAGGTTTTGTGTTTAATGTGGAGGGTCAGTAGAGCTAAGGAAGTGGCTGTGAAGTAGAGGGAAAAGCCTAAGGAGTGAGGGGACAATAGAACCCATGTAATATAAAAGCAGAGGGTAGGGCATACTACAGGTTAAATGCTTAAATGGGCCTGGCTGGGAGTGCAGAAGAAATGAGTATCTGGACAATGGGTTCATAAAATCTAAGGATATATGGAAACCTAGTATTTTTTGAAGTTGGTTTTAAAAATATAATCTTTAAAAGGAGTTGGAATAGAGTTATCCTGCACTGATGGACAATGCTAATTCCAGAAGCCATGGATTACTAAATGAAAATTACTGGGTCAGGCATGAGATGTAAGTTATTGGTCAAAGAGTTTCCAGAGGTCCCTAAAACAACACAGGCTATTATAACCGCTCTTAGCATAACTAGATGGTAAGATTCTGTTACTGAAGATACCATGCATTTTAGTTCCAAGACCTAGATAGGTCAAGCTGGAACAGACCTGAAAAACCTCCTCCCTGCTAGCTAGCTTTCATAGTGCTGGAAGGTTTTGTTCAAGTTACTTAGAGAGAAAATGTTATTGATGGCTGTGGTGATTTGAATGAAAATGGACTAATTGGCTGATAGGATATGCACTGTTAAGAGGTGTGCCTTTTTGGAGTAGTTGAGGCCTCCTTAGAGGGAGTATGTCACTAGGGCTGAGCTTTGAGATTTCAGAAGCTCAAGCCAGACTCAGTGGCTCATAATCTCTTCCTGCTGCCTGTGGATCCAGATACAGATCTCTGAATCTCTCAGCTACCTCTCCAGGACCATGTCTGCCTTCATGCCATCATGTTTTCCACCATGATGATAATGGATTAAACCTCTGAACTATAAGCCAACCCCAGTTAAATGGTTTATTTATTTATTTGTTTGTTTGTTTAGAAGAGTTGCCATGGTCATAGTGTCTCTTCACAGCAATAAAACCCTAAGACAATGGCACTTTTTTTCTCTGTGTAGCCCTGGCTGTCCTGGAACTCGCTCTGTAGATCAGGAACTGACAGAGATCCTCCTGCCTCTGCCTCCGGAGATCTGGGATTTAGGGTGTGTAGCACCATTGGTCAGCATTATCCAGTAGTGAATTCTGAACACTCCAATATGGCCCTGGCAGACAGGATATGCCTAGCAGTGCAATTGCGGCACGAAGGTGGTGGGGGTAACAGTCACTCTCTATTAGATTTGAGGTCTGCAAGACAGGAAGTAATCCATATGATGTGTTAAAACTTACCCAAACCCCAAGGCTGAGGAGGTTATAAGTCCAGGAGAGAATTTTCTGCTGCTGTTTGCCAATCGAACATGTTGTCAAACTCCTTTCTAAATATGTATGTTTATATCTATAGATTAGTACTGCTTTCCTCCTGGACCATAGAAGCATCTTTCTGTAGTGGGCAATAAATAATTCAGGAACTCCTGACTGGTCAAAGTAACTGTTGAGGTACAGCCCAAAATGGACATCATTATCAAACCCCTCCAGGCTCAAAAATAAAAAAAAAAAATAGCAGAAGAAAGGGTGGAAGGAAAGTAAGATCTGGAGAATGAAGAGATTGATGTGGAATGCTGTCCTCCAGGTATGATGTGGCAACTGTAATCATTAAGTCATTGCATATATTGTTACATGCCCAAGACCTGAGCAAAATCAAGCCAACAAGTTCATTCACCACTTCAGCAGGTAGCACTGATTCAGTTCAGTATGTTAAAAAGAAGAGAACATGGAGCTGTGGGGGTGTTGAAGAGTACAGAGAGGAAAGCAGAAGGTGAGTGTGATGAATTTACATTGCATATATACATGAACTGTCAACAAACAAAAGAAAAAACAAGAAGGACCACAAATCAGGTTTTAAAATCATACTGTAAAGGTAGAAAATAAGAACGGCTCATGATCTAAGAGAAATCTCATTGAAAACATTCTTCATTCTTGAGTGGGTTACTTACGAAGACCTTGAAAATCTAGCATAGAGAATTTAAACAGGGCCAGTACAAAGTCCTGTTCTGAGTGAGCCACAATACAGATACTTATAGAGATACCAAATAGAATAGATAACAATACCATAGCATAGATACCATTATCATAGTACAGACACACCCAATGGGTCTGGTGTGTGGAAATAACCAGGCCATGAGACACCAATTGAAATGGAATGGTGTCTATTATGAAGTGAGGGCCCAAGGTAACTGCAGAAAATGCTAAAAATCAGAACAACGGCTAGATCCACATGAGTATAAAGGCTGGGGCAAAAGAAAAAGGTGGGGGGGGGCTAAATTTTGTTCTGCCAGAATTAAGTGTAGCAGTTCTATGCTGTAAGCTTTTCATTGGAGTAGAAAAGATAAGAAAAGGGGAGTATCCACGGTCAGGATGGAAGGCAAGCTCACAATGGCACTAGTAAGTACTGTTGAGAGTGAAAATCATCCAGAGCCCAGAGAAGGGCAGATTGAAGAGAATCACGGACATCTGGAAAGGCTATCAAAAGGCAAGCTGGGTTCATGACTGCTGAGTCTCCAGAAACCAAGAGAAGTTAGTTGGGACTGAAATGTCCAAGGAAACAGGAATAGGGGCACTGAGCATCAGTCCATGCTTTTGCCAATGGGGTTGTGTTGGGCAAAACCCTCACTATTCTTCTAAGTTTATAAACTCCTGGGATCCAAATACATGAAGAAAATTATCAATGTCTTGAGTCTAGAGATGAAATTTCATAGTCTAAGTCGACCTATTTTAAAAAATTACATTGGATCAAGGACAGTAAAGAGTAGGGAACAAGGCACTGCAAAGAGTTAAGTGGATGAGTTCAGGTTGGACACTATAAACACCTTCCTCAGAGCAAAGGCACGGAGGCACTGCTGCAGGCCCCTGACAGCTACTCACGGGGATGAGGACCTTACCAGTTTTTTGGCTTAACACTTAATCTTGATGTGACCTAAGACTGGCTTGGAAGACAGGAGTGATGAATGGTCTCCAATGACCTGTCCCTTCACCAGTAACATCTTTTGGCTGTAATAAGAGAAAATTTTAGGCTTGGGTCTCATTGTCCTTTTCAATTATATGCTGTTTTTGTCAAACCAGTCTAATTCTTCATGCGTTTCCTTTGGATTACCCCCAATCTGCTGTGGGAAAATTAGCTCTTTGGCATGTCCACACATATACACCCATGTAGACATCCGCTCCCAGCCATGCATCCTCGGGAGCCCCACTGTGACAACCAGGTGGAAGGAAGAGTTTAGACTCCAATTAGACTCTAATGAGCTGTGCTAATTGAGATTTTTTTAAAATTTTTTTTCTACAAATCGTTTTAAATGCTAATGAGTTAGCCCTAAATGGAACCTGCAATTGATATTTACTCTGGCTCTACCCCAGTGAATTTGTACAACAAATGCTTTATCCTTGTCCCTGCCAGCCTGGATGGGGAAACAAGGGATAGGATTACTGAATGTCAGACAGGCACAAGCATTCATCATCCCTTTAGGCTGCTGCAATGCTGTCAGCTACTGATACAAACACTGATACTGAACACAATGGGTGTTTTCTAGGAAAGACATAGCCACCCTGTGACAGCCTCTGAACTAGGGTCCCGGAACTCAGAGTATGCTCAAAAGAAATGCTTGTTATATGCACACACGAGTATATGTATATAAGTGAAAACAGGCATGAATTTGGGAAAAAGAAAGGAGGGACATCTAGAAGGGTCTATAGGGAGAAAGTAGAAGTATTTACTACAATTTCAAAGAAATAAAAAGAAATAATTTAAAAAAAAGAAGAAGGTCTTTCTGATGAGCACAATGCCCAGGGTCTATGATAGTTGGGAAGGAAACGTTGGCAACAGAAAGGCTCAGAAGGAGAGAGACCAGAAGAGGGTTTTAAATGTTTCCTCCTATTCTAGATTCCTCCCTCCCCAATTAAGTTACAGCAAAACTTGGGAATCCTTTTACTCAAGGTCACTGCCTAGCATGACACTTCCAGGGGATTGTTCTTTAATGTAGAGACTCATAAAAATGGTGAAAAGATGAGCCAAGGCCAAAGTAATGAACACTGTGTGACAACATCAGTTACATAGCTTGGTTATGGGTATCAACATACATACTCCTGTTCACTAGCAGTCCAGTGGAGGAGATACAAGAGTGTCATTGTAAACAAGAGACAAACTAAGCACTTGCTCTGGTAACATATTAGTCAACCGTAGACACAAGACATCCAGTATCATATGGTATTTCTTTAGGAGCTATTTTCACAAAAATTATGATAAGGGAAAACACCAGAGGAAAGGATGACTTTCTCTAAAGAAAGAAAGTTCAGCCTTCCCCTCAAATGTAGCATAGAAATAGGTATTTGGCTAGTACTAGGAGAAAGTTCTAGTACTAGGAGAAAGGTCTAGCAAAAGTTGGCCAGTGGTTTGTTAAGCTGTGTCAATTAGGGGTTTTGCCAACTTTTGAATTTTTTCTAGAAGTCTAAGGAAACTAAAGAATTGTATTTGGCATACTTTATCTAACCTACATTTGTTTCATCCTTTACTTAGAGGGCTTACTAAATATCTAATGAAAACCCTGCCACATAATCTAAGAAGAAAACAAGTTATTAAAACTCTATATGGAATTACTGAATAGGGTTAAAGATCCAATTTAGAGTCTACACTGCTAGGAGCAATCCTCAAACTATACTGCTCAAATAGTCAAGTAAATAATGATATCTGTGTCCCTCTTATGAACTTAGCAAGAAGGCTTGTACCATGTACTGTGGGACTGGATACAGGCTCTACCATGACGGGCCTTGGAACCCATGGCTGCCTAGCACTCTCACCAAAGACAGACTCTTCTTAGCAACTTCTTCCTGAAAGAAAGTGCCACATGAGTGGTTCTGATCAGGGCCAGTGCTCTAAAAGGCCTGGTGCCAACCTGGCAGAAGCAGAACATATAATGTAAAATATCCTTGCCATGTGAAGCGTTTCAAACTAGGAACATCTTTTTTAAATTCACCTTAACAAATGAAATACTTGGGGGATTAGAAAGTTAAGGAATGAATGCAGAATTTACTTAGGCCAGGTTCAAAAATCTACACTCTGCAACCTACAAAACACAAAACAATTCTCCACAAAGTCTGATCTTCGGATCTCTGTTCTTTCTTTCTAGATTGCAGAAAGCTCCTATCTGATAAAGCCTCCAACTTTATTCTGAAGGCAGACTTCCTAAAAGAGTGACTCCCTTTTATCATTGTGAAGACATTTTTAACGGCAATCTCTCCTAGAAATGAGCTTTTGTTTAACTCATTTCTGGTTATTTCAATGTTTTTAAGTCTAGGGGCATTAAAGCATACACCTGTACAAACTTCTGCTGAGTTTTGTATTCACCAAGGCAAAGTTCTGTTGTGTGAGGAAGACAAATGTGTCTATACATCAATAGTTATCAGAACTAAACTGCACTGAGTGTGGGAAGGAAGAGACACTGATTGCACACAGCAAGAAATGGGAGGTGAGAGACAGTCTAGAAATGGAATAGAAGACTTGAAACAAGAAAGGACATTTATACTAGTCTTCTCAAATGAGCTGGCTTTCAGCAGGAAGGAGGGTGGAGGAGCATCTGATGGAGAAGGAGAAAATGGGTGCTAAATAAGGAGTCTGCAATAGCAAAGAGGAAAAATGGAACATGAGTGCAGAAGGAAGACTGTGTGCTTAAACATTTGACTCTCCTCGGGTATCACTAGGGGTCCCGCCTTTCCATCCCTACAACTAACGACTCTTCCAGGTTTTAAGAGACTAAGCTACATGTGGTATACATGGACAGTGGGATTGTTTTCAACCATAAAGGATGGAGTTTGGTGGTGATTTGGAGGACTATGGAAGCAAGTGGATATAATCTCACTAAACAAGTTAAGCCAATCTCAGGCAAATACCACAATTGTATCCTACATGGTTCTTGTATTTTTATATAGATAAATAAAGTCATGTGTGAATTTATGACATGAAATAGAAGTGAAATTGTCTAACCAGACTAATAGGGGGTAGAAGGGACAGAGAATGGGACAGTGTAGAAGCATAAGGGCCAATATGTTAAATATACAATATATATCTGTATGGAAATGCCCTTATCATAGTACCATATACAATGACTATGTAGAGTGGAAATTAGTAACAACAGTAACGAAAGACAGACAATTTTGTGTTCTGATCTAAAGCAAATCTGGCCAGGTCACTGGAACCCATTTCCTTTAAAATATTTCCACGATATAGATACAACTGGGACTGGAGAGACTGGCTCACTGGCTAAGAGCACTTGGTCTTACAGAAAACTTAGGTTCAGTTCCTGGCACCAACAAAGCAGATCACAGCCACATGCAACTCTGGTTTCAGGAAATCTGATGCCCTTTTCTGATCTCAGCAGGTACTGCATGCAAATGGTATATAGATATATATGTAGGTAAAACATGGAGACAGGTTTTTTTAAATATATATATATATATATATATATATATATATATATATATGTTTTTTAAAGAATATACCAAGAGTTTCTTGCTAAGAGACCTACTTTCATCTAACTTTGGAAAGTCTACATTAGAAATGAGTTATTTTACACTGTGACCCAGAAAACTGGCAAGACTTTGAAAATTGCCCTTGCTATAAATTACTACGTGGAGATTTGGAAGCTACATCATCCAATCCCTTCATAAGACATGTGGAGGTGGGGGGAACAAGATCAAGAAGGAAGTACCCTGATCTTGTTCAGAGCAGTACAACTTTGTGCATGGCAATAATGGTGCCTTCTACTAAAAGAACAATGTGAAAATTCTCCTGTGCATATCAACCCAAAGACAGACAGCCATTTTCATGTGGGGCAATATAGTAGAGCAGACTTCCAAGTTCAATTCCCAGAGGGCATTACTAACTCTCTGTGCCTCGTCTCCTTCTCTCTAAACAAGTGAACAATGCATAGATCCACTTGTTAGCATTCTTATAATAATTACATAAAGTTCTTAGACTAGCACCTGGCACAGACGGAGCACTCCGTCCACATTAGCCAGTCCTCACTGAGATGTCAGTGACAGACCTTGACACAGATATCCATCGATTCCCACACATCTGTAGGTTAGCCAAGGAGTTCAGAAAACATTTCAGGCAGAGAATAAAATTGATGTGGTGGGAAACAATTATAGAGCACAGGACACTTGACTCCCGAAACCTGGGGTTGCACTGAAGCTGAAGAAGACAGGCTTATTCTGGAGTCCCTGCAGTGGGTAGAGGTGAAAGCAATGGCAAGCAGAGGGGCAGAGTCCTCCCTGTAGGAAGGAGAAGTAGGGCTCTTTCAGAAAAGGAGTAGTTGCTTCCACCAGGAGGGAATGTTCTGTGAATGGCCAAGTCCCAAAGGCCCAGCAGGATGTTGGCCATTTGCCCTATACTCTCTTAGTTCTGGAAACAACTTTGAACATTTAATATTACAGTTCTGTGGGGCAAAGCAAGAATTCCATAACAAGAACAGGGTTTTAGTGTACAGACATGCCCAACTCTCATGTTCCAACTCTACCTTTTTATTGCTTTGTTCATAGAGATTGGTGGTGTGAAGACATAAAAAGATGTACCAGAAGTCACACAGTGAAGAACTTTCTCCTGCTCTACCCCATGTGACCATGCAACCGTGACAAGTGAACTCAATTCTCTCAAAAGGACACAGGAAAGAGAAAGGATTCAACATGGCTGCAAATTCAGAGGTAAAACAAATTCGTACGAATTCTTGTGGGTCTTTGGTTGAAGAGGCTTGAGTCAATGCTTTAGAATTATAGTGGCAAAAGGAACATTGTGAAATTGCATCTTTAAATCTCATATAGAAATCTCATTTGGGTACACAATAATCATTTAGCATAAAAACAAGCAATTGGAGTCTTGATACTAGTTAGATATTCAGCTATAAGAGTGGAATGCACTATAACTTATGGGCTCTTTAGAACTTGGAGTAGGAGCTGGAGGGATGGCTCAGCAGTTAAGAGAACCTACTGCCTTGCAGAGAATCTGAGTTCAGCTAGCAGGACCCACCCTGGGCAGCTCCCAACCACCTGTAACTCAACTCCCAGGAAGCCAATGCCATCTATGACTTCCACAGGGGTCTTTATTTGGGAGTATGTACCCACTAGCACACACATACATAAATACCCAATTAAAAAATAAATCTTGAATCACCCCCACCAAATCTCCAGGGACAGCCCCAGGGACCATCCAGCACTGCATCTGCCACCATCTGAGCCTTGGCCCCACCCTTACCAGAAGAGGTGACTGCTGGGCCTTCTCCTGCCCCCCCCCCACCTCATTGGAAGCCCTAGACTGGTGCAAATCACTGTGTCCCACCCACTGAATTTCCACAGACCTGGAGGCAACCCCAAACCATCCAGCACTGCGTCTGCTGTCATTGGAGCCTTGACCCTGCCCCCACCACGAGAGAAAACCCAGAGACCTGGGGGTACCCTCCTCGTACCCATACCACCCAGCACTTCATCTCCCACTATTGGAGCCTTGGTCCCACCTCTACTGTGAGAGAAAGATGAACCACCTAAACCACAGAACCCCCCCTACACCAAATGGAGGAAAAGAGATCCCCTAAATCACAGGCCCCATCTGCACCCCTTGGAGGAAGAGGTGGGTAGATGACAGTATAAGAACACTTCAACAACATAAAGATAAATATGATGCCACCAGAGTCTGGGGTTCTACACCAGCAAGACCTGAACATCCCAACACAGATGAAGCAGAAGAAAATGACCTTAAAAATAACTTTATGAAAATAATAGAGGCCCATAAAGAGGAAATGAGAAACTCCCTTAATGCAATGGAAGAAAAGACAAACAAAACAACAGAAGAAATGGAGGAAAACTAAACCAAAAA
The DNA here is from genome assembly GCF_943737965.1 of Phodopus roborovskii. Taxonomy (NCBI): domain Eukaryota; kingdom Metazoa; phylum Chordata; class Mammalia; order Rodentia; family Cricetidae; genus Phodopus; species Phodopus roborovskii. The sequence goes on from NW_026126444.1 coordinate 1,229,815, forward strand.
TTGCAAGAAATCAACAAATCTCTTAAATAATGCAAGGAAAGCCAAAACAAAAAAAAAACACATCAAACAGGTGAGGGAAACAATTCAAATAGTTCAAGACTTGAAAACTGAAATAGAGGCAATAAAGAAAACACAAACTGAGGGAATGCTGGAAATAGAACATCTGGGTAAACGATCAGGAACTACAGGAGCAAGCATAACCAACTGGATACAGAGATGGAAGAGAAAATATCAGGTGTTGAAGATGCACTAGAGGAAATAGATCATCAACCAAAGAAAATGTTAAATCCAAAAATAAATCTTGAAAAATAGATGTATTTCTACACATTACACACTAGCAAATTGGATCAGATTTCCACTTTTTAGAACACAACCAACTCTAGTCTTTTTGATTTCAGAAATATCACAGCACACAGACGCATTTGAATTATGATTCATGAGGATTAATAATAAATTGCATAGTAAAGTTCTTAATGACTAAATTCCTAGCCACACTGTGTGTGTACAAGTATTGTTATCCTGTATTTTATGATCAAGGAGGCCCAAAAGCTAACTCATGCAACGTCACCCAGATAATTAACCCAAAATCTCTGAAGCAAAATCTGCTGACTCCAATTCTCATGCTTTGCCAGCCATGACTAGCCCTAATGAACAGTAAACGTGATAGATCACCAGCACTCTCCAGATGGAGTCAGCCCTGGGTGGTAGCTCACAGGTTCTTACACCTGAGTATTTTGACCAGGTTTCATTTGCTGGGCTCAGCCAACACTATCAAGGAGTTCAGTTGTTCCGTCTCAATATGATATGGATGGAGAGAGTGGATACCATAAAGCAAATGATTATGCCACACATACTAGAGGAAATGCTACTTGTAGCACCCAGAAAAAAAAGAAAAGGCCCAACAAGTCCTGAAGTGAGTCATTATCTTGAGCAACTTCACAGAGTCTACAGTCTGTCCCTTCCATTCTTAGACTTGCGAAGTCTTCCTTGACATGCTTATAGATTTGCTTGGACCCAGACCACTGACTCACTCTAATAACACAAGTGGATATTCATCAGGGAAGTTGTCAAAGCTGCTCACTCCTGATGAGGAAGCCCATTGTCAGGGTGATGAATCCTTGTGTCAGCCTGACCAGCTTTGGACAAGCAGTATGCAAAGCCAAGTCTCTTGAGCCTCAGTTGAGGGCCATAATTAGGGCTAGGGAATTAACCAGGTGACCTCATGTTTAAAGATACAAGGTAGGTTAACATGGTGATGCTTCTTGTCCCATTACGAGACAGACCTACAAGAGGAAAGGGGAAACTGAGGTCAGCTAGATAGGGTGCCATCTGTGTAGCTGCTGACATGACACTAAGGTTGGTCCCTTGCCACTCTCTTCTCAGACAATCCATTCTATACCAACTCCTTCCTGGTGGACACATTTTAAATGGTGCTTGTGAATGGCAAGTTTAGTTGTGGTCAGGACTAAGGTAACAGTGTGAGTCACTGAGATCCCTTGGAGAGACTTCACCTTACTCAATACTAATAGTTTATCTATGGACATCTGAGCCCAATTCTCAGAGCTCAATCTGTCACTATCCAACTTGTGTCAGGGCAATCTGACTAACACATTTACAAATAGAAATTACACAGAAGAATAGATTGTCAAACCAACACAATGTGCATATAGAAAAAACTGGCAAACACATACATATTCAAGGTTTTATACGTATTTATATACGTATATACATGCTTATACGTAAATAGGTGAGCCCAACATATTTAAATTTTAAGCTTTCTTGTTTTCATTTTTGGATAGGGAAGCAGCTTTAGGACCACTAACTTCCTTCTCTACAGTTGTAAGCCAGCAAGTGGCAGATATACACAATTTCAAAAATGCCCATTGCCTCTGGTAGTGGATGAGTATTTATCCCTAGTATATGAATGGACTTTGGGAGCCCATTCCACATAGAGGGATACTCCCTCAGCCTAGACACATGGGGGAGGGCCTGGGCCCTGCTCCAAATGATATATGACAGACTTTGAAGACTCCCTATGGAAGGCCTCACCCTCCCTGGGGAGCAGAAAGGAAATGGGATGAGGATTGGTGGGGGAAACAGGGAGGGACGGGAGAGTGCAGGAACTGGGATTGACATGTAAACAAACTTGTTTCAAATTTAAATTTTAAAAAAAATTATTTTAAAAATCCACTTTAATCCTATTATCTCAGAACATTCTGCTAATTTTCTATGAGCACATATTTAATAATATAATATTTTGTAAGTTTCTAGCTAGTTAAAATATTGTAAATGGCTGGCTATTTAGTATAATTCAAAGAACATCATTTAGTTAACTTGCTATCTCAGCAGTGAGGCATCAAAATCATTTAAGAGATGACTGGGCATTGAGTTGTTTCCAAGTTTTTCTTTGACAAATAGAACTGCAGAGAAAACCCTCTTAGATGAACATTTTAACACTTGTTTTAGAATTATTTTCAGTTCACGGTATCAGGGTACAGAGAGTCCTGCATGAGTTCCTCAGCTCCCCCTGGTGCTCATGTGTCATTTTACCATAGTACATTTCTCACAACTAAAAGCAAATTTCAATACTTTCTTCCAATTTCATTAAGTTTCCCAACAATGTCCTTTCTGTGTTCCAGGATCCAAACCAATGTGCCATAGTGCATTTAATGTTGTTAAATTGTATGCATGCATATACCATTGCTGTCTATTCTGGATGTGGAAGATTGAACCACTGGAAATATGGACCCAGAACACAGTTTTGTTTTTTTATTAGTTACCCACCAGAAGTGGGTTCCCCATAGATACATGAGGTGCTTGTTTATGCTGCTGGCATGTCTGCCCCCTGTTGTGATGGTGTACAATGACAGCCAAGTCATAAAAACAGGGATGGTGGTTGAGGGCTGTATTTCTCTGCTGATCCATCTGGGTCCAGGAAAATTTGAGGCTCCCTTAGCGAACCTTGCCTGGGGAAGAGAGATGATGAAGAGGGCGGTGTGCTATAACGAGTTAGTAGAGGGTGTAGAGGTACAAATATGGGGACACAAATATGAAAGATACTATATCCCTGTGGGCCCAGATCATGACAGTGGGAGTGTCCTGTGTTTCAGGAGTGGGAAAGAAATACTGTTTAAAAATTTGTGGCGTCAAAGAAATTCCATAGTCATTAAAGTCCTTACCTCAAAAGCATGAGGACCTAAGTTCAGACCCCAGATCCATATAAAAAGCCAGATGTGGTGGCAATGCATACCAGTAATCCCTGCATGGGGAGAGGGGGTGGGGCAGAGGCAGGAAGATCCCTGGAGACCATTTGCCATCCAGTCCAATTCAACTGGTGAGATTCGGGTTCAGTAGGAGAACCTGTCTCCAAAAAGTGAGGAAGAGAGTGATCAAAGAAAGGATCAGATGCCAGATGTTGACCTCTGCGCACACACACACACACACACACACATACACTGAGAGAGAGACAGAGACAGAGACAGAGAGAGAGAGAGAGATTGCACAGGGGTGAGGATAAACACAGATTGAGAGAGGAAAATTATCTGAAACAATATGGAAACAGGAGGTGTTAAAGCAAAGAGGATGCTCTGTGGGTATCATGAGACTGCAACCCCAAGACCCCAGGTCCCACATCTAGATGTGGAGTCAGATGATGCTTCAAGGACCATGATAAATCAAGAGAAATCTGAAAGGCTTCAGGCAATTGCAGGAAGGGTGGAAATGAGGATTGACAGCCAAATCTGTACTCTTTGTAGTGCCGGAAGTCAGGTGGCCACAGGAGGTGACCCTGACCTCAGTCATGAGTCAACCCAGTCCAGCAGGTCACCACACACTTGTGAACGTGCCTTCCTGTCTGGGCTGTGGTTTGCCTTTGCTGAACAGAATCAGGGGCGAAATGAAGAGGAGGACAAAGGCAGATTCTTGGGTTTCAGAAATTTCAGATAATTGCTCAAGTGCACCAAAAGGAAAAGCCATCAGCACAAAGCACAGGCTGGGAGGTTCCTGGAATTTTGAGTGTGCTGAGCCAACTGCACAGGAAGACCTTATCTGTCTGCAGGTAGGAAGAAAGAGAGAGAAAGAGAGAGAGCAATGTAAAAACTCATAGTCTTTTGGCTTATGTGTGAGATCATTAATCATCTTCCCAGAATGGAGTATGGTTTCCTTACTGTAAAAGCAAAAGAGAAACAGATCCCTTTGGCCAATATGCTGCCCAGATGTTCTCCAGAGCCCAGTATCTTTTTTCCACATTTGATTTGAAGAAGTGAAAGCTAAAGTGACAATAAAAGGCTAGAGGTTTCCTAAAGACAACATGACCAATCCTATCTCACCTGGAGCAGCAGTTCACCCTCACAATTACACGGTCTGCAAGCTTTCAGGAGGCATTCAGCCATATTCCAGCAAGAGCCTTGGAAGCATTTGGTGGGCAGACTCTGGCCAGTACCTGTCAGGAGACCTGTTATCTGGGAAGATGGAGAGAGGCTTGCGTGCAGCCTGCCAGCTGCAGGCATGGCCTGAGTCTGACATGCCTGGATGTATCCCAGCCTTGTTTAGCTTCCCACTGAGTCCTTCATTCTCTGGCAGTTAATCACCATGAGGAAGAATTAAGTCATTCATATGTTTTGTGGAAATAATTCCAGGAAGCCTCAGCTAAGAGGGGGAAAGGTGATACACAAAGACTGAGAAGTTCAGCAGAATTGATCTATCTAAGTTTAAAGACACAAACTCATTAGAGGGTTTTGAGGTGCTTACAATGGTAAATATGTGCTCAAGACTGGCCATTCCTATCAAGACAACAGAAACAGAAAAGCAGACACATTCACTGTCTCCATCTGTCTATAATTTTCAGAGGATGGGGACCAAATTACTTTTTACTCTGGCATCTCCAAAGACAGAGTCTGTAAGTCTCAGTGCCTGCTTTATTATTATTATTATTGTTGTTGTTGTTGTTGTTATTATTATTATTATCTTATAGTTTTAGTTATGTAAATATTGTACAAAAGCAAATCTTACATGCCCTTGACTAAAAATAAATAAATAAAAATGACTAGCCCTTGCCACATATAAGCATTTAACTATGAAAAAACAAAAACAAAAAAAAACCCAAAACAGCTAATAACAGGATTTATAAAGCATGCTTCATAAAGAGGGTTGTAAAGGAAATGTTGCCCCCTCCCCCCGGTGTTTGCTTCAGCTTCATTTATAAGTAAAAAGAAATATAAAGATGATGAGTAAACAATGGACAGAAGAAGAAAAAAGGACTTCCTGACTCCAATCACAACTTTTCCCAAGTCAAAAAAGAAAGCTGGAATATGAAAAAATAACATTTCCTTCCTACAGAAATCAATAATGACAGTGTATCTAGATACTGCACCAAAATGGCCCCAAGCCAATTAAGGCATAGTACCTCACTTTGAGACTTAAAGATTGTCACAGTAGAACTTTATGTGTGAGGTACACATGGCTCTACAAAGTAGACTGCAGAATGATGCACTTGATTCTCCTGACTGACTCGGAAAGTCATTCACCTCTTTGAGAACATTGTTCTGTGGTTAGCCATGACACCGTGGGGCCCGTGATACTTTCCAGGTAATTTTATGGATGGGGTCTGCCCCAACTCCAGCTGCTTCAGGAAATGACCAATGAAGCTCGGATCCCTTCCTCCTATACTCAAAAGCCAAGTTCTCATGAAAGTTAACAGGCAAATGGGATGTCACTGGTACGTATATTTTACTTACCTTCTGCCTCTCTAGAGATGGTACCACATTTCTAGAATTTAGGTTTTCTTTGTATTACTGTCAATAGGCTGATAAACACCCCTTTTTAAAAGGCAGAATAGCTTTGAGGAAATGGCTGAGCAGTTAAGTGCACTGACTGCTCTTCTAGAGGAACCAAGTTTGGTTCCCAGAACCCATATTAGGCAGCTCACAAGCATCTCCCAGCCCAGCTCCAGGAGATCCAATCCCCTTTTCTGGACTCCAGCAACACCCACACTCTTTCTTGTGGTATACCACTAAAAGGAAGAGGGTGTTATAGAGATGGGGAACCTGTGTGTGTGCCTGCATGCATGTATGTGTATACCTTGTGTGGGTTTGTTTCACATAAGTCTAGCTGCCTGCAGAGCTAAGAGGAGTTGGATTCCACACAGCTGAAATTACAGGCAATTAGTTGTGAGCCAATTGATGTGGGAATTGAACTCGGGCCCTCTGAAAGCTCAGTCCATGTTCTGAACTTCTCCAGCCCCAGAAAAAGGATCTTAAAGCAGCACCCTGAAACATGGGGAGGCTCGGATGGGTGGGACAAGGTGGGCTGTGAGGAGAAATTTTCAAGCTGTGAAAACAGCTTAAGCAGATGTCTACAAGGTAATTATTTACAGCTTCCTAGATGCTTTCTAACCACAGAAACCCAAACCTAAAGAATCTGTCGGCACATCCGAGGGTTGCCGACTGAAACTTGACAATTTACAAGCCACTCATATAAAAGAAAAGCAGATTCTCTGATTTTTATCCTGGCTCCCAGGCTCTCACATGGAGGGAGAAAGGCAAATGCCTTAACGATTCGAAAAGCTCTTCATAGATTCATCAATCAAAAGATGATTTACCCTAAAATACCTTGACATGTTTATAAATATTATATTACAGCAAGGCGATTCCTTCTGATATGACGGCAAGGGGTCCTTGAATGGGAAATTAAGAAATGCCAGGTATGAGAGCAGAAAAGGCTCATTAAGGTACTTTGTGCATTGTTACATATTCAAATGACAACTTTGAGGGCCCAGATGTTGCTTACAGTGTAGCACATGAATTCTGAGAGGACACAGCACAGCATCTGCAGCACCAAGTAGGAAAGAAGATGGAAGCAAGGGCTACCATTTCCTCTCTCAATCTCTCCTTAGTGATGTCTCTGGTCTATGATCCCTTACCAGCACACCTCCTGGGGCTGCAAGTGAGCCTGTTGCACTTCACATGGATCTCTTCAACTTTGCCTCGACCGTGCTTTTCCTCAAGTCTTCTTCACAGCAAATGGTACTAGATTTGAACACTTGCAGGTCTAGTTGGTATGTATGTATGTATATGTATTACATACATATACATATACTGTGTGTGTGTGTATGTGTGTGTGTATGACCTTGGCTTTTATTTCTCTCATGAATCCACTGACGTCTCTGATCTTTTCTCCTCTTCTTGCCAGTCCCTAAGTAGTTTTTTGGCTTTCTTGGTAGACTAGATGATACACAGACAGACAGACAGACAGACAGACAGACAGACAGACAGATGCAGATGATACAGATTCTGTCTATTAGAGAAAACACATGAGGTTTGATTTTCTTGGTTGGTTTTTTGCTTAGCCTATTGATCTTTAAGTATTACCATTTCCCTGCAAATGTCACGATTCCATCCTTTTTTTATGAAAGAATAAAATTCCATCATATGTGCAGAGCACAGTTCACATTTCAAAACATCTATAGATGTACAGCTAGGTTGGTTTCATTTCTTAGCCATTGTGAATAGTGCAGTAATAAACACGGTTGAGCCAGTATCTCTGTGGTGTGTTGACTTGGAGTCCTTTAGTTATATACCCAAGTTGTATTGCTGGACCTGTGCTAGTTCTGTTTTTTAGTGTTTTGAGGTGCCAAACTCATTTCCACAGTGGCTCTACTAGGTTCCACCATCAGCACCAAATAATAGTATCTCTTACCCACCACATCCTCATCATCATTTGTTGTCATTTAATTTCTTGGAGGAACACATATTAATTATATTTTCTCAGATTCTTATTCCAAATCAGGTTATGGTCTGAGTCCTGTAATGACATGGGTTTGAGGACCTCAATTCAACTCACTTGTCCTTTTGCTTTTGTCAATTTAGTCCCAAATGGCTCTATGCTTTCCTCTTGCATTAATTGTATTTTCTTTTAACCCCGCATCTTCATTGCCATGAGCAAACAGAGATTCCCAGTATCTCTTCCTATACCACTCATGCGACAGTGAGATAGACTCCCTGCCTCTACCCTTTATATCTGTCTTAGCTTTAATGGTCAACTTGACATAGCCCAGAGTCAATGGTAAAGAATTCCCAGTTAAAGAATTGCCAGCACCATCTTGGCAGTTGGGCATGTAGTGGGTAGTTGTCTCCACTGCTAATTGATATAGGAGGACCCAGCCTACTGTGGCTAGTGCTGCTCCCTGGGCTGGTGATCCTGGACTATATAAGAAAGCTTGCAAAGCATAGATATGTATGTGAGCCAGCAAGCAGAATTCTGTCATGGTTTCTACTTGAGTGCCTGCCCTGATATAAACCCCTATGTTGGTTTTGGTCAGAGTGTTTGTCACAGAAACAAAATGGATCTGAAGCACCATCCTCTTCTACACTGGGGTTCAAAAGACCCTTTTTATAATCACGCCATTTCAATCCCCTTGGGAGTTCTTGATGGACTTAGACTAAACCTCAAAGCCCCACCTCAGCTGCCTAAGAACTCATGAGTGCACCGGACATTTGACTCTAACTCACCTTCCCTCTGCCCCACATTGCTTGGCTCTATTTAGTTGGTTTACTTGGAGCTTACTCCTAACTCTATTCTGGCAGGCATGTCTTGTCCCTTGTGCCCCATGCACGATCTCTGCTTGGCTGACTAACCTGTTATGCTTACTTCAAATTAAATGTCACTTCCTTGGAAATATCTTCCTGCCCACCAAGAGTAAAACATCGCCTAGGCACCTTTCATTCAAGCAGTTAGCCTTCCCTGCTCAGCACCAACTGTTGGGTAATTTCCTCAGTTGCTGATTTACTTTAGCCTTGTAATGGTTGCCTGCTTATTCATGATTTTATAGTCTGTCTCACCTCCCCAGCATATGTGCATGTTCACACACCAGGGCCAGTGCCTACTTCACTTTTAACTATAACCATTCGAGAACTCTCTGAATAAAGCGGTTTCTTCTTTTTAAAAGGGTGTGTGTGTGTGTGTGTGTGTGTGTGTGTGTGTGTGTGTGTGTGTGTGTGTGTGCATGTGTTCAGGTACCCTTGGAGACCAGAGGTTTTGGGTAATCCCCTGGAGTTGGAGTTAAAGGAAGTTGTGAGCTCTCTGACTTAGGTACTGAGAATCAAACTCAGTTTTCCATCAAGAACAATACACCTCTCCATCCTTTAATGTAGTTTCTTAATAAATATTTGCTAGGGGCTAAAAAAAAAATGACTAATTACTGCATGTTCTTCCAGAGGTCTCCGATTTGCTTCCCAGAAACCACTTAGCAGTTCACAAACATCTACAACTCCAATTCCAAGAGATCTAATGCTCTCTTCCAGCATGCATGTAATTCACAGACATATATGCAGGCAAAACATTCATGCACATGAAATAAAAATAATAAAATTTCAAAATAAATAAATAGTTACTAAATGAACAAATGACTGAATGAAGAAATGACAGTCACTTGTATTACAGTCCTGAACCTAAATGTGGCTAACAAGATAGCTCTTAGAGAAATGTGGAAGGACAAGTACCCAGTAAGAGCACTCGTACACACACACACACACACACACACACACACACACACACACACACACACCTTAATCTTGGAACAGACAGTAAGGGTGGGAAATTTTGGAGAACAAGAGTCAGGTCCAGGACTTCCCCCTCTGACTTTCCTTGTACATATAGAATCCACTGCCAGAGCTGTAAGAAGACTGGTGCATTTGAGTAGGCATAGGTACCAGTACTGGTTACATATCCCAGAGAACCAAATATAAAAATGGAAACTAAAACTTGGTTTGTACATGAGAATAATGACTTGGAAAGTACATATGATGCCAGATTCCTATAAATGCATCTTATGCATCTTCCTCACTGTGTTAAGTATTAACATTAATGTAGGGGTGGCAAAAATAAGTCAATGGTATCTCTATAGGCATTAGGATGTGTCACTTAAGTGAAATGAGACTCTCAGAGTCACCACTGGCCACAGACTAACCAAGGCAGCTCTGAACGAGAGGCCCAGAAAGTCTTAATCTGGTAGATGGGACAGCAGGGGACAGGCTGGTGGTAGAGTCATTATATTGTCTCCCCACTCCCCCAGCTTTCCTGGGATTCCCCCTCACTTTAAGCACTGAATCTGAACAAACTGAGAATACTATGAACCTAGTAAGGGCTCAGGGCTCTGTTGAACTCTCAGCTCAAAGGACTGGAGGTTGTATGGGGATTGCTACTGCTCCATGTGATCTGGTTTCTCCCTTGCTATTTTCCTAAGTACAATGCAGGCAATGTGCTCCTTCCAGCATTGCCTATGACATGAACTACAGGCTTATCTCTCTTCCTTAACTCCACAGGCTTCTTTTGCCTGGGAGCTGCCCTGCCAGTGTGGCTGTCGCTGCTCCCTCTATGGAGTCCCTCCTACCTGCCATACTGATGTTGCCACCCAAGCTTCCCTCAGCTCCCAGACCTACCATATTATCGATGTTCTGATCATTCCATGCCTGCAATTCTCTTATTCACTTCTCAAAATATTCTTTGGGTTTCAGCTAAGCCCATCCTCTTTCTCCCTTCCAGTTGTGCTCATAATTCCTGGCCCACCGTGCCCTGTTTTCTATCACATCAGGTAGAAACAGATTTCATTTCTTTATTGCTTCTGGGTGGGAGGGATGACATGTGAGTAGTCACAGTGTATGCTCCAGCCAACATTATGTTGGAGAGCCTGCTTGGTTCCATCCAAGTTTAGTGACACCTGCAATGTTAGAGATAAGAATGGATACAACATGCATCACATAGCAAATAAATGGAATGAGCACCACCTGTGAGGGTGTGGACAGCAGGGTCAGTGCCAGCACCAGGAGGGAAGTCTCCTGGCCCTGCTTCCCTCCCTTTGATGTGTGGCTCATTGATTTCAAACCTGAACATCTCTTTTTCCTGAAATTCTTAGCACAATGAGGTCATGAGATTTTTTTTTGTAGCCGGCCAGCTGATAGCAGTGGGAAAATGTTCTGGGGTGCTTTCATTTAGGGTATTGCAAGAGTCTGAGTGAATAGTTACTGGCTTAGCCAGAAGTTATTACCATGATATCATATCAGATATTATCTGGTAATTTATTTACACATTTCTTTTGCACTGAAATTTGTTTCTATATTAAATAAGAAATACTTTGTAGGGGTAGTGAATAGGTTTTCCATAGGTATTTGTCAGGAAAATGGAACAGAAACTAACATTTAGCATACTCAGAATTTGCCTACATTCTGTCATTTAACCTTCCCACTGGTACCTAAACAAACTAGGTAACAATTAATTACATGGCCAATATGAAGCAGCTAAAACTCAAACTGTCTCTATTTTGAACTTCACCTGAAAGAGCTTAGTTTTCTATAAACTATCCTTCCTCTTGTTGATTCTCATGTCTCTATCTATAGTCCTAGCCATCTAATTGTTAAAAGTGACTCATATGTATCATTATCCAGAAAAAAAATAGAACTAAGGGAATTCTTGAAGATGGAAAGGTGAGCTACTGGGACACTTTTGATGATGTGTACATTTCATTATATCTTAAGATTATGTCTTGATTTGAGTAGTTGATGCAAGGAAATATTCTTCCATATATGATTAAACTGAATCAGAAACCTCTTTCCTTTAGGAGGTTCAAGGAAGTACAGTGGGTGCAATAGAGATTCTAGAAGACAATGTATTCATTCACTGATAAATGGTCACTGTGTGTCGTGTGTGCGTGTGTGTGTGTGTGTGTGTGTGTGAGAGAGAGAGAGAGAGAGAGAGAGAGAGAGAGAGAGAGAGAGAGAGATGCTATTGGAGATACCAGGGACATGGTACAAAAAAATTACAGGTTAATGTTTGTCCCCATGAAGTTTGTTTGTTTATAAAGAGTCAGATAAACTAAAGAAATGAGTAATGTACACACCAAGAGGGAAAGCACTATGGAAAAATAAAGCAGAATTATAGAAAATGCTTTTATTTCTCCAAGAATCAGTATAAACAGATGCTATGAGTGACTGGTGGGTGGCATGACCACCACTCCCACAGGCAGCCTAAGATCACATCAAAGAAAAGGGCACTCGGATCTCATACAAATTCTGCATTGTTTGGGATTAGAAAGTTAGAAGGGGAATACATATTTTGGTTAACAGTAAAAATGAAAAATTCCACAGGATGTTCAGAATCTAACAAGGGGCCATCAGATTGAATGAGGATATGTATGCATGCCTTCTAAATCAACTTACAATCAAAAGAGAGAGTCTTTATTAACACTGAGAACAGAGACACAGCCCTGCCATAGGCTGCATTAGTTGTTGGCACAGAGCATAGCCAACCAGGGAAGTTAATGCAAGTCTAGACTACTTTACCCAAATGATCATATTCTAGGGATGGGGTGACATTCCTGCTCTAGAGCCTCCTTTTGGATTCTCCACAGTTTAAGAAATTGAGACAAAAATAAAACCAAGAAGCATATGGTTCAGAGGGTAGAACTCAAGCCAGACCACAGAGCACCACCAAAGAGACAGGAACTGTGCAGTTAAAAAAAAAAAAAAGATTCCACAGCTTCACAGCTGATACCTTCAAATCTCTGAAGTGCTGTTGCTCTATAAAAACAGATTGGGCTTGTTCTGTGCAACCCCATGGAGTAGGATATAGGCTAGAAAGAATACCACAAAGTGTGCTAAAAATGACCTGCTGAAGTCTAAGTTATTATATGTTCTTTCTGGGTTATTATTTCAGGAATGTGCATGCAAAATGCTCTTTACTGTCTATGATATATTGCTTGACCTCAAGCTGCATGCTGTATTTAGAGTAAGACTAACAACCTGTTCATTATGGTATTGCCACAGTGAAAATCCTATGCCTGGATATTACAATCTTCCCTGTGTCCAGCAATGGACATATGTAGGTATTTAACAAATACAAAAAAAGCTAAGTGTTCATCTATTGGCAGATGGTTGATATATTTATAAAATGCAATTCTAGGCAATTAAATAAGTACTATATATGTTTATATGCATTGATAGGGAAATATCCCAAGATATAATAAGAAAAAAAAATAGGTTTAAGTGGTGCCTTTCAGTTTTGTTTTTTAAAGGAATTTTATTAACAAAATAGTGCCCTGTGGAGTAAAAGGAAATATGCATGATTATATGGTGCCAGATGTGGGTTTAAACCACGCTTGATAAAAAGGATTGAAAAGCTTCTATCATGCTGGGAATGTAGCTCAGTTGTCAGAGCTCCTGCTAAGTATTCATGAGGCCCTGCTTTCTAGCCCCAGGTGTAAATTAGAATAGTGACGCACACCTTTACCCAGCACATGGTAGTTCTCAGCATAAGAACCAGGAGTTAAATCTTTAGCTACATGGCAAGTTCAAGGCCAGCCTGGGATACATGAAACCCAGTCTCAAAACAAACAAACAAACAAAAACTGCCATCATTCTCAAGTGACACAAATATTAAAATCATACATTTTTATTACCAAAAGGAAACTGTGCTTTTTAGTATTATTTTCCAGTGTGTTTATGCAGACTACTTGAATGCAGATGGAAGCCAAATTTCTTAAGGATTGTTTTTTAAATTATGTTGATGTTTGTATGTCTGTTTATGGGTTTGTGCATGTAAGTACAATTGCCTTCTGAGGTCAGAAGAGGTGGTTGGATCCTTTAGAGCTGAAGTTACAGGCAGTATGAACCACCCAATGTGGAGTTAGGAACCAAACTCTGATCCTATATAAGAGAAGTTCATGCTCTTAACCACTGGGAAAACTCTCCAGCTTGGTAACCAACACTTGACCAAAGATTTTAGGTATAAAATCACCCACACAGAGTTTGACAGGCTATCCCACCTTATTAAAATTATAGTCATTTGACATAAAAGGACCATTTTTAAACTCCTTTTCTAAACTCCCAGAAAACACATCTCTGATTATGGCATGTGACAATTGGGCTTATGTAATACTACTATGAAAAGTTGTCAAAGGGTTTAAGTGAGTCTTCCTGGTCCCTATTCTATAAAAGGAAGATCAGTCATTTGGAGTTGTTTTAATACAATGCCTACTCCACAGAATAATACTATTGGGTTTTCCCCTAGGACCTACAACATATCTAGTCATGGGTTCTTGGTCCTGTTAATGGTGCCAGGGTTAGAGTTCATTTCATGGAGCAGACCCTAGGTCTAAACATAAAGTGGTTTGCTACTCACATACATTCATACCACTGTTGCATCAGTGGGCTCATCTTTTCAGTCATCACTCAGAGGCTTAATATTAATTATAGATGTTTGGCCAATGACTCAGGCTTATTATTAACTAGCGCTTATACATAAATTAACTCATTTCATTTTAATAAATCTGTGTATCATCACATGGCCAGTGACTTGCCAATGATGATTGGACATCTTTTCTCCTTTGGAGGCTGGATGGTGTCTCCCTGATTCTGCCTTTTTTCTCTCTGTATCTCTGTTTGGATGTCCTACCTAGCTATATTTTGCCCTGCCATAGGCCAAAGCAGCTTTATTCATCAACCGGAAAAAAAAAAAAAAGCAACATGTATTCCCATCTTACAGAAGGACATCCCACATCTTACAGAAGAAGGACATCCCACATCCAGGCAGTGTTACTATCCTTGCATTACAAAAGAAGATACTGAGACAATGTGTTCAATCAACTATACAAGGTCATACACAAGGCTATACTGTAGAACCCCAGAATACACTGTGCTGACCATCACTCCAAGCTGCTTGACCAGATAATGGGGTCAACATAGTGAAGAGCCACTTCCTGACAGCGCCCCTTACCAGCAGGAAGTAGTATGGAAAGAACGACGCCCAAATTCCCAAATATTGTGTATAAATGTTTGTTTTCATTTAATTGGACTTTGTTATATAAAATAAAATATAATAATAAAAAAGAGCCACTTCCAAGTTTATGAGGTTAGTCAATGCTGATCTCCATTCAACTACTCTAAACCCTATTTTGTTGTCTCTGTGGCCATCAGTCTAGTGTTTGCTTAGAACAAGTTGGCTAAGGCCAACTATCACATTGGATGCATGAGGTAACATCAAGAATCAGGGTCATAAGAAGTGACTGTTGGGTTCCTACTGGATCGTCAATGATGCCTAGCTTCACACAACCTCCACAACCCTGTGCAGTTGAGTCTCATCTTTCCTGGAAAGGCCACTTCCTTTGGCCTCCAGTACATCCCCTTATTTCTTACAGGAGACTTCATCATCACATATGCTAAACCCTCATGTGTCCCAAACCACCTGATATTCTTCCCACAGCCTGCTTTATAAACTTTACCAAGAATAAACCCATATGTCAGTCATTCTTCCAAGGGCCTTGAGATCTCTAAAAATGCCGAGGATATGCAAACTCGCTTTGCTCCTGTGGTGTCTTGATTTTCCTATGGCTGTGTTGACTGCCAAGGGTGTGTCAAGTGCTAATAGAACCGGCTGATGCCACAGCTCCCTTGGGCTCCTCTCATTCCTTCCACTTGTCTCATTTACATACAGGCATAACACAAAGGCAATCTTTGTACAACACGGTTCTGATTTTGGCCCTCCAAAGGCATCACTAGCTCCTAGTAATCTAAGAACACATTCTGAACCCTTCATTTCACATTGACTCAGAGCTGAGCCCTTGCCTTTGCTTATGCCATACCTGTTCCCACCATGTTCCTTGCCTCAGGCTGAAGGCTAACCATCATTGTCATCAACTTCCCTTAAATCTTTCCAAAACACACCTTTTAGGATACATTCTTCTTGGCATTCCCAAAACACATGACCTTCACTATCTGTGCAGTGTTGAAATTCTTTTTATGAATGGAAATCATAGATGCATTTACAAGCACACACTTGATGAAAAATACAGAAGGAATTAGTCACACAACCCAAAAGTAACCACTGCTCTGACTTTTTTCAACAACACCAGTTTTCTTCTACTCAATGGGATGATGTAGTTTGTGGTTTGGGGTACAAGTATGTGTTTTTTCAGTTAGCGTAATGACTGTGAAACACCCATAGTGTTGCACATGCCCACATCACACACATTGCTTCTTTTTTGCTGCATTGTAGCAGTATGAACATGCCAGTTTGGACAACTGCCTGCTCTAAGTTTTTCCTCTTGACAATAAAGCTACTATGAATGTTTGTGTGCTAGTATCATTATGGACTACATGTATGCAGACAGATCCAGCAATTTTGCTCTTTGGTATTGGCCCAACAGAAATGAAAATGTAGTTCATAAAGATACTAGCACACAACAGAGGAAGAAACAGAGACACCATTCTCTCCTAGTCTTTTTTTTTCTAGTTATTTTTTAATTAATTTATTTTTTACATTCCAATCCCAGTTCTCCCTCCCTCCTCTCTCCCCACTCTTCCACCACCACCTCCCATCTGCTCCTTAGATCTAGTTGAGATATAACCAAGCCATCTCTCCAGCACCACAATCCAGTGTCTAGGTTAAGCAAGGTATCTCTCCATATAGAATGGGCTCCCCTAAGTCAGTTTGTGCATTAATGTTAGATCTTGGACCCACTGCCAGTAGCCTCATATACTATCCCAGCCACACCATTGTCACCTATATTAAGGGAGTCTAGTTTGGTCTTAAGCAGGTTCCCCATTTGTCAGACCAGAGTCAGTAATCTCTCACTAGCTGAGGTAAGCTGATTCTGTGGGTTTCCCCATCATGGTCTTGACTCCTTTGTTCATATTATCACTCCTCCCTCACTTTGATTGTACTCCAGGAGCCTGGCCCATTGGTTAGTTGTAGATTTCTGCATCTGCTTGCATTTGTTTCTGGAGGAAGGTTCAAGCTTCTCTGGGGTTATGGATGGTAGGCTAGGTATCTTATGAGTGAGTATATACTATATTTGTCTTTCTGGCTTTGGGTTACCTCACTTAGGAATTTTTTTCCAAGTTCTGGCCATTTGTCTTCAAATTTCACATGTCATTGTTTCTTATCGTTGAGTAATACTCCATTGTGTAAATGTACCACATTTTCTTTATCCATTCTTCAGTCTAGGAGCATCTAGGCTGTTTCCAAGATCTGGCTATTAAGAATAATGTTGCTGTGAACATAGTTGAGCAAATGTCCTTGTGGTAGGAATGTGCAGGGCTTCTTGTTTTATGAGTTGACTTAATGGACCTCCTTCTAACAAGGGGATTCATTCCCCAAAAGCATTTCCCATCACTAACAGGCAAGCGTTGTCTACAAACAATTACCAAAGTAAGAAAAACTAGGTAGAAGGAGTATTCTACACTTATATACACAAGTAAGGAATAGCAGGTGGAGGGAGTGTTCTCAATTCCCAGTTTCTTCTTCCCACTCTAGTCTGTTGTCCTAGTTTGATTGGGGCTGCTGGGGGGGGCTGACTAAGACTCAGTTCAGTGTAGAGAAGTCTGCTGGAGGGCTCTTGGGCAGCATAGGCTGAAGAAAGGGGAAGGAACAGAAGTAGGGTGAGGATAGAGAGAAGCTAGTGTGAGATGCAGTCTCGGTGGAAGCCCCGCTCACCCTGCAGAAGTGGAAATAAGAGAACAACCTGTTAAGTTGTTCAGACTTAAGGTGATGGGTGGGATTTGACCTTCATGCCCACCTGTGTTCATCAAGCAACAGACGCTGGCCAACTGGAAATGTATCATGACCATCATTAATGCAGTATCTCTTTAACAGAAGCAAGCTTCAACAGGGCCAATGGCATTCATAGAAACTTACACTAAGCCCTCTTTTGTGGTACTGGGGATGGAACCTAGGACCACATGCATGCTACCCAAGCACTCTACTCTTGAGCCATGCTCTATATAAAATGACTACATTGAACTCTGCTTGTTTCTTTACCCTACATTGAAACCATCCTCTCATTATTTAGAAGGCCTTGATGCTAGACCTCCCTAGGGATGGGGAGACCCAAATCTGCAGATACTCAAGTCCCTTACCCAAACTGACATAATACTTAAACACAATTTATGCACCTTTTCCCATATACCAGAAAATCATGTCTAGGTACTGAAAATGCTTACTATGATGTAAATTGCATGTAAATTATTGATATGCTAGATTGTTTAGAGACTCTTGTCAAGGAAAAAAAATTCAGTACATGCTCAGAACAGATGCAGCCATTGTAGGCCTGATTATACAGAACCTAGTCTGGGATGGGCTGAGTCCAAGGACACAGAACCTAAAGAAATAGAAGCCTCGCTGTGTTTTCCTGCTTTCCATCAGAGGAAGGGAAATAACTTTTGAATTCAATGGGGGATCCTGGATCAGTTTATAATGTTAGACTTTGGATATTCTTATTCCAAATAGAAATCAATTAGTGATATAAGGACAGCCAGGACATACTGACTCACAAGCAGTTGCCAATTGAAGAAAGGTTCAGACAGCATCCTTCAATGTATGGGTGTCTGGCATCCTACCCTGATTATTCTGACCACCCAGACTGCCCCTGCTAATCAGAACAGTCTGGTTTAATTGGTTTTGCTAAATACAGTTGGCATAAATCTTATTTATCCACAAAATATATGTAAGAGGCAAGGAACTACCACACAAGGAATACCTCTATTCTCACTGCCCATTCAGTAAAGAAAGAGCATCATCATTATCCTGAGATCTCCTGTGAGTTCCCACCCCATTCCAAACCTTTGTCCTTCAAAAATCTCCAATCACACAGTCAAGCTTTGTATTTCTATTTTCTGATGGTTGGTAGTGTTGATTTGTCAGAATTTGGAATCACTGGAACACAAGTCTTCAGACACACCTGTATACAAAAAGAAAAGTGTAGCTGAACATGCCAGCAACCATTGCCCCTGTTTCCTGACTTTGCATGCAATAGGACTGGCTGTTTCAACCTCCTGCCATGACGAACTCTACCTCAACCTGTGATGCAGCATGAACCCTTACCTCATTAAGTTGCTTTCCCACAGCAACAGGAGAAGTCACTATAATGTATTTCCTTGCCTAACTTACAGTTGTACAAGTCTGCATCCGTAAACTGCATGCATGCATATCTATACATACATGCATATATGAATGGAATTATTATACTGTGTTTTTCCTACGGCTCTTGTTTTTCATTGAACCATATGATCCTGAGATGAACTGCCATGCATGTAGATTGATTTGAACAACTCTAAATCCTAAATACTATGGCATCAGATAGTAACAAAAAGCCCCAAGAAGTCAGGAGTCAATAAGCTCTCTAATTCTTTCCAAGAGAAGAGAGACCTTTGCTCAGCCATGTCAGGTTTTCCATCCTGTAATGGGCCTGCTGGAAGACATTGTTCTTTTCCATTCTTCTCACTGCCTGCTTCCCACAGGGATATTGAACTAACGTCACCATGGAAAATGTGTCCAATGAAACAGCCTCCCAGTGAGCCAGGCCTTTAGCACCCTCTGCATAGGGTGGGAAACAGGCTCACCACCCAGCTTCATCCCTCTCCTTTGTCCTTCATTCATCTGCCATCAAATAACTCTACTCCATGATCAGCTGGTGGGGACCAAGCATCTATCATACCTCATGCCCAAACCATCCCCTGCATCATAACCAAGGCCTCCTGACTATAGCATAGACCTCACCTCACATGTGGGAGAAATGTTTGGGGGAAAAATTGTCCTCTGGTGTTCTGGATTTATCCTACTTAGCAATTTTGCTTCTGAGCCATAACCAAGACTAAAGGACAATTGCACATGGAAAAGAGTTCATAGCAGGAGGCATTTCCCCTCATTTCAGCTAGCTAAATGACAGTACGTTCTGTTGGCATTCTGTATCTAGTTTCCACTACAGCAGCCACTAGGAAATTCCCTTCTCTGAGTTTGGAATTAGATCCTAGGGTGGCCTGCTGGGCCTTGGTACTATGGAATCCAAATATCAAAGTTTTCCATCCAAAAGTCACCAAAACACTTTCTCACTCACTTGAACTAAAATGGCATAACCAACAAACCATGAGCTTTTCCTAGCCATCCCCATGACACTAGCCCAGCTGGACTGTCACCCTGTGTCCCTCATTTGCTGGACATGGGTTTTTCTCACAACACTAGTTATATTTATTTTTGTAGCCAGTTTTTCATAACTAAGTTAGGAGCTTGTATAGGCTAGGGAATGGTCTTTTTCATCTTTATACTTCTTACTGATCCCAGGCCCTGGCATAGAGGAATCATTGTCCTGTGTTCCCTATTCCTGTCTTAACCCAAAAGGTGACCTGAAAGACTAAATGCCAGATAGGAAATTTACAGCTTGAAATGTCTGACAAGGGTAAATATCTTTATAAAGACCCTGCAGAAAACCCTAGGCCAGGTCCTTGACACAAAGGTAAGGGTTCATATGGAGGAGACCAAGTACGAACATTGAGTCTGAAATGTCAGTTGGATAATTCTGGTAGATGAACTGACAATATATCAGACACCAGTAACAGCGGATCAACAAGCAAGAAGATTTAGAACAATAACACAGCCATGCTGAAGCAATACTAAGTCAAATAGGTAGGTTGTACCCAAGTGTGTGTGTATGTGTGTGTGTGTGTGTGTGAGAGAGAGAGAGAGAGAGAGAGACCTAGATGACCTAGAAGTACATGATGGATAGGACTCTGTCCTCCCCTTTACAAGCTCATAACTCATCATAAGCACAATTCTCCTTGTCATTCCTTGGGAACCATCTATCTCATTTTGAGGCAGGACCTCTCACTGGCCAGGAACTTGCCAAATAAACTCGACTGTCTACCCAGAGAACCCCAGCACTTTGTCATTTCCACATGCTCAGTGCTGTGATAACAAGCACATGTGGCCATACCAGGCTTTTGTCATATGAAATCTGAGAATTGAACTCAGGTCTTGAGTTTATGATGCAAGAACTTTACTGAGTTGTCCACCCAGACTGCAACTGCATTGGCTAGTTTTATGTCACCTTGATAGAAGATAGAATCTTCTGTGGGGTGGGAACCTGAAGTGAGAAATTGCCTCCATAAGTGATCTGGCTGTAGGCAAGTATAGGACATTTTCTTAATTAGTAATTGGTATGGGAGGGCCTAGGCCATTGTAGGTGGTGTCACTCCTGAGCTAGTGGTCCTGGATCTTATGAGAAAGCAGACTGAGCTAGCCAGTAGGCAGCTCTCCTCTATGACTTCTCCATCAACTCCCACCTCCAGGTCCCTGCCCCTTTGGAGTTCCTTCCCTGATTGCCTTTGATGATGAACAATGAACTGTAAGCTTAAATAAACCCTTTCCTCCCCAAGTTGCTTTTGGACACCGTGTTTCATCACAACAATAGTAACCCTCCCTAAAACAGCAACTACATTTTAAAGCCCTCAAATGCCATGCCATGGAATTGGGATAATATTCTATGGGAGGATGGCAAAACAACCCCATGGCACTTGAGGTAACTGGCTTTCTCCAAATGGCACATGAGGTGAAGCAAGATTGTTTGAGGAGTCCAGTGTCTGTTCTCACATCAACAGGAGTTGAACTTCTCCAATTGCATTGGCACAAAGCTGGATTTCCTCCTAAATTAAGTGAGTTTCAGAGAAGACACGGTGTCCAACCCAATGACTCCTCCTCCTCACAGTCCCCTTCCTTTACACTCCAAACCTGGCCATCCTCCTCTGCCATGCAGATAGGGACTTTTCCTTGCAGACTTCACCAGCTACAAAGCTACAAAGCATGCACGGCTCTTTTGAAAAATGAGCAGATAATGCAGCTGCAATTTTACCTGTTGACAGTTGACTAAGGGTTTTGTGATATCCTGAAAGTGTGCACATTTCCGGCATGTTGAACATGACATTGAGCAGAGCAGGCACACGTGATACCTGGCACATGTCTGAAGAGATCTGGAGCCAAGAGGGCTTTGCCTGGACAATTTCTGAGAAACCTGGATGCCATATAGACATTATCCCAAACTGAGATCATCCTGGCTGGATCCGCCTGCTTCCTATACCCTTAAATCTCAAAGACCATCACATTCTTGTGAAAAAAAAAATCCTAAGCCAAAAATTTTTGTCATTGACCTTACTTTATAAAATCATGTTGAAAAACAGAAGAAAAAATGCAAGCAGAGCATTTCAGTCCAATCTGTTGCTATAAATACCATTGAACCCAAACCGGAGGATCAGGGTTCCCCAAGAGGCCTCTCCTAACCAATGTCACAAAAGGGAGAATTGGGAAACAAAATCATGTCTACAAACCTAAAATATCATGTCACTAAAACTGATTCAAATTTTTTTTAGTGATAGACTGAATAAGAAAGTATTATAAAACTAGAAAAACATTAACTTCGAGGCTAAGGAGTAGGCAATGGGGTGTTTGAATGTCTGCTACTATTT
The DNA here is from genome assembly GCF_943737965.1 of Phodopus roborovskii. Lineage (NCBI taxonomy): Eukaryota > Metazoa > Chordata > Mammalia > Rodentia > Cricetidae > Phodopus > Phodopus roborovskii. The sequence goes on from NW_026126444.1 coordinate 1,252,092, forward strand.
GCATAATGCTAAGGTCCTATCCTTCATTCCATATACTTACTGATGCTGTGAGATGATGGAGCTTAAGCTGTCACCTCCCTGAACTACAAACATTCAGGGCACTAGAAGTTTAAATATAAGTCTGCACAACCGAGCAGGAATGGAGAAAGAATATTTTTGGAAAGTTTGAAAACAGAGGTTCCAAATGGAATTGTGAGGTGAGTGGATTCCTGCCAGCAGCTCTCTGAAACTTGATATGTGGAGAAAATGTGCAAGCACTCAGAATGTATTTCTCCAGACTGAGCCTCAGTTTCCAACATCCTGAACTGGAGACACACATTTGCTTGAGAGCTTTCTTGAGTTTATGTACCTAATTTTTGTAATGAAGACAAAAACATTCCAGAGGAATAGTAGAACAGGTGGGAAGGGTGAAAAGAAATATTTAATAATCTATCTAAATATCTGTATGTCTTTCTACCTGTCAGACCAGTGACCAAGCCATAAATGTAGATGCCTACAACCATTTTTTTATGCATAACAGGAGTCTAGTGCACTATGTATCTGGGCAATCGTCCACCAGTATCTCATCAGAGATGATTTTGAGTGGACACCAGACACAAAATGTGATCTGGTGTGCTTTCACATCCTGTTTCTCTGAGATTCTAGAAAAGTGATAACCCAAAATTATAAAGGACCAATGCCCTGTGCCAGCCACCTGCCACCTACAACTGGCCTAGAGGCTCTTTTGCATCCTCTGCATATTACCTGATTGTGACATATAGAAAGTTGGTTCCTAGGCAAAGGGTCACAGTGGTAAGGCCCATGGTAAAATTGAGGTTCTTGATGGGCAGCACAGGGCGGAAGCAACACATCCCAAAGCACATTCCATTTGTGCAAGGTAAACAGGATGGAGCACACTCAGCTCAAGTGAACTCCACTGCCTGTTTACTTTGTGTTCTGTTTTGCCTATGCTTGAATGAGGGCTTGCCTTTGGGTCTTTCAAGCCTGGTGATTCTGTTACTTTGAGAGATGTGTGGTGGCATTGCTGAGAATGCAGGAGTGCCTGTTAGTCTGTCCAACTACCAACTGCAGGTGGCTTAAACACCAGTATTCAGAGTTGACAGATGAGGTTAATAGATAGGTGCATAGAAGTCGTGTTGAAAATTCAAATGGGGATGTGGAGGGTTATAATAAATATGATAAACATCTACAGAATAGGCCAACAATAATATTTTAAATTTAAAAATAGATGTCTTTGGTTTCAGGCTGATGGTCTCAAATATCAGGTCGTTATAAAGGTCAACACCAAACACTGCTCTTTGTACCCCATGGGAGTCTGGAGGACTTAGTTGTAAAAAGATAATGGACCTGGAGGTCTTTATACCCTTTGTGGGAGTAAGAAAAATGGTGTCCAGTTGTTTTCTGGTTTCCTAAGAATGCTCTTTCCACAAGGCAACTGACACTGTCTGCTGTCTCAAGATACCCAAAACCAGTTAGAAACATCATTGTTTTGTTTTCTTAACTGGAAAAACAAGTAAGCAAACCCTCAATGCTAGGATCTCAAAGTGATATGAAAATAAGAAAAAGTGCCTTTGCTGAACGAGCAATGTCAATCAATGTCAATCCTCGTTTTAAATTAACCACAACATTGCATCTAAAGAGAAGGTGTGATTCAAAATTACCAACCAACTCTGCAACTTCAGAAACATAGTTGAAAACTCTAAAATACACTTTAAACATGGTAAGATTTGTATAACCTGTAGGGGTTGCTTATGTGGTTCATACTGTGGGCCTGTGAAAGGGATATCAGGACTAGGTTTACTTGATAAAATATCTGAAGCTAGACATGATGAGATTATCTCTCTAGGCCCCACACAAAGAAGCTTTCAAAGCCAGTTTTATAATCATCTTTTCATTCAAATGCCCAGGAGATTTCTTCTCTCTAGTGAGATGGTGGTGTTGGTATAGCATTATAAAAAAGGAGGTAAGTTTATTACTTGACAACCTGAAGTTTGTGCATAGTAGCATGTACAAAAGTACTTGGCTAGGAAAGTCACCACAGACATGGCTGTGAGCTCTTTCTTGACTAATGTGCAACTACAGTGAGGTCATAGCTATCCTAATTGTCTATCATCATATGACCGGGCCATGCAGGAAAGGTGTTTCCTCTCAAACCCAGAGCATTTGTACAATTGTTTACAATAGAAATAACACTGGGGATTGACCTGGCATGAAACAGCAGGTCATTTAAAGTCACAGTCTACTAACAGGAAGATGAGCAGGCTCCTGATGCATGGAAACTAATTTGCTGCCATTGTTACCAAGACCCCAGCCTATGCTTAAAATTAAGGAGAAAAAGTTCCCCCTAAGCTAATATATATATATATATATATATATATATATATATATATATATTATAATATACATATTATATAATATATAAATACATATATATATTTGCATTTGAACTGGGTGGTGGTTGCACATGCCTTTAATCCCCACACTCAGGAGGCAGAGGCAGGCAGATCTCTATGAGTTCAAGGCCAGCCGGGTCTACAGAGTGAGTTCCAGAACAACCAGGACTATGTCACAGAGAAGCTCTGTCTTGAAAAACCAAGAAAAAAAAAGCATTTGAAAAATATTTGAGGATGACAAAGGCAGCCCAGATTCTACGAACACATAATTTGTTGGCTTGCCTCTTGGATTCAGGTTATATCCTAAGAAGGTCTGCTTGCAATTAACAAGGGTATGTATTTCGCAAGACTCATAAGGTACAGAAAGTACTCTGGGATAGAACAGGGAGCTTGACTGACAACTGATGGACACTTAGCCCCAGTAAAAACAGAGAACACATACAAAGTTCTAGAGAAACAATATTTTGGTAGAACATAGATGCCCATTTAAGGACTTGAGATGCACTCATTGGCTGGAGCCATCTGAGGTACTGAGGACACAAATTTACATAGAGATTCTGTTCAGGTTCATAAGAAAACCACTAGCCTAAAAGCTCCTCAAACCCATCAAGTGAGATCTTTATCAAACACATAAAAGTGCTCGGTATTTACACAAGCCACATAGTGGTGGACCTTGTATTCAGGAGAATCTAGAACCCAGAGGGTGAAACAGACACAGGAACAATGCTGTAAACAAACTTTCACTATGTGAAAGCCAGGGAGAAAATTCACACCCTTTCTAGCTAGGTCTTCAGTGTTTGTTGATGTGTGACCTGTATGTCTAGTGGTATGATGTTCTGCTTGACCACAAAATTTCCACATAATTTCTCTTCCTATGGACTACTTTCTGTTCAAAATAATCAATAGCTCCACCTTAAGCATCCTCATCCATTGAAGAGCTAAAGACACAGGGGATCTTCTCTCATTCATTCTCTTGCCATCTGTCTTCATGACATCATCATCCACATAGCTTATCCATTCATGGTTCTCACCCATCGCTACCATCCTTAGATACACCTTAGGCCTTATTGATCGTCCTGTCCCACTCTGAAACCTCTCTCCTCATCTTCCTTCCTTGGAGGACCACCTCCCCACTTACCAACCCACATCTTCTGCTATCCTTACATCTACAATCCTTTAGGATAGTGGGAACCTCCAATCTACTGGTCCCACAGTTTTGGTCCTTTCTAACACCTCTATCTTGTACTCACTTTCCATAATCTATTTTAAGATCACTCTCTTGCCTCTTTATCTCCCTAGCCTCATTTCATCAGTCTGCCCTGGAAAACTGAAAAACTCTAACCCTATTCTGTGGTACTTGGTAGAAGCCATTAGTTTTAACTCTCCACATTGGAAAGAATCTATGACCCTAAGAAATTAGAAGCCTGGACAGACTCTGGGAATGCAGCAATTTCCTCCACCCAATGAGTTGTCAGGCTTGCACATGTACTGTGTGGTATGCAGAGGAAAGAAATGAAAGCCTCATTGATATTAGACTGGAATTGAAAGGAGGGGGAAAGAGGAGAATTTGAGCCCCTTTCTGGAAATTAAACTCCTGGCTACAGAGTGAATGGAAGTGCTAAAGCTGCTGTCAGAGACTAGACCTATTGGGTCACAATGCAAAGCATTCCCTCTTCGTGCAACATGTTGCTCAATGTCTTGTAAATGAGGGTGCTGAGTTCCTTAATAGTACAGGACCTTCATTCCAGCATCACTCACTATTACCCTGCTCACACAGAAGATGTAGTTAGCAAATTTCTTTTCAGAAAAGAGGAATAAAAAGGTAAAGTTCATGACATCTCTATGGTTAAAACATCAATAACTGCCCATCATATACAATTAGGAAAATAGAGACAAAAAAATACCTTGCACCAAGGAAGCAACTAATGATTGTCTTGTTACATCATAAAATAGTGTAGATAACATAAGGTTGCATGCCATTGACACTAATTGGCTTAAAATGACCCAGTCTCCCAATAAGGAGCATTTAAATTGCTTCTTTTGAAAAAAAATCTAGTATAAAACACATTTCCAACAATAATTACTTTTTAATAAAATCAATGTGTGTGATTCTGACTCTTTGTTTTTATTAAATTAAATGGGAAAGGGAGTAAAAGAATCAACTGGTATGATTGGTTTTAGATGATTTGGTCTGCAAAGCTAACTTGCCTTTTGGAAACTTAGTACTTATTAGTGGGTTTTTTAAATACATTTTTAATTAACATAGAATTAATCACTTTCCTTCTTCCCTTTGCTCCCCCCCACCCCCAGCCTCTCCAAGGTATGGACTTTCCCTCCAACAATATATAAAGCACCAAGATTGTTTGATAAAGACTCAAGGAATCATTAGTTTATATCTACCAAAAATTATACTTAATATATATAAGTGTATATTAACTCCTTGTTTTAATGAATCAAGTAGTTGGAAGTGCTAAAGCACTCACTCAGAACCTAGACCTACCAGACAACAATGCAAAACATCCAGTGTCTTGCCCAATGGAGGGTGCCATATATAAAGGGAAGCTATATCACTTGGGCTGTCAGTACTCCCCACAAGAACCATAGACTAACAAAACCCCAGTGCCAAGCATAAGAAAACTTCTTTAGCATGACCAGTCAAGGTAGTACATGTGATCCCCAAAGCAATAAAGACTATTGATGTAGCACTTATTAGCCTCCTAGAGGTCAAAGTTAAGCCACTATTGCCAAGGATACTGCTCAGAAAAACAGAACTCTGCTGATGATTCAAGCTGGATCTAACCTTGAAGCCTCTGTCTGTGATCCAGCTCCACAGAAAGTGTAGAGTTTGTTCCTAGGAGTGAAAACACACAGTCACCTGCAGAAAATGAGAAGCTTCGGCTTTGCCCAAGGCTGGCATTAGGCCTCTGGTATCATGGTGCAACTCATTCTCCTTCAATAATAATTGTAAGAATGAGATGGTTCTGGAAAAATGCTGGCTGCCAATAGCACAGTATCTCCACAATAAAATAAACAAGTTCTGGCCCAATATGGATCTCTGACCCCTTATCCCATACAGTGACCTATTGCCACTGATCCCCAAACCCAAAGTGTATTCAAACCCAGTATTACCTGTTAAAGTTCACCACACACACACACACATACACACACACACACACACACACACACACACATACACACACACACACACACACACACACACACACACACACAAACATACACACACACCTCTACATCCCTGCCCTCCTACTTTAATCACTCCATAGGTATATTGACTCAGTTACTTTGATACTTGACTGAAGTTCCGTGTTTTAAGCACTGTTCAGGCAATTCTCTTACTGATAGGCCTCTCACCAGAGCCCATTAAAGCTGGCAAGCTCTGAGTTTCCATCAGTCTCTCATGAATAGTAAAGACTGCCCTTCAAAGACAAATTGGAGAGGTTCATTTAAAAATGAATAGCATAGTATTGATTACGTTTTCCTATGATTATTTTGACTTCAAACGGAGTCCAATATTAGTTTCTTCCTAGGAATCTCCATGTGTTTTCATACAGTGGATTTCATAATCCTGTACTTTAATCATGAAAACTGTTATCATTTGGCTTTTTCTTAGCAGAAATATATATTGATATACTGTTTAAAGTTCAGGGACTTTATTTAGGCTTCCTTATCTATGTTCCCATGACACTTCCTTCCCATCTCCATCCTCTGGCCCAAGATAGTAACAGATGGTTTAAATATTGTTAAGGCACCAGACATGAGCATTTCATGTTGAGCTGGCCTACCTTTCCGCTATCATGTCATCACAATAACAACAGGAGACATTTGTTAAGCATACACTGGCTATCAGATATGTACAGAGACCTTTTACAGAACCAAACTATCAATAATTTATTATAATTTATTAATTGAATGTATTAATTTCACCAAAATTAGTAAACATAAAGTGTAGTGTCCCTTGGTAAATGAACAAGATGTCATACTCACTATTTGGGTTTAATTATAACACTTTGTAAACATAAAATGAATGTGTGCTCAGTAGTTTGTGAGATGATGATTAATCTAAAAGAGTCTGTTAGGGGCAAGGATGTGGTTTTGTCCATAAAACGTTTGTTCTGTATTCTTGAGGACCAAAGTAAAAATCCAAAGCATCTATGTAAGAAATTAAGTGTGGTGGCACCTGCTTTTTGCCACACAGCTAAAGTGGCAGAGACAAGAGGATCCCTAGGACTTGAGTGCCAGCCAGTCTAACTGAATCAGGGAATTCCAGGTTTAGTGAGAGACACACCTTTTTAAAAAGGTAGGGTGTGATAGAGGAAGATAACTGGCATAGATTTCTGGGCACTGTGTGCATGCACACAGGTGCACAAGGTTGAATACATACATGAATACACACAAATCTCTATAGAAACAAGTCAGTTTAATGAATTTCTGTGTCAGATACAAGACTGTCTGCCCATTATCTAACTGGGTCATACCTATGAATGTGGAGCTATCTTTCTACTTCACCAAAATTACCGTTTTCAGAACCATCAAAACTCTACAGCTTATCCTCTGTCCTTTCAAAGCTGTTATCTAGTTCAATCAAGAGAAAACCCAACAAGGCACAGACAGAATATGCAATAGCCTGGCATACTTATTCCCAAATTTAGAGCAGATTTCATAACAACCTGAATATAGCAAAACTACCACCGCTGAGAGACCAGTGTCATTATTCAGCAGGTGGGCAAGAAATCTCCTCTCACATATATAGTACAGATTAATAGGACTAAACTAATAAAACGTAGGAGGGAAGGGGGAGGAAAGAAGAGAGAAGGAAGGAAGAAGACAAGGAGGAGAGAATGGAGAGTTGGGAATAAGGGGGAAGCAGAAAAGGAAAAGAATGAAGTTTGAGGGTGTATCCCTCATACTTCTTGCCTACAGTCTGGATTTCCCCCAAAATGTTTTTTGCTTAAAGATTTGTTTTTACTCAAAAGTGTTTATAGGTCTGTCAAAATCAAGGGAATTGGAACTACATACTAACACTGTCTGAGTAAATACAGCTCCATGCTATAGGCCAGAGGAAGGCTAAAGTAACTGATGGCTTGCTCATCTAGTGGTGTTGATTTACACCGATGGTAAATTCTCTGTGATTAGAGCAAACAGGCTGTTTTGCTCATTGTTGAGATGCTTATTTAATGACCTCATTTAGATTCTGATCTCTATATAATGCTGCTTGGATTTCTTTCCCTTTGTGCCATAATTTTGGGTAGTAACACTTTGGTCTTTCATGTGTATCCAACCAAAGCCTGTTGCTCTGAAAGTGGTATCTGTGGCCTGAAGCTGAGACAAAAAAAGAAAGTTATTTTCTTCCTGCTGGTGAAAAAATAAATAAATAAAATAATTATAAATTTAGATGTTTCTAGAACTTAATGTTTTCCCCTCTTAGAACCTTAAGCTTTTAATTCATATTGACAGAAGAAAGACCTGCTTATCTAAATGGGTTTAGAAAAATGAAATAAAATTCTACCTTACAATCTCGGTGGGAAACCATCTGTGAGACAGTCAGCAATGGTGTCTGGCAAAGCAGAAATACACCCAAAAGCATGTCAACAGTGATCCCATGTGATCTCTAATTTTGGTTTTAGTAGAAATCAGTCATCTCAATGACAAAAACAAATGAAAACAAAATAGTCATATTGTTCATTTTTTTCTCAACATCAACTAATATGCAAATCATTTAAACGGTGTATAAGAGCTCATTCTTCACTAAAACGAGCCTTATTTTAGAGACAAAACATAGAGCTCTGTCCATATTCTCCTACCTGGTGATGATGTGAACACAGATGGGCTCCCTGGGTCTTCCCCTAAGCATCTGCATATGTACTTTGAATTTCCTGAAAGGAAAGATGATTAAATCATTATCTTCTACCATCAAACTGAAAAATGCTTCAGATGAAGTGGCCACTGATGAGTGCCACCAAGGCTAGACACTTTACCATACTGTTGGTTTAAACCTGCAGCTCCTTGTAAGGCAAATGACATGTCCTTCCTTTCAAAAGATGAGGAGCAAGTAAGGCTCAGTACCTGCACTTTGTCCAGAGTAGCATAGGATTGCCAACTAGAATCTTTAGCACCAGGTCCTCTGCATACACACTGGGTTTGGTTTGTTTTGTTTTGTTTGTTTTAGCATGCCTTATGTGTAGGGCTCCTAACAGTGGGATGAGGGTGGCTCTCACTTTTTTTTTTTTTTTTTTTTTTTTTTTTTTTTGCCTGCCCTTGAGAACCTTTTTCTCCTACTGGGTCACCTCACATCCACTATTTTTTTTATATATATTTTATTGAATTTATTATTTTATATGTCGATCCCAGTTCCCTCTCCCTCCCTCCCCCCCAGCCCTCCCTCCCTCCTTCCCTCCCTTTTACCCTCTCTGCCCTCACACATGCACCCTAACCACCCTCTCCTCCCATCCCCCAACCCCAATTCCATATGTAGGGGAAAGCCATCCAGTTGGGGTCATGTAGATTTGACAGGTCATGTGAAGTAGGGACTAGGGCTTCTCTCCTGTCTCTAGGTTAAGGCAGTTATCCCTCCATGAGGTCCTTTTGTGCACCAGGGATACATCCTGCCTTCCACTGTCTGAGGTCCCTTAGACTGCTCAGTCCTTCTGGCTGAGAACCATATTCAGGGGGGCCTGAGTCAGTCCCATGCTGGCTTCCCAGCTATCAGTCTGAGGGCCCATTAGCTCCTTCTTTTTCAGGTCAGCTGTCTATGTGTTTCTGCAGTCTGGTCTTGTCCTCTCCATCTGCATCTGGGTTCTAGTTCGACTCAGTGTTTTTGTATGGGTGTTTGTTCCTGTTTCCAACAGGTATTGGATGAGGACTCCATGGATAATTTAGTTGTTGATCTCACCATCCGGGAAGGGAATTTATGGTAGCCTTTCCACTGATGCTCAAATTGTTAGGTGGTGGCAGTCTTGTAGTTCTCTAGACCTTTCTTTGGGTTCAATTATCTCTTCAAACCAATATTGGCTCCCTCTTTTATGTTCTCTCTCTCTCTCTCTCTCTCTCTCTCTCTCTCTCTCTCTCTCTCTCTCTCCCTCTCTCTGTCTCCTGTCTTCTATTCCTAACTGGACTCAATCTTCCTAGTCACACGTGCTTTCCTCTCTTTCTCCTACTTCTCTCTCCATTCACTGTCCCCTGCCACTTCCTCTGTGCTCTAGGGGACTTGTCCCTTCCCGGTTCTGTGAGGGACTTTATATGAATCTCTTAGAATACACCTTGTATCATAGTTCCTCTGGTGGTGTGAATTATAGGCTGGTGATCCTTTGTTCTAGGTCTAAAATCTATATATGAATGAGTACATACTATGTTCCTCTTTTGTGACTGGGTTACCTCATTCAGGATGGTTTCTTCAAGTGCCATCCACTTGCTTGCAAATTTCAAGATACCATTATTTTTTTTTTCTGCAGAGTAGTATTCCATTGTGTAGATGTGCCACATCTTCATTATCCATTCTTCAATTAAGGGGCATCTAGGTTGCTTCCAGGTTCTTGCTATTACAAATAGTGCTGCTATGAACATAGTTGCATGGATGTGGATCATTGGGATATATGCCTAAGAGGGGGATTGCCAGGTCCTGTGGTAAACTAGTTCCCATTTTCCTGAGGAACCGCCATACTGATCTCCAAAATGGCTGTATGAGTTTGTACTCCCACCAGCAGTGGAGGAGTGTTCCCCTTTCTCCACATCCTCTCCAGCATGAGTCATCATTGGTGTTTCTAATTTTAGCCATTCTGGCTGGAGTAAGATGGTATCTCAAAGTTGTTTAGATTTGTATTTCCCTGATAGCTAAGGATGTTGAGCACTTTCTTAAGTGTCTTTCAGCGTTTTAGATTTCCTCTATTGAGAATTCTTTCTTCAGTTCTGTACCCCATTTTTAATAGAGTTATTTGGTGTTTTGTTGACTAGTTTCTTGAGTTCTTTGTATATTTAGGAGATCAGCCCTTTGTCGGATATAGGATTGGTGAAAATCTTTTCCCAGTCTGTGGGCTGCCGTTTGGTCTTGTCAACTGTGTCCTTTGCCTTACAGAAGCTTCTAAGTTTGAAGAGGTCCCATTTATTAATTGTTGCTCTCAGTGTCTGTGCCCCTGGTGTTCAGGAAGAAGTCTCCTATACCAATTTGTTCAAGGGTACCTCCTACTTTCTCTTCTAAGAGGTTCAGTGTGGCTGGATTGATGTGAGGTCTTTGATCCATTTGGACTTGAGTTTTGTGCATGGCGACAGACATGGGTCTATCTGCAGTCTTCTACACACCCTCATCCAATTGTGCCAGCACCATTTGTTGAAGATGTTGTCCTCACCCAATTGTATAATTTTAACTGTTTTGTTGAAAATCAGGTGTTCATAGGTGTGTGGGTTAATATCAGGATTTTCAATTCGATTCCATTGGTCTACCTATCTATTTTTGTGCCAATACCAGGCTGTTTTCAGTAGTAGAGCTTAAAGTCAGGAATGGTGATGCCTCCTGAAGTTCTTTTATTGTATAGGATTGTTTTGGCTATCCTGGGTCTTTTGTTTTTCCATATAAAGTTGATTATTATTCTTTCAAGGTCAGTGAAGAATTGTCCTGGGATTTTAATGGGGATTGCATTGAACCTGTAGATTGCTTTTGGCAAGATTGCCATTTTTACTATGTTTATCCTACCTATCCAAGAACATGGGAGATCTTTCCATTTTCTGGTATCTTCTTTAATTTCTTTCTTTAGAACCACAAAGTTCTTATTATATAGGCCTTTTACTTGTTTGGTAAGTGTTGCTTGTGGCTATTGTAAAAGGGTGATGTTTCTCTGATGTCTTTCTCTGTCTCTTTGTAGTCTGAAAAAAGTAGGGCTACTGATTTTTTTTTTTTTTAGTTTATCTTGTACCCTGCTAGTTTGATGAAGGTGCTTATCAGCTGTAGGAGTTCCCTGATAGCCTTTATTGGATCACTTATGTAAACTATCATATAATCTGCAAATAGAGACAGTTTGACTTCTTCCTTTCCAATTTGGATCCCCTTGAGCTCCTTTTGTTATCTTATAGCTTTAGCTAGAACTTCCAGTACAATATTGAAGAGATATGGAGAGAAGGGGCAGCTTTGTCTTGTTCCTGATTTTAGAGGAATCGGCTTAAGTTTCTCTCCATTCAGTTTGATGTTGGCAGTTGGTTTGCTGTATATTGCTCTTATTATGTTTAGGTATGTTCCTATTATCCCTGATCTCTCCAAGACCTTTATCATGAAAGGGTGTGGAATTTTGTCGAAGGCTTTTTCAGCATCTAGGGAGATGATCATATGTTTTTTCTTTTTCAGTTTGTTTATCTGGTGGATCACGTTGATAGGTTTTCATATGTTAAAGCACCCCTGCAATCCAGGGATGAAGCCTACTTGGTCATGGTGGATGATTTCTCTGATGTATTCTTGAATTCGGTTTGCCAGTATTTTATTGAGTATTTTTGCATCGATGTTCATCAGGGATATTGGTCTGTAGTTTTCTTTCTAGTTGTGTCTTTGTGAGGCTTGGGTACCAAGGTTATTGTGGCCTCATAAAAAGAGTTTGATAAAGAACCTTCTGTTTCTATTTTGTGGAACAGTTTGAGGAGTATTGGTACTAGTTCTTCCTTGAATGTCTGGTAGAATTCTGCACTGAATCCATCTGGCCCTGAACTTTTTTTGGTTGGAAGGCTTTCGATGACTGCTTCTATTTCATTGTGGGTTATGGGTCTATTTAAGTTGTTTGTCTGTTCTTGATTTAATTTTGGTAAGTGATAGTTATCCAAAAATTTGTCCATTTCCTTTGAATTTTCAATTTTTGTGGGATACAGGTTTTCAAAGTATGACATGAAAATTGTCTGGATTTCCTCTGTGTCCGTTGTTATGTTCCCCTTTGCATTTCTGATTTTGCTAATTTGCATGTTCTCTCTCTGCTTTTTTGTTTGTTTGAATAAAGGTTTGCCTATCTTGTTGATTTTCTCAAAAAACCAACTCTTGGTTGCATTGATTTTTTTTGTATTGTTTTCCTGGTTCTATTTTGTTGATTTCAGACCTCAAGTTGATTATTTCCTGGCGTATACTCCTCCAGGGTGAGTTTGCTTCTCTCTGTTCTAAGGCTTTCAGTTGTGCTGTTAATTCTCTTATGTGAACATTCTCTGTTTTCTTCATATGGGCACTTAGTGCAATGAACTTCCCTCGTAACACTGCTATCAAGGTGTCCCATAAGTTCGGGTATGTTGTGTCCTCATTCTCGTTGAATATTAGAAAGTCCTTAATTTCTTTCTTTATTTCTACTTTGACCCAGGTGTGGTGCAATTGCACATTGTTCAGTTTCCATGAGTTTGCAGGTTTTCTGCTATTTGTGTTGTTGTTGAATTCCAATTTTAAAGCATGGTGGTCTGATAAGATACAGGGGACTATTCCTATTCTCTTGTATTTGTTGAGGTTTGTTATGCCACCTAGTATGTGGTCGATTTTAGAGAAGGTTCTATGTGGAGCAAAGAAGAAGGTATATTCTTTTGTGTTTGGATGGAATGTTCTATAGATGTCTGTTAACCCCAGTTGAGACATAACTTCTGTTAGTTCTCTTGTTTCTTTGTTGAGTTTCTGAATGGTGGTCCTGTCTAGTGTTGAGAGTGGTGTATTGAAGTCTCCCACTATAAGTGTGTGAGGTTTTATATGAGCTTTGAGTTTTAGTAGCGTTTCTTTTATGAATGTGGGTGCCTTTGTATTAGGGGCATAGATGTTCAGAACTGAGATTTGGTGTTGATGGATTTCTCCTGCGATGAATACGAAATGACTGTCTTCATCTCTTTTGATTAATTTTGGTTTGAAGTCTAACTTGTTAGATATTAGGATAGCCACGCCTGCTTGCTTCTTGGTTCCATTTGATTGGAAAATCTTTTCCCAACCCTTTACCCTGAGGTAATGTCTATCTTTGAAGCTTAGATGTGTTTCTTATATGCAGTAGAAGGATGGATTCTGTCTTCATATCCATTCTGTTAGCCTGTGTCTTTTTATAGGTGAGTTAAGACCATTAATGTTGAGGGTGAGTAAAGATCATTGATTGTTGATGCTTGTTTGATTTAGGTTTGTTGTTGGCAGTGGTATTGTGAATATATTTGTTCTGCTTTACCCTTGGTTTCTGGTGTAGTTGGATTATCTGTTGCCTGCATTTTTGTGAGCATAGTTACCTTCCTTGGGTTGGAGTTTTCCTTCCAATACTTTCTGTAGAGCTTGATTTGCAGATACATATTGGGAAAATCTGGTTTTGTCATTAAATACCTTGTTTTCTCCATCTATAGTGATTGAGAGTTTTGCTGGGTATAGCAGCCTAGGATGGCATCCATGTTCTCTTAATACTTTTAGAACAACTATCCAGGACCTTCTGGCCTTGAGGGTTTCCATGGAGAAGTCAGGTGTAATTTTGATAGGTCTGCCTTTATATGTTACCTATCCTTTTTCCTTTGCTGCTCTTAATATTCTTTCTTTATTCTGTATGCTAGGTGTTTTGATTATTATATGTCAAGGGATCTTTTTTCTTTGGTCCAGCCTATTTGGAGTTCAGTATGGTTCTTGTATTTCATGGGCATGTCCTTCTTCAGATTGGGAAAGTTGTCCTGGATGATTTTGTTGAATATGTTTTTGGCACCTTTGAACTGGGCTTCCTCACCTTCTTCTATGCCTATTATTCTTAGGTTTGGCCTTTTCATGGTGTCCCATATTTCCTGGATGTTTTGTGTTAAGGATTTGTTGGATTTATGATTTTCTTTGGTCGATTAATCTATTTCTTCTAGTTTATCTTCTGCACCTGAGATTCTCTCTTCTATCTCTTGAATTCTGTTGGTTATGCTTGTGTCTGTAGTTCCCAATTTTTTGCCCAGTTTTTCTATTTCCAGCATTCCTTCGGTTTGTGTTGCCTTTATTTTCTCTATTTCAGTTTTCAAGTCTTGAACCACTTCCTTTGCCTGCTTGTTTTTTCTTGGCTTTCTGTACTTTCTTTACTTTTCTTAAGGAATTTGTTCATTTCTACCACTTTTTTGTTTGATTTTTCTTCCATTTCTTTAAAAGATTTTCTCACATCTTCTTTGAGGGCCTCTATTATTTTTATGACAGTAATTTTTAAGTCGTTCCCTTCTGCTTCCTCTGCTTTGTTGTTGTCTTCTGTTCTAGTTGGGGTAGATGCCCTAGATTCTGGTGGTGTCATACTTGTCTTTCTATTGTTAGGTGTTTTCTTGTATTGCCTTCTTCCCATAGCTTCTTCCAGTAGGTGTTGGTGGGGTCTCCCCCCTCTCTCTATGGTACTTCCCCGGTGGGCTTATGTGGGTCAGAGGTTCAATATCTGTAGCTCTGGGTGGTCAAGTTTTATAGGAGGTCTCTCCGCAGACAGGGACCCGGGGATGGGGTCACGGATGAGGATCCAGTAGAAGATGCCTGCAGAAACTCAGAGTGGTCCTGCAGAGATAGGCAGGCCTCTGGCAGGGGCCCAGGACTCCAGCACAGGACTGGAGGTTGGGGTCAGAGGCCAAGCAGGTGGGAATTGCAGGTGGTCCCACATGGATAGGCAGATATCCTGTGTTCAGATTCGCTCTGAGAAGTTCCCCGAAGTAGTGTGGACTCTAGCCTATGGCTCTAGCCAATGTCTGGCAGAAGTGGACAAAGGCTGGGCTGATACTCAGGATGTTTCTGCACTGGTAGTCGGATCTCACTGGGAACTGGCATTCTCTGCCTGAAGCCTCTTTCTTTAACAGAGGCCTTGCTTTGGGGGCCAAGGATCTTGCAGGCAGGAACTCAGAGTGGACCAACAGAGATAGGCTGATCTCTGGGAGGGGCCCGGGACTCCAGCAGAGGACTGGAGGTGGGGGTCAGAGACCAAGCACATGGAAAGTACAGGTGGTCCCTCGTGGATAGGCAGGTCTCCTTGTTCAGAGTTGCTCCGAGATGTCCCTGAAGTAGTGTGGACTTTTGGCTCCACCCTCTGTTCCAGTGCTCAACCAGAGTGGCAGGAGAGCGGGCAGGGTAGGGCACAGGGTGGGGAGGGGCAGGCTCGTGGTGGGGATGTGTGGGGGTATATCAGAGCTCCAAGGGTGCTCTCAATGGGGACAGGACACCCCTCACATCCACTCTTATTAAGGGTCTGTTCTCAGTCTGTTCCATCTTGTGTTTGGTATCACTGAGAGGCCTGCTCTTTTCTGAAGGGAAATTGAAGAGCAGTGGATCTGGGGGAGGGGGCGGGGAGTGGGGAGTAGGAACTGTGAGGAGTGAATGGAAGGGATGTTGTAATCAGAATGTGTTGTATAAGAGAATATTTAAAAAAAATTAAAAACCACTTTAGCATCTTAAGTTTCATCCTAAAAACCTCTAAGCCAAGAGGCAGTGAGAAGGAGGGAAAACCAAAAGAGCTCCCCAAGAAAGCACAAATTGGGAAAAGCATTTGAGCTTTATCTACCAAAAGATGGACCAGGAGCATCTCGGCTCAATAGATGCATCAGCATCCCTACTCCTCGATTCACCCTGGAGCTCACATGGGAAGATCTGGTCTGTGAACACATTCATATTCTGGGTGTGTCCACAGAGGAATGGTAGCTCCACCAGCATCTGTATCCCCCCTCTTACATCACACATGGGCCTCCATGTGACATGTGAAAATTGAAATGCCCTGGTGAAAAGAGTTGGGATAAGTGTTCATTGTTTCCCTAAGGGCTGCCCCATTCTGAATGTGATTGTAATGGGATATGATCAGAAAACTCACAAAACAAATCCTTGTGTGCTAAAAGTTCACATAGTCAACACTTGTAATTAATCACTTGATAGGTAATATTTCCATGAGACCTTTCAAATCATAAGCAATACCCATTAAAGTCCACAGCTATGACAAAAAAAGAAAACCAAAAATGTATTCAGCTATCCAAAATCAACAAAAAGATATCAGTAAGTTGGATCTGGCTAAATTTTCCTCAAATTTATTTGGACTGAGTGGTCTTGAGCTGTGGTTAGTTTATTGATCTGTTCTTGCCAGCAACAAGAACTTTGTATGAATTAGTCTGATGAGCAGTTGGTGTGTTTGTTGGATTTTCATCAGGACTTAAATCTTAAAACACTTTAACCAACAGATTATAAGGGTTCAGTTACCCTTCAATACACTTTTCACAGAGATCAATTGGTGTCCCTCACAAAGTCCACTCTGTCAATACCAGACACCATACTTGGAATATCATGCTCTATTGGATCACTTCTGACCTCAACTTTCCCCACAGGCTGAACTCTCAGTCATGTGTAATCAATTTTCTTTATACATAGCATCTATCTAATCCCAGGCCCCATGAATGGTGTTGAGAATGCAGAAATAACCAGAGCACCTTGAGAGGCAAAAAGCCAACTGAGGAATATAACAAAGAAAGCCATTAACAATAGGATAGTCTGGTGACATAAGTCCAGAGACCCCTTTGAGTATAGCTCAGAATGTTAATCAACAAAAGGCAAGGTAATCCTTCAAGAAAATATGCAACCTGATCAAAGTCCTAAGTAGCAGACAGAGACTTCTGGGCAGAGACAAAGCAAGTGGGCTGCAAGGGGGAAGAGCTGCAGAACACAGAGCATCTAATTCTCTTTTAATGGGAGGCTGACTGGGTCTTGGAGGCGATGAAAATGATCTTAAGCAAGCCAATTGATTTCAAAGTGAGAAATCTAGACCATTGGTTAAGTTAAGAGGAGCCTAAGAAAAAAATCAGGAAGCAAGGCATGATGGCAAGGATTGAAGCCCCAAGAGTTTGTAAGTACTAACATGATGGACAGGCCATAGAAGATTGTTTTGAACAGTCCTCTACATGTTTGCTGCAGAAGTATTTCCATCCACTCTTATCTAAGATAACAGATGAGGAATATTTGGAGGAATCATAGTTTAATCTGTATCTATATAAACAAATTTTTCCACTGAAAAATTGAGTCCAGTCAGAAAACACAAATCATTCAAGGTAACCACAAATAAGAACTTTAATACAAGGAATTATTTATATGTGTGGTTGAAGAGCTAGGAAGGAGACAATGAGTTACTCAAAGAATAAGAAACAGTCAAAAACCTCTATCACACTTAAGGTTGTAGAAATCACGGGTCCCTTTATCATCAGGAAGACATTGGAACCACAGTAGCCCACCCAGTAGGATCTAAAAATCTTAGAGTGAGATGCCATCAAAACCAGAGCTTAGAGGAGAAATGTCCTGAACTATTTCCTGCTGCCTTTAGTTGTCAGCCAGCTTCATGTTTTCCCAAACCAACCAGGAAGCCAGAGATCATAGAAGCCTGTGACAAAGAACAGGGCAAAATATAGGTCCTCTGAGAACACATAGACAAATGACTGACAAAGAGATGGGTAAAACAGAGGATGTGGACAGGGCAAGATTATGACGCATCATGTTTATGATTCCTTCTTTGGAAAAGAGAATAATTGAATTTGAAGAATGTTCATCTTGGTGTTTATAAAGATGGTTCTGACTATATATGAAAATCAGTTTCAGCAGTGAGACTGGGAAAAAATCTAGATACTCTTGTGATTTTAAGAAAGGTCTGTTGAGTTAAGATTGTGAAGGAGGTTCTGTATTAGTCAGAGCTCCATAGACTCTAGAGTCAGGAGGAATAGAACCTACAGAATGAAATGTGTATGTTTACAGGATTTATAAAAATTGTTTGTACTTTGTAGCTATTAAATATGAAAGTGAATATATATTAGAGTTTTATTAGAATAGCTGACACTATTGAGGCTAAGTAGTCCAATAATAGCCATCACAGTAGCCCCTTAGTCCACTAATCTAGATGTCTCAGTACTTCCAACCTGATGCTAAATGTCTGGCGAATTCCTGGGGAGTCACAGGTCTTTACTCCATGTTGAAAGTTACAGAAACTGAATTCTGAAGTCAGGTGACAGCAGTGGTGACAACAAGATGGATGCATACGCCATCAAGAAATAAAGGCAGAAAGAAATTCATTCCATGTGGGCTGCCACAAAAAGGTGCCAGCCACTGTTAGGGGTTAGGGGACCTTGTTCCCTCACCTAACCTTTCCTGGGAATTTCATCACAGACCTGTCTGGGCAGGTCTCTTAGTTGATCCTAGAACCAATCAGGTCAACAATCAAGAATATACATCTTGATTAAGCAGTCAAACAGCACCATGTGGACAAACAACAGCCTGTCTGGAAGACAGTCATTTTGATTCTGAATGAACATTTCATTTCATGTGTACATGAGTGAAATGACAGGATGAACTTTTTACGTTGAAGCTCACTTGGCAGTATTACACTCTCTAGCCTTTAAAGACTAGTTATAATAGATGACTAGTTATAAGATATGGTATATGTCACTTCCAGGCATGCGTATTTAGTTGCTAATCTGAGGCTCTCCAGAGTCCCTGCTTTCACTGTCACCATAATGAGTAACATGTGACACGGAAACCTGGGTCTTAGTTTCCTTTTGTGTTGCTATAAGAAACCCTTACAAAGGCAACTTAGCAGAAAATCTTTATTTTAGTTCACAGTTCCATGTTATAGTCCATCGCTGTGAGGAAGACAGTAGGAGCTTGAAAGAATCCTATCATAGCCACAGTCTAGATCAGAGAGAAACAATTGCATGCATGCCTATTACTCAGCTCACCTTTTCTACTCTTAAGCAATCTAGGACCCCTGCCTAGAGAATGATGCTGCCCACAGTGGGCCAAGTCTTCCCACAGTAATTAATACAGTCAAGACAATCCTCTACAGACATGCCTGTAAGTCAACCTAATACAGACAGTCCCTCACTGGGACTCTCTTCCCAATTGATTCTACACTTCACCAAACTGACAAAACTATTGCATCTGATAATGATCATCTGATAATGAGGCATTGTGTACTATCCTCTAGCAATCTCACAATAGAAGCAAACCTTCAAGTACAGAGGTGCTGTGATTCTCATTTCCATAGCACAACCTAGCCAATCCTGGTTGACACAATAGCCATCCCTCCTTGAGCAGACCATTGCAAGCCTCAATTTTCTAAGATATAAAAAGTAGGACTGATACAATTCTCACTAAAATTTTTATAATAAAACAAGCTAGAATATTTGAACATCCTTTGTCATGGTGGTTTTTATTATGGTATTACCAGTCCCTTTTCAAGGCATCATATAACAAGAAAAGAAATATTTCACTCAGTGTTGAATCTTCCTTCCATTTATAAGAAAGCTTTGTCTTTTGTTCCAACTGCTGTTCTACACCACTACAACATCTTTGAGTAAAACTTTATATACTGGAGTGGCATCTCAGGAAGATCAGGCTGCCTGTATATATATAGATCCCTTGCTGCCAGGATAAATCAATCCCCAGCATCTCTGGAGTGTCTTCTGTAAACCCTTATACAATGTGTCCACCTATACTACTTAACATGTTATATCAGCTTTGGGTAGACCAAAATACATTTATTATTATTATTATTATTATTATTATTATTATTATTATTATTATTGGTGTGGGTATATGTGCATGTGAACATGTTGTAGCACAAGTGTGGAGATCACAGAACAACTTTACAGTCAACTCTCTTTTTCCTCCTTTACATGGGTTCCACGGTGCAAACTCAGGTGCTTGTATCTGCTGAGTTATCTCACTGGCCCTCTACCAAACTCTGGATTCATTTTTTTTTTTTAAAGAAGTGCTCCCAGAAGTAGAATACTAATGTTCTGTGTACACAGAATTTTGTTCTTGTCGTGACAGTTAGAGTTGATGAAGCCTACTTTATATATTATTTTGAGGAAGGGTCTCATTAACTTGCCCAAGTTGCCCTTAGTTGTGATCCTCCTGTCTCCACCTCCCAAGTAGCTGAGATGATATGTCTACACCACCAGGCCTGGTTGTTAATCTGATCTTAAGTGGACAATGTCTGGCAGGAGAACACGACTCCCCCAAATGCAGCGATGAGTTAGTTAAATGAGATATCAGTATGAAAATGCTTCACAGTCAAGGGCCTTGTTGTCACTCATTGCTGTATCTAAAATAGTGCTGAGTTCATGCAATCGCTCAATAAATATTTGTTGAGATATACAGGGCCAGAGAATAAGAGTCACTTCCAGGGATGGGAGGATATGTCAGGAGGCAAAAATGAGACCATGTAGGATCCTGCTAAGTAGAAATTGAAAGTCTAAGTGTCTCAGAAAAGTAGACCATGGAGAAAGATCTGCTCAGGCAGAAGGTGGAGAGGCCAGAGTGGCCCAGACAGGATGAGTTCACTGTGGCTGAAACACAGGGTGCATGTAGGGAATCGTGGCAGGTGAGATCACAGAGGTAGGTTAAGGTTCACTACCAGGGGGCCACCTTAAGTGCCAAAGTTATTTCCCAGGCTGATCTGTGTCTCTTCACTTGGCATCTGGGCTTCTCACTCATGGGAACCTTGTGTGCAAGAGGGGACAGGTGCCAAGAAATCCAACTCTCTAGAAGAAAGAACTCCACAGCAATGTGATGATAGATTTCTCTGTTTGTTTTTGATTTGGGAATTCCAGAACACAAGCCAGTCCCTCCTCAGGGGAGCCACTGGGGCGGGCTTGCTTGTATCTGACACGTGGATCTCACAGCCTCAGCCTATACTTGTTCAGCCCTTCAGGAGGCAGAGATGTAGAGCTGTATACAGATGTCAGCTGGAATTCCAGCCCCATCCATTGGGAAGCCTGTGCCACAGCTCCATCCTGCTGGAGTTCTAAAGGAGTGCTGATCCCACCGAGACTCCAGACCCCTTCTGCTTGCCACTATTAATCTATGTCCAACTGCCTTGGACAAATCAGAGCTGTTGGAATAAATTACTGATCACAAGACTTCTGAGTGTTACTTGGAGACAGGAATGAAATTCAAGAAACACAGAACGTTGAGACACGAGGAAGCAGTTGAATGAGGGGAGATAGAGCAGCAGAGAGTGCATGGTAGGAGGAGTCAGTTCTAGCACATCATCCAAGTCTCATTAAGTGTTTACTCCATGCCTATCATAAACTCATTATCAGTATTGACTCAGTGGATCTCTGCAACCATCCCCATGATGAGAACCCTACAAGCCTGTATATTCTCTAGCAACCCACGCTAAACACTGGACAACTTCCAAGGTTTCTACCCCTCTAAGTCCCAAGTGTGGTCATTCTACTTCCTCCTCTCTGTAGCTCTGCTAACACTGGAAGCAGACTTCATGGCCTCAGGACCAAGTTGTCTTTGTTGTCACAAACTTACCATTCTGTGACTCTGCTGGGATCAGGTGCTTCTTTGTGCATATGTATTTGAAGTTTGTATCCAGAAAGGAACACACACGGGTCTCTGATAATGGACAAGATATTGTCATGCCTCATAACACAGTCTAACAGCTAAAGTGGGCACAGCTAAGAACGTGAATCATAATAATTACAAATTATTACAATAATTACAAATATCAGCAAGAAATTTCAACTGTCACTTTCCAGCCAACACCTCCCTGACAAGAGTCCTCTCATGTGCAAAGGGGATGGGGGCTAAAGAAGACATCAAGGGTCCAGCAGGAGGCTTTACTCTATCCCTGTCCCCATACAATGCAGAAGGTGAGTATCTGAGGATACCTGCCCATTCTACTGAGAGTTAACTCAAGCTTCACTAAACCAATGGTTCAGCTCCATGCTCAGCTGAGGGCTTCTTAGCTCATCTCAGGTCGTCTAGTCATTCCATCTTAGTAGGAATGGGACAATGAAGCAGTCACTAGATGCCTGCTAGATGCCAAGAACTCTCCTTACATTTGCAGACAACCCTTTATGCCTTCTGAAGCAGGTACCAGGATCTCCCATTCTCTCAAATGAAAAAATAAAGTTCAGATTACAAAGTCGTTTGCCTAAGGACATAAAGTTGACTAATGGCACAGTGAAATTTACTTAAAACCCCTAGGTCACCTGGTTTCTAAATGTGTGACCATCTTTGTGCTGCATCAAGTTGTCTCTTGTCAGAACTGCCTTGAGAACGGATCATGGCACACACTTCTCCCTAAGGAGAGTTCAGAATCACAGGGATTAGGACTTGTCATGAAAGGAACAAACAGAACACTTCATGTCTAGAAGCTTGCAAGCCAACACCACATGATGGCTGGACTAGATAGGTCACCGAGGCTTCTCTCTGCCCTGAGGTACTTCACTCTGTGTTCCCAAAGACAGAGAACACTGCCTGCATTGCCTTCAGCATCAGAGATGCTCTCCTTCTTCATACAAGCCAGACCAAGAAACCCTAGACTCACACAGGGTTGGAATCAACCCTGCTGGGAGGCCTCCCAGAGCATTCTGATGGGGATGCTGACAGATTGCTTGAGCTGCCTGGAGGTCTGTTATGCGCTGTGGTGGGGCTGAGGACATCATCCATCCATCTACATGAGGCTGCCTGGGGGGAAAGAACCTCATGGCTTTCATCCCAAGATGGCTTCTTTTCCTCCAGTCAGGCTTGAGAGCAAAGTTGATGACCTCAATTTCCATCTGCCTTGGAGTTCTTACATAGCTGCTGCCTGGAGTCCAAGGTCTACAGAAGCAAATGGGAAAGCTCAAAGCGGCTTCGATGATCTTAGGGTGTGTTTGTGCTGGCCGCATCTGGGAAGCAATGTCACATGGCACTGCTAAAGCAAGATGAAGACAACCTAGTTCCTGAAGGGACTGAATATGGAACCTGGTATCTTAGCCCCTGCTTCCAGACTCCTTATCCTAAGGTGCATGGAGAAGTGGCCCAATGTCTGGAGAACAGAATTACTTCATGTCATGAATTCCAGGTAAAACTTCATACTATGTGGTCAGGTCAGTGGGTGATGGGATCAGAATACTGAACACTCAGTAGCAGGTGTGAGCATGAAATCAATTAAGGAGTAAATCCCAAAATTATGGCTCACAGCAGACTCTGCCATATTTACTCAAATGTTTGACTTTTCTCTCCTCCCAACTGTGTGAAGTCGGAGAAGGAAATACTTGGGAAATTTGTTTTCATACAGTCTCTCATGCACTGAGATCCCAAGGCTGTCAGCAGCAGCAGCTAAGGCAAGGAGGCTTCAGGAAGGGTTTCCAACTGAGGCTGCAGGACAGCGGCTGACCACATCCTCACTATTAGTGTAATAATCGTTCCCTCTTCAAAGGCTAGCAATAATTTCTTCTGGTGCATTTCTGTAAAGCACTCTGTGCACCTATTAAGCCATTGAGAAAGGAATTTAAAAATTAGTCACCTTTATTATTAAGTGTATAAAAATGCAGTAACCACTCTTTGACTTGGGTAAGGGAGCAAGAGGAAACAGCTGCGGGAGCAAAGCTTTTGCCGACTCTGGAGCAACTTGGGCTCCAACATCTCCTGGCACCTGCCTACAAATTTGACTTAAAGATCTTTGTGAGAGCCAGTTTGAAGACCTGTACATAAAATAACCTAGTCACCAGAGTCTCACCATACTAATAAAAAATTATAAGTTATACTTAGCAGAATTAAAATGATTGAGCAAGAAACAATTCACAAAGAAAGGGGTAAGCCATCAGAACCTGAGCCATGCTATAGAGCTGGCTGTGCATCACAGGCAGGCAGGCGGACATCTTTATAGACAAGAACCAGAAGACAGGTATAATACACTGTATACAGGTAAACAGTGATTACAGCCTAACACAGCCTTGTTTGCTCAGTATCTAACTGGATGTCTTCTGTGAATGGCAGAAACAAGAATACTATGGTTCCCCAAGACTCAACTATTGTATTTGTTACAATATATACAATATATACAATATACTATGGCAGGCCTTCCAGTAAGTGTGTGAACAGAGGTATATTGCACTTTGTTTTACATATACACTGTGGTAGACCTTTCAATTAGTATACACAAGAAGGTAAAATGCACTTTATTATCTAAGCGCTCAAATCCAGAGGCAAATTGAGCTACTTTGGCCAATGTGGAGCATGACATATATAAAACAGCATAGTTGCCAAACCAAATTGAACTACTCTGTCCCATGTGGGGCATGACATATATAAAACAGACTAGTCACCCTTGGCATGGTTGTCTCTAAGTGGCTGAGCTTTATGATAGTGACTGAGTCCAGATTTTAGATAATAAAATCAACATCAGGTTTGAACATAAAGGGACATGGAGAAAGGCTGTGATGAGGTGAGAAATGGGTGACAGGGCTTAAATACTGCAGTGACCTAATAAACACATTCGGTCATCGGGAATTGCTTCCCAAGTGGGTGAGGGAAAGGCCCTCAGTGTAAACAGTGCCCACAGGGTAGCAAAGGAGTGAGTGTTGGCAACAGCGGGAGCTGTTGAGCCCAGAGATGGCAACTAAGCCAAAAGTGTGGCGTCAGAGACAAATTCCCCCAAACAGCTTTGATGCCTGGAGGCCCCAGGAATAGAAAGAGTCACATCTACTAGTATCAGAGTGTCCTAGGTCTCCGTGCATTCCATCCCAGTATCCACAGACCTAAAGATTCGCATGAGGTGGCCTTGTCCCTGACTTGTCTCTCCTATACACTCATTGCAGAGATATACCCATCTCCTAGGGCCAGTGCCTGGGTGTGTCCAGGACAAAGAGTTGAGCTCAGAGAAATGCCTTGACCATTGTTGGGGAGCTGCTCCTCCCTGCTGCTCCCTGTTGTCATTTAGACAAGGAGGATTAGGGTGTGCCTTGAGGTCAGCCTGGGGAATTCTCCATTTCCCTAAAGGCGGCACGCAATTACAAAGAGAGGTCACAGGAGCGGATCTTATGAGCACATCATGCTGACACTGGGGCCTAGGAACCTAATGATTTATGTCATGTCCCTCTGTCT
Source organism: Phodopus roborovskii (assembly GCF_943737965.1). NCBI lineage: Eukaryota > Metazoa > Chordata > Mammalia > Rodentia > Cricetidae > Phodopus > Phodopus roborovskii. The sequence continues at coordinate 1,277,313 of NW_026126444.1, forward strand.
CCTTAGTGTCACAAAGCTTGGGTCCCTTTCACACTCGAGTCACTAAATGATGTACCAGACACTCTCTACACAATGTTCCCAACCTCGATTTCTGTGACCCATGAAAGCTCTCATCCATCCCTATAACCCTGCTTAGAAATCACCACCAACTACCATCTATACAGGTAAAAATGGTGGCATTAGAGCTTCAAGCCCTCCACTGCCCACAGCCCACCTGCAAAGGGAATGGGCACAATTTATACCACAAAGAAGTAGAAATTCTTCTAACAGAGAAGAAAATGGCAAGAGGTATTGGACCTGCCTCAGAAATTTTACATGTCAATATGCCCTCACCTATCCATCTCTCCATTTTTAGACCATAAGATATGGGAACTTACTAAAGGCTACAGAACCATGTATGCTTGATTGAACACAAATTTCCCACATATGTATGGCTACGAAATGGACTGACCTTGTATGACATCAGCTTAAAGTCTTGAGAAGCTGCAGCAGTGTGTGTTTAAAGCACATAACATCTCATTGAGATTTTTTTTGATAATTTTTTTATTTAAACTTGAAACAAGCTTGTCTTACATGTCAATCCCAGTTCCCGCACTCTCCCACCCTCCCTTGTTCCCCCCCACCACCAACCCCCATCCTGTCTTCTTTCTGATCCCTAGGGAGGGTGAAGCCTTCCATGGAGAGTCTTCAAAGTCTATCGTATCATTTGGAGCAGGGCCTAGGCCCTCCCCCATATATCTAGGCTGAGAAAGTATCCCTCTATGTGGGATGGACTACCAAAGTCCATTCTTATACTAGGGATAAATACTGACCCACTACCAGAGGCCTCAGACTACCTAGTCTTCCTAACTGACACCCAAATTCAGGGAATCTGGGTTGGATCTATGCTATCAGACTGAAGTCCGTGAGCTCCCCCTTGTTCAGGTCAGCAGTTTCTGTGAGTTTCTCCAGCCTGGCCGTGACCCCTTTGCTCATCACTCCTCCCTCTCTACAACTAGATTTCAGGACTTTGGCTCATTGTTTAGCTGTGGGTGTCTGCTTCTGCTTCCATCAGCTACTAGATGAAGGTTCTAGGATGGCATATAAGGTAATCATCAATGTCATTATCAGGGAAGGGCATTTAAGGTAGCCTCTCCACTATTGCTTAGATTGTTAGTCGGGGTCATCCTTGTAGATCTCTGGACATTTCCCTAGTGCCAGAAAGATTGAGTCAGGGAAAGAATAGAGGAAAGCAAGAAAAGAGATACCATAATAAAGGGAGAGATTATATGTTTTAAGAGAAACCTGGCACTCATTGAGACTTTTAAAAAATGTAATATGAAATAGCTATTTCATATATAAAGTCATCTATTGATGAATTAAGTTACAGGTTTGGCTTAAGTTAGAAACAACAGAAGCTGAGATTAGGAACCAAAGCTATTTGTCATATACCTTAGTCCTTTCAATTAAAATCAGATGGACAGATAATCAAAATATAAGGAAAACAACAACAACAAAAAAAAAAATCCTGATAAACTTTAAAGCAAGAAGAACCATGAACACAGACAGTAAGAGATAAGTGGCCTCTTCCGGTCCGAATGAATCTAAGTGAGCAGATGAAGCACAAAGAGATGGTACCAGAGCATCACATAACAAGGGAATTATTGGTGTGAGGGCTTCATGGAAGGGCATTATCCTTTCTCATATTACTATTTTTCCATCTCTGTATAGCATCCTTGCATCCATACAAAGCTGACTAGGCATCTGTTCTATTTCAACCCTTGCTGTTTTCCTCAGACTTGCACATGTCTTCTCTTTGAGTAGTAAAGTCTTGCCCAGCTTCTCAGGACAAACCACACAGCCCACCTCTGTGGCCTGCCCCAGATCCCCTAAGGATGGTAGGGCCATGGAGGCATTTGAATGACTTCTTGTGTTGCTCTAGCCTGTGTCATGGCTCTGTACTCTCTGGTTTGTGGGGTTGGGGGGAGTTCTTATTCAGAGACTATTCTCCCAAGGCAATAGATCAGGGATGACACTAGACTAGGAAAAAAAAAACACACCATCTTCCTAAGCACTTACCTTTCGACCAATGCAGAGGAGCAGAGCACAATGTCAACTGATTAATAGTAACTGCTATAAACAATGAATGAAGGAATCTGCATTTATTTATGAATCAGATGCACATCTCGAATAATATTCACTGATTTAATTCTGTTGATAAAGTAACATTGTCACAGCCTTATATGTCAGAGTGACTCTGAACTGTCTACCAGTGCTAAGACCTGGAAGACATGTGTTAGTCAAGAAGACCTGAGCTAGAGAGATGGCTCACTAAGAGTGCTTATTATACAAACATGAGGACCTGAGTTCATGTCCTCTCCATATCTACAACTCAGGACCTAGCCCAGAAAAGGTCTTATTGTGTATGAAATAAAAAACTGACTTCAGCAAGGAGATAATAAGGAATATGCAATGCTATCATCAATTATATCCATGAATGACAATGCTTGATGCAGCCAGGGCATATTTGTTCTTTTCCTGGTTCTAATTACTTTAAAACATCTGTTGTCTTCACAGTGTTCCCTTCTCTCATCTTCTGCACATGGCTTTCTTTTTTAACATGGCTTTCTTTACTGTGACTTCACTCCCCTTACCCACTGCTTTCTGTGCTCAAAGCCAAAACAAGGAATATCAGCGTGGCACCTGGACGTAATACAAGCTACTGGCAAAACTCCGAATCCATGAAACATTCTCAAGAGGGTTTAGTAATAACCAGACTATCCACCAAGCACTTTGGTTTTATAAATAAAGAAGAGAGGTTTAAGTCATGAAAGGATGCAAAATCCAGGTGGAGAAAGGAGTGGATACCAGTAGTATTAGTCAGAATGCCAAAGAGATCATCCAAATCTCTAGGGTTTAACACTTCAAAGGCTTCTTGACTGGTTGTGGTACATGTCTAATGCAGGGGAAGAGAAAGCATGGCTATATCTTGTCATTCATGAACCTATCATGATAGGGAAGCAAAGTATATCTTAACTTATGGCTAGTTTCTGGGTTTGCTATTGAAGGAAGAGATGAGGGTTCAGGCCTGCATTTTATATAGCTTGTCCAAAACTAACATCCACCACACCCACTGGCCAAACCAGTCAAGGAACCATTAAATGCAAGAATGTTGCAAGCTAAGGTCTTCTAGATGCTCCAAGAGGAGAGAAGGTTTGAACATACACATGAATAGAGCTTCCCACCACAAACCATGAAGCATCCCTGAGGGAAATCAGAAGGCACTAGCACTCATGCTAGATAATTATGTAACTGAACCTAGTTCCACTCTCCCAAAAACAGAGAGCACCCTCAAAGAGAGCATCTATAGCTTCAACTTTCTAATATCAACCTGATTCTATTAATTGACTCCATAGAGACTGCTAAGTACAAGAATGCCCTGGCACCAACCCTAAAGCAAGCCAGCTGATTGTTCATCAGAGGCAGAGGAGATTCTAAAGCCAAATCAAAGCTTGGGCTATGCCATCTGCTGGTAGTGGATGACTTTGTGTAACCTTTAGAATCCCAAAGATAGGTTCAATGAGAAATTGTCTGCCAAGAAAACTGAGAGACAAAAACAAATCAGTAGCCCTACTATATACAGATAATAAATGGGCTGAGAAAGAAATCAGAGAAACATCACCCTTTACAATAGCCACAAACAACATAAAATGTCTTGGAGTAACACTAACAAACCAAGTGAAAGACCTATGTAACAAGAACTTCAAGTCTTTAAAGAAATAAATTAAAGAAGATATCAGAAAAATGGAAAGATCTCCCACGCTCTTGGATAGGATAAACATAGTAAAAATGGCAATCTTGCCAAATGCAATCTATAGATTCAATGTAATCCCCAACAAAATATCAGCACAATTCTTCACAGACCTTGAAACAACATTCAACTTTATATGGGGAAAAAAATCCAGGATAGCATAAACAACCCTGTATAATAAAGGAAATTCCAGAGGCATCACCGTCCCTGACTTCAAGCTCTATTATACAGCTATAGTCCTGAAAACAGCTTGGTATTGGCACAAAAATAGACAGGTAGACCAATGGAATCGAATTGAAAACCCTAATATTAACCCACACAACTATGAACACCTGATTTTTGACAAAGAAGCTAAAATTATACAATAGAAAAGAGAAAGTATCTTCAACAAATGGTGCTGGCATAACTGGGTACTGGTGTGTAGAAAACTGCAGATAGATCCATATCTATCCACCATCACAAAACATAAGTCCAAATGGATCAAAGACCTCAAAATAAATCTAGAAACACTGAACCTCTTAGAAGAGAAAATGAGAGATACCCTTGAATGAATTGGTACAGGAGACCACTTTCTGAATATAACACCAGCAGCACAGTCACTGAAATCAACAATTAATAAATGAGACCTCCTGAAACTAAGAAGATTCTGTAAGGCAAAGGACACAGTCAACAAGATAAAACAGCAGCCCACAGAGTGGGAAAAGATATTCACCAACCCCACAACTGACAGAGGGATGATTTCCAAAATACACAAAGAATTCAAGAAGCTAGTCACCAAAACACCAAACAATTCAATTAAAAAGTGGGGTACAGAACTAAATAGAGAATTCTCAATAGAGAAATATAAAATGGCTGAAAGACACGTAAGAAAGTGTTCAACATCCTTAGCCATCAGTGAAGTGCAAATCAAAACAGATCTAAAATTAAAAAAAAAAAAAAAACACCAATGATAGTTTATCCTGGAGAGGATGTGGAGACCACTCCTCCACTGCTGGTGGGAGTACAAACTCATACAGCCACTTTGGAAATCAGTATGGCAGTTCCTCAGGAAAATGGGAATCAGTTTACCTGAAGATCCAGCAATTCCATTCTTAGGCATATATCAAAGGATGCACACTCTTACAACAAGTACACCTGTTCAACTATGTTCATAGCAGCATTATTTGTAATAGCCAGAATCTAGAGGCAACCTACATGCCCCTCAAGTGAAGAATTGATAAAGAAAATGTGCTACATTTACACAATGGAATCTCGAAATTCACAGGCAAATTAATGGAACTAGAAGAAACCATCCTGAGTGAAGTAACCCAGTCACAAAAAAGACAAACATGGTATGTACTCACTCATATATGGATATTAGACATAGATCAAAGGATTACCAGCCTACAATCCACACCTCCAGAGAAGCTAGGAAACAAGGAGGACCCTGAGAGAGGCATATATAGTATACCAGAGAAAAGGAAAGGGACAAGATCTCCCAAGCAAATTGGGAGCATAAATGGAAGGGAGAGGGAGTAAGGAGAAAGAGAAGGGGAGAGGAGGAGAGGTGAGGAAGACATGAGGGACCAAGATTGAATCAGGGAAAGAATAAAGGAGAGCAAGAAAAGAGATAACTTAATATAGGGAGCCATTATAGGTTTAAAAATAAATCTGGCACTATGGAAATATCCAGTGATATACAAGGATGGCCCCAACCAAAAATCTAGACAGTAGTGGAGAGGCTATCTGAAATGCCCTTCTCCTATAATAAGATTGATAACTACCTTATATGCCATCCTAGAGCCTTCATCCAATACCTGATGGAAGCAGAAGCATAGACCCACAGCTGAGCACTGAGCTAAATTCCTGGAATCCAGTTGTAGAGAGAGAGGAGTGATGAGCAAAGGGGTCTTAACCAGGCTGGGGAAACCCATGGAAACAGCTGACCTGAACAAGAGGGAGATCATGAACCCCAGACTCACAGCTGGGAAAACATCATAGGTCTCAACCAGGTCCCCTGAACATGGGTGTCAGTTTGGAGGCCTGAGAAGTCTATGGGGCCTCTAGAAATGGATCCGTATTTATCCCTAGTATACAAATGGACATTAGGAGCCCATTCCACATAGACACATGGGAGAGGGCCTATGCCCTGCCCCAAATGATGTAACAGACTTTGATGATGCCCCATAGAAGGCCTCACCCTTTCTATGGAGCAGAAGAGAGATGAGACAAGGGTTGTTGGGGGGCATGGGAGGATGTGAGAGAGGGGCAACTGGGATTGATATGTAAAATAAGATTGTTTCTAATTTAATTAAAGAAAGAAAAAAACAGAAAAGAAACCTGAGGGGGGGAAGGAGATTTATTTATACTCTCTGAATGAGGCTGTACAACTCTGTTCTTGGAAGTTAGCTTCTGAGTGTGGGTGGTTCATACTACCCAATTATGAGCCATGGAAAACCATGATCTACATGGCTATTACAAATATTTTGAAATGCATTAGATGTTTATATGTGCATTATAATACATATTATTAGAATAAATGCATATTAATACATTCCTCACTTTAAATACAAACACTGAGTAAAAAAGGATTCATTTTAATAGAAATATCAGTCTCTTTCAACTAAAATATAAGTTGAGTAAAACATTGCTATGAAGATTTGTCAAACTAGCTGCCTGAGAAAAAGTCATTTCAACCAGACCCCAGCACAAGGTAGCTGCTTTCTGGAAGTAAAGGGAACATCAACATAGACAAAGACATTGAGCTTGGAGACACTGTATATAAGTACCGGTATGTAACTTACCTACCAATGGAGAAAACCTACTTAAATTAGCAAATGGCAATGATAATGTTTATATCAGAAGATTCATATTTGAGACACTTTTGGTGGCACAGTCCTATAATCCCAGTTACTAGGAAGGCTAAGGCAGGGTGAAGCAAGGTTAAGATGCTCTTGGGCTACTGAGCAAGTTCAAGGGCAGTTTAGACATCTTAACAATGCCCTGTCTCCAAAATAAAAGCATAGAGACTGGAGACATGGCTTCATAAGTAAAGTGCTTGTCTAGAAAAATCACAAAGCCCCAAGTTTGAAACCCAGAACCTGTGTAAAAAATGTCAGGCATGGCTGCATGCACTTGTAGTATTAGCATGGGAGAGACAGGGACAAATGGATCTGAGAGCTCTGTGGCCATCCTGGCCCACTTGGGGACTTCCAGGCTAATAAGAGACCCTGCCTTGATGAAAAAGTGGGCAATGCCTGTGGAAAACCATTGGAGACTGTCCTCTGACCACCACATATGTGCACCTGATCACACACAAAATCACACACACACACACACACACACACACACAAATGGCTTGGGCTTCTTACTGGCTAGCTCTTGCCTCATACCTTTCTCTATCCCTATTTGGATTTCCTGCCTGGATATATCCTGCCTGTTCATTGGCCAAAACAGTTTTATTCATCAACCAATAAGAAAAACATTCACAGCATACAGAAGGACATCCCACATCAGAAAGAAGGCAGAGAGAGGCATATCTCTTGAGTTTGAGGCAATGCACACAGCCAGGGCTATGTAGAGAGACCATGTCTCAAAATTTTTTAAAAAGTGGATTTGTGTAAAAAAAAAAATCAAAGAAACGTCAAAATTTTTCATTTTAAACCATTAAAGTTGATAAGTATACAGAATGTATGGTTGTTCAGAAATCTAGATATACTATAGTTTCTATATAGTTTCTTATGTATAATGTAGTTCACATTTATGTTGATTAATTTTATGGATATTTTAGCATATAACAATATGTAAACATTCTTTTGGAGTACAGTTTCACACACAACTTCTTTTTAAAATAAGAGCTGTGAAAGAACTAGGGATATATCTTAGAGGTGTGTGCTTTTCTAGCATGCATAAGGCCCTAGGTTTAGTCTCTAATACTGAAGGAAATAAAAGACTTACCTATATGAGTGAGTACATACTGTGTCCCTCTTTTTGTGACTGGGTTACCTCATTCAGAATGGTTTCTTCAAGTGCCATCCACCTGCCTGCGAATTTCAAGATACCATTATTTTTTTCTGCAGAGTACTATTCCATTGTGTAGATGTGCCACCTCTTCATTAAAAATTCAATTGAGGGGCATCTAGGTTGCTTCCAGGTTCTTGCTATTACAAATAGTGCTGCTATGAACATAGTTGAACAGATTTTAGACATAGATCAAAGGATCACCAGCCTATATATAATTCACACCACCAGAGGAACTAGGATACAAGGTGTATTTTAAGAGATTCATATAAAGTCCCTCACAGAACTGGGAAGGGACAAGTCCCCCAGAACTCAGGGGAACTGGGGGGGGGGGGGCAGGGAATGGAGAGAGAAGTAGGAGACAACGAGGGGGAGGAAAGGAAAACATGTGCGACCAGGAAGATTGAGCCTGGTTAGGAATAGAAGAGAGAGAGAGAGAGAACATAAAAGAGGGAGCGAATATTGGTTTGAAGATAAAATTGAACACAAAGAAAGGTCTAGAGAATTACAAGACTGCTCCCAACTAACAATTTGAGCTTCCGTGGAAAGGCTATCATAAATGCCCTTCCTGGAAAGTGAGATCAACAACTAACTTATCCATGGAGCCCTCAACTAATGCCTGTTGGAAACAGGATCAAACATCCATACATAAACACTGAGTCGAACTAGAACCCAAATGCAGATGGAGAGGACAAGACCAGGTGTCAGAAACACACACAGACAGCTTATCTGAACAAGGAGGAACTAATGGCCACTAGACTGATAGCTGGGAAGCCAGCATGGTACTGACTCAGGCACCCCTGAATAAGGGTCTCAGCCAGAAGGACTGAGGAGTCTAAGGGACCTCAGACAGTGGAGCCAGGATGTATCTCTGGTGCACAAAAGGACTTTGTGAACACATCCCCCATGGAGGGATAACTGCCTTAATCTAGAGACAGGAGAGAAGCCCTAGTCCCTACTTCACATGACCTGTCAGATCTACATGACCCCAACTGGATGGTATTCCCCTACATATGGAATTAGGGTGGGGGGATAGGAGGGGAGGGTGGTTAGGGTGCATGGGAGAAGGCAGAGAGGGTGAAAGGGAGGGAAGGAGGGACAGAGGAAGGAAGGGAAGGAGGGAGGGAGGAAGGGAGGGAGAGCGAACTGGGATCGACATGTAAAATAATAAATTAAATTTAACAAAATGCTTTGACTCCAAAATTTAAGTTGAAGGACAAGTTACTGGGGAAAAGGATTTCTATTTTTGTTTCCACAGAAAATGAAAAGATGTGGATTCCTTCCAGACTAATGTGGGTTGATCACGCCAGACCACCTGAAACAGAGTACCAGGTGATCCTACATTCAAAACAGCTGGACAAAATAGCCTTACAGACTACAGCCAGGATTTCTGCATCTTCTTCAAATCCCCCATGACAGCGCCCCTTTACCAGCAGGAAGTAGTTTGGAAAGAACAACGCCCAGTTCCCAAATATTGTCTATAAATGTTTGTTTTCATTTAAATGGACTTTGTTATATAAAATTTAAAAAAAAAAAGATTTACCTATTTACAGAATTAAATACATGTAAGGAAATGGTACCGAGCATTTGGTGGATGATTGTTCTTGAGTACAAATGAGTGACTGGCAGAACCATAGCCAAAAGTTTTGAACTTGAATCAAGTAACAGCAATATGGAGTGAGGACAATGAAATGACATATAAGCGGGTTTTTTTTCCTTCTCCCAAACAGGAAAGCTAAAGGCTAGCTCATTGACTTTCACAACAGAGCTCTGGAGATGTCAAAATAAAGACCCAAGAGACATTAGAGAAATGAAAGCTACTGAGATGGTCTTTGCTAGATAAGTACAAGGGTCTTTATCCAGCATGGAACAGTATCCCCTCTCAAGTATGCCGAGCAAATGCCCCTACACTGTCCCAACTGCCTTTGTCAAATGGATTTTGGCAATGCCACTATCCAGTCAGGTTCTTTCTGCAGGACACAGCAGCAGATGAGCAGGAAAACACCCAAGAGCCACCTTCCTGCTTTCTGAGGGTGGGTGTGACAGAACAGGTTCAGGATACTGAGGTGGCCACTGCAGAAGAGGATTAAACAGGACCGGCCTGCTCCACGTCACTGTGGTATTCTTGGGATTTCCCACTTTCTGCTCTTACATCACTGATTGCAGAATCCATCTCTTGTAGCAATCATGGATTCATGGACACTTTTCTTGGTGACTTACATTTGACATCTGACCAAAGAAAGCGTTCTAATAGCCCCATAGCTGCCTTTTGGGTCAACACATGAGAATTTTTGGCATATGAGACTTTTTGACAGTTCGATGTATGTATACCTCGAATTGTCAAAAGTTCTCATAGATGTGAATGTATACATATATAACTATGTTTTCCCTCCCCATTACCTGCTGCTACTCCCTACTCACTTCCTATGCCTCTGAAGTCCCCTTTCCTGTTGATTCCCTAAATAGATGTGCTGTCAAGCTTCCTTCTAAATATTTATGTTTGCTTCTCTCAGCCTCGGGCAGAGAAACTCTGTTTTGCAGAAGGCAGTAGTTAATACAAAGACTCGTGTTTGGTTAAAGTGCTGAGGTTAATTGATGGCTGACTGTACTCCCTTAACTAGACATTTATCACATACTTGCGCACACATGCTCACATACATACATGCACGCATGCACTAGAAATGTCAGAAATACTTGATTTTGAGTTGACTAAGAGCCCACTTTGGTAAAGGGAGAACTGTTCTTTCACAGTTGTTTCAAATGGCGGGAAATCATCACACAGACCCTGAGTCTGAAAGAGGAAGCTCAAAAAATCTACTAGAAAACGTCTGTCAGTAAAATCAACCCCATTTCTGCAGGCTCAGGCTTTCCTGTGAACACTGTCAGAGCCTAGCGGAATGGTGAGCAGGGTCCCCACCGCTGAGGTGAACCTGCCTGTCTCCTGAAGTGCTACCATCTGTGTTCACACTCTGTCTTCAGTCCCTGTGGGAGAGCTGAAAGGAGACCAAAAACAGTCATTAGGTTCTTCCCATTTTGCAGATTGTATAGGCTCCATCATGTTTAGGTCAGAACCCAGCCTCTAAGACTGGACAGACCCCTGAGAAATTAGTGCCCTCTGGTGGGTCCTATGTCACTGTATAGCCCCTGGGTCACATGCTGACTGCATGCCATACATGGAACCAGGAAGGGGGCTGATTAGGGAAAGTTGCTGCTCCGTGCACAGCCTAAAAAGGGGAGAGGAACTGGGAAGGAAGTAGTTACAAGAAGCTGCAAAAACTGAGACTTCAGGAGTGAACCAGATGTAAAGAAGCATGAGCTGAAATCCCAATGAATCAGATGTAAAGGAAATCATGTTCAAATCCCAGCTCAGCTTTGCACTCATGCTTTTCCATGCATTACTCTCGTCTCCTTCTAATATACCATTTGCTTTACCTATGTGTTGTTTATATGCACATTAAAGCACAAAGTTCGTGAGGACAGATATATTCGAATGTTCAGGGATATACTGCTGAGCCTAAACAATGCCTGGCACATAACAGACAGTTATTGAATAAACTGCACTGAGTGAATGAATTAATTACTTGGCCCAGAGTTTTGGGTACCCTCTTTGAACCTCAGTTTTCTCACGTATGGTCTAAATGAGGCCTGTGTGATCAGATGAGAGAATAGAAATATGCCCAACTCAACCTAAACCATAATAATATGTGGCTGTTTCATTATACAATATTGGTGGTTTGAGGCTAAAGGAGTCCTAACAAATGTTAACAATCTCAACTTGGGGATATTGGGGAAGCCTGTCATGTTATATCCTCAAGAATGAGTAAGAGAGTGTGCTACAAGAAAAGAAGGAAGACGAACATAGACATGGAGAAGGGCTAGACAAAGCTGCATGCAGCTTTGACAGTAAACACACTCTGTTTTTGTTTATTGTCTATGCTTTCAACTGTGTCTGAGAGTTAACTTCTTCTGGATCAGCTTCAGGCCCCTAATTCTAACTAACCAAAGACAGATAAATCTCCAAATCCAGGGAAAAATGAGCTTTCCCTTGTGGGCACTGTCACAGGCTGGGCTCTCAATGCTCTGAACAAAATTGCAAGGATGGAGGTGTCTACACAGTGACTGCACCAAGTAAAACAAGAGGCTTTCCGCTCCATGACACACCTATGACTCAGTCTGCCCAGACAAAGCTGGAGATTAAGTTTCCTTGCCAAATCTGCAAGGAGAAACATGACACCTTTGCTGGCTAGGAGTGGAACATGCTTTATTAACCCAGCCTTAATTATATTCCATTTTGAGATTCAATAGTTTCGATTGCAACATTGCATGAAACCAGGGTGAGCTGCACCCCGTGGGACTCCTATTGACAAATGAGACCAGAAAACTGCTGAGAAGCAGTGACCCGCTTATGCCATCTGGTGAGGGAGGCAGTATGGAGCCCATGCCCAGCTCTGGGGGAGTCCCTGATTTGGCCACATCGGGGCATGACTGAGTTGGCAGTTACCTGGATCAGGGAAACTCACTAGGAAGGTCAGAAGTGAATGTGGCAGGATTTATACAATGCCTAAGACCAGGAACTGGGAATGCCACTGTCCCCTCCCTGATGAAGTTCTTTCCATCTCACTATCATCTTCTCTCCATGGTCACTTCTACAAGGAGACAGAAAGCGGCTTTAAGGTGTACAGACTGAGCCAACACTGTCCAAAGGAAGGAAATGAATCATTTGCTTTTATTTTGAGGTCAATTTCCCCCTAATATTTTGCCTGACTTCCAGGTCAAGTCACTGAGAGCACTGTTTCACCAATAGCTGCCTGTGCCATCTACAGGATTATCTCGAAGTCTTCCTAGTACTGACCACACTCTTCCTCGGGTAACATGCTTAGAGGTTTGCGTGAATTGCCTCACTGAAGCCCCACAATAGTGTGCTGAGGAGAGCATACACTTTCATTTGTCAAGTTCCCTCATTTAGGAAAAGAAAGGCATGGGGTTCAACTCAAATCCACGCAATGCCCAAATAGGTACCCACACTGCCATCGTTTGCCTCCCCCAGCTGCAGCTTAATGAAACTCACCTAGTCTCCCATGGCCCACAAGTCTCAATAGATGGTGGCCTCAGTAATGCTTGTTGATTAATTAATTGAATAGATCATTGTAAAGGGCCTTGCACTGGGAACAAAAGGGTTAGTTGGATGTCAGCCCTGATAGCAATACTCCAACTGGAGTAGAGCCAAGACATCTTCCGGGGTGTTGGCCTTTCCATCTGAACAGAAAAGTGGTTGGACTAGATGACCTCCAATCTGATTCGGGGTCTTGCCCTAAGTTCACCTCCCCAACCAGCATCCAAAGCCAACATTAGGGATCCTCCTGCATCCCTGCCTTCTTCGCCACACCTGAGTCCACAGACACATAAACAGGTACTTATCCTGACAACACCTTGGCCCAAGCTCCCATGAGTCACATGTCAAGCCAGGCAGGGATGTAGACATGCTCATGATTACTGTTGAAAACACAGACTGGTGACTGTCTGCCAGGGGGAAGAGTAGTCACTGCAAGCAGGACTCGGTTCTCCTGCAGATGGCAAGCGTGAAGAATGAACCCTTGTGAGTGCAAGTAACCTCTCTCTTCAATCAGAGAAACATTTGAATGCTCCCAAAGAGCCTTCCTGGACAAAGCACCAAGCATTAGCATTTAGCCATGGTCATTTCTACATATAGGACATGGTGCTCATTGGAAGACTGTGTTCAACTGTACTAAGCACTAGAGGGACAAGGAAAACCTAAAATTGAGAAAGTCAGTAATTCTCACTTCAAGAGCCTGCAATCCTGTGAGAGGCCACCAGAATCCAAACTGTATGTGCAGATGTGAACAAAGATGCTAATTCTAGAATAGGTATAGGAATGGAGGAGGCAGTGTTGGAGATGGGGACTGGCTTCTCAGTAGACTTAGCATTGGAGTTGGTTTTTGTTTGTTTTTACTCAATTTTATTTATTAATTTTTATAAAATATATTTTGATATAGTTTTCCCTCCTACAACTCCTCCTAGATCCTACCTGCCTTCCCTGCTTACCTAACTTCATTCTCTCTCTCTCTCTCTCTCTCTCTCTCTCTCTCTCTCTCTCTCTCTCTTTCTGTGTGTCTGTCTGTCTGTCTCTCTCAAAGCAAAAAAATCAAAATCAAAACAAAAAAATATCAAAAACAAAAATCCCACACACACACTAGATAGATAGATAGATAGATAGATAGATAGATAGATAGATAGATAGATAATAGATAGATAGGCAGGCAGGCAGGCAGACAGACAGACAGACAGGTCATAGCACCTGCTTTGTGTTGGCCAGCTACACCTGGACATGACACCTGCCCTCAACCTTGATGAAAGAAGAGACTGTTACAGGTAGAAGTGAAGGAGGAGGAATATTTTAGCAAAGAAAACTGAGGATCATGCATTTGTTGTCTCCCTGTGGTGTGTACCTATGTACACACGCACATGGCATGCCCAGATCCCGAGTGTCCCTTTGCACATACCTGTATACACTCAACTCGGTTTCTGTGGTTTCAGTCCTGAGCCTGCTCACTACCCATTAAGACAGCCAGTCTTCCATCTCCAAATAGCAAGATCAGGACACATAGCTCTTCACTCCAATTTATGCTGTACGTTCTACTTTTTCAGTCTCGTTCACCAAAACTGTCTTTCACTTTTGTGTTGACAGACAGAAGGCTTCAACTTTCTTCCTTTTCCCTTCTCACATATAAGCTATCTTTTTCTAAAACAAGCATACCAAAACCACACTCTGAGATGCTCCAAAAAATGCATGCATTTAAATTTGTATCCAATCTAAAAAGAGAGAGACTTCCAAGTTAATTTTATGGGTCCTGTGTCATCCCCAAAGGATCTAGGTTTTTATCTATTTTAAGACCCCCATAAAACTTAAGGTGAGGACTGAAAGTAGAGTTGAATTGGAAGAGCTTGTCTATCATGGATGAACCTCACCCCTGCAGCACCACACAACAAAACACTTGACATGGATATATAAATTCTAATGTAATTCAGACCCCAGTCCAAGGATCATTGAAGAAATCCCAACCCAATCACCTTTGTACGTATTACTGCATTTGAAATTGGTTTTTATAATTCTATCTACCTACCTATCTATCATGCATGTAAATGTGTGCATATATGTGGGGGATGACAATGAGTGTGTGTGTGTGTGTGTGTGTGTGTGTGTGTGTGTGTGTGTGTGTGGTGTGGTGTGTGTGAAGCCCTGAGGACAAACAGCCTTGAACATTCTTCCCCAGGCAGTACATCTACCTTTTTAAATGAGGTCCCTTACAAGCCTAGAATTCACCAAGTAGACCAGGCTAGCTAGCTGGTGAATACCAGGGATCCACCTATCTCCAACCTCCACACACTGGGATTACAGATGAGCACCACTATGCCCATCATGGTACCTAATCTAACTCAGGTAAAAAGTGTTTGCAAGACAAGCACTTTACCAAATAACTGAGCCATCACCTAGGTTTTACAATTTAAACTAGTTGAGAAAATAAGACTAATAATCTGTGATTTGTGAAATTTTACATTTCAGTGTTAACAAATAAAATTTTATTTAAAACGTAGCCATGCACATTCATTTTCTTACTGTCTGTGTACAACAACAGCAGATTGTTTAGACAGAGATCAAATGGCCTGCAAAGCCTAAAATACTTACTGTCTGATCCTTTATTTTTTTAAAAAAAAAAATATACACAATAGCTCAAGTGTGATGGAAGCATGTTGCCTTACTAGACACAATGATTTTGTTTTATTTTGTTGTTGTTTTAGATCTTGAAATAAAAGAGACAAAACCACCTAAATGTCAGTGGTTTTGTTCTTCTAGGAATGAAAGCATTAACTAAACCTTTGAGCCACACTAACTCTCTTGGCCTTTGCTCTTTAAATACTAGCACAGTGGACTTTTAAATGACCCAGATATAAAACTGCATGCCCTGCCAATATATATGAGGAAAATAGAAGTCACTATTAAGCTGAATGTAAACATTTAAACTAAGAAGTAAAGAACTCTCTTTGGGTATAAGAGAGATATTTGTTTTAGTACATAGACTATGAAGTGTTCTTGAAGGAAGAATTCTCTAAATATGACCATTCTGAGAGGAAGGGAGCTTCTATAATGTTTTATTTATTTATCTATTTATTTATTTATTTATTTATTTATTTATTTTGCTTAAGAGGCTGAAATAGAGACCCCAAAGACCATAGGAAAAGTAAAGACGATCCGGCCTGTTCTTTAAGCTGTGGTTAAGATAAATGAAACATGTCTAAGCTATCTTGAACTAAACTATGATGTCATCCAAGGATAACTTGACGTTTATGAAATTATGGTAGAATAGTTGGTTTCCATGCAGAGCACAGGCTCAGAGGTTTACAGTCAGAGGTTTGACTGTAAATAATGGGTGTCCCTGGTATGTACTATCCTCAAGATAGAGGCTGGAACAACATAAAAGGGTAATGAAGCAAATCCATAGGTCTGGAGGGATGAGGGAGAAACAGGAGAGTAAAATCCTATTCTCACATTGTGTCTTCATAAATTGGGGTTTAGACTTAGCTGAAGGAAACATAAAGTATGTCAAGGAGGCACCTATATAAAGGGTTAAATGACCCCTTGGAGATATAGAACCTAGGCAGGGACCATACAAAGATCTGTGGAGGATGGCACACCTGCCGTCCTTGGTGCTGACCAACATTAAACACCAATTTGTTAATGTTCTTTGTATATTTTTACCTATTATAATCCCCAAGATTCAGTAATTCAAAATTTGCAACCTAGGTGCAAGTATGGTGTGACAAATTTAAAAAAAAAAAATATTTGCTCTAAATTGAATAGAAAGAGGACAGGATTGTTCATAATCAGCTAAGGACAACCAGGTTCCATGGAGCAGGGACAGTAGCAATGGAAACGCTTCTGTTGACAAGAAAGATGCAAGAACAGAAGTGAATAATTCCAGAGCATTGCAATGTCTTACAGGCATATCTTGGGTCATCTTAACCCCCCAGAAAGTACTAATACTTACAGAGAACACATTCTACAAATAGGCTCTATCAGTTACAGCCACTAATCTGATGGCTTAGAGGTTTGATTTGGTTTGGTTTTCAGACTTAAAAGTTACACTCAACAAATAAACTATAATAAAAATAACTAATTCTAGCTAGATAGATATGACTTATGTCTATACTGAACATGGAATCTCAGAGAGCTGAGGAGTTAAGCTAAAAGTTGTACAGACCACCCAGCCCAATGAAAACTCACATGCTTTTGCTGCCCTTCACTTTCATTTAGCTGATGCCATGTCCTCTTTTGTATTGAACATGACAAGGTTTCATAGTTCCTTAGCCATACATACTCAACCAGACTGAATGGTACCCAAGAGGCTAAAACTTGCCTTTTAGAAGAAGAAAATGTTAGCCATTACAATGTAATCTTCCAAAGCAACAGAATATATAGATATACAATACAATGTGGCATTAAGGCTATATGAGAACGGATGTGTCTGAAAGAAAAATATTTTAAAAGACTCATCAGGAAGAGGAAAGCCAATACAGTGCCAACCTCCTGAAACTGGCTCATTGAAGCAAACTTATCTGTCATTCTGGATGGTTCAACTATCCAAATTAACTCCTTATCTACTCTCAAGCCCTCTCAGGTACATTCCATCAATCCCCTCCTTTGTCCCTTCCTCATATTGATAGCCTCTTTTATTATTATTGTTACACATGTACGTGTGTGTGTGTGTGTGTGTGTGTGATATGTATGCACAAATATGTTTAAATACAAACTGCTGAATCTAATTTTCTTTTTAGTGTATATGTGGATTCAAGACTGATCACTTCCCATTGAACCATCAATAGGGATCATCCCTGAGAGATTCTAATTCTCCTTCTCCTTCTCACAGCAGTCTTCAGTTGCCTGTACTTCTTTGTCTAGGGGTGGGACCCTGTGAGATCTCCCTGTATCCATATTAATATGTCCAGTCCATTGATCTTGTCATTGTTCCAGTCTTGTTTGTGCAGGCATTTCTGGAGTAGATGGTTTCACAGCAGACTCCCTCATCCTCTGGCTCTTATAATCTTTCTGCAATGGTCTCTGAGCTATAATAGATACGGCCTTTGTAATATAGATGTGTTTTCCACTGTTGGGCTCCCTACGATCTGTTGGTCCCCTCATTGTGTCCAGTTGTTGTTTTTATTGATGGTCTCTATTTGCTGTTTAAAAAAATGGCTTCTTTGATATGGGTTAGTTGTTTTACTTATCTGTGGATATACAGATAAGATTTAGACTGTAGTAAAGAATTATGCTTGTCGAGCAAAGCAGTGGCAGTGAATTCTTTTTTTTAATATTTATTTATGTATTTATTAGGTATACAATGTTCTGCCTACATATATGCACTTGGGCCAGAAGAGAGTACCAGATCTCATTGTAGATGGTTGCGAGCCACCATGTGGTTGCTGGGAATTGAACTCTGGACCTCTGGAAGAACAGCCGGTGCTCTTAACCACTGAGCCATCTCTCCAGCCCCCAGTGAATTCTTTTTTAAGGTATATGATCTCACTAGTGCTGGGAAGCTGGCTAGGTTTCCAGTACCAAGAATGATTTTCCTCCTGCTGAGTGTGTCTTAAGCCCAATTAGACAGTTGATGGTTGCCACCAACATGTGAATGCCACTTAAGTGCCTAGTTTGCTTTGCAATACATTTTATTATTAACAAAAAAAGCCTATCCACCCCTAATCTATTGAATTGAAAATATTATTCTTTTAAAAGTAGACATCAATTATATAAAATCCTAAAAGAAAATTATCAGAATATAGGTAATAACTATATGTTTTAGAACTTTTACAAAAATAAGATTTTAAAAAACTTTCCTAGAAATGTACATAAAGCAACTTCATTGTGACTACCAAAACAATGAACTTCAAATGAGATATGAGAGATCCTTTCCCAGGGGGACCCATGTCTGTCTCCCTTAAGGTTCTTGTCACCTAGTTTATCTGGGGCGTGGACTATAGGCTAGTTATCCTTTGCTTTGCATCTAATATCCACTTGTGGAGTGGGGTGGGGGAAGGTAGAGAGAACAGGAGGAGGGGAGGGAGTGGGAACTAGTATTGGTATATAAGATTTTTTTAAAAAAAAAAAAATTTTAAGGTAAAAAAAATTAAAAATTGAGATGTGGGCACAGACCTGCAACACTAGCTAACCAGAGGGCTAGGACAGGAGGACCGCATGATCAAGGCCAAGCTGATCTCACAGTGAGTTTAAGGTCAGCCTAGGAAACTTAATTAGCCTCTGTCTCAAAACAAAAAGTAAAAAGAGGCAGGTGATACAGTCAATAGAGAACACTCCCTAGCACATGAAATGCCTTGGGTTGAGTCCTCATCATGACACAGGAAAAACTAGACCAGCTTAGTTGCAGTAACCCTTCCTGCTCTGCCTCACTCAGTGCAGTCTAAGTGAACATCACGGAATCCTATTCATTATGTCCATCTGTGTCCAAGAATTTAATTCTGCTCATTTCCAAATTCCTGTTAGAATAACAAAAAAAAATCACAGAAATGGTGTCAATAATCAAAACATATAGGGATTTTTCTACCAGATTTAAGGCAGAATGAGGCAACTAAGATGATTGGCAAACCCACTACCCAAGGCAGGTAAAAGAAAAGACAGCAGAGCACATCATAGCACCCCTAAACCAGCCCCTATACCCTAAGCAATGAGGCAGGAGGCCCCACTTGAGGGAACAGAAAAAATGTCAATTCCATTGTTTTAGGGAACTATGACAGGCTAGGTGGCTAAATATTGGAGGGGTGAAAGGGGAAGGAATATCTCAGTCATTTTCTACTTTCTCACCCCGTACAAAGCACAGAGCATTGAGTAAAGAGCAATCTTTTACTTAAATGTAACAAAACTACTAGTTTAATAAAAACAGAACTAAAACAGAATATCATTTTTCTTCTGTTTCTCTTATACCTTTGTCCAGAAAATTTTAACAAACAATTTATATAGCCCACAAATCAACAGAGTCTATAACATCGGGTTCTACCTCCACTCCAAATCCTAAGTATGTTTATTGTAAATACCCTCAATGCATTCTTGAAGGCTTGTAAACTCTGGAGGAGTTTAGTATCAGATACCAGCAGAACGTAATACTGCAAAAAGCCAGTGTGATGTGAAGATCAGTTGCTAGAAATGGAACGTTAGAAAGAGTAAACAGGTGTGCTCAGCTTTGCTTAGGTCAGTTTGCACTGGTGACCGTTCACCTTAACCAATACCAACCCACAACAAAGATTATCTCAATGCCTCCACTTCCTTCATTCCTGCCTCCTTCCCAGCAGTAAAGCTATTACTTTTAGTGCATTTCCTCATAATTTTGTTGGAGAAAAGTGAGAGACTAAAGTTGAGGTAAAAGGAGAGAAATGGAAAATTAGGGATTTTGTGGTATTTTGTTGAAAATTAGGAAGGGAGCCCTTTGAGATCTTCAAATAACTTCATTATAATCTAAATTTCTCCTCAGCCACTATTGCCAAGAGCTTTTTTATGTGTAAGCTCTTAAGAAGAGTGGTTCAGATGGCAAAAAAAAAAAAAAAACTCAAAGTAGAAGTACATGATAATTTAAGGAAATGGACACTTTATGAAAAAGTCAAGACAGAAAACTAAAGAGATTAAAGAGATGCATACTACAATAAGTAGAAAATAAGTAGAACTTAAATGATTGATTAAAAAAAACCAAGGCAAGGACAGATATCCCAGTATTAGAGGAGAGTGTTCCTTAATCAAGTGTGCTCTGTGAGAACCAGATGGTTGTCTCAAGGTGGAGAAGAAAGCAAGGAAGGCTGGGGGCTCACCATCAAAGGAAGAGCCCAAGCTAAATTTGAAGGACCTCTTCAACAGAACCATTCAGTCATGTGAAAACGGTCTTCCTAACTGATGTTAACAGTAGGATGAGGAAGAAGGAGAAAGTAATTTTTAGGGAAAACCCTATACTATGTAAGTGTAGGAAACTATTTTCTGAGTAGAACACCATTTGCTCAGGAATTAAGGTCAACGACTAACTCTGATAAAGGGTTAATATCCAGATTGATCAATGTAACTAACTTCTAAGAACCAAAGGACCATAGAATTAGACATCAGCCTTCAGATGTCAAGGGCATTTTTCTAGAGAGATTCAGTAAAATATGTTCCCTTTAATGATATACAGGGGCTCCCTTTTGCTTTCTTAAGAAACCTGGGAAATAGCTAAAGTGATAACCAACTTTGCAACTTGCCTATTCAAATCCTCTGTCTTAGAATACAGTCCGAGACATTGTCTGCTCCACAGTGACAAGTCGTGTTTCCAAGTTCACTATACCTCTGCCTGAGGGAGACCTGGAGCTACCCCAAGTAGCTGGGGCCACAGTCGAGAATTCCAATCTCAACTGGGATTCCCAACAGACCTAGAGCTACTCTTTCCTCCAAGGAGTATTTGTCTATGTAAACTTATCTCAAACTGAGTTAAAATCCTCTCTAGAAAGCCCGGACCACAAGTTTAATCTAGTAGCAGAAACCTTGAGAAGAGACTACGGAAGAGAACTGGGTCTTTTCCTCCATCAAACAGAGGTTCAGACAATAGCTGACCAAGCATGACTCAGAAGATGCATCTGCACGTGTGAACAAAGCCCTGGCCTTTGGATTGTATGATCATTACACTTATGGTAATGAACCAACAAAGCTGCTGTGACTCCTACCTTGGATTTCTTTCTGGCAAGGATTTCTGCAAAGTCTACTCCTTACAGGTGAGGCAAGACATCTGAGTAAGGCAAGAGCAGCAACCCAATGAATCAACAGGAGGATGAGTGGATACACAAGATCACCCATAACATCCTTGCCCCTGGATGGGCAGGAGTAGCACAGATGGATGAAGGAGAGAGAGCTCTAAGGAGGAGTTCACAGCACACTGGGGCAACCTGACACAACCTCACAATGGCCACATAAACTGATGATGTTCTCATAGCTACAGGTTCCATGGAGGAAGCACAAATGAAAGAACAATTGGCTTTTTATGGAGAACTCTTGTGAACAATGTCATGTGAGCTAGATGGCCCAGGTGGCCAAGAAAGGAAAGCATGCTAAGATGAACAGCTCAGAGGCAAAACATTAGCTTCAGCTACCTAGGATAATGAAGGTCTTCAAGGTCATTGATGGCATCTTTTTAAATGAATCTTCTGTAGATATAGGTCTTCAAACTCTTTATAGAGACAAACCTATTACCTCCCACTGAAGGACTAACAGAGAAATATGATTGGCCAAAAGTAAATATAGATGTGGCTCAAGGGAAAATTCTATCCCTTCACCTGTGTCTTTCTAAATACACAAAGGGTGGTAATAATGAAGAAAAGGGAAGAGTTCTTTAGGCTAGAGGATCTTCAGTTTAAAAACTCGTTAGCTAGGCAGAGACTTCTACTGTAGATATAGAGTAGTGAAAATGCTGGAGTTGAAGGAACACTCTTAGGGACACACTGGAAGAGTAAAGGATCAGGCAGGCTAGGAACATGGCTTCCTCAGCTCTCTACAGAGCACCAAAATTTTGCGCATGTGCATGCGTGTGTGTGTGTGTGTGTGTGTGTGTGTGTGTGTGTGTATGTATGTGTGTGTGTAAACTCATGGGTAAATGATCATTTCCACCAAAATGCACCTACATTGATTCACCCTTGGCCATGATTTAACGAAGATGTTTGTTCATGCTTTCAACAATAGTCGGGCTGGCTTCTGTCCAAGATAAGCATCAGAAGGAAGACTATCCTCTCCCAGTCTCCTGGAAAACTCGGGGTTGCCTGCCGAGTGGAGCTACCAGCATTCTCTCACTGTCTCTCTATGTGACTTTTAGGAAGAAAATCATACTGTGAGCCATCAGATGCACAACCACTGTTATAGCAAAGGAAAAAAAAAATAAGTGAATAATGGCAATTCCATCCCTATGGGCGACACTGCTCTCTTGAATTGAATGAAACAGCTTTCTCTTTCTCTAAAGGCTGAGGAAAGGATTTGAGGAGTAATGAAAATGCAATGGAAAAATTACGTGAGCCACCACCTTAGAGCCACTGAATTTGTGCATGGTCTCATGCAGGTCATTCTGCCCTGCTGCATCTATTTCCGAGAATGATTTTCCACTTACCCACATTTGTTTCAAAAGACTCAGACTCTAATGCTGATTGAAGAAAAAAAAAAGAAGAAGGAAGGAAGGGAGGGAGGGAGGGAAGGAGGGAGGGAGGAAGGAAGGGAGGGAGGGAGGAAGGAAAACCCTTAGAGTACAAGCTTAAGATACAGATAAAGATGGCAGTCATTCATTCATATATTAAATAACTATTTTGACCTTCTTTTATATACCAGACATTGCCTCAGACTTAATGAGTTGGTTGTTCCTTGTTCTAAAAAGAATTTGAGGCAGGTTTAATAATTCAGTACAATGGATATCAATCTTGAGAAAAACAAGGTGACACCAGGCAGGTACACATGCACACACACACACACACACACACACACACACACACACACACACACACACATCAGATCTATATTTTAGTTATTTACTAGAGATGGACCACTAATTTACCTCTGAGTTTCCTATTAGACAATGCAAAGAGAGAAACATGATCTATTTCATAATTTTCTCTGTAAGATACAAATAGTATCAAAGCTATTTCTGATGTTGAGATCTGAATATTTAATGTCAACTTGACACACTTAATATTTAAACTACAGAAACTTAATTCAGCAAACATTTGATCACACCTACTCTGTACCAGGACCTATGCCAGGTATTAAAATGAGCAAGATGAGTAATAGCTAGTGTGTGTTCCTCAACTAACTCTTCCCTCAACACAAACTGCCTATCAGGCATCACAGGCTGTCAGTGTGTTTCCCTCCCCACTTCTGAATATGTCCCTTGGCCCTCCAGGAACAGAAGGTAGAATAAACTTCTAGAAGTGTTCTTGGTATAGAAGTTCTAGTTGTGGATTGAAGCTAGTGATACTCAGATGAGGAGATGGGAACAAGAAATAAGGGTTTTCCTGAGATATAAAGATACCCTCCAGCTATCCCTAAGCATATACCTGGAACAAAGTCCATGGACTTTGTAACTGTTTTTTAAAGGATTTGTTATCAAAAGCTGATTTGTCAGCTTTATGATGATATCATTGCGTAGTGCAAAGCATCAGACCCTCACAGCAGGAGCAGGTCCTTCTGTCCTGCCTGAAGTGTTAGATCCCAGGCCAAAGTGATCCATCACATCTATCAGATTGGAAAACAAGACCTGACTGAGAAAGGATGCTGCCCCAGAACTGTAGCTGGGCAGACCCTCAAAGAGACTGTTTTTCTGGTCTTCATTTTCCAAGTAAGAAATCTCATCAAAGTCCATTAATGAAAGTGAGTCATGGAGTAATCAAGTGACTGACTCAAGGCCATGCAGGACAGAGCAAGGTCTGGACCACAGTAACACTTCCTACATCCATGAGCCTTATTGGGGATTTCACATACTGACCCATCTTGGATCTGTGGCCTCTTTGATCATGGCTCATTCCTGTCTGCATCTGCGGCAACCACAACATGCCATCAACAAGAACGATGGTGCTCTGCTTCACATCAGGGTCTCGCACCCAGGGCAACTTGCCTCATTGGCTCAACACACTGGAGCACACAGGGAGTACTGACAAAAAGCAGGGGTGCCTGGGTCCTACTCGGAGCCTTGTGAGTCTGAATGGTGGGTCGGTCTCATATTCAGCGACTGAAGACTATGATTTCTCTTTTCACAGGACCAGAACTTGCCTTCTACTTCATGCTGGAGGCTCAAGTCACAACAGAGCTCTGAATTCATTGTTCTTAGAACCTGAGCTCCATGGGGATGCCCTCCTGAAGCCGGTCACTGGGTCTGTCCTAGGCTATTCAAAAAAAGCAGCAGGCAACGTTAAAACACTGCCATCTAGTGGTAGCTGTGGCTCTTCTAGAGAAATAGGAGAGACAGCTGTCCTGGGCCCACCCAAGCGAAACTTGATAGGGTGCTAGACCTTCAAGTCTTTTTAGAGCTTGAATGGCCATTGCTCACAAAGTATCCTGTGATTTCTCCTCCTGGGGTGCTTACAATTCCATGAATGTGTTTAGACAGGGCCCAGGGTGGGGATGAACCCAGACACAGAGGATTAGAACGACAGTCTTGCAGGCTACAGAATCCACATGTGACCCCCTAGCTCAGCCATGTGTCAGTTGCCAGACTTTGGATGTATCATTTCACATCCTGTACTAGCAGTTATTCATCTGAAGATGGAAGGGATATTTTGACCTTTTAAATGGTCAGGAAATCTTTTTATTGTCTAAAAGTTGACTAATGTGTCAACTTTCTGTAAATAAAGTTGTAGAAACAAATATAAGCATGAATTTACCTGTTACATATGTGTGTGCATATATATATATATGTATATATATATATGTATATACATATATATATATTCTCTGGTATATAGATCATCACACATGATAAATGGACAATGGCCTAAGTATCTAGGAGCTAAACCTGTAAACTGGAGTCCCATGATCATGAAGATGGCAAAAAGCCCTTGGAAATGGGTAACTCTCTGATGCAGTGAGTAAAACTCCCATCCCACTGAGAAGAAGCACAGTGGACTGAGTAAAAAAAGCTACCAAAGCAGGGAAAATCTGAGAGGAGATCATTTGAATCTCTTTAGCCAAATTATCCAGTATCATTGGGAGAAGTCTGTGGGGTGATTTGAAGTCTGCAGGTTCTAACCACCAAAGTATAGGCTCTATCCTGGAAGCCCAGCAGGAAAGCAAGCCAAGAGGTTGCAAAGAAAGCTGCAGGCTCCATTTGGGGCTAGGCAGCTTGCTGCTATGGGATCCCCAAAGAGTCAAGCAGCTTTGAAACCCAGACAGAGATCATCACAGCCATTGAGCAACTTGTTTTAAAACATAAGTTAATGTTATGGTAAAGGCCAGGCGAGCTACTGGCAAGCATAATTTTCTAACTTTCATCTACTACACCGGTTCTAAAGGCTCAAAGGTAGCCTTGAAAGTTCATTAGCCTTCCTTTCAGAACATTAGCAGGTCTTCATCAACTGCAACATATGGAGAATCACCTAAAATTCTAGTTCTAAAATAAGCCCAGAACAAAGATCCTGACTCCTGAGCACAAGTTGGGTCACAGAAATTCCCACTTCTGTCTTGTTCTTCCAAGTGATTCTACTTCAGGTGATCCACACAGTGCTTTGAGAAATCTTGGTAAAGAAATCAGTCTTCTTGGTTTAGTTGCCCAGCTACCTCTTCTCATCCAGATGGTGAGATAACAGGTCTGCTGGGGGCAGCTGAAATCTGCAGTGAGAAGCAAATTACCCTAGTCATGTGGACTGGAAGGAAATAGCATTCAACAAAAGAGACAGAAGTCTTGACATCTGACAGTAGGTGGAAGTCAGAACCCGAAGTTCTTACCCAGCAGGTAGATGTACATTCCATGCATTGCAAGACTGTAAATTTTCTCTGATTCTCTCTAAAAGACAAGAGATGTCTATTGTCTTTATTGCATCATAAGATAGAAAGCATTTAGCTTTCATGTCTCACTACTTCTGCCACACTGTCACTCGGGGAATGCTCCAGCAGTTTCCAGGTTCCCTCAACATCAGGGTCATTACTAATGCTTTATCCTCAACTGAACTCTCCCCCAACACACACACCTTTTCTGCTCCTGAGGACTTCATAAGTAATATTTAACCCAAATTTCTCTTTTATTGTAAGACCTCAAATCATGACTAGACTTTAAACAATAGCTCATTACCAGTCATAAGCTAAGCATGTTGCAAAATAATTCTTAAAATACAACTAGGAATGATGAACTCTAACAGTCACAAGAACTGGTCACCTGCTCTTGTCAATAAAGGCAAGTACATAAACTTAAATATTGTCTGTTATGGTAGTAAAGTTGAGAAATGCATGGCTTGATAACCTGAGTATTTATTAGCTGACTCTTCATAAGATACATTTGCTGACTATGGTCTAGAAAGATGAGTAACCTGCCTAAGGTGCTATTTGAAGCCAATCTCTCTAAATGCCGTATTAATGAACAATCACATTTCTATTCCTTCCCCCATTTGCATCTTGTCTGCATCTCACATAAGACTTTGCCATTATATTCATATAGAAGCTTATGATTTATTTAGCCAACTTTTATGGAGTTATTACCAGTACAACAAAGTTCATGCCTTTGTATATGTAAGAGCTAAAGCAATAGCTTTGATATTGTTCAGATTAATAGCCATCAGTAAAACAGCTTCAAAGCACAAAACCACACCATGGGAATGTGTTGGCTATTCATGAGGTGAGAACCATTGTCCCAGTGTACAAAACATACCAGAAAGTGCATTTAAAAATACAGATTGGTGTCCTATTCTCCCAGCATGCCCCTCTGGAAATCACAGAGCCAAAAGACTGCTTCATGTGTGAAGCAGGAAGAAAGGTAAACACAGCACCTCGGGAGCTTAGAAAGCTAGTTGGTCATGTGAGAGGAAATAGGGGCCAAATTCAGGAAGGGATCTCAGAGGCAGGGGATCGAAGGAGGGATGGACAGTTGATCTGAGTCTTGGAAGATGAAGATGAGATCATTGGACCGTGAAGAAAAGCACCTGCTACCCAGAGGGGAGAATCTGCCCAGAGGTGAGGATGCAGTGTTCAGATAGCAGATGTTTTGTGCCTATAAATGGATGATGGAGGCAGAAGAGGCAGGCCAATAATTTAAAGCTGGACCAGGAAGGCAAGAAGGGATATTAAGAGGGTTAGCTTTTGGATTTATGTAATAAAATGATCACTCATTTATTAGATTCTATTTTTATGAATTTATCTATGAATCTCTATCAATATATCAGTTATATGATCAAATCTATCCCTTATCTGAGAATGCCAAGGAAGCAATGGCAGCCATGTTTACCTTGCTCAGTTTCCCTTCTGCGCTCATTACTGGACGGGCAGCAAGAAGCTAATGTCTCTTTGTTGAATCATACTTAGCTGACATGTTCTTCCCTTTGCAAGGGTGACATTTCCCAGGATTAGATCTTTGCTGCCTCTGGAAACACACCGCAGCCTCAGGTCTGTGTCTGAGATGGGGAGATACTGGGATGTGAGGAGGCACGATTCCACAGAAGAGGAGCACAGGTGCATGGAAACCCAGCGCCTGGGCTGACGTGGCACTTGAAGAAACTGCTGAAGACACATGCCAGACCAGTCTGGCTGAGTCTATGTCTTCAGGCTGTGCCCTGCTGAATAAGTTGGTGCCAGGCATGCCCTGAGCAGTGTTGAGAGGCTAATGACTATTCCATGGTGAACAAGGGACCTGGCACGGGTCCCAACACTGATGATGAGTGCTTCCTACCAGAAGGTCAGAAAGAAGCCCCCAGCAGCTCTCTTCTCTCCTTCTCCCTCCTTTCTGGCTGAATTCAAAGAGTTACAGAAAGTGGCCTTTTCCAAAAAAGAAATTCCCACCCATGTGGCTTCTGTTTCACCAGGCAAAACCTAAGGAAGACAGTGGATAGGATACAGGGATCATAGATCTTAGGTCTGGGAAAGGGTAGTAAAGTTATGAGCACTTGCAGGGGAAAAGAGAGGGAGGGAAAGAAAGAGGGAGGGAGGGAAGGAGGGAGGGAGGGAAGGAGGGAGGGAGGGAGTCAAAATTCAACATAAAAACAGATGTTTAGTTGACTGAACCCATATCTGGGGCCTCAAAGAAAATTAGGTAGTGTAAGAAAGATTTTTCTGGAAAGAAATCTCTAATACAATATAGTTCACCAAGAATATTTCAAATTAGTTTAATGCAATCTGTGATATTAATAGATCAAAAATCATGTGCTCATCCATACGAATGCTGAAGAGGAGCTTAAAGATTCATTCTTTAGTTTTCAAAACCCGCTGAAAAACCAGAGCAGATGGCTACTCACTACTGGAAAACATATGTACCAATCAATGATGCAGCCTAAGCTCAGGAGGAAAACAGTAAAGGGGCATTTCCATCAATGGCAGAGATGAGGTGAGGAAGCTGTTGGTTCTCATGGGTTACACTTGGAAGCTAATAACTAAGGCAGTTATTCAGATGTAGAGACAATGGATCTGATACCTGGTATGAGAACTGGCTGAAGATATTATTTGCCTAGACAATCTAAGATAGACAGTGGGTGTTACCTCAAGATTTACAGCTCTTGGGTGTTTGGAGACGGTGCCAGAGGAATGAAAATATTACAGAACATTCTAGAAAACATTATCCACATTCCCTGCTAACTTCAAGTGTTCAAACATGCACTGATGTAAATAGTGGAGAAGCCAGAACCTCAATCTAAACCTCCGGCTGATGATGTTTCATGTAAAACACCAAAGAAACACAGAAGAATAAATACAAAGAGAAATTCCAAGAAGGGCAATGGACAGATGTTCAAAAACAATGAGAAGATTCATTAGAGTTGTTGGGTGGCAAGTTAATATACAAAAACGAATAGTTTTCCCATATTCAAATGGCAGTCAGTTAGAAGACATAATGAAAGGGAAAAAAATCTATCTACAACAAAAACAAACAAAAATTAACCAGGTTTTGTAGCAGAGTCCTGTAATTCCAGCAGGAGCAGGAGGTAGGAGGATCATAGGTTCTAGGCCAGCCTGGGTTACATTGGAAAAGCATGTCTCAAATTTTTGTTTGTTTTATTTTGTTTCTTTAAAAACAATTTTTAAAGGAGCTGGGAGATGGCTCAGTCAGTACAGCCTTTGTTTTGCAACACCTGAAGTCCTGGATGTGAGACCAAGAACCACGCTTGATTTTTATTTATTTTTATCTGTGTTTGCCTCATGTATGTATCTGCAGTGCCTGCACACCAGATACTCATGGAAGCCAGAAGATGATCCTCAATCCCAGATCCAGAGAGGGGGAGGCAGGCAGATCTCTGAGGCTCAATGTCAGCCAATTTCTCAAAACAAAATGAGAAAGAGAGAGATTCCAGATCAACACCTGAAGTTGACCACTAGCCTCCACATTCATCTACAAATGCACACACACACACACACACACACACACACACACACACACACACACACACACACACGACCACAAAGAAAAACAGAATCTGAGAATAACCAAAATCAAGACAAAACAGTCTACATGGTCCACATGTAGAAAACTTCAAGATGCTGTTCAGAGCTAAAAAGAAAACAAGCCAGTAGAAAGTGCACTGTGTTCTTGATTAAGAACACTCAGTATCATAAAAATATCAGGTTCCTTAAATCAGTCTCAAATATAAGGTGCTATCAATAAAAACTGGCAATCAGGTTTTTTTAAGCACACAAGCATAGGCATGCACAATCTGAAGTTTAGATAGTTAAGAGAAATCCCCCACAAAGAGAAAAGCCTAGGCATGGGGAGACAGAAATAATGATTGGGGACCAGCTCTACTAGGCATTTAATGTTTTGAAAGCTATTAAAAGTTAAAAGAGTGCAAGAAGGCTCACAAACAGGTAAATCAATAGAATGGAGTAGAAATAAGACATAAACATGGGGTGTGTGTGTTCATAGAGAATAGTGTGAGTAGATGAAAAGGAGAAAGATTGTTTACTACATGATCTTTTATCAAACTATGCAACCACGTGGAAGAGTTAATAAAAGGATCCACATATCAAAGTAACTGTTAGTTCAATTACAGATTTAAACATGAAAGAATCAACCTGAAAAACAGAAGTAAGCCAAGGAGAATTACTTTTATGCTTTCTGAGAGCCATTGACAGTATGGCAAATACACATGCTCAAAGATACAGAACCAAAAGACCTAACCCAAGAGACTACACAAAAGTTATGGCACCTGACCTTTAAGTCCAAATAAAAACTATCTGCAGGAGATGCTTGCAACTCATATGACAGGTAAATAATGAATTCTCTTATTTGTAAAGAATGCTTGCCAATCACCAGGAAAGGACAGAAGCCAGAACCTCCTGGAAATGAAATGGGAATGTCTCTGGAACAATTGGTTAACTGTCTCAATGTCACTCCTAAGGTGGGGAATGCAAATTAAAACCACAATGAAACATCAGCACCTACCAGGCTGGCAGACATCAAAGGATTTGCAAATATGGTGTGGACAAGGGTGTGGAGAAAGAACACCCCATGCATGTCTGGCAAAACTGTGGATTGCCAAAACAGCCATGCAGAGCAAGGTGATGCCACACATCAAAATGTTAGACACCCATGTCCTTTGATCCACAGTTCTGCTCCTGGAAATAGATTCTGTTTGTCTAAAGTGAGATGTGTTCAAATGTCTTCATGGCAACATTGTGCAAGCAAAACTGTGGAAAGAATAATAACCAATAGTAAACTGTTTAAATCATATCTTAATATGAAATTATTTTAATTGCTGTAACAACTCCATATGTACTAATATACAATGGTTCTAAAATATATTTCAAATGAAAAAGTATAATACAAGAACTAGAGAAGAAAATATATGCTTGCATATACATATATATATATGTATATATATATACATACATATATATGTATATATACATACATATATATATATATATATATATCCCTCCAAAGCCTAGTAATTGTAAATAAAGTCTAAAGAAGGGAGAAGGGAAGGTGTTCTTCTTTTATGGAGTACTCTTTTGTGTAGTACAAGCATTACCTATAAAATGCCAATATATTCCTTTAAACATATTCCACTGCCACCTGTCTATGTATGACAGTTAAACTGGGCATATTTGCAGATAGATTCCAAAGATCGGGAGACTGAAAGGATCTTCATTTAGTCTAGCCTCAACTTGAATGCCTGAATCCCCCATAATTGTTTCTGAAAGTGCAGTCCACAGCCATGTCAGCATCACTTATGCCTTAGAAATGCATAGTCTTGGGCCCTGTTCCAGATCCATGTGTCAGAAGCAGCTGTCACTAAACCCCCAGGTGGACAGTCAGGTTACAGGAAGTCTTCTCTAAGATGCTCCTGAGTTGTCACCATTCATCCTCTGCATGAAAAGCCACAGAGAAGGAGACACTGTTTCCTCCTGAATTCATCATCCCACCTCCAATAATTACCATACACACTAAGCACCTGGACTGTGCCATTAGGGTCACATAAGTAATTAGTCTTTGTTAATCCCTCTGAGACACAAATCCTCCTGAGGTGAGGGACAGGTACCACCAGCAATGTGAGAAGTGATCTTAGGTAGAACACTTAAATTATAAAACTTACTTTTCCAGAGTGGGACTATTACTCTTTCCAAATATTTCCAATGCTTTTAATTATTCAAGAAGAGAGTCACATTTTGGTACAGGTGTGTCATTCTGGACCTTGTAGGTCACTGATGATCACCAAGCCTCACTGTTTGGCTCTATACGTTTTGGAATTTCTCACTGGATTGGTTGTTATGATACACCAAAGTTCTCTTTCTGTAGCTTCTACTAGCATGTTATAATGTTATGTATTGGATTCACATACATAGAAGAAGTGAGATGAAAATTTGCCCAATGAGATAATGAGCTGGGAAGAAAATGGGAAGTGGTAAGAAAATAAGGAAGATGGTCAAGAGGGAGCAATAGCCAAGTCCAAATCAAAGCCATGTTTGTTTTATGGCAAGCAGCTTTCTAAATTAGCAGAGGGAAGAGGTGTAAGTGGCAATACTTCACTGACTCGCAGTCAAGAGAAATGCACACAAGCAAACTGGCTAGAGATAGAAGGCTGAATGAAATGTGCCTTAGCGTGCACATGACCTTAGACAGATAAGATCACTGCTACAGGTAGCACCCAAATCTCAGCCATGAAACGTCATGGGATGTGCCCGGAGTGGACCAAGCTGCTATGGGGGCTTCTGCCCAGAAGTTTCCAACCTGAAACATGGAGGGAGACCCCTATCTAGAAAGAAAAAAAAGAAGGGAAGAAAAGGAGGGAGGAAGAAAGGAAAGGGGGAAGAGAGGGAGGAAAGGAGGGAAGACATATAGCTATGCCAATCATGTGCTTCCATATATATTAATCTCTTCAAACACTATGCCCACCAACAAAAAAGAACATTTTAAACAACAGCTAATTAATTATAGAGCTGGGATTGTGGGTCACAGGAAGAGCGAAGGAGGCTCATTACTTCACACTTTTCTGTGACCCATGAGTTTGTCCCATGAGTAATTACAGCTGTGTGCATATCCCATCTCAGCTGCTCTCAGGGAGAATTGAAATGTAAGAACAAACAGGATGAGCACACCATGACTATCGCTGGCTATACAAGGGTCATTGTTATCTGTCTGGATTCCTTTGTTCATATTCTTTCTATAGCTTATATGTCAGTCAGGTGAGTTACTGTATTGATTCATTTCAAACGTAATGGCTGATACAAAGAAAATATGTTATGGTCCATTTTAAAGGAAGAATATAAGTATTTCTATAAGTCCTGATTTATTTTTAAGATATATTTATATGTGCATTTAAAAATGACCTCAAGGAATACAAATTGTGGAACTATGGGTCTTGTTGGTCATTCTTACTTTTCTTCTTCACACTTTCCTGTTTATCGCTATTTTCTGTATTAATTTTCACAGACTGACAGTCACAAAAATGCTTTCAAATAAATGAAAACAAAGAATCCACCCATCTCCTTATTAGAAGTAGCATCAGCACAGCAGAGGGAAGTTGAAGGGCATTGAGGACACTTGGCATAAACAGTGGAGCCTCCATCTGGGTACAGGTGATGCCAGTGACAGAAGGGGGTAGGGATGCAGAGGCTGAGTTCCTTTGATGTGTGATCAGAGATTTCTAGACTCTTCAGCTTGAAGGAGACTGCACAGGTTGGGCACTTAAGTCCTCTGGCTAGACTCAGATCCTCCAGGTCTCCTATCCTCCAGTCATCTGGAAGGTGCTGATCCGATCTTGATTCCAGGAACAGGAAGTGAACATACACATACGTACTACAGGGCCAGCCCGTTGCCTGCAGTAGCCTCGTCCCCTGAATGTGCTTTCTAATCATCCACTTATTTCACAAATTAGCACCTTCTTAATACACACAAGGTTTTCAGTATACAAAAGGCTCAGCCCTTTTGATTTTCTCCAAACTCTCCACCCTTTGCCTTCCCTCTGTACGCTATGTCTATGCCTAGGACATGACACATAGTAGGAATTTTCTCCAGTCAAGCCTTCTTCTACAGCCTAGGACTCATTTGTGCTCTGCAGAGAAGCACAATACCCACAGGGGAGAAACCACATTCACAACATCCTGGCTGTGGCTCATCCAAAGGGACACAGCCTTTTCCGTAAGTTCCAGCTCAGTTAATATGGGATGGGAACACTCCCCAGTAGCCAGTTGCATACATTACTCACCTCCTGTCCAAGTGGGTGGAAGGGAATCTGCCACCATGGTGTTGCCGTGGCTTTGGCATACGAAGCTATTCCAGTAAACTCATAAAGCAAAGCATTCCTTTGAGACATGAGGTAACTAATTTTAAGGGAATCTACTTGTGGGTGGGCATGAGACAGTTAAATTTCAAAATACCCAAGGGTACCAAGTAGGTAACTGTACCACAGCAAGGCCTTTCTTATAAGTGAGCTATCATCAAGACAAGAACCCCAGGTCAAGAAATAAACACTCCATGTGGCACTCAAGACTAGCAGGGTTTTTTGTTTTGTTTTGTTTTGTTTTGTTTTGTTTTGATCCCAGCAAAGTCAGATATTTGAATGCCCCTTTACACCCCCCCACACGAAAAAGAAACTGAGAAGGAAGAATGTATGCCAAAATGGGTAAAGGGATGGTGGCCCATCATCTAAATGTGAGCTCATATCAGTATATGGGATAGCAAGTAGATTCTCAGTGCACAGTATACAGCAGAACCACCCAGAACATGCCTAAAAGTATCAGAGTCTCTGACACTTTAAAAGTATCCCCCAACTGATCCCTGCATACCACTGAGCTAGAGAAATACATATCTAATAAAGGATACCTACACCCTTTTGAGCAGGTAGGGGGTGGAGGCTGAGACCTAAGATTAGCCCTTCTAGTTTATTCTCCACTCAGTTTCCAGAAATATTTTCTTTAAATAGACCTCTTGTGATGTCGCTCTAGTGCCTAGAATCACTGAGAAGTTTTCATGGCCTACAGTTTTCAGGAACTGAGACACTTACTCCTGGAACCCTCATTTTAATCACACTTGGGTCCAGCCCCCACCTTCTTCTCCCTGTCCTTGGTTATACTGTCATTCTTTCAGGTCTGGACTTCTAGTTGACATTTCTTTCTGTCCTCCTATGTCAGACTCTCAGGCTTTTCTAGCCTGCTTGCCATCACTCCTCTAGAATGGACATCTTTCTTCTATGTCCAAGTATAGAACACTCTTTCCATAGGCTACTGCAATTTCTAGAATACTCTGAGCACCCATGGCTGCAATGATCAATTCCTATTCCCCTAATGAATAGAATCCCTTGAGGCTAGGGGTTTTATTTACCCATAAGAACCTAAAACAGTGCACAACCTGAAGACACCATAGTCAATCACAAGAGCAGGCTGGTGCAGGACAATATTATAAGCGGAGATCAGAATAGCAAATGTTTCAAATGTTGAAAAGGGATAATCAAGCAAACCTCCTATTAAATGAAACCCTCTTTTCTTTAAAAAAAATATTTTTACACCAATCTGAAAGGCTATCCTCAAGTTTAGAATCTAGAAATAAAGCTCAAGGTTAAGTCTTGTACAAATCTCCAGAACAGTTCTGTGCAAGAAACATCTCCACAAAAGTTTTCTTATTCTCCAAGCTAAGAGCTGTTTCTCTGTGCTCCCAAAGCAACCTATGGGTATTTCAAAGTCTTCACTTAGCACAGGGCAATGCAATGTCTGCTGCTAGATCTGTCTCTCACTATATTGACAGTTTCTTGAGAAAACAGACTGGGTCATATGCATTTTTCTGGTTCCCCAGGCATTTACATAGAGCCAAGCATAGGGCAGGCCCTTCTCCACAGCCAAGAATGAATTCACGGAGCAGGTGATCATGGAATACGATACTAACCAGACCAGACATTCACTCCCTTTGCCTCTCCAGGCTAAGAGTTTCATCAGTGACCTTCGGAAGACAGGGTAGCAATTAACAGTAGTAATTGAGATAAACTGTAGTCACACCTATGTATTTGATGATTTATTATAAACACATTCTATGTGGGGAAGTGAAATTACATCTTTTACCCTGGAATTCCAGCTTTCATAGGAACCTTCTGCTGTCTTAACAAAGTCACTCTCCTCAAAACAGATGACCTTCCAAGGTGCCATTGAGAAGGAGCCAGCCTTGAGTGTGTGAGATGATCTCATCCCAGCAGTGGCATTGAGCTACTTCTGAGCAAGTGGAAGAGGCATCTCTCCTACTCATCCCCCTGTTCCATAGGACAGTAAAGATTCTGTGGGTGGAAATATCTGAGGAAAATGTTTCCCTGACAGTGGAATGCCTACAGCAAGTCTCTGGGTGATGACAGAAGCAATTTGTAAATGAGATTAAAAGAGCTCTCCTACAGTAAGATCCCCTTTGCTTCCTGGAGCAGTGGTTGATTCGCGGTCTGTGTTGGGTTTTTTCTTGCTATTTGTGTTTTGCTTGTTTTTTTTTCCCTCTTCCCATCCTCTGTCAATTCACTCAGAGATGTTCTGAAATTGTGCAATTGGCAGATTGTAATAGCCTGCACCCAGGGAGGGGCAAGGGAGAGAACTAAGTGAGTCACAGACCACAACAAAGCCCTTCCTGGCATGTGGGGCTCCCTTGGCAAACCCAGAGGGTGTAAAATTGACAGCAAGACAAGGATCATCTTTGTTATTTGTCAACAAAATGCAATGACCATTGCAGAGTCTTGGCAGCTTGACATGGAGAAGCCTAGGGCTATTAATGGGGGAGCAAATAAACACTGCAATGAAAAACCCCATTCCTCAGATGACCAAGTATCATACAGGTGGGTCCAGAAATGTGTTTTCTCTGACCCTATTGACCTGTTGCTCATGCTCAGGTAAGTAGAAGACTGCTGCTTAAGTGTCCATGGGATGCTTATATAGATATAAGTAGTTGACTGACCTTGAAATAAGAAGACTTAAAATCTGACTCTATTAGCTCCCAGCTGGGTGACTTTCGGTAAGCCATGTGATATCTGAGCATTGATTCCATGTGTCTATAAAATACAAGTGGTGTATGCCAACCTGTGTGATTTATAAATATATAGCAAGATGAAGGAAATAAAAATAGGTTTCTCGCAGGGAGTCAAGTGTAAGTAACAATCTTATTAACCATCCTTACTTATAGAATAATATATATCCAAAGATCAAATCCAGACACTAGATAGAAACTGATTTGAATGCATTGAGTTCATAGACAGAAATGTTAATGGTAAGCTAACATTGACATTTTATAATGTTGGTTGTTTGCTATCTGCTCTATTTCCAAAATAAAACCATTACAGAAAGACATCATCTCCATCCTTCCACAAAGAGGCTCCATCCTAGCCCATTTGCACATCCCATAATTAAGCCTTAAGTTCAAACTTCCTTTCAATTGGCATTCTTGGGACACCTATGACAAGACAACCCCTATGATGGTCATTGAGAAAACAAACACGACCAAGACAGCTGTGTTTCCCACTCATAGTGGGATGAGGGAATAAGACAAGGGAAGCATTCAGAGC
This sequence comes from Phodopus roborovskii, assembly GCF_943737965.1. Lineage (NCBI taxonomy): Eukaryota > Metazoa > Chordata > Mammalia > Rodentia > Cricetidae > Phodopus > Phodopus roborovskii. Next base: position 1,314,826 of record NW_026126444.1, read on the forward strand.
TCTCCATATAACAGGTGCTTGTGCATAAAAGATACAGATGAGGAACAAATGATAGGACTAGTCATTTCCTCTTGTGAAATCAAGGAAGCTACCAGGAGTAGGTGATTCTTAAACCAAATCATAAAGGACAAGAGGACAACTCTCCAGGTAGAGGGCAACCAGGAGAAATCCTATGAGAGAAACTGTAAATGCCTGATACTGTCCTTATGTTCTGGGAACTCAACACTGATGTGACCATGGGAGAATTGGGGCACAATTGAGGAAACACAAAGAAGAGATATTAGATCCCAACGGTGCTGGTGTTGAAGCCAGCCTGTGTCCTGTAGGCAATGGGGACTTGGGAAGATGTTTTAAACTTGACTATGACATGATGAAGCTTTTATACTAGAAAATTTTCTCATTTGCTTAGATTGGGGACTGGGAGATAAAAGACTGAGAAGCCAAGGAAAGAGTGATTTTTCTAGCCTTTTTTTTTTTCATCAGAACTCTCTTTCAGACCAAATCATAAGTGAGCGCTCATATTATGAATCAGATTGTCCAGGGACCAGAACAAGGTCTCTAATGCCTGAAATGCCTTAAAATGACACGTGACACTGTGTTAAGAAAACAACAGATGAGCACAGGTGAGAGATGAAGAGGAGCAAAACACAAACCAAAGCAAACCCACAGCTCCCGGTGATGGGTCCACGGCGGGAGGCAGAGAAGGAATGCAGTACAGCAGGGCCCCGCCATATTTGTTGATGGCTGGTGATGCCTCTCACTCCTGTGGGAGTGAGGAGAGTAAGCAACTAACAGAGCTCCAGGAGAGCATGTTGGCTCCTTTGTCACACCAGATGGAAGACAACTACTAGCTGAGTACTAGGAGAGAAAATATGTGGCAGCCAGGAGCAGGACCAAGAGAATGGATGGGATCCCTATGGAGGAGTGATGGTACAGAAAGATGCTATCCAGACTCCTCAAGAGAGCACATAGCTGGGAAGTGGGAGAATGAGAGGAAACGGGCAGAAGTAGGAGTACACTATACCCAAGAAACAAAAGAAGGGAAAATCTGGAAAAAAAAACAAAAACAAACAAACAACAACAACAAATGACGCTTCTGTGTAAAACTCAGCAACTCAGCGTGGAATAGTATTCTAGCAACCAGAATCCGTCAAGCTGTGGGGCAAGCCAGTGCCACAATGGCTGGAAGTGAAGGGTTCAACTGAGACAAAGATGAGTTTGCTTTCGCTTTGGCAATTCATCCCTCTCATAGCCAGAACCAAGGAAGCATTGCTCAATGTCTCATGTGTCATATCCTTGAAGAAGCTCAGAATCCTGTGGTATAATTAGTCAACCATCCAGCTAGGGTTTGAACTGCAGGGTGAAATGCAATTACCATCATAACAGTAGGCTATGCCACCGTGAAGGAATTAATGCCTTTACAGAGGGAGTGTGTTCATTATCTCAAGAATGGGTTTGTTGAATGTGTATCCCTCTCATACCTATTCTCTGTCCCCAAGTGTCCCATGTCCTTCCTCTGTGAAATTCTGAAAGAATAACCTCACCAGCTACACACCCTCTGATGTTGGGTGCCCTGGCCTCTAGAGCTATGAATAAATAACCACCCACTATAATAATTCACTCAGCATGTGATATTCTGATGGCAGTCATAAATTCAATAAGACAATCTTCAAGAAGGGAGTAGTGGGCTACAGACACTGATGATTTGAATGTCTCCTAATTCACCTGGCATTTAAATACAAATACATTAAATACTTTTGTATTTAAATGGTCAGTTGCATTTGAGTGCTTTATCATAGTGTTTCATATATCCAGCCTCAGGAATCCCCTCACAGACTCCTTCCCAGTTGTAAAGTGGTAGCTAAGCTGAAAAAACACTCCCAGCCTCATAAGGCCACCCATCTTCAAAACATTTCTGACTTGTAATAGTTCTTCCTTGTTGAGCTGAACTCTTCCTTCCGGTATTTTCCACATTAGTTCTGCTTCTTAATGCCAGACAGAGCTGGTTTATTTAAAAATAAATATCATGGTCTCCTTGTTTCTCTCTCTCTCTCTCTCTCTCTCTCTCTCTCTCTCTCTCTCTCTCTCTCTCTCTCTCTCTCTCTCCATCTCTCCCTCCATCCCTCCCTCCTTACTCCCTTCCTTTAACCATTTTATTTCTGAGACATGGTTTTAGATGATTTTCTCGCCCCCTAGTAGCTTTCAACTAAACAATGTGGTATTACTTAACATTCTAGGTCAGCCTGTAGAAACAGAAGCTGTAGGTTTAGAGTAAACACATAGTAACCACTGAGTGCTAATCCAGAGATGCCCAGTCAGCTTCCATCTGCTTGCCCAGCCCAGCACTGACAACCATATTTCTGATCAGCTAATCCTTGCCTCTATGCCCAACTCTCCCTGGAGGAAGAGATCACAGCCATCCAGGATTTCCAGCTGATAGTGTTTCTTTCTTTCTCCTACCTCACCCTCCATCTTTGTCTTGAAAAGTTTGCACGAGACCTCATACATATGGACTCTGGGTAGATGCTGGGAAGGGTAAACCTTCTGATGACTCATCTGAAGTTTCATGTCGACACTAAAAGACACTGAGTGAAATGGTTCAAAGCAACAGGGAACATGTAAAGCTTGGCATGGAAGGGGATGCCGAGACCAGACAAGAGGATTATGAGTTGAGAGCCAGCCTGGGCTACAGAGTAAGACCCTGGCTCAAATACTACCAATGATTATGATAAATAATAATTTTAATTTTGGGTTGTTCATATGCTAATATGATAATATCTGAGTATGTTGGAGTAAATTACTTAAATTAGTTTCACTGCTTCTTAATCTCTTTGATGTAACTCCTAGAAAAGTTAAGATCAGATCACTTATCTGGCTTGCTTTCTATTTCCCTATTGCAATTATCTACAAGAAAAGAGTGAAAATGCCTTTCACTTAGCATTGCATTGGACTGAATTGGTATCTGACAAACAAGAGAATGTAAGCTCTACTCTTCCATGTTCTGTTGTTTTCCTGCGTTTGTTTTTCACACTTCTCAGTATCTAGTGCATGAGGTATATTTTTACAAACAAATGAGATAAGCACATATGGCTATGTCCATAAGTACATGTATCTTTTCATCTAACGTGTTACAATATGTTGTAATATTTCACACAATGTTTCACACCTGAATAAAACCACATGTGTTTGCATAATGAATCTTCCTTAGCAGCTGGGGATTTCAGAGGTAAGAATCCTACAAGTAACATTTTTCTGTTTGGCTGCAATAACTTTTTTTCTGCATATCATAAACAAAAAGACAAAGGATTATTTTAAATGAAGAAATCTCCAAACAAAAACAGAAGCTCATGAATTGAAATAAAAATTAGCTTTAACATATGTGAGTCGTATCACTGAAATTCTTGTCATTGGAAGAAATCACTTGAGAGGATCAACTTAAGGGAAGGGAGAGTTTATTTTGACTCCTGGTTTTAGAGACTATTAGTTCATCAAGGCAGGAATGACACAGCAGCAGGACAGTATAGCAAAGACTCTTCGCATCTCAGAAGGTAAGGAAGCAGAGAGCAACAAGGGGGCCAGGCTGCAAACCTCCAGACCTATTCCTAGTATCCAGCAGCTAGGCCCCACCCGCTAAAGATTGTACAACCTCCCCAGTTAGTGCTCTAGATACGAACCAAGTTCTGAAACACATAAGACTGTGGGAATGTTTCAGATTCTAACATGGACGTATTTAACTCTCATCCCATATACATCTCTTAAGATGGCAGTAACAGTGTTATTATGTCTGTCCTAAGGGAAAAGTGTGAGGCTCCAGAAATTAATAGAATCCAGGACTTCTGAGAAGGCCTGGTGGACTGTGGAAGGAAGGTATTTCAGACATGCTTGGTTTAAAAAAATATCTGAAAGTTCTTTCTACTTTTTTTTTCAATAATACATGTAATTTTGAGAGTTCCTTGCTAGACACATTGCTAAAGTGTCTCAGGAAACATATGCTACAGTGTTGTCACATGACTGTTCTTCTATATGTAATTTTCCCTTTCTTTACCATCACATGCCAAGAAAACCCTTTTGTTAGAGAAGCCCACAAAGTGATCATTCATCCCACTTCTTGGCTGCTGGATTAAAGATAGTTGCTGTCCTTTTGCTGAGCTATTTTGATGCTTTGTAACCTTGCCAATACTTGCATCACATTGCTTTAACTCTCTGTAAAGAAAGCTGTGACTTAGGACCTCAAGATTCAGGGAAAGAATATTAGCTTGAAAATTAATGTATTTACTGTAGTATAATCAAGAATAAACCTATCAGGTCAGGGAAATGCCTCAATAAGTAAAGCATTTACCACACAGCCTGAGGACCTCAGTTCAGATTCCCAGCACCCAGTACCCAGCACTCACATAAAAAAAAAATAAATATCCACAGACAATATAAGATATCTGAGGTACTCTAGCTGAGCAAGGGAAAGGCCTGTATGACAAGAACTTCAAGTCTTTGAAGAAAGAAATTGGATATCAAGAGATGGAAAGTTCTCATATGCTCATGGACCAATAGGATTAACATAGTAAAAATGGCCATCCTACCAAAAGCAATCTACAGATTCAATGCAATCACCATTAAAAATCCCAGCAAGATTCTTTACAGATCTTGAAAGAACAATATTCAACTTCATATGGAAAAACAAAAAATCCAAGATAGCTAGAACAATCCTGAATAATAAAAGAACTTCTGGAGGTATCACCATCCTTGATCTCAAGCTCTGCTACAAAGATATAGTAATAAAAAAACAGCATTTTGTTAGGATAAAAACGGGCAATAGAATCAATGGAATTGAATCGAAACCCAGACATAAATCCACAAACCTATAGACATCTAATTTTTGACAAAGAAGCCAAAATTATACAATGAAAACAAAGAAAGCATCTTCAGCAAATGGTGCTGGCATAACTGGATGACGGCATGTCGAAGAATGCAAGGAGATCCATATCTATCACCCTACACAAAACTCAAGTCCAAGTGGATCAAACATCAACACAAATCCAGTTCCATTGAACATGATAGAATAGAAAGTGGGAAATAGTCTTGAATGCATTTGCACAGGAGACAACATCCTGAATAGAACACCAATAACACAGAAACTGAAACGTTTCTGTAAGGCAAAGGATGTTGTCAAGAAGGCAAAATGGCAGCCTACAGAATGGATAAAGATCTTCACCAATCCCTCATCCAACAGAGGGCTGATTTCCAAAATATATAAAGAACACAAGAAACTAGCCATCAAAAACACCAAACAACCCATTTTAAAAATGGGGTACAGACCTCAATGGAGAATTCTCAATGGAAGAATCTCAAATGGCAGATTTGTTCTACAAAACAAAATAACCCTGAGATTCTGTCTTACAACTGTCAGAATCGCTAAGATCAAAAACACTAATGACAGCTTATGCTGGAGCAGATTCAGAGTAAGGGAAGACTCCTCCATTGCTGGAGAGGGTGAAAACTTGTACAGCTACTTTGAAAATCAATATAGCAGTTTCTCAGAAAATTGGAAATCAATCTTCCTCAAAATCCAGCTACCTCATATACCCAAAGTATGCACACTCTTAGCATAGCACAAAGACACCTGTTCAATTGTGTTCATAGCAACTTTATTTGTAGTAACCAGAAGCTGAAAACAATTTAGAGTCCTTCAACCAAAGAATGCATAAAGAATTGTAGGACATTTACACAATGAAGTATTACTCAGCTATTAAAAATAATAACATCAGGAAAATTGAAGGCAAATAAATGGAACTAGAAAACAATCATCCTGAGTGTGGTAACCCAGACCCCAAAAGATAAATTAGGGTACATACTCACTCATAAGTGAATATTTGCTATAATGCTATAATCTACAGCCCCAGAGAGGCTAGAAAACAAGGAGGTTCCAAGGGGCGACACATGGATCTCCCTGGGAAGAGGAAATAGAAGAGATCTCCTGAGTGGACTGGGGACAGTTGGGGATGGCAACTTGGGTATAAGGTTGATGGGTAGGTTGGGAGAGTACTTTGGGGACTCCTAACAATGGAAGGAGGGGATGTCCCTGATGCTTTGACTGGCTCTTGGGAACCTATTCCTCACACTTGGTTGCCTTGCCCAGCATTCATACAGAGGGAGATGCTTAGTCTCACAGCAACTTGACATGCCATGCTTTGTTGATACCCATGGGAGATCTACCTCTTTCTGAACAGAAACAGAAGAAGTAAATTGAGAGGGGTGGCAGGGGGGGCAGGAGTGGGAGAAAGAGCAGGAAGGAAAACTTTGATCAGGATGCAAAATAAAATAGTTAATTTAATTAATTTTGTTAAATAAAAACAAAAATGGCCAGTGCCAGGAAATTTTTAAAAAACAAAATAAAAATCTTCCCAGTTGTAAAGTCTACAAGTTACAACAATGACCAGCATGGAAAGATATCCCCAAGCACGCAACAGTGGCACCTATATCCTGGGGTAACCAACAGCCATCTAGTTGAATTTAAGGCCCTGTCAATAGGAGAGAATTCATGCATGATACTGTAAAGTATGCCAGTTGACTGTGGTTGGTCAGGTCATGGACCCTAGAGGAGAACCTATTGCTGCCATTTTCCTAAACTAGTGTAATTTCTAACTGCATTCTAAACATTCATCTCTATTCCCATGATGAATGTAGTTGTCTTGACTTATCAAAGAAATGTCTTACATCAGGCACAGACCATTACAGAAATCCACAACTTGTCAAAATGAAGAGAGCAGCTGACCTTGTGGTACCTTAGTTGATTCAACACAACCCCTACAGCCAAAGCTCAGGGGATATTGAGAAGGAGTTGACAGGAAGATTCTAAGAGCCAGAGGACCAAGGTATCACTGAGAGACGGTGCTTTCTATTTATGACAAGGAAGCTGTATCCATGAAATATCAACAATACCCTAAATTAGTGGTTACATTGACACACGGACATCTCTGGTTAAAATCAATGGGTCACAAATAGAAACAAGACATGAATGTGGAACAGAGATTGTAATGAGGCAGGGGATGACTGGGATAGGAAGGAGATAAAAGAGGATGGAGGGTGAGAATAAACCACACATTATAAATGTGTATGAAATTGTCAATGAACAAATCCAATCAATAAAAATTTTGAAATAAAAAAATAAAAATAATGTAAGAGTGACTGAGGGACATGAAATATCAACTTCTATCCTCCACACACATGTCCTTATGTGCACATGTACACATGAACACAAACATATAACACATACAGGAGAAGGAGAAACCTATTCACAGTGTTTGATAATCCACCAAATATCTTCTCCATGGAATCTACAGGTCCTGGTCACCTACTCAAACCAGCAAGGATAAGATACAGCAATCCCAGTTAAGGAAACAGCCTATGGCTTGAGGTCTAACTCTTTTGGCAAATACAAGACTTTGGCGTCAAAGAAACACAGAATCATCCATTATAATTCCCACATATTGTGCTAATTAGCATAGTAATACTATTATGTAATTATAATTATTATCATTATAATTACTTTCATGGTTTTAAAAGTGCTTTTACCTCCATAATCTTATTTAATCCTTAATTTACAGACTTGGATACCAGGACTCAGAGTAATCAGTGTGCCAAAGATTATGACTCTATGGGCCTGCCCAACATCACAGGACGCCTATCACTTATATCCACCAGAGTCTGCCATTGCCTAGCTTTAATATAAGAAATCAGTTTTTGTTTCCATAACAGAAAAGTTGAGAGACAGTGTTACTTAAGGAGACTTGATGTATGAACAAAGCATGACCAAGGACAAAGTGCTGCTGAGCTCTCTACTCTGCCTCCACCACAGTTCACAGTAGTAAAGTCAGTGCAGTTTTGCTCCAACATTTCTGGAAAAAAAAATCCTGTGGCTAAAATGCTGGCAGTTTCTGTGAAACTATGAAGCATCCAAAAGGAAATCAGGAGTCCTTGAGAGAGGGGATAGAGATGAAAGACACTGGAGCAGTGAGCCCATGAATGCCCTCTTCACCAGTCTAAAGCTTTTCCCATTAGGGCATAATGGGAAGAAAGATTTGAATAAAAGTTTTAAAGCGTGTGGGGGGTAGGGGAGAGTTGCGTACATGTCTGTGTGTGTCTCTGTCTCTGTGTGTGTCTCTATGTGTGCATGTCTGTGTGTTTTGTGTGTGTGTCTGTGTGTCTGTGCATGTTTCTGTGTGTCTGTATTGTATCTGTCTATGTGTGTCTGTCTATGTGTGTTACACATATATAACAATGTATAGGGGTGGGGATAACCTTGTCCATACATGCATGTACAGAGATCAGAGGTAGATGTTGGTTGCTGTCTTAGTTAGGGTTTTTTATTGCTGTGAAGAGACACCATAACCACGTCAACTCTTATAAAGAAAACATTTAATTGGGGTGGCTCGTCAACTCATAAAGAAAACACTTAATTGGGAGGGTCTGGCTTACAGCTTCAGAGGTTCAGACCATCATGATCATGACAGGAGCATGGCAGCCTGCAGGCAGATGTGGTGCTAGAGCTGAGTGCTGCATCATACAGGCAACAGGAAGTTGACTGACATTCACATTAAGGAAAACTTCAAAGCCCACCCCCACAATGACACTTGCTCCAAAAAGGGCACAGCTCCTAATAGTGCCACTCCCTTTGGGGGCCATTGTCTTTCAAACTACCACAGTTGCCTCCTTCTGTTGCTCTCTACCTTATTTTTGAGTCAAGTTAATTTCACTACTATAGGTATAGAGATCAGTATTTGAGCTGGACTGGGTAGCCTGCCAGCCCAGCATGCTTCTGTCTCCTTCCCTATTCCCTGCCCACCCCTATCAGTGCTAGGGTCACAGGCACACCTGAGTTTTACATGAGTTCTGGGGATCTGAAATCAGATCTTAATGTTTGTATAGAAAGTAGCTTACCCACTGAACCAGCTCTACCAATATTTTTTTATAATTTTTTAAATTTAAATTTGAAAAAAAGCCTGTTACATACGTCAATCCCAGTCCCTGCACCCTCCCGTCCTCCCCTGTTCCCCCCACCAACTCCCATTCCAACCCCTTTCTGCTCTCCAGAGAGCAGACTTCCATGGGGAGTCTTCAAAGTCTATCATATCATTTGGCTCAGGGCCATGTATCTAGGCTAGGAGAGTATCCCTCTATATAGAATAGACTCCCAAAGTCCATTCGTATAGAAGGAATAAATACTGATCCATTACCAGAGGCCCCATAGACTGCCCAGTCCTCCTAACTAACACCCACATTCAGGGGGTCTGGGTGGTTCCTATGCTGGTTCCCAGAGAATTTAAGGAATGGTAAGTACAGATGCCTGGACATATTCTCAGCTTTGGAGCAAGACTGGACAATCTAAATAAATATGGGGATTTTCCTCCAAAGAGGTATGCTAACCTGAGCAGGTTAAAGTTATTTAAAAGATTTGTTTCCTAAATCCCAGAGTTATCCCCAGTCCCTGAAGTGAAAGGAAAGGAGCATTAGAATCTGGGCAACAATTATGCAAGAGCCAAAGCTTTCCTCTGATCCCTGTGTACAGCCATTTCTAGGTCATGGTGATAGTAATTTGACCACAGACCACACTGCTAATACAGTTACCTAGTACAGGGACCAATTGTCTATATTCATTTCACAAGAAACTCTATGAAGTAGGAATAGATTACCACCCCAGTTTCACATCTGAGGAACTACAGATCTGAGAAATCAAATGATTTGTTCAAGCTCACTCAGGATAGCAATTCAGAGGCAGTTCAGAGTCTGTGCTCTTAAATATGTTCTAGGTAAGGAAATGTCTAGTTTTACTTCTGTCTATCTCAGAAACCTGTGTTATAAAGGAGGTTCTCAAAAGTTGAAAACTTTCCCTTGCCATCACAATGTACCCCAAAGAGCCCTTTGAGTTGGCCTTCAGAATCTTTAACCATTCAAATTCTCTTCCCAAGAAACAGAGGGCAGGGATCCCACAACCTGTATTCACACCCTGCCTCTCCTAATTACTACTATATGACCATCAACAATCCAGTTTACCCTAGGACTCTTACTTTAGTTGTCTATAAAATATCGATAAAGTTTGCCCCCAGGGTCATCTGAAATGTAACTAGGACTGCGGTGGTTTGATGAAACATGTGCCCCATTAGTTCATGTGTTTGACAGTGCTGTTTGGAGGATATGATGGAACCTTTTGGAGTTGTGGCCTCATGGAGACCTCACTGACTGAGGGCAGCCTCACTCCACTTCCAATCACTCTCTCCGCCCTCCTGTTTGTGGTTGATGGTGTGATCTCTAGTTTCCCCTGTGTCTGGTGGATAGACACCAGAGCCACTGCAAATCTTACAAAAGAAAGTGTTTAGTTGTGCTTCCTTGTGGTTTCAGAGGTTTAGTCCATTATCTTCATGGTAGAAAGCCTGGCAGCACACAAGTTAACAAGGTGCTGGAAAAGTAGCTGAAAGTTCTGACTGGATCCTCGAGCAGCAGGAAGGCTTGGGCTTTGGAAAATCTCAAAGCCCACATCCGGTGACGTACTTCCTCCACCAAGGCCACCCCTCCTAGTTCCTTTCAAATAGTGCCACTTCCTGGTAATCAAGCATTCAAATCCATGAACCCATGGGGCCATTCTCATTCAAACCATCACAGTGCCCAGCCATCTCCCGCCATGACTGCCCACCACTGTCCATTGCCCTTCCCTCCCCTACCTTTACAATTTTAATCTTTCTGCTTCTTTAGAATTCAGTTGCAAATAGGTAGCATTGAACATGTTGACAAGATTTTATTTTTTTTTTATTCTATTTTTCTTATTTTACACATCAATCCCAGTTCCTTCTCCCTCCCTCCCACCCTCCCATGCCTCCTGACCACCCTCCCATCCCATTCCATCACCCACTACACATGTAGGATGATGCCTTCCAGGAGGAATCATCTAAATCTGTCAAGTCATTTAGAGGATTTTATTTCTTAATATGGAATTCCTTCCCAGAACTCTAGGGGACCCTCAACACCCAATAAGACAATTTTGCCTCAAATTCTTCACTCATTCTTTCCAAAATCTTGAGAAATACCTAACTATTCCTGGGATGTTGGAGAGAAAAATACAAATCTATTTCCTTTGAATACTTAGTCTTGCTTTGAAAACCTATTCAGATGCTCCATTGTGGAAATGTGGCATAACCCACTTGAAAATGGGTTAGAATGACAGCCCAGGCCAGCCCACCTGAGACTTTTCTGAGTCAGCCTGAGTATGTAAGCTGACTAGTAAGTCCATATTTCCAGAACAAAGAGCTGAGGAGAGGCAGCCAGGTTAAAAATGTCTGGTTGGGGGGAGGGGAGTGCATCATCAAGAAATCATGCTATTTATGGCCCTAATCACTTCCTCTCATAATTTATGCTAAGTTTGGTGGAGTAAAAGAAATCATTTTGTTTTGCTGTGTTTCTTTTGATTCTAAGATGTAGGAAGAGACTGATCAGCCCAGGTAGTTAGATCTACAAGCTTCAGTGGCTAGGGAAGCCCATGGAAATTGGTACAAAGAAGATCAGTTTCCCAGCAGAGAGAAGAAGCTGGGTGAATGTGCTTGCTCCTACATTCAAAACCACAATCTACTTAGTAGCACCTTCTTCAGACTGAGAGAGAATACAAAATAAGAGGGGACCATACAGAATGACACCGCCCAGAAAAAGAGGTGGCATCATGACAAGCCTCAGGAGGGATAGGGGACAATTCCATGAGGCATTTGACTTGTGAGTTCACACATCCATATTCTAAGCACCAAGTGATTTGTAGAGATAAAGCCAGGCTTTAAAATCCATATGAGCCAATGAACTGTATCCCTAACAGGGTCACTGCTGCATGCAGCTCTTCAAGCTTGTCTTCACAACATTGTGTAGTTCCTCTAAAGCATCAAAGAGTGTGTCTCCTGTGGATCCATTTATCACTGTGAATTTGTGATGTTTTTCTTTCCCTTTTAATCATTTGTTACCACCTAATATTTGTTATTGACATCCTACCAACAAAATAAAAACAGAATGTGGGCAGCTTTTCTTTGCCATTTTCTCTAGTGCTTAGAGTAATGTCTGGTGTGTCAGACTTCATACACAACAGTTGAGTGGATGCCTGAGGTCCACCTTCCTCTGCAGAACACTAGTGTGGGGAAGAATCCCAAAAGGAAGAGCATGTAGAAGTGGGGGAGGGGAGAACAAAGACAAAGTCACTCAGTCACTCGAGGGAAAGCTTTGTCTTTTGTGAGGATACTGAATCCATTCACCACTTTTGTCTGGGGTCTTGACAATTCAGCTGTTGTAAATACATGTCTCAGTTATCTGAGGTGAGATGTCATTTTGTACAAATGTGAGCTACCATGTGTGCAAAATCAGTCACATTCAAATGCATATTTATCTTTATAGAGGTAAATAAAGAGGGTTATAGAAAATCTAGAGAAATGGAGAAGTTAGAAAAGTAGAAAATACAGCTGTAAATTTCCCTTAAAATGTGGTGTTTTACATCCCAAGTTGCCTCAGTTACTGCAGTAATTTTCCTTATACCCAACAGTCACTATATAACAAAGAATAAAAAGATGTAATTACATCTGACCTGTGAATCAGAAGACAGCAATTTAAAAGAACAGACAGACATTGAGAAAACATGAGATTCTCTCTCATGTATCCCTGCTCCAAAGACTGATGGAATCATGTGGGAAAACACTGCCTCTTTAGACCATTTTCCACAAGAAACTTTGTTTACAGGGTTTAAAAAACTAGACAAAGGTTTCGCCATTGAAATGACAGATCATAAGTTTATTCATTATTGTAATCATATTCTCCATAAATAGAAAGGGCAATGGAATCATCCAGTGGGGCACGGTTTAGCATTAGAAAAGACCACAAGAGGATGGAGAGATTTGGCTGTAAATAACACCTCCAATAACACCTTCCAACCAGTACCAGGCTGTCCCGGTGTGGCTGCCAAAGCCCAGGCACTCTTTGTTCTCCAGGGTCGAAAATATAAAACAGGTCATTTATGGAGAACAAGCTGGTCACAGCTGCAGAAGACAGAGGGACTATCTCTAAAGAGCCAGGCACACAGCGTACTTTATACACTACCATGTGAATAATTTTGCATGTTTTTCTGGGTGATGGAGTCACTCATCAGAGATTATTATGGCAGACCTGCCATGTGATGTGCAGCAGAGTCATGAGAAATCTTCAAGACCCTTGGATAAGACAGTAGACCTGTCCTTACAAACCCAGTGTGTATTGGGTTGAGTCTTTTTGTGTGCATAACAGAGCTATTCAGGTTTAGGCCCCTTGAAATGCCTTTGGTCTGTTATTTTTATTGAATATTATAAAGTAAAGGTCTGTTCGTGGGGTTGAATTTGTCTTCACAAAGCAATGCTTGCATTTTGACTTTGATTTTTCAAGTCTGGCTTGGGGTTCTTCCCAGGCTTGCTTGTGTCAATGTTGAAATATCGGCATCATCTTGGTTACTAGAAATTACTAGAAATCCAGACACATGGGCCACGCTGCCCTCAGGAGGCAAAACTTCACTTTACAGGATCCTTGGTGACTTGTATGCATACTATAATTTCTAGCTCAGAAGGTACTTGCTTACATGTGGCTTACATGTGATATGACACTGTATGCAATAGGAGAATTACTTCTGTAATAAATCCCTGACAGAAATGTTCCTCAGTCTTCCATTGACCCAAGGATTCTCTAACAATAAAGTGTGTGTAGTGAGATATCCACCCAGCCCATACCTGTTGCATTGACCATGCCCATTGGGGCATGGGGACACGTGTGGACATGACAGGTGGGGTTTATGTCTGAGGTCCCGGACCCAAGCTCACTCTTTTACTTCCTGGTCAGGGTGCAGAGATCATCAGGGGGCATCCTTGGAGCAGGGACCCATGGCGGTCATTTGTTTCTGGTATAAGTGATTTCTCCCCGATAAACACCAATCAGCCTATATTGTGTCCCAGAGTCTTATTTCCCATGCAATAACCCTAGATAACAAAAGATAAATGTCTGTTTCCACATTCATAGATGGTAAGAGGAGTTTGAAATACCACTGTGGGAGGATTCTAATGCTTCCACTGGGCTCAGATTAAAAGAGCTACCAGAATTGATTAGCAATGTCTGCTCATAGTTACAAAAGAGGGCTGGTGGTGAATCATATGTGTACAACTGTAGGTCCTCATGTATATTTAACACATTCACAAAATCATTCTGAAGAATTCTCCAATTCTCAAAGTCAGAATTCTGCAATGAAATAAACTTCATGGGCCACAATTCAAAACTACTCCTCGATGATAAAGTCTCTCCCCATGAGGTTGTAGCCATTAAGAGGCTTCTCTCTTAAAAGGAGGGAGTCTTGAGTCATAAGTCCCCCGACCACCACTACCACATGGGTAAGCAAAAGAAATCCCTTAGCTGTAAAGGTTTCATAAAAAGCCAAGTCGACACCAAAACATTACTGTCCTGTGTTCACTCACACACTATAAACAAGACCACCTTTACACACACACACCCCCATGGCACCATGAACTCAGTGAGGATAGAATGACAGCAGACGCAATGCTGCCCTTTAAAGAATGATGACGATGCAAGCAGAGGGAGATGCCAAGCAGGTGATTTCACTTCACTGAGCACCAGTTAAGTATTTAATTGACAACAGAGAAGGCAAATCCAGCCACCATAAAAAGGGGAGAAACCTGAAGTTTGTATGTAATTGTATTGTGCTTCGGGAGTACTTGTCTCCTAAAAGCCACATCTAAATATGGGATAAGAGGCCCTTTGATCCGCAGCGTGACATTGGCTTCTCCACACTTACAGTTGAGAAAACTAGGCTCAGAGTATTCAAAAGCCCTGGCTCAGATTTCCCTCAAATGACCAAGCTGGTTGGACTTGCTACACCAGAAGTCTGTGAACTTTTTCTATAAAGGTCCAGATAGTAGATACTTTAGGTTTTAGGAGCCATACAGTCTCCATCACAATAATTCAACTCTGCAACTGTAACACAAAAACAGGCACCAACAATATGTAAACAGAGGGATGTGCCCGTGTCCTGATTTTTTTTTTTTTTTTTTTTTTTTTTTTACAAAAACAGATGGACTTTGTCCTGGACCATGGTGTGTTGACTCTTTGCTAAGCTCCATTTATTATAGATCAGTTATGATGTTCCATAACTATGGGCAAAAGTGATGGGCAAAACCTCTAAGCCCCTCTTAAGTCCTTCAGCTTTCATTTATTGAGCACCTATGAAAGGCACTGGGTTAGGACTCAGGCCTGCATTCCAATCTGTTCTGTGTAGGGCAGCGGTTCTCAACCTTTCTAATGCTGTGACCCTTTAATACAGGTCCTCATGTTGTGGTAAGCCTACCATAAAATTATTGTTGTTGCTACTTCCAGATTTTTGCAAATGACAAGGCTGAAGCTAACAATGTGTACCCACCTGCCCAGTTAGAAACCCAGGAACCAGGAAGAACTCCTCACCCCTAACTGAGACAAATAGAGGAGGACAGAGGGGAAGGAAGTTGGTTTTGCAATAACATGTTGCGGTGTGTTCCAATCAGCTCCACAGACTGTCTGCATCTTTTCCTAACTCTGTTTTCAGTAGTACCTGACTGTCATTCCAATCCGAAGAGATCCAATCCCCTCTTCTGGCCTCTGCTGGCACCAGGCATGCACACACATGTGCAAACAAACACTCATACACACAAAGTAAAAATAAATAAATAAATAACATTACATTACATTGATAGCTGGGAAAGAAATGACCATTAGCAGGAATACTTATACCATAGCAATCAGCAAACATTATAAAATAAAGTTCGACCTCCACCCCTTTCACCCACCAGAAGTGGCTGTTAAACATTTACCTCTCGAATGCCACTAGCTTGAAATTAGGTGACCTGATTCTGGATCTACACGCAAGTTACTTAACTTCCTGGGCTTCATTTTCCCTTGTGCCTATGACAGGGATAATTAATCTATAATTGGTTGTTGTACAGACAAAGTTTTAGGAGACTTTATGATGCTTATCAGGTTCAGATGGATGAGTCTCTTGGCTTAATTTAGCTTAGTGGTACAAGGGGTTGAAACCAACCCCCCCCCAAGAGCTGAGCTACACCCCAGCCTCATTTGTATTATATATTTGCAATGTATTAATCATAAACAGACTGTGGAGATGATGGTAGGGATAGGACTATGGAAAAGCCAGCATAGCAACCTTTCTTCAAGAGACTTAACATCCTTTCAGAAACTGCCCTAATCCTATCTCAGGTTTTAAAGGTCTGAAGTAAAGTGCTCCCTGCTCTCAGCCCAAGTCATGCTTTTCCATTTGAAGTCATTCTCACATTACAAGCCCCTGCCTGTACCATTCCGCCAGGTTCAGGGAGAACCTTACCTAATCAACAATGATCTAATCAAAAGACATACCGATTCAGTTACCCCCCCCCTCCATGGTATGATTAATTCCCACAAGCATTCAAGGTCAGGCCTGTTCTTGGTGAGAAACCAGAATGGATTGCAAATCACTAACCTAGAAAAACCATTCTGGATACCCCTTAGCCACTCTGCAGATGAGGTGCCTGGGAAGTCAAGTGACTTGCCTCCCAGAAAGAGACAGCTCTGCATCATGATTTTTTGTAGTTGCTGTTGTAATTTCTAAGAACTGTATGGGAGAAGGAGGGCAGTCAGAGTTTTAGTGAGCCCCTCCATTCTGTCACCAAGTGTTACTATGTCTCCCTTCCCATTGACACTACCAGTTTTTAGCGTGCTGAATATACTAAAGAAACTTAATCACATAGCATATGCAAGGCCCTGGGTTTGGTCTCCAATATGACAAAAGGGAGACATTAAATGATTTAGTAATGTCACTTTTTCTCTATACTGTATTTTCATTATGGTCATTATTTACAGATATATAAGGACCAAGTCTTGAAATATAAGGACTATAGAAATGGAAGCACAACAGCATTTAGAATGGTCATTCACTTTTAAGGCATTGGAGTTTTTCACTCTGTTCACCTCCTCGTGAGATATGGTGTGCTGATCGATAACATATTAGGAGCCCTGAGCTGTTCTGCGGTACAATCATCTCATAAGTTAAATAAGTTTCTTTTTAGCTAACTAGTTTCCTGAATTCTTTCAGTAAAAACTCCTTTTGTGATGCATAGCTAGACATCTCAGAGAGTATGCAGCAGAAGACTCATTTGATAGAAGCTGATCTAGTCCATGCCCTTAAGTTTAGAGGGGAAAAGAATCACAAGCTCTGGGCCAAGACATTTCCTTGGCAATGTAACTAAATCACCCAGCTCCTTTGCCTTCTTACCCCTTGCCACTGCCAATATTTGATAAGCCCTTATATGTGAAAAGAACAGATCTAGGCTGAGTAATCTGACAGAATGACTACTGTTGACCTGAATTCCAACTTAGGAGAAAACCTGAGGCAGCAATAAAAAGTAAGAAGGCAAACCATAGGAAACTCAAAACAGGAAGAAAAACAGTAAGTTACTAGTTGTATGTGTGAGAAAAACAGTGAATGTATTAGTGAGTGGTTGGAGAGATAGAAGGGTACATGGATAGATGATAAAGAAACAGAAGATAAAGAAGTAAAAGTGTAAAAGAACCCAAAACAAACAAACAAGGCAGGAATGGTTATGTGCATCAACCAATGAGATAGCACAGAGTTAATCTGCAATTGACATAATTCAAGTAGCAATGGCTTCCTCCTGGCGAGTGTCACCATGTTCTTTCATCATTTATATTCAAAGTCTAAAAACATGATTTTTTTTCCCATTGCTCTCTCTTCAGATGAGATATCGGGGAGCTTGAATTTGCCCTGGCTAACATTAATTGTCAACTTGACACCAGTCATCTGAAAGATGTCTCAGGTAAGGAATTGCCTGGACCAGGTTGGTCTGTGGGCATGTCTGTGAAGGACTTTCTTGATTATTAATTATGTAGGAGAGCATATCAAAACATGGGTAGCATCATTCCTTAGGAAGATGGTCCTGATAAGAAAACTACTTAATCGAGCTATAGCACAAGCCAGCAAGCAATGCCTCTATGGTTCCTGCCTTGAGTTCCTGCTCTGGCTTCATACAGTGATAGACTGTGACCTGGAAGTATAAGCCAAATAAACCCTGTTCTCCTCAAGTTGCTTTTGATCATGCTATGTTATCCCAGTCACTGGAAAGTAACTTATACAAACTTTATGCTGAAAACAATGAGGAACGTAATCAAGAAGACGTGGCTATATTTATATTTGAGAACTAGTTTTGGAGGGAGGTGGTTAATGGGATCCTTTGTAAGACCTTCCTAATGGGGTTATAAGTAAACTATAACTTGGTATTTTCCCAAAAAAAGGTTTTAGAAGAATTTTTTTAATGCTAACAATATAAGAATTCTCTCAGAAGTATGAAGTTTATGTTTGCTTCTTCTTTAGAGTCAAGAAGAAATCTCCCAAAGTCATCAATTTAGTAATGATGGGATTTAATTTTAATTTTTTATTATTATTACTAATTAATTGTTATTATTATTGTGTGTCTATGTGTTTATGGAAAGAGACAGATTGAGGTGGACAGACAGATGAAGAGAATGGACACGCAGATACTAAGGCATGTGTAGAAATGAGAGAATAATATTCAGGAGTCCATTCTCTTTCCTCCCACCATGGGTCCCAGGGACTAAACAGGTTGTCAAGACTATCCAGGAGTCACTTATGCCTACTGAGCCATCTCACCAATGCAAAGACAGGGTTCAGGGTTTAAATCCAGATCTCCTAAGTATAAACTCAGTGTTGATCTGCCTACATCAACTTGCCTAGTTTATGGTAGATAAAGAATATCTGGCATCATGACCTCAAAGGAAAGCCAGTGGTGCCAGCAAGTGTCACTTCAACATAGGGACATAAAAGCCATCTTTCTGACCTTGAATAGTGTTTCCATATAGTTGAGAATGTCGGGCCTGGACCAGTCTTCTGTCTTAGTAGATTATATCAATTAAGGCAGTAGTTCTCAACCTTCCTGCTGCTACAATCCTTTTAATATAGTTCCTCATGTGGTGACCCCCAATCATAAAATTATTTTGGTTGCTACTTCATAACTGCAGTTTTGCTGCTATTGTGAATTGTAATGTAAATATTTTTCGGAGATAGGTTGCCAAAGAGGTCACGACCCATGGGTTGAAAATTGATCTTTTAAGGCATTCAAGTGAAACAAATGAACCAGCGCTTAGGACTGTGGTCAACAGCAAAGAAAGAAGCTGTTCTGTGTTTGCCCAATAAGTAACTAGGAAGTTGGGAGTAAAAAAAGGTAGGACCAGTGGGAATCAAAATCTAGACCGCAATTCCATTTCTGTCCCCAAAGGAAACTCACACCAAATGGTCCTCAATTTTCTACACGCAAGACAAATCATCAGAAACTATGAAGATGCTAAGAAATCTGATACATAAAATGCAGTAAGGGTAAAAGGTCTTATTTTTCCTTATGCCGCCTTGTACCTGCTTCCCTCCTTTATAGCCAGTCTTCCTATCTTAAGATTTGCCAATTAACTAGAAAATGTTCAAACATTTGGTTTGATGAAACAAAACAATTTAATAGCCTTTCAAAGTCCGAGCAAAATTTTTCTCAACTCACAGAATTCACAACAGGCCT
The DNA here is from genome assembly GCF_943737965.1 of Phodopus roborovskii. NCBI lineage: Eukaryota > Metazoa > Chordata > Mammalia > Rodentia > Cricetidae > Phodopus > Phodopus roborovskii. Next base: position 1,334,493 of record NW_026126444.1, read on the forward strand.
GGGGTTTGCATTCCTTCAGTTGGTGGAGTTTTTGTAGTTTTTCAGCCTTAGGTCAGATGTAAATTCCGGGGACTGAGGCCTACCTCACCAGAGAGCTTGGCATTCTCCCAACTCACACTTGGAAGCAAGAAGCACAGAAAAAAGCAAAATGGAAAAATAATGAAAAACAAACATCAATCAAACCTATTCCTTTTGTCTTTTTCTCTTTTTAATGGAATCAAAGAATATGATTCTGTTTGACTTCAAGTCAAAGCTTGGGATCTGGCTTTACCCTGTAAACATCTTTGCCAGGCTCTGATTAAATACTTCCACCTACCTTATTCTGGCCACAGTTTGAAACCCAACACCTCCTTTTCCAGGTAATTTACTATCAAGACCGATGACTATGTAACTAACACCCAGGTTGAGTTCTTTGGAAAGACATATAATATGCATACACATCTGGCTTTAGTTTACAGCAAACAAAGATTTTTGTTTATTTATCAATTCATATGCTCTGATATGAGTACCAGCTCAGCAGTGTGAGACAAGCAGCCAACCAAATTCACATGGCAATGGACACTGAGAGTCTGCAACTCTTTGTCAAAAGGACAATTACAGTGCAGGCCCCTGCCTACTTTTCTGAGCTGGTCAAACCTCTCTCAACACATGCCTAGCCCCTTGCCCTATAGGAGGTCACATGTTCTCCTCAATTGAATCAAAGACAAGACAGTGGTGAGGAAACTCATCATACATAAGAGCTCTAGCCTGTGTGTTCTAGAAAGTGAACTGACACCCTGAACTGGCTCATTTACTCAGTGCAGTTTCATCATGGGTAGACATTTACAACAGTATGAATGGACTCAAGGTTCAGGAGATGGCTAGCGATGGTTCTGCTTCTACCACTCCATGCATATTGTGGGAGACTCTCCCCTATGGAGTCCTCACCAGTAAAGGCACACTGGGCCAGATGGGTTCATGAGGCCTTCACAGGCCCATTGTTCTGAATGGGTGAAGCAAGGTGTTCACTGCAGAAACCTAGAAGCTGGGTCATGCTGACAAGTCTGACAGTGCACAAAGACTATCCAACAGTAGAGATCATCAGAGACCATAGGGTGACCAAGAAATAACCATAAAACTGCTCAATTTGCGTAATAACTGGGAAGAATAAAAACCAGCAATGATGGCTACAGCATGGGCCCTCTTGGCAGGTTTCACACACTATAAAAAAATGTGCTTTGTTTTGTTTTTGCTTTTATGCTCTGTGTGTATGCATGTGTGTGCATGTTATGTGCTTATACATGAATATGTGTATACCTATGGGTGCAGGTATTCATGTACATGTGTACGTGTATGTACATGTGTCTGTGGAGGATGCAAGACAACTTCTGGTGTCACATTCAAGAGTACCATCCACTTCCTTTGAAACAGGTTCTCTCATTGGCCTGGAACTCACCAATTAAGCTAGACAAGCTTGCCAGCAACCCCCAGGGATGTTCCTGTCTCTACCTACCTGACACTACGATTGTGCACACACATGCCACCATACCACACACCCAGGTTTTTGCATTGATTTTGGTAATCCACCTCAGAGCCTCATGTTTGTAAGGCCAGCCCTTTACGTGGGACTAAACCATACCAGAATACTATTCTATCCTTTTTAGATTTATCTGAATAAGGATTGTGTTCCCTAGGTGTCAAGAAGAATTAAAATCTTAAATCTGAAAAATCTAACTTTTGAAGAAAAATATTAAAAATCCCACAAATAGGGATGTTGGGAAATCTGTGGACGAAGTGGGCTCAGCACTGGGCATCATCAATAAGTACTGCCACTAATAGACAGAAGCCAAGAAGGATTGTCACATCCCCAGTCCCACAACCCATGGCCACGAAAAGAGATGGGCACACAGGCCTGAGCAAGGATCAGAGGGCCATAAAGAATGAGGAAGGAGATGGCTCTCCCTCTGGACATATTATAATGACAGTGCACTGAATGGATGACATCCCCTAGGTCTTAGACTGACATTTGATGGGCTTTGGCTACAATTAAAGTTAGTGTTGTCTCTGGAAAAATTGAGGGATGCTTTATTTTAAAAGAATAAGGTAAAACCCAGACATGGAAGATGATGCCTCTAACCCTGAACTGGGGAGGCTGAAAACAGGAGAGCAAAGTTGGGGAAAGCTAGGGCTATACACTGAGACCTTGTTTAAATACATCATACACACACATGCACACACACGCATGCACACACACACATGCACACACATGCATGCACACACACACATACACATGCAGGATATGGTTGTTGAAAATGTAATAAAACCTCAATTCCCTCATCCCTAAGTAGGAAATGGGGTTTCTCTACCCCATATAGACAGAGCTTTTCAATTCCAAATTGAAATTCAATTCCAAATTTAAGAAGGAGATACTTGAAATGCAGAGAGCAATTAGTAGAATGTGTTTGTAAATGCCATAGAAACATTGATAGGGGAAGGAAGGAGATGGTGATACTGAGACCCTACCCCCCATGAGAACAGAATTCTATTCTAAACAAGGAGAGGCCCTAATTAAAGTTATATCATTAAGTACCTGTTCTCTTTCTTTGCAGGACCACAAAATGATCCTTGTGTGGGATTTTCCTGTCAGCCCATCAGGCACCCTTGGAGGTAGAAGACACACAGAAAAAGCATTATTCTTCTTTGTGTGAAAGTTGAGCCTAGTCCAGCTCCAAAGTGAGATGGACTCCTCCCCTTCACCCAGCTGTCTCCAGCTAGTTTCAATCTGAACATTGTAATGCAGATAGGATCTCCAGGGGGACCCACTAGCCTCCAAGGTCACTAAACTCTAAGGCATCTCTGGAAATGCAGAGTCCGAGTAAAAACCCACTGACTGGCCCTAGCTGCACACTGGGCCGACAGCTGTTCCAGTACAGCAACGTGTATAGAATTTGACTTACCTATGAGCTTTATGGAAGTCAGAAAGATAACCAAGGAAAATTCCATGAGGAATGTTCCAGAAGCCACTCCACCTGAGCAGTTGGAGATAATGTTACAGAGAAGGTACTCTTTTCTATTCACCAAATAAGGAAATGGATAAGGGAAAGCCAGGTCCAATGAATGTCATAAGCAAAGAAGGATAAGGAGCAAAGGAAACTGTTCAGTGTCATGCTCAAAAACATAAGCAGGAATTATGGAAGGTGATGCTTGGGAAATGAGCAGGAGCCAAGTCATGAAGGGGTGTTCTGTGTGCCAAAAGAAGAGACCTGGCCTCTGTCCAGCCGTTATGGTGAGCCACTGAGAGCCTTGAAATACAGGCATGGCATGGTCAGATTCACCTTCCAAGCATTCCCTCTGGGGTACCGGGAAGCAGATGGACTGAGAAGAGTCTGAAGGCTAGGAGGTGAGTTGTAAAGAGTTTTATTGCTATTTTTATATGCAGCTTCTATTCTAAAAGGAACAACAGAAGATTAAGCCATGAGGCCCCATAATGAGACATGTGGGCTAATATGATAGCTATTTGTCACTAGATACATAGACAAATGTTGGTGAATCAGTCACAGTGATGAGTAAGAATCAGGTAGTAGGAGGAAGACAAAACAAAAACCTCAGGATTGCATGACTCTGGGAGGCTCAGTGACCCTCACAGAACTACAGTGTCCTCATGCAATTGGGGTAGCAGTCACCTGGCCAGTGCGCTTGTGAGTCACAGGCACACAAGGTCCCTGGCAGAGCTTTGAGGCCATGAGCAGGTCCTCCATGGGGGTAGCCACCACCGTTGGAGTGGGAAAGCTGGCTTCTGCCAAGAATGCTCTCAGCAATCAGAAAGGATCCATTCACCAAGACAGAGGCTTCCTCCACTGAGTACCTGTAACCAAAGCAAACAAGAGCAATGGGGACCAAGCTGGAGTTACTACCTACAGGGGAGGTTCAGGTGTCCCTTTGATGGAAAGCAAAACCCAGCTCAAGTCAAACAAGCCCGTACATACTGATCAGAGTTGTGTGTTCTCAGCAGCCCTGGGCACATTCCCACAGAACCTGGTTTGACAAGCTGTGCTGGCCTGATGCCCAGCTCCAGATCAGAACCTAGGAGGCCTGAAGTTTCTTTGACAATCTCTCTCTCTCTCTCTCTCTCTCTCTCTCTCTCTCTCTCTCTCTCTGTCTCTGTCTCCCTCCCTCCCTCTCTTCCTCACTCTCAGCAAGGGGGTGTTATGGTACAAAAGAATAGAGACACTATCCATATATATTTTTAACACATACACAACTCTTTTCATTTTCTGTCTCACTCAGAAGGGACATCATTCCTAGGTGGCACCAGAGTCCCCATGGCTCTGAGCTCTGAGCACAAGTTCCAGAATCCTAGCTGCTAGCTCACCAGCCAGGAACAAATCTGGTTCCTCAGTTAACACTCTCGGTGGCTTATTTACTGACACACTCACAGGTCACATGAGGATAGAGAGGCCCACCCCAAAGCACTTGCATGGAAATCAAAGGGCCCCACAGATGAAGACACTGTTTCATCTAAGCTGGCCACTCTCCCTCACCCATCTTCTGACTCACATCCTCTTCACTGCAAACATCCCAGAAATGTTCTCAGCCCCTACTTGGGTACCATCTCCTTCCTGCTAGCACTTGCTGCATGTTTGTTGCTCAGGGTACCCCACACCCACAATGCTTCTCACCTGAGAGTCACCTTTGAGCTCTGAAAAGACTTTTATGCCCCCCACAAGGGGACTGGATGACAGTCCTTACAAGTTACTCATGACCTCCAAACACAGTGAATTCACATCCAACCTGTCCACAACTTGGTATTATCTAATTCAACCATCTTCCACTCCTAGAAAGCTGCCTTCTCTCCTGGATCTCCATGGCCCAACTTGATACCTCTTCTTTTGTACACCCATGGATTCTGGTTTTCTGGACTTTTCTTCCAAGGGCCTCTTCTCTTTCCATAATCCTCTTCCTTAGAAATGCCACAGATGCCATTAATTCCCTAAGAATCTAGTCTTCCATTTTAGTTAGACCCCCTCTCCTCATATTAGAAATCCAAGGTGCTCTTGACTCTTTCCTTCTGTATAACCCACCCTAACAACCTTTCCACCTCTTGGCTGGACTCTGGCCCTCACTACCTCACTATGTAGTCGCTCTTCTTGCTCACCCCTCCTCCCATTCATCCTCCTTATCACTGATGTCTTTCTAAAACAAGGCAGATACGAACTTCATAATCAAAACCCTACATGCCCTCATGCCAAATCACCCTTGGCCTTCCATGCTTCTTTGCCATCTCATAAGAACATGAGACCATAGTTTCCTTAGTAGCTGCAACTTTATCTTAGTAGCTGAGTGACCACCAGTGTGACCAATAGTCAACAGACACTCAATTAAATGGATGAAATCTTATATTAACTTCTACTAAGCTTAGTAAGGACCAAGCTTACATAGCCTTGCTCTCTAACTTCAAAATGCTCTTCTCAGAACATCTCAAAGAGAAGAGCATCCTGGGACCGGTTATGTAATATACAGCCAAACATGTTGAAATGTTTCATGGGAGGCGGATGCACTACCTTCATTTTCCACTCCACTGAGCCATTCCTAACTGCTTGTTTCCCCACATAAAGCAAGAAGTCTTCTTGCTATAGATGACATATAGCAAACATACTTCATCAGTATTTTTACACTGATTGTCTTTGTTATATCTGATACCCATTCATAAAAATTATAAATTAGCCTATTTAACACAGAAGTAACTCCATACAGATATTTGATTCCAGAAGTAACCAAGGAGCTGGACCACTTCAGCAGATGGTGGCAAGGTATGCAGGATGGGGAGTTGCTGACCCTTCCCAGCAGGGAGGAAAGGGGAATAGCAAGACTGGGTCACCCTGTGACAACTAGAAGCTCAGCAGTGGCTGACTTACCATGGAGATTAAGCTTCAGGGCTCCCTAGGGTCACAGGTTCCTTCTCAGATCCTGTTACTAATTGAATACATATCATTTTATCTCCTTTCTCTATCTGAACCTGGATCTACCAAGACATGTGAAGGAAATATGTCACCGGCAGGAATAGTGTCCAAGACTGGAGGTGAGGAGAAATGTCCTGGCTTTTTCTTTCTGTCTACCTTTCAATTATCTGCCAGTACAGCCCCAGGCCAAACCCAAACAGAAACCAACTGGTGGAGAACATGATTGTTCTGATTTCCACGTAAGATGTTCCCCCCACAGGCTCTTGTGTTCAAACACTTAGTCCCCAGCTGGTGGTACTATTTAAGGAAGCTGTGGAACCTTCAGGAGGTGGGGCCTATCTGCAGGAAATAGGCTGCTATTTAATGGGTATGTCCCCACCTGCTTCCACCTAAGCCCTTTCTCTGCTTTCTCATCTATGAGATGGAGGAAGCTGTGCTGCAAGCGCTCACTGTCTCCACAGAGCCCCAGATGCTATGACTTCCATGATGGATGGGATCTGCTGAACCCTTAAGCCAAAATACTTCCTCTCTCCCTTAAGTTGCTTCTAGAAGATTCTCTGTCACGGCAACATGAAAAGTAACTAATACACAGAGGAACAAACTTTCCTGAAAGGGCAGCCTCACTGTGATGTGGAGGAGAGCAAGGAAGGGCCAATAGCAAATGAGAAAGCAAACAAAGCCAAGAATTGGCATCTCAGCCTCCCTGGTTCTCCCTCCAGTCCCACTGCAAGGGCTGAAGGAAAAGACCGGGAGCTGTAAGGGTGTTACAAGGACAGCCTGACTAACTCCATCCACCAAGGTGCCTCACAGAACAGCATCGCCCCAAGTATGTGCACAGCATACATGACACATATGCATCCAGGTGTCAACACTGAATATTCCAAAACTCATCATTGCCCCAAAGGCAGTCAGACATTGGGAGACCAATCCACAGTAAATAAACTTATAAAATCTTAAGAATATGCCTGAAAGTCAGCACAGTAACTAATTTAAAAAAATTAATGAAAACTGAAAAGTGAATTAAAATTTTTAAAAATGGAAGGACAAACAGAAATAAAGATAATATCCCTATAGCATGGAATGGCATGTTTGTGTTAACATAATCCATTCATCACTACTTATTGAATAAACATTCAATGAATGTTGACAACTACTCCTAAACTGTGTAAACACACCTAAATAGCACACAGCCTCTGCACACTCAGGGAGTAGAAGGTAATGAGTTTACAGTTACACCCTGGGTAGTGTTAGAATGAAAAAAGAACTATAAGCCCTGCTGAGTACAATAGCCAAGTGCCTTCATGGAGATTAAAGGTTATACGACATCCACTCTGGCTCAAGGAATGGTCTCTACCATAAACACAGACCAGGGAGGAAGTCTCTCTGACTAGGTTTCTCCGTGTATCACGCTGACCATTGCCTCTTTGTGAATCTGTGAGAGTTTCAGGCCCCACCCATTGGTGCATATGTTTGCACATGCTGTTAGGAGTGCACTGTGCTCTAGGCTCCTATTCTTTCTAAACTCATTGGTACATATGTTCGCACACACTGTTAGGAGTCCTCTGGGCTCTGGGCTCCTATTCTTTCTAAACCCATTGGTACATATGTTTGCAAATACTGGTAGGAGCCCTCTGGGCTCTAGGATCCTTTTCATCCTCTGAAGCATTATTTCTCAACCTCAGCACTGTTGACATTTTGGGCTGAATAAATTCTTTGTTGTGGGAACTCTTCCTCTGAACTCTAGAATCTTAATGGCCTTTATACAACAGATGACAGAGGACTACCCCCAGCAGCCTTGACAACCCAAACCTCTCTAGAGTTGACAAATGCCCCCTTTAGGGCAAACAGGGTTGGTAGAGAACCAGTGTTCTAGAGAGGCAACCACCTCCACTGTGATTCAGTAGGCAGAGTGTGAAAGAGGCTGCCTCTTCCAGTCCAGGTTGGGGATCCTTAACTCAGAAGATGGCTTAGCTTCAAAAGCAAGGATGTGCCAAGTTCTGCATTTCTGCTTTTCCATAGCACGGAGGGAATGTGTGCATGTGGGTGCCAGTTATGAGTGAGCTGGGTGACACACACACACAGGTAAGTGATCTGAGGAGAAAAATTACCATCATTGGTGGGATGTTTGTGTGTGTGTAAACAGCATGCCACTGTACCTATCAGCTAACCAAGACCAGTGAGATACTTCTGTGATCACTAACCTTGAGAGGAATGCTGTGTGTCTCCAGGACAGCTGAAATTTTCATTGTCCCCCAAAGATGAGGGATCTGCAGCTACAGCAACAGATAAAGCCAACTGTGGCCCTTAAAAGATGACATAAATAAAAATGTAGGGTGCTAGAGATGGTCATCAGCTAAGAGCATGTACTGCTCTTCCAGAGGACCCAAATTTGGTTCTCAGTACTCACCACTCAAGTCAGGCAGCATATAACCACCTCTAATCCCAACTCCAGGGTATCTGGTGCCCCCTTCTGACCTCAACAGGCAACTTCTCCTGTGTGTACATACTCTCCAACACACACAGAGACACATAAATTAAAAACTTAAATATAAATAATTTTAAAATATAAATAATAGGATATGATTGTTTTATTAAGTATCTCCCTTCCAATCGCTGCCATACATCTTCTGAAGATCTGCCATGGGTCACACATGCTGCTTAACACATAGCAAACCTTATAATACTAAACAAGAAGGTGTCATCAGAGAGATCTGAAAGCTGCTAAAAGTCACATGGCCAATCATTGGGAATTGGAACCTCGATCACTAATGCTTACAGCCAGAGCTCTAGTCCTGTCGGTGTCTGGCTCAGTGACAAAGTTTAACATTATTCAAGACAGGAAAAGGCCTCTGTAGCATGTTTAAAACTCTTGGGAAACAGCAAAGTTCTTTCGTTTCAATGAAGAACTGCCTGGAAGTGGAACTCTGACAACACAGCTATAGATGAATGTGTTTTTCAAAATACTCAAACCTATTTAGAACAGTATTTGGCCATCATCCTCAAACTTATAGAGCCTTCCATGATGCAGGCAGCTACACGCAGGGTTGAGGGTAAGGCAGAAACCCAAGAATGCTGCTTGGAGGGCTATGCTCACTTTGAGTTGCTGGCTTGGAGCTGGAAAACATCATTAGCCTCGTTATCGAATCGACCCAAGGGCCTTCTCATTCTCCCACACTGCTACAGGGGAAGTCTGGGGCAGGGCTAGAGAGACCAGATTGATGGGGCTGGTCCAAAGCACAAATAATGCATTTCCTCCCAAATATGAAAACAATGCTTGCAGCCAGGGTGTACTAACAGGTTCTACTGCCATGGTTGCTTTCATAGAGAGCTCCAACTGTCCCCTGATTGCGCTTCTAAGAATACCAAGTCTGGCTTCCTTCCTCCCTTTCCTTCTTCTCTTGCCATGCCTTCACTTCCTTCCTTCTTTCCTCATCCAACAATCACATCCAGGCCTCCTCCGCACCAGACCCTGTGCTGGAACTTGAGGACAAAATGGGGCTGAGTGCTGCCCTTTCTTATGTTCAATGAGAAACACTGAAATAGACTTGCTATGTGTAAACCCCCCCCCCCAAAAAAAACCCTGTTAACACAGAGGCTTGGAAGATCAGTAAAGTGCTACAAGCCTGAGGATCTGAATTCGGATCCCCAGCATCCAAATGAAAAGATGGACATAGCCATATGTCTGTAATGCCAGCACTGATAAGGTAGGCACACATGGGTCCCCAAAGCTCTCTGGCCAACCAGCATAATGAACTCAGTGAACACCAAGTTCAGTGAGAGATCCTTCTCAAAATATAAGGTGAGTAATGGAGAACTCCATCCTACACACACACCTGCATGTACATACACACACAAACACACACACACATACACACACACAAATATACACATATGCCTGTAATACATACACACATATATACACATACATGCACTTGTGTACACACACACTTATATACACATACATGCACACATGCACCTACATACACATGCACTTATATACACATGAATGCCTATACACCTACACCTGCCTCCACACACACACAGTAGGAATGTTCAAATTTCTGCAGGTAAATCATTCACTCATGATTATCATATTGATAAATATTGCTTTTCTTCTTTAATTATTATTTTTATTTAATTTTTTCATGCAATATTTGATCTTATTCTTTCCCCTCCCTCAACTCCTCCTAGATATTCTCCACCTTATTACTCATGAATCTTCATTTTTTTCCCTCTCTCTCAAAAAAAAGCAAGAAAAAAAGAACAATAACTAAAAAAATACAAAAACAAAAAGTGCACAAAATCGTGGAGTTCATTTGTGTTGTACTCCTGAGCAGGTAGAGCCTGCCCTGGAATGTTATTGACATACCCACTATAAAATATAAAATATAAAAAGTGACACTCCATTATAAAAATGATTTTCTTTTTACAAGTAATCAATTGGGAACAGTCCCTTAATTTGTTGTGGGACCTTATGTCTACTACCCCTTCTCTAGGTTGGAATTTTGCCTGGTTTGAACCTGTGCAGGTCTTGTGTGTTCTGTCACAGTCTTTGGGAGCTCATATGTTCATTAGTCCTGTTGTGTCTGGTTGATGCTGTTTCCTTGGAGCCATCAACTGCCTCTGGCTCTTAACATCTTTCTGCCTCCTCTTCAGCATAGATCCCTGAGCCTTTGGGGGAGGGGTGTGATGTGGAGATCCCATTTAGGACTGAATGCTCCACTGCCTCTCGGTGTCTGTTAATTACCATCTACTGCAAAGGAAGCTTCTCTGATGAGGGTTGTACAACAATGCTCTGATCTACACAAGTTGGTTTTCTTACTCATCTGTGAGTAGACATGCTGTGTTTTTATCTTTTTCCAATTATTTTTGTGAACATCAATTAATATTGCTTGCTTTTCCATCATTGTCAGAGGTAGTCATTATTATCCCCATATTTTCAGTAAGAAAATGGGACTCAGAGAAGCAGAATTCGCTCATGATCTCAGAGCAGAAAGCATAGTCCTCTCAGGCTCTCCTCTGTCTACCTGCAGATATGTGTCCATCCCTCTAGACGATACAGCCTCTGTGCTTGCCACAGTCCTGGGCAACAAAGAATGATTCTACCGTAGTCTCCCAGGCTGCAGAGAGAAAGTGGAAGGTGTGTTCAGGAGGCTCTAGGGTGTTAGGCAGAAAGCAAAGTGGGTTTTAATGGGAAAGACTGTTCTACTTAGAGCAGCTACAGAAAAAAAAAAAGTGATTCACTCTTCAAGCCTGACATGTTTTAAGAGACAGACATGCCTGTAAATTTGGCCAGACTCATGGGTGCCAGAGGATAATTGACAAAGACCCTAAGGCTTGGTGATCAAGCCAGGACTTCCTCATATTCCACTCTGGGCTCTCCAGGGGCCAGGCCCAGTGCATAATTAAATCAGATGGCTACAGAAGGGAAGAGATGGGTCATTTTCCTTATAGAGAGGCTTTCTTCTTGGCAAGAAGCAAAATGACACACTTCAGGCAGCAAGAAGATCATTTCCATAAAAGTCGGCAGGGAGGGAGGGAAATTGTGAAGTTACTGAAAGACAAACAAAGCCCCAATATCATAAACAGAGTATGGAGTTCCCAACCAGAGGCACAATTATATCTTACCTCAAACTTGGACAGAACTCAAATAGCATTATAAGAGATTTTCTCATGCATATGAGTAATTGCCCCACTCATTAAAATGTTATAGATGAGCCTCACTTGGAAAGCAGAAATGTGTAGATCCCAATGCAAGACCCTGAGGAGGTTTCAGGGGGCCCCCCAGAAGTCCCAGCGGAAAGCTACAAGGAAGTACAGCGGTCTTACAGCAGGTAAATGGCCATGTGAGAATACCAATACAAAGAAAAGAGCATGTCGCCCAATAGTCACAGCAATATCGTGCATGCCTTAGGTAGGAAGAATTTTTCATTCTCATTACTTGGGACTCTTTCTGCTTGGATAAAAATCAGTATCCTTTAAAAAGAAAGAACCCATGGGATTGCTAATAACAACTTAATAGAGATATGATTTGTGTAATATTTAATGGCATGACAAGAGGCACACCAGCATCCATATCCCCATGGCTCTGGGGCACCCAGAAGAGCACAGATATGGATTATACACTTAAAGGAACTAACTAGTCAGTTGACTGCTTGAAAGCTGATCCTGGAATTTAGGATAATTGGATCTGTGTTTGAACTCTACGTAGCATTTTGAGAGGGCTCTGGTTTGGCTGCTGGCAGTAACACATATCAAGAGGAAAAATTCAGGAGAGAAAGGAACATAGAGAGACAGAAAACTAAACAAGTCCTTTAGGAAACCTTCTGACCTTGTAGCCCCTGGGGAGCATTTTCAAGAACAGAATATGCGAGCTTTGAAAGGTTGGGAACCAACTGGCACTCATTTCCAACCTTTCAAATGATGGTAGCAAACAAAGAGCTGCTCAAAAATTAGACGTACTTGCTTGTTTCTTGACTTTCTTTTGTGTATAAAAGGGGTTGCCCGGTACTTACCTCCTTATCACTATTAAAGTTACTTGTCATCAGGTGTGATCAGTACACTCCTCTGTGACTAAACCCATAGGTTTTGGGGGGAGGGGACTGGGAGCAAGCATTCTCTCTGGAAAAGTTTAGGCATGTGACAAGCCCTGAAAGAGCTTTGTCCCCAGTTCAGCCCTGAAAGGGCTGAAACGTGTAAACGTTCCAGGCAAGGTCCATGTCTCTGTGGAATATGATGGAAGAACGGACACCTATGCAATCCCTTTCAGTGTAGGTGTGAAGGATCCGATCAACTGCAGTGCACTGAGTACTGAGTACACCATAGAAATCCATAAAGTGATAGTGCCACCTCAGCCACCTCAATGACACATGTTCTTCCAAAACACAGAGAGCTAACCCAATTGTTGTTTATAATGCTATGTTTCTCGTTACACAATATCATATTCTATCATAATAAACTTGGAATACACAAATAGAATTAATAAGAAAACAAAAATTACTTTCAATGATACCAAAGATAAACATTTACACCCATTTAATTTGTCTTGTCAACTTTGTCATGTATCAAGGGACTATGAATGTAAGGACATGTTTCTGAAAAGAGACAAGCACTTTTTACAACTGCATGTGCTCCCCCATATTGTGTCTACTCAGATGGACAGGGGGGAGGATGGAATGATGGGCAGTTAAAGAGATACATGATCACATCTTTTAGTTATTTGTAACCATCCTATGCATATCATTTCATGCTATTTCTCCCTTTACATTAAATATTGGACATTATCCCATGGTGTTAAATATTTTAATAATATTATTTTTATTGGCTGATTATGACTCACCATTGCATGTGTCATAAGTTCACCAGTAATCATCAATGGACATTAGTTTGCTTCCAGTTTTATGTCAGAATAAATAATATTTATTTCTTTCAGTCTGATTGCACTTCCAAGCTGGTCAGATCCAGGCAGGATGGTTCTACAAAGGTATTGCAAGACTTAAGGGAAATCAATATGGATGGTAAGACAGAAATGAGCAGGACCAGAAAGAGTAAGGAGTCAGTCATGCCACTGATAGGTGGGCAAGGGGGTGGTAGCTACCACAAACCATAAACACTGTGGCAAAAAATGAAGTTGTCTGAAGAGGTACGTCCTTCTGTGAGGAAAGCAGCTGCTCCCAAACTACGGTCTGTGAAGGAGAGATCCTCAGACAGAAACCCTCTACATTCTCTTTTTACTGCTTTCGAAGCACCATGGCTACCCATGAGTAGAACCCTGCCAACAGAAAAGGAGCAAGGGATCAGGGTGATGTGGTCCATGAAAGTCAAATTAGTGAGAGTGTCAGATGTATCAAGAGATGACAGAGACTAGCCAGCTCGGAACCTTTGCTTCACCTTTCCTAGGTTAGAGACATGAACACTGCAGAGACTGTAATAGCAACTATAACCTTATCTCTGTCATTTCACAGTCTAAGTTACAGAGGGATGCAGAACAGCCCCCAGGTATCTAAGTCTATGCTAGATCTAGGACTAGGTCGGCCTTCTTCTACAGCAGCTCTCTGTGCTCGATCATTAAGCCAGTACAAACCAGAGCAGTCCATTAGCACACTCTGGGGGATATAGAGTTATGGTTTCTCCTAGAACAGTTATACAATACATCCACAACAGCCCCTGTCACACTATTATATAACCATCAAGCCTAGATGGCTTAGTTTCTTCCTTGGTTCCCCCATTTGATATGATGCCTTTCTGTATGCTGTGAATACATATTGTTTTTATTGGTTGATGAATAAAGCTGCTTTGGCCTATGGCAGGGCAGAATATAGCTAGATGGGAAATCCAAGCTGAGATACAGGGAGAAAGGAGGTGAAATCAGAGAGACACCAGCAGCTGCCAGAGTAAGATGTCAGAACATTATCAGTAAGCCATGGGCCATCTGGTGATATACAGGTTGATAGAAATGGGTTAATCTAAATGTGAGAGCTAGCTAGTAATAAGCCTGAACCCTCAGCCAAACAATTATAGTTAATACTAAACCTCTGAGTGATTATTTTATAAGTGGCTATGGGACCAGGCAGGACAACAGAAAGGCCTTCAGCTTCACCATTTTTACTTTATTTACTTCCTTGGAAGGAGTCTGTTGTGAGGCAGTATCTTCAAGATTAAAACCTCTATGTTGGAGGAAAGCTCTTCACGGAGAAGTGAAACAAGGGGATGCTCAAAGGGGCAGTAAAACATTCCATTCTGCCTGGATGCTGGTTAAGACCACAGATAAACACTCAAAATAGCTTCAGAAAGTCCCCCAAACTGACCAGATTCATGAGACCCCTTCACAAGAGAATATCAGCAATGAAGGCTACCGGGAGTCCCTCTAGGACAAGCTGGACTGCTTTGAAGAGACTGAGATCAACCAGCCTGGAAGAAACCGAGAGCAGCCACCTGGAAAGAGTCTTGAGGCAACTGAAACACCCAGACATCAGTCTCCAACCTGTTGAGCTGCCTTCAGCTGTTCTGAGTTTTGCTGAGCTATCACCCACACTGCAATGGGATTTTGTCATTTCCACTCATGTATGTAATCCCCCTCATCCATGGCTTGCCGGAAACTCCAGTGAAACTCACTGTTACACCAATTTGGACTTTGGTGATGTCCACAATCTGGTCTGTTGTCAGCTCCCCATCTGGGGTGAGTGACATTTGTTCACATCTCCTTGGAAATGGGGTCGCACAACAGAGCCCCCCACTCAATAGTAGCCAGTAATTAGAGGCATTGAGATATGCATAATTTGAGCCAACATCATCTTTGTAGCCCCTTCTTCTTTCCCAAGCTTTGGTCAACATCCTGCCTCCAAGTCAATGGACCACCTATGACCACGGCTTTGCCCATTTCTAAGTAGAATCACCACTCTCTGGAAATACTCAATATTGTGTTAAGCCATAAGGTTGGATGCTCTTGGCTATCAATCTAGCCCAGCTGTAAGCTGAAAACATTTTAGGGACTGTGTTTTAGGTCAGTGCTGTAGTCTGATGCTTCTAACCAAGGCTCAACACAGGCCTGATCTTCCTTCCGCAGAGATTCCATTATATCTTACAACCAATCGTGTAATAACTGGTTAAGCCCTGGGCTTTACTAGCTATGAGAAAAGACAATAAAAATCCAAGTGATGTAGACACTGCTTTTCACTAATTACATCATCTTCTGTCTGTGACTTCTGACCCAGGTCCAGCACGGGAGTTTAAATATTCTGCTTAAAAAAATAATATGGAAAATAGTCTCCTCTAACGCCGAGATGTATCTCATTGTTTTCATCAGATCTATGGCAATAAACCCTTTCACTAGGTCCTTGGTCATGAAATGTGCCTCCTGTTTGACTGTGGGAAGACTTTCCTCATTGGGGTCTACATCCTGAGTGTCTTTGAAGTCAGCAAACATCAGATGTTAATTCCAAGCAGGTCCCCTAGGTCTCTTGCATTCTTTGCTGCTTTATAAATTGCATTCAAGGTTAATTTAAGC
Source organism: Phodopus roborovskii (assembly GCF_943737965.1). NCBI lineage: Eukaryota > Metazoa > Chordata > Mammalia > Rodentia > Cricetidae > Phodopus > Phodopus roborovskii. The sequence continues at coordinate 1,350,438 of NW_026126444.1, forward strand.
TCTTGCAGCCCAATAGACATCGTCCCATGTGCCTCTACTTCTTTGTCTCTTTATTTTCAACAGTACAATTTCAAGTCCTGCCTTTGTTTTGTCAGGTGGGTCCCATTAAAATCTTGTATTAAATTTTGCCTCTTTTGAAGTACCAGACTTCATCCATCTGTTTTGTTTTTTTAATGACCTTATTTAGAATTTTTTCAGAGTTAATGGAAATGTTTGAGGGACAGAGAATCTGGTTAACTGATCTTTCAGTTAACTGAGGGTCACTGTCAACCAATATTTTTAGATTTTTACATCTCATCTCGTTTCATATGCTCCTTCCATTTGTTTCATCTATCCATCCCCCATTTTTCAAAGTTTCTCCTTAATGAAGAGAAACATTAAGTCTCTTCTCCTGTGCATGCACAGGAGATATTGGACTTCTGAGGGATGGCTGAGGAAGCCATACCATTCGAGAGTGGTAGAGTGAAGGCTGCCAAAGAGAGAGATCTGCCCAAATCCATGAAGCAAACCTGATAATCATGGACTATGTCTAAGAATCAAATCAGAACACACAGAGAAGCATAGAAAGTTCAAATATTTAAGATAAAAAGCACCAAATCACAAAGCAGGCTGGAAATGAGCAAGGAGGATTCCAAAATCTTATTCCCAGCACCAATGAATACTGACCTCACTTAACATGACACGTCTCAGAACTTCTACAAGACAAAATAATTATTTGAAAAAAAAACATGCTTTTATAAGATGTGCAGAGAAATATCTTCTTTCCCTCAAACTTTACACAATGCTATCTGCCCTATGGACATTTTTTATTCCTTAAAATAAAGTCAGTATCACTGTAACCATTTAAAATAGAAATACTAAACTATCCATAAAAGCAGCATCTCTGGTTCATGTGTCATGTGCAAGTGTTTATGACCATATGGCAACTGAAGACCTCAGTCCTTTGATTTCTCAGATTTTCTGAAATAAATCCATTATTTGGGATTGTCCAGTATCACATGTTTAAAGAAATTCTCATGTTCCAACACCACATGCCCCTGACCAGGATGAAGAGAGTAGAAATCATTTCTAAAGAGGTGAGGTGTGAGGCCTTGCACACATGAAGACCTGGGTTTATAAAAAGAAAAGCCTGGAATTGTGTTACTCACTTGTCATCTCAGGGTTGGGGAGGCAGAGACAGGTGGGTACTTGTGGCTCACTGGGCAGCCAGCCTACCCTACTAACAAGTTCCCAGTCAGGAGGAAAGTCTGTCTCAAACAAACAAATTGGATAGCACCTGAGTAATGACAAGTAAGGCTGCCCTCTGGCCTTGACAGTCATATTCACACACATGTATACATACCCACATACAAATGAGCATGCACATATCATACATACATGAGCACACAAAAGTAGTTTCAAACATAAAATAAAGGAGAGGTGAGTCAGAGTTTGCTTCATCCATGATGAATTCAGGAGTCAGGTGAGATTAGCTGTAAGACCCGAATCCAGAAAATCATTTGCTGACCACTAGAAAACCTTTGGATCTGAGATAAATGTGAATAAACGTACATCCAGCCTGGGCCAAGGATGAAGTAATTTAAAAAATATGACCCTAAGATTATATTATCTGGGATAGGCTCTGAATATTATAGGAGATACTCAAACATGTAACAAAAGTAGGAATCTAGATTAAGTTAAAATTTGAGAGAACAACTTCACACTGAAAGAATTTTAAGCCTTCAGTTTGAGAACAAAGAAGGATCTGACCATAAAAGAAGAAATCCCTGAGAACAAAAGGGATGTTGGAGTGACCATCTCAGGACCTACGTGGAGGAATCCAGTGAAACAGGCTGATTTCTCAGGCATCTTCTGAGCAAGTGATCCTAGTACATATTGGAATCTAAATTCTTTGAAATACACTGCTTCTCAACTGCCCTTCTTTCAGAAAAAGGATCTGTCAGTCAGCTTCATAACACACACACACACACACACACACACACACACACACACTGTCATATGTTTATACTTGAATGGGCTGTACAATTCCACGGATCAGAAAAGAATAAAAATAGTAAAGAGCACTCTACAAAGTCTCAACTTTTTAATTTACCCAAACATTTTGTATTTCAAGCTAACCAGTCCATCTTTCCCATGCTATAAACCACTCAAAGATCACTTTCTCTCCTCTTTCTAGACTCCGGTCAATGCACCTCCGTGACCTTGATCTGTCCATTACTTGTGACCTGGGCACAGTAAAACCACATCTCTGTGTTCTTTGTGTGTTGTTTGAGCTCCATACAATCTGGGTTGGACTAGTCCCAGCATCCAGAGCTACAAAGTGCCCAGCCCTAAGGATTGGGCAGCCTTTGCACTGAAACATGCAAACTCCCTTCCCCCCAGTAGGCTTTGTGAGTATTGCTCCCCAGCGGAAAAGGCCCCTACCCACTCCTGACATCTCTTCAAGTCTTCTTCATCTTTTCTGCCATCTCAGGGGGTCTCTCTGCCTCAGCAATACCTTCTCTATGCCCAAATTAAACAAGCTGCCATCACATTTATGTATTTCCAAGTCTTCTTTCATGGCATAGTACTCATCACCTATGTGTGATCATGTTCAATCAGTATCTGTCTTCTTAGCATGTTGTAATCTCTAGAGCAGCAAAGACCAGGTTCACTTTTGTCCTTCTTTGTTCCCAGTACAAGGCATGCAGCTGGGTAAGGAGTAAGTTGCACAATGAGCATTTGTTAAGTGAATGATAAAACAAGGCATGTTATTAACTTTATCTGAACAATAAAGAGCTAAACCATATAACCTATAAAGTCCCTCCAGTTGCAATATCTATCTGCTTAGAACACTTATCTCTAGAAAGAACTACCCAGGAAGGTAAATTTTACATTTAGAGAAGAAAGTGTCTTCTAATAAAAGGGGCAGTCAAGAAATAGAGGCAATATCCCTGCAGATCACTGCAACTTATCAAGAGTTAGTAACTGGAGCCTTTGCATGTGCTTCTCAAAGGTGACAGAATAGCGAGGAACATGAGAAAAAGGAGCAGGAAACTCCTAAAGCCAGAGTATGGATTTCTGTCAAGGTGACTAGGACTTCAGCTTAGGTTCAGACAGAGTTAGTTGTCCAGGCTTCCAACCGGAGTCCAGGATTGATTAGTCCACCAACTGAGATGAGCAGTGTGACCTGTCTAAATCTCCTGCATGAGCTGGTGTGGGATCCCCTGGAAGCCGGTGCTTAACGGAAACACAGAGTCCAGCCTTCCCAGTCTTTCACTTGCACAAAGGATTTGAGAGGTCTTGCCTCCGAGCCTCACAATGAACGCATGGAATGTTGGCCTCCTTCAGGAAATGGAGGCATCTTTCCCATCCCTCAAAAATGATGAGAATTTTGGCAAAGATACACAGAGCCACCTCAGTGGCCAACTGTCAAAACAGCTCTTTGGGATTTCCAAAGTATCTCCCCACAGATGAACTTTGTAGCACACATGTGGGATTCCTGACTTTACTCTAAGGTAAACGCCAACCTCCATTTTTCCTCCTTTCATTCTCTCTCTCTCTCTCTCTTTTTTTCAGCATTCTATTACATTTGGAAAGTGCATGTTTTAAGTATTTGTTTATTATATGGGTATGCTATTTTATGCATATATGTGCATTGTGTGCATACTTGGTCCTGGTGGAGGCTCAAAGCTGGATCCCTGGAATTGGAGTTAGAGACAGCTGTAAGTAGCCATTGAAGGTGCTGCAATTTGAATCTGGGTCCTCTGCAAGAGCAGTAAGTACTCTTAACCACTGAGTGGTCTCTCCTGCCCCAGACAATGCATCTTTACAATAGTCCTAAAGTAAAAAGAAAAAAAGAATCCAATCACATCAATTTTTCTAGTTTCATTCTGAAAACTTGTAAATTTGACATATTTGGGAGTACTGAAAGAGAATTAAAAGTTGGGGTTTTTTTTCCCATGGAAGTCCTAGACACTGGGTATTCTAACTTTCTAAACCGAGCCCACATTGTCAGCTGGGTTGTGTTTGTTCCTCTCAAGGCTCTGTTACCCTCCAGACATTTGCTAACTTCTGCAGGTGGAGAAAAAAAAAAAAGGCATGGCCTCTGGCCTCAAAGGGCTTGCATCCTAGCATGACTGGACCTAATGAGACTCTGTGTGAGCATGGGTATGTCTTCTCTCTACTCTAATGTGACAGACACAGCCACATGTGACTGGACACTCAAGAAGTAACTGGGAATGAAATTCTTAATTTTAACAAACTTTTAAATTTAAAGTTATCAGGAGGGGAGGGGGGAGGACAGGAGAGGCATGAATGGCTATGAGTAAGTACACAGTGAATCACCAATTGTCAATATGGATACCTATTTAAATGTTTAAGGCTCTAGTAAAGATGGCAGAAGCTTCAGGGTAAATTGTTTATGGAAAATGAGGGGTGCTCTCCACATGGAATGTGGGAGAGCTTGGTGGGTAGGAGCCACAGAATGAACAACCCCCAGCAGCTCAGAAATACAGTGACCTTTCAGCATGCCGGCTTGTTCAGCTACAGCAGGGGACGTTTGAAGAGAAGCTCCAATAAGAAGGGGGTGGGAGGAATAGGACAAATGGCAGAAACCATAAAGGACTGATGCCCAGTTTGCTGGGTGGGGATTTTTGTGTCCAGGCCAAACATTTCTCCTGAGGACACCAAGGCTTTGAAGTGGTGGCTGGTTTGCCTGCCCTTGTTTGCCTTCCCAGGACTGGGAAGGAAAGCTGGTGTTGCCACTGTGAACGAACTTCCTGCTTCATGCCTGTATTGTTCATTGGGGAATGTTCTTGGTTTCTGTTTCCACATGGCCCCGGAGAAACCCAGTTAGCAAAGTTAAGTCTGATCCTGACCAAGTCTCCCTTTTCTCTGCCCAAACAACAGTCTCAACTCAGTCTTGCCACATTAGAAGCGAGCCTCGTTTTCCTGGGAAATGCCACCACTCTTGGCAGCCATGCTGGTACCACCGGAAAGATTCCACCTGCTCAAGAATGCAAAGTGTATTCTCTTCTCCTAGAACTGAAAGTTCCCCATGGCTCAGTCAAAAACAGTACTGCCAGGGGATGCCCTGGGGAAGTTAAACAGGAAACAGCAGTATTCTGTAAACCAATGAGCACTCAAGAGTCACTGTTTATGTAAAACCCTTTCCTTTAAGGCCACAACTGAAACATTATAGTAATTACAATGTGCACAAACTCTGTCCCAGGTAGCATCAGAACCACTTGACATATGTCGATTCCAATTAGGCCTAGGAACTTTCTACAAGGTAGAACTGTTTCATTCTGGTTCACACAGAGATGAAGTGAAGCTCAGACACAACCTGTAGTATGGTCACGCTCTAGTCATTATCAGTGCCAAATTCAAAACTAACACGGCCTAAGGAACACATGTACTCAGTCAGCACTTCTAGAAAACACTAGTGTGAGAGTTAACGCAGAAAGCACCCCACCCCAGCAATACACAAACCAAGTTATTCTCCTTTCCTATTTTTTTTCTTTTACTTGTGCTGGGGAGGGGGGGAAGGAGGGTAGGGGGACACACGTGGGTGCAAGTGGTCTTTGGAAGCCAGAGGCATGGAATCACCTGTAGATCAACATGGGTATGGGGAATCCATCCTGGGTCCTTTGCAAGAGAAGTACATGCTTTTCACTGTGGAGCCATTTCTCTAGCCCCCAATTTTACATTTTTTTCTATTTGTGAGCATGGCCACACTTGTGTTCTGAAATGAGCATCATTTTGTTATACAGTCTGTGATGGACAAGTCAGGCTATCACAGGACTCAGAGGCCTACAACTGGACTGGATGTGGGAACAGGCTTCCTGCAAGCAGTTCCAGGTATGTCTGCTGTGTTTGAGATTGATTGTCTCTCACGCGACTCTACCTACACTGTGATGTGTGCTTTTTATCATCACAAATTGTATTTCTGTGCTGAAGATCTAGCTCAGTTTGAGGCTCAGAACCCAGGTAAAAATGCCAAGCCAGGTTGGCATGCATTTGTATTGTCAATGCCAGGGAGGCAAAGACTGGAGCTTGTTGGTCAGGCAGCCTAGTCTTTGTGGTAAGTTCCAGGCTAGTGAGTGATCTTGTCTCAAAACACAAAAATAAAATAAAAATAGGCAGAACCTAAGGGAAAACACCCAAAGTTGTCCCCTGACTTGCACACGTGCACACACACACACACACACACTCATTTCTAAGTCTTATTCTTGGCTTATACTTTTCATCTAAAAGTTGAGTTGGCCAACTGATTTGTCCATCTTAATGTGGGAAAGGCAGGCAGTATGTTTTACTCGAAAGTGGCCTCTAATAAGCAAAGCAATTATTTCTACATGACAAATATTAAACCATTCCATAAATTTTGATGACCTATGTTATTAAAGACTGCCTACTCATCACCTACTAAAATAAGAAAGATTAGTAAAACTAGCTAGAATAAGTTAAAATGAGCACATTGATAAAAAATGTAACAAATTCTTAAATGTATTAGCTATTTTTTTTTAGTCCAGCTGTTTCCACAAGACACAGAGCTCCTACTGTTATAAGCTCAAATGTTGGGAACTGTAGTGATTTTCTAGGAAATGATGCAGTGCTTATAACTTCTTCATTGGGCCTTACAGTTTGTCATTTTGCTGTCTCTACTCTCATTTTAATTGAGAGACTTGAAGCATTCTATTAGGTTTTATTCTTGCTGATTGTTTTTATTTTCGACAAATCAAATGAATATATCGAATTATTGTGATAAGTTCTTGCTAATGATTTGCAAAATTTTTGAGAGAAATTCATCTGCTTATTAATGAATTGTGTGGAAGCATAGCCCTCCGCCTCACTAACCTGAGAACTCTGCCTCTCTAGCCTGTGCTATGGATAATTGATATGTGGAATAAATGCTACCTCCCTTGGGCTCAAAAAGTCACTTCCTACTCAAGGCTAATTTGGAAAAGATCCTCATTTACAGAACCATGACATTTCCTGGGACACACCACTAAACCATCCTAGCAGCCATGCCCAATACAACATGATCCATGGGGACATAACAAACACTGCTTTGCCCTGCAGAACATTAAGCCTAGGATTCATTTTTGCTACTTTATATGTGTGTGTGTGTGTGAAGGCAGGCTTTCTTATGTAAATAATATACAAAACCCAGCTACTGTCTTCTTCATCCCACACTGCTTCTACTCAGTGACTAGATTTGATTTTACTTGTTTGCTATAAATTAAATATAGATAGATAAGTGATAAATTATAGGTAGACAGACAAATAATGGATATATAGATCATACATACATACATACATACATACATACATACATACATCAATTAAGTAACCTATCCTAAATGCCCAGACATGGCAAAAAGACTGAAATTTTTTTGATTCATAGTATAAACCAAGTTAAATGTTCTCACTTCGTGAGAACACACACCTCTTTTATATAATCTCCATTTCATTAAAATTTAACTATTCCTAAACCAAATCATGAGATATCATTTCTCATTTAAGGTGGCCCATCAGTCTTGCTTTGTGTGGGTTTGCTTCTTACCAAATCTTCAAAGCTGACTCGAAGATACTCCCTGAAAGAAACTTTACCAAATTAACCTCAGTAGGAAGCCGTTTCTACTCCCAGGAATCCACATGAGTAGTACATTCCCTGACTTTCAGCCTTGTGACTTGGTCCCTGTATATCTGCCCTTAAGATTGCCAACCAAAGTGTGTAGTTTGCTTCTTCTGGTCCCCACACCCCACAGTGGGCCTTGTAAGAACTAGTGAATAGACTGCAAATGTGTAAATGAATGAATTCATGAGTTTATGGGTGAAGCTGACAGTCCATATCATAAATAAAGGTTCCCTCCTATAACTCCATCTCTGAGCCTTTATTGTCAGATGCTCTGATCTTGGGCAGGAACTTCAAGCAGGACTCAGAAAATGATTTGGGAGTTTTTCACTCGCTTTTGAAGCATAGAAGTACAGTTTTATTGCTGAGAAACTGTGTACATGTACACACACACACACACACACACACACACACACTTGGAAAAACAATGTCTACCTGGAAAGGGAACCAGGGTTTTATCGTGTCTCAAATCATCATCCTTGCAGAATTTGGCTACATAATTTATATCCAAACTTTCGAGAAAGAGCATTGAGTTTATTAATGATAGCTCTAAGATAATCAGTGTGGCTCAGGATTACCCCAAGAGAAAAGGAACAGGGATATCCCTAACACAGCCAAGCACTATCCCTCTGTGCCCTAACATTGGGTACATTCCATCGCCTGTAACACTGGAATAATGGTGCTGGCGTCCGTGGTTTTCTGCAAGTGGGAAATGAGACTGAAAGTAAAGAAAATGGTACACTGTCTGGCAGTCATTCGGAAGTGAGTAGATGGTGGTCCCTCCATTAATAAAAGCACCTTGATAATACATTGCTTGCTATATTAATATTAATTGGCTCTCATAATCCTTCCAATGAAGCTTTGTAACTAAAGCAGAAATTTCTACCTCTTTCTTTGATACTGCATGAAAGTCCATCTGAAACCCCAAAGATCTATGCTTCAACTGGGTTCAAACCAAAGCACTGGGTCTCCAAATAGAAACACTATTGAATGCAAATACCCATGTTTGTAAGCTTCCATGAAGTGGACTTTAAATTGGACTGTGACATCTTGTGATGTGCAGCTGAACTCATGGGACAGCAGAGCAAAAAAGTGGGGACTGGAAGTTGAAGGTATATCTTCTCAAGAGTCAGGGAGGATGGAGATTATAGCCTCAACACTCCAGCTTCATCACCCTCATTCTCTTGGGAAGATGGCATTTCCTGGCTCAGTCACAATCACTTTCAGGCTCTATCTCCAAAGCAGCTGCTCTCCAGGAGAAGATAGGAAAGGAGCTGGACTTCACCAGCATTCTACAGCAGTGGGGAGCCCAAGATGGATTTGGCAGGAGCCAGTTTTCCGGTAGGTTTAGCGAGCATGCACGAACATTGGTTATGTACACATCCATCAGCGTGCTGGCTGAAGATCAACCACCAGCTGCTGCTCCCAAATGAGACGAAACAATTAGCACAGCCAAGCACTATCCCTCTGTGCACGCTCCAGTTCCAAAAGACAGGGCTAATTTGTCTAACCCAAACACTATTCCCTTACCTTCATGTTCTTAAGTGGCAGCATTGGCTGATCTCGGCTCCCCTATGAGCAATGCAAAGCTTGTTAAAGTTCAACCCAATCTATTGCTGACTATTTCCAACTTCACAGAGAATATGAGAAGCTCTCAGCATGTTTTCCTCCCCACTCAAAACTCAAGTACATCAGCACTCGCTCACATCTCAACTTTTCCCCACCAAATGTCCATTCTCAGCACTGAGTTAGCTTGAACTCCTATGGACCGATTCCAGGTGCCCCCTCCCCTTCTGATTCAGTACTCTATGGGCCATGCCCTCTCAGGCTTTCCATCCATTTCTTTTCCACCAGGCTTCCTCTCCCTGGCCTGCAAACAAGTACAAGTCATGGATATCCTTTGAAAAGAATGTAACAAGAATGTGTGCTCACACATGTGTGCAAGAGTGCATGATACGCATGTATGGGTGAACACTAGTGCCTCCTTCAAATGTTCAAATGTTCTACACGTGTTTTTAAAACCTAAAGCTTAGCAACTGAGCTACAATGAGTGACCAGCATTGCCCAGGAGTCCCCCTGTCTTTGCCTACCCTCCCAACTATCATGCCCAGCTTTTCTTTTTTTTTTTTTTTTTTTTTTTTTTTTTTTTTTTTTACATGGGTACCAGGATCCACTTCAGGTCCATATGTTTGCACAGCAAGTGCTTTGTCTACTAAGCCACTTCCTTAGGCCCCCAAAATAACTCTTATTTTTCCCTTTCAGTTCTCACTTTCCATCTTGACCAAAGCATACAGGAGGTGTCATCTGTAGAGCTGCTCTCCACCACCTCAATCCTTCTAGCCCTCAGCCCATTACAATCAAGCATCAGCTTGGGACCACCAATGGCTGACGAAAGAAGCCAGTGTCTCACTAGTGGCCATGAAAGAGCATGACTGACAGCTTCTGGCATGCTTCTCCCATCCCGGCAGCATCAGAGCCAGATGCCCCAAAGTCTGTCACCCTCAGGACTTTCCCCTTTCACCTCTCTCTCTCTCTGCCACCAGTAACTAAGTCTTATATTCAGTGCTAAATGTACTGGCTCATGTGGATGCTGAGATTCAGAGCCCTGGGTGAAAAACATGGATCCCTGGCTTTGCCTTGATATCAACTTGCTTTGTGATTTTTGGATTGGTCTGTTGTGGATAAGAACCATATCTTTGTCTACGAGTCTAGAAACCAACGTTCATCTTTGAGTTTGGCTCTCCACTTGGATACAGCCTATCTAAGTCACTTGCCTTTCCTTCCCTATTTATTTAACACATGTCTAAAGATTTACTTTGAAATGTAGAGTCTCATTTTCCTCCAAATATCGTCCATACCATCTTGCCTCCCAGTTTGTCCCCATCATAGGAGACAGAGATAGATCCTCCCATCCTACTCCTACAGCCCCACTTCAAAATGGCTCTCACTGGCAGAGAACTGAGGTTTCCGCATCGTCAGAGACTGTTTTCATTAACAATTTAGTTATTGCATCCTAGGGCCCTTGTTCTGCTATGGATGAGTGAAATCATAACAAGAGCAGTTTCCTAGAGAAGGGCAAAAGAAATGCAAAGGGAATGGTATAGGCTGATATCCAGGAAGAGAAGAAACTAAACTGTGTTTGAAACTACTATCAGTGGAGGGCAGGCACCACATTGTGGCTAAGCCAGGGCTGAGGCTGGACACTCATCTCCTGGTCTCACTGGAAGGAGAGATAGACAAAGACCAGCTCAATTGAGATCAGCTCATGTGTATCACACTAAGCATAGGACTTGGTGCCAGTTTCTGAGATCCAGGAACCAGAAAGAGGAAGAGAAGCATGCTTTACTGCCAAAGCAGCTTGTGAGACAATGGCCCATCTTCTCTGCTGGGCAGCCATAGGAACTTGTATGCTGTAGTCTGGTGACCTAGTTTTGAAACCTTGTCATTCCATTCAGTAGTTATGGGACTTCGTTCTCCTCTGAGGTTCACTTTGCCACCTGTAAAACTCAGGGACTACCTCATGGCATGATTAGGAGGCACAGATTTAACATTTGGAAAATTAACACACTGCTCAGGTCCCAAAAAGTGCTATAAAATGAAAATGTCCAGTAGCACTAGAGAGGTAGGATGTTTGTCCCATGCTACATGTGTAAGATGAAACAGAATGCTTGCCTCTCTGACCTTCAAAATCTTTATCTTAAGAAAAAGCCAATAGTCTCCTTGCCCAAGGGATGTTGTATAGGAAAAAATATAAACATAATATACATAAAATTAGTCAATAAACTATAAATCACATGGGCTCTACAAACTGCCCTAAGTGACAAAATGTGGCAGAATAAGGTAGTTCTAATCTTAGAGAGCCATGAGTCAGTCATCTTCTCTCCCAAAGAAAGTTTATTTCATTAAGTGCTCTTTCATATGTGACAGACACCATCTAAAGTACTCTGTAAAAATAATCCCCTCCCCTGCCTTTATGACAGCCCTCTAGCGGTAAATATTTATTTATTTATTTATTTATTTATTTATTTATTTATTTTACATTTGTTTAGCTAATTAGTTAACTAGAACACAGAATGGTGCATGAGCCACCATGTGTTTGTGGAGATCAGGGGTCAGTTTGCATAAGTTAGTTCAGTCTGCATATGTCAGATTTCTCCTTCCTTCACGTTGCTTCTGGGATTTGGAGACGAACACCGTTACTCCTTAATTATTCACTAAACTGTCTCTGAAAGCTGAATTACGCTACAGTGATGGTTGTAAATTGGGTTTTCCTGTGCAGCCTTCCCTCAAAGGGCCAGATAAGTATTTGACTCCACTGTAGGCTTTAGGGCATTTTGATGAAAAATTATAGAAAATGTAGGATAATCTTGCCTCCATGTGCTATGCTTTCCATAGAGTCAGAGTCACATAATTCAATAACATTTGTCATCACAGCTTCCTGCTCCTAATGAAGCCATCCTCTGTATATTATCCTGCAACAGCTGTCAATTCTCACAAACTAGCAGGGATAGAGAACACCTTGGAAAGGACAGTGACAACCAAGAGAAAAGTACACAGTCCCTGGCAGGTACACAACTCTTTTAATGTAAAGTACAGTTGGTACACAGCCATAACACCCAGTCTGGTCTGAGAAAGCACAAAATTACATAGCTGTATGAAGGGAGCTGGGTGGTGGAGAGGGTGGCTTCCTCATCTTCGCTGGAGGGAAAGCACATCCCCTGCCTTCACATCCCAAAAGCCACCTGCTCTTGACAATATCACTTCACTGAGGGGACTGTAAGAAGTATCCACCACCCTTCCTGCACCAGAATCAAGACCCATCAAGCCCTCTCTACTATTCTCAGGACTCTGGATCCACAGCTTCCTTCTTACTCACTATGTGACTCCTTAAGTCAGCCCACCTCTCTCTGCTTTCCCTAGCACTACTTTGACAGTATTCCGTGGAAAGCTCTTTCCATTTACAAGCGATGGCCTGATGAGTAATTCTCTTTGTTCAGATTGAAAACACAAACACATACAGCTTGGTGAGTCCATTTCAAAATAATAACTTACAACTTCTGTAAATACAACAGGCCTCTTTTCCACCAAACATTTTCCCTAAACATTATTCTGGTTAAAGGATGTGGCCTTGGGGAACCTTCCTTTTGTCCCTAGAACAGCACATCATTCAGGGACAAGTGGATGAATGGATGGATGGATGGATGCTTCTGATACATATTTTTGCATATATTCATAATCATTGCAGGGTCCTTAGTAAAAATTATAGACCTCTCTCTCCTTAATAACAAAACCCCAAATTCCTGAATTTATTCAGAGTGACCATGATCCCAATTAAAAAGACAATATTTCCCAACCTCTTCTAAAGGTGAGTGTGGCCTGTGACTAAGGCTAGTAAATGACATTTAAGCATGATAAAGCATTCAAGAACTTTTCCCTAAAAACAAGAGAAGGGGATCCTTCTTCCGTACTTCCTGCCATCTAGAATGTAACAGATGAATGTCTAGACACTACATTAGAAAAGTAAATACAAGGATCACCCACAATTGATAGATATGCTTAATTACACAAACTCCCAGTGCTCCTGGGGAACTGCTATCCCAGTGGACAGGCCTGATGGGAACACGAAGGCCCTCATGCCCACATATCTCCAGGGAACCCAGGTATATTAGGCACCAAGGATTGCTCTTTTAAAGGGAAGGATGTATAATCTGTTTTCCAGAAAGCTGGGAATTAAGAGTGATTACAGCCTGGGGATCTGCATTATTTGTTGGCCCTGGCCATATCAATCCCCTACAACCAGAACTGGAGGTGGTTGTAGTCGTAGTCAAATTTTTCTTTGGACCAACAGCTCACAACAAAAAAAGAAAGAAAGAAAGAAAGAAAGAAAGAAAGAAAGAAAGCAAGAAAGAAAGAAAGGAAAAGAGAAAGGAAAAAATTATTAATTATGAGAGTTCAGCTTTAGCTTAGGCCTGTTCTTAACTAGCTCTTATAACTTAAATTAACCCATTTAAATTAATCTACATTCTGCCATGTGGCATTACATCATCTGCCCATCCTGCTTCCTCTGAGTCTGGCTGGCAACTACAGCTTTCTTCTTCCCAGGGTTCTCTCTTTCTGCCCAGAAGTCCCATCTGCCCTTCCTGTCCAGCTATTGGCTGTATATCTTTTTATTATACCAATCACAACAATACATCTTCACAGTATACAAATATCCCACAACATTTCCCCATTTTTTGTCTAAATAAAAAGGAAAGCTTTAAATCTAACATAGTAAAACCATATACAATAAGAACAATTATCAGGTAGACTGATTCCCATTTTCCTGAGGAACCACCATACTGATTTTCAAAGTGGCTGTATGAGTTTGCACTCCCACCAGCAGCGGAAGAGTGTTCCCCTTTCTCCACATCCTCTTCAGCATAAACTGTCATTGGTGTTTTTGATTTTAGTCATTCTTACAGAAGTAAGATGGTATCTAAGGGTTGTTTTGATTTGCATTTCTCTGATGGCTAAGGATGTTGAGTACTTTCTTAAGTGTTTTTGGCCATTTTAGATTCCTCTATTGAGAATTCTCTATTTGATTCTGCACCCCAATTTTTAATTGAATTGTTTGGTGTTTTGTTACTAGCTTCTTGAGTTCTTTGTATATTTTGGAAATCAGCCCTCTGTCAGATGTGGGGTTGGTGAATATCTTTTCCCATTCTGTGAGCTGCCATTTTGTCTTGTTGATTGTGTTCTTTGCCTTACAGAAGCTTCTCAGTGTCTGAGCTACTAGCATTATGTTCAGGAAGCTGTCTCCTGTACCAATTGTTCAAGGGTACCTCCCACTTTCTCTTCTAAGAGGTTCAGTGTGGCTGGGTTTATATTGAGGTCTTTGATCCATTTGGACTTAAATTTTGTGCATGGTAATAGATATGGATCTACCTGCAGTCTTCTACACACCAGTACCCAGTTATACCAGCATCATTTGTTGAAGATGGTGTCTTTTTTTTTCCATTGTATAAATTTAACTTCTTTGTGAAATTTATGTGTTTGTAAGTGTGTGAGTTAATATCAGGGCTTTCAATTCAATTCCATTGATCTGCCTGTCTATTTGTGCCAGTACCAAGCTGTTTTCAGGACTATAGCCCTATAATAAAGTTTGAAGTCAACCTCAAGACCCAGGATTTCCCCTCTTAGGCATATACCCAAAAGATGCACATTCATACAACAAGGACATCTGTTCAACTATGTTCATAGCAGCATTATTTGTAATAAGCAGAATCCAGAAGCATCCTACATGCCCCTCAACTGAAGAATGGATGGAGAAAATGTGATACATTTACACAATAGAGTACTACTCAGCAGAAAAACACAATGGAATCCTGAAATTCACAGGGAAATGGGTGGAACTAGAAAAAACTATCATGAGTGAGGTAACCCAGTCACAAAAAGACAAACATTCATAAAAGGACATTAGACATAGAGCAAAGGATTACTGGCCTACAATTCACACTGCCAGAAAAGCTAGGAAACAAGGAGATCTCTAAGAGAGACATACACGGTCCCCTGGAGAATGGGGAAAGGACAAGCAAATTGGGAGCATGGAGGGAGCAGAGAGGGAGTTAGGAGAAAGAAAAGGGGAGAAGAGGAGGGGAGAGGTGGCATGAGGGAGCAGGAAGATTGAGACAGGGAAAGAATAAAGGAGGGCAAGAAAGGAGATACCATAATAGAGAAAGCCATTATAGATTTAAGGAGAAATCTGGCACTACAGAAATGCCCAGAGATCTACAAGAATAACCCCAACTAACAATCTAAGCAATAGTGGAAAGGCTACCTTTAATGCCCTTCCACAATAATGAGATTGATGACTACCTTATATACCATTCTAGAGACTTCATCTAGTAGCTGATGGAAACAGAAGCAGACACCCACCGCTAAACACTAGCCGAACTCCTGGAATCAATTGCAGAGAAGGAGAAGTGATAAGCAAAGGGGTCAAGACCAGACTGGAGAAACCCACAGAATCATCTGATCTGAACAAGGGGGAGCTCATGCACCCCAGTCTGATAGCTGGGAAACCAGCATAAGACTGACCCTGACCCCCTGAAGGTGGGTGTTAGTTAACAAGACTGGGCATTCTATGGGGCATCTAGTAATGGATCAGTATTTATCCCTAGTATACAAATGGACTTTGGGAGCCTATCCCATATAGAGGAATACTTTCTCAGCCTTCACACATGGGGGGAAGGCCTAGGCCCTGCCCTAAATGATATGACAGACTTTGAAGACTCCCCATAGAAGGCCTCACCTTCCCTGGGGAGCAGAAAAGGGATGGTCTGTAGTTTGGTGGGGGTGGTAGGGGAGGATGGGAGGATGAGGGAACTGGGATTGACAAGTAAAATAACTTTGTTTCAAATTTAAATAAAAAAAAGAAAATACAAGAACAATTTTAAAAAAGAACAATTATCAGGTAAAATTACATTTACAATGTCCAGTCTATCTGTATTTGGAAAATTCAAAGAAAACATTTCATTATCTATCCTATTTTGGTGAGTCAAAAGTTTTGTACCTGATTTACTTTCTATCAGAACTACAGAAAACTGTAACTATCTAATCTTCAACCCCATCAGAGACCTGATTAAACAGGAAGTTCGGAGCAAAGCAACTTCCAAAACTAAGAAATGACAGAGATATCTGACTGCCTGGCCAGTCACCCCAAGGTTCTTTTGCCACATTGGGCCACCCATCTTTGTCCTACATGCCTAGGATATCTGACAGACATTTAGTGAAGTAGGAATTTTTAAGGCCTGTCCTACTTTGTCTTGGCAAAGTTTGTCCAGTTGCCTCTTTTTGTGTCCTGCTTGTCCAATTTGGACAGCATGCTATCAGCAGTTGGGGCAAGGGCAGTTTCTTGCTTGTTTTGCCATATTGAAAGAAAACTCCATATGGAGGTTCTTCATTACCCATGATCCTTTTATTTTTTTTTCTTTTAAGTAAATTGGTGCTGCCAGGAGAAGACATGCCTTACTGTCATGAAAAGCCTTATGTTATTTTTAAAAAAATCTTAAATGTCATGTTCTGTATATCTCTGAAGTATTTGAAGACCATCTGTCTATCTAAACTATTTTTCTGTTGGACCTAGAAAACATACCTAACATGGCTAAAATTTATTGTTATAGATGACTGTTTACTAATCCACATTTCTTAATTATCTTAAATAGTTTGTAATAATAGCCATTAAGGACATACACTGTTTCTACTCTCTGTATAATACCTTAAACAAGAGTAGAAACATATATACAATATGTTAAAACCAAAATAACCTTAAATTCATATCAATATACAAAAATCCCAATCGTTTGCCCAGTCTTTTTATTTCCAGCATTCCTTCAGTTTGTGTTTTCTTTATTGTCTCTATTTCAGTTTTCAAGTCTTGAACCGTTTTCTTCACCTGTTTAATTGTTTTTTCTTGGCTTTCTGTACTTTCTTTAAGAAATTTGTTCATTTCTTCCAGTTTTTTTTTTTTTTTGTTTGCTTTTTCTTCCATTACTTGAAGGGATTTTCTCACATCATCTTTGAGGCCCTCTATCATTTTTATGACAATAATTTTTAAGTCATTCTCTTCTGCTTCATCTGCTTTGGTGTGTTCAGGTCTAGTTGGTATAGAGTCCCTAGATTCTGATGGTGTTATGCTTGTCTTTCAATTGTTAGGTGTTTTCTTGTATTGCCATCTTCCCATCCCATGGGGTCTGTCTCTCTCTATGGTACTCCCCAGGTGGGCTTAGGTGGGTCACAGGTTCAATGTCTGTAGCTCTGGGTGGTCCAAGCTCTCTAGGAGGTCTCTCCTCAGGCAGGGGCCCAGCGATGGGGGTCAAAGATCCTGTAGGCTCTTTCCATAGCAATGCAAAATATTTAAGTTGTTTAAAGGTAGACTAAAGAATGTACCCTTTTATCGTATCAACTCCATATCCCCTTTTTATTTCAGAATGAGATCCCTGGATCTAATCTCCTTTACATAGTTTGCTCCCTGGCTATGATCAATAACAACTTGCTACCAACCCCTCCCCCCCCAAAAATGACTATAAACATCCATAATTCACCAAATAACCAAAAGCAACCAACTCCACCTCTTAGAAATGTGGGCATCATGTTGCCCACAACATGGTATGTTGTAATGATATATTTAGGGGACCCTAAGAAAATTGAGATAATGGTCAAGTCCTGGGACAGCTAGCTGTTATCCAGTCTCAATGTGATGGAAAAGTGCAGGGATTAGCTGAACTCCTGGCTGGTGTAGTGCATGAGGCTGGATCACCTTAGCTAACCACCTTGAAATTGTCCTGAGCAGTTTGTAGTCCAAAGCTAATCTTTGGATGGCGTTTGACAGCCTAATGGCATTACCACAATCCAGGTGGAGTCATCATTTGTAGCCCCATCATCCTTCTGGAGACTTCAAACGTCACTATTAGGGATGGTCATGGTTCACTGCAGAAAACTTAAACATTTTAAATGTCATTTGCAGCAGATCTCAGGAAGATTAAAGGACCACAATCTATTAAATAAATATGAGACACACAAGCTTAATTCCTAGTTGCCTGATTCAGACTCAAGCCCAAAATCATGTATAAGAAGCTAGATGAAGCCTATTTCTAGAATTAGTTAGTACTCTATATGACCATTAATATCATTACAGAAATTTTAAATATATATATATATATATATATATAAATCTTATAATCTTCATATAATATTTCTATCTTAACAAAATTTTGAAGAGTTAAAACAAAAGGGTTATGAGATTGGTGGCAATAAAATAGTTCCTTAATTTTGGCTTTTCTTCTATCCCATACCAGGTGACTCTTCTGACCTGAGACAGAGATTTTGAATTTTCCTTTAATAAGCAAGCTTTCTCATTAGGATCATCAGTGCACAAATAACCACACAGAGACTTCTTATTAATTATGAAAGCTTGGCTTTAGGCTTATTTTCAACCATTCCTTATAACTTAATTAATTCATATTTCTTAATTTAGGTACTGCTACATGGCTCATTACCTCATCTCCATAATGCACATCCTGATCTCCCTGCATCTTGCTAGCAAACCCTGAGTACCTAGACTCCTCCTCCTTTTCAAACCCTCTCTACCTGAAAATCCCACCTATCCTCTTCTGCCTAGCTATTGGCCATTCATCTCTTCATTACACCAACCACAGCAATGTATCTTCACAGTATGCAAATATCTCACAATAATGGCTAGTAATCTAATGACCTTACACTATCTGTATAGCCAGAGGCTTTCCCAAGCCCCCACAACCAGGACAAGAGATGGCTAATAGCCCAAATGACCTCTACACTATCTGTATGACCAAGACCAGGCCAGAGCCTTCCCTAGGCCCTTAAGCTAATACAGGTAGTCTATCTCTAGAGCCCATCTTCTTGAAAGAAATGACATGTACCTTGATTTTAGTTTTGGTGTAATTATACTTCCTTTGTGCACCAGGGATTGGATTACACCAGGAAACTATTTTTCAAAATTATATACTGTGTTTAAATTTGTTGGGAATAAACCACCTGATATCACACCCTTTAGAAGTCTCCATCCAGGTTGATAAAGTCAATATCTTCATGGTTTGCTTCCCTGCATTGACACCTCACATTCCCACACTTCATGTATGTAGGGAAAGAAACCCATGGGTGTTCAAGCTGTGTCAGGAGGGACTATGTTAATCCTAAAAGATTCTGTTCTTGGGACTCATTCTAGTTTTTCTGGTGTGACAACCAAACCTCCAGAGACTCACAGTTCTACCTCTTTACCATGTCTGTCAGAAGAAACAGACAACCTTTCTCTGAATAATTAGCAGCTGGATTAGCAAGCCACAAAGTTGATGTTTTCTATAAGGCTATATTATGACTTTGGTAATTTTTCATAGCATTTTCTCTAAGATCTTCTCATTAACCTATCTCTGGCCCCTGTCCCATGGCTGTTCAGTGCCTTCAGAGCACCTTGCCACAAGACTCTATCTTCCATATCACTTGACAAGTCCCTGACCCACACCTCCCCCCTCCACCTTCCTCAATCATTGCTTCTTAGATCTCTCAAATACCAGTTAACACTTGCTTCTGGTTCTAGGACCCAAAAATGCCACCATTGTTGAGTGGAGATTCATCACGATGGTGACTCAATACCAACTAGAAAGTGAACTCACATCACAGGACCAAACTTGATGGGAATTCAGGGCGTCGGCCTGACATACCAACCTCAGGAACGTGACTTTTTACTCAGATGTGGCCTCTACCCTCTCACAGAAAACAGCAAGAAAATTCTATTATTTCTGAGATCTTTATGGTGATAGGATCATCTCAAAAGATATGTGTTTTGGATCTTAGAGCTTTATTTTGCATTTTAATTAAAGTAGAAATGAGTTTTCAGGTTAGGACACTTCATGTACCTGAAGGTTTTATTTGTGGTTTGTAGTATAATTTTTCTTACTTACCCCCAGATCTGTTGAAGGCCATCTTTGCTTCCTCTAAGTTATGGAATCTCTGGGGAATAATTGTGCTATCAATGACCACATTCTGTATGTACATGCGTGCCTTGTTCAATAACAATCCCTCAATTCTGTTCCTGCCTACCATTCCAACACCCCAGTCCCATAGTCCCAGACCATAAAAGTTCTCAGTAGATCAACTGGTTTTTGCCATCTCTGTAGTATACAGGTAGGAGGGATTAAGTTCACATTACTTAAAGTACTTTCTGAATAACTCATGATGCTTACTTTGAAAGCAAATATAAAGGATGGGTAAGATGACTCAGTAGGTAAAGGTGCTTGCTGCCAAGCCTGATGATCTGGGTTCAATTCCCAAGGCCTACATGATGGAAGGAATGAACTCTGACGCCCACAAATTGTCCTCTCACTTCTGCATGTGCATCATGGCACAGCCATGGGGGAGGAGAAGAAATAACATTAAAGATATATAGATATAGATATAGATTAGATATAGATATAGGCATAGGCATAGATATGTAAAGATTAAAAGATTAACCTAATTATAGGAATATGACATATCACATATGCAAAATATATGGTGTGATGTATGTAAATTATGCAAAATTAATGTAAAGTTCAAGGAAATCTATGCTACAAAAGCTTCCTGAACTTCAGCCTCATTTTAGAAAAGATTACACATATGTACACACGCAAATATACCCATGGATTTTGTTTAATGTTTTGCTTCTTTTTCACAGTTTTCCTTGGGTCTCACAATTCCTAAATTCTCGAGGCTGAACAGATGGTGAGTGTCCATAAGCTATTTCCAGCTGGAATGGCAGTGAGTCCTCCTTAGGCTTCTCTTCTGGAAATGCTGTCTTAGGACAGAAGGACTGCAAAGCTGGTGGGTCACACTCAGGTCAGACTCCCTCCTTGCAAGTTGATGAAGGAGTCTTTTATTCCTGAAGGACTCACAACAAAGAAGAACTCAAGTGAAAGGATCTCATCTTGTAAAATGAACTGTGCTGAGTTTATTATGTCCTGGAGCACAAATACCACAAAACAAGCAGCAAAAAAATTTCACTGGCCATGTCACACTAAGGCTCTCTAGTATTGGAGACAATTCCCCTTACTACAAAATTGACAAAGCCCTTGGATTGTCCCAGCTTTGATCCTCCACTCTGCTGAGGCCTGCCTCCTTTGTCTGTTGCCCCTCCTCTCTGCCCACACTGGTGCTTTACTTCCCCAGAGCTTGTCTGTCAGCAGAAACTATGGATACCCTACACAAACTTCTGTTTCTATGCGCAATTTGAATTCTTTTAGAAGAATAATTCAGTAATGAACCATGGCAACCTCCAGGCTGTACTATACATTACTCTCTCTTTCCTAGAAGCTTCTCTAGGTACAAACTGGAACATTCATGGGGCTTGGCTCATTTGCTTCTCATGTTTTAAGCATCTTTCATTGTCTAATACCCAATACTATATCATCTTTGTGTCTTGGGTGTTTTTTTTTCTGTATTATTTTAATCGTGGAGATAAATCCTAGTCTGGGGTGGGGGGATGGGAGGGGAGAGTAGTTAGGGTGCATGTGAGGGGGCAGAAAGGGTAAAAGGGAGAGAGGGAGGGAGAGGGAACTGGAATCGACATGTAAAATAATAAATTAAATTAAAAAAATAAATTAAAAAAAAAACAGAAAACAACATATACTCGCTTTTCAAATCAAATTTAAAATGCATAAAATAAAACAAGATAGATGATACATAGGTAGATACATAGATATATAGATGCATAGATACATGGATACATAGATAATAGATGAGTAGATGATATTTTTAGAATATATTTGGTATTATGGAAATATTAAGGTTTTTTTTAACATGATGGCAACATAATCTTTAAATCCAACAAACAATTAATGGTAGGATGAAGTAAATTTATCTTCAGTCGGTTCTCTTGCTGTTGAAGGTCTGTGTACAAACATTTCTCTTACACACATCAGGTTCAGCCTCCAGTGTACATGGCAGGCTGTCTGATCTCTGTTCAAGCACCCCCTCTTGGCTAGGACTAACTACCTTTAAGGCCATTTGTAGGACTGACTTTGGAGTGTCTTGGGAATTTTTTGTTTTTGTTCTGTTTTGGTATTTTTAGTTTTTATTTGGCATTACAGAATTACATTCCTCACAACTGCAACAAAACACAAGAACAAAATAACTCAAGGAATGAAGGGTATGATTGGCTTACACTTAAGAGGAATATAGTCCAGTGTGGCAGGGAAGGCAAGGTGTAGGGGCCATAGTGTAAAGCTGCTAAGCCCAATGCATCCGTTTAAGTTGGTCACACTGCAACCCTAGTCAAGTTGGTCACACTGCAACTCTAGTCAAGTTAGTCACACTGCAACTCTAGTCAAGAAGAGAACAATGCACTCGTGCTCAGCTCACTTTCTCCTTTTTATCCTATCCAGGACCCTGGTCCATGGAATGTGCATTTAAAATGTGTTTGATACACCTCACTTAATGTAGAAATTCTCTCACAGACATGCCCAGATCTGTCTCCAAGGTGATTCTAGATCCTGTTGATATAAAATAGAGCACCACATTTGGTAAATATTTCTCATCATCCTCCTTTCATGGCCATTGTGGCTCTTTCAGAGCATTATATTTATTCTGTTCATTTGATCACTATGAAATCTCTACCTTGCATCAGCAAAAGGCAGAACCTATGGATCCTGTGTCCTCATCTACCATTGTCTGTGTTTTACTTCTTTTGAGGATAATAGACTCACTTCTAACCCTATAATAGTCCTCAGATACTTATGGTTCATTTGTGAGCTTTTGGTCCTTAGAGTAACTTGGGAAATCCCCAAATCATCAATGGCTCAGAAAGACTCAAACAGGAAATAGCAGAGGAAACAGCAGCCTATTCAGAGACTCCAGAAGCTCAATATTGAGACTAGCCTAGAGTTCTATTGCCTTGCTCCATGCTGCTGCACTGATACGTGCAAATGTGAAAGACACACTACATACTCTTCTTAACCTAGTCCCCTTCGAGATCCACACACAGCTCTTCACAATGACTTCCCTCCATTGGTCAGCCATGCCCTCTTGCTTCCCAGGTTTTAGAGTAAAGAGATTCACTTTTGGGGCCAACAGTCCTCTCTACCTGATATTGAAATGGTTCCCTGGACTTAGTGATGTCTACTTTAAAAATTATGCTGTTTTGTGCAAACTATGATAAATTGGTGACCTTATAATTTTGTTAAATGTTGTATCACCTTGGGTTCACCCCAGCTATAGACAATGATCAACAGAGAGAGGTAATCATAATGTCTAAGAGCAACATTCCCAAGGTTTCCAATAACTGGTTCCTAAGAATAGATGATTTTTTTCTATACAATACATTAGTTTACAAATCTTTGTGCATCTCCAAAATATCTCACAATTTTAAAAATTTCAATCTCTATTTCTATTTCATTTTTTTAATATCATTACTTTTCTTCGACCATTTTAAGAGAGGGGTTTTGATCAATTAATGGGAGACTCAAAAAATCTGAGGAGCTTCAGAGATTACTCAGAGGGTCAAGTTTCTGCCAGGTAAGCATAAGGATCTCAACTCAGACCTCAACTTCCATGAAAAAGCCAGGACATAACAACCCTATCATCTGTAACCCCAGCAGTGGGCAAGGATCTGGAAGAGACAGACAGATCCCTGGAACTCATTGACTAGCCAGCCTAGCCAAGTGATGACCTGCAGGTTCAGTGAGAGATCCTGCCTCAAAAACATAGAGGAATTAAGAGAAAAAAAAATCCAATGTTGTGTCAACCTCTGACTTCCATGCACACACACACACACACACACACACACACACACACACACATACTGCCAAGGTTCTCTCCAGCCAGGTCCCACCTCCCTTGAGCCTCAAATAAACACATGGAAGTTATAGTAATTATAAAATTGTTGGCTGATGTCTAGGGCTTCTTACTGGCTAGCTCTCTCTTAATTATCAACCCATAATTACTAATCTATGTATTTCTACATGGCCTTATCTTGCCAGGGAACACCTGGAACATCCTATCTTCCCAGTCTCCACAGGGTGTCCCTTTGCAGTCCCTCTCTGCCTATCTTTCCAAGAATTCTCCTTATCTCTTAGCCCTGCCTACCTTCCTGCCTCTTTGTGACAGTGTTTTTTTGGTTTGTTTTTTTTTTTTTTTTTTTTTTTTTATAGATATAATGCTGTTGGCCTTACTAGCATTTCTTATTGGCCATCTATGCCTTAAATATTAACCCATTTCTATTAATCTAAGTATTTCCACATCTTGAATCTCCTCCCTACTTCTTCCTCTCTCCTCCTAGTCTCCTAGTCCTGCCTATCTTGTTTTTCTATTGGCCAACTGTGTTTTATGCATCAACCAGTAAGAGAAACATATATACAGAATGATATTTCCCATCACACACACACATGCACTCACATGTGAATGCACTGTGCATACATGCACACAAAAGAAATTTATCTGAATTACAAATGCTTTTTGTTTTGTACCAAAAAAAATGGTACAAGTCCATTTTATAGGAAAATAACATTTGCTAGATATAAATATGTTATATATAAATTCAGACTAGAAGGAAATAAACCCATTGCTGGCAGAGCCTCCAGGAATAAAGCAATGAACTTACTAACTTGTTTAAATTTCCTGTCTTCATGTAGTAAATTTGAATGAAAACAGTGAACTTGTGAAAAAGAAAATGATCTGTGATGTGCTCATTTTACAAGTTTGAAAATCTAATTTTTCATCTTAAAATTTTTATATTTCATTCTCATTCAATTTTGCTTGCCTTTTTTACTTGGCCACAATGTTATTTTTATAGACCGGCTAAAGGACATTTAATTCGTATCAACTAATCCCCAAATTTGCCACTTAGATGATTCCAGCTAATCCTCTATTACTGGTTATGTATGTTTCTCAATGACTCTCTATGACTAGATATATGGGTCAGTTCAGCTTCTCCTCACCACAAAGAGTAAAATATGTGAGGTACAAAACAGCTCTTACAATTTATTTAATTATATGTTAAACAAACTTTTATTTGAAAAAAAAATGACAATTGCCAAGTCAGCATTTTTCACTCACCCATCTCTTCAACACCCTCGTTGTGTTGATCAAGGCTACATCACCAAATCACTTCAGCCAAAATGTTTTCAACCATATCAGCTGTGCAGCTGTGGAAAATGAATTTCAAATCCATTTGGGGGAGGAACATTAAAACCAGACTAAAAGAGTGAGGTGCAGAAAAATGTGCCAAGATGTGCTGACCTCACTGTCACTTTAAAACTGTCACAGTTCCCTTGAAAGCTCCCTACAGGGCACAAGAGAGGTCTCCACAGCCTCAACCCCCACCTCTCCCCTCCAGATAATGCCCAGATTAATAAGTGCCATTATGTCCCTTAATATTCAACCTCTCCTGGATGGGACATTGTTCTCGGCATCCTTCATACCACTCTCCCCAGGATGGACTCTCTGTTCTAAGTCTTTAATATCTTCTGCTATTTGCTACATTTAGTCTCATTTTTCTATTAAATTTTATATGTTCTGAGCATCCTTCTTGGTGTTACAGTTCCTTTTCTATCCATTATGAAGCTTTTCACTGCCTGCTACATGGATTGACATGGTTTATCCAAAAAGTACCTGGCTATTTCAGCTAAGAATACAGATTTCTTCAACACATTGTTTAAACTTTCCGAGTTTATCCTCACCACTGTACAATGAGTTATTCCTAATTTCCACATCATAGGACTGACACATGGCTTCCATGAGGGTGTCTGTGAAGTAGATGACATGTAGTGATAACTTAGTAAGCATTGGTCTTGCTTATTGATAGCAGCAAGTTAATTGGACACTGAAAGAGAAGACATTTTTTCTCCAATAGTTCTGAAACCACGGTCCCCAAATAATCAGCGTCAGCATCATATGAGAACTTACTAGAAATGTAAATGTTCAGGCCCTACAACTGAATCATGAATTCTGGGTGTGGGGCCCAGCAATCTGGGTTTTAGCAAGCCATCCCAGTGACACACTCAAGCATGATAACCAACCATATCAACCCTACCCACCACCAAATCATGTAGTCATCATTCCCAGAAAATGGCTTAGACTCATAAGCCAAGTAAGACATTTGCTCTTATTCTCCCACATTCCCCGCCTGTAGCAGGGGCTCTGACACTAGATCAGTGGTTCTCAACCTGTGGGTCACGGCCCCTTTGGGGCTGTATATCAGATATTTACATTACAATTCAGAACAGTAGCAAAATTTCAGCAATGAAGTAGCAAAGAAATGATTTTACAGTTGGGGATCACCACAATATGAGGAACTGCATTAATGGGTCCCAGCATCATGAAAGTTGAGAACCACTGCACTGGATCCTTACCTTCCAGGATCAACCCCCCAATGCCATGCCCTCTATCTGGGATGCTCAGCACTTATTCTTCTCTTCAGTGCTGGGTCTCCTCATGTCCAAAGTCTCAAATCAAATGATATCCTTTGGAAATATTTTTCCAGACTATCAAGTCTAAAATACTCCACATCTTTCTTTGTCATTTTCATGCAGTTTGGGGCATCTTTTTCCCTAGCACAGCTCACTGTCTATACTTTTTTGTTGTTTATTCATTGTCTGCCATTGTCCACTGTATGAACCTCAAAGACAAACCTTGTATATTCATCCCTATATAGATCCTTAGCACTTAGGATAGTACCTGGAAAACAATTGGCACTCAATAACTGTTTGTTGCATGAATGGATTAAGAAAGGATAGAGAGCTTTTGTAATGCCAACAGAAGGAATGACAGAGCTATATTGTGTATCCTGCATGATGCAGCTCTACACATTATAAGCCTAACAAGCAGACTCAGAGGTCTTTATTCTGATGTCACAAACTCCAGCTTCAACAGAGCACAATGGGCAAGACATCCTGGTTCCTTAAAAGATGAAGCAAAGCAGCCATAGACATATGCAATGTGCTTATTGTTTTTCCCCAGAGGCAGCATAACCTTGCCTTTTGTCTCACCCATTTGCCTAGAGGTAGACTTAGGCAGAGCCTCCTCACCTGCGCTCACTCATGTCTACTCTGTCCTGTGAGTTGTAGCTTAGCCTAGGAGAGGAGGGTGTCCTGGGCATGGGTAGCAGGTAGAGACAGGGGGAAAACATACAGGGATGGGAGCTGAAGGAGACTCAGGACAATGTAGAAAATGTGAGGCTGAAATGCTAGCCAAATAAAAACATCCATCTGGCCCATAGGCGGCTGTTACAACGCTTGCAGACCCCTCCACCCTGCCACAATGGGAGGAGCAAGGAAGAAAGATCTTCCTCTAGCAGCTCCTGTTGTGCTCTTTGAGACTTCAGCCTCTCCTGGATGGGATGTTGTGCTCAGCTTCCTGGATGCTTCTCTCCAGGTTGGACTCTCTCTGCTCTAGGTCTTTAATTTTGTCTGCTATTTTTCTTTTGTCGTTGTTATTGTTGTTATTTCTCTAACCCCCTGCAACTGTGAATGACTTCCTTTGACTGAAGACTAACCATTCTTTCTGCACCTCCATGCATGTTACTCTCACCTAACCAAGTCATAATCTCTGTAACATGTAAAAGCTTTTCCATTCAATTTAGCTGTTCAGTCTGTAAATCTGAAAGCTTCACTTCCAGATGAGTGTCAATAACATTGGCTTGAAGCCCTATAGAGGTCTTCTTCAACTCCAGATCCACAAGGGGCCACCATTTTGGCATGTTCTATCTGGATGTACTCACTCTAATGTGTTCATTAGTTAGGCCTGGCCCCTTATGTAGGGGGATTTTCTATCTAATCACACTGAGAGCTCAGAAGGTTCTTATGCTTCTACATTAAATCCCATCTTTGACAGCTGTAAGAGGAATGTAGGAGTTAATCTCGGCTTCTTTCAAAGTGAGACACCAGCTCCCTAGATGCTCCTCACAAAGCACACAGACACACACAGACACACACACACACACACACACACACACACAAGTAGTTGATGGTTTATAGTCCAACCTCTCCCAGAATTCTTCCATTCTTTATGAAACTGGGGCATTCAAATGCCACCATGAAGTTTTTAAAGTTTCATGACATTATTTTCACAATAACTTAGAGGTGCTGTGGTGCCAAGAACTAGAAGTACACCTGCATGGACTGAAGTCCCCCCAAAGACACTTTAGGGTCAGCTGCTTTGGACAAGTTAGGCAACCTTTCTGTCCCCACTTCATTCCCTTTAAAATAAAAAGCCTTTATTCCTCAAAGTTTCTGTGACAGTAGAAAAATATCAGGATAGCTGAACATGATGGTATATGCCTTTGATCCCAACAATTGGGTGACAGAAGCAAGTGGATCTCCGTGAGTAGAGGGTCAGCCTAGTCTACAAAGCAAGTTCTAGGACAATCAGGGTTCACATAGGGAGACCCTGTCTCAAAAAGATCAAATGCACACACACACACACACACACACACACACACACATCAGAGGATACTGCAAATTGAGGAACAAGGGTATACAGACATAGGCAATATGGAGACTCATAAAAACATACTTTGTTCAAATATGTCATAATAGTATCTATCACATTATATGTTTTTAAAAGGAAAAGATCTATGAATATGAATAAATGCAAAGTTCTTTCCAAGCTTAAATTTTGTTTTAAAAGAAAGTACTTTGGAAGTGAGGCGCTCATGAGACCCTGATAGGTCAACTACGCACCAGTGGATGGGCCCACACCCATGAGTGTATGGAAAGCACAAATGGGATTTGATGGTGTGGCTTTTTCTTTTCTTTTTTTTTTTTTTTACAAAAAAAAAAGGAAATAAATAAAACAGAAAGTTTGGATGGGGTGTATTAAGGGTGGATCCAGAAGGAATTATGGGGAGGAGTAGAGTGAATAGTATCAAAATGCATTGTATAGAATTCTCAATGAATTAATAAAATACTAAGAGGTTGTTTTCCTTTCTCTATAAAAGGCCAGAAGATACACCACCAGGTATCTTCTACAATCCTAGCATTCAAGAGATTGAAGCTCACAAGAGTGACGCTAGCCTAAGCTACATAATCAGACCCTGTCTCGAAGATGCTCCAAGCATACATCAGAAACAAAATGACAGTAGGTTCATGAGGTATATTGATTCAATTTTATACAGAGAAAGAACAGTAATTGGCTCTGAGACTTCTGTGGGCTCTTTCAAGATTCCATTTCCAATACCTTGAGTATTCACACTTATGTTCTTTTGGCCTAACACACTGTCTACAAAAGAGCTGTACCTGGCTCCTGGAGAAAGTTCTCCCATATGTCAAAAGGAATAAGAATAAATAGTATTAGGGACAAATCAATATAGTGTTCAGTAAAGAAGTTCTGCATGGGCACCGTGGCCATGGGAAAAACATCGCCTAAGGCTGTAGAACTGACCCAAGGACATCAACTGATACATTGAAGTCCATCAGTGCTTTGTGTATATGTCACACCTGTCACAGGATCCCCCAAGGCAATGGCTCAGCTTGGTCAGGATAGCTCTGGATCAACATTGTCTACCCTTGCTAAACACTCCTTGGATCACTCAGCATTTAAGACTCTTCCATACATCCTCCCTCCCTGACTCCATTCAGGTGATATCTCCACATCATCCCATGGCTCTTCTAGCCTTTGCTAGCATTCACTCCATTGTCTCTCACAAATATTCACCCTAATAAAGTCCTAGGCACCTGGCTTATGCAAGATACATACTAATATTACAAAGCAATAAAAATGATACCATTTTTAATGAGCATTCACATCTTTAATCACACCTACCCTTTTACATAGTAAGTTACCCAAAAGGACATTGATTCCCACTGTTTCTAAGAGGAAATGAGTTAAGTGTGCCTGGGCCAAGATTATTTGGCTGTTCAGCAGCTTTTTCCCTGTCTTCCATGTTACTCTATAATCAAAAATATAATAAAATGTATTTCCTTTATTATTACTTTAGCATTTCTCTACAACTTACAAAGCAAGACCTGTTTAAAGACATTGCGTAGATTTAATTATTCACCATTGAAAGAGAGGCATTTCCCCTTTTTCACATGGGGGAAATAGTCTCAAGAGGCTACCGAATGTGCCACGGTCATGCATGTACTTTATTAAGGAACCAGAACCAGCACTCTTACTCTTACTGTGGTGCCACTAGCATTATGAGGATTACTCAAATATGTACAATACTTTACCAAAATCCCCTCCATCAGGAAGTGAAACAGATGTTCCACAGCAAGTCTCCCACACAGGAAAACTCTCCCAAAACTATGGGAGAGTTCAGAGCTGACAGAGGTCTCAAAAGACACAGGCAAGAATAAAGGTAGCTCTTCTGTCACCAGTTGCATTATCCCTGTTACAGAATACTTGCTTGTGGTCATCTCTATACCAATGACCCTTACATTTAAAATAAAGCATTTGAAAAGAAAGTTTTTTTTATGTGCAATTAAATTTCTTTTCTTATTTTACATATAGATCCCAGTTTCCTTTTCCTCCCTCCATACCTCCCTCCCTACCTCCCTCCCTTCCTTTATCCCTCTCCCTCTCCTCCTACCTCCCTCTCTCCCTTCCTCCCATACCTCCCCATCCACCCTCCCATCCCACCCACCCCCACACTCCACAGGGAGGGTGATGCAGTCCAGGAGGGATCAACAAAATCTGTCAAGTCATTTGGAGTAGGGACTAGGCCCTCCCTCTGCCTCTAGGTTAAGGAAGCATCCCTCCATAGGGAATGTGCTCTCAAAGTCCAAAAAGAAAGTTCTTGCTTTAAGATATTACCAACAAATACTTTCCCAAACAATTTTCCTTAACGTATTAAGAGATGAAACCCAGCTCACTACCATCTACCTGACTTGGGGTGGCAAAGAAAGACATCAACCCCCAGAGTTCTCAGTGACCCCACTTTGAGTCATGTTTCCAGCTTTGTATCCCCTCATTCTCTGTTCCGTATGATGCTTCTGTAGGACCTCACATCTGCATGCTGCCATGGCTCTCTCTACAGTCACCCAACCCTCTATCTGGATCACCCGTCTTTCTCTTCAGCTGACTAACTCTCCCTCACTCCTCAAAAGCTCAGTTTAGATATGTGCTTCCAGAAGTCTTGCCCAACACCCTGCCTGAGAAGACTCAAGGGACCCTGCTGTTGGCCTCTCTAATGCTGAGATAACCTTCCATCGACATTCCACATGCTGTGTTGAGATTCTCTTAAATGAAAGATACAAAGAGAATCCCCTCCCACAAACATCAGTCATGGCATATGGTAGGTAAGAAAGAAGACTCCAGCTGCAAGGTTAGGGCTTCAGGCTCTAAATGGCCTAGTTCTGACTTGTCTCTGTGTAGTGGTGTCTTAGTTAGGGTTTCTATTGCTGTGAAGGGACATCATGACCACAGGAAAACATTTCATTGGGGCTGGCTTACAGTTCAGAGGTTCAGTCTATTATTGTCCTGGTGAGAAGCATGATGACATGCAGGCAGACATGGTACTGAAGAAGGGGCTGAGAGTTTAACTTCTTGATCCTCAGGCAGCAGAAGGAGACTGCTCCACTAAGCCCAGCTTGAGCATTATAAGATCTCAAAGGCCCACCCTCAGTGAAACACTTCCTCCAACAAGGCCACACCTCCTAATAGTGCCACTCCTTATGAGCCAAGCATTCAAATACATGAGTTTACGGGGGCCATTCTCTGTGGTGGTTTAAATGGGAATGGCCCCCATTGGGTCACATAATTGAATATTTGTTCTCCAATTGGTAGAACTGTTTGGGAAGGATTAGAAGGTATAGCCTTGTTGAAGGAAGTATGTCACTGAGGGTGGGCTTTAAGGTTTCAAAAAGCACATGCCATCCCCAGTTAGGTCTCTCTACTTCTTACTTGTGGATCAAGATGTAGGCTGTCAGCTACTGCTCTGGTACTATCCCTGTCTGCTCTCCACCATGATGGTCATGGGCTCTAACCCTCTGGAACCATAAGCTCCAAATTAAACATTTTCTTTTAAAAGTCACCTTAATCATGTTGCTTACTCACAGCAATATAAAAGTAACTAAGATACTCTCCAAACTCTCTGTGCCTCACTTGATTACTAATCCTATCCACGCCAAATCCTTTCACATCCTCGAACTTCCCTTGCTCCAAGCAGAACTGGCCCTTTTTATCCTGCAGGGCTTTGCTTGAATGAATTCCCTTCCTTGGAATTACCTTCCATCTCCTCCTTCATAACAATGTGACACTCTCCCACCATGCCCTATTCTCTTTCTTCGTTGTGGCTTCAAATTGCTACAACAAAAGTGTTTGCTTATTATTTCCTAGTCACTTCAGTATCTACTGTGGTAGAAACTACACCCTCAATTCTCCATGCTTGAACAAGCTTAATGAAGTGTATAGTTACAGGATGCTTCTCCCCCAATGTGACCTCAAAGTTTTCAAATCCATGAATGAAGCAAAGATTACAAAGGATGGTAAAAGAGGGGATTCACATAATAACAGAAGTTTATAGAAATTAAATGTTACTGTCAATTTCTATAATGGCTTGTCTTGGATGAACTCTGAATGTGTTCAAATACTAATTTGAGTGCATCCACAGGAAGACTTTATTACCTCTAATGTGTGAGGAAAGTGAAGGGAGACAAGCGAAGTGAGTTCTCCAAGAGCTGTATAATGAGTTAAACGGGAAGCTTGGCCTTGGCCCTGGATCGCTTTGTTTTATACTCTGTCTGGTTCCCACAGGATTTGGGGTGGCTTTGAAAGACACAGACAGTTACACAACTTAGAGTGTCCACAAAAACAAAACAAGCCAGTTGCTTGGGAGAAGCATGGCTATTCCTGGTATATGGTCTGAAAGAAACTTCTCCCCTGGGTCCTCACAAAGGGGAGCAAACCACATCCTCTGTCCCATCCTCCAGGATGTGAAGCAGTGGGGATCCTGGGGCTGTTTTCTGGCATTCTTCATTGTAGGCTGATGGCACAAGACCAAGCCTCAGATCCATGGAGTAATTCTCCAAGGGAACAGATCAAGACAGGCCAGGTGTACTGTTCTCTGATGGTCTTTCTCAACCCAGAAAGGACATCTGAAGACACTGGGGGCACTAATTTCACAGGGAGACCTTTATTCTTGGCCCCATGAAATCTCTCTCTTCCACCAACATCTCTAGTAAATATTCAATGATAGCAACCAAGAAAAGACAAGCATCTGGGACACAGTTAATGTTATGGGACTAAGGCTCCAATCCAATGACATCAGCCAGATGCTTCAGGGGACATCATTTCAGCAGCACGGATGGACCTAAAATGTATTTCTCTCTCATGATCCAGGTTGAGTGTTTTTAGAGAGATGAAGGAAGGAGGCATCTCTGTTCATCTTAGGATGAAGTTGGCAGTGTGCCCTCTGCATCCTCAACACACAGCATCTTCTAAGTCTCAGGCAGCTGTTCTAGTAAACAGCACGTTAGAGCCAAGGGAAATAGGCACAGAGGAAAAGGCCAACCACTCATAAAAATATGACCTGAAAATTGTACACACTGATTCTGTTTGTACCCCAGTGACAAAAAGTGAGTGACATTGCCACACCTAGCTGCTAGGAATTCTGGGGAATGAAATCTCTACCTGAGCAGCCTCATGTCCACTTAAAACTCAAGTAGGAGTTTTTGCTGTCAGGAAGAACAGTGAGGTGGGTGAGGAGGATGGTAAGGAACTGCTACAGAGGGCTGACATCTGCTCAGGACCACCAGCCCACTGTAAGCCAGAAGGAAGTGAAGGAGATGCCTGCTATTCCAGGTTCAGGTTTTCTACATTAATCTTTCTGTCCAGTGCACAATGGAAAATCAAGATCCCATATGTGCATATGTGCTCATGTTAGCAAGAAAAAAAATGCAGTTGTTTCTTTCAGATGCCAACAATGACTATTTAAAAATTCATAGAAATTTCAGATATTAGGAGATGTCATCTCCCTGTGACTCTTACAAGATAAGCTAGATGCAAGATTAAATGAAGCTCAATGAATAAGGAGATGACTGCACTGGACTCTTAACTGTAAACTGGGTGAATGCTGGCAGGCTTTTACCAAAATAAAGCACATTTTCCTGGGACAGTTGGTCTCAGGCCATTCTTTCTGGCAGCCATTAGATGACAGCATTGGTTTGTTTGCTAAGGCATTCTCAGATGGATACAAAATGATGATGTCAGCATATTGTTATTCTCTCTGCTGAGTGAGGTAGAAAGCACACGCCTATCATGTCCAACTGATATTACCACTCATATTTATGCAAACAAAGCATGGAGATCATCTACACTTGAATGAGTACATACACACATCCAAAAAGAAAAAAGAAAGACGAAAGGTTAAAAAAACAAGTTATAATTCTTAATTACCCCCCTTCACTCCCATGCTCCCTCATCTCTCCTCTACAGGAGGTAAAGAATATAACTATGGCCAACCATGTTCAAAACATATAGTATATTTTGCTCAAGAAGTCCACATATGCACTCTGTCAAAGAGGTATTTATTTAGACATCAAGTTGGCAAGCAGATAGTCTA
The DNA here is from genome assembly GCF_943737965.1 of Phodopus roborovskii. NCBI lineage: Eukaryota > Metazoa > Chordata > Mammalia > Rodentia > Cricetidae > Phodopus > Phodopus roborovskii. The sequence continues at coordinate 1,385,102 of NW_026126444.1, forward strand.
CAGCTTAAGAGAAGTAGATGGCTGCTCTATTGAATATGGAATAGATTGCACTCTATCAGTGGGCATCCTTCCAAGTTCTAGACTGAATAGCCACTGGCAACCCTAAGCAATTTGCCTTAAACATGAATCAATGTTCTTCTGGATGTGATTTCCCCAAACATATGTGTTCCTATGTACTTGTCTGTGTACATGGGTGTGTAAAGAATGGCTCACCCAACAGAGTTGGGCTTTATCCAGCTTGACACAATTGAGACAGGGGAGTAGGAAATGGAAAGTCACATCCATTGAGTACCCTTGTGTGCTGGAGATGGTATCATATCACTTATCTTTGATTTCACACCTCAGTCGCACAAGACTCCTGTGACTCAATGATTATTAACACCCTTTTAGAGATACAAAACCTGAATCATAAGATGTGAAATTACCTGCCCAAGGTCACTGAGAAACTGAGATGAAATCCAGCTGACTATACAGTGCAAACTTTTTTCAAACAGACCACATTTCTGATCTGGGATTCTACTTACTCCAGCACATGTGCTTGGATATACCCAGTTCAGGGAGCAGTACCAAAAAGACTCTTTTTTTTATAATTTTTTTATTTAATTTTATATAACAAAGTCCAATTAAATGAAAACAAACATACACAATATTTGGGAATTTGGGCGTCGTTCTTTCCAAACTACTTCCTGCTGGTAAGGGGCGCTGTCTTGGGGGATTCAAAGAAGATTCAGATATCCTAGCTGTAGTCTGTAGGGCTGTTTTGTCCAGCTGCCAAAAAGACTCTTTATTCTGCTCTAACACTATGTGAATCTGAGTTCCAAAGCCTGTGTCTACTATATTCCCTGATATACACACAGCAGAGTGTGGTGTCTTCAGCCCTCCATAACCTTTGAATAAATGGATGAGAATTGCTGCATTTTGTACAAGGATGATGTACTATTTGCTGAGAAATTTCATTATGTCTACCTTGGATCTTATCTTGCTCTCTCTCTCTTTTTTATACAAAGACTCTGACAGCATGTCTCATAGTGATCCACATCTGTTCATTATCACTACTACTGAGCTGTTTCTTTAAGCATGGACTATGTTCTACACAGAATGTAGTTGGGAACATGTACAGAATTGTTCTGTATCTGTCCTGATCGATATTTGTCAGCTTGACACAAGAGAGAATCATCTTGGAAGAGGGGTTTTTCAATTGAGAAAACACCTCCATAAGACTTACTTATAGGCAAGTCCATTATTAATTTTTCTTCATTGATAATATGAGAAGGTAGTGCCACTCTTGGGTAGAAGGTTCAGTGTTAGGTAATTTATGTAAGCAAACCATGAGAAGCAAGCTGTTAAGTAATGTTCCTCCATGGCCTCTGCTTTACCTCATGTCTCTTAAGTTGCTGCCTTGGGTTCCTGCCTGACTTCTCTCAGTGATAGTGACCTAAGATTTAAAAATAAAATAAACCATTTCCTCCCCAAGTTGCTTTGTCTCATGATGTTTTACCATAGCAATAGAAACCCTAAGACCATGTCCTTGTTTGTGTTATCTCATTTAATCCTCTAATAATTCTACAAAGGAGGCACTTTCTTCATTTGTGAGAAAACAAAGGTTTTGAATGATTTCATCACTTGACTCTTTGACTCCTAAGATTTGACCCAAGATTGCCCAACTCTGAAGGCCAGTGGGGGGGGCTAAGCAAATCTGACATTTGAAATAGATTTGTAAAATATATACCTCTAAACCACACAATTATTTTTTCAACAATTACAATAAAATAATGATTTTCTTAACTCTTTCTTTAATTTGAAGCAGATAATGCTAAGGAATAATGAAGTCTGAGGATGTTTTAGCATTGTCAACATATTCCACATAAGCATAAAAACTCACACATAACACCAATAAGTTTCCTACCTCACAGTTCACACTGTATCATTGTTTAAATTTCAAATATGGGGAGGAAAACACCAAGTACTGATGAACATTGAAAGAACTGGTATAGCTCAGATGTGTTTTCCCATCTCATACCATCTCTGCCCTTTCATAATGTACACACAGAAACAGGCAAAAGGTTGTAGTTGTTAGTGACACAATAGACATCTGACACAAGCATAAGTGATACTCAAATGTTACAACTCTTAAAACACAGCTGAGTCCCTGTGTAGCGAGCAGCAGCTACATGCCTGGGAATTCTCTGAAGGAGGGTCTGTGTGGAAGACAGGTTCATTGCAAGATACGGTATACAAATGCTCCCTTTTGCAGTTAGTCTATTATCAGCAATTGTCCAAGAACCTTTCTAAAACTTAGAACAACAGGGGATTTTCTCTAGAACCATTTTGGCATTGGTGAAGATTGCCAAGACACCAAGAAAATTAAAAACAGACTGACCTTCAGGGATTTGGGATTGTTTGTTTCATTGGTTCTCTACAGGCCATGCACCTTGGTGGTGCACCTTGGGGCTGACTGTTCCCCCTCCCCAACACCATCAGATCTTCCACCATGACACCACTCAGAATGGAAGCTACTGTACAAGTGATGCACCTTGTCCTCAGAAGCAGCTGGGACTGATGCCCATACACATATAAAATACACACACATACATAGAGAGAGAGAGAGAGAGACAGAGAGAGAGCACATCAGAACTTCCACCATCACACCATTCATCTAGGGAAGCCACTTAACAGGCAATGGCATTGCACAGTATCCTCGGAAGCACCTGGGGCTGACTCCCCTCCTATATACACACACACACACACACACACACACACACACACACACACACACACACACCATCAGATCTGCCACCATCACCCCACTCAGATGGGAAGCCACTGCTGAGACTGCTGCTACAGCCTCCAGCTTCTGTTTAGACTCACTCTCCATTCACAAACTCAACCATGCTCTCCAGCGCTTTCCTACTTGTGTGCAAATCTCCAAAGGACCAGGAAGACTGTTCTCCTACCAGAGCCCGGTAGGACTGCCCTGACTTTAGAATGGAAGAACAATTCCTGACTTCATCTACCTTGTGTGGTCACCTCTAGCAAAAGCAGCTCCAGGGTAACAGGAGAAAATATTCAATGCAATGAAAAATTCCTTCCATTCTGTTGCTTGCTCGTGGCATCGCCCTTATCTGTGAGCCCTGCGAAGAAGCTAAAAACGTCTGAAAAAGCTGCAACACCATTGTACTCACTGTTCACATACTGAGAGCAAAACCATCATTAGTGTCCTTTGCTAATTACTGCATAGTACCTTGAAATCTGTCTGTAAATACAGCCCAACAGAAAACAGAAAACATTTGCCTCATTGCAGATGAGATTTTAAAAGGTCCAAGCAATTTAGAAATTATTAAAATTAATCAGGATGAATTTCTGAGAAAACTAATTTCACTTACATTATTTTTGTATTTTATGAGGCTCCCTATTATATACATCTGCATGCCATAGATATGGGGGAAATTCCTATGCTAGTATGGTTTCAATAAGTATTTCACGAATTAATGGATTCATAAAGTAAATATTATCTCTAGTGAGTCATGTTTTTATCATCTGCTACTCTTCCGCCTAAAGTGATTCACCTAAATTACAGTCACATTAGAATATTTGTCCTTAGGGAACTTGATCTCTTGATAAACCTCTTTACTAATCTTCATTAATCCTCACAGTTCATTAAGATAGTTAGTAGGTTATTAACTTACCTGTTTGGAGAAATGGCAATACCGAAACATGGTGGCAAGGAACAGTTCCCTTGAATGCCTCAGGGTGGTGACAAGAAAGTAGGTAGGAATGGATCCCTGAGACTTGTCCCCTAGTAGGTGGAACTGAAGCATCAGAATCCCAGGGGTGAGAGGCATTAAAGAGCATTCAGTGCTGTGTCCACAGCAGCCTGAATCTCCCTTTGGCAGTGTCTCCATGAGTGATGAGCTGACCTCACCCTAAGTTGTATCACTTTGTTTGGGGACATCTATATTGTCTTAGTCTTTTTTCCCCCTGTTTCTGTGATAAACTAACCTGTCAAGAGCAATTTCAGAGAAAAGGGATTTATTTCTGCTCATAAATCAAGGTGATTTCCTTTATGTTGGAGAAGTCAAGGGAGCTGCAGCTTTCAGCATTTGGTCACATTGCTACCACAGTCACAAGCCAGCAATGAGTAAATGTTACTGCTCAGTCCCTCTCTGTACATTTGCACTGCCCAAGATCCCCTGCCCAAGAAATGGCTAAGCCCCTGACCAACATGGATCTTCCCAAATCAACTCATGCAATCCTCTCCTGTGGCGGTTCTCAGAGGCCCATCTCCCAGGTGAGTGTGGATTCCATTGGGTCGATGGTCTGTATCAACCATTATATGTAAGTATTACTGATTTGCCTTGTGCTGACCCAAACCTTGTTGCTTAATATCTTTTCCTCGTTGTCCAGAGACAGAATGAAACAAATGCACTCTCCCTTCCATCCAGTTTACCTTCAAAAGCATAAAGATGCAGTATCCCTCATACACTGGCTTTTGACCCAGTTCCTCTATGCATTCTCACATGACCTCACCTCAAATCTTCTCCCCCCCTCCCCGATCACCTTGCCCATCTAATAATTTGTCCATGCAGAGGGACATCTTAGCAGTTAAGGTTAGATCTGCCATAGAGTTGAACCGTGCTGGCTCAGTTTTCCTTTTCTCTATTTCCTCAGTCAGCAGCAAAAAAAGCTTATCAGAGAATCTCTACTCTCAATCTTCCCAGCCATCCCCTTCAACTGCTTCTTAGCAGCCAAAGTGACCTTGTGATGACAGTGCCACTCTTCAGTGTCCTGTAGACTATAAAATGTAATGTGACTTGTTAGATGAAGCTCCAGCCAGAAGCCACCATCATGCTGAAGAGAAAAGAATGCCCCTCCTTAAAAGAAGCATTTATATGACTCTTTATTAGATAATTCTAGAGAGGCAATAATAAAATCAAAATAGAAAAATTACCCTGTAATTTTTCATGTTAAATATTATGCCATCAATTTTATGTATCTTATCACATAGTCTTCATTGTTACTTTTATAAAGTATATGTAGTAGCTGTTTTAATCAGCAGTTCTCAACCTACAGGTTGAGATCCCTTTTGAGAGACCTCCTGAAACAGCCATTTCACAGGAGTCACTATCAGATATCCTGCATATCAGATATTTACATTCTGATTCATAGCAGTAGTACAGTTATGAAGTAGGAACGAAAGACTTTTATGGTTGAGGGTATGGTATTAAAGAGTCACAACATTAGGAAGGTTGGAGACCACTGTTTTAGATACTCATTAAAATATCCTTAATAATAAATCTAAATAATAATTCCCTCATTGGCATAATTTTTAATTTACTTCCATAGTCTTAAAGCATGCAGCATTTTTATTTTCTATAAAAATTTTCTTGAGTCAAGTACTTTTGTACCCTCCTTTTTTAAGTTTTTAAATCAAAACTTTTTGCTCAGTTTTGATAATGAACACTATTATTTTTGATGGAGTGGCCAGCTATATGAAGTAAGAATATCTGTTCTTCACAGGGCTCTATTATCTGCAGACTAAGGGTTATATCGGTAGATCTGAAATTGACCCTCAATAAAGCCAGAGAGAAAGTCTCTACTTTATCTGTGTTCTAGAAAAAGCAGAGGCTTATAGAAGCCACATAATTGTCTGGGATGTTTTAGCCAGAAAGGTTGAGAAACAGTTTCATCTGTTTAGAGGCTGAAAATTTGAAGCCAAGTGATTTTGACTTGGAAAGCAGGTTTTCACCTTGGCCCCTGACTGAGCCTCCTGGCACCAAGTGTACCATCAGTCAGCTCTGTCTCCTAGAAGGATCAGCAAGACATCACTCAATAGCTTTGGTTGAACTGAAGAGGGAGAGAGATCTGGCTCTCTGGATACTTTGGTCCCTTTCATCTGGAAGCTTTTGGAGTCCTTGATGCTTGTATGCTTAATCTATAATTTAATAGTCTCCTCCATAGAGTAGTAAGGTCAAGTTCGATATTTTATAACTGAGATTCAGGAGAAAAATGGAAGAGCCAAAAGAGAAATTGGAACCAGGGTGCCCAACAGTAAACATTCCCATCATATCTGCTAACTCAGGGGGCATTTAGGCTGAGAACAGAGATGAGAGCAGAAGAAATTAAAATGTATGTATATTTGTTTTAAAGCTATAATAAACAAACCAGGCATGCAACGTCTTTGCATAACTCTCTTACTAATAAACATATGAGTAACATGATTGCATTTGGAATTTTGCAAAATAAAACAATAGAGGCAGTCCCTGCCCTCAAGGGGCTCCTGGTGTGAATACCATAAAAACAATGCAAAAAAAAAATGGTCTAGGGAGGCAAGCCTAGACAGGTAGGAAGATAATAAATGCCCAATGCTAACAAAAAAAAAAAAGTTAGTTCGGGAGCTTGGAGTCTGCTAGTGAATGTTCAAGAATCTCTAAATCTAAATCCATCCTTAACCTTTGATTCCCATCTGTAAAGTGGGACTGATTATAACCACTAGAGAACACTGTGGTGAGTGGGTATTAGCTGAAATAAAGTATGGAGAAAGAGCTTAATAAGCTATGAAGAAATATGCAAATATTAATTAACATGAGTCCTGAGTATTTGAGGCAAGATCCCCATTAAAATGTTACATCAACTGATGATCCTCACTCTTTCCTTCACTTCCATCATTATCTCTCTATTAATATTCATTAAGTCTCTGCCTACTGAAAGCCACCCACTTGTACATGCATTAACTTTATTCCTCCCCCAAACCCAACAGATGAGTGTCATTATACCCAACACAGAGATAAAAGAACATGGTGCTGATGGAGATGATAATAGATACGAAGTCTTCTTAGTTTGATTTTAGCAGTTCTTCCAACATAGCTCTACCTGAATGCTGAAACAAACGCGAATCATTTGTTTTCTTTCACTAGTCCATCCATTCCACCAACACTGATCTAGTGCTTATGAGGCACAAGCACTGGGTTAAACAGAGAAGGTGGCTTTGCCCTTTCAGAGCCCAGTTCAATGTGGAGACAGATAGCAAACAGATAAAGAGAAACGTAAGTATGATACTACCAAGAAATGAGAGGTGCTGTGGAGAAAACTTACATGATGAGAAAGGAAGTAAGTGATGACTGGGTAAACAAAAATTATCATTTACCTAATTAGAAAGCTTTTCGTTTTCCACAACAGAATGTAAGAGTTTTGTCAAGGCCATTCATGCTAATTCTTCTACCAAAGACTAAGGTCCTAAGGTCCCAAAGTCCCAGGAAAATGCTTCCTGTATCAATACAGAGTGGCATGTTGTTGGGAAATGAACTATATACGCATGTGTGTCATCCTACAGTTTCTCCTAGAAATCCTTAGCCATGTATAAGTCCTCTCAGGTTGACCACCAGTCTGAGATGGTGTCACAAAATGAAAATCATTCTGGAAAAGTTGTTTGCTGTCTGTAAGGCCACAGTTCTAGTGTGGCTGCAGCCCCATGGCTGTCAGGTACAATGAGCTCTGAGATTTTAATGGTTCCTATCAGGGACACAGTGATGTTGATACTTTGATGACAACAGTATGACTACAGGCATGGAAATCCAAATAAAAGGAAGAGACTTACTATGCAAGATTTTGTCTTCCTAGGCAAACTCCACACGGAGTCTTGGTCAAGACTTCTTAGTTTATTACCAATGAAAATTAATTTGTTTTAGCTGTTGTGAAGTATAATATGTACTATAAGCATATGTGACTTTCTAATGACCTCAAGTAAATCCTAAAACAGTAAGTACAATGCCTGGGCTATGGCATATACAAAACTCTCTGGTAAAACATCAACTGAGACCTGTAGATAATGTGCTAAGTGCCTTTGATGAGAATGGTCAGTCAGTCTCCTCATTTAAAAAGAGGTGCTGTCCAGATAAATGGATGGAACTAGAGAACACCATCCTGAGTGAGGTAACCAAGACCCAGAAAGACAGATATAGTATGTACTCGCTCACAAGTGGATATTAGACATAGAGCAAAGGACAACAAGCCTACAGGCCACAACCCCGGAGAACCTAGGCAACAAAGAGGAATCTAAGACAGATACATGGATACATCTAGGAAGGGGGAAAAGACAAGATCTCCTGAGTAAATTGGGAGTGGAGGGGGGGAGGGTAGAAGGAGAGAGAGGAGGAGGAAAGGGGAGTGGGAAAAAATATATAGCTCAATTTAAATAAAAAATAACCAACAACAAAGACAAAAAAAAGGCACTCTCAATAGACAACCCTTACTTCTCCTTGGTTGCTTCTCCTTGGGTGGGGAAGTCAAATAGCAACAGTGTAGTCCTGGGTGCTGAAGTGTGAGACCTACTTTGAAATGAATCTCGGCTGTTTCCTGGGTGAGTCATCTTCTATAAGCCACTTATCCTCTTTAAGACTCTGTTTCCTCATCTGTAGAATGGAGATAATACTTATGAAGCAGCATTCTTTTGAGGATTAAATAAAGGGACAGACATCCACACTCATCATAAAGACAGAAACATCATCCACCTGGTTTTGTTTACTGCTAAGACATACTTGCTTCAGTCTGAGTAAGATGAGAAGTGTCAGTCTGGAAGCTTCGGCGACCATCTGTAGCATATTTCCGAGACTGAAAAAGACCGTCGTTTCAGCCTCCTGATAGTAAACTTTCTAGCAGAGAGGAGAGTGCATTTTATGAGTTCTGTTGCACTGTCATGACTGAGGGAGCTTTTACTCAAGTTTGGTGCCAATGCTTTCAGCGGCTATCAGAGTCCAGAGGGGACCTGCCGGGCTTCCGGATTATTGAGGCATATGGATAGGAATAGCAGACATGATTATTTATAAAAGAGAAAGGCACTTTTGAACCAGAGCTGGAGAGAGTTTTAAAAAAATGTTCAACCACAAGAGTTGCATCCCTTATGGTTCCTGTACACAGCACCTGCCATCTCCTGTATTTGTATATTGGGCCTTTTTCATGTCTCTTTCTGTCTTTGGAAGCTTTCATGTGTTAATCATAATCCCTCCCTGCTGCCACAACACAAGAATCTTCATAAATACTGAACACATAATTCAATTATTCACTCATTTGTTCATTTAATCATTCATTCTCATCTGTCATGAGATAGCCATTTGCTAAATCCATTCTGAACCCAATACTGTGTAGGAACAGTTCAAGGGTTAGGTTCACATCCAGGAGGGGAGGCAGATAAGTTAATCAGTGACTGTAGTGCACTATAATAGGGCAATAATAACAATAATGAGCATGATAAACGTTAATGTGGCTGGCCAGTATTCTTATATTTTTGGTTATTAGCCTAGCCTTGAATGGCTGAGCCATCTCTCCAGCCTAGCTGGCTAGTATTCTATCTGAAAGCAGCAGACAGGGTCTCCAGTTGATTTAAACACAAAAGGAATTTACTGATCACAGGATGGTTAAGAAATTTGGAGAGCCAGTGAAGAAAAATGGGCAGGGGCTAAGAGAGGTCACCCAGCTGGACCAGGACCAAAATCCTACTACAGCAAAGGTCTGGTGAGGACATCCAGGCTGACCTACTTTCACGGTTCTTGCAACGACATGCTGTACTTGCTGATGCTAGATTCAACTTAACAAGCCCCCGGGTAGTGTGCTGAGAGGCAACTGACTGTAGTGACGGACATGTGATAAGTGATGTGCACACTCTGATTCACAGCAGGGAGAATAAAACAGCATGTCTTCTGTCAGCTTTGATGGCTTCCTCCCAAGACACATCCTAAAGGAACCCTCTAAATAAAAAAAAAAAAAAAAAAAAAAAAAAAAATGGGTTTCAGATGCCAGGCAGCCAAACATCAATAGAATGCCTACCATGTATTGGGCACTCATTTATAGGAATACCCCCAGCAGCTTTTGATACCTACCTGTATAGGCAAACTGAGGCTTCATAAACTGGTAGAAGTTACTCGGTATTGTCCAGTTAGTGAGTTGCAAAGCCTTGGCTTAAACTTGATTTTTGACAACTACATGACCCTTTGTGAAAAAAAAATAAATGCTAGCTATTGCAGAGAAGCATTTGGGAAGAGGGTGGAAATGTGGGCATCAGGAGCCCCCAAGAATTGAAAGATCAACTAATATCTGAATAAAGGGTATGGCAACCCAGATATCTTATCCCTGAAGTTCTTTTGTTCCCACTGTACTGAAGGAAAACTCAATGTCCCAACATGTTTATCCCTGGGAGGGAATTGCAAAAGATATCCCAAGTCTCTCCAAATTATAAAGATTGTCTATATTGAATCTCAGGCAATAAGTGTGGTACTGGTGTAATTAAATCCCTTTGCCTTCATTGAAAAAAAAGAGAAAAATAAGCAGGTCATGACTATGTGTAGCACCCTTACAGGGCTGAGCCCACTCCTCACCACTGGATCCCACACTAAGGAATCTACCTGAGGCTACTTAACTAGCCTCTTCCCCAAAAGGGACTGTGGACTCTCCTATCTCAAGCCAGTGTTCTAGGAACATAAATCCCAGGGGATGCACTCACTCCAATGGGCTTTGCCGCTGACTTCCAAAAGGCCAGTGGTTTCTGCCTATATTCCATGGAAGAATAATAGTTCAACATTGGCCATTCATTCTCCAGAGTGGGTCTCTGCTGCTGTTAGTGATCAACATGTTAAGTCAAATTTCCTCAAGTTCATGCATGGGGTATCAAGACTGAAGAAAGATTGTTAGTAGACTGTCCACAGTCCTTCACTGCTGGAACCATCAGCTTACCCCCACACTGTACCAGTTAAGCTAACATTAACTTAACTACACCCCACATTGATTAAGCATGTATCATTGAGAATTTGCAAGGAAACAAGACCCCAAAAGTCAAGTCACAGCTTCAATGACACAGCTCTCTGTTCCTCCCAATTTGCCTTTAGCTCCCAGTGTCCTGTTCTCTTATGCATACAAAGATCTCTTCTGCCAGTTTGTCCAAAGGGCATCCTCTTGAGCAGTGATTCTCAACCTTCCTAATGCTGCAATCCTTTAATACAGTTCTTCATGTTTTGGTGACCCCCAAGCACAAACTGATTTCGTTGCTACTTCATAACTGTAATTTGCTACTGTTATGAATTGTAATATAAATATCTGGTATTCCCAATGGTCTTTAGGTGATCCCTGTGAAAGGATCATTTGACACACACCCCAAGGCATTACAATCCACAGATTGAGAACCACTGCCCTAGAGCTTCCTGAGCCAGGCAGATGCCCCCCTTGCTGACAGTGAGAGAAGTCCATTCCAGGCATTTGCCCAAGGCCATTTGGTGAGTCATTGGTGGAGACAAAGTGCCCAGCCTGCAAGGTGTGGCTGCCCCAGATGACAGGCCATCTGTCAGGTTTCTCCTTGATTCATTCATTTTCAAGGGCCAGAACCATGACGACATTCATGGTTCTCACTGGCAAGACTCCTTGATGACAGCAAGCACCCTACAAGGCCTTCCACGCAAAAGGTGAGAAACAACAGTTCTCATGAACACGGAACATTGTGCACAAAGCTCAGCCATTCCCAGAGCCAATGCATGCTATAAGGTCAGAGGCCAGCAAGGTGTGCATTCTGAGAAGAATGTCTGAACTTGCCAGATCTCAGGAAGTTGGACTTCTCCCAACAAGAGTCTTGCCCTAACTCTTGATAACTGTCAGCACATCTCACAACGGCAGGAACTCGTGAGCTAGAGATGCCAAGCAGCCGGGAACCATTAAGGCTAAAACTCAAGTTGCTGAGGCAAACTGGAGCCTGGGTTCTTCTTTCTTGTCTGAGCTGAGCCCTAAGAATGCAGAGAAGGAATGCCATTGATGTGGATGTGCTCGGGCCTGGCTAGCATCATTTCAGGGAGGCAGTGCACTGCAGCACAAGGCTTCTCATTGCCATTTTGGACTGCATCATTCTTTCTTATGATGACTGGTCCTGAACACTACAAGATGCTGACCAAAACTCCTGGCCTCTACTCACTAGGTATCAGCAGCATCTCCTGCTGGTGGCTACAGCAACACTGTCTCAACACTGCCAAATGTGCTCCAGAAGACAGTCATCCCCCCTGGAGAACCAGCACTACAGTGGCTGTATAAGTGTGGGCTCTGAAATCAGTCAGTTTGTGAAGGGATCCTAGATCTTAGAAGATGTCTGATCCTCTATAGCCTTTTTGGGTGGGTGGGGAACCCTCAAGACAAGTTTTCTCTGGGTAGCTTATCCTGGAACTCACTTTGTAGACCAGGCTGGCTTCAAACTCAGAGATCCACCTGCCTCTGCCTCTCAAGTGCTAGGACTAAAGGCGTACACCACCACCGCCCGGTATCCTCTGTAGCCTTAAAGGAGCTAAATATCCTCACTATGGAGACTAGGAGAACTAAGGAGACAGGCCTCATGAAGCCCAATGCACAAAGCCTGGATGGTGGAAAGCCAGCATTCAGATACACAGCACACCTGTTCATCAGAAAAGCAAAGTGAGGCCCAGAGATGTAACAGAATCCCACAGCAGTGAACAGCCATGCTGGGATATGGCCATTGCTCTGCGTGGTTCCTAGAAAGTTCCAGAACTGTTGTGTCTAGTCCTATCCTGGACTCTGTAGCTAAAGAGGCAAAAAGAGAAAGTCTATGGGCTGTGTCTCTAGATCCAGTGAAGAAAGCAGGCACACGCCCTGACAGGATCAGTAATGTCTGTTGCCTACTATGTCTGGAAGAAATACAGTGGTTCTCAGAGCTGAGCGCCAGGCCTGTCACTGTGTGTACTCAGTGTCCTCAAAGATGTCAAAGCCCTTACAGCCTCATCATGCTGTTTAATTCATCAAGCAGGCACTGTTACTATCAGGAGCTACAATGATGCCCCTGCTCCTCACCTTTGCAGGCACTGTGGGCAGGGACATCAGCCTCTGCATATTTGTAGAAAAGGGACAAAGCCATCGAGCCTCACACAGCACGAGTCAAACCTCTTCACTGAGAAGCACATGATGGGCCAGTCCAAAGCATGTCTGCCATCAGAGTCTCTTCAGCAGTGTGGTGAGAGGTTAGCACACTCAGGTCTCCAGCATGGTGCTCCTTGCTCAATGGCAATGACAATTAAAATTTACTTGGCATGAATAAGCAATATGGATGAGTAAGTAAAAACCCAAAGCACCACAGCAGCTCGTCCTTTTCCTATGATGATGCCAGTTGCCTAAGAAGGAGCAATGATCCTCACGACAGACAAAAGGGTTTCTTTCCCAAGCAGAGCTATTTTAACTGCCCTGAATTTCACATAGGGGTTGAGCTCACTGCTGAAGGCTCACGTTCTGATTCCCCCTGGTTGCATAAAGACAACTGCATCATAGCTGTGTCACTGTGAGCCTTCAAAAACCCCAGTTACTTGGGCCTGTCTCATGTGATAGGACCTGGCCCCTGTTGAGACATTGGGGAGGACCAAAACCGATAGTGGTTCTTTGGGAACAACTTGGAGGGATGTTGTGGTCCATCTCTGATAGAGAAGACCCCACTGGTGTTCAGAGTGTGGATCTCAATCCAGGAGGGTGAAGAATGCAGTCCCTTTACTCCACCTCAGAACAGCATCAGTCTTTGAACATGGAGACCCTATGTTTTAACACGCTCATCACATGAATCTCAGGTTCAAGTTTAAAAACCACCACCAAAGACTGTCTGTCCTTCACCATCTGTTTCATTAACTCACTCAGCAAATATTTATTGAGAGTCTACTCCCTACCAGCTTTGCCACCAGATGACAGGTCTACAGGACTGAACAAAGGTGGCACTGTTTGCGTTCGTGCAGACTTCACATTCTCCTCTATGAAGCCATGGGATTTGGTGACCACGTTTGAATACAATCCCATGAAGGAGTTGAAAACACAACCTCATTCTCGGAAAATATGTAAGTACATTTAGTGAGCCTTGGAATTATTCTGGGTGACAAAATGACAGAAATGGAATGAGAATCGAGTCTCTCTCTCTCTCTCACACACACACACACACACACACACACACACACTCTACATTTTACAGCCCCCTGGTCCACCCTAGCACTCTTTACCCACTTATTTATTTACACTTCTATTTTCCCAAGCAGAATCCTGAGCTCCTGGAGACCAGACAAAGTCTCCTTAGTCCTGGCTTCCCAGGGCTTGGCCTGGGACCTAGAACTCACTCAGTATTTGCTGAATGAATACAATAAGAGATAAACCCCAATTAGTCTGGGAGCTTGCCCAGTGCTCTTAGAGTCCTTAGCATGCCTGTGACAACCTGCAGTCTGCCCCTGGCCTGGGACAGGGGCCCTTGTCTGTCAATAACCATATGGCAGCAGAACATCTTCAAGCAGAAGCCTATGTGTCGTTGTAGTTTCCTTCAAGGAAGTTGTCTCTTTCCAGAAGTACCTCCCTATGGGTTAGGGGAAGGCAGGAGAGACTGCGATGGAAGGGCAGTAGATGGAGCTTCTGCCTGGGGCTTGCAGGATATGGGGCTTAGGGCTGTGCTTACCCCCTGCCCAGGACCATTGGCCTGATGAAATTAGCAGTAAGCAGTCAAGACCTTGGGGATTTTGCTCAAATGGAAATCCTGGGGCAGCCTGAATGTGGCAGGTTTGGCGTGCTTTAGACACTTGACAGACTTAAGCCTGACTGTGCACTTATTTGGGAAGGAGAAGCCAAAATCGTGAAAAAGCAGTCTGCATGTTGAAATCACATTATCCAAGGACAAGGTAGAAACAAGGGTTTCAGGCCATATTTCAGCTCTCAAGAATTAAGTCACCTCGGAATCTGTCTATAATGTTGAGCTTTGCTCAGTGACTTGCTTTTAAGAACATGATTTGTAGAAGAGGGAGCTTCCTGATATAATAGAAGTGAAGACACTTGAGGGCTGCAGGAGGGCCCTAAGAAAAGGAGGATGGAGAAAAGAGAGGGAGGAGGAAGGGAGGAGAAGCAAGAACAGGAAGAAAGAGGAGGGGAGGAACAGAGGAGCTGGAGCAGAGAAGAAAAAGGGGGGATGACTAGAGATGGAGAAGATACAGCTTGGCCACCAGGGAGCACCTGTTGAAGAACAAGTTTTTGTTCCAGGATGATACCCCGGAAGCTAATGCCAGCTGATATCCAAGAAGCCAGAAGCTGATGCCAGCTTAACTGGCAGCTTCAATGCAAAGACAAGGTGCCTACGCAAGGCTGACTCTTGCCCTTGGTTTTCAGACACTTCTCAGACAAAGCACAAGTGGATGGTTTAGGGGCTCAGAGCCTATGCAGGAAGAGAGAGGGGACAGGGGAAAAGTCACCCAGCTCACCAGTGGAGGCCGGAACAATAGAAGCAGCTCTGTGGGAAACCATGGGTTCAGGTTACTCCTCCCAAGGTGACCTGGAGCTCTGGAAATGGGTCTGGGCTTGTAAAGTACAGGAAACCTTCCAAAACAAGAAGTACCAGGAAGTAGAACCAGCAAGAACATGGAGGTCAGACATGATCAGTCAACTGCTTCCTTGACTGAAGCAGGCATCCTTTAGCCTTTGAGGTCAGGAAACGTTTGTGAATCTGACCTCGGGTCTCTGTCCTTCTCTACGTATGCATATCTTTCTCTCTATCTCTCTATCTCTCTCTCTCTCTTGCACACATGTGCGCACACATGCACGCACACATGCATGCACACTTGATTAGTGTTCTCGCATCTCTGGATGGGTATCCCTACTTTAGACTCTCTAACACACACACACACACACACACACACTAGATTAGTGTTCTCACATCTCTGGATAGGTGTCCCTACTGTAGGCAGTATGGAGATGCAGATGGTTTGCAGCAAGCATGTGACATGTCTTTAAAAAATGACAGGAGAATGGATGAACCTAGAAGATAGTATGAAAAATAAAGAGACAGGATACAGAAATAAAGTGCCACATGATCTCACTTACATGAAGAATCTACAGAAGACAACTGCAAATATGGGGATGTAGAGAGGAGGACGGTGGTCACCACAGGTGGGGAAATGGAACCACAGTAGACAGGTCAATGTCTCATGATGTGTAAATGTCGGGCTCTGACATAGACATTATGACTATAGTTAGCAGTATAGTTTTCTATATATTGGAAATTTGCTTTAAAAAAGTAGATTTTGGTGCTTGCTCCTCGCAGAAAAAAATGGTGGCTATATGACAGCTATGTTACATAGCTTGAGTGTAGTAATAAATTCACTGTGTATATGTATATCAAAGCATCATGTTGCGCACTAAAACATTTTTATTTAAAAAAAACATAAATGCAAGGGGAACAGAAAACATAAGTCCCTATTTGAAGTCAAACAGACTCCAACAGGAGACCCTTCTCTGGCTCTTACTAACTACACCACCTCAGGCCAGTTGGATCGTGACTGAGTGGGCTACAGTGCTGTATACTGTGCAAGCCCTGTCTGAAATATGTGGGACCAGAAGCATTCAGGATTTTGCTCTTTTTCATATTTAGGAATATTTGCATATATGCTGAGATATCTTGGGGACTGGATCCAGTTATTAGACAAAATTCATTTAGTTGCACACGTGTCTTGCAACATCTTATGCAGGATTCACGGTGTATCCATGTTGTGACTGAAACGCATCACATGGGGAATTTTCAACTTGGTGTATCATGTCCACATTCAAAGTCTTGGATTTTTGAGCACTTCAGATTTGGGGTTTTCAGATCAGGACCCCATAGTTCTTTGCTCCCACTTACCAATGCTGTAGAAAAGATTACGTGACTTACAGGAATAAATGGCACAGATCCCAGAACTTGTGGCAAGAACCTGGTGAGGAGTTCTGAGGAAACACAGCTCTGGTAGGTAAAGGTAGAAAGAGGAGGGCCTTCGCCATCACCATGCATAGCAAGAGGTCCTTGGGACAGACAGTGGCTGTGATTAAATAAAGTAGGTCCTTGGGAGACATGAACCCCTACTTCTTTCTATACCAGTGGTACCTAAATTTCTTGTGGAGACAGAAATTCGTGACTGGAGAATGACCAAGAAAGTGGCTCATCTATAGTGTTTTCAAACAGATCAGGCAACCAGGTTATGAATAAGTTTAAACTTGGCAGCCACTGACCTATTCTTCAGGTTGTGAAAGCAATATTCAAATAGCTGATGAGGCAGATTCCCAATCGAATGACAAAAGGCTCCATTGAAGATGCCGACCATAGATGCATCATGGACACTTCATCTTGTCTCACTCAAAGGGAAGGACAAAGATCATTTGAAGTTGCTCTTTTTGCAGAACACATTTCCAAGTTCTGGGGCACAATAGGCACTCAATAACATCATATTTGATTGACAAATGAATAAAATAAAAGTCACCATTGGACTCTCTAAAAGGATAGGGGAAATATTAAAGGTGACATCTCAGGACTTCTGTAGCTACCCCAGTGTTCCCATTCATACCCTCAAACACCCAGTACTTTCTGTGGATTGACTTGTGCCACCACCCTTGAACCCATATGCTGAAGTCCTACTCCGAAGTCTCTCAACCTAATCTAACTTGAAGATGTGGTCATTGTAGGTAGTCAAATTAACATGAGGTCCCTAAAATGACCAATATCTTTAGAATGGGGAAAATTTCGAGACAAACACACATCCAGATAGAATACCACAGACAGAGAGGTAAAGGCAAAGATGGATGAGGGCGATGCTTCTGCAAGACAAGGAACCCGAGATGTTGCACCAGACACCAGGAGCTGGACTGTGGACACACAATGGCTTCTCTTATGGCCCCTGGAAGGAAAAAACTGCTGCTGTTGCATTGTTCTCACAAGAAACTTCCCTTATCCTTGTCTGTGCTAATTGGTTATGGTAACTAAAGGTGACTAATTAGAGTACTCTGTTTCCTACACACTATTGGCTCTGGAGAACACAGAAAATTAATTTAGGTGACTTTTACTGGGAAAACCTAACATCCTGTATCTTTTTAAGATGATCATAAAGGGGATTTGGAGGAGGGAAATGAGGCAGTGCTGAGTACCAAATTTGAGGTCTCATGCATGCTGGGCAAATTCTCTACCACTGAGGCACATCCTCTGTACCAAGATACAGAACCATGCCTCAAAATCAGACTCATGCCAGAGCATCCTGCATCCAACAATGCCTTGATTCATTGGTCTCTGGAGGCAGCCATTCTGCCCAGGAGATACATCACAGAAAATATGACATTCTAAAGAGAGAATTAGGACTCTCCCAAGCAGGGAAGTAGTTAAGGGCACTCTGAGAATTCAAATTACATAGTGAAGTTTGGAGTCCCCAGGGCAGGGCCACACAGACAGCAATGAGCTGGGACAGAAGATGGAAGGAAGGAAGGAAGGAAGGAAGGAAGGAAGGAAGGAAGGAAGGAAGGAAGGAAGGAAGGCAGAAAGGATGGAGGTGGGCTGAGTTGGTATAAGTTGTCTGTGTGTAGATATCATAGGCAGCATTGTGATTTAGTCATTTTTGTGACCTCCTTGGGGAGACAAGGAAACCAAGCTTCTAAAGACCCTTTTCCCTATACTGGGGAGAGATGACAAGGACAAAGCAAATTGCAGAAAGTGGTGAGAGGATCTTCAACACACTCCTGTTGTCAGCCATCAAGCTTCATCCACCCTGGCCACCAAATGAGGTAGGGCAGCCCAAGAGGGAGTGCTTCTGGCCTCTAAGATATCCTTAAGGAAGGGCACAGTGCCAGAAGATAGCTGTCAGTGAAGCATGGAGACTTGAGTTCCATCCCTACAAGTCACATTAAAATGTGGGATATAGTGGCATGCACTTATTATCTCGATACTTAGAAGTCAGAGACAAGCAAATCATAGGACTCACTGACTAGCCAGGCTACCCTGCTCAGTGAGCTCCAGGACAGTAAAAGAAATCTTGGGGAAAAAAACTGTGGACACATAAGGAATAAACACACACACACACACACACACACACACACACACACACCTGTGTATAATGTATACCCTCATATAAACATGCACATATATAAAGAGCAGAAAAAAAAAAGAAAGGCACCTAATTGGTTCTCACATCTCCTTAAAAAATGTAGACACCAGGCCTTGGCTAGAGGTTTTGTGAACTAAATAGCAAAGGAGGCACCCTGTGCTGTTGCATTGGAAAGCTGAAGATTTAACCAGCTGCATCATTGTTAACCATCATCGTTGTGACTAGTATTTACAAACTGGTATGATGATTTCATTGACAAAACAATTACAGAAGGAATGAATTGAGTTCAACTTGCCTGCATTTGATATCCCAACCCCAACCTACTTCCTGTGTAAATTGATGTGAGTAACTTAACATTTTCAACCTCAGTTTCTTTGTCTATAAAGTAGAAACAATAAAAGTACTTAATATTATCCCCTGGAAAGTAAAATATATCTATAAATGAAATTTAACTTTAAGGCTGGTAATTTAGTAAACACTCAAGAAGCATCACTACTTCCTCTAATCTTTATCACATAACCCTAGATTTAGATGCTGTAATTACTTTATTATACTTACTATTCCTTTTAAGAAACCTTGTCTTTAAAGCCATTTGAGTGCATTTAAAATATTTAATTGTTTATAATATTATATATTAATATCATATATTTCATAAATATATCACTTAAGGAAATTTTTTCCTACAAAGTTGTATCTACAGAGTACACTGTAACAAATTATCTGGTGTTGCTGTTAAAAACAATTTTTGAAATATGGGGAGGTTGTTCATTGTAAATAAATATATAAACTCTAAAACTGTGGGGTCAAATAGCAGTCAAATGAAGAAAAGTTCATTTGAATATACAAAAAATTTAGATGGGACCACATGAAGATGGTCTGAGTCTAGGAGCCACCGGAGGCAAAAAGTGATGTGGGTGACATTTCTCCTCAAAGCTTTTTATATGCCAAGCTCAGCTTGTCTCAACTAGGGTAGGTGGCATCGAGCCTAGGGGTCTCCTTCTTGACCAGAGTGCCCCAACTAGGCTTCTCTGTTATGCCTCTCTGAGAACAGGGGCATTGCTGAGCCAACAGGAAGAAGCAGGGAACATGAGGTATAAGGCCATGCGGAAATCATAGAGTCATGAGGGCTAGAATGGGCACCACCCTATCACATTCAGCCCTGTATCTCAGAATCTTGGGATATGTGGGACCTCAGCAACACAAGCCTAGGCCCCCAGCATGGGGACCAGGGGTCTCAGTAACCTTCCTGCAGATGCTGGCCCACTTACCCTCAAACACCCTCAGGAATGAGAAAGCACCCCCTCTTTTGTAGTTCAGCTAACCTCCAAATGCCTCCAGTCACTAAAACTTCCCTTATTGTGTCTTGTTAGCCTCACTGAGCCATCTACATTAAGTGATGATAGGATAAAGTTTCAACTCAGCCGACACCCTTCAAGCATCTGAGGCTAGCATTCCTGTCCTACCACTCTGGATGGTTTCAGACTTTCAGGGTGAAAGCTGTCTGGTTGTCCAGCCTCTCTCCATTTAGCTCATGCTCCCCTGACTGCCTGCCAATGCCAGAACAGCTTCCTGTTTGTCACCAAAGACACTGATGCTGGGAGAAATCTCACTTCATATTCTTGATGTTTCTCATCACTCTGACAGAAGGTGTGACTGAAGCAGGTTGAAAGGAAAGAGTCATCTAGGGCTCATAGTTTGAGGAATTATCAGCCCCTCACAGTGGGTTAGGCATGGCCATGGAAGCTACCAATCCGTTATGGTGGGTAAGCCATGGCAGGGGAGCTCCTGACGCTGCTGGTTCACATCATAGGAATCAGGAAGCAGAGGCCAGAACTGAAAGCATACCAAGATACAACACTCAAAGGCTGCCTCAAGTGGCCTAAGTCACCAGCCATGTCCCATAGGTTCCATAACCTCCCCCAAAATGGCACCACCAACTGGGAAACAAGTGCTAAAGCATTAGCCTGTGGGAATATTACACATCCAAACCATATTACACTCCAGTTTCAGTCTCCTAGTTCTTGAGGGTCCAGACAGACAATTCCCGCTTTGGCATGCCATGACAGCTCTGTGCATTCCAAGGACATCTCTGGTCTTGAGACAAAATGTACAAAGGGAGAGAGAAGAAGATAGAGTTAACCATGGGGGAAGGCACATGCTGAGAAAGCAGGATAAGGGTGTTGAGCAAGAGTGGAAAGGAGCCCCCTCCTTCCCATTGCTCTTCTGGGTGTACCCCAACACTGCCACTAGATTTACCTGCAAATGACGGAAATTGGATCCCATGCTGTAGTCAGCTTGGGGGGTAGGGGGAGGTGCAGATCTGATTAATTTACCATGGAATTCATATGGGAAGTCCCCCCACCCACCCCCACCCCCACCCCGCCACCAAACAAGATGGTCCAAAACACAACTGGATCAAGTGAGGATAGGACTACCAGAATTTCTATTTCTGACATATTTGCTGTCTTTAAATTTCCACCTTTGCATGTGCAATAAATATCTGTTTTATAATTTGTAAGCAATAGAGAATCGATGTTAATCACAAATATTAATAGAAGAGCGAACATGAAGATGCATGCTCAGTCACAGAGCCTGAAAGAACGCTTCTCTGGGTGGCAGTGTGGCAGCCTATGCTTACCTTCTACTGATGCCTGGTGGTCAGGGGAGGGTGTGGCTGCACATGGAATTATAGTAACAGTGGCAGTAGATCTGGCATGAGGGAGGGGATAGTTGTGCTTGCTCTTACCAGCTCAGACTACACTAAAGGACTGTGTTCTGTGTCAGAATTATATGCAAAGAAACAACCCTGAAATGGTATCTTTGCCAAAGTCAGTGACAAAAGATGTCTAGGACACATAAAACCCCACCTGTAGAGGAACATTAGACAGAACTAGGTGGGCCCGCCTGCCTGGGATGTGGGATATACAGGAGGCAGTACCATTTTATAAAGAATCATCTAGACAGGGAAAATGGATTACTTCATAGGGCGCAAGGGTTAGAGCCAATAGGTGGAGTTACAGGCAACAAAATGTAGACATACTCTGCAGAACTTTGCCAAAGTGCTTCCTCCAGAGAAGTACTGGCTTTCCTGGCACTAGAGTTATACATGTGTGTGGGTTGGCTTCCAGTTAAAGATGCTGCAGATCAAATGGGCTGTTTACCTAGAACATGAGCCCCAACCAAAGATAGCACATAGATGACTGCTGGTCTATGATTGGGGGGGGGGGGGTTGTTGATAGAAAGTGCACGAAGGTCCATTTTATTTCAGTAGTTAAATGGCGATTGATCCTATGTCCTTGATTCAAATGAGGCTGTATTTTCTTAAGTCAATAAGCATATTTTAAGAAATCATTCAGAGGATGCAAAAAAGGCTTAGCATTACTGATCATGTACTGCTCTTCCAGAGGACCCAAGTTAAGTTCCCAGCACCCATGCCAGGCGGCTCACAACCACCCATACTTAACTCCAGCTCCAAGGGATCCATCACCCTCCTCTGGACTCTGCTGGTTCTTGTAATTCTGTGCACATACTCAGGAAGAGACACACATATACATAACATTAAAATCAACTACATCCTTTCTTAAAATCACCAAATAAGTAGGGCCTAGCAAAAGTCATGACAGAAAGCTGATGAGGACATGTGGGCAGGAAGTTCTCTAACCAGCCCTGAGACCCTAAGAGTGCTGGAGAGGCTATTCAACAAACTGTCAGTCCAGATCACTTCCAGCTTCAGTTGACCCTCCTACAAGCCCAGCCCCCACCCACCTGCTGGTCAGCAAGTCACCTTGCATATGCATGCAAATCTAGAGTAGCAGCAAATTCAGTTCTACTCTAGCAATACCTCTTCTGGAAAGTTCTTCTGCAGATTGTGCCAAAATCTTGACTGTAACTCCATCAAAGTAACTCTGGAGCCCCCAGTGCTCTTGAATCTGTCTGACTTTCAGACAACCCACCTTGGTGCCTTTCCTTTCTCCTCCTTCCTCTCCTCCTCCTCCTCTGCCAAGCACAGCTCTCTTACTTAGATCCTTGACAACCTGTTCTCCTGTGGGAAGATAAAGCTGTCTGTTAGACCCTCTTTGTCCTTGGCTACTCATTCCACCTTCACCTCCAGGAATGTTCATTTCCTGAGTGGCATCTTGTGCAGTGTACTTGAACCCCAAGAGGGAAATAACTGCCAGCAGTGAGGATATATATTAGTTTTAATGCTTTACAGGTCATTTGGAGAAATATCTTCTGTTCAGGAAGGACTGTTGGGTTCCCCCAAATAATTCACAGTGATACTAGAATCATATGTTCAGCTATTCATTGAAAAGTATTTGTAATACCTTTTTAAAATCTGATTCTCAAGGTCCCCAACAAGATGAGTCTTGTATTGATCATCCTCATTCTGGGGCGAGGAAATACTCAGAAAGGTTGCTTAACTTGCTCAAGGCCACACAGCTTTCAAACCCACACCCAAAGAAATCCCTTCATGCCAAATTCCTAGCTCAATCTACTATACCACACTGCCCTCCAGTGTCTCAAAGAAAGGACCAGCCACAAAAGTCTCAAGCTTTGGTGATGAATTGGGATGCTGGAAGTTAACCTTAGAATGGTCCTCACACAGCTCACTGCTGTTCCTCAAAGAGCATCAGCTAGTCCATGAGGAAGATACCTGCCTGTCCCCTAGCATGATTCCAAATGGGATGATATAAGCGAACAGCTCTGGCATATACAGAAGGTGCTCTACCTTCCACAGAAGATCTGTTGAGACACCTCACTTTTCCATCCAGCTTCCCACTCCACACATCTCCACCTAAGTGCATACCTCTGCTTGTTTGGCCTTCAAGAATTCTGTGAAATTAAGTATTTCATTGCCTAAGGCAGTGGTTCTCAACCTTCCTGATGCTGTGACCCTTTAATACAGTCCCTCAGGTTGAGGTGACCCCCAACCATAAAATTATTTCAATGCTACTTCATAACTGTAATTTTACTACTGTTGTGAATCATAATGTAAATATTTGACATGTGGGACATCTGATATGTGACCCCCAAATGGGTCATGACCCAAAGGTTGAGAGCCACTGGTCTAAGAAAAACACAGAAACCAAGGAATTTAAGAGGGAAAGCAATAAAACCAATACTATTAAATCCTACAGGCTTCTAATATGCAAAGCATCTCAGGCATGTTATCACCATATGTCCTCATGTCTCCAAGCTAGTCCTCATTTGAGGTGTTCTGTGCCTCACTCAGACCACACAGATCAATCACATGGGCAATGTTCTGGGCTCGGGCTGGGGCCAAGAAGACAATTCAGTGTAAGACTGGGCCCTGCCCTGCTCGAGTATTCAAAACTCCACTCTGCACGATCTCGGGCTGGTGCTGCATTATAGAAGAGAAACAGTGCAGGAAGGACGGATGAGGATGTAAGAGGAGACTTAGTGGAGAGAGAGACACCTGACAGATGCTCAACTTGGAGGACAGGAAACCAAAGTTTCCCAATGAGGACATTCAAGTCCAAATTTGTTCTTTTTCAATCCATTTGCCCATTTTTTCCCCCAGTCTCCACTTTGGTCTCTTCCTATTAATTTGTATAATTTTCCATATGATTATCAGTATCTTCATCGTGTTTGTGGAGCATTTTACCCTAGTTTATTATCTTTAACCTATGACTATTTGATATGTAAATGTACTCCATTAATGTAGTGAAATCAAGTTTTAAAAAACGTCCCCATCTGTCTTTCTATTCTGCCTGCGGTCCTTCGCCCACCTGCCTCAAACCCTCCACACCTTATCTAGACCTGGAGGTTGGCCTTTCCCACCCATCCCCATGAGACAGCCCAACCTCCTTTGCTGCCTCTCTGATCCTCACCCAGCCCATCCCTCCTCCCTCCTCCACATCTTTGTCTTGCCATGAATCATGGGGGCCCACTCAGAGCCTCCTTCCCTCTGAAAGGCTCAAAATGGTCTATTTACCCAAGACTCTCCCTCCGCCCCCAGTCTTCTCTGTCCTCATACGACAGCGCAGTGAGGAAAGTGTGGGACCCAGCGGAGAACAAGAGAGGGAGCCTGCGTGCATGATTCATGGTTCACCAAGGATGAGTGAGAGAGGCTGTGGTGGGTGTGGGAGCAGCGAATGCACAAAGAAGAGAGGATTAATTGAACCAAGCCAAGCTCGACCTTGAAGATGCTGCTTTGGTGTGTTCCTGAAATAGGGCTGAGCCTATGGCTGGTTCCTACTTGTTAGCAACCAGTTCACCCATCCCTTCTCTTAAGTCCTCCTTAATTAATCTTCTCAAAGAGAGCAACCTGACTCTGCCAGATTTGCTGGCCCAGTATCAAAAACCTGTTCTGCCACTAAGATCTCAGTACATCTTAGAGATCTTCGAAGGGAGCTTGCTCCAAGAAAAAGAAAACAGTTGTCCCCTCCCAAACTGGGAAACATGCGCTGGTGAAGGCTCAAGTGCAGAAGAGCCAAGGGGCCTCACTTACCCCCTTGTGTAAGCCCATGTATGCATTTAGCATCAAGTGCGTATCAACTGCGATACAGACCTGAGCTTAAACTGTGAGTAGGAACAAGTGGTCTCTTCTCTGCTAGAAAGCTGAGGAAGTCAGACAAATGCTCAAATGTCTGCAACACTTTGAAATCAGTTGTATCATGATAGCCCTGCAAGTGTGCTTGAGGAATTACCAGAGATACTGAAGACATCTTCATGGAGAAATGGACCCCGGGGACTCTCTTTGAGTTCAGGAACTGTGTCTTGCTCATCACAGGGTTTGGCTCATAAGAGGTAGTCATGGGCACATGCTGAACAAGTATCCAGGATTCCAGAGAATGGGTAGGAGTCACCAGACAGGATGGAGAAAGAGGGTCCTGTCAGGAAGCGGGCACCAGAATGAAAAGCCCAGAGTGTGACCATATCGGGACAGAAGTGTGTTTCTGTCTGGGTGTGGCTCTGAAAACACCGTCAATGAGGCTAGAAGAAGGAAAGTAAGCTATTGGAACTTGACCCTGGGCACAAAAGTAGACTTGCTAGTGGGGATGGCCTTGCAGGCATACTCTCTCAATTGAAAACACTGCCTCCTAGATTCCAGCAACCTGAGGCTCTTCTGGTTTTCCATGGAAAGTCATGGCAGCTTGTGGAAATGTATAAGAATTTCAATGTTCAGGTAGGTATCTCCCCGGACACTTGGCTTTAATCTTTCTTTCTTGAAGACCCCTTTAAAACAACCGAGTGCCTTCAAGTGAATTCAGAATGGTCCTGTTGACCGTTCCTCTGGATCTTAGGATATAAGCCAGCAAAGGGAGGCTGCCACAGGAACGAACAACACTCCCGTGTGCCTCACTGAGTCCTGCAGAATAAGGCGGTACATAGAAGTGAATGTCGTCTGTACTGTAGCCATAAAACAAATAAACCATCTTGCTCTGTTTTTGTTTGTTTGTTTGTTTTGCTTTTGTTCTTTGAAACAGGGTTTCTCTGTGTATCCCTGGCCTTCCTGTAACTCGTTTTGTAGACCAGGCTGGCCTCCAGCTCATAGAGATCCTCCCACCTCTGCCTCCCCAGTGCTAGGATATCGTGTTCAAGTGGATAGTACAAGAGCTGTCAGAGATCTCCAAAGCCTCTGACAAAGAGTCTTAAACGTATAAGGTCCTCAACACAACTGGCCTCCTTCAGTTAAGGTTCTCAGTGTTTCTGCTCCCTAGACACAGGCTGTGGGTGACCTGAAAGGAAGTCCTTATTGTTTGCTTTTACCAAACAGTGACCTGTCACTTCCTAGTGGCTAGACACCGTAAAATATCCAAGAAATAGACACAGAGAAATAGACAGTCTTGACTCCTTGGCCTTGAACACAGCTCCCCCCGACCCATATGCCACCTCCCCCCCCCCATGCAAGAACCACTGCCGCCACCCTGCACCCACACACTGCTGCTCACAGTGTCCTCCTATTGCACTGCACTGTGCTTCCCCAGCAGCGCCCGCCCGGCCCATACCCTCCTGTGTCCATTCACTCATGCTCCAGGACTCAGAACTAGAACACCCATCTTAGCCAGCGTGATCCCCTACCGTGCTCTTTGCACGTGTTTGGCTCTCTGTGGATTCCAGCATATACCGTGTTACACTAAGCTCTCTGGTTTCCCATCTGTGTCCCAAATGGCCTCCAATATTCTCAAGAGCAGAACTGAAGGCATAGGCCTCTCACACCATAGGGCCAATAGGCAGCGTTGAAGGGAAGCAGCTACAAGCATGAAGAGATTCCTGGAAGGTGTCTGCTGTGAGTTACTTGTGAAAAGGAGTCATTGGCATTCCCCTACATATGGAATTGGGGTGGGGGGATGGGAGGGGAGGGTGGTTAGAGTGCATGTGAGAGGGCAGAGAGGGTAAAAGGGAGGGAATGAGGGAAGGAGGGAGGGAGGGAGGGAAGGGAGAGGGAACTGGGATCAACATGTAAAATAATAAATTAAATTTTTTTAAAAAAGGAGTCATTGTCTGAAAACAAGGCTCAACCCCTCATGAACCACCTCTCCCTGTAGACTCCCCATCTGTAGTCCTCTTCCCCTTGACCCTAGAACTCATTTAGGACCAACAGCATGCAGATACAGTGCCTGTGCGTGACTTCCAAGGCCACAAGAAGCCTTGATTTTGGAGTTTCTAGCAACACTCCTTCCAGATCAGTGTTTCTCAACTGCAGGCAGTTTCACTCCCCATCTGGCAATGTTTGAAGTGTGTGTGTGTGTTGTGTGTGTGTGTGTGTGTGTGTGTGTGTGTGTGTGTGTGTGTGCTCACTTCCAGAAGTCAGGCATGGGACTAACCTCCTAAAATACACAAAACAGCCTGCCAATACAAGATAGCACAAATGGCAGCAGTGGCAAGTTTGAAAAACCTTGTTCAAACAGGAGCTGGCTATCACTTGGGAAGGCCTACTCAGACTACCATGCTTAAAGAAAGACCAAGCAAGTTGTGTAAAGAAGAGGTTGATAGCCTCAAAATTGTCCATGCATGAAGCCAAGTTCCCAGAAACGTTACAGAAAAAGCCATCTCAGAAGTTAACACACCTGAACATTCAAATGACTCTACCCCCCCCCCCGGCAATTCTCAAACAGCAGCTTCTTGACACCTCAGATGAGAACCAATTGTGAATGATAATGCTGGATTTGGGAGAAGCATGGTTGTTACACACCTATAGATAACCAAGGCACCTTGAATCTGATGTTCATAGAGTTCTCACCTTCCCTACACCTCCCCTTTTCATTCTGTAAGACATCTCCCTCCTGAAGTCTAGAATACAGACTTGTCAGCTGGTTTCCCAGGGATTTAAATATATGTAAATTCCATGATAGTTGGTTTAGTCCTACCAGTTGGGGCAGCAGGAATCCTGAAGCACTTTGTGAATGAAAGGCCCAAGCCATTTCCTAATTTTTCATTTGGTGGGAGAAGGAAAGCAAGACTGGTAAAATCCAACTTTGCTACTGCTCACCAACCCATGTGATGGGCTGCAGGAAGTATAGAAAACTCAGCATACCCAAAGCCACCTCACAAGTGAGAGAGTCAAATGTGAACTCAGGCGGTCTTCTGCCTTATAATCCTGACTCTAGTGTGAAGGCCTCTTCCTCCACTTAATCGAATATGGTTTGCTGGTAGCCCTGTGTGTTCACTGAGCTCTGGCCAGTGAAGATACTCAATTCTGCATTCAGTCTACCAGGTACATGTAAGGCAGACAGATGATGCTGCCCATTCCAGTCCAGTTAAGGAGCCTCTCATTTCAACTCACCCAGAGAGGACTTGCCTCCTTTAAGGAGTCTCTGGACCAAGTCCTCTGATTAGCAACCAAGGCAGTCAAGTCCAAACTGGAATGGACACCCAGAGCCAGTGTGGTATCACAGAGGAAGATTTACATGTTCTCTATCTCAACTCCCAATGGTTGGTGGAAATTCTGCATACTTCATTCTCTGGGAGAGATGGCTTCAGCGTGGGAAGATTTCAAGGGATATAATAATAGCCGCCCACCCTTTCCATGAGGCAACTAGGAGAGTGACCCAAAGAGGACCGTAGGAATGCTCCCTTTATTAAAAAGAAAGGAAAACCCTTTTTGTTGACATTATTGGAAGCTTCTAGATTCAAAATCTTTTTCTTTGGGGAACACTGATGAAGTATTTACCACATGTCATATAATATCCTTACTGCTATAACCACCACCATCCTTCCTATCCCACAACAGCCAGGAATCATACCATAATCTGTGCTTCCACAAGAAGGAGTGGTTGTTCAATCCAGTACTGATGAGTGGTCATAGCATTGGAGGAACTGGGGGGGGGGGGACAGTAGTAGCCCTCAGGGCTACAGATCAGTAGAGTTAGGCTCTCTCTCTCTCTCTCTCTCTCTCACACACACACACACACACACACACACACACAGACTCCCTCTCTCTCTCTCTCTCTCTCACACACACACACACACACACACACACACACACATACACAGATTCTCTCTCTCTCTCTCCTGGATGAAATACATATGTACAGTGTGCCTAACATTGTTCTAGACAATCTACAATCATCTCATTAGAAAACAAAAGGGTTCAAATCCAACTCTACTGGACACAAACCAAGTCTTCCAAGTTCGGTCCTTGCCCCTTCTATTTCCACAACATACAGCCAACTTAGGCAGAAGTTAGAAGAAGATGGGGTTATGCCCATGAGTTACTTCCACTAGAATCTCCCAAGGGCCTTGTCTACCCTTAATCAATTTCATGCTCACCTTGCTGGCTACCATGTACTCACCCCTCACTTCTGAGCCCCTAATCTCCTGGACCCTCTGTAATGTGAGGAACATAGTCAGTGGCCTCTGTCCTGTTCTAGAGTCTCATCCTCCAGGTGCTGCTTTGTGGAGCTCTAGGCAAGAATGTCACAGCCCATGCCAAGACTCCCAGCTAAAGCAATGCTCCAAGAAGCAGCTGGGGGTTGATTTTTCATTTCCTCAGCACACCCGCCTCCCCACATTTAGTTGATAAGCTCTAAAGAACAGGCCCTGACACCTGGGGGTACATTTTGAAAAATGTGTGGACCATATGCATACCTAAAGTGCAGCAGGACCAGGGAGAAATTGGTACAACACAGCTTGGCACCAGCCATCTTTTTTTTTTTTTTTTTTTTAATTCCTTAACATCTTGCCTACAAATTGCATCCTTGAATACTTCAGAGGGTTGACTAAGCCCCAAACACTTGCAGCTTATTTTATTATGCTTTGTTGGAGCCTTTAAAGGAGGAGGAATCAGAGGGTGTCAGGAACAGTTTAGCAGCATCAGAGCTCATTAGGGTGAAGAGTAGTCAAAGAAGTTGATTCCTGTATTTCTTTTCTTTTCTTTCTTTTTACCAGAATCATATGTTTCTCTGCAATCAGCCTTGGGCCTGCCTTTCCAGGATGTGCCATAACCTCTCCTGAGACTGTTAGCCATTGGTTGGCTGCTATTATTAATGTTTTCAATGCAAATAGAGTAGAAAACAGAGTTAAACGAACTCTAGTAGCAACAAGCAAAGTAGACTAGGCTATATTCAGAGGATAGGATTCAAGCTTCTGTACCTCTACTATTCCTCTACTGCATAGCTCTACACAAGCCACTGCAATTCTCTAGGCTCCAGGTACCTAACTCTTTTGTTTAAATGCAGCAGAGGTGGTGGTGTCCACCTCCAAGGAGCTGAATTGTTTACAGTACACTGCTACACCATGTCCTCATCACCATAATGGACTGACAACTTTGAAACCATAAGCCTAAATAAGTTTTCCCTCTATTTGTGCATGAGACCTGTGTGTATATGTACATGCATGCTTGTGAGTACACATACATGCACATGTGGGAATGTGTGTGTATGTGGTCTATGCCTATGTGTGCATGTATGAATCTGCACATCTGTGTGCATGTGTGTGGAAGCCAAAGGCTTTACACTGAGTTTCCTCTTCTCTGCCATATTCCCTTGAGACAGCGCCTGTCATCAAACCTGGAATTCGCCTTTTTCCATCTGGCTGGCTGACATTGAGCTCCAGCAATCCTCCTGTCACTGCCCCCTATCTCCACATGCTGGAGTTGCAGGCATGTTTGGCCACATCTAGCCTTTTCATTAGTGCTGGGGGCCCAGATTCAGGTATTCATGTTGTGTAGCAAGCGCTCTCACCCACTGAGTGGTCTCCACAGTCCTGTATCTTTCCTCCTTGTTTATGTCCGATAGACTGTCACAGCAGCAAAATTTCTAACTCAGGCACAAGATTCTACCTCATGCCCAGCTCAAGTAAAGCTCTCCTCTGCCATTCCTAGAGTCAAGACAGAGGGAGAGAAAACTTCCTCATATGCACAGCACTGGCTAATTCTGTAGATGTGTGCAAATGCTGCTAAATATGATGGTATCGGATAATATGTTGAAAGATATCAATACAGGATTGGATATTCTAGAAACATTTTGGGGAGCCAGTGTGTGAACTAGAGAAAGCTGAGTGAGCCTCAGACCACAATGCAGGGTCTGACTATAAATGAAGGAGTGAGAAAGGCAGGAAGAAAGAGGCTTGGATGATGTCTCAGAGGACATTCAGACCTAAAATGGTTGGAGGAAATGCTCAAACCAAAGTAGCCCACCAGAACTCTGTGTGTCCAGAAACAGCCTTAATTGGTATTTCTTCCAGAAACAGCCACTGCTGTGATCAGGTCATGGGAAGTAGGGATTTTGTGGATGGACTTTTGAACAGCTGGGGCTCTGGTTCATCATAGCCTCTAAGATCTAAGAGGCTTGTTCTCATGACTGCCATGGTAACTGTGTATTAAATCATGGAAAACATTCAAAACTCTTCTAAAATACTTGTGGGTTGATTTATAAACTTAGTTGAGCACTTTACAACATTTTTCTAAACATAAAACTAGTCAATATAGTAAAGTAGTTCCCCTAGAAAATGCATAAGCATGAAACGCAACTCAAAAAAAAAGTACAAGCAGATGACATTGGAGTTCTGTGGTGTATGTCCTTCTCGTCTTAACAATCCCAAATGCAATATTCATGTTTCTAGTGCACCTGAGAGGCCATGTCGAAGGACAATTAATTGTAAAGAGCTATAACAGACAGACCTTAAAGGCATCCCCCTACACTTAGTGATCACATTCCCATATATCCCTTAGTGGGAATGACAAAAATAACTTACTTTTCACCAGCAGAACATGGCAAAGGTTAAAGGATGTCACTCCCAGGATTGCATGACAGTATAGAAGATGCCTCCCGCAAAGTCCCTCTTGCCTCTCATGAGCGTTGTAAACTCCTGTTGGGGAGAGACATGCGGAGAGCTATTCAGCCTGAAGACACAGCATCCTCTCATCCTCCAGGTGCAAGAACAGGAATTCCACCAGCAACTCACTGAAATCAGAAGCAAGTCCATTCCTGAGGAGAATCTTCCATGTGGCATCTTGATTGGAGCTCTCTACAGTCATGAGCACAGAACCTGACAGATGACCCATAAAAATTGTAAGATCATAAAAGGTGTGGTTTTAAAGCATGTTTGCCTGCATTTGTTTCACAGAAATGCATAATCAATACAGGCATGAATACACTCTGTGCTGAGCACTGCTGCACTGCTCTGGGCATAGTGGGCACACTAGCACAGTTAAGTCTTGGACCAGTCCCCCATGGAAGAAGTGGGAGGTACACTAGTTAAACAGAAACATTAGTTATACATAAATTACAAGCAATTAACAAAATATTGTGAGTCGTGTGAAAACAAATACTTGGGCATATACAGCTTCATATTCTACTCTTTTTCTAACCTAGGACATTGGGGGAAGTGTTACAGAATTACAGACACAATACCTGAACCTGGACATCTTAATACAATCGTTTCATATCTACCGAATGTTCTAGACTTTGAATCTAAATAACATCTTTACAAGGGTTACTTTTTAGCTTTTTTTTTTTTCTCTTGTGGTGCTGAAGAATCAAACCCATAACCTTGCACATGACAGACAAGTACTCTACTAGTGAGCTATGTCCCTACCCCTTGAGTTTTGGCTCAGAATCTCTCTAAATAGTTCAGGCTGGCTTTGAATTCACCATGTAGCCCAGGTTGGTCCTCAGCTACAATATTCTTACCTCCACCTCCCTAGTTCTGAAATTACAGGGGTGTGTCACTAAACTTGGCTTCACGTTCAGTTTTTTAATGCATATTTAAATTCTAACTAGGAACAGTATCTTCACTGTTAGAAGAATACTGTGTTTATGAATATTTTTACATTGCATTTTCTCCTCTGCTTTGCCAGCTTAGCAAAAGGCACACCTGTTCCTCTCTCCTCCATAGGGTGTGAAATAATTGCTAGTGTGCAAGACACAGAGGAATAAAACAGCTGTTGGCAACATCACTAAGGAGGGGTTCCCTCCCAACTGCCAGTCTCTATGGCAACTGCCAGCCAAGACCTGCAAACAGTTATGACGACTGCCTTAGTTATCTCTATAGGCTTCCAAGAAGGGAATCCTTGTTGATGATCTCTTGGTTGCCATGGTTTCTGTTTCTCCCATGGTCTTGGATGTTCTCTGGGTGTGTCCACATGCATGTGCATATACTGATGTGTGCAATGAAGCAAAAAGCACATGCTGGCCCTTGCTCTTGATGGAAGCCAAAACATGCTTAAGTAGTGGCAAGTGTAAACTCCATGATGAAAATGATACAGTCACCCTTAGCCTAGAAAGAAAAAAAAGTCTGTGGTTGCTCACAAGATCAGCTGAGAAATTCCTTTAGATTGACTGAAGGGAATGATGATGGGGCTGAGTTTCCCCAGAGAAGTGCACATCTGCAGGCACTAAAACTCCTTTTACATTTTGGACTCGGTAGAGGAATAATTCACAGTGGAGGGATCCAGTGTGCTCCATTTCCAAAGGCAGTCACCTCTGGACTAGAAAATACCATGCACACCCTTGACCCTTTTCTCAGTGGCTAACATTTGTGCATGCGACTTTGTGGCTATGTCATCCAGGATATGGGAGGTATGAACAAGGAAGTCAACAAGAAAATCCTTCCTAAATGCTACAGCTGTGATTTCTTGCATGGTGCTGATGAATCTGCACCCTTGTGGTGCTGGATTCCTCCGTATTTCTCAGACTGTTGTCATGTGTGAGAATTGCCCCATGGGTCTTGTGAAAGTACAGCTCCTGAGTCAGTGGGTGGGGCTGGAGAGCCTACACTCGTAATATGCCCTCGAGTGGTGCCGATGATGCAGGGCCAGGATCAAGTGAGCTATAGGACATGGAAGAGTCTTCTCTGCAACTGAGGCATGTGAGGATTATGGCAAGGACTCTAGGGAAAGACATATGTGTGTAAAATGTAAGTGCTTGATAAATACTACCATCGCTTTTGCAGACAGAGCATTTGCAGCCTCATGAGCTTGATGGACTGCCACGACCTTTTCAGAGAGTTGGGACAGAGTGGGTATAAATCTCATTTTTAAAGTAAGGAAGTGGAAATTCAAGAGGAGGAAATATCATGGTCAATTTTCTGAAGTTGATGGGGAAGGGGCAGCAACTTAACTTTGGTCTTCTAATCCTCAGCCCTCCATTCTTTCCCACACGCCATGCTGTGAACTCGAATGTCCACACTTGGAATGTCACTTAATTGACTCAAGATGAAACCCATCTCATTTTATTTTTGAAAGCCAGAAAACTCTGAAATCAAAACCTGGCACAGATACTATAAAGGGGGAGGGGGGACCTCTATAGGACAATCTCAAAACACTGAAGCAAAAATCCTAAATAAAATATTATCAAATCAAACCCAGCCGCACATTTGAAGAATAATACAGAATGACGAAGTGGAGTGTATCCCAGGAATGTAGGATAGTTTAATATAAGGAAATCTATTAACATAATTCATCACATCAACAGGTCAAAGGAGAAAAACCATATGCACATCGCAAAAGATGCCAAAAGGCACTTGATAAAATTCAAAAGTCATTCGAGATTAAAAGAAAAAAAAACTATCTGGAAATTGATATCCACAACCTACTTCAACATAAGAAAAGGTACCTTCCTGAAAGCAACTGTCAGTAATCCAATTAACAGAGAAACACTAGAAATAAAAAGTTGGCCTGCCAATCCTTATTCTTAGTTTTTATCCTTGTTTAAGAAGTTTTAATCAATGCAATAGAACAGGAAAAATAAATAAGGGGTAGGAATAGTTTATAGGAGGAAATAAGGTTATAATCATGTGCAGATGCTGATTTTTCTCCTGAAAAATAAAAGGAATTTATTTTAGATCTACTAAAAATAATTGACCAGTTAAAGGGTTAGGGAGATGGCTCCATGAGTAAAGCCCTTAACATGAATGCCTGAGGATCTGAGTTCAATTCCCCAAAGCCCATATGAAGCAACACAGCAGTATGTTCTGTAATCTCAGCGTTACTACAATGAGATAGGAGACGGGGCACAAGGGAATTCCCAGAAGCTCTCAGGCCAGTCAGCCTGGCATATGTACCAGCCAGCAATGAAGAGATCCTATCTCCAACATAGTGGAAGACAAGGACCCCCATCTGAGATTGTCCTCTGATCTCCATATGTACATCATGGCATGTCCCTACACAGAAACACATAACATAAACACACAGAGGGAGGGGACGAGGGAGAGAGAGAAAGAACACATACAAACATACACAAGAGAGAGACAGAAGGCACACAAACACACAAAGAAAATATATACACACAAGCATACATATACACACACAGACACACACACACACACACACACAGGGAAAAAATTGACACGTTAAAAAATCGATTTTCAAAAGACCCAATTCAAAGTGAGCACCAAAAAAATTAAGATGCCTACCAACAAGTAACACTCATTACACTTTATAACTTTATATTGGGAAATGAAGGAAGAGTTGAATAAATGGAAAGAAACCCCATGTTCCTGAGTGGGAAGTCTACATATTAATTTATAGGCTTCCTACTTTTTTGGTCATAACTACAGTGATATTCTGTGAACTTGAGAAAACAATTGTAAAGTTCAGCTAGAAGAATAAGTGTATGAAAATTGTTGAGAAAATATCAAAAAGGAAGAAGAATGTGAATAAGCTTGCCCTGCTAGATTTTTTTAAGAACTATAAAGCCACAATAAATAAAATATTGCTGTAAAAGTGCCAGAAGAGAAGGCAAGATCAAAGTCACAGAAAGAGTGTCTCAGAAAGGTCCCCAAATATAACTACCTAAGAATTTATTAAGTGACAAGAGTAGCAGTTAGAGGCCATGGGAAATTATGTTGAACTAATGGTTTAACTATGTGACATCAAATTAAGTCACACTCTGGCCTTGTATCATAAACCAAAATAAGCTAAAGTTATATCAAAGAGTTAATATTTTACAGAAAACAAAAAAGAAATATATATGTGTGTACATAAATATACAAACACACACACATATATCCATGTTCTCATTCATATAAAACAAAGTTGGAAAACTCAGAAAGGGTGTTATTTGGAACTACCTGGGAATAAATATAATCTTTTATACTGAGGAAAGAAAAGGCAAATGACATGCTAAATAAAACTTGTAAGATAAGTAAAAAAAAAATAGCATTAATGTGTTGACAAGATTTATAAAGCAGTGAGAACATGAATCACCTTATATTATAAAATGGAGAGGCTATAAATGGAGCTCATTTCCAAGGCAAGAAATATAGTTAGCAAACACAGGAAGAGATGGCCAACTTTGCTATTAATCAAAGTGAATGCTCTGGGCTTGTGGAGCTAGCAATCTTACACACTGCTCAACGCATAAATCAA
Organism: Phodopus roborovskii; assembly: GCF_943737965.1. Classification (NCBI taxonomy): domain Eukaryota; kingdom Metazoa; phylum Chordata; class Mammalia; order Rodentia; family Cricetidae; genus Phodopus; species Phodopus roborovskii. Next base: position 1,421,759 of record NW_026126444.1, read on the forward strand.
TTAAGGTACGTACTTTTTGAAAGGCAATTAACAATTCATCTAAAAAGTCTAAAAATACAGGGACCAATTTCATCCAAGAAATTCCATCTCTACAAATTTACTACCTTCACAAATACCATAAAATACAAATATGTATGAGGCATATACATAGGAATATACTTTTATAACATTATTTGTAACAAAAAAAGCAGTGTTTCATAATACAAAATTTGTCAATCTATTCCACAGACATCAATGACTCCACTGATTTCCTGAGTCAATCTATCTTTTTTCTCATGGAATGAAAATTTTTTTCAGGCATGAAAGAATATGCAGTGTTTGATAACATTCTAATAAACTAGAACATACAAAAAATACTAACCCTTCTACAGACTGTGATCTGATAATGGCTTCCTCCCGCTTCTAGTCCTGTCCCATGCCATTTTGTCACATCAAGCATGAATTGCATTTCAGATGAGGATGCACATGTGCCTTACTTTAATGAGACAACTGGGAGGCTGTGTTGAATTCCAAGGACTAGAGTGATGCCAGCTAAGCAAGGCTTAGGGGTGATGGTTTTTAAAAAGAGTAAAACCCTAAAAGGGAGGAGGTGTGAGTTGTGCTGTCTCATGGAGATCTTCAGGACTACTTTAGTGATCAGGTTGAAGCAGGCAAGAGGACGGGAATCTGCTGAAAGTGAGTCACGAGGAAGAAATGACAGAGACATGTATAGATGTGGTGGCCAGTGTGGGGAGTGAGGGTGTGGTGAACCTTGGGGACAAAGGGTAATACAAAGGCTACCACATCAAAGTGAAAGAGCCTAGATTTCAAGGCAGATTGTGGCCAAGAGTGAGCAGTCACTTAAGGTGGAGCCCAAGACAAACACATTCTTGAGGCAAAAGCTTCCTTTAGATAGGAGTTCCTCTAACATGCCTTGCTCCCTTCGTGATGGTGACTCTCTGCATTTTACAAAAGTATCTGTCTTCATTGATTTCACCCTGTACCCACAGACCATCCAATGAGATTGTTGTTATGACAACAGCCCTCGTACATGATAACTGGGGTGACTTTAGTCTTCTGCTCATGTCTCTAAAAATTGGCAAACTCAGAAGAGGGGCCCTCAGACTGTCTATCTTCAAACCCAAATTTCTGTCACCTATATTGCTGTTTCACTATAAGAATGCATGGTAGTTGACTTCACTTATGCAGATAGGTTAGCATTTGCTGAGGGGAGTGAGGAGAGTGAAGGGGTTGGGGAGGGGGCCAGAGGGAGAATGGGCACACACATAGCTCAGTGGTAGAGCACTTGCCTGGCATGTGCCTTAGGATTAAGCCCCAGCACCACAGCAGAAAGTAAAAGAACCTTTAAGGAAATAGAGAAGTGAGAACAGAGCTCTTAAAATGAGCAGACCAAGGACACTGTGACCACACAAATGACAAAACACTGGAAAGATGGAATAAAGTCTATGGTATAGATTGCTGGGAGAGCAGAAACTGGAAGTGCCTGGACCCATCCAGTAGCCGGTCACTGTCCCTGCCAGGAGAATCTAGATTGCATCATGGTAACAAAACAATTGATGTTTCTGTTTCTCTCTGGGTTATACTACGGGGTGGTCACAGGGTTTGGGAAACCTCTCTTCATCAAAGCCCCTCTGCTGAGCAAGAGGCCAGGATCTTCCCTAACTGTCAGCCATTGCTCCCAAAAGACTTCCTCCATATTCCACTACAGATATATTTGTACATCTGTATTTATTGCTGCTCTACTCACAACAGCAAGGAAATAGAACAGCCTAGCTGTCCATCAACAGATGAACAGGTACTGAAAATGTGTACATGTGCAGAATGCAATTTTACTCAGATGCAAAGAAAAAGTTTACAGGAAAATGATGTATATAAAAAGCAAAATGAAGAGACCCAAGCTCAGTAAGACAAAAAAACATATGTTCTTTCTCATATACAGATCCCAGCTTACAATACACGTGCGTGTGTGTGCACGCGCACGTGTGTGTGCATGCATGTGTGCATCTATGTGTGTGTGCATGCATGTATGTGTGTGTGCATGTGTGTGTGTGTCACACACATGAATGCACGCAAGCATACACATGTGGATGTATATGTGGGTAAAGCCTAAAACACTAGAGGAAAGCAAGAGAGGACAGAGGAGGACAAAAGGACACCTGGAACATGGAAGAGAACGGAGACTGGGAGGGTTACAAGGGCAGCTAGCAAGGGTTTCAGAGACTCCACGGGTGGGGAGACTCTACTAAAACACACTTTGAGAATAATATAATGAAAACAAATACTTTGTGTGCTAATTTAAATTTTATTTCTAAGTTAGAAATAATTGGAAAGAGAGATCAAGAACGGGGAAGGCAAGAGAAAAAGAGAGGAGAAAAAGGGAAGGGAGAGGATGGCAGGGAAGGGAAGAGAAGGGGAGGAGAGGGGAGAAGTTGAGTGAACAACAGTGACAAACCTTCAGATGGTACTGATATGTGTCACCTCTGCCCCAGCCATTGGCCAGAGCCAGCCCCATGTCCCAACAACAAGGAATCTGAAAATTGAAAAAAAAATAAAAATAAATGAATCACAAAGCTATGATGAGCAGCCAGTGTGCCCATAGCAATGCCAAACCTCTGTGCTTTGCAGTGGGGTGTGCCATGCCAACTGCAGTCAGGAGAGTGCTAGTCCTATGAGGAAGCTGTTGGGAAGATCCAAGCAGACAGAGAAAAAGTCAGTTCAGAAAATAAGAGCCAGGGTCCCTGATTTCCAATGGCAATATAATACGTATTTCAGGAGAAGATTTCTTCTCTTAGCTAAATAGTAGAACAGGTTTTTGGTTTTGTTTTGTTTTGTTTTTTTGTTTGTTTGTTTTGTTTTGTTTTTTAAGGAATTGTGGTTCCTATTCTTCTAGAGCAGAAGTCAGAAAAGAAATCCAAAGAGGATCAAAAGTTGCAATGAAATCAATAGCTAAATTTTCAATCGCCAGTCTATATTCATTTTTAAGGTTTCTACTCATATGTTATATTTTATCTTACTGAATTCAGAATGGCTAAAATTAACAGCAACAAAAAGTGGACATCAAATGCTTGTGAAGTTGTAATGAAAGTAGAACCCTCTCAATACTAATTTTAAAGATTTATTTTATTTACATGTATGTGCATATGTGCATACACACATAGGTGCAGGTGCTCCTGGAGGCCAGAAGAGGGCGTCAGATCTTTTAGAGCTACAGTTACAAATTGTTTGAGCCACCCAGTGTGAATGTTAGGAATGGAACTCTAGTCTTCTGGAAGAGCAGCAAGTTCTTTGTAAAGACGGGACCTTCTCAAAAAGCTCCCAATATTATGTGTCAAAGCATTCACAATTTACTTTATCCCAAACCCAGCTCCAACTCCATGCTCAGAACACTCGTCAGCCCACTCAGAACAAACAGCCTTTCTCGTGAATACTGGGCAAACAGTGTCCTGGGGAAAAGTGGTGTCCGCGGTAAATCCTTTGAGGGTCCTAGCTGGGAGTGGTTTGAAATATACAAAGGTGATCTTGTTCAAGTTCAGAAAGCAGGAGTTGGAAGCTTCCCTTCATGCGAGGATTAGCTGCCCACACCGGTGGTGAGAGTGACCTAACGCACAAAGTGGCTGTAACAGGGTGAGGTGTGGAAAACCTGACACTTAGTAGGCTTTCAATAAGAGCTCTTTCCCTTGTTTTCATTTCGCATCTCAACTTTTAGAGCATCTGCCACAGGCAAGATTCCAGATGTGCAAGACATGTTTATGGCCTCAGGTTTTGTTTTTATGAAACACAGATCTGGACCTTGGACCTGACTTTAGTAAAGAAGGTGTTAGATTTTTTTTCTCACATAGTTTCTTTTGTATATTGTACCTCCTTCAAAAGCCAAATTGCTAGTCATAAAGGAACCCTTTCTAGAGTTCTGCCTCACATCCTATGACAATTAGATGGCCCAAGAATCAAGTTCAAAGGTAAATCGGTGAGTGATGAGTTTGAGGGGAGCAGGACCAGGAAGAAGATTGACAGGCTGTTGGAGATGCATAGCCCATCCTTGGAGTCAGGTTGGGAACAAAAGCATCTGCAGCAAGGACCTAATTTATCATTGGGAAAGATAGCAAATATGTTGTTAATGAAGGAATAAATCACTCTTAGGCAAGCAATGACTTCATTTTCTCTTGGGGTGCTCAGCTTAATATTTTCCCTAGAAACCATACATACTCTTGGGCAGCTCACGGGAGCTGAGAGAGGCCAGATGCATGCCTCTGCAGGCCTACAGCAGTGTTCTTACGCAAAGTAATGCTTCTAGTCTCCCCATCTGTCAGAAGAGCCCCTTCACTGCCTATTCCCAGGCTTTTGGTATCTAACTCTAACAGGAACTGTGTGGGTATCCATAGACTCAAACACACTCATTGCACGTGGGTTTCCTAAAGCTGAGCAATGAATCCTCGAGGGCAGGAAAGAAGCAAGCTTCAGAGGTAAGGGACGGGGAAGAAAAGGAAGGACACTGGGAGGAGTTGGGACCAGAGAACAGGTGCCACAGGAAGTTCTCAAGAATCTGGTGGCAAGGACAAGAGAGTAAGACTGCTGAGGGAAGGACATGGTTAGAGCAAGATATCACCCTCTTCTTGTGACTCAGCTGTGCTACTCTGGGAAAGTCACACAACTTCTCTGAGACTCTGCCCTCTTGCATATAAGTCAGGGATATTGATCACCCACTATAGGGTTGAAATGAAGATTTAATGAGATAGTATATGTGATACTCTAATCCCTGTATAAATATCAGCCCTTATTAATATCATGATTTCATTCATTCCTTCTTATATGTTTTGTGATTTTTCACGGGCCAAACATTAAAATAATGACACAAAGATGAATGGGTCAAAAATGACAAGACAAAAGCCCTGCTACCTAAAAGCACTAAATCTAGGGCATAGACAGGAGGAAATGCAGTGGGAATAATTCAATATGAGGTCTGACTGGGAGGGCAGCTAATCTAGGCTGGGTCACTGGGGAGGGCCAGAGGGCAGCAAAGACAGCACAAACATGGCCACTGAGGCTGTCTCCCAGCCGGAAGGGCAGGCAGGACTTGAACTATGGCTTTGGAATCCATGGTAAGAACATGGATTTTACCCTAAGAGGAACATGACTACATAACCTCCCTGTGCTCAGAGGCACAGTCCAAATTCCATTCCCACTCAGCTTGAAGAACCTAAGGAAGTTCATCTAGAAGTTTCCATGTCCTTTCTGGTTCTCCCTGCGTCCTTGAAGAAATAATATTGTTAAGCCTTTCACATTCACTTCACTATTTTCCCAAGAAAACCTAACACAGACCCCAGAGCCCCACAGTCTGTGGTGGGAACACTTTGCAGAAACGGTAGCATAATGGCCAAATGCAAACTCCTTGGGGTAATTTCACGGCCATGACCTGCCTCTTGATTCCTTGTCTGACCCCATACCATTGGTCCTCAAAACTCAGGGCTTCATAACACCAAGCCACCTGCAGCTCCCCAAACACACCATGCTATCCCATGCCTCCTTGTATTTACATATCCATGGTATGCCTGGAATTTGCTTTACTTTCTTGTCTCCCGCTGAACTCCTTGATCTTAAAATCCAGCCAAAGAATAAATGGCTTCTTTTGTGAAATCCTAGACAATAACTCATTCTGTCACACACAGTCACACACACACACACACACACACACACACAGAGAGAGAGAGAGAGAGAGAGAGAGAGAGAGAGAGAGAGAGAGAGAGAGAGAGGTTGGGGGGAGAAAGAGAGAGAGATTCCAGTTCTCTCCTCCTTAGCATCACTTCTTTGGCATAATTCTGCCATTGACTATATCATACTGTTTGTGTCCTCTATTTTAACACCACTCCCTGTCTAAACAGTATACAGATGCCACTTAAATGGATAAACCCATTCAACTATTTGTGACTTTTATCTGTGAGAAAAACATGCTATGAGTTCTACCTTTACTTAAGTCAAAGATAATCTCTCCCTCTTCTCCCATGGGAAGGGAAAAGATTCTTAATCAGGGGAAACCCAAGGTGATGTAAGAAGATATTCCTGGACTTCAATCCTATGGTGAAAGATGCTAGCTCCATTGGCTAATTTCAGGCATGGTGTACACAGTTGCGACATTTCAGGGCACTGAACTCCTGTGCTGTCAGAGAGATCCTTTAGCTGCAGGAAAGATCATCATAAAAAGGGGTGTCAGGTGTGTCCCTACATTCCTGCCACATGATGCCAAGGTCACAGTGAATAAAGAACAGCAGGAAGTATGCCTCATGATGACCAAAGCCAGGAATTCTCAACCTTGAATGTATATAGGAGCTAACTGAGGGCTTGTTAAAACACAGGTGGCCCTACCCGGGAGTGGCTGATTCAGAGGGTCTGAGGTGGGGCCTGAGAACCTGCATTCCTACACATTCCCAGGGGCTGCTAGTCTCCAGACCCCAAGAACCACTGATTGCGGTACCCTGGTGTCTTTCTATACCTTCATAATAAAAATATAGACACCCTGATCTTACTGCCAGGCTAACAGGATCAGATCCAAACACCAGTCCTGCTGTTCTGCCTTCCAGTAGTATGACAACTGGCAAGCCACGGAACCTCAGAATCCATAAGCTTCTTCTACCAAAGGCAGCACTTGCTGGCCTATCCCTGTCCACCCTCAAAGGCTTGCTGTGCAGTGTAGTGGGCAAAAAGACATGGGAGCATCTCCACAGCCTGAGCGGCACTAAAAAGAATGGCAACCCTGACCATAAGAGAGACAGCAAGCATATGCAAATGATGCAATTTTAAGATATACAGAGCAGTAGTAGGTCATTCAAACAAAGAAGTGAGAGCCACAATTCTCAACAAATCAGAGAAATTCTCATACATTAACAGGTAAAGGGCACCAGAAAACTGACTGTTACATCACAAATCCTCATTAAATGGTGCTGATCATGGCAATGACAGTGTAAAAAGATCCTTCTCTTCACCTGGGCAGGGGTGCACACCTTTAATCCGAGTACTGGGGAATCAGAAGCAGGTGGATCTCTGTGAGTTTGAGGCCAGCCTGGCCTATAGACTGAGTACCAGGACAGCCAGGACTGTTTCACAGAGAAACCATGTCTCAAAAAAAAAAAAACTCTCTCTCTCTCTCTCTCTCTCTCTCCTCTTCTCAATCTTGTTCAGATAACAATTTGTGACCTTATTTGTTCACTTTACATTGTTCTCCTTTAATAATTTTTTTCTGATTCTTTGAGAATTTCATGTTTGCATACAATGTATTTTGGTGAGAACCACCATCCGCTGCCAAATCCCAACCATCACCATCCTTCCAGAGCCCCCCACCAAGTGCTCCTCCCATATTCACGGTCTCTTTTATTTTCTTTTTGTAATCCATTAAGTCTTATCAGTGATACCTATGGCACATGGATGGAAGGCCAACTCCTGGAGAATGGTTTATCCTCTTCTTACAGCATCTTACTGAAAACACAGAATGTGTCCTCCTAAGCTGACATCCTAAGTTGTCCCTACTATTTCCCTAGTTCAGTCCCTTCAGAGGAACATAGTCTACCCTAAGGTACTAGAAGTGAGAGGTTAACCAAGGGCACTATGACAACATAAGCATCACCAATTTTTCAGTATGAAATAATTAGTACATCCCAACCCAGAGGACCCCATTTGGTAGTTATTTCCAAGTGTTGGGGTCCACTGCTTAGAATATTCCACTCCTACTACAAAATTATGTATCAGTAAGGACTGCCATCAGCTTTGGTTTACAAATTACAACCACATCGACAACAACAAAATCTAGCAAGAGTGACTAAGGTGAAGTGATTCCTGTATTAGTGATGTAATCACTGTGCACACAATTGTTATCTATTTGTAGTTGTGTGGCATGCTCACTGATGCCTTGTGTTCCAGTTTGGTTGTGATATTTGTCTTTTTTCTTTGGATTTATAAGATGTACTTAGATATTAAAAATCTCAATTTTTCTTTAGTCTTTTATATTAAGAATATTTTCCCAGGCAGTAGTACCCCTTGGGTATTAAGATGAATTTTTGAGACACTCATTCACCAGTGTAGCCCAGGATGACCTCAAATTTGTGGTTCTGCTGCCTCTGCTTCCTGAATGCTTAGATAACCACTTTCCAATTCTGTGATTTTCTGTATGTGTGTGTTTGTGTTGTGCATGTGTACATATATGTGTATGTGTTTATGTATGTACATGTGCACATCCAGGGAATATTTGAAAGCCAGAGGGCAACCTTGATTGCCATTCCTCTGGCACTGTCTACCGTTTCTTTGGAACAGTTTCTCACTGGCCTGGAACTTGCTAAGTAGTCTAGGCTGACTGGTGAGTGGCCCCAGGACTCTGGCTGCCTACACCACATCAACACTGATATAATATGCTTTTATTACCCAGGTTCTGGGTATCAAATTCAGGTCTTCATGTTGGCATGCCTAGCTCTTTACTGATAGAGCTATCTTCCATTGATGTTTTTGCTATGTAAAGATATATATTTTTATTTATAAGTTGTAAAACATCAACCTTTTAATAGCTTAGTATTGGTTTAGTTGCATAAAAAGGTTTCCTCTATCTATAATCAATTGACTGTATCTTCTATTTTCTTCTAGAAGATATTGCATAATGACTGATATTAAAAGTAAACTAATTTATCTGAAGTTTACTTGGGTGTAGACTTTATAGTTGTGGTAAATATAGGTATAGTAAATATAGTTGGAGCAGAATCTTTTTCTAAATGATAATTAACTATGTGAAGATTGTTTCTAACAAATCCCCTCTCCTCTGGATTTCAATGCTGCCTGAGGTATAAAGCAAGTTACTATAACATTACTGTGACTTCCTGGGTTCCTGTTGTGCCTCACTCACTATCCATTTACCCATGAGCCACTATCACACTCTTAGTTATTGCAGCCTGGCAATTTCTTTTACCCCAGCTATGGAAACTCCTCACACATTCCTCTTTCTTCTGTGGAGTTAGCTGGTCTGTTGTTTTTCCCATTAGATGATCTGTAAAACTGTTTTGTCAAAATGCCCATAAAATACTATTCAAATTTAAATTCGGAAGAAAATACTGACGTGCCATAGCAAGAAGTGACATTTCTATAATAAAACAATCTCTGTCATTCCATTTTCTTGGCATTTACTCCAAGGATCCTCTAGTTAGCTTTATAGTTTTCTTCATACGGAAAGATTACAGACAACCCTTGGTTTCCAGAGTTGGATATTACATATTATTATTGTTATAATTTTTGCTATTATAAGTGACATGCTTTCTTGGAGCCTCTAGCTGACTTATATGTTGCTTAGACATCCTAACCAACTTACTTATTAAGGCTCTTAATTAAACTTTTAATTTAAAGTTTTAATTAAACTTCAGAGGATTTTTGTTGGTTCTACAAGTAAGTTATTTTACCTCCACAGTTAATATTTGGAGTTTTCCATCTATTGTCTCACCTTGTTATATTGCATTTCTAGAATCATATAACAGCAAGTGAAGCTACCTTGGCCCTGCTATTGACTTGGAGGGAAGTTCCAAATGTGTATGAATGATAGGAACCTACCACTTGGCCAGACCAAAGTAAGTCAAGTGCCAATGTCACAGGTTTTTACCCACAAGCTCCAAATGAATATTTAATTATTAGATAAATATGCCACCTTTAATCTCAGCACCTGGGAGGCAGAGGCGGGAGGATTTTTGTGAGTTCAAGGTCAGCCTGGTCTATAGAGCTAGTTCTAAGACAGCCACAATGAGTATAAAAGGAAACACACACACACACATATATATATAATTTCATTAAGATTTAACCACCAATTAAACCAATTATTTCTGAGTGCCTAAAGTGTTACAGGCACAGATTCACACCATAAAGTCTTTTAAAGTAAGAATAATACAAGAAGGTAACAGTGCTCACTTGTGAAATTAGCACTTGGGAACTGAGGCAGGAGAATCATGAGTTTTAGGGCCATCCTGAGTTACATAACAAAATACCATGGAAAAAAGAATCGCTGAGTATCTCCTCTCTGGTAATTAAAAGAAAAAGGAAAAACACAGTTAACTACCAACAGTAAGAGTAATAACAGTAACATTGACCAATTAGGAAACCTCCTAGGGGCCGCATCCCAGAAGAAAACTGACCCTCCCTCCTTAAATAGCCATAAATTGCCAGTAACTCCTCCAGCTAAGGGTGAGACTTCCCAAATCCCTCCCTGATCCCTGCTGGGCTTTGGGTTAGATTAATTTTACGTAGATCCTATTTTGCAGTCCCAGCTGCCATGAGTTCATCATGCCCCAGTAAGTGGCCCAGCACCAAGCACATACTGGCAGCACCAAGCAGCCTAAGTGGTTAAACACACACACACACACACACACACATACACATACACATACACACACACACACACACACACACACACACGAAATTGAGATGCAAATGGGCAGGTGATAGACAGAAGAGGAACTAGAGGGGAGAGATTGGGAGTAGATTTGACCAAAACACATATGCAGGTATAAAATTCTCAAACAATAAATATTCAAATAATTTCAAGGGATTGCACATGCTAGAACTGGGAGAGACAGCCTTCAGAGTGGCCCAGCTCACTCCTTCTAAGGAGAGACAGTGAGCTTGAGACTGGAGGCAATGTGGGAACCCGCTATGTGATGAACTAGATGCACACTGCAATAGGAACTCAGCTGCTGAGTTCTTGGGCCTGTCAGGGAGGTATATAGCCAGAATGCCATGAACAGAATCCCTAAGCCACAGTCTACGTCTCAGATGGAAGCTAAGGAGAGAAAGAACCTCACTTCGAATTAAATGTGAATTAAAAGTTTGGTTTGGACTGAGCTTTGAACACATGAGAATAAGACAGGGTTCATGATCAAAAGTCACTAGTGAATAATGAGACCATCCCTGGCTGTTGCTGGGACAGAGGGACAGAGTGCTAACTGGTGTCTGGGGAGGCCCTGTGGCAGAAGAACAATACCCTCTCCTGAAGGTACCCACTGCTGGGTTGTTCTATCAGCCAGTTGAGAGACTAGTGAGACAACTTAAGGCCAGACTTGGGAAGGTACAAGCCTGCACTTGGAAACACAGGAGCCTTATGTAATGCACATAATGTAGTCACTTATTTCTCCAAAATCAGAGGCCAGCTCCTGGGAACCCGAGACAGAGGGCAGGATTCCTGCCCTGAGGTTTCTCACCCATGGAGGAACCTTACTGTCATACATTTTTTCTGTAAACACTGCCAGAATGCCCATGAAACGCATGTTTACACAGCTGAGCCCAGGTCGTTTTCTCTCAAGAAAATGACCTGACATCCATCCCCTTCAGCTGTGGGACAGAAAAGATGAACAAGTTATAGCTCACACTTGCTAGAAGGCCCAGAAAGACCAGAGCTAGTTTCCAACCAGGCCTGTGGGAAGCAGGAACTATTCTGGACTGGAAATAGAGGGACTATGGATTATAGAGATGCTTGGGAGGGTTGGGCTAGGGATAAGCAAAGCACAGGAACCTAAAGCAGACACTCTGTTCAGGGCAAGATCCCAAGGGGAACAAACACACATTCCCTGTGCCGTATAGGACAGAGGGGTGGATAAGAGACATTTGGAAGGCAGGGCTGAGTAACATGCGGCACAGGTAGAAATAAGAGACATCCCCAGGAGGCTACCAGATCCTAGGTGGGACTAAGGCTCAAACCCTGGAAAATGTCTAGGGGACCAAGCATTTGTTTGGAACAGGAGTTGATACCACATAAAGATTTCCAAGGGCCTAAGGCTGCATTCTAATAAGAGAGGGGCAGACCTTGTGCGTAGGAGAATTACAAAGGTCAGTGAGTTTGGCCCAGGAGATGCTGTCAGGGCAGGAACAGGGTTTGTTTGGCCTCACAGGACATCCTAGCCAAGCAACAGCCAATTCCAACTTCTGGGAATGACGCTCTCTGCTCGCTCCTGCCCTTCCCCGAGTATGTTCGGGCATGTTGGAACCATGACGTGAGCTACTGCCAGGGTAACCTGCAACACGAAAGAAATGATGTAACACTGGGAAGAAGAAACACTGCCATCAGACAGGATTCCTGGGCATAGTTACTTAAGTCATTGCTGGTCATCAAACCAATGGGCCACTGGTCACCATAGTAACCACAATCAAAACAGCAATCCTAGCTCTCCTGAGCTGGTGTCAAATGACGATCGTGCTACACAGACAAGCAACTTAATCCCTCCGTGCACAATAAACAGAGCTGCCAGCTCCAACCTCGAAGATGATGGAGAAAAATAACTTGTGACCAGACAAAGTACATTTCTCAGGGTGGATGTGCAGTTCAAGCCAAGAACTCAAGGAGGGAATCTTTTTCTGCTCAGCTTGAAGTCATTGCCGTCTCCAAGACTCCTTTTTCCGCCTCTTCATCACAGTTTTTTGGGAGGGAAACTGTTATGAATGCTTAAGAAACATGATGAATTTGCTTAAAAGCCCAGATATGCACATCTCTAGCCCTTCTAGCAAAATCAGACAAAAACTTAGTGATGACTGTGAAATACTCACATTCAGAGTAGAGCATTCGTTTTCATTTGTGTCACCAAGGCAACACAGAATCCATCTTCATCTTTTTGAAGGATAGAGTTCCTTCCCAAATGCCTGATGCAAGCGTGAAATACAAGCTTCCCCCTCCTTCCCTTCTGTGCCACCACCCCCCAACCCCCCACCCCTCACCCCCACCCCACGGCTGAGTAAGGCCAAAATCTCTGAATCCAGATCCATAGCTGCCAAATCACAGCTGCTCTGGCCTTGGATTTCCCTTCTCCAAGGTGAGTGGGCAAAATCATAGAGACCCTGTGATGCTCATGAATTTAATTCTTTTCAAAGCCTATGCCCCTCTTTTCTTATTTGAGTGTCAGAAAGAAAAGTCCTAATGCAAGAAAGATCAGGACACAGGGACGCCTGCCTTAATTCTCTCCCACTCTGATTCATCAATAGAGCAGGAGATCAAAACTGACGGTCTCCAGTTCCTACATCTCACTCCACACTTGCTTGGAGAATGCAGTACATTACTGGTTACATGCCACATTGATTGCCCTGTGGTCAGGTATATATATAACTTTGGACTAGCCAGTTCTGGTCAAGGGTAGAAGCCAATTTGAACTTGTGCATCTGTCCAGTACCATCTCCAATGGTCACTCCCAATATTAAGGGTCACAGGGGTTCTCAAGAAACTATTGTCTTCTTTGGATGCTGACACAGCTAAACCTTGGTTTGTTTCCCTAGCTTTAACACAGAGGTAGTATCATATACAGAGATGCATCTACTACTTTGAAGCTATTCTAATTTGCTTGCTATAAAATCTGAATCAAAAGGCTAGCCTCTGTGGGCTTCCATTTTTTTCCAGCAATATAATGAATCTACTCCATAGGATTATTGTGCAAATTAAAAAAAAAATAAGATGTGAGCCAAAGGAATAGATCACCAGCTAAAGGCAGACTCATCAAGCCTCATGACCTGAGTTTGATTCTCAGGACCCACATGGTAGAAGTAGATAGCCAACCCCCACAAGTTGCACAAATTGTCTTCTGACCTGCACTCATGCACTGTGGGGATGAACAGATATATGCACACAAATACATACACAAATTAAATAAACAAATAAAATGCATGTAAGTCACCTAGCATGCAACCCAGCACCTGATCAATGTAAAACTTAATGTTAATTACTGTTATGATTAAGTGCAAAGAGAAACTTGGTGGATTCCATGGCAGCTTGTGTTGTATGAGACATGAAAAACGAAAGCTATTTTATTTTTTTCTAAAGAAGAAAAACAAGATGATACCCAAATGGATTCCAGCCCTGGCAGCCTGAGCCAAGCGTGGAGGGAAAGGGGAATGTCAAGAAGAGGCTGGGAAGAAGGTACCACTCCCTTTGGTCACAAAGGATCTTGCCTGACATCCTGAGGCACATGAACTTTGGCCAGCAGGGAGCCCTGAAAGAGGAACAATACAAGCAGGCCAGTGGGCCACCAGAGTGTCAGAAGGATGGAAAGGGGACAGGCACATGAGAGAATGGGGGAGGAGAGCCCAGGCACTGATGTTTCCTCAGCTGCTGAACAGGGGCTAGAAATATGGGTGGGAATGTGTGATGAGGCATCCTTCACTACTCAAAACTCCATCTCCTGCCATTTCCTTCTGCTTGTTACTGTCTTCTAAACTCATTCATAACTTCAAAAGGCAGAGACAAAGTAACTCTTCTACTGTCAACTAATGTTGGTGACTGGTCACTTTACACCAGAGAAGCCCATGAACACCATGACAAATGGTATATCACCTTCAACTAATTAATAAAGGGCCTGTTGCAGTCAGTCCTAAGACAGATCATGTCACTAGTCAACTGCCTGTTCTAGACAGATTTCCCCTGGCCCTATGATCCTTCCTAAGTTCCAGAATCATGAACCCACTCCTCTGTAATCGAGCCACCCCTGTCCTCATTATCAATTCAGCCAAGTCAGGAAACTCCCACAAGGTTCCCAGCAAAACTTTGAAGACAGAAATGCCACATCTAAGCCTCTGATTTATGATGTGGCATGAACCTCACACTTGTCTCACATTCTGTAGTCCAACACAAGTGAGCCAAAGCAGATATGTACAATTGGAACCAAGAGAATACCTACTTAGAACATTCTCAGCATCCCTGAAGCCAGGGTGGGGCTTGACAAGGAACAGGGCACTGGCAACTTTTCCCTGCCCAAGCCTTCCTCCAGGTAACCCAGCTGTCTTAGTTAGGGTTTTTATTGCTGCAACAAGACAACATGACCAAAAAGCAAACTGGGGAGGAAAGGGTTTATTAGGCTTACCCTTCAGTATTGCTGCTCATCCCTGAAGGAAGTCAGGACAGGAACTCAAACAGGGTAGGATTCTGGAGGCAGGGTCTGATTGCAGAGGCCATGGAAGAATGCTGCTTACTGGCTTGCTTCCCCGGGCTTGCTCAGCCTGCTTCCTTATGGAACCCAGGACCACCAGCCCAGGAATGGTACCACCAACCATGAGCTGGATCCCACGTTGATCTCTAATTGAACAAATGCCTTACGGCTGGATCTCATGGAGGCATTTCCTCAGCTGAGGCTCCTTCCTCTCTAATGACTCTAGCTTGGTCA
The DNA here is from genome assembly GCF_943737965.1 of Phodopus roborovskii. Taxonomy (NCBI): domain Eukaryota; kingdom Metazoa; phylum Chordata; class Mammalia; order Rodentia; family Cricetidae; genus Phodopus; species Phodopus roborovskii. The sequence continues at coordinate 1,436,902 of NW_026126444.1, forward strand.
AGTTGACACACAAACCAGCCAGTACACCATCTCTGTGGGTATCATGTGCATCTAGCTGTCCTATGGCAAGGATACCCTGCCGGCGCCCTACGGTATTCAGATATTTGGTTCATTGTTCTATGTGTTATTTGTTATAATCAGTGATGCATATTAATCACACATGTTTATGGGTTTCACTGTCATCTCCATGTATTGTGTTTTGATCACATCTACCCTCTCTTTTCCCTTTCCTACTCCTCCCACTTCCTAGTCATCTCTCTCATTTACTTTCAGGTCACCAGATCAGAGTTAAAGACACCTAACAAAGGGTAATTAGGTCTTAAGGGCTCTGGCACCAATGGGTTAATGTTGCCCAAAAAGAGTGGGCATTTTATAAAAGGGTGAGTGTGGTTTTCACTGCCCTTTCCCTTCTATATTTTCTCTCTGCCATTTAGAGAGAGTATGCACATGTACATTCATGTGCACATGTGAAGGCCAGAAGGTGACATCAGTGGTCTTCCTTTGTTGTTCCCCATCTGACTGTCTTGACTATTGTGTATGTGTGCACATGATGTCTGTGTGTGGGCACGTGAGCCATAGTGCACACATGTAGATCAGAAGACAACTTGGGTGAGTCTTCTCTTTTCACTTGCAAATGGATTCCAGGGATCCAACTCTGGTCATCAAGCCACTTAACCAACTGCTTGTCAACTCTAGACTGGCTGGCCAGCAATCCCCAGGAGTCCTCCTGGCTCTGCCTCCCAGGCATGCACTGTGGCTCCACGTTTTACATGAAGCTGGGGATGGGTCTCAGAGTCATCATGATTGCATCATGACTGACTGGAGCATCTTCGTGGCCCCTTTCACGTCAGTTTTGTTTGTCATTACTTTGCTGAGCAGAGAATGAGTAAGTGAGTGACCACTACTCCTTGCAATCCCATTTCTCAAAGTCAGCTCTGCTCCATATACCTCAAGAAGTGGGAAATTAGAATGCAGACATTCCATCCACCATCAACCCATTCACTCCTCTGCCTGAAGGAGTAGACCCAGAACAGGGAGATGCCTACTCCAAAGTTGACCGAAAATGGCAAGAACTTACATCAAGTGAGAGCCATGGGGGAGGGGCTACGCCTGTGCTTCACATCCACTGTCATGTTTAAATCTCTCAATCACCCCATTAGTAGCTGTAGCGTTAGCCCATTTCACAGATGGGCAAACTAAGAAGAGAAATGGCTAGTACAAGTCATATAGGCCTCAAAGTGTAAGATAAAATTCTATACCAGTGGAATGTAAGATTAGGGAAAGAGAGATGATACAGTAAAAGCCCTCCTTTCACTTCTGCGAGCCTCAGGCTGCTGTGTCTACAAATTGAGGATAATTGTATTACACTTTTAGAATCACTGAGATGTCGAAAGAAATGACACATGCAAAATTACTTGGTAAAACATATACAATCAGAGAAGCAAATAGAGTCTCCCTCTTCAAAATGAAAAGTGAATTTATGGGGATCATCTTCCCTTTGGGAAAAGAAAAAAAGAAAGAAGGGAAAATTACACACTCTGTTAGGACTGGTGATACCGCTCAGGTGGTAAAGACACCTGCTGCCAAGCCAAGCAAACTGAGTTCAGTCCCTCAGACCCACAGTGATAGAAGAAGATCAATCCCTTCAAGTTCTCCTCTGGCTTCCATCTTGCCATGCATCCTAATGTGCACACATGTACATGCACACACATGGGGGAAGCAAATAAAATGTAAACAAGTGATGAAATGTGAGGAAATGTATAAAGAAGAAAACAAGCATGACCCAAAGTTCTGCTGTGGACAGAATGCAGACATACATGCATCATTAAGTGGTATCATACACCACATTCTTTTTTTTTCCTTATTTTACATATCGATCCCAGTTCCCTCTCTCTCCCTCCCATGCCCCCCAACCCCCTCCCACCACATTTCTCCCCGCTCCACAGGAAGGGTGATGCCTTCCAGGAGGGATCATCAAAAGCTATCAAGTCATTTGGAGTAGGGACCAGACCCTCCCCTAGGCTAGCCATGGGGAATGGGCTCCCAAAGTCCTTTTGTGCACAAGGGATACATCCTGGTTTCACTATCAGAGGTCCCTTAGACTTCCCAGACCTTCTGAGACCCACGTTCAGGGTGTCTGAGTCAGTCCAATGCTGGTTTCCCAGCTATCTGTTTGGGGGTTCATTAGCTCCCCCTTGTTCAGGTCAGCTGTCTCTGGGGATTTCTGTAGCCTGATCTTGACCCCTTTGCTCATCACTCCTCCCTCTCTGCAACTGGATTCCAGGAATTTGGCTCAGTGTTTAGCTGTGGGTGTCTGCTTCTGTTTCTAATAGCTACTACATGAAGGTTCTAGGATGGCATATAAGTTAGTTATCAATCTCATTATCAGGGAAGGGCATTTAAGGCAGCCTCTCCACTGTTGCTCATATTGTTAGTTGGGGTTATCCTTGTAGGTCTCTGGACATTTCTCTAGAGTCAGTCTTCTCTCCTATAATGGTTCCCTCTATTATGATCTCTCTCTCTCTCTCTCTCTCTCTCTCTCTCTCTCTTTTTTTTTTTTTTTTTTTTTTTTTTTTTTTTTTTGTTCTCGTCTATTTGTCCCTCAACTCAATCTTCCTGGACCCACATGTTCTCCTCTCCTCCCCTTCTTTTTCTCCTAACTCCCTCTCCACTCATTGTCCCCCCACTCCCAATATGCTCAGGAGAGCTTGTCTCTTTCCCCTTCTGTGAGGGACCTTGTATGAATCTCTTAGGTTCCTCCTTGTAACCTAGTTTCTCTGGCGGTCATACACCGCATTCTGTCTGGATTTTTGTTTTGTTTTGGTTTTCCAGTCAGCCATGGTATTTAAGAACCAAAAGGCATATTAGAATATTCTATTCTGAGCTGAGCTCCGCCGCCCTCTGAAACAGTGTGTTAAATTGATTGCGCTCTTTTCACTCATGAAGCTAGTCCCTGGGAAACGAGTCACCTACTTGGGAACAGCCTGTGTTTCACAGAAGCCATGGAGCCCCCTGAAGGAAAGGCTAGCCTCTCCAGTCTCCTGGCAGAGGTACAACGCATGGGGTATGTGCCTTCCAGGCCTCTTCTGAGCCTGGTCTGCGTCCTGCACTGGGGGTCAGTCAGGTGCATACATAGAACACAGCGTGGACAGCATTCAGCAGGACAAGAGCCAAGGAGCAGGAAGTGAGGCAAGCAAGGCCTTGGCCCAGCTGCTCTTCTCATGCCGCCTGGGAGCAGAGATGGCCAGGTCCAGCCTCGGGGAGGCTGTGGCCAGCCACTTTTATTGACGTCACACTTGCCAACTGCCCATGACAGGGACAGAGGATATGTTCCCACTGCTGTGGCACAAATATCCACAAGACTGAGCTGGTAAAAATGACAAGCACCACTTCTTTACCAAGGGGTAAAGACACCAGGTGCAGGGGCAGGGTTGCCTGTGATTTATGAAGACAGGGAGAGGGCCCTGTGTGTCTCAAGAGCAAAAGCCTAGTCACCACCCAGGGTGCAATAACTCTTCATTTCAACTCCTTCCCTTTCCTCTCTCTCTCTCTCTCCCTCCCTCCCTCCCCCTCTGTGTGTGTGTGTGTGTGTGTGTCCCTCCCTCTCTCCATTATTCCCTGTTCTCCTTCTCCTCTTGCCCTGTCTCTTGTCTCCCCCCCTCTTTCTTTCCCTACCTCCCTCCTCTCTCCCTGGACTACAGCATCCTTTTCCTTACAAGTGGGTCTCTAGATTTAGCCCACACTGAAGGAGAAAGGATTACCATCAACTTCCATCCTCCTGCCTGGAGCAGGGATATAATGCCTAATGTTCTGTAAATGAAGGGAGTGAAGGATCAGACAAGAGCAAAAGGAAGCTGAGTTCCTGGCGACTCTGTGACATCATGATTGCCTTTGACTCAAAAGATTGGAGGGTTAAGTGTTAAAAGCCCTCTGGACTCCTCTCAACCTACGGGCAGGTTTGGTGTAGCTGTTGTAATGTACTAACATTTGTGCTATTGAAGTTCAGGTGCAGGTTCCATCTTTCACGGATGGAACCCCTTCACTCAGAGGGGAAGCTGCTGACCGCCCCCCTCCATCTCCCTGCTGTACACTGGCAGACCCAACTCACACTCCCACCACCACCCATCCCCACACCATCCAACCCCCCTCGCCCTGTCTCCACATTTACCCAAGCTGGCTCTAAGTGGCCCCAGGGATGCTTAAACACTCAAGGCTCTGTTTTGGGATGTTCCTGGCAGCAGGAAAAGCTCTGACTCCCTCAGGCTATGTATTTGTACCAGAACATTCCCTGCTCATGTGTCTGCTTACCAAGTAAACAAGCAAAATAAAGAGGGAAAATCTTTCGGACAAAAACGATGCTTTGCCATTCTAAACCTTTTATCTTAGGCACCGCCAAGACAGGAAGCATGAAGCCTTCCTTTCACTTCCCAACCTGTCTATGCACAATGCTCTTTTTGTGGAATCCAAGCGCCACACTGAACACAGGTCACAGGGCACTGAAGTAGTACAATATCTCCAGGGACCTCGGGAAACAACGGGAAATGATTGTTTCTCTCGCTGAGCTTTCTCGGAGGGCTTACATCTTCAAAAAAGGCCTCCCACCCCAGTCAACCCCTCATTTTTTAAGGCAGGGTCTTTCACTGACTCTGGTGCTCCTTGAATGGCTAGACTGGCTGGCCTTTGAGTCCCAGGGACCCACCTGTCTCTTTCTCCCCAGTGCTGGGATTCCAGGCACTTGCCCTGCCTGCTTTTGTTTGTTTGATTTTGTTTTGTTGTGTTTTACATGTGTCCCAGGGATCCAAACTCAGGTTCTCATGAATTCATAACAATATTGCCAGCCCAGCCATCTCCTCAACAGTGTGCATGATCATTTCTTAGTCAAATCATATCACCCATCTTGAAAGGCCCATTGCTCTTCAGCCTTGGTCACATGGGAATACTCTGAGTGAAAAGCTTCAAACCTGGCATCTTGTGTGACAGTTCCTAATGGTTCAAACATCAATGAGCCAATAAAACGGCACCTGTTAACCCCTCCCCCCATGTTACCAGCTTGCCACCTCTGCTCTGAATCCCATATGTGTAGGTCAGGTCTATGTATCTCCTGTCTTTACATCTCCAGTTATAAACATATCACAGAGGGCATTGATTAGGTGACCCCAATTAGGTCAAATCATGTCCTGTCATTATGCCAGTGATGCCACCTGAGAAAGCTCTTGGCGCCTGTGGTTCGCCCAAGATCCATTCTCCTAGTTTTCCCCCTGTGAAAAGAAAAAGCACCTTAAATTTAAGACACACATCTGTATATATAAATATACAAAATATCTCCCAGCTTCTCTTGCAGCCAGGTGTTGCTTTATGATTAGGTCCTTGGCCAGGGGGGTGACCACAGAAGTAACAGCCTTTAAAAGAGAACTTCTCTCTCTTTCCTCCTCACTGGAATACAGGGGTGATGGCAGGGAATGTTGAAGCCATATAGGGTCATGTAGAACATTAAGCATTTATTGAGGATAAAAAGGGCTGATCTCTGGTGATTTAGGGGCTGGTGATTTACTGGGGAAAGAGACACACTTCTGTTTTGTCCCATCTATTCTGTTGGAGGCATTTAAAGGAATGAGGCTTCTCATACTTTCTCGTCTGGTTTGTTTTTATTTAATACTTTTAACACTTAATGTACTTCACATTGTAGCATGTTAGCCAGGCTCCCATCACTGTTACAAAATACTCAAGATGAATAACTCAAAACAAAGAAGGGTTTACGCCAAGCTGAATATCCAGGGGCCATGGTCTCCTGTTGCCTTTGGGCCTTTGTAGTAAGGCAAGACATCATGTTGGGGAATGCATGAAGGAACCCATGTACCTCATAGCAGTCAAGAAGTAGAGAGAGGAGAGGAGGCAACAGGGCCCATGTCTCTCTCCTTCAGGGTACACCCTCTGTGATCTAACTTCCTTCCACTAGGCCTCAGCCCTTCCCAATAGCACAGACCTCAGCACCGGGAGGTTGGGGTATAACAATATATTAATTTGTTTGTCTTGTTATTTGGGTCCCTATTGGATTATAAACTCAATGAAGGCAAGAACTCTGCTTGGCTCACAGACATTTCCTTAGTATATAGAAGATAACTTTGAACATAGAAGATGTTGGGAAAGTATTTGTTGTACAAGAGAAATGGCTCTCGGTGGTATAGAGGACTCTTCCAGATGACCAGAGTTTGCCTCTCAGTACCTACATCTAGCAACTTAAAATTGTCCATAACTTCCACTCCAATCCTATAACCTCTCCTGGCTTCCATGAGCCCATACACACCTGTGACATTCACACACACACACACACACACACACACACACACACACACACATATAAAAGTGACTTTAAATTAAGTATTTGTTGAATATGGGCTTCTGGGAACCAGAGAAGCCCAGGAAAGATAGGAAGCCCAGAAAAAAGTCTTCAAACACAGCCCTAAAGCTCAACATCTAGACTTTGAGTTTGGACCAAGGCCTAGTCCTTTTCTGAAAGACCATTCAGAATAGGGCAGGAAAGCAGAGGAAAGAAAAGCTGAGTGTGCTAGAATGCCCCTATTATGCACTCAAAATAAACACCTGGCAGAATACCTCCACATCTGGAGCATGTCACAAGACTGAAATTACACTTGGCCAGGCTATGTGTGTCACAGCTGTTACAGGGTAAAGGCGGGTAATTAAAAACAGCATGTTGCCATGGTACAAAATTGGTTGCTGCTGAACAATTTGTGTGTTTGTCTTCAGATCCAAAGTATTAGAAGAGAGTTATGTCTTGGGGAGGGGGGACAGGAATGTGATTTCTTAAGACACCTAAGTGGAAAAGCAAAGGATGATGGAGACTAACTTGCTACATACCTTCCCTGGGCCAGGTGCCACACCTGCAGTTCTTCCTCTAAGTAGGAACTATTATCCCTGTTTTCAAGACTAAAAGAGAGGAGGATTGTTGTGTCTGTCTGTTTCCTGATGCTATCCCAGAATACCTAGGATGATTAACATAATTCTTATAGTTTCAGAGGCTGGGGAGTCTATGGCCCAAGGATCTGTACCAAGCAAGAGTCTCCTTGCTGCAGCATCCCATGGCAAGCAAGAGTGTCTGAGAGGACCAAAGAGCTGGATGAGCAGGTGAAGCCTCTTCCTGACAAGTCTATTGGCTTGAGTTCAATTCCTGGGCACATGGTAGAAAGTGAGACAAGTTACACACACATACACAATTTGAGGGATGCTGGAGGGATAAAGGGAGGGGAAGAAAGAGAGAGAGAAAGAGAAAGAGAGAGAGAATATAGGGAAGAGAGTAGCGGAAACCACACTCATCTTTTTATCAAGGGTCCACATTAACCTACTGGTGACAGAATTACCAAGTCCTCTTGTTAAGTATGTTTGACTTCCTTCTCAATACTACTGCTCCAGGGATTAAGTTTCCACCCATCCCCATTTAAATCACAGCAACAAGTAGCATGCCCAGAGACCCAGAGCAAAGTCAACATTTAATCCAGATCTGATTTTCCATTCCTTCTACCACTAGCTCACTGGTCGTAACTCAAAAAAAAAAAAAAAAAGAGCCAGATATGAGGAAGAAGAAAGCCAACAAGTTCATCTCATGTATGTGAGGAATGGACTGGCACAGGTCTTTGCTGAGAAAGGACATAGAATAGAATACATACATACATACACATATGCATTAGCCATCCATTAGCAGTGGAAAAGGAGCCTTGAGCTGCACAAACATGAGCCAGGGGATCTTAGATCAAAGGACAGCATTACAAGGAGAGATTTGTGTGAAGGGGCAAGGCCATGTAGGGACTGCACCATACACGTTCAAGGTGGTTGTCCAGCTGAAGAAAAGGGAATGACTAAGGCCATACTCGGCAGCACAGTGCAAGAAGGGTCATAGTCCCATGGTCTCCCTCTCTGGCACACTCCATTCACCCAGCCATTGGACCTTGACTGTCTACTGGTGACTGGAAGGTGGTATCACAAAGATGTACCCACATCGAATTCTTGGATATTGTATGTTTTTCCTTATGGGTGGGGGTACTTTGAAGATTTAGTTAAACTAAGACTGTTGCAATAAGATCCCCCCAACCCCAAATTAACATGATAAGCTCAAAATCCATAAAGACAGAAATAGAATGGTGAGTACCAGGAACTCGAGGAAGGGCATATAAAATTTCAGTCATACAAGATTAATACAGTTTAGACATCTGTTCTACAATGAATGTGGCTGACAATACTGCAGTGTGTGCTTAAAACTTTGATAAGAACATGGGTCTCATGTAACTGCTCAGAAGTGAGGAGATAAAAAAGGAAGGAGAGAGGGAGGGAAAGAGGGTAGGAGGTAGGGAGAGAAGGAAAAAGGTAGGAGGAAGGGAGGGGGGAATAGGAAATAAGGAGGCAGGGAGGGAAACAGAGAGAGAGAGAGAGAGGGAAAGGGGAGAGAGGGAGGGAGAGAGGAAGGAAGGAGGCAGGGAGAGTAGGAGAGAGGGAGAGAGGGAGGGAGACAGGCAGGCATGGAGGGAGGAAGAATACCAAGAGAGAACAGAGAAATTAGAAGAGCATGAAGATGAAGACCAAAGCAAAGCTTGGAGTGAGGTGGCAGCAAGGAGGCCAACAGCTACCAAAGGCCAGAAGAGACAAGAACAAATTGTCCCCTAGGGCTTTTGGAGGGAGTGGAGCCTTGCCAACATGTTCATTTTGAGCCTCTGGCCTACAAAACTGAAAGAGGACCGATCTGTTTTCTTAGTCACAGTCCATAGCAACTTGGTACATCAGCCCTAAGTTTCCGCCTTGGGGAAGGAGATGATACCTGCTTGTAGAAGCATATGTTACCCACCCACCCCCACAGTGCCTCTTCTTTCCTTTCTCCCTACATTATCCTTTGTTTCTTCTGGGTAGTAGGTCATGTGACCCTGCCTTCTGTCACCTGACTGTTAGTACCTACAAGTCGGGGCACAGTGAAACATGATGGAGGCCCTATCCTCTGGTGCCCCCCAAACTGCCAGCACTCCTGCTAATGATACTGCAACTGTCCTCCCCCATCAGAGTTCTAGAGTTCTAGTAAAGATGCTGGCATTGCTGCCTATGGTACATCTTCAGGAAACTCCCCACAATGTCTGACACACCTGGAACCAGTCTCACCAAGATTCTTCCTCTTCCAATATACTTACCCATGTGCATTAAAGGAGGGAGATGCCACTCCCTAAGCCCCTCCTCCACCCCCTCTGCTCTCAGGGTCCCACTTGCTCTTCTGACAGGCTCATGTCTATAGAGAGAAACCATTGAGTCCCAAAGATACCTCACTGAGTAATTTCAGCACCAAAGCAAACAATGATAAGTGTCTCCAGAGGTCTCTGTCTTTTCTGGATCAGCTGTGAGAACAATCTTCTGCCTCAAGCCATCCCAAGACCCCTTAATATGACTCCACTGACAAGAGGCTTTGGCCAAATTACTGCACAAGATTGCATCCAGTAATGAGTAAAATTATTTATCAATATCTTATGATATTGACTCAAAATTATCCCACTGACAATAGAAAAGCACAGTGGTCAGGGTCAAAGGAAGAAGACTGTGTACATGGAGTAGACCCTGAGATGTCACCACGATGCTCCAGGAGCAGGCTCTATCTTTACCCACTGTCCCTGTTGCCAGGCAAGAGAACCTGTCCCCAATGCCTCAGGTCACATTCTGAGACAGTGATCGATGGTTTTAGAGCAAGGAAAAGCAGAGCTGTTCTTACACACAGCACATTCTCTTCGCAGGACAAGGACTTAAGCTCATGAGAGACAAAGCTAAGGAGAACCCTATAAGAGAGAGAAAGCAAAGCATTCCAGGACTCTTTTAGGATCAAATATACATATTTAACCCCTACTCTCCCTAGGATGAATTGTGCAGGATGTTCCACATGGGTTACAGAAAAAATGCATGTTAGCACAGCCCACCAGCTTCCCTGGCCAGACTAGAAGCCAGTAAGGTCAGGTTCAAAGTGAGCAACTTGCTACACATAATTGGGGCAACCCATATGGAAATGCACCCCAATTCTGAACCCCTTTCTTCTCAAAGATAGTAAGACATTGTATTCATTAGGCTCTTATTACCTGCCACTTGTGTCAGAAACATTACCTCACCAGTCATGACCAGCCCAGTAGAAAAGGTTTCATTATTGCTGAATTACCTGCTTCTACTGAGACCCATCGCCTATTGGAGACAAGAATTCAGGCAGCCTGAAACAGAACATGAAAAATATCCCGGCCAATAAATATTGTCAGCTAGAACAAGTCCTGGGTAGGATGTGTCACATGCTACACGTTTACATTCTTTCTTAAAACATTAAGCTTCCAATTTAGAGGGTACTCGGTCCCCATAGCGTCAGCATCCACTTCCCTAGAGTATTTTCTTTAATCATCCAGCTACTTTTCCCAAGTAGAGAATGCTTTGATTCCAACACAAAAACTGAGTCTAGCATGTTTTATCAGCAACTAGGTGACTGATGGGGTGGGAAGGGAAGGAGGAGAATGGGAAGTGAGGACCCATTGGTGTTGAAAGCTTAACAGGGCTTTGCAACAACTGAAATAGTACACATGCTTCAAGGTATTTAGTGAAAAGTGACAGGTGGGCTATAGAAACTTAGAGGAGACTTCAGTTCCCATGGTAACAAGGACACCAAGTAAGGTAAGCTTCAAGACCAGAGCTTTTTAGAAACACACCAGAGAAGTGATGACATAAAGAAACCAGAGCAAACTGAACTCCAGAAAGTGGCAGCTTTTCCTGGAGGAGAAAAAAAAGGATCCATCATGGACATGAGTGAAGAAGAGATCAGGTGAGCCTCCATGATCTGTTAAATCCTGAGCATAGGGATAGAAACACAACACTGATCACCCACTGATCTCCCACTGATCACCTACTAATCCCCCACTGACCCCACTGATCCCACTGATCTCTCACTGACCCCACTGATCTCCCACTGATCCCATTGATCTCCCACTGATCCCATTGATCTCCCACTGATCTTCCACTGGTCTCCCACTGATCCCACTGATTTCCCACTGGCCTCCCACTGACTGCCCTATTATACCATTCATCCTCTGATTTGACAGTCATCTGTATCCTTGGAAGGAAAGCAGATATCATCAGGCACCATGCAAGCAGATACATGGTTTGGAGACAATTACTGGCTCAGGTGGAGCTGGTGGCATCTGAAAAATGCATATGAAATATGTAGCTTGGCATCTCGTCCTCTGAGACAAGAGCCTGGGTTCCCTCCACTACTTGGTTTTCAGAGCAAGTTGACATCTGTCCATGTTCCACATGCCTGGGATGTCACAAAGATGTATCAACAGGCAGAGCCCAGGGTTGGAAGGGCTCAGTGTCTTAACAGCACTGGCAGGCCAGAATCTTGTGGAAATGGGATAGTCATTACCCAATCACACTGAAAAGGACCCCCTGGACTTGCCACAAGGAGACTGACACCAAAGGTTACTGAAGCCTCTGCTCCCTGCTTTCATCAGTATTAAAGGTCTGAGGTATCCACATCTCTGCCACATTGGCTGTAAGCAAGCTGGCATCTGAAGTCTCAGGTCATCAGCCATCCCCTCAACTCCGGGTCTACTCCCCAAGGTCCTGTCCACAACTTTCTTGTGTCTCATCAAGAAACCACACTTCCTTTTATCTTCCCTGAACCAAGGCAGCTGCCCTCTGAGCTCTCCTAAAGACTCAGATCTGAGACCAGCAAGCTGCATCCTACTCTGTCTTCACAGCCCAGGTCAGTTTGAAACTGAACTGTTCCCCACATGTTCCTGTGTTGAAAGCTTGGCTCCTAGCTGGTGGTGTTATTTAGAGAGGTGTCACAAACTTTAGGAAGCAGGGCCCAGCTAGAAGTAGGTCAGCAGGACATGCCTCTGAAGGTTGTATCTATTTCCCAGTCCCTTCCTCCCTCTCTGCTCCCTGTCTACCATGAGGTGACCAGCCCCTGATGCACTCTCCAGCCACCACGATATTCCATCTCCCCACAATGGATCCAGCTAAGCGTCAATTAAAATATCTGAAACAGCAAGGCAAAGTAAAACTTCCTTCTTGGTCAACTGTTTCTCTGAGGTATACCTGCACTCACACACATATAACACACACACACACACACACACACACATTCACATACTAATAATAAAGTTTAAAATGCATAACTCCTAGGGAGCTGCATCTTCACATGGATATGGGTGACAAAGTGATGAACATGTACATGAGTCAGCACGCATCCTGCCACACATAAAAGGCAAGCACCCCTTACACACTTTACCATACACATGTTATTCCTCCGTAACCAGAAAGCTTTTGAATACCCTCTTGGAGTCTATGTGCAGACTTGTGAGGCAAAAAAAAAAAATTTGAGGATAAAAGATATAGTAGTGTAAAAGTAAAAAAATAATAATAAACATGAGCCCTACCTTGCACTTGACTTGTATATTTGTAAGTTCAAGGCCTCCCTGTACTACATTAGTGAGTTCAAGCCTAGCTTGGATACTTTAGCGAAACTCTTTCTCAGTGCTGAAAGGCTTGTCCCAGTGACAAGAGTTGAGTGCCTCCCAGAGACCTTGAAACAATACAGGCTATTGCTATTGCTTGTCCACCAGAACTTGATGATAAGACCTCATTACTGAAGACACCAGACACTTTGGTCACAGGACATGAAGAAATCAAGTTGCTACTGACCAGCAAGCATCCTCCATGACAGCTAGCTTTCCCTTCTAGTACTATAAAGACTACCAGGAGAGAAAAGCCATCAACTGTCTTAGTTTTAAACACTGTGAGCTACAATAACAACCAGCCTGGCAAGGTAGGCCCATGGGGACAATAGTTCCACAAATGTTACCTAAGTAAGCAACTATTTTCTCATTGATTTAAGGCCCATTATCCTGGAGGAAACTCATGCCTGGAACCATACATCTCACAGAGAACCCATGGCTGGAGAACTCATTGGTCCTAGGAGAAAACCTACTTCTATTATTTTGTTAAATGGACATGGTATCAAACTTTCTTCTAAATACTTATCTCTACACCCATAGATGAATACATATCTCAGTCCATCAGAGAAGCTTCTTTTTTTTTTTTTAAGTAAACTCACAACTAGCCAGAGTTCAGAGACTGGCTGCAGAGTGGCCAACCATAAATGGGACATATCAATATCATACTTGAGCATCTCTCCCAGAGTTCAGAAAACATCATGGAAGATGGGGCAGGAAGATTGTAAGACCAGAAGCCAGGGATACCTGAGGCAAAACCATGTCATCTGGGCATGTCAGGTTCACTGTACTCATGAACTCTCTCAGCAGCTGTGATTGTCCACAACGATCAAGACAGTTGACATTCCAGTATAGGTGACTGAGGGACTCATATGGCCCCACTATTTCACCTTTTGGTGTTATGAAAGCTACCTGGAGACAAAAGTTATCAACAGTCTACCAGTCGTGAGCTATTGACAGTAGATGATGCCTGGAAAAGGGGGAGCCAGTATTCCTCAGAGGCATGACCCCAGTGTTCCAATGAAGGGCCCCACACCATCCACATTTGGGTAACACTTATTAGACTCAGTAGGTATTTTTGGTTTTTTTAGAAGAAGATGTGAAATTGGAAGAGGGACATGGGTTTCTGGAAGGAATTGGAATAGGAAGAGAATGGATATGATCAAGAAATGTTGTAAGCATATATGAAGTTCTCAATGGAATATATATATATATATATATATATTATTATTATTATTATGTAGGTCAGTGGTAGGAGTCTTACCTATCACATATGCAAGGTCCTGGATTCCATTTTCAGGACTGAAAAATGAAGGGAGGGAGGGAACAAAGAAAGACAGTTCTTGTCCTTTACCTGGTCTCCTAGATCAAGATGACGGGGAATTGGTAGCACCTGTCACAATGTGGTACTCTTCCAGTCTTCTATACCCAAAACAGGCATCAAGGGCATGAGTCCAACATTTCCAAAGCACTTTGTCTGGCTCTTGGATTTCATTCACTGCTGTGAACAGTACAGGCTACATCATTACATCATAAAGTGATGAGTTTCCAGCTGTGGGAGGGTAGGAAGATCTCCTGGGTTACTAGTGAGGAGACCCCTGTCCTAGGGAATCTTATTCACCTTCAAGTTGTGGTTTTATGGCCCTGTGATGCTGTGGTGGAAAGCTACAAAGTTAGAACCACAACAGAAAGAGAGCCTGCTGTCACTCTAGGAATCTCCTTCAGTGTCACCGTGACTAACTCGAGGCAGTGTAGATTGGTGAAAACAGTTCTTAGAAAACAAACCCATAGATGGTGGTGGCTCACACCTTTAATCCCAGCACTTAGGAGGCAGAGGCAGGAGGAGCTCTCTGAGTTTGAGGCCAGCCTGGTCTAAGGAGGTGGGGACTGGAGAAATGGCTCAATGGGTAAAAGCACAGGCTGTTCTTCCAAAGGACCCTTATTGATTTCCAGCACCCACATGGCAGCTCCCAACTGTCTATAACTCCAGTTCCAGGAAATCTTATGCCCTCACACAAACACACCTGCAGGCAAAACAATGTGCATAAGATTAAAAAAAATAAATCATTAAAAAAGAAAAGAAACTCAAGTACCAAATGTCCACTTGTGCATGGTAAGAAAGACCAAAATGCCAAGTTAGATCATGTGATGGAAAGAACATGAGCTGAGAGCTCTAACCTTGACTCTGACACCAGAGCTGTGTGAGTGTAAGCACTACCGGGACATTGGCTTCCATGCCACGAAATAAGGCCGGTGAACTAAACCGCCTCCTCCAGACTTAGTCCCATCTGTCTTGCCTATTGCCCACGGCCACCACACTTTGACTTTTACCTACACGTCCTCTGTACAATATTTTTGGTTAAAATTTGCCTCGCTTCCTCACATTTTTTTTCCTTGAAAGGGATTTTTAAGAGGAAAGTGAACAAAATTAGCATGAATGGAAACTGCTGTCCCTGGCCAGATCAGAAGTCAGCCATAAAATAATAAATGAAAACTCAAGGATGCTTTTCATTATTTCCAAGCATGTGGAAAGTGCTGCCTGCAGGTGTGGGTACCTGGAATGCCTCTCTCTATCTCTCCCCTGATCCTCTTCTCCATTCCCCTCCCCTTCTCCCTTCCTCTCCCATCTTCTTTCCTGTCTCTTCCCTCTCTTCCTGGGAGGCAGGAAGAAGAGTACACAGTAGAAAGATGGAAGAACTAGCTAGAATCCATCTGAGACCTCCTATGACTAATCAGAAAGACTGAAAGGGCATGACAAGAGAATGACTTCTCACTGTGACCCTAAATATCAGTGTCCTAACTTGACCACCCAGGCCATTCCAATACTCCCATTGCTTGGGAAGTTATTGGTGAAATCCTTCTCCTACATTGATATTCTACTGGGGTCCAAGTACAGCAGAATAATGACCTCCATGAGTGAAAAAAAATCTGAGATACAGACTACACTGAAGGAAATGATTTTCAATATCCAAATAGACTGGATTGACAATGCTCCCTCAAGAGCCCCAGACTATCAACAAAAACAACACCAGGCATGAGAAGCCCCCTTTGAATTGCTGGTCAGGGTTGTCCAAGACACTCCCCAAGCCTAATCTATTGCTGCTTGCCTTGGTTGCTTCCCAGAGGTTGAAGGGAAGTCCCTACTGATGGATATACTGATACTTTGGAAACAGGACCCAGAAGACCCAAGTTGGTTGTGAATTGAGAGCTTCCTCTCTGAGGACTAGCATCAGAAGGTACCATGTAAGCTTCTAAAGGAGCAGAGAAACCTATTGTTCCACCCAAACATGATGTCTGTGAACTACAACAAAGACCAACATGACACAATACTCTTATGCCCACAGATAAGCATAGGTCTCATATCTGATTGGAAAAATGACTTCTTATAAAAGACAGAGACCATTACCATTACAGAAAACCACAACACATCAGAATGAGCTATACAGCTGTACAGCTGTACAGATGCAGCACAACTCCTACACCTTAGGCTAAAGGGTCATAGCAGAAGAGGGGGCAAAAAGATTGCAAGAGACAGAGGAGCAGGAGGTTTCCTGTGAGAATTCATCTTCTAGAAATGGCTGCCTAAACATGATCTCATCAAGGATGATACCAATAGATGTGCCAACATGGAAAAGAGAAATCTCATGCAGCTTTAACCCTAGACAAAGAACTGTAGGCAACTAAGGAAGTCTGAAATCCTAAATAGCGTTCCATAGGAAGAGCCCCTCCCAAAAAAAGACCTGGCTATCCACTACTAAGCGCTCGGCCCTGAAAATCATATATTTTCAGCCCTGAGTAATATTGTATTAACTGAGAAAGTTTTGTGTGAATATATATACACACACGCACACACACACACACACACACACACACGCGCGCGCACACACACACACACACACACGCGCGCGCACACACACACACACACACACACATAGAGAGAGAGAGAGAAAGAGAAAGAAAAGGGGAGAATGTTGTAATTATATTTTAATTTTAAAAGATCTTTTTTAAAAAAATAAATCCAAATAGAAATACTATCAGGGGCCAGAGAGATGGCTCAGTTGATAAAGGTTCCAGGTGACCTGAGTTCATTCTCAGGGACCTTTATGGTGGATGAATAGAACCAACTGCCACACATTATCCCCTTATCTTCACTCTGAACCATGATTCACACACATACATACACATACACTCATGCATGCATGCACATGCAATTAAAAAGAAAAGAAAGACAATGTCAGGACATTTTCATCCCCAAAGGGACCTTGGGCACATACTAATAAGCAGACATAGGCAATGCATAACTTGTGTGGTCATTATTGAATTTCAAATAAACACATCTAATTTAGCCATGTCTAAAACAGGCATTCTTTTAAAGACCACTCCCCTGAATTGTTGTTGCTGAATAGGACATTTTGCCAGTGTGCAAAAATATGTGGAATAGAAGTTCATATGGCCAGACCCAAATTGGTGAGGTGCACATGACTCAGGGAGATTGCTTCAAAACTGAAGCACGGGTGTGTGCTGCTGGTGCTGCAGGTGCAGCAGGTGCACCTGGTGCAGTGGATGCTGCGGGTACTATGGGTGCAGTGGGTGCTGCAGGTGCTGCAGGTGCTCATTTTGATGACTTTGTTGGGTTCCCAGACTCTCAAAGAAATTCATGTCTTTGGAGTCAGCTAAGTCAGAGGTCACACTTGGGCCTCTCTCAGGGAGCAGAAGGTCCTTTCAATAATGGGTAAGGCTAAGCACCTGTGCTGTTGAGAAGAGCAGGCACTGTGGTACACAGCTATAACCTCAGCTCTGAGTTCTAAGCCACCCTGGGCCACATTGCAAGACCATAACCCACAAAAACAAAGCAAAAGCTGGACTAGAATAGAAGCCAGAAATTTTTTGTACAGAGCCAGATAGTAACTATAGTCTGAACAATTCAATGTAACATGTCAACAGCCACAGGAAGTACACTATGCAAGTGAATGAGCATGACTGTGCCCCAATAAAACTTTATTTACAAAATCAGATCCTGCACCATGTTTGGTACTTTACCTTTCCTTATTAGAGGATCTCTGCTTCCAGCCCTGATATCACATCACATTGAAAATGAGATTCAGCCAGAGTCTGTCATCTGATAGACAAGGATCTGAAACCAGGTGTCTGTATTCCAAGGTCAGGAACCATTCCTCCACTGAAGACTGTCGACTCAACAAGAAGCCACAAGACTGGGCATCAGGTACCTGCACAAAGAATGGGAACAATTTGTTAAGTTTCAGGCACAATGACTTTTTTCTTTGGCACTGAGTCACTGGATTCCATAACTAAGGTAGCCTGGAGGTTTTCCTGTGTTGCCAAAAGATGTATCATCAAAGCAAAAAGAAAGATTTGAACAGGTGAGGATCTGTAGACCTGGAAGTTTATCCAAGTTCCCTGTTCCCTCACATGTGTGGCAAATACAGCTCATCACAAAGAAATGTCTCCTTTGAGACAGTGTAGCCCACGCTGTCTGTGAACTCCTGCCTTGGCCTATAGATGCTGGGATTATAACATAGACCATCATGCCCTGCCACAACATACATTTCTATGGTTGTTTGGTTAGTCTTCACATATCTGCGAGGTAGAACTGGTTTTGATTTTGAGAAAAGGTCTCACTATGTAGCCCTGGCTGCCCTGGAACTCACTATGTAAACTAGGTTGTCCTTGAATTTACAAAGATTTGCCTGCCTCTGCCTCTCAAAGGCTGGGGTCAAAGGTGTACACTATCAGGCCCAGCCATGGAACCGGTTTTGGTAGATAAAGAAACGGAGGCTTTACGTAACCCCAGCAATCTGATGACAACAGTGTCCACAGTTGCATTTCATTGGTTCTTTTGTCTTTCCATGCATCTCAGCAAACACTGATCAAGCAATGGACAAAGCAGTGGCGGACAGGCAGTTCAAATAAGCCCCATTTCTCCTGACTGCACAGAGCTCGTGGTCCAATAGTGGGCGGGGTGAGAAACAATGACGAGAAAAGTAAACAAGAGCACCAGGATAGGTCATGATGGGTACTGAGGCAGAAATGAGCATGGTGGCATGAGGAGGCCCAAGGATGGGGAGCTTTCACAAGAACTAACCCCAAGAAAGCCTTCTGTAAAGAGGATCCATGGCTAAAGCCCAGAGAAAAAGCGTAAAGGGCTTAAAGACATGAAAATTCAGAACCTGGAGCTGGGCATCAAAGATCTGGTGACTGTGAGCTCTGAGCCCATCACCAGACCATAAGAGTAAACTTACTACTATTTTCTTTTGAGATATATATATATATCCAATTTCCCTCTAAATCCATATCTCTAGTCCCAGAAGCTCTCAAACCTCATCAAAGCATTGGTTTTCTAGTAGCTCAACTACACTCCAGTGGACAGCCCACACTCTTGAGTACACAGGCAGCACAAATTGGATTCAGTGGGTTTTGTTTTTGTTTATTTTTTAAGATAACATAAAGTTGAGTGGAAATGGGGGAAGGGGTGATCTTAGAAGACCTAAAGGGTGAATATGATCAAAATGTATTATGGGCCTGGTTGAAATTCCCAAAGAATTAATAAATTATTTTATTAAAAAATAGAGGTTCTGCACTGAATATGGCAGAGCCAAGCTGACCAGATAAGAGCCAGGACAGGGTTCTTACAAAAGGGAAGGAAAAAGCCAGTCTCAGTCTTGGCAGGTTCTAACCAGCAGCCATGGAACACCCCTGACTCCTCTTGCAGAGCAAGTGCAAGGCAATGCGGTCTTTTCACTTACTCTTACATCTAACTACTACAGATTAAATTGTGAATGAAAAGGGAGTCTAGAAGTCCTCTGCCTGTTCCTGAGAGCAAACTGCCCCCACAGACATGGAGTTAGTTGTGAGGCAACAAGGAAAACTGCCATTGCATCATATGGCCATGTTTCCTGGTGGTCAAAAGCCCCTTTGTTGTTAGACAACCTTGAAGCTCCAGTTAGACTATTTCCCCTGTACCAGAAACTAGGCCACCAGGGCATTTGCCTACACATGTATGCTAACAAAGGATCCTTGGTCTCAAAAGAAATGATGTCATCCAAATATCACCTGCATTGCTGTTTTGATACTCCTCCACTTTTGTGGAGATCGTGAGAGAAAGTTTCCTAAAAGGAAATCCAACCCACCATGACTTGGGACAAAGAATCTTATTCCGTGAATATGTATTTACTTCATAAATATTCATAAAAGTGTCTAAAATCTACAAGACAGCTGTGCATGGTACTGTACGTCTATAATCCCAGCACTCAAGAGGCAGAGGCAGGTGTATCTCTGAGTACAGAGCCAGCATGGTCTACGTAGTGAGTTCCAGGCCAGCCAAGGCTACGTTATATCAACAAAACAAATATAAATTCACTACACAGAACCCACTAGGGTGTTACTCCACTCTACTCAGGACAGTCCATTCCAGCATCTCTTTGAATTGTTCTGCTCAGTTTCATTGATATAACTGTGCTTTGATAAGTGTGTGTGCAAACTGTTTGTGTCTCTTGACTGAAGTCATTCCTGCAAGAAGGCAAGAACTAAGAGGCCCCTACAATATCTGTCACACAAGGACCACAGTTCTGTTCAAAGCAAATTTGATATCTGTTCAGCTTCCCATCCCAGAGAGATCATAACAGTCTCATGTAGGGCCCTGCATGGACACCCCCCCCCCCGAGACACCTTGAGCAAGCCTGATGCTGTTGGCTGGAATATCTTGCAACAGAGTAGTTCTTGGTACTTGCATGCTTGACCCTTGATTGTTTTCCACAGTGCTGTAAGTCAATATATAAGCCCACTCCATCCCCTCAATAAACGGCACTCGCCATTCAGCATTCCAGCTGCACAAATGACCCACTCGCTGTCTTGTCTGTTATTTCAATCTTTAGGCCTTCACCAGATTAGCGGAACAGATTGTAGTGTGAGTGCTACAAGTGGAGGTCCCACCGAGATCAGGAAGAAAGGATCACCTAAGAGATCGCCCTCAGAAGCCAGCCTACAAAGTAAGTGAATGAGGGTGTATTGAAAGATGGGCGCCAGTAACTCTAGGATATTCTCAGTGGGCAATTAGTGGCTCTATTGAAAAGACAGGGCACCAGGATTAAAATTAAGGCAGCTAAAACTTTCATTGTCATATTAGAAAAACATAGTCCCTAGTTTGTACACTCTGGAGGCTTAAACAGCCCCAATTGGGAACAGATAAAAGGAGATTTCAAAAAGGCTTATAAAGAAGAAGAGCCTGATAATTTCCCTGTTGCCACATTTTCCCTTTGGTGTCCAGTTAAAGATGTGCTCCTGAGCAACAATGTTAAAATAAAAGAACAAATGGCAGAGATGAATAGGACTTTTGAGGAAGTACAAGATTTAGAATCTGTAAAATCTATCAGGGATCTCAACTAACTGATGAAGAGGAATCTTTGGAAGCAGAAATTGAAGCTGATGAACACAAATGCTGTCCACTGTAGCATAACCCCTTTTCTTGTACCCCTTTTGTAGGGCCTCTGCACCTCGAGGGATAGAGGAAGAGGTCAAAGATTTATTAACCAAGGTAGGAGCATTAGAAAAGGAAAAACAAGCTTTTCCTGTGATTGAGAAAGTAGATCCTCAGAGCAACAGGGTTAGGGAACACAACCCATTAAATTTCAAGGATATAAAACAACTTAAAGAGGCTGTCACTGCTTATGGGCCCCATGCTCCTTTCACTCAGGCATTTTTTTCACAGCGTTTTGCACCCCTAGTGATTGCATGCAGCTCTGTAGAGCCTCAATGAGTGGGGGCCAGGTGCTAGCCATTAACTTTTTTCAGAAGGTTCTCAGATGCTCACAGGTGTGGCCCCTTTTCCTGACCACTAATTATAGTTTGGGTAAAGCAGCTATAAATTTACACTTTAGTCGAAAGGGTAAGAATTTCACCATCATTTCAGGCACTTGTGTTCTGGCTCCCTTCTTTTTTTTTTTTTTTTTGTTTGTTTGTTTGTTTGTTTGTTTGTTGTTGTTGTTGTAACTAATGCTGCTAATTTTGGAGGAAGTCTCAATTGTTCACAGCAGGTCTGCTGAGGTTAGCTACTGGATGTATGGAACAACAGCTGTCGTAGTTCGTGTACCTAGGATGGCACCTATGCTGGAAACCTCCTCTACAGATAACCAACTTGTGCAGCAGAAAGGAAAGGAGATTTTGGGATCACTACTAACATTGCCACCTCCACCACTGAAGCAACAGTTTCTAGGATAGCCCTCTCCCAATCTGTAAATACTGCAAGCACAGTAGATCAACTATCAGGTGAATTGGCTGAAGCCTTAGCCACCCAAAACACACTCTATAATCTAGTACAAATGGCAATTTAAATCTAAATCTACAAACTAGCCCTCTATAGGAACAATTGGATTTATTGTGGGAGGTCCCTATGGCTTCTTGTTCTCCCTCTTTCATACATATCTGTGTTACACCTGCTAAAGTTAAGAATGCATCAGTTGTATTTACTTTTCTCCAGAGGTCCTGGAGTGATCAATTTTTAAATTATGCACATGCTTTAGCCATGCAGATCATTAACATCAATGAAACTAGAGTACCACCTGCCAGTGCAGAAGACATTTTACAAGGACTTCAACTTGAAGTCAGATTAATTAGAGAATGGGCAAGCTCTCTCTTGCTGGGGCTCATAGCCCTTACCCTTGGTATTATCTGACTGATCTGCCTACAATGCCACAGCATTAGACAGGCCCAGGCCAACTTTCTAACAAAACAGATTCTACTGCCTTTAGCTCAAGAAAGGGCCTCTGCCCAAGTATGGATGAACTTACAGACAAACTAATCACCAAAGACAGTAAGGCAGAAGGGGGCAAATATCCAACCTACTATAGGAAGGTTACAGGACTGGGTGACCTCTCCAATGATGGGTAAGGAATTATGCTGATGTCCTCTGCCACCTAAGACAGGTGTTAGTTTATATTAAAAGAAAGGGGGACCTGCAGGGTCCTACATGGACCCCCGAGGGACCTTGAGCAAGCCTGAAGCTGTTGGCTGGAACATCTTGCACCAGAGTAGTTCTTGCTACTTACTCTTCTTGATTTGCTAACACACATCTGCTGGGGAGTAACTAAGCCAGAGAACTTGCATGCTTGACATTTGATTGCTTTCCACTGTGCTGTAAGTCAGTATATAAGCCCACTCCATCCCCCTCAATAAATGGCATTCGGCATTCAGCATTCCAGCTGCAATATAACCCGCTGTCTTGTCTTCTATTTCAATCTCTAGGCCTTCACCCAATTAGTGGAACAGATTGTAGTGTGGGCGCTACAGTCTCCCATCTGCTGTAACCCTATCTACCTAGGAACATGTAAATCTCCATCAAAGCTTTTAGCCACTACTGCTTTCATCACTATCACAGTCTCCTTCTTCATCAGTCTTCATCCATCCTTCACAACCACCATCCTACTGTAACAGCATCCAGCCATCATAATTACCATCTATCACAGTCTTCCTACCCCCACCAAAATCTCCTTTAGTCTTTCATAATCACAATCACTACCCACCATCTGTCTATCTTTCCACCCATCAGGATCACATCTTCATCACAGTCTCCATCTATACATGGCAGTTTCTGTTTATCCATCATGGTCCTCATCCCCATCATGGTCTCCACCTGTCCTTCACAATCTCTGTTTATTGTAGTCTCCACCTACTCATCTCCTTTTGTCCATCATAGTCTCCATCCATTCATTACATTCTCCATCCACCTGCTATTCTGGCTGTCCATGGCCATTTCTATCCATCAATCAAGTGTCAAACCATACATCTCAATGTACATATATCACAGTCTCTGCCAGATGCCCCCACTGAGTCGAAAGGCAATCACCTCCCTCTCTGTGTTTCTTGGACTATCCCCCTACTCTGAAAACAAGGACTACTAGCTTAAAAGTCGCACAAATGAGAAATGGAAGAGTTCAAATTTTTACTCAGGCTGATTCAAAATCTGTCTTTTGCATTTTTCGGGCTGCTTCTTTTCCATCGTAAAGAAAGAAAAGGTTTGTGTAATGCATGGCAGCTTGGAAACCACATATAATTAACAACAGAGCAGAACAGAAAGTATTTCATCTCACATAGCACAAAAATTCAACCAATAGGGAAGACGTAAGCTAATGATTCTCATGAGATTTTTCCCTTTTCCATTTCTAATCCTGCTTCTATGTACCTACTTTCTTCAAGAGTATCTAGTGGGATTGTTTCAGGTCACATGATTACATTTTCCCCCTTCTGTTTCCTTTCTAGCATCAGCCAAAGCTGCCTTCCCTCCCCATCTATGCTGTCCCGTTTTTCTGCCTTCTATTTACTCCCCCCCCCACTCTAGTTTTCTCTTTTACCACAAAACTAATCACTATTCTCACTCTGGTGTTTTGGGTTTTTTTGTTTTGGTTTGGTTTGGTTTTTTTCCCTACTCCATTCATACTCTCGGTAACTAATATCCTAATACACATACTAATAAATTTCCTTTATTTTTGTTTTTAAAATTTGCACACGCATATGGTAGGGTGCAGATCAGGAAGTCATAGAATATGGAAGTCAGTTCTTTCTATCACTAAGGACTTAACTCAAGCTGTCAGGCTTGGCAGTAAACATTTTTACCCTCTGAGCTAGCATACCAGACTGATTTGCTTCTTAAAGTGATTGGAATAAAAGGGATGGCTGATATTTAACTGGATTTTACTGTATTGTCATAGTGATATCATGTTAGCTAATGTCATATTAACAGTGATTGTCTCTACAGACAGTATTCTGCTTTCAGGGTAACACTAGGGACTGGACCTAATGCCCAAAGTGCTAGCCTGTGAGTCTAACTGCCAAGGTCGATCCCCAGTCCAATAGACAGAAATGACAATTAACTCTACTCAATAAAGTCCTTCTTGAATAGTGTGAGCACTTCCACTAAAAGAATAATGATTATGTTCTAATTCAACCAATTACCTAATCTCAAGTGGCTAAATCCCAATTGGGGGGGGGACCTAAGAAACATGAAGATCCAAAGCAACATGGCTCTCCCAAAAAATTAGTAGCCTCACAGTAACACCCTGCAATGAGAAGGGATAAATGAAATGCCAAAGAACTCAAAAGAGTGATCATAAATGTGTTTTAAAATCAAAGAAGGTATGGATTGAAAGGAACACAACATTTGACTAAAATAAGGAAATCAACACAAGATATAAAAGTGGAATTCACTAAAGATAAAACAAAATACTGGGGAGGATTCTCCTTACAAGACTAATAGAAAGTGCATACCTCAGCATAACTAAAGCTATATTACAATGAACCTATAGCCAACACATGTGAAATTGGCAAAAAACAAAATCATGACCTAGAAAATGGCATTGCTTTTATTCAGTGTAGTGCTTAGAACCACAGCTAAAGCAATAAGACAGGAGAAGGAGATAAAGTGGATACAAAAAGAAAACAAAGACACCAAAATGTCCTTATTTGAAAATGATATGAATCCATATAAAAGAGACCCTAAAGACTATCTCAGCAAACTCTTTTTTTTGTTTGTTTGTTTGTTTTCGAGACAGGGTTTCTCTGTATTGCTTTGGAGCCTGTCCTGGAACTTGTTCT
Organism: Phodopus roborovskii; assembly: GCF_943737965.1. Classification (NCBI taxonomy): domain Eukaryota; kingdom Metazoa; phylum Chordata; class Mammalia; order Rodentia; family Cricetidae; genus Phodopus; species Phodopus roborovskii. The sequence continues at coordinate 1,462,035 of NW_026126444.1, forward strand.
GTAGACCAGGCTGGCTTCGAACTCACAGAGATCTGCCTGCCTCTGCCTCTGTCTCTCAAATGCTAGGACTAAAGGCGTGCACCATCTTCAGCAAACTCTTAAGACTAATTAAAATTTTTATCAAAGTGACAAAATACAAAACTAATATGCAAAAATCAGTGGTCTTGCTATATACCAGTAACAAATGTGTTGATAAATAAGTCAAGAAAACAATCCCACTCATACCTTGAAAGAATGTAGCAAGAAAGGAGAAGACAACTGTGAAACCCTCAAGCAAGAAACTTTAGAAGACACTGAAAGATCAAAAGACCTTCCATGTTCACAGACCGGAAGACATATGCTACAGAAATGCCTATAATGCCAAAAGTAATCTACAGAGTCCATACAACCCTCACCTAAATTTCAGACACGCGGGTGGGGGGACATATTAATACAGAGGGCCTGGAAGATGGTTCCAGCAGTTAAGAGCCCTTTTTGCTCTTCCAGAGGACCTAGGTTTGGTTCCCAGCAGCCACACAGTAGTTCACAGTTGCAGGAATTTGACAGCCTCTTCTGGACTCCACCAACACTATGCACATGTGATATACTTAAATGCATGCAGGCAAAACACACATAAAATGAAAAGAATAAAGAAAAATCTTTCAAAAGAATAATACATGAGCACTGAAGGGCCCAGACATCCAGAATAACACCGAGCACAGAGTAATGCTGGAGCAATCCTCACACCTGGTCTTAGGTTATATCTCAGAGCAACAAGAAAAACAGCATGGTATTGGCACAAAATGGATCAATGCAATAGAACAGAGGACACAGATCTGAGCCCACCAGACTGGAGCCACCTGATTTCTCTTGGCAAAGATGCCAAAAATATACATTGGTGAAAAGACGGTCTCTTTAAGCAACAATGCTGGCAAAACTGAATGTCTGTATGCAGAAAAGTGAACTGGACCACTATCTCTCACCTGGACAAAGTCAGCTCCAGATGGATCAAAGACCTAGAGTGAGATCTGAAATTCTCTTCAGAAAAAAAGTGTGGGGGAAGCGCTTCAAAATGCAGGCATAGGCAGGGACTCTGAGTGGGACTTCAGTCCCTCAGAAGAGAATGCTACCAGCTGACAAATGGGCCCTCATAAGATCAAAATGAACAGTAAAGTAAGCAACCAAGTGAAAAGACAACTACAGAGTCAAAAATGGAATCTTTGCTAGCTAGCAGGAGCGGGGATATGCCCCACCTTTCCTGCCCCCAACTCACAGTCCCTATGGCTCACAGAAGACACTGACATCCCAAGAGGGTCCCTTGGCTCCCACCTAAGCTGTCTTGCCCCAGGTGAGTGTATGGATTGCTTTAGGTACCAATGCAGTGAAGTATGGATTATACAAGAACAAAGACTATTTGTGGTAAGCCAAGGGAGCCTTGAATGAATGTTTATTGTTGACATGGGCATGGCCAAGTCAAGGAACCAAGGCCTTCGCCTCCCCCAGGCGAGGCTCAGAGGAATGGTAAGGCCTTCCTCTGGTCCAAGTGCAAATGTTGGCAGTGTGTGCAAAAGCAAGCAACTGAGGCTTCTTGCTCCAGGATGTTCACAGCCTGAGACTGCTCATCTACAGAGGGCTCCTACTCAATTCCTTCTCCCTGCTCTGTGCTATGCATAATAAAGGCCCTGAGGCTTCCAATTGTCATGTTTCAAGACCAGGCTGTGCCTGGCACAGCAGATTATTTTTTAACCCTGAGGGAGACACAGTATGAAATAAAGTGGTTACTAAATACATTCATGAGGCTGGGGGTGTAGTTCAATGATAGAACAAATGGTTAGGGTGCATGAAGCCCTGGGTTCAATCCCCAGGATCATCAAAGAGAAAGATTCAGTTCTCAGTTCTCCCATGACTGCATCTCGTGTGGTTTTGCTTTGGGGACATTCCCTTGCCACAGGGACGTGCCCATGCCTCCCTGTGCTCCCCCACTACCAGGACGGTTTCTGTCTCTGCCCACTCAGGGCTTGTTTTATACTACGAACAGGTTTGTACGGCTGTTTATTACACAGCAGACGTGACAGTTAAGCCTTGCTTCTTTTTCCTGATCTAAAGCTGAACCTGGCAATGGCTTGATGAACAAGTCTGTCTGAGTTCTAATTCAGAATGGCATAACTTTTCTTTGTTGTTGTTGTTTGTTTTTCCTTGAGACGGGGTTTCTCTGTGTGGCCCTGGCTGTCCTGGAATTCACTTTGGAGACCAGATTGGCCTCAAAAGCCCAGAAACCCACCTGCCTCTGCCCCCAGGGTGCTGGTATTAAATGTATCACCACATCTGGCTTCTTTTTTCTTTCTTTACTACACTGGCCAAAACTTAGGCATGCTTTCTCTAACACTTGGGGCTTCTCTTCTCTAAACAGGTGCTCGTCCCACCGCCATTTTGTTAACTAACTTTCATGCCTAACTCAAAAAGCATGCCTTTCTCCCTTTCTCCCCCGAGTCTCCCTCGGGGCAGCTGCTGATACTTAAGAGTTTGCCTGCCCTCTTGTTTTTCTCTGGAACTCTAATAAAATTGTCCTTGAGCTTCAAAAAAAAAAAATGAACCTAAGTGAATTTGTGTATTATTTTCATAAGGATCCTTTGAAATGCCTGGGTTGTGGACATACGAGCTGGCATCCTATCATGATAGTGGACAGATGGACAGGCGCACTCCAGGTTGTAGGAAGGAATTTGCACTTGGATGGCTTAGTACACACACGGTTTTGTTCTGAGGTAACTCTCCATCCCACTCAGCCTTGGAGAGAAGAACGACGCTGACTCCTGCAGACACACTCTAGATTCTGTTTAATAAGCATCTTAAGCTCAGGTGCCCCATGATGCCAGGGATGAGGAAAGAGGCAAAGACATTACAAGTCTCAAGAACGTGGCTGACCACCTGACCCAAGGATCAGGACAGCTCAGCGTGAGTGGAAACCTTGGTTCCTTCTCACCACACACACCACAAGGAGGGACAAACAACTAAGTTGGTGGGGGGGGGTTAATCCTGTCTTCCCAAACTGCCAGCACAGCTCACCCTGTCTCCACTCCCAGCTGTTTGTGGTACCAAGCACACAAGCTCCAGTACTCCAGTTACACTTAAGCATGCCACGGTGTGCCAGGAAGCAATCATTGAGCTCCTACTGTATGCCAACTGCAAGTCTGAACTCCAGAAACCCCGCTTTTGAAAACCTCAGCTAGGTACAACTCCTGGAGCATCATCTGTGCCCTCTCTACAAGGCTCAGCCCCAGCCTGGGTGGCTCACACTAGGGACTGGCATCTCTAAAACAGACTCTTTTTGTTGCATTGTGGGGCAGGGAGGGGCTTATAATGGAACCAAAAGCCAGAGCCAGACCTTGAAGTTGCTCTTAGGCATTGTGCTTTTTTTTTTTTTTTTTTTTTTTTTTTTTTTTGACTGCCAGCAAAGATGACCGACCCCATGAAAACATCCCACTACAATTACTCCTCCGTATTGAGTGTTCACTGTGTTTTCAAGCCCTGGTCCATTAGTTCACAACCCTTCCCAAAGACAGGCAATGTGGTTAAAGATATGTGCCCTGTGGGTTGCAACTCTTCCTTCAGATGCCTTCATTAGTGTCTGAAAGGCTCTGCACTAGCATGGACTTGACATTTGTGTCCCCATCACCAGCTTGTCCCTGAACCCTTTCCCTGCAGTCAATACCAAATGTCTGTCAAATCTCAGCAGCCTGTGTGCTTACAGCAGGAACACTGCTGGGCCACTGGTTTCCATGATTGTACTCCCAGACATTGCATTTTTTTTTTTTTATGATTTACTCACCTCTCCTAGCAAATGAAAGTAAATGCCCACATCCCAGAACCTCACAGGCAACCCACAGATCCCAGAGCCAAGGAGTGCCAGTGTCTTTGATGTGTCCCAGCCTTGCTCAGTAGAACAGTTTGTTCCAAGACTTAGCATCGCTGAGAAAGCCTCTATGTGGCTTCCAGAGCTACATTGCCACACACTCATAAATCATAGCGACACTTCTGCCGCACCTCTCCACAACTGGAATTCATGCAACATATGTGAGCCAGAAAACGGTGCTTGTGGGCGTGGCCTTCTGCTTGAAAGCAGGAAAATGTCAGCTCAAAAAAGGTATTAGAAAATGCCCAGCCCAGTTATCTTGTCTTCCCTGATGAAAAACTGAAACCCAAGATTTTAGTTCCTAACCCAAGACCTGCAGTCTCTCCAGCTCAGGGCAAACTGGGCTCACTCTTCCCTTACAGCTCTTCCTGACTTAACCATCCATCAGCATGAAGCTGATGCCCCAAAGATGCTCAAAGCTAGCCCTGTGAACTGGAAATACATCACCACAGCTCACAGAACATGTCAGAAACAGGAGAGGGGGGGGGATAAGAAGCAAGAATGTGTCTTCTGAGACAAGAAAGGTGTTCCAGACACTTGGGGTCACAAATGTCCTCCTTGGTTGTACAATGTTAATGAACGCCGGCCTCTTTCACTTTCCTCGAAGCTAAAGACAGAAGGCTTCAGACCAAGCTGCACACTGACTGTCAGTCAGGGGTATGCCATGGAAACACATGAGGCCAGTTTTAGGTGCCCAACAGGGCTTAGACGCCACAAAAGTAACTGGGCAGAGAACAAAACTGCAAGGACTTTTCACAAGCCAGCTACATGTGTTTACCGTAATGGCAATGGCTTTCCATAGGAAAAGAATGCTGGGGCAGGCCAGCCACTGACTCTTAAGTAATAAATTAAATGTTGCAGGAGTGGAATTAAGCTTGGAGAATGGGCTTGAAAACAATCAACCATGGAGCTTGCGCTCCCCCTAGTGGCAGATCTTGATTACTGCCTGGAGGCATCCTCTCCACCCTTCAAGAGGCTTTAGCCCCGCCCAGGGAGTCACTAGGTCAAATGGGCAGTCCCCAGAAGGTGAAAGACTCCCATGGGCCAGGCTCTGTCACATCCTTAGTCTTATTAATTATCACATTGGCTGTCTCATTAGATGCATTTTATAGATGACGAAAGAAAGTTTAAAAAGCTTAAAGGCCTTGCCCTGATTTACCCCGAAGATTCCAAGAAGGTCTGGGGAAATCCCCCATTCGAGGCTCCTTCCCTGAAGCCACTAGGAGTACAAAGTGCTGTTGATGGAGATGGAACCTTGATGTACCCTTCATGTACTTTAACTGGGAAGGCTGACTCCTATTAAATAGTTATAACACAAGTCCAAGTGCCGCCCATGGGGGGGGGGGGAGCGGTGGGAAAGGTTAATGTGCTAGGATCTGGGTGCTCTCACTCTCCAACACCCCTGGCCTGCTAGCACCCCTCCACCCATCAGAATTGCCTGATATTCGGCATCCCCCACATACTCACATCCCCTCGACCTTAGCATCCCTCACCTTCCAGCATCCCCTGGCCTCCCAAGACCCCAGGCCCCAGGAAGCAGCTCATGGGTGGACCACTGCATCCATCTCTAGTGAAGACCACTGAGAGAATAGCTTCCCTCCAGTCCCTGAACCTAATAAGAAATAAGTTCCTCATTTGCATAGCTGTAAAAAAAAAAAAAAGACATCATTAACCAGCTTCCACCTTCCCATGCTGTCAGTCAAGGCAGTCAAAGAAAGAGTTTAATTGGTTTGACCAGTCACATCAAGGAAGATCCATAATCCTGTGGCAATTTGGCATGGACAAAGTCAGACTGTCATTTGTTCTGGTAGATAGGAATGACAGGTTAAGCAGTGATTGTGGCCAGGGGACCTTGGTATCTATCCATACAAAGAACCAGGATGCCATTTCTGTTTGCTAATGACAAGCTATCTCACAACAGTGAACATCACTAGCTGACTTCATCATTGGGGAATCTGCTTTAGCATGCACATAACACATGGCGGGCCTTTGTCTTCTAGATGCATATAAAAATATTTTATAGGAACAATATCATCTTATACATGCAGTTTGCAAACTGCTCTTTTTACCCATACTATAAATAGTTCTTCATATTATTCAAATATTCTATTTCATATTTTGAGATTTGGGGCATTGTGATTTGTTAATTGGAGGGGGGTTTTTTGTTTGTTTGGTTTTTGGTTTTGGCTTTGGTTTGGTTTTGGTTTTTTCATGGTTTGGTTTGATTTGCTTTGCTTTTGCTTTTTGAGGCAGAGTTTCATGCATCCCAGGCTGGCCTTGAAAATGACCCAGAATTTCTGATCCACCTTCCTCTACCTCCATGGTATTATGATTAGTGGTGTTCATCATCACACCTAGCCTATGTGATGTTGGGGAGCAAGCTCAGGCTTTGCAAATCCTGGGCAAGCACTCTATCAACTGAGCTACATCCTCAACTTAGTTCAGCTTGTCTGGGTTTGTATGTATGGTCAAGGCCTCACTATTTAGTCAAAACTGGCCTGGAACTCATTATGTAGCCAGGCTGGCTTCCAATTCTCAACCCTTCTGCCTCAGCATCCCAAGTACTTAGACTGCAGAAGTGTACTACTACACCCTGTTTCACCTAGCTTATATTTTAACATTGCCTACATCTCTAATTTGCAGATTTATCTAACTTTAAAACATAAACATAGCCATGTGACCTTCATGCAGCTTTTGGGTTTTATTATGAAAGACTTTGGAAAAATCAAAGTGTTTGCTGCATCTTCACCTTTCACATTAAAATCAGTATGTGATATATTGTCCAAATATTCACCCGGAGGGCTGCTCATCTTTTGTTCAAATGGTGTGAAAGTTGTGAGTCTGAACTTTGGTGCTAGGGATTCTGGGTTCAGATTCTGGTGCTACGGTGCACTGTCTGGATAGCTCTAGGCTAGGGAGAGGCCATACCACAGCCTCATTTCTTTGTCTATAAAAGACCGGTCCTGACATCACAATGCTCCAGCATCCCCAGTGACACTGCAAGAAGCAATAAAACAATGAGTGGGAAACCCTTCACTTAGACCATCAGCTAACGCTCAGTCATTTAGTTCTTTGTATCTCTTCTCTACCTCCAGCAACTAGCTTCACACCACCCTGGGACTTTATATATGTGTGTGTGTGTGTGTGTGTGTGTGTGTGTGTGTGTGTCTTCATCTTCATTTGTACCAAATCCCAGTGCTCTGCCAGTTCCCTCTAGCACTAGACAGACACTTTTTCATTATTTTAGCTTCATAAGTAGTTTCACTACAACTGGAATGAGCCTCCTCATTGTTCCTCTGTGAAGACGTGTCTTTCCCAAAGCACCTTCTGATTGGTTTAATAAAGAGCTGAATAGCCAATAGCTAGGCCAGAAAGAATAGGCAGGACTTCTGGGCAGAGATATGTTTCTACCCTTGTTTAAGGTATTATACCACTGCAACTCATTTGAAAATGTAATGTCAAGTTTTAGTCCTTGAAAGCTATTTGGGATAATAAAGAAAGACAGGCTAGAAATATGTCATCTATAACAATTAAACTTATAGTCATGTTAGATATGTTTTTAAGGTTAAACAGAGAAGCATTTTAAATGCAGGGCCTTCGAACACTTCAAAGACTGACAGAATGTGGCATTCAAAATGTTTTAATAGCATAAGACTTTTCATGACAGTGAGACCTGTCTGCTCCTGGCAGCGCCAATTTACTTCAAAAGAAGATGACAGGCATCAAAGAACCTCCATATGCAGTCTGCTTTCATTTGTAGCAAGGTTAGCCACAACAAAAGTTGCTTCAACTATTGAGGGTATGGTGTCCAAATGGGACAGGCAGGATACAAAAGAAGACAACTGCCAAACTTCTTCAAAACCAGATAAGACAGTCCTTCAAAATTCCTGCTTCACAGGGAAGTCTGTCAGATATTTTAGGCCCATAGGCAGAAGATGGTTGCCCCAATTTTATAGAGGAAACTTGGGTGACTGTCCAGGCAGCCAGCTGTTTCTGTCCTTTCTCTAGTTTTAAAAGTTGTTGGCTCTACACTTCCTGTTTACTCAGGTAATTTATAACTTTCTCAGTCTCTGATGGAGTTGGAGATGAGATAGCTATAGTCACAGCTGTCCTTGTTACCAAATTCAGAAAAGAAATTCACAGAAGCGGTATAAAGTGTATGAGGTTAAGAAACGTAAAAGCTTAAATTGTTTATCTAAGAAAATGTTTTGAGTTCTAAAAAAAAAAATAGTTTTGGGTTGGTAATGCAAGTTGGGATAAAAAGGACAGGATAAATAATGGAGTATTTTCTCTGAATTTGCCAAATGCAAATGGACTGTCATTGTGAATGTAATTCTTACCTGATAATTGCTCTTATTGTATATAGTTTTACTATGTTAGAGTTAAACCTTCCCTTTTAGTTTAGACAATACATGATGATTGTTCCTATTGTATATAATTTTACAATGTTAGAATTAAAACCTTTGTTTTATTTAGACAAAAAGGGGGAAACGTTATGGAATGATATTTTTGTACGCTGTGAAGATATGTCTTTGCCAAGATGCCTTCCAGTTGATTTAATAAGGAGATGAATGGCCAATAGCTGGTCAGGAAGGGATTACACGGGACTTGTGGGCAGAGAGAGAGATAGTGTGTGGTGATGAATTTAGGTGCCAGAGAGATATGAGAGGAGAGGGAGTTATAAGAGCTAGTTAGAAACAAGTCTACGCTAAGGCTGAGCTTTCATAATTAATTATAAGTATTCATGTCATTATTTGGGAACTGGCAGTACAGAGAAAAGACCTCCAATAATAAAGTTTTAAAGGTTTTTACATGTCTAGGTGTTTTGTCTGTATGTATGTCTGTGTGCCCTGTGATTGCCTGCTGCCTTCAGAGGCAAGGAGAAGGCAATGGATTCCCTGGAACTAGAGATGCTGTGTAGGTTGTGGGAACCAAACCTGTGCCCTGCAAGAGCACTCAGTGCTTTTAAACACTGAGGCACCTCTCCCGCTTCATACATCTTTTTCTATTGCTGTTATTCTTGGGAGCTCTGGTTCCCACTATTTTTCTAGTTATTTTTGTGTTTGTTCATTTATCACCCATTTATTTATTCTCTCACTCAACTCTAGTTGATAAAATATCTATTTCCATGAATTAATCTCTCACCCCTTCCCCTCTCCCTCTCCCTCTCTCTCTTCCATCCTTTCCTCCTCTCCCTCACAAATATTGTGGACCTCACAACTTAGTGTGGGAACAGAAAGCTAATTCTTCAAATACAACACATAAATACAGTATTTTACAAAATATTAAGTAGTATATCTAAAGAAAACAGTCTGGTAGGAACCAGGAAAACTGGAAAATGGTTGAAATTTTCCAAAAGGTGATCATAGAGAAGATGTGAAGGGATGAAGAGGAGCTATCCAGGACAAGTGTTAGCAGAGGTCACAGCCAGGGCACAGGGCTTGAGGAGGGAGCATGCTCAGCATGATTAAGAAGGAACAAGAAGATGTACTTGTAGGATGACTAGCGACTGCTGTCAGACTCTATAAGAAGAAAACCACACAAATGCCAAGGTCTTGGAGAAAGTGGTACCCACAAAGATGTCCTTGAACATCAGACAGCTCAGCAGCCTTGGTTTCTTGGGAGTGGAACAGCATCCACACTTCATTAAATCTCCTGGCTCCAAAATAGAGACCATTCTCCCATCCTTCCAATCCTGTATTCCCAGGTGTGGATTCTGTTGGATTCTGTACAAAACCACTTTCCATGTACAAGACTGTGGGTGTGCCATGGGATAATGGGAAACCCTGCCTCATCCACCTCCATCTGTTGATTGAAACTGACCCTCTGTCGTCATGACAGTCAGAGCAGTTCCTACTTATCCTAAGCATACCCTTGCTTGTCCACATCAGGACCTGCCATCTGGATTCACTTTGCTATCAAGCACTTGCCTCTCCATTGAACAGAAATCCTGGGATTTCCATGTCAGCTGCATGGGAGGAAGGCCCATACTGTGCAATTTTAAGATGTATACATTTTGGTTCATGTGTATAAGTGTGTTTGCTTACATGTATGTCTGTGCACCATATGTATGTCCCCAGTGCTCTTGGAGGTCAGAAGAGGGCATTGGATCCCCAGAAATTGGAGTTACAGGTGGTTGGGAGTCACCATGTGGCTGCTTAGAACAGAGCCTGGGTCCTCTGTAAGAACAGTAAATCCTGTTAGCCACTGAGCCATCAGTGCAGTCCCAGGAACATGTATTTTTTTTTTTTGAAAAATTAAGTTCCAAAATCATGAAGAAACTTGTCAAGATAACACACCTAGCTATGGAGGGACTGAGACCCTAACTCCTGGCTTCTGGCATCCTCTATGCCTCCACACACATCGGACTTCAGTAGACAGTGAGTAAACTAACAGGAATTCCACACTTACATGGCTTGTTTCAATCCCAATAAAAGTTTTCCATGTAGAAGAAGAAACAAAGCATGAAATGGACTGACCCTATGTAATTTAACATGAACAGCAGCACACAATAGCCTGTGGCTATTCAGTGTATGCCAAGTGCCAGATTCTCTACAAACCAGCTTTTCCCATTTCCTAACTAGACTTCTAGAGGGTAGAGCTACATATATATAAATATATATATATATATTATGTATGTGTGTTACTAATATGTATATATTAGTATATATTGTAATTAGAAAACAAAGTGACTAGCGAGATAGATCAGTGAGTAAAGGCATCTATCACAAAATCTGATACCCTAAATTCAATTTCTGGAGCCCACACAGCAGGAGAGAATCAACTCCCACAAATTGCCCTCTGGCTTCCACACATGCACTAAATAAATAAATAAATCATCTATTAAAATGTTGGAGGGGCCAGAGCCTTAGAGGAGTAAGAGGTCAGGAGGTGACAGAGTCAGGGATAGGCTTGATACCCACCCCATCCCTTCACCCAGCAGTGACAATGTCTCTCTTCTCTTCAGCAGCAATTAGAAAATAAATGGAAATCAGTCCTTAGGGTGTCTATATTTCACATCAGGTTTTCATATGCGACTCTCACCCAAAGTCTCTTTTTTAAAGTTCTATTTACAATGAATCAGTCCATCTAAACAGCAGAATAACAAAATAGTGTCTATTTTAGTTAGGGTTTTGTTGCGGTGAAGAGACACAATGACCATGGCAACTCTTATAAAAGAAAATATTTAATTGGTGTAGCTTACAGTTCAGAGGTTTGTCCATTATTGTCATGGTGGGGAATGTGGTGGCCTGCAGGCAGACATGATGCTAGAGAGGCAGCTGAGAGTTCCACATCTGGATCTGAAGGCAGCAGGAAGAGACTGCTACACTGGGCCTGGCTTGAGCTTCTGAAACTCTTCCTCCAACAATGCCACACCTACTCCAACAAGGCCACACCTTCTAATAGCGCCACTCCCTCTGGGCCTGTAAGGGGCTATTTTCATTGAGGTTCAGGATTCTTGAGAGTCCATGGTAACAATAAGCACCTAAGTTCCTTTAGAATAAATCAAGCCTAAAGCTTCTTAGAAATCAGGCCACGAAGGCTGTCCATCTTTCACATGGGTGTCACACAAGTGATCTGATGCTCATCACCAGGGAGTCGCACTAGGCATCAACAACACATGGTTAGGGTTCTGGAAGCACGAGACACCTGGGTTTCAGAAACATGACACAAACTCTTGCCAAGCACAGTGGAGAAAATCTTCATCTATGTTGAGTCAAACCTGAACTCACCTCTTTCTATACTAACACATTCAAACACTGGGTAAGCTGGAATGACTCAGAAAGCAGAAAATGTACAAGTGAGAGAGGAAAATATGAGAGGCACCAAATTCGAGGGATTAAAGGTAACTGTACAAAGCCAGGGGTGTGCCTGGAATCCAAGCCCTCTGGAGGCAGAAGCAGGAATATTAACCCAAGTTCAAGATCAACCTATAAGCTACATGGTGAGGTCCAAGGCAGCCAGCTGAGACCTGCATCAAAACAGCAAACATAAAGAAGACTACTACCTCCCCCAATCAACCTTGCAGGGAATGTGTAAGCATAAGAAAGATTGAAAATGAGTTTGTTTTCTCTATTAAACCTCTGGTTTTTATGGCAAGCAATGTGATGTTGCTCCAAATTATGCCCTCCCCTCCCCACTCCACCCCCCCAGCCCCCACCTCCCACCCACCCCCCACTATTCACACCACTCATGTCCTTCTCCTGGGGTGTCAGCTAGACGTAGTGTTCTGCTTCTGATGAATGAATTTGGCATATAGGAAGTCACGTCCATGGTGAGGCTACCACTCACTGGGGCTTCCATCTTATGAGTATTCTCTTGCTATTGCTTTCTGGTGCATGCTTCAGTGAAGGCAGTGACATATTAGAGAAGTTCACAGGGAGCAGAACTGATGATGGCCTACAGTCAACAGCTACTAAGAAACCTAGGCCCTCAGTTCAACAGCCTACACAGGATGGCCCCTCCCCTGCCAACAACTTTCTCCAGTCCAGACTTAAGATCAGACCACCACCCTAGCTAACAGCTGGGCCGCAGCCTTTTAAACCATTCAAAAGCTGAGCACGAGGCAAGACGGACCAGCATGTATGACCCACACACAGTGGGGCAGACAGAATGGGTGCTGTTTGAAGCTATCAAACTGTAGAGTTGTTTGTTTACATAACAATAGATATCAGATGCTGATCTCCAAGTGTTCATGGACATCAAACTCATACAGTGAATGTTTGGGTCTTAAGCATAATTCAATTTTAGAACAGTTTTTTTTAATTTACTGTCAAGCATGGGGCCTTAGACCTACAGCCTCAGCACCCAGGAGGGTGAGGCGGGAGGGCTGCTGAGATCTCAAGGCTAGCCTAAGCTGTATAGTGAGTTCCAGCACAGACTGAATGACAGTGTGAAACCCCATCTCAAAAAAAAATTAATTACATAAATAAAGAATCCTAGTTATTAGAAAAGTTTTTCTTTTTTGTTGTTGTAATTGTTGTTGTTTTGGGTTTTTTGTTTGTTTGTTTTTTGTTTTTGTTCTTATTGTTTGTTTTTGAAACAGTCCTGGCTGTCCTGGAACTCACTCTGTAGACCAGACTAGCCTCAAACTCACAGAGATCCTCCTGCCTCCACCTCCTGAGTGCTGGGATTAAAGGCTTTCCCAAACTAGCCATTCCGTCCATTGGGAATGTCTACATATATTCGAGCACTTACATGTTCTGCAAAACCTTGAAAAGAATTCCTGAGAAAAACAAATTAAAGCAGGAAAGTTTTATTACAGTTCCCAGTTTTGGAGGTTTGGCCCATGGTCCCAAGGACAAAGCCAAACAGCATGGTGGAAAACACAGCGTGGCAGAAAAGAGAAAAGAAGTTCATACTAAATGTAACCTTCAATGTCATGCCCCAGTAACCTGTTTCCTCCAGTTCGGCCCACTTCCTGATATCCATCCAGCCATGTCCTCGTCAGTAGATTCTTTCATTCATTCATAAGTTAGCTGCCCAAGTGATCCAATGCCCTCTCTGTAATGCCACCAACGAGAAACCAAGGCTTTAATGCAGGAAGTACTGGGGACAGTTAGACTCAAATGATAACATGCGGTATCAAACTATATGTCATGCTCACAAATGTGCCCTTCTGGCATAACCCCCTTACAGACCTTCCTAAGCAAATGTGATGATTCATATTATTTTCATGAGCTTCAGAGCATTTCGTAAAGTGCATGAGTTGCTAGTTAATCATTTCTCTGTGTAGAAACATTTAGATTGCTGGCATTTCTATAGTATAAACAGTGCTTCGTTGAACATTCTTAGACATGCCTCTTTGTACATGTATATGAATAAAGACTAAATATACACTTAAATGTTAATCAATGCAATAAAATGGCCTTCAAAAAGGCTTCGCCTATGGTCATTTTCATCAAAGAAATTATGAAACAGTATAGAAGGCTTTGTCATTCTTGCCAGTCTAATGGATGAAAATATCATTTTTCTTACAATCGTTTTAGTATAGCCTAATAGCACTAAAAATCTGTGTCTTGGGCTAGCAAGATGGCACAGTGGATAAAGGCATCTGCTGCCAAGCCTGATGACCTGAGTGTGACACCCAGAGCTCACATAAAGAAGAAAACTCACCTTATAAGTCTGTCCTCTGACTTCCACATGCATTCTTTGGTGTGTTGTATGCACACACACTAAATGTATGAAATGAATCTCATTTTTTATATACAGGTGAATAAATGTTGGATAAAACAGAAACAAGAGCTGGGCCTGCTAGTACATGCTCTTAATCCCAGCACTCAGAAGGCAGAGGCAAGCAGATCTCTGTAAGTTCGAGGTCAGCATGGTCAACATAGGGAGTTCCTGGCCAGCCAGGATTACATAGTGAGCCCTGCCTCATATAATAAATAAATAAATGAGATTTCCCAAAGTAATTTAAATCTGTCATAGAAATAGAAAAAGTGAATTGATTTTAAAAGCAAGCTCAGACTAAAATTATGTATAGACAATGAGATGGGAGATGGGGGTGGGAGCCCAAAACTCAAAGAAGGTTGAAGGACAGCACAACCTACCTGGTGATAACAGTGACCTGGACAGGAGGGTACTATTGACCTGGGGGAAATATTCATTAACTAGGGTGTTCACAGCTGTGGACCTGGACCTATATTCATTTCTGGAGAGTACAATACTCTAAGGATCAGTTCACCTAAAGAAATTATGTGATCAGAAAAATTCTAAGAAATTATGTGACCAGGGACTAGAGAAATAGCTCGGTGGTTATAAGGACTGGCTGTTCTTCTAGAACCCCTATGGCAGAGCACAACCCGCTGCAACTCCAGTTCTAGAGGCTCTGACAACCTCTTCTATACTCTGTGGGCACCAGGCATGCATGTGATACCTACACATACATAATATGCATACATATAGACAAAACATCCATATACGTAAAGAGAGAAATAAATAAAAGAAATAAAAAGAAAAGAAACTGCATCATCAAATAAGCCAGCAATGATAATGTTCCCTTTGGTCATCTACAAAGAAGATGAGAAACAGTACTTCCAGTATAGTTTTATAGGTAGGGAAATTGCATCTGGACAAGATGAAATGATTTTACTTACAAGTTGGTAGAGCCAAGACTTGAACTCAGGATTGGCTGATGCCAAGATGCTTACTCTTTCTAGCAAGCACGGCTGCCTCAAAACAAAGAGCGAAGCCTGAGCCTCCCCCACCCCCCATCCCCCACCCCCACCCCCACCCCCTGTGCCAGGTTTTAATTCTCACCTACAGTCTTAGAAACTCATTTCACTTCCTGGATCTTGAAGAAAAAGATGGAATCTAAAGGTCCCTTGAGTTTCTCCCAAATCGGGAATTCCTGGGTTTCATACGCTGTCTTCTGGAATACGATGGAAAGATGGGGAGAGAAAGGATACAGACCTCATGTGTGGCTGCTTTGGCACAGCATATGTGCTGTTCAGAGACACAGTTCCAGAAAGATGTTTCTTGCTCCTAAAAGAGCAAACTGTCCTAAGTCTGGGAATGGAAGCCAGAACAAGACAAGGAGGAGACTCAGGAAGATTGTTCCAGAAACTTCAAGTTTCAATTGTCAGTGGGATGAAACAAGATTGAGGGTCAAGCTTATATAAGATAAGAAGAAAATAGGGCTGAACTGGCTGAACCTGACCGGAAGCCTGTTTGTTCCAAATTAGTTCAGAGAAAGTCAACTTTCAAATTACCGTCACCTCTCTGTAACTGTATCCTGGAGTGAAGACGAAATCTCCACTCAACACACCAGAAACTAGAGTGGATGAGAAAGCAACACACACACACACACACACACACACACACACACACACACGGAAACGAAAGGAGAGAGTTGTCATTCATTGAAGTTATCAGTTCTTCTAACTATACAAATATCATATAATCACTATAGAAATTTTGGAATGAAGGGTAATTATTTAAAATTATCTCTAGTCCTATTATATCAGTATGTAGCTGTGTTTCCTGCTGTCTCCTTTCCTATGTACAAGTTTTTAAAGCAAAATTAAGATTCTGTTAGATGCGCAGCTTTGTCATATTATTTAAATATTATCACTATAAAACATGTCCTCGAGTTTCTAAAAATTACTCAAAAACATACGAAGATCTTAGGTCCTTGCCCTAGCCCATGAAGATGCAGCTTTAGGGGGTGACTTCTGAAATGCTTTGTGCCTGGCGTCTGCTATCACAAGCCCTAGTGAGCTCCAGATATTCCTGTAACCATGTCCACCTAGTCCAGAGAGGGAGCACCTCCCCTGGTGGCCTAACAAAGGGACTGTTGGGATAGTGAGTAAAGAAGCAAGCTATGCTTGTTCCAAAACCCAAACCTCAATGGCTTCTATTGGTCCTAAGAGGCAAGATTGTGATTGGTCCAAAACAAATAACAGTGGTTGATCCAGTGCCCCTTTAAGCTGTGTAAGCTGGTCACTTGGGCTCAGAGAGCAAGCCACGCTGCTACATCCTCAAGTTTTACAACATTGGACCCAGTAATGGGCTTCTCCCAAGCAATCCTGTGACTACTTCTAGTATCAAGAGCTAAAGTTATTACATGACACAGCAGCAGAGACACCAACACTGGTAACAGCGCCAGGTCCAGCTGTAAAAGCAGCAGAGCCTCTGGCTGTCTGCCAGACGCAGTAGTGACAGGACAGTTCAAAAGCCACCAGTGCAGGGCAAAGGTTAGCAGGAGATGACAGACTGGAGAGAGGGTCAAGAGTTGAGGCTGAAGGACAGCATCTATAAGGAAGCTAAGGGTGGGGTGTGTTTACAGGCCGCAGTCACCACAGGAGCTCCAGAGAGCTGTTACATCTCAGAGACAAAGGTCTCTACCCCAGGCCAAGGTTGTGACACTGCCTCCAGAGCTGCCTTCCCCCAGCTGTGACACTAGCTATGTCCAAGGGCTGAGGAATCCCAATACTTACACGTGACTGGAAACTGCTGTACCGGCTGCAGCTAGGCCGGTAGAAGAGCTGTAACAATTGTAGGACTAAAGGCCTTAATACACAGGCCTACACGAGGCCTGCAACACCAGAGGATGCCACTTGCCGCTCCCGCTTGCTGCCAACACTTGTGCTATCAGTAGCAAGGGAAATGAGAGTTCCAGACTCCATTACCCGAAGAGCTTCTCCTTGTCTGTCCATGAATTAGGACCTTGTATAAAAAAAGAAGTCCCTTGCCAGCTGGGCAGCATGAGTTCCTGTCCTCCTGAGCCAGGCCGGCCTGAAGGCTCTCAGGAGGGAGGCAGCTGAGAGCTCCAGATGGTCCTGTCATAGAATAAACTGTATCCTTGACACCAGAGGCAAAAAACCCAGAAGGACGTGCCTCAGGAAGTCTAAGCTCCTTGCCTAAGGCAAGGGAGCCTGCACAGCTCCCAGGGCTTAATTAATACTTCTCTAGAAGACTCTTCCATCCCATCAAAGAAGGTCCACAGGCCTGCCTGCCGGCCTATCACTGAGTCCGATATGACTGTCCCTAGATGGTTCCTGGTCTCTAGCTGCTGGATATGCAAGTAGAGAAAGGGGAAGAGAAAGGAAGGACACTTTACAGCCACTGGGTAGCTGGGCAGCAGTTAAGACCACTTGTGAAGGACAGGAGTTCAGTTCCCAGCAGCCTCCTGTAACTCTAGTTCCAGGAGGTCTGGTGCCCTCTTCTGGCCTCTTTGGACACTACACACACATAGTACACATTGAGGCAAACAAAACACTCATACATGTACATAAAAGTACAGTGCCACCCAGGAAGACCCTGAAGTCTACCTCTGGTGCATGTGCACATGATACATGTGCATACACACATGGGAGGAGGAAAGGGAGGGATACAGGGTGTGTTGTGTGCATGTTTAACAAAAGAGCTGAAATCTGGAGCTAAGAAAACACTGTTATAATGTATTACTAATAACATTACACCAGTATAACTATAGTTCATAACCCAAGATTTTTATGGTTTCCAAGTCTGCCTCAAGCTATACTAACAGTTTTGGACATAACTGCTTTTAAGGCTTCAAGTTGGGAAGGGATAATTTTGAAGTCCATCTTTAAAATGTAAGCAATTTAGCTAGAGACTGAAGCCTCTGCATCCATTAACTGTTTTAGTTAAAGTTACTATTGCTGTGATGAAACACCATGACCAAAGCAACTTAGGGAGGAAAGGGTTTGTTTGGCTTATGTTTCCACACCATAGTCCATCACTGAAGGAAGTCAGGACAGGAACTCAAGCAGGTCAGGAACCTGGAGGCAGGGACTGATGCAGAGGCCATGGAGGGGTGCTGCTTACTGGCTTGCTCTTCGTGGCTTGATCAGTTTGCTTTCTTACAGAGCCCAGGATCGCCAGCCTAGGGATGGCACCAGTCAGTATGTGAGCCTTGTTACATCAGCTACTAATTAAGAAAATGCTCTACAGGCTTGCCTACAGCCTAATCTTATGGAGGCATTTTCTCAGTTGAGGCTTCCTCCTGTCCAATGGCTTCAGTGTGGGTCAAATTGACATAAAACTAGCCTGCACAATTAAACCATAAATCTTTCCCAATGTAAAAACAAGATCGCAACAGCATTTCATTTTCTCTGAGCAGCTGACATCACAGAACAGCCACCACTCCACTCTACACCTTTACCCTTCTGTCGGCGGCAAAGTTTCACCCACGGGCACGTGGTTTTTCTAAAGGAAACTTGAGAACACTATTTTTGGATGATCTTATTTTAGACAAATTCCTTCATCCAAAAACACAGTGGAAGTTTGGTTTTATTGTTGTTGTTGTTTCCTTTGAACCTGGAAATGACTTTTTTTTTTTTTCTTTCTCAGTTTCAAGAGTTTCAGACCTCATGGTTTATGTTTCTTTCCACATTCAGAGCGTTTGGAGGGTCTGGAGGTCACAGCTCGGAAAATCATACTTCAGCTTCTTAAATGAAGCCATGATTGCCAACATCTGAGCTACCGGGGCTGCTGCAGCTGTAGGGACCCCATATCAGAATGGGGAGGGGGGGTGTCTTGAATCCAGGGAGACTGATCTTTTTCATCCTCAAGGCTCTTTGCCCCCACAGCCCTGATTTGCTGGCCTACCCTTTAAGGCCAAGTCATACAGACAGACTCAAAGTTCACTCGGGGACATGAACAAGAAAAAAAACAACAAAACTCACATTCTTCTCACCAAAACCTTTCCCCACACTCTGGGCTACGGCCTGACACGAAGTAGGTACCAAATAAAGTTCATTAAATACTCTAAAGGAAAAAAAAGGAGAAGAGGGAGGTGAAATCGAGGGAGCCGGAGAAGACAGGAAGGAATGGAAAAAAGGAGAAAGAAAGGAAAGATTCTGAAGTAATTTTTTGTGAGTTAGTTTTGTTGGGGGGATAGATTGCAACAGGGTCTTGCTATAATAGCCCAGTCTGGCCTCAATTCACCATGTTAATACAAGTTGCCCCTGAGATCATTTGAGTGATCTGAGGTAATTTTGGATAAATTCTCACATATAATCATATATGTTACATGCACACTTATAATGAATAAAATAAAAATAAAAAAATTAAATAATTATAATAAAACACTATGTGGCAGGCACTGTGCTGAGCTGCGGTACAGACGTAAACTCAAGCCTCACAATGATAGCAGGAGGCAAGAAGCATTACTAACCCTTTCTTACAGGTGAGGGATCAGGTGAGAGAGTCCATCTCTTGCACACAGTGCCAGGTCAGGTGGGGCCGCACTGTGGTGATATCTTCTTTATGCTATGACAAATAAAGCTTGCCTGAAGATCAGAGTGCAGAGTTAGCTATAGAGGCATGAGTTAGCTATAGAGGCCAGGGAGTGGTGGCACCCACCTTTAATCCAGCACTCAGGAGACAGAGGCAGACAGATCTCTGTTAGTTCAAGGCCACCCTGAGCTACACAAAATTGATCGAGTCTAAAAGAGAAACAGAGGTCACACAAAGGCGATCCCAGCACTTGGGATCACACACCTTTAATCCCAACACCAGAGAGGCAGAAACGGGAGTGTTACCATTGGCCAGAGAGAGGAAAATAAGGCAGGGAGGAGACAGGAGATCGTTGCATTCAGTCTCAGTATTCCTAGAGACAGGATGGTCCTTTTGGTCTGAGGATTCAGTAGAGGTTAGAGGTCTGGCTCCTTTACTTCTCTGACCTTTCAGCATTTACCCTGATATCTGACTCCAGGTTTTTATTATTAAGACTTAGAGGACTCGTGCTACACCAGACTGTAAATGCCAGTCTGACCACTCTCTTCATGCCCCTTCCCTCTTCTACTCATCCTGTGTCCCTCTGCTTCTCATTTGACGTAAGGGTGGTAATGGGTGCAGAGCCTGGACACACAAGCCTGGACAGAGCCAACTGCACATCCCAGAGCTGGTTCACTGCCCACAGGTGGAGGGGACTGAGCAATAACCAGGCTACCCCTCATGCTAAAAGGGAGGATTGGCCTGCGGGTAGAAGAGTCTGTGCCACAAGTGTTAAGTCAGGAAAGAGTGTCCGAGGGAAAGACCCAGTGTGACATCAGTGACAGGAGCAGGGGGGTGTGGGGAATTGTGCCACCAAGGCAAAGATTTCACCCCATGCACCCCACCCAGCGGGGGGAGGGGCTCCAGGAAGGTGCAGCTGTGTTGCTCTGCACAGTGGCCTTTTGTGGATCTTACGGCAGGAACTGGATGGAAACTGAGATGAGGCCTTTGGGCCCATCACAGACAGAACCAGCGAGGAGTTCATATGCCCTATGCATGTTCCCTCGCCCCAACCAGACAGCTAATCATGTATTGCTTGTCCAATTAGAAGCATGGTGGTGTGCCTGGTCCCTTTCTGCTGTAGAGTTTTTTGACTAGCTCGCCACAATCCACCACAGGCCCTTGCCATCCTTTCTGCTGACTCCTGCCTCAACAAAGAGACTGGAATGGTTGGGTCTGACTCCTGTCCTGGGGCTTTTGCATCTGGAGAGGGACAAGATAAAGGGCTTGGGAAGAAGCATTGCATTCCAGTGGGAACTGTGGCTGCATGATGGGTTCAGGGGACACCCCACTGAGGAGAACATGCTCCTGACTGAAACCAGGAAAATTGGAGAGGGGTGACTGGTAAGACCTGAACTCTGTGCACAATCTCTCAGGACCTAAAGCCTTTCATGTCCTGGCTAGCTTTTTGCCCACTTGGCACAGCCAGAGTCATCTGAGAGGAGGAAGCCTCAGTTGAGAACTTTCCTCCATCAGACTGGGCTATAGGCAAGCCTGAAGGGGATTTTCTGAACTAGTGTTTTCATGTGAGAGGGCCCAGTTCATTGTGGGTGGGGCCACCTCTGGGCAGGTGGTCCTTGGTTCTATAAGAAAGCAGGCTGAACAAGCCATTGGGGAGCAACCAGTAAGCAGCACCCTCCAAGCCTCTGCATCAGCTCCTGACTCCAGGTTCCTGCCCTGACCTCTTTTGATGATGAACTGTGATATGGACTCTAAAGTGAAATAAACCCTTTCCTCTCCAAGTTGTCTTTGGTCGTGGCGTTTCATCACAACAATGGTAACCCTAAGACATTTTGTAAATGGTTCCTCTAATGCGGTAGGATAAGTCTGAAAGGGAAAGACATTGAGGCTTCAATAGAAGTGAGAAATATCCACCATAGGTCCCCAACAGAGGGACCTGAGGTCCAGGGGCCATCTTCCTCCAGCCCTCCGTAGCTTCTACCAAAGGCACACACACCGTGCTCATCTTAGGATGCTCTCCCAGTCTGAAAAACCTAAGCCATAGCCCTGAGATGAAGCCAAATAAGGTGGCACACATTGGTAATCCCAGCACTTGGGAGCTAGAGACAGAAGGATCAAGAGTTCAAGGTCATCCTCAGCTGTGTAATGCATTTGAGGCCAGCCATTGCTACATAAAATCCTACCTCAAAACAAAAAGAAAAGCGAATGAAAAGAAAAAGGAGGGAGGAAGGGGTGGGGGTAAAGAGGGAGGGAGGGAGAGGAGACCTACGATGCCAGAGGATCACCAAAATGAAGTTGTGGTGCAAGCCATAGTCAGAAAACTTCCCACCTGCGAGGCTTCCATCCAGTAAGTCTCCCCAGCCCCTCCGCACTTACGTGAGCACCTCCTCTCCTTCGCATTCCTCTTTCCACTGAACTCAGAGTGTGGGAGACAAGAACATAGCCCTGCCTAGGAGATCCACAGGCTGCATCCCCAAACCCTACTTCCCATGCTTATTAATTACCCTCTTCATTCCTGGGCCCTAGTTTTCCCCACTTCCTGCCCCTGTCATAAAGACAGTGGGAAGGAGCTTTGCAGAAACCAGGAAGCATTCCTGTGGAAATCCTCTGCCCATTGCACACTATTTTAACATTTTTAATCTCTGGAAGTTTCGAGCGTTTGTACAATGTGTACTTCTCACAGGCCTCCACCACTGCCTCCCTCCAACTCCTCCCTCGTGCCCCCACCTCACCTCCTTCCCCGCTTCATGTCCTCTTCTTATGTACTTATTTATTTCTGTTATTAATCATCCCCAGAGCCTAATCAGTGCTGCCCATATGCACAAGGGTATGTGGGTCATCCAGAGGAACACCAGCAACTTACTGGCAGCCACATGCTCAGAGGAGGGTGGCTCCCCCTCCCCCAGTGGCCGCCAATAGACAATCGCTCCTCTGACAGGGGTGTGAGGCACCTTTCCCACACATGTTGGAATTCTGACTGGCTAGATCTTAGGCAGGTCTTGTGCCGGTGATCATGGCTACCGAGAAACAGCCAGGTCAACCCGGAAGTCAGCAATTCATAGCTCTTCTCCACATGTGCTGACTCTTGTCTCCTTTCTTCTCCTTCTTCCAGGATGGTCCCTGAGCCTGTGATGGTGGGAGGGTGATAGAGATCACCTGCCCCCAGCTGAACACTCAGACTTGATTTGAACTCAGTCAAAGATGCAGAGACTCCGGTTGTCCTGGTACCCAGTGTCTAAGGACTGTTGTAGAGACCATGGGAGAGTTTCTAGAAGAGCTCTTCTGGAGCTACAGGGCTTCCCCTTCAGCTTCCACTGAAGCTTCATGGAAAGCAGTAAGGTCCATGTCGTTTCATCTTGATTCCCAGGAACTTAAGTGTCTGTGGCTTCTCTAGTGCCAAGGTCACAGCTGTGTAAAGGGAGCCCTGCTTTCCCAGAGCCACTCTACAAAGGAAGGTGGACACCCCCACAGAGAGGGAAACAGCCAGGCATTGTTTGCCCTCAGCATGGTGGGCAGAGAAGGGGATGGACGCATTGGCAGCAGAGCGGGGCAAGCCCTGGGTAAAGGCGGGCAGAATATTCCTTGTGACATCTGGGCTTACAAAAGGGGCATTATTCACGCCCTGCAGCTACACCTGTCCCCTTAAGGGTGGAGGACAGAGAGCAACTGAGTCAGGAGCCCCTGCGAGGAACCAGAGAGAACGTTGGGAGCTGGCAACTTGAAAAAGGAACCCTGGAGCCCCTATGGGGCGCACCCTCAGCCAGCCAGGAAACGGCTAAAGATGTAGAAAAAGCCCAGCTTTACCCTTGACCTGGTCCCTCTCCCAGCCAAGGGCTTTGATTCTTTCTCTTATTTCAGCCCCCTTTGCTCCATGCTGTGCTTTGGGCTGCTTTTGTTTAAAAAATAATAATTTTTTTCTTTGTAAGCAAATATTTTGTACACTTCCAATGTCCCTTAAGTATCTTCCTGTAACCTGGTATGCCTACCGTGCTAAAACCGTAAAGCTTGATGCTGGTCAGTTTGCATCCACTTAAGTAGCTGATGGGGCTATTCCTCATAAAGGAATCAGTGATATGCAAGGATGATATAGATGGTATGTCTGTTCCCTTTCTGCTGAGAATAGCTCATCGGAGTATGCAGGAGGGTTAGCCAGCCTTGGGGGACTGGGAAGTTACTATAGAACCCAGGCTTGCAGCACGGCTCACATTTTCTCAACACCCACCTAGGTGTGCGTGTTCTTCTCTGTCTCCCTCCCTTTCCTTGCCCCCCCCCCACAACACACATATATGCACATCTCCCTTTGCCTTTCTCCTTCCTTCTTCCTCTGTACCTAGATCCTGCAAAGCCATATCAATATCTCCAGGGAGCCCAGCTGGCCCCTCCCCAGTGCCCTGCAGCAGCACATTCCTGGGGACCCAGGCCAACTTCCCCTGCTTTCTCCCTCACCCTACTTCATCTCCCTCAGACAACATCAACCTCCTGTCATAGGAATTCAGGCCTGAGCCCGAGGGAAGCAAAGCCTAGAGAGAGCTTGGGCTGGTCGGGTCGCAGTGGCACAGGCCTTCAATCCCAGCACTCGGGAGGCAGAGGCAGGCGGATCTCTGTGAGTTTGAGGCCAGCCTGGTCTACAGAGCAAGTTCCAGGACAGGCTTCAAAGCTATACAGAGAAACCCTGTCTCGAAAAACAAAACAAAAAGTTATGAGTTGACCAAAGCTCCAGGGCAAAGCTCTGGGGAGAAAAGATGAACATATACTCTCAAATTAAAAAGGATGTTGGGAAGGTCCATAAACTGGACAGGGTCAGAGTTCAGTCGGCGAGGAGCCTCCTTTCTTTGGCATGTGCCCTGAGACCACACAGTGTCATTAAAGGTCAGCCACAGGGCATCACCGGGTTCCCTTGCATTGAAGCGAATCTGACTGACATTGCAGAGATCCTGTGACAGCATGTGGAAGGGTAAAGGATAAGATTGCAGATGCAGGGACCAGGCCAGTGATTTGCTGCTGTGGAATCACCCTCATCTTTGAGTCTCAGTCTCAGTCTCCCCCTGGGATGCCTGGAATAACAATAGTCTCTGGGGCAGTATGCACTGCAGTCAGCTTTTTATCAGCTGTCAAGTTTCAGGGAAGGCCTGGCTCAGCAGGCATATGCATTTGTCACCAAGCCTGGCAATGTGAGTTCCATCTCCAGGATCCACAGAGTGTAAGGAGAGGACCATTACCCAAAAGACTGGAAGATTTTCTTTTAAGGTTAAAAAAAAAGGCCAATCCCAGCTGACAGGCTCTGAGTCACTTTTAGCCTTGTAGATGCAAGTAACAGACTTGTATCTACAAGGTGGGAACCCTACAAAATCGTGTGGCCACGAATGTCCGCTCACCTCTGGTTGCTAGATCATGCAGATGCTTAGGATAATAACAGCCCAGAAACTGGCACTATGGAAACAGACAAACAAGCAAACTGGACGTTTTTCCTGGATAGCCAGTTGTTAAGCAGCACACGACTGTCCCGAGGGAGACAATGACAGAACAAAATGCTCCCAACACCCACAGGAAATACAGGCAACAAAGGTGAGCCAACTGCAGCCCATGGAGTCTGTGGGAAAGAAGGCCTGGGACACACACACACACACCACACACACACACACACACACACACACACACATACACACACACACACACCCATGACTAGGGCTTTTTGGTGACCACCCTCAGGTCTCAAGTTTGCTTTTCTGGGCTTAAAAACGATACAATTTTTTCTTTTCTCACTTGGAACGTGCTATTTCTGTCTTCACCGCTCGCCCAGGCAGGACCAGGAGCTGCGCTGTACAAAGCCAGCATGGTTGGGAGAGGGTGCCACGTGGGAGGCAGGCCTG
This sequence comes from Phodopus roborovskii, assembly GCF_943737965.1. Lineage (NCBI taxonomy): Eukaryota > Metazoa > Chordata > Mammalia > Rodentia > Cricetidae > Phodopus > Phodopus roborovskii. Next base: position 1,487,499 of record NW_026126444.1, read on the forward strand.
TGTAGAACTGTGTGGCCTTCACTGTGCTGGTGCGAACTTGGGGCTCCTCTTGAAATAGAACAATGAGCATGCAGGTCTAGATTAAGCAACAATTTTGGTTTTACGGAAAGCTGATACCCAGCAGGATGCAAGCGACCCTGAGAAAGTTTGTTTTCAGCAATTTGGACTCAATTAGATAGGAAAAGTGGTTGGGACGGAACAAAGACACAACCAGAGTCAGCAGTGCTCTTAGCAGTATTTAGTTAGGAAGGGGGGGCCCTCCTGTCAATGCCCAGGCTGAAAACACTGGCTGCCTGGTCTTCTGCACGCTAGCTGAAGAGCCACCTTCACTCTCTACTAAGAGGCCAACTCTGCCCTGTCTGATGCTCGACCCAGGGGAATCACTCTGTGCCTGCAGACTCCCTCTTGGGGTTTAAATCTGCTCATCCCTGACAGGAAAGCTCATGGAAGCCAGAAAGGAGTTCCACCTTCCCCCAAATCCATAGTTTCCAAATAGCACTCAATGCTGGTGGTTGTGAATGAACTGAGATTAGAGGCAGTTAGATGGACAAACTCCAGAGGAATAGGCAGAGAAAAGAGACAAGGCATCTCTATAGCACGCTGCAAGGCATGATGATGATTACAAGTTATGCTTACAGGAGTTTGTGCCCACACACGGGAGAAACTCAAGCAAAAACTACAATGAGAAGGGCCAGGGAGCTGGCCTCAGTCAATAAAGAGTTTCATATGCAAGCATGAAGACCTGAGTTCAATTCTCCAGCACCCAGATAAAAAGACACGTGCAGCAGTACTCACCTGTAACTCCAGCACTGGGGAGGATGGGAGGAGGCAGGGGATCCCTGGAGCTCAAGAATGAGCCAGCCTGGCTGAGGATAAAGGACTTCAGAACAAGCCTGAGGACCAGATCCCTAGAATCCATTTAAAGTCAGGTAATTGTGGCAGCTGGACTGCAATCCAGCCGCACCTGGGAGGTGGAGCAAGGCTAGCCCAAACAGCAAGCTCTGAAGGTCCAGCAGCAGATGTGACCCTCAGCATAGATGACAGAGAGTGATGGAAGAAAACACCTAACGTCAACCTCTGGCCTCCATGCCCACAGGCATGTGCCCCCCCACACACACACACTAGCATCAACACACATGTAAACAGGGTACACATACATGCATACATACACACAGCAAAAAAAAAAAAAAAAAATAGCAGGGTATTGGTGGCACAAGCCCTATACTTGGGAGGCAGAGAGAAGAGAATCTTTGTGGGTTTGAGGACAGCCTGGCCTATGAACCAAATTCCAGGAGAGCTAGAGATACATAGAGAAACCCTATCTCAAAAGAAAGAAAGTAAGTAAGAAAGAAAGAAAGAAAAGAAAAGAAAAAAAAGAAAGAAAGAAAAGGAGAAAAGGACGAAAGAAAGACACATGCACACACGCACACACACTTTGAGGCTTAAAGAAAACACTTTTTTTAAAAAAAAGTATGATATAAAATGCTAACAAGTCATCCCAGAATAATGGATCCACAATGTGAATTGTCCTCCTATCCCAAGGCATCGAAGTCTTCGTTCCAATCAAAAATGTCCCACCAAGGACTTTTTTGTAAGGTATGATTACAGATTAGCAGATAGTTATAAACACTATTGCAGAGGGACTGTGGGTGTAGTACAGCCATAAGGTCAGTCTCCAGCACCAAAGGGGAAAATTACACAGCACCAGAATACAGAAGAACCCTTTATCCAGTTACCCACGGTGTTGACATCTTTGTGTGGCTCTGTAACATCGACACTGACAGCTGCCCACCTTAGTCACCAGCTTTATGTATGCTCACTTGCATGTGCATGTATTCAAGGCCTGCCCTTTAGCAAAAAGGGAGACTCTAAGTCTTCCCAGAGCAAGGTGTACGTGTTAGGCTGTTTTCCATTACTACAACAAATACATGATATAAGTAAACTCAAAAAAGAAAAGGTTCAGAGACCTTTGGCTCAGGTTTGGAGGTTTCTGTCCATGAACAATTGGCCCCATTAGTTTGAACTCATGGCAGCATAGAGGAGGCCTATCCACCTCATAGTGATTTCTAAACAGGGAGAAAAGCCAAGGACCCACAATCCTCTTTAACATCATGACTCACAATCCTCTTTAAAGTCATGATTCTAAAGATCGCTCTACCCTCCCCCCCACCCTTCACCCCATCCCTTGCCAAGGAGGCCCTATCTCATCTCCCAACTGCTCTACCACTTCTGAACAGGCACCAGGCCTGGGACCAAGCCTTTAACACACAGACATTTAGGAGACGTTTCAGATCCACAGCATGATCTCACAAAGATCCCTCCTACTGGCATTTAACAAGATCACTCAACAAATGATGGTATGTCTAAAACAGAAGGCTAGGAGACAATTAAAATACAACAAGCCACTAATACACAGAGCAACCTAGATGGATCTCAAGGACATATGCCGAGTGACAAGCACAAGTTCAAGAAGTCGGTGCTACACGAGTCCATTTCTATAACATTGTTGAAATGACAAAATTATGGATATGGGAAACAGATTAGTGCTTGCTGGGGGCTAGGAAGGGGGAGGGCAGGAAGTGGCTGTAGTGATATTCTAATCACAGGAAAGCCATCAATGATACAAGCTGGAGATTTGTCTCCTAACTGCCTCAACTCTGACTTAGCAAGAAGCATCCTCCCCCCTCCCCCTGCACCCGGCCACACCGACTGCTACTCTCCACAGCAGTCTGTTACTGCTTTAAGGCCAGGTGGATGATGATAGCTTAGGCTAAAGGACCTTATTGCTAATGGCCTCCCCACAGGCAGTCAGATGAGGTGTCCTCTGCCCCACAAGGAAGGGAGTTCACCCCTCCCAGACTTCTCTGAACTCTCTTGCTTACTTCCTTGTGGGTCTAAGAGCCATCTGGTCCCCTGATGAATCCCGTGGTTTAGGGTTTTGTTTTCTTTTATTTCTGTTTCTTCCCTATATGTAATTCTATTATGCTGTTAGAGAATAACCATGCTGCTGTGGACTTTTGAGGAGGCGGCTGGTGTATCTCTGGATTATTTTAAAATCAGAAGGCTCAGGCCACACAGTGACTCCTGACATCATTAGGTAACAAAGGAGGATTAAGGGGCCTTGATCTCTCACGAACAGGCAACTCCCTGCTGTGCAAATAAGGAGTAGAGGTGCTTTACAACTGCATACCAGGAAGAGAGGCACGCTGTCCCTCACCTGACAAATGTCCCTCGCCTGACCAGTCCCCGAGGTGAACAGTAAGCCAGGCCCTGTGTGGATGCCAGGGACAAAGATGGGTAGTAAGCCTGTGTGTGGTAAGATGAAAGGGCTTCTAGGGGAGGGCTTAGGGAGGGGACGGACATGGAGGGGACAGCAAAAGGAGAAGGCAGAAAAGGGAGCATGGAGAGATGGAGAATGTGGCTGGAGGAAAGGCACAGGCTCCTGTGAGGAACCAGAGTAGCCCAGAGTGACCAGGAACACACATGGCAGGGAAAGGGGGGTGTCAGGGACGCCTTGTCAATGGTGATAAAGAACCTGGCCACCAAGGGACCAGCAAGCATTGGTAATTTTGAAGACAGGGTGTGAGCTGGGTCTCTCCCGGAATGGCCCTGTGGATGCAGATGTTACAGCAGTCAGATGTTGCTCAGAGGAGTGGAAAAGGGCCTGCAGCCTCCTGCCATCCTGGTTCACAAGAATGTGCTGAGGAATGGTGCCCATGAGGTGGCTTCCTAGCAAGCACTGCCTGTGATGAACTATACTGCCTCCATCTTAGCTTAAAAGCCATCTTTTAGTAAAGACAAACAAGGTTCATTCCTGTGTATGATTGAACCTGTTTCTCAAGCATTGAGCTGCATCCCACCTGTAACCTTAACTACAAATGCCTGTTCCAGGAAATGGTAGCTGTGCTTTTGTTTCAAAGGGTTATTATAACCACCTTGTTATGGTCACCTTGTTATGACCACCTTGAAATCATGTCTGTGTTTCAAGAGGTTGTTATGACCGACTTATGCTTAGGTTCTACTTCTGTAACCCTACCTCCTTGCCTGCTAAAGCCCCCATTTGGAAACCAGCTACTCCAGAGACATACACCTTATCAGGCCTGTGTCCAATGCTAACCTCTTAAACCCCGCCTTTAGGGAGAGATTGCCTGTGCACACGAATAAAGCAGCTTGCATTAATCAGCTTGGTCATGATGATTTGAGTTGGTGGTCTTTCTCCTCAAATCTCTGGGATTAATGCCTGCTCTTTTTGGGACACGGCCTGTCCAGCTTTTGGGGATTTTCAACAATTGAAAAGCGCTGAACACAGTGCAGGCAGGGAGTCAGACGTCTGGGGCACACATGATTGTGACAGGGAGAATCTAACAGATGACAATGTCGGCATAAACAAGCATAGGTCCTAAGGGAAGATGCTGCCTGGGAGGCCTCCAGAAGAGACTGTTACAAACACAAGGGAAATGATATTTCTTTTATCCCTCTGGCCCCAGGGGGCTCATGATGGCAGCCATGACTGCAGAAGTCACAGCCATGCTTGGGTAAGCACAGAGCAGGTCAGCAACCTGACCAAACCCTGTCTACCAGAGGTGGTGGCTTCTGTAAAATAAACTTTTTCATTGAAGTAAAAATACATATCAAGAAAGCCACACAGTATGTGTGTACCACTTGATAAATATTTAAAAATTCTTCAACCAAGATACAAAATGCTGTTAACACCCTAGAACAGTTATTCTCAAGATGGCTGCCTAAACAAGACCTGAACAAGGACAACTCTACTGAGACACGATAATGTGGAAGGGAGAATATGTAGGCACCCTATACCTAGACAAAAAAAAAAAAAAAAAAAAAAAAAAAAAAAAAAAAAAACTATAGGCCACTGAGGCATGCTGAGTTCTTGGGATTATTCTCCCCGAGGGATAGGCCTCCTACTTTGTTATCTAGTTCCAAGTGGCCATCCCTGAAACTGGCTGGGTTGGGCTGTCTGCTGTGTGTCCCCTCTCCTGAACTTCCATCCTTCATGTGTCCTGTGGTAAACAAGATCCATACCGAAGCGGCGGCTGCAAAGTTGATGGGAAAACACACATAGAACCCATGAGAGCGCAATATAAATGCATTTTTACACGTGTTGTCGTTACTGTTGTTACAGAATAAGTCTAGCAATGGCTTTGCCTTTGGTTGGACTCATTTACTTTTGATTAGTATCGAGACTAGATGGTGACAAAGAGGATTTTTCTCCCTTCTGTGCCTAAGAAAAAGTGTGAATAAACTTCAAGGAGGCATAAAAGAACCTGCTAGGGTCCTAACAATGCTTGTGTTTCTTACAGTGAGTTGTAATGACATGGTGGGAATTTGTAAAAATTTACGCTATAATATACGTTACGCTTTCTGAATGTACATTTAACTGCATTTTAAATCCTTAGTTAGGCATGATGGCGCATGTCTATAATCCCAGCATTCAGAGGATTTGTGGGGCAGGTCTGGGGGAAGAGGTTGGGTTCAAGTTCAGCTACTTTATATGACAAGTACCAGGCTAGCCTTAGCTACATAGCAAGACCCTTTCCAAAAGAAAAAAGAAAGAGGAGGAAGTAGCAGAGGAGAGGAGAACAGAAGGAAGGAAAAGAAGCAATCAAGCATCAAAACAAATTTGTTTTTCAAATAGGTAGCAATCAGGGAAGGGAATCTATGAGGAATCGTTAACTATTGTATTTTTAATTTAGAGGGTCAAAAGTTTACCCCAGGGGCACTGTAGGGCTGACCTGATGGAAATGACTTGGTGGGTCAGCAAACAGACTTAAAATCCATTTACTCTGACATTGTGGAAAACCACTTTATCCCTGCTTAGGCAAAAAGTTTATGATCCCTAGTGTCAAGGTAATTAATTAACCTTGGACCCTGCTGTAATTTAGATGATAGAGACACAAACAGAGTGCATGAAAGTCAAACATTTCCATTTATTTGTGGGTATTACCTCTCATTCAGAACAAAGCTATGTGTTTTAAAGCTCATCGGTGATTAGAATTAAACACAACAATATATGTGATGATGATCAACTAACCTGGCACATGTGTCCCCCACGCCTGGAATGGCCAACAGTTTGCCGTGTTCTCTTGCAGTGTTCAAACATGATTCTGGGGCCAGGGAGATGGTTCCATTGGCAAAGCATTGCCATGAAGGCATGAGGGCCTGAGCCTCATCCCTAGAGTTGACAAAAAAGCACAGTGTGGCCACACATGCTTGTCATTCCAAAGCTGGGAAAGTGACAAACAAGACCTCTGGCACTCACCAGCCAGCCTGGTCAGCCTAACCCGTGATCAGCAGGCCAACAGAAGACCATGACTAGAAGAATGCAGATGATGTTCCTGATAATGACACATGGGGTCATCCTCTGACTTCCACATCTATACACATGCATGCACATGCACACGTGTACACACACATCTATATAAACATGTATTCACACATGCACACACTTTTTAAAAACAATGAATTCATTGTATCCAGTAATGGAATTTTTCCTCAGTTGATGTCACTCAATTCAGTGTGACTGCTGGGGACCTGGTGGAATTTATCTCTGAGCCACCTACTGACCCTACAAATCAGATTCACAAGCAATGCTGCCCTCCAAAGACATTTGAATTTCAAATAACAGTAGTCATAACTAGGATTAACTGGTTCCCAGTAAAAGCACAGATTACTCGCTTCCTAATTTTTTTAAGAGTTTTATTTTATTATTATTCATTCTCATCCACTCCCACAGTAGCTCTCCTTTCCTGAAATGTTTCCAGATGAGCTAAGATTAAATGTGCGTTTCCTGTGGAAAACAACTACAGAAGTTTTTGGAAAGTGCCCAAAATTTCCAGTTCCCTAGAGACAAAAGGCTGATGGCAAAATAAATAAATAAATAAAACAATAATAGCAAAAGGTAAAGAAATGCATTTAATGTTTTACTCTCACCTCTCTCCCAGGTTCCAGGTGGTGCTTCTCCTAATGAGCCCATGACGCCACCCACACCCTACAGTAGAATCTAAGGGTGGTCACTAGGTCTTCCACACACACCCTGCAGTAAGATCTGAGGGTGGTCACTGAGTCTTTCATGTTCTGCCTGATGTGCTAAGGAGAATGCCATCCCAGAAGACATGGCATGGGTTACCTGTTACCAGAGAGGCCCTAGAGTTACAAAAGGCAATATAGGACATAGCATTGCTCTACCATAACTAGATGGTAAGACAGTATTGCTAAAGTCACTGAGACATAGAGAAATCAACCTTGAACTGAATAACAAATTCAGTCCCTGCTGCCTAGATTATATAATCCTAGAAGGTACTTCACCGGCTGCAGGAGGGGAAAAGATATCAATGGTCTTACTTAGCACTTGACTCTGCATGTTACAATACTGACCTGCTTGAAAGATAGGCCTACTGGTACAATAGAGGTACACTACTTTCTGCTTGGATACCATACCTGCTCTACAGGAAGGATTTCATGCTTGATACTGTAAACCTAATCAAAAGCCCATGAGTGGAGAGCTCTTAGGCCCTAGGGGGATTCCTGCTATTGTTGATTCTCTAAGTGATTGTCTTAGTGAGGGAGATACCATGACCACAGCAATTCTTAATGATAATTTTTTATTTAAATTTGAAACAAGCTTGTTTTACATGTCAATCCCAGTTCCCTCTCCCTCCCCTCCTCCCCTTCCATCCCCTAATCCCTATCTAACCCTCTTTCTGCTCCCCAGGGAGGATGAGGCCTCCTATGGGGGATCTTCAAAGTCTGTCACATCATTTGGAGCAGGGCCTAGGCCCTCACTCTTGTGTCTAGGCTGAGAGAGTATTCCTGTTTGTGAAATGGGCTCCCAAAGTCCATTCATATACTAGGGATAAATACTGATCCACTACCAAAGGCCCCATAGATTGCTCAGGCCTCCTAACGGAGACCCACGGTCAGGGGGTCTAGGTTGGCCTAATGCTGGTTTCCCAGCTATCAGACTGGAGTCCACGAGCTCCCCCTTGTTCAGGTCAGCTGTTTCTGTGGGTTTCTCCAGCCTGGTCTTGACCCCTTTGTTCATTGCTCCTCCCTCTTTGCAACTGGATTCCAGGAGTTCAGCTCAGTGTTTAGCTGGACCATAGCAATTCTTATAAATGAAAACATCTAATTAGGGTTGGCTTACAGGAGTTTAGTCCATTGTCATCATTGCGGGAAGTATGGTGGCATGTAGTAGATATGGTGCTGGAGGAGTTGAGAGTTCTACATCTAGATCAGCAGACAGCAAGAAGAAGGTATGATACTGGACCTGGTTTGAGCTTCTTAAACCTCAAAGCCCACCCCCAGTAATACATTTCCTCCAACAAGATCGCACCTACTCCAACAAGGCCACACCTAATAATGCCACTCCTTATGTGCCTATAAGGGCCACTGTCATTCAGACCACCACAGGGGCCATGCTCTCAAACTGTAGTCTAAATATTTATGTTTATAGCCATAGACCTGTGCTGATCTCAACTTGGTTCAGAAACAGGCCTTCTTTCTGCAGTAGGCTATAATTAATACAGAGATTCTTAACTGGGCAAAGTGATGAGTATAAATCTGACTGTTCAGTTGTGGATGAGTCATCTATATCAACCTCTCACCATCCATGGGTTCAAGGAACTTCATATAACAGGGGATTAAGGAATGTAAGAGCCAGAAAGGGAGGAGACCTGTGTAATGCTGGGTTTTGGACATAACTATCGTACACATCAGTACACAGCAGCTGTGGTTACCACAAAATCTAGCCAGTTAAAAGTCCATTATGAATGGGGGAGGAGTCCATCCATCTCCACCTCTATTAGAGAGATATTGGCAGTCAATGGCTGCTGAAGTGAGGAGAGTTACTCTCCTTTGGAGACCTGGCTCCTAGAAGGTCGTTCATGACCCTATGGATGGCCACACCCCCATGTGCCTATGGACAGCACTAATTGGACTCAAGGAGTTATTAATAGCAAACAGAAAAGAACATGACATTAGGAGGGAGATGGGTTGGGGGGGTGCAAGAAGTTGGAGGTAGAAACTAGCAGATGAACATGATTAATAGGTATTATATAAATATTTTTTTAAATGTTTATTTATTCTTCTTTCATACATTACATCCTGACTTCAGCTTTCCCTCCCTTTACTCCCCCCCCCAGTTCCTCCCCAACACAGACCCTGACTGCAGTAAGACCAAGGACTCAGACATAGTCCTAGGCACCATTGCTCCAGGTGTCAGTGCAGGCCACTCAGATCAGCCTGGCCCTTGAACACTAACATGGCCCCAGATCTTGAATACACAAATGGCTTTTGATGGTAACAGGAGCCTCAGACATCAACACAGATCCTGGCTGCCCTCAGACCCAGACATGGCCCTCAGCTGCAGCTCTGGCCCAAAGGTCTCTATGGCATTGGGTATCAGCACAGGCCACTCAGGCCTGTATGGCTCTGACTGCAGCATGTCCCTTGGGCACCCACATGGTCCCAGGAGGCTGATCAACCTCAGGAAACCGCACTCGGGGCTTCATTTTTAACTGAGATAAAATACCAGCATCCTCAGAATGTTTGGTGACTGAGCCCCATCTTTCAGCTTCACTACCAAACTGCCACACTCCCTGCCTGCCCTGATCTACCGCCCTTGCTTTCCCGTAGACACACTAAACATTTTCCTGACTTTTTGCACTTGCTGAATCTCTTCTCCCTTTAGTGCCCAAAACAAACAGCAACTCCTGATCTCAGGAGATAGATCAGTCAGTATCTTTAATACAACCATGAGGGTTTGAGTTCAGTCTTCCAGAACTCACATTCAAATCAAAAGCCAGGTGTGGCTGCGGCTACCTGTAAACATCACTGAGGAGGTAGATCACAGAAGGATCCCTGGTGCTTGTTGGTCAGCCAGTCTAGCCAAAGCAATGAGCTTCCACACACATGTATACATATGTGTGTGTGCATGCACGTGTGTAGACAAATGCATAGCAAACTCCAATTTTTTCTTCTCCATCTTCCTGCTTCCAGAAGTTAGGCCCATGGCACCATTCCCCTAGAGGATCATGTATTTATTAACTTTTTATGTTTGCCTTCCACCACCAGCATGTGGCTCTCTGAGGACTTGGCTTTGACCATTGTTGTGGGCATCCAGTATGTTGGGGGGGGTGACTGAATAATAATTTATGTCAAAATACTTACAAGGGCACCTAAGCACCAATCAGTCTACACAAAGGGAAATCTTCTGAGCCCCTTACAGAATCTAGAAACAGATTCGGAAAGAGGAGAGGATCCAGCCCACAGCCTCATCCTTGCAGACCTACCTACTTCCCCATCTTTGATCGAGGTCATCCTCCCACCCCCTGGAGTCTTTCCAAGAGGACAGATGGGGGTAGATGGATAGGACAATCATTGTCACATATCAGGATTTAAATCTGATTCACACAAGTACCAGAGTTAGACCCAGGGATCCCAGGGCCTCTGTTGTGACTGCGACCGCCAGACAAGAATGTCTGTCTCTGTTAATTTGACTTAAGCTCATTTAATTACTAACTTGGTGGTTTCTGCTCTCTGCTTAGCTGCCTGTCAAGTATGTGGCACTCTTGATAATTTAAGGGTTGGAATTCAGTCTATTTTTGCCATTGAAAAATCAGCCTGGAGCCAGAGTTTCCCTTTTATTTGGGAAGGCGAAACAGACGGGACATCAAAGGCAGTCACACTGTAATTTCATCTTTTCTGATACATTCAAAGCAGGCCTTTGCACACTGGCTGCTTGATGCCACTGGCAGTCTCTGCTGGACTGTAAATATGAAGTCTGGTGCATTCATATGAATAGCTTTTGTCTTTTTATGTCCAGCTTTGTCTAAAATATCACGCAGCCATGTTTGGTGGCCTTACTCAAAGGCAGCTTGGGGAGTCCCCAGAGAATGTGGGAGTGGGTGTGGGAACCTGGCCTCTCCTCAGCCTCTGAGATTAATGGTGAAATTCTTCCCGCTGATGATTTTAGCTGCCCTTACAGAGTATACAACATGCATGCATTCACTCAGACCAGCACTTCCACAGGCCCCCACAAATATATGTGGTAACCTCATAGATATGCATGGTCTCTGTCATCGGGGAACATTCAGTCAAATGAGAAAACCTGGAAGGAAAGATGGCCACCTGGATCCACAAAACCACTGCAACCAAAGTGTGAGGAGAAGGGACCAGGAGTGTGGGGACAAACAAGAGTAGGTCAACTGAAAAGATGGCGGAGAATTGCTAGGACTTAGGAAGTGGTGGGTATTCAAAATAGAGCATATCTGAGGCCTGAGACAGTGTCAAGAGACGGGAGAATGAAAGCCCAGTACAGGCTTTGTGTAGGAGAGCAGCTGAGGAGAGAGTAAAGACAGACAGGAGCTGTGAGGGAAGATGGGAGGGCATGGGAGGAGAGTGAGGTTTGACCTGTTAGGTTAAGCCAGTTATTCCGGGAACAACTGAAGTCACTTGAGGGAGGAAAAAAAAAAGCACAATAGAAATGACAGCATGGAGGCTGGGGATGTGGCTTGGTGCTAGAGAGCTTGGCTAACAGGCAGAAATCTCTGGGTTTGATTTAGCACAAAAGGAAAAGAGAAAATGAAGTAATAGTATTAACTGGCGAAACATCAGTTAACTCTGTTTCTATATTGTATTTGCAACTTAAATCTGTGATATGTAGAGTTGGTACTTCACTTGTCCAAGACAATCTGTCTAAGCGGAGGCGGGAATTTGAAAGGGACCTAGGGGCTCCAGTGTCCAGCCCTTCACACCACACTGCTTTACGGGGATTAGCAGTCACCAAATGAGTTAGTGGATAAGGATGCACTCTGCAAACTGTTAAACACTGTGTAAATGTCGTCACTGATAACAGTTTTTGGCCAGGTCTCCTAAACAGGAGGTCATTCTTCATTGACCCTTGACAGTAAAACCATGAGCCTTTCTTCCCAGACTCAGAGTCACAGGGGAAAAAAAAAAAAAAAAAAAAAAAAAAAAAAAAAAAAAGCTGGGGAGACAGAAATCACTCTCAGGATGAAAGGAAAGGAAGTCTGGGCTTTCATGAGTCATACAGAGAGATGGAAGGATGTAAAATCAGACCAGACAGCCCTTCTGAAAGCTTAGCCTGTGCTGGCACCTGCTGGTGCTTAGGGTAGATATGCCAGCTATACTTCATGCAGTCATTTTCCCCTTTAGAACAAATGTCCTAGGACAGTTGAGTGTGTGGACAGGTTGGATCGGGGCTGGGGATTCTGCATCTGGAAGTTGTCTATTATCTGAGATGCTGTTATGTGCCTTGGAGTAACCCCCAGCCTAGAATTCCCTCACAGTAACTGCTCACTGAGACCTTCCTGTGGACATGTGCAGCTCTGAGGGTCTCCTATGCCTTCCTCACACACCTCTCCAACATCCTCCTTATTTGAGAGCTCCAGGAAGTCACTCAATCTGACCAGGATCAAGCAATTAAGTTACAACCCTAATTAAGGACCAAGCTGCAGTTCGATTTAAAGTCTGTCTTATAGTACCAGGTTGTTTTCCAGTTCAAAGCCTAATGCACCCATGTGCTACATCTGTTATCCACTCAGAGTTTTCTTCTCCTTCGTTGACTGATGACTACTGTACTCTTGAGTGTCCTCCAAAATTAATATCGGAAAACTGGTCTTCAGTAAGACAGTATTGGGAGGTTAGATCCTTCCAAGGTGAGTGGGTCTGCAAGGATTAATCTGCTTACTTAAAGGTCTGCTTAATTAATGAAGGAGTAGGTTGTTATGTGTTAAGCAAGCCCAACTTCTCACACTGGCTCTCTCCATCTTGATCCCACTGGTCCGTCAGCTCTCTACCATGTCTCACACAGCACTCATCAGAAGAAAGCAGATGTTCATGCCATGCTCTGGTTACTTTATCAATTTCCCAGTGCCGGGTACTCTGTTAAACAGCAGAAAACAAAGTGCCTCATTTTAGAAAAGGTTTACCAAGGCTACCTTAAAGTCCTTTCAACATTGCTGGTGGTGCATGCCTCTAATCCCAGCACTCAGGAGGTGGGGGCAGGTAAACGTCTATGATTTTGAGGTCAGCCTGGTGTACATAGCACGTTTCAAACCAGGCAAGGCTACATGTAGAGACTCTGCTTCAAGACAGCAACATTCTCTTTCCAGTCTAGGGAGAAACCTCTCCCACAGGGTTTGTAGAGACCCTGGGTGGGGAGCGACAGGCTGAAAACATAAAGAATACCACAACCTCTAAGGCCTTCAGACTTGCCTCCTCATAAATCATGTCTGAGAATTCTTAAGTGGGGGATGGTAGTGAAGAGATGGGTCAGCAATGACAGTGCCTGCCACTCTGGCAGGGCACTGGAGTTTGGTTCCAGAACCCAAATTGTTACTCACTTCAAGGGACCTGACTCCCTCTTCTGGACACCATGGGCAGTAGTGTCCCTATTTAAAAACAAAACAATTCTACAGTTTCCACTAGAATGTTTTCTAAACTTACAGTCATGGAAACTTCTGGCCTGGGTCACTTGTCAGTTAATATTCACCCCTGGGAGACCCTTCACCCTGAGTGTATCTAGTCAAAGATCTCGGTAACTCATTTCCTAGACCTCCATTGAAATTCAAAAAACAAAAACTAAATACACTAAGTTGTATCATGTAAAGTTGCCAATATTTGACTCTTTTGGCTTGTAAAACTTGAAAAAAATCGACAGAATTTATGCAGTGTGTTCAGTAAAATGTGCCACCATCATTACAAAGTGACTGGACAAGCTGGGCGGGGTGGGGGGGGCACAGATATCAGCAGGCAGGCATCTGAGCATCTTTGAATCATTTGAACAATGTTGAATATTCTGAGTCCCGAGTCCTCCCTGATTCCACATTAGACTTGAGGTTGGAGTTCTTCCAGATCTGCCTTTTAAGAGGCATCTCAAATATTGCAATGCAGAAAGATTGTGAACTCGGTGCTCAATGGAACCCCTCTAGGCTGAAGTATTTTCGGCCCCCAAATTGTCAGAAGACAGCTCAGACATGCTGCAGTCAGTCACACAGGGTCCGTCTCTGGATGGGCCACTATGAGGAACCCCTGTTTGTGGCAGTCAGCAAGTGCCTGCAGAGATACCACTTCAAATGTCACCTCTATCACTTTCTAACCCTAAGAAATCCTCCCAATGCCAACTTTTTGTGTGGATGACACATCTCCACCCGTTGTCAATTTTTGTTTTCATCTGCTTATTTTGTTTTCTTGCCTTAAGTTAATGATTATGGAGGGGACCTGGATGGCTTTCTGAACAGCCTCATGCGGGTAGTGTGCCCAGCCCCAATCCTCTACTGGCACAGAGAAGAAGAGGGTCCAGTTGGTGGTTGAGAGACTATTTATAAGCATGGCCATCTTGCACAACTCAGATCCAAACCAAAGGCTCCAGTGTTTGTTTCACTGCAGACTGGCAACGTTTACATAGAAATGGCTCTCCTTGTCTGTCCTGTAATTTGTACTGTTTGCTTTTCCCTTTTGGACTTCTTTGATGCTGCTGAAGAAAGAAGTCTACAGGAATCTGGAGAGAGGAAGAAAGTGAGCTGCAGGGGGGCAGAGGCAGCAGCCATGTGGGCCATCCTCCCCTCCCCTCCCCCTTTCTTAGCTCCCACTAACCCACCCACCCCCACCCCACCCCACTCCCCGCATCCTTCCTAGCTCCCACTACAGATTCCTTAGCTGAACTAAGCAGTCGCCTGCTGTTCCACCTCCTAAAGCAAGGGCAAAATACAGCAGTGTTTAGGGCTCAAGGTGAGTCTGTGAGTGAGCCTTACCCTCTGAAGGTCTTGCCTCTTTGTGAATGGTGATTGTGTGTCACCAGCAGGCCTGTAGACTCGGACACAGTTCCACTAGGTTGCCGTTACCTCTGCAATGAGGTAACGAGATGCCCTTTACCACCATGTGACCCTTTGTCCCTGGTGAAGTAAATACGCCTTTTTGTTCCCAAGGCATAAAAATAATAACCAGAAGTCCTTGGTTCCAAATGTGAGGCCATTAGCTTATAAGATTCTCCGGAAACTTCCGGAGGCTTTAAAGTCTCTAACATTCCTTCAACCTCACCCGTGCCTTTTGCTACCACTTATTAAATCCACTTTAACTTAGGATCTGGGAGGCTTCATTCGTCTCTGCTCTTCCCCTGGATGGTTGGCTATAGAAGTTAATTCCACTTCCAAGTATAAACTCTGGGCAGATACAAAAATGCATATAGAGAGACCCCTTACTTACAGCACCGTAGACTATGATGGAGATAAAAACACAAATGCCCCTCAGTTTAACAAAAACACTGGGAAGTCCACTCAATGGGATGTTCAAAACGATGAAGCCAATTTGGATGTATTAATAGGGGTAGACCAACAAGACACACCGTGGAATTAAAGACACACATTGGAAAATGATACACACCACACTATTTCCTATGTAAGAAAATAAACTATAGATATTTTAAGTATCTACTCACACAAACGCATGTAAACACGCAACAGAGGTTCCGAATGGTGTTTGCCAAACTAGTCCCACTGTTTACCTCTAAGGAAGGGGTGGCTGAGGGGACTTTATGTGAAATGTTTTAACAGTTCTGTGCAAAGAACAATCTGCTATGAATTACACCTTTATTAACTTGAAAAAGACCCAGATCCTGCAGAGCTCCTGCTGTTAAGTTTCCACATGTTTTTGAAGTAGAATATATTATTTGAAGATGACTGCAATCAAAACTGGGCATGATGGCACATGTCTGTAATCCAGTAGTTAGATGAAAATAAAAACATCAGGAGTTCAAGGCCAGCTTGGGATACATGAGACCGACTAAAAAACTAGTAAGTAAAGTGATAAGGAAGGGTTGGATACTTTACATCCTAAGGCATCTGCATAAAAAATAGAAATGAAGAAGAGGCTTAATAGACCAGAGTGAAGATAAAACAGAATCATTAAAAAGAAAGAAAGAAAGGAAGGAAGGAAGGAAGGAAGGAAGAAAGGAAGAGAAAAGAAATCTATTCCAGGGCTCAGGGTGTGGCTCCGTTGGCAGAGTGATTGCCTAGCATGCACAAAGTTCTGAGTTCAAGTCCCAACACTGCATAAAGGGGGCAGACAGGCACAGGCTTGTAATACCAACACTTAGGAGGTAGCTTCAAGGTCATCCTTAGGTTTACAATGCAAATAAAAAACCAAAGTCTAGAGAGCTGTATCAACAGGTAAAGGCACATATGCAATTTCCAGGCCAGTCAGGACCTACAGCGAGTCCCTGTCTGAATAAAAAAGAACAAAAAAGGAAGGAAGAAGGGAGGAGAGAGGGGAGGAGTAAGGGAGGAAGTATGAAAAAACAAGGAAAAACACACCTTAGAAGTAAAGACGCTTGAAGTGTAAGGGTGGAGTCATCACATCTACAGAGAAAGAAGTGACCCAGAAGTAGAGCCCTACGCTTGAGGTTCACTACAAGCCTCATGATCTGGAACTGAGACTGTCTGTTAGTAAGATCATCCACAAAGATGTCAAGCCACATCTTATGCGATCAAGAATTTAGGTTAGGGATGATAATGTACACCTTTAATCCCAGCACTCAGAGGCAGAGACAGGTGAACCTCTGAGAATTCAAGGCTAGCCTGAGCTAATAGACCAGGTCACCCAGGGCTCAGGTCACCCAGGGCTACATATTCTGCCTCAAAACAAACATACAAAGGAATCACTTAAATATCAAAGAAAAGCAAACTTAACGTTGTAGGCATTGAAAATGATGTTTAGAGAACATGTAAAATAATGTAGAAAGTGCTTGAGATAAGATATTGTGTTTTATACCCATTAAAATATGTGCAAATCTTAAGATATCATTATACATATGACTTAAATATTAAATATGAACAGAAAAGTCTGAGGAAAAGTACATACTGATGTTAGCTGTAAGTATTTTACAATAGGAAATTTACAGACCACCTCTACTATAAAGATATCTTTCTCATGGTTGCTATTTAATATTCATCCAAGGAGAAGAAAATATTTAAAAACATAATCCCCTTCCACCTCCAGTGAACGCCATCATAATTAGAATTCCTAAGACAGAACCTGCCACACCAGAGGCCCTTGGTAACAGCTTGGCTGTGCCAGCACTTGAGTTTCTTTGGAAGTAGCTGAGACTCTGGGTCCTGCAGCTCATTTTGTATACATCCTGTTTCCTCTGCATCTCTATGGTGACTCCTCAGACTCTGGACCCCTTCTTCCCAGCATCCTCCTAGTTTTGCTCTCCCACCCAATCGCTTCCTGCCCAGCTATAGGCCAGTCAGCTCTTTATTAACCATATTACAGCGTACAAAGATTGTTCCACAGCAATATCCCAAAGATCCCCAAAATCAAGTGGTTTAAAGCAGATGAAAGGGGGCTAGAGAGATGGATCAGCCATTAAGAGCCCTTGCTGCTCTTTCAGAGGTCCAGTGCTCACATTGTGGCTCACAACTGTCTATAACTCCTGCACCAGTGAGTATGCCACCCTCTTCTGCACTCTGCAGGCACTACACTCATGGGGTACACATATATATGCTGACAAAACACCCATAAACATAAAAATAAATATTAAAAAGAAAAAAAAAGCAGATGGAAACCTGTCAGTAGTAGTCTCAAGGCTCAGATTGGTATTTTTTCTTCCACAGTCATTGAGACACCCAGATTCTTTCCAGGCCGTTGCCATCACCAAGGACATTATCCTTATCTGCATAGACAACATGAAGGCTGTGATGCCACTGGGTGATATATCATAGGATCACTACTGAGCATTTGAGTCCATCATGGGATGAAATACCATTATAGGATAGATAACATGTTTCCTCCACTTTCTATTCCTCTCTATCTTACCTTGCTGATGGGCTTCATGAACTATTTGGTCTCACTTTAATGTTTTTCTTTCTATTAATTTGTGTAATTTTCTATCACACTACACAAGCATATATAACAGACCACAGTGAACAGGTAGCCCCCAAGTCTATGGACCCAATGTTCATTTAGGTGACCCCCTTCTTCCCACATTTCAGATATAATTTTAGGTACTAATTCAGATAAAATTATGTTTTCTTCAATCATCAAATATGATTTATAAAACTTCAGGTTTGTAGCAAATAGTTGCCTGTTTCCCCATTCCTGACCAACCTGATAACTTCTTCCTCCCTGGTTTCATTTCTTTACTATCATTTCTGATTTAGAGAATTCCCTTTAGCCATCCTTTAATACAGTTGACCTTTTTAGACATACGGTTTACAATTGATAGGATTTTTAGGTTTTTTTCTTATTTCATTCTTGAAAGTTGTTTGGCTGGACATATTAGCAAGCATCTTTGAATTGCAGCACTCAGGAGCAGAGGCAGGCAAATGTCTGAGTTTGAGTCCAGCCTGGTCTACAAAGTGAGTTCCAGGACAGCCAGGGCTACACAGAGAAGCCCTGACTCAAAAAGACAAAAAAGAAAGGAAAGGAAATTATGTGTCATGTTTTTCTGGTTTACATGTTTTCCCGGAGAGGTCTGTGTTCAAGTCCATGTTACTCTATGAGCAAAGTATTAATCTCTTTAGCTGCTTTCAAAACACCTTCGTCTAGTTTGGTTGTGATGTGTTTTGGCCAAATTGCTGTTAATAGTTTGGTTTGCCTGTTTTTTGTTGTTATTGTTTTGTGTGTTTGTTTTACAGGGTATCACTCTGTAGCCCAGGTTGGTCTGGTGCTCACTATTGACTAGGCTGGCCTTGAATTTGGAACAATCCTTGCTCCTCCTAGTTCAGCCTCCCTAATACTGGGAGCACAGGAATGCTCCACCAGGCCATGATTCATTCTTGAATTTTTGTATCTTTTGTCAGGCTTGGGGAGATTCCAGCCATTATTTCTTTGACCACACAATTGGTCACACCCTTTCTTTCTTTCATTGAAATTCTGATAGGAATGTTAGATTCTTGGCACTGTCCTATAGGACTCTGCTTGTTACTTTCTTTTTCACGTGTATTCCCATATTTATTGTGGTGTGTGTTTTGTGTATGTGCAATGGCAAAGTGGGTGGGGTAGGTGAGGTCCAAGGACAACTTGCAGGAGTTGTTTCTCTCCTTCCACAGTATAGTTTCTGAGGATTGAACTTGGGTCATCAGGCTTGACATCACATACCTTTGACCTGATGAACCTTCTCCCCACCCTGCCCCCCATTTAGAAAAGCAATTTTCTCCATATTCCATTTCTATTAGTGAAATTACATTGATCTATCCTCAAGTTCACTGATGTTGTCTTCTACCAAGGTTCTGAGCCCATCCAGTGAGTCTTTAAAGTTCCGATGTTAATATTTTTCCGTCCTATAACTTATACAATTTTATAATTTTTTATTTTGTGTTTGCATATTCATGTGTATTTGCACTTGTGTGAAGTTGCTAATGTGTGCCTGTTCCTTCCTTTCTGGAAAGAAATGTTGCATCAGCCCAGCATTTATCTCGCCTCCCAGGAGGTGTCTCACTTCTGAAGACTGCCCTGAGTCACACACACTCAGGTTAAGGGGAGGGCAGTTACCTCTAAACTCAACTTGTCGCCACCCACTATCTGATTCGATCAAGAACTTCAGACCATACACGACCGTTATAGGTTAAACTTTTATGAGAAATTCTGTAAAGGTATAGAGTGGCCCCCGGGGGCCTCTGCTCTCTAGCTCTTGCCTGTGGGGCCCGCCCCTTAGCACTTGCTGTAAATGGCTGCACAGCCCCGCTCCTCAAACTCTTCCTTGCTGACCCAAAGCTGCTGGAAGGCTTGCAATGAGGCCAGGATGGAGCCGCCGGTCCACACCGAGGTCTTCCTTTCTGAAGCAGCGGCCACCGTGGGGTTGTCCCCAGGGCAGAGGAGACTCAGCTCTCTCTGGAAACGCTCGGGGAAGCCATCCAACATGGTGCAGCCACCACACAACAGCACGTTAGCAGCCATCTCCTCCTTGAAGCCAGTGCCCTGGCAGCGGCTCAGGCAGTCAGCTGTGAGCTCCGGGAGGCCTGGCTGGGTGTAGCCCACCAGGGAGGGCTTGAAGAGCATCTCGGAGCAGCGGAAGCGCTCCTGGCCGATAGTGATGACCTTGCCATCTGGGAGCTCGTAGTCTACGCGCAGCTCCTCAAGGCCCAGGCTCATCTCCTCCTCTGGCAGCAGCGCGGCGTAGCAACACTTCTTCTTGATGTGTTCTATGATGTGCAGGTGGTCATCCGTGAACTTGTGACCTGATTCATTGAGCAGCTGCATGAGGTAATTGGTGAGGTCGCAGCCGGCATAGTCCGCACGGCACGGCAAGCCGGGCAGCAGGTCTCCCTCAGAGATGGGCACCACATGCGACACGCCGTGCCCGCTCTCCACCACCAGGCCAGAGGTCTTGCCATAAGAGTAGATGGACAGTAGCGCCTGGGAGGTCACGTGCATGGCTGGGATGTTGAAGGTCTCGAACATGAGCTCCGCGTACTTTTCCCGGTTGCTGCTGGGGCTGAGTGGAGGGTCGGACACCAGCACCGCGTGCTCTTCCGGGAGGATCTTCATGGCCGTGTGGAAGATGTACTCCCAGATGTTCTGGATGCAATCCCAGTCCACGACAACCCCGTGCTTCAGTGGGTTAACCAGCTTCAGAGATGCCTCCATGTTGAGCAGCTCATGGCCCACGTATGTCTCCTTGAAGGTGTCTCCAGCATCAGCTGCCAACTCGGCGTTGCGCTTGCCCACAGTGGAGGATATGAAGTAGGTGGGCCTCTGCTCTCCTGCATAGCCGCACTTGCAGTACTGGGAGCCCAGGTCAATGACCAGAGCCTTGATCTTGCGTATTTTCTTTGGCTTCGTTTTCAGTTGAGTGGAACCTGTGTCCCGGATGCCAGCCTCAGGGGCTGGCAGTGTTCCTGCCTCTCCAGGATCTCCCTGGGCTGTGCCCATGGGCTTAGGGCTAGGGCTGTTCTTTGTCGCCATCTACCTCCCTTTCTCACCTTCTTACATCCACACCCTAGAGCTCCTGGGGAGAAATGAGAGCCCACCTCCAGTAGTGCCTTGGCAACCACTTAGGGTTGTGATGTCACCAGGAACGGTCCATGTAGGCAGGGGGAGCTTGCTCTTTCCCCCCTCTACATACCTTCCTAACTGGTTTGCTCCAGGACAGGACAAGGACCAGCAGCTCTAGAACCCCACCCCAATGGGTCTCGGTGCTCTCTGCTCCCTCTCACATGTCCATGCCTGGCCATTCAGGGATGATACACTAATTCCTTTCCTCCTCTGCTCCTTGGCACTAATAATTTGAGCCCATATAGAAAGCCAGACACAGTACCCAATACTTTCTATGTTAATTTGCAGAATCTTGCAGAGCTGCAGAGAGGTTCAGAATTCAAGAGCAAACGGTTTTAGAGTGATAGACGTTCACCCAACACCAATTAATCAGGTCTTCTGTAGACCCTGAAGGCTGCCTCCATTTTAGTCACAAAACTCAAGAGCCTGTCCCTGGCCCTCTCTTTCATTCTACAAGGACAGTGCATTTGCTAATAAAGCTAGCGGCACTTCACTCATTTCTTCTCACATCTAAGGCCAAGAGGATCTGCCACCACCTCCATGAAGGAAGGACCACATCACCAGAGTGAATCACATCTAGCACAGAGCTGAGGGTAAGGTCTAAGATGAGGCATACATACATAAATTAGATGCTGGGTTCTATACTTAGTGTAGAGAGAGGTTCAGAATTCAAGAGCAAGAATGATAATATTTCAATCAACGTTCACCCAATGTCAAGTAGAGGTTCTAAAGACCTCTGCACTAAGTGTGATGGGTACGGATCAGTACTCCAGCTGAACAGACAAAGCAGCCTGACATGCATGTTAGGTGTCAGTGTGTACACTGCACATGTTGGGGAGGAAGGCTGTCTTCTACTGGATATCCTTGGGAAAGCTGTCTACCTGAACCTTAATGTGCACACTGGTAGGACTTAGTAAGGCCATATTACAATGCACACTATCACCCTAATGAAGGAGTGCAAGCCTATGTTCAAAACTAATTGTTCCTATCTACTCATCCCCTTAATCCTGGAAATGAGGCAGAAGGGCATGCCAGTCACAGCAGTGGTAAATCCTGGTTAAATAAATAAATAAATAAATAAATAAAGATGGTGTCATTTTGTTCAAATTTCTCTGATGCTTTTTAGCCCTGCTCACCTAGAGCAGAAGTCCTTGCAACGGCCCATGACCAGATGGGACTTGTTTGTCCTCTACTACCAGCCTTACTTTTCCTACCCACCCCATTTACATTTCCAGGCTGTTCCCCTGGTCACACTGGTCTTGTAGATCCTTTGAGTTGAGGTCAGTGACCTTCCATGAGGGGACAGTCACATTTTATTTCCATTCAGCTTTTGGGTCAAATTTTGTGCTGCCGATCCAACTGTTTCTGATGGTCACGGGCAATCCATTAGTCAATGAGTATTGGCTGCTCCAGTAAACTTATAGACAGACTACCACAGGCCACTGGCTGGACCTGGCTGCTTCCAGCTGACCCCTGCACTAACTCCCCAGCCCTGTGACTTAGTCCTCTGCACCTATTGTATCCCTAACACTTGGTCACTTGGTCACCTCCTTCAGCTCTTTACAAAACTGCTGTCAAGCTCAGGGAGCCTTGCCTGGGCCATGTCAGCATGACCACCCCATCTCTCTCTCCTCTGATATCTCCCCCTGGGCCCCTAGCACACACCAACTAGAATGTAGACCAGCTCCTTAGCTGGTTGCTCCTTCTTCACTGTGGTATTCCCAGCTGCTTCACATGTCAGAAGCACTCACAAATATTAACTGAATGAGTAAATCAAGAGTTACTACAAAATGGGGGGGTGTCAAAGATAGTGTCTCTAATGTACCCCAAACAAGGTCTTCAGTATCTAGACAGTCTCTAATCACTGGATTATGTCACAATCAGTGATGTCACTGTTAAGCAGATTCTCAAGTTGTCCTTTGATTTAGGCCTTTCAGGCCTTGTAGCCAGCAGGATCAGGAGCTTTCTGGAAGTAGTATGTCTCTGGACAGTGTGTGGGCTCCACAGGCAGTAGACATAGGGGATGGGCCTGCCAAGAAGGCTGGAGAGCAAGCCTCCATGCAGACACAGATCCTCCAGACTGCCTCCTTAAAGGATGGCCCAGCAAAGAGGGCAGTATGGGTCCGCCGGGACAGTACGGAGACAGAAGACCCTGCTAAGTCAACTGTGTCCAAGGAGAGGTCCAAGTTAGAGGTGACCAAAGCAGTGGTTGTAGACCTTGGCACTGGCTTCTGTAAATGTGGCTTTGCTGGCCTGCCAAAGCCCACTCATAAGATCTCAACAACAGTGGGCAAGCCCTACATGGAGACAGCCAAGACTGGGGATAATCGCAAAGAGACCTTCGTGGGGCATGAGCTCCTTAACCCGGAAATACATCTTAAACTGGTTAATCCCCTGCGTCATGGTATCATTGTGGACTGGGACACAGTACAGGACATCTGGGACTACCTCTTCCGACAGGAGATGAAGATTGCCCCAGAGGAGCATGCAGTCCTGGTCTCAGATCCACCGCTGAGCCCCCACACCAACAGAGAGAAGTATGCTGAGATGCTGTTTGAGACCTTCAACACGCCTGCAATGCACATCGCTTACCAGTCCCGCCTGTCCATGTACTCGTACGGACGCACCTCCGGCCTGGTGGTGGAGGTTGGCCATGGTGTGTCCTATGTAGTCCCCATCTATGAGGGTTACCCTTTGCCCAGCATCACGGGGAGGTTAGACTACGCAGGATCTGACCTGACGGCCTACCTGATGAACTTGATGAACACCTCTGGAAAACACTTCACTGAGGACCAGATCAGTATTGTGGAGGACATCAAGACAAAATGCTGCTTCGTGGCCCTGGACCCCATTGAAGAGAAGAAAATCCCTCCCAATGAACATGAGATCCATTACACTCTGCCTGATGGAAAAGAGATCTGTATGGGCCAGGAGAGGTTCCTCTGCTCAGAGATGTTCTTCAAGCCATCCCTCATCAAGTCCATGCAGCTGGGCCTCCACACCCAGACAGTGTCCTGCCTTAACAAGTGTGACATCGCACTCAAACGAGACCTCATGGGGAACATCCTGCTCTGTGGGGGCAGCACTATGCTCAGGGGTTTCCCTAACCGTCTGCAGAAGGAACTAAGCAGCATGTGTCCCAATGACACCCCACAGGTAAACGTTCTGCCTGAGAGAGACACTGCAGTGTGGACTGGTGGCTCTATCCTGGCCTCGCTCCAGGGGTTCCAACCACTGTGGGTTCACCGCTTTGAGTACGAGGAACATGGGCCTTTCTTTCTCTACAGAAGGTGCTTCTGAACTGATGCAGCAACGCGGCCACTGTGGTGACAGTGTGTCAGCTTTACTGCATGAGGGAAGACCTACACATGGTGCTGAGCTGGCATGTTCATTCCTGTAGCATTAAAGACTCCTCGTGTCCCCGTCCCTCTGCAGTGTGTCTATTTCCTGACATAGTGGAGGGACACATGTGTCATCACCTTAAATGATACAAAAGCCTGGGAGTGAAGGGGGAGGGAGGGAGAGAATCAGGCATGCACTACACTGACTTCTCAGTTGGAAGAAACTTGCTCTAACGTTACTTTGGTCCTTGTGTGCATTCCACTGTAGGAACTACTTTGTTGTTAAAACTTTGCTTAAGGGAAAATGTGATAAAAACAGGTTAAGAGTAAATGTCAAAAGATACAAGTGGATTCCTATCCACCATCCTCCACAGTCTCCCACAAAGCAGCACTGTATTTCACATCTGACAGTGAACTCTGAAGGCCTTGAAAACGCTGGTGAAGGTAATTACACTGTTTTAACTGCACCTCCTTTTACTCCCCAGTTATGTCTCAAAACTGGTTCACAGTAAGCCACCAAGGTGAACAGCTACTGAGCACTTAACATATTATGAGTGTAACATGTCTCCAGACAGAACTGATAGATGCCATGATGAAAGTACCATTCAGGCCTTGGAACCCAGCACACCTCAGTTTCTTCCTAGACTATTCTGACAACAATCCATGAGTACTCACTAAGGGACAAGTCCAGGTTGATTACTCAGCATTGGTAAAACCTATAAATCCTTAGAATAAGTGTTCCAAAAGTCATTAAAGGGCTTTTTTTTTTCAATCATAAAAAGTTATCTTTGGACCCACAGGGGTTGATGAGCCCAAGTCAATGAGACCCAAGAGGGTGAAGGGTCTTGAGGAAGGGATGGGAGCCGTTTTCTGAAGGGAGTCTTCATGGCTAAACACAAAAATGTCAATGGAAAGCTGATACAACTGCATTCTTTCTCAAAGCACTTTTAATTCTCTCACTGGACCCACCTGTCCCAGTAGAAAAGACAGGCTTCATACATAGAAACATGTAACAGTTTACTATTTCTGCTGCCATCTAACTGGGGGTAACTCACCAAGTTTGTTACAACAGGGATGGACATATGTACTACTATTGTGGTGGTCTGAAAAAAATGGTTCCCAAAGTGGTACTATTAGGTGGTGTGGCTTTGTTGGAGTGGGTTGTTGAAGGAAGTGTGTGGGGGCAGACCTTGAAGTTTCCTATGCTCAGGATACCGTCCAGTGTCAGTCAACTTCCTGTTGCCTGAGTCTAAATGTAGCAGTCTCAGCTCCAGGACCATGTCTCCCTGCATGCCGCCATGCTCCCTCCCATGATGATGATGATGGACTAAACCTCTGAACTAACTGTAAGCCAGCCCCCCTCAATTAAATGTATTTAATAAGAGTTGCATGATGTCTCTTATGACAACTATCTAGTGAGTAGAACCAGGGAAATTGAAAATACCCCACCTAAATGTCATACTAGGCAAAGAATGTCACTCAAAATTTCACTCGGGGACGTGAAGTTCCTTTGTCCAAAGACACTAAAGTATGTGGATTCAGAGCCCAAACCCTCATCTTTATCCAAGATGCCTGCTGAAGTTAAGTCAAAAGAGTAAAGGAGGCACAGGGCACAGGAAAGGGCATATGCACAGAGAACACAGAGGGCTCAGGACTCAGATGTACCATTCAGTGTTGCCAAACCGCAGCAAGGGAGGCTTAGCTGCCTGCGTACAGCATCTTGAACAATGGTTTTAGCCTGCAGGCTGTGACCCCTTTGAGGGTGACATATTAGTTATTTACAATTCAAAATAGTAGTAAAATTCAAAACAACCAACCAAATATTATGATGGGTGGGGGGGGGTCACCACAACACAAACTGTATTAAGGGTCACAGCATTAGGAAGGTGGAAAACCATTGCTCCACTCTGAACATTTAGTTAGCTATCTGGAGATTTCCATCCTTATCCCCAGTGCAACATCTGAAGACTCCCATGGGCTTATGCAGTATGGACTAACAAAACAGGAGTAGTGGTTTCAATGAGAACGGCCCCCACAGGCTACTATGTTGAATGCTTCGTCAGCAGGGAGTGGAACTGTTTGAGAATTAGGAACGTGGCCTTGTGGAAGGTGTGTCACAGAGTGAGCTTTGAGGTTTCAAAAGCCTATGTCAGGCCCAGTGACGTAAGGCTCTCAGCTGCTTTCGCAGCGCCATGCCGGCCTGCCTATAGCTAGGCTCCCCAGCATAATGATCCCCTAATGTAAGCAAGCCCTCAACTAAATGCTTCCTTCTATCAGAGCTGGCTTGGACATGGACTCTTTTTATTGCAATAGAACAGTAACAAAGACGGAAAAAAAAAAAAAATCTGACTTTGCTTTCCAACTTGCAGTCACCTTAAATTACTAAGAACTTCTAGATTTTTGCTTTCTGTTTCCCTAAATACCCTTTGACTGGGTAAGTAAGTGCATGGTAGTCCCAGAATTCAGAGGCAGAGAGATTGGAGGCCTGCAAAAAGTTCAAAACCAGCTTGACTGTGCAGTGAGTTTCACACGCTCTTCAGGTATAATGGTGACAAGTTTTTCAAAAGTGTGTGTGTGTGTGTATAGAAACAGACAAAAGTTACTTGAAATGCATAGGAGTGCCAAGTTATACAAGTTACACTCGCAAAGACTTAACGAAAGCGCTGGGGCCAGGAGTGCAGCTCACTTGGTTTGCATGTACAGGGCCCTGAGGGGATCAATGCCCAGCACCACTAAATAAGAGTGGAAATTCCTCAGTACCTTCAGATTTTAAGATGTGTGAATGTGAAGTCTACTGACTGAGGAAGATGGCTCTCTGCAAGTTAACTGTTGATGTCTGCAGCACTGAACAAAGTTACATGATTCAACACAGGCCAGAGAACAAACCTTACTCAACACAAGCCAGAGATGTCAAGGTTTTTTTAAAAATTTATTGTGGTATGAATTTTCTCTGAGATAGAGACTAAATCTAGGGGAAACTATGTATTTCCTAAAGCTCAACAGTTTTTTCCCAAAATTAGTTCATTTCCCTTGTCGCACACCCTACAAAAGTCCCTCCTTGTCTCAGCCTTCAATACAGAAAGAAGGCCTGCTAAGCCTACTTAATTTCAAAATGAGCAAAATTTAATCCTGCACAGATAAAAGTGACTACAATTGGTACAAATTAATTCCTGTTGCTGTAATATTGGACTTTTGTTTGTTTGCTTAAGACAGTTACTCTCTAAGTAACTTTGTCTGTCCTGGATCTCATTATGAAGATCAGGCTGGCTTTGAACTCAAAAGATTCCAGTGCCCTGACCTGAGTGTGGGATTAAGCACGCACTACCACACTCGGCTGCTATAACATTAAAGAAACTGAGCATCTGTGAAAATGGACATCATTGTCAGCAGACACATTTATCTCCACTTGCAGTCTGTTAGCATGGATTCTTCATTATTATCCAAAACGAGAGCATTCCAGTTCCATAAATGTCACACAAATAAGACCCTGCGAAAGAGTCATTACAAACTACTCAAAGCCTTTTGAAACTGGATCTAATGGGGTGAGTAAATATATAGAAAAGTTGAATTATATAGCAAATACTTGGGTAAGTTCTTAAATTATGATTTTGGGTAGATCTATATACTGGGGGAGGGGGGCAAAAGCAGCATTCTGTTAGTTTACATACAGTAATGAAAGCCCGGATCTGGTATGAAAAGCATAGGAGAAATTTCTCTTTTGGGGGGAGTAGTGGGGGTGGGGATTAGGGTGGGGAGCAGGGAAGGTGAGAGACAGGGTTTCTTTGTGAAACAGTCCTGGCTATCGCAGAACTTGCTTTATAGACCAGGCTGGCCTTGAACTCACAGAAATACACCTGCCTCTGCCTCCTGAGTGCTGGGATTAAAGGCCATTACTACCCAGCTTGCACAGGAGAGATTTTTAACTGTACTCAAGGCTTGGCTTGTTGGGGAGGAATATTATTTTCCTAGGTGATATACCCACAAAAAAATTCCCTATGTTCCAGTAACTAGCGTTCCATATCTGCTCACACAAGCAAGCCTGAATAAACTTAAAAAGATGTGAAAATAAGAGAGGGGCTTCTTGGGAAGAAAACGGATTTCAGCAGGAGAGAGGGGATGAGATTAAAATTCATTATGTGCATGTATGAAGCTGTCAGAAGTTTTAAAGAGCCTCATTAAAATAAATTAACCTATTTCTAGGCTCTTACTCTTCTAAAAATCTTTGAAAACAGAATGAAACAGGTCAGTTAAACACCATACAGAAAGTAAGCAAGTCTGCCTGGATACTGACAAAAACAATTTGGTAACGCAGGCAGTGTCTGGAGAATAAAGAGTAAGCTCCAACCCTGCTACCATACCACAACTGCTATCTACCCCTTACTGAAGTGCAGGACACGTGTCAACAAATTCCAATCCATCCCACTCTACCATTGATGACATTCTAGCAGAATACCCCAACAATAAAACCGTCCCCGAAACCGGTAACAGTGCAGCAAGAGGAGTGTCTCAGGGCTCTACTGCTGTGAAGAGACACTAGGACCACAGCTACTCTCACAAAGGAAAGCGTCTAACTGGGACTGACTTAACAGTTCTGAGGTGAGGTTCATTGTCATCATGGTGGGAAACATGATCCTGGCAGGAAGCATGCAGGCAGACGTGGTACTATAGAGGCAGCTGAAAACACTACATTCAGATTAGCAGAGAGACGCTGGGCCTGACTTAAGCATCTAAAACCTCAAAGCCTGTACCCAGTGACACACTTCCTCCAACGAGGCCATGCCTCCTAATCGTGCCTCTCCCTAAGAGCCTATGGGGGCCATTTTCATTCAAAGCACCAAAGGGAGGCTTAGTCCAATTGAAGCTGGTAGCACGTAACCTGGCTGAATGACACATTTTAATAAAAACAAAATTTTAAAGACGTGTGTATGACTGTTTTGCATGCATGTGTGTGTGTGTGTGTGTGTGTGTGTGTGTGTGTGTGCTGTGCTTGCCACGTGCCCGCTGAGGTCAGAAGAAGATCCCCTGGAACTAGAGTAAATAGAGTTTTGAGCTGCCATGTGGGTGCTAGGAATCAAACCCAGGTCCTCTGCAATAACAATAATTGCTCTTAATGACTGAGTCAACTCCCCAGTCCCCAAACACATTTAACTTTTTATTTGGCTTTGAGGTGGGCGAAAAGATGCCAGCTATACACTCACATATGACTAAAGGCTGGCAGCACTAAGAGTCTGACTTCATACAATACACTATGTTAGCAAAGCAAAACAACTTGGAAATGTGATTCCACTTGTCTTCTTTTTTTTTTTTTTTGAGGTAGAATGAAGCATCATTCTCTATTAAAAAACAGGAACTGACGCTCTATCTAATCAATGATGAGAATTGTCCATGCAACAGAAACTAGGCCTGGATCTAGGAATGAGAATCAAGTTCACGATGATTTTTTTTTCATTCTAGTAACTATGTTCTCAAATACCACTAAATACAAGAACAGGATGTTGGGTTGCTCTGAGATAAGGTCTTGCTGTAGCCCACACTGGTTTTGAACTTGCATCAATCCTTTCTGCCTCAGCTTCCTGAGCTGCTGGGATTATAGGCATGCTCCACCATGTCCAGCTAAAAATAGCAATTAAAACAAAAACAAAAAACTGTAATAGCTGGCTAAAACAAGTCTGAAAGTACTCAAGATGTACACCCAGCATAAATCCCAGATTGCCTAGTGCTAGCTAAGGTAGGGAGCACACGGCAGCTGTAGGCAGTGCAAAGTCAGACCATCCCATACATATCCCAGTTCTCAGCAGCTAGGCCTTTGAGGAGCTAGAAGCATGATGAGTGAGTGGGCAAATGGTCTTCTCAGTGGTCCCTTCCTAACAGGTCAGTCACTCCAGCAGGTTCAGCTTCCACAGGCTTCTCTGATCAATCTTCGGTGGTATACAAATCCCAGCATCTGAAAGCAAGAATGAAAGGAAAGTGATAATGGGCCTGTTATAGGGTCAAAGCCAAAGCCAGCACAGCCTGGAGGCTCTGCCCAGAGAAGAGGGAGGGCATCAGGCAATCAGGCATCTTCATTAGGTGACTCAGAGCACAAGAGGAATCAGTATTTGAATAGGGAGGGGTAGATTCCTTGTTTGTTAATCTCTCTCCCTCCCTCTCTCTCTCTCACACACACACACCATATGCACACAGTGCTCTTGGAGGCCAGAGAGGGCACAGAATCCCAAGGAACTGTTTTGAATGGTTGTAAGCCACAACAATTGAACCAACCCTGGTCTTCTGCAAGAACAAGTGCTCTTAATCACCAAACCATCTCTTCAGTCCTACAGTATTTTTTAAAAAATTGTCAAACTGTACATCAAAGATCTACATTTTACTATATGTGAACATTTTCTCAATATTAAGACTAAAATAAACCATAACAGTATTTAACAGGTCAAGTGAATGACAAAGTATAATAGAATTCTATGAACAGGATGGTCAGCAAAACTCTGACATTTTAAAAAGTAGGAAATGGTTCCAGATGGGGATTCTGTCATTGTAACTTAGAACTGAGGCATTTATTCCTCTAGACTTTAGAAGTCTCTTATCTGACTAGGACTCATATATAGGAAGACATGAAAAAAAGTTTGTATAAGGAGCCAGGTGGTTGTGCAGCACTTGGGAAGTAGAGGCAGGTGGATCTCTGTGAGTCAGGTCAGTCTATGTCTCTAAACAGCTGATCCCCAGCTGGTGGCAGTGCTTGGGGAGGCTGCAGGACCTTTGGACAAGGAGCATAGCTGGCAGTCACGGGAGCTGAACTGAATGGGGTTTATGAGCTATGTTTCTGCCTGTCTGAACCTGACCTCTCTAGTTCCTGGATGGTGTCATGTTACAAGCAGCCACCACACAACCCTGCCACCATAGCAGCAAACTGCTCCCACCAACATGCTCTCACTGACAAGATGGGGGTAAAATTCTGTCAGTGACAAGAAATGTAACTAAATACCACTGAACCTTGGAACCACAGGACACTGACGTTACAAACTCAGATGAGGAACCCTCACATGTTAGACTTTACAGAGAAAAGTAGAAGTGTTCTCTGATGCTGATAAGCCATTAGAAAACCCAGGGCAAGGGGTAATTGGAGTGGCCCTGAAGGTCATCACCAGGTCAACAGCAAGAATGGGGGAAGGGACTAGACTACAGAACAGAACAGCAAAATGGCTGTAGGTCTAAGATGAAGTCTTTGCTTCACAGGATAAGTGTTTATGTGAAACTGTTGGCAGAGGTGGCCTACCAAATGCCAGGCAGAAGGAAACAAGCACCACAGTTGCTGGGCAGATGAGAGACAAAACAGACAACACAAGGTGTTGGAGAACAGGCAAGGCCTACTCCAAATGTCATCAAAATGCTATTACACATAAAACATTCCAGACCATTGCCTGTCACACTAGGAAGAGGAAGTAACAGCAGTTTTAAAAGGCGGGTAGTTTAGAACTTAACCACCAGCTTTCCAGAGCCCAAGAAGGCTGATATGGTAGAGCATCCACCTGAAGTGCAAATAGTTAGGTGCTGAATACAAGCCAGTGAATTTAAAGAGGAAGCCTTGATGGTTTCAAACTTTTAGGAATATGACATGTAACCAAACACCACCTCCCACAACAAAATGTTTTAGATTGAACTAAATAGGAGATGTAAAGAAATGATAATATTAGATGTGTTTTCAAATTCTAACATCAGTTTCAAGGTGATTCAAATATTCATCTCCTAAAAATGTTCTGAAGGTGGGAAATTGCAAGAGCCAAAATCGCAACTCAGAAAAAAGTCTCCCTCATGTGTAGGTGTGGACTTTTAGGGCTCATGCTGCAATTGTGATGTGCATATGTGCAAGGATACATGGGCATACAACTGTCACTGCACTTTTTTTTTTTTAAAGCAAAGTTGGAGTTGGTTTTAATTCAGATTGAAACATAGGCATTATGAGAAGGGGAGACAGAAACAGAAGGTAATGCATACTCTAGACTGGACACAGACTTCTCAAGAGTTAATTTACAAATAAATAAAAAAAAAATGTCAAATGCTTGGAGTGGTGGTGCACATCTTTAATCCCTGCACTCAGGAGGCAGGTGGATCTCTGTGTTCAAGGCCAGCCTCATCTGCAGAGTGAGTTCCAGGACAGCCAGAAATACATAGTGAAACCCGTCTCCAAAAACACAAACAAACGGAAGTCATGTTCTATCCTTCCCTCCAACCCACCACCACTGTAAGTATTAGAGTCATTTAAAATGTGTCCTCAGGATTGAGAGGGATCCCGTACACTGCTGACCTATTCACCACCACCCAGCCCTGTGCAGCATGGAGACACTGTAGAGAGAAGAGTCACTAACCAACAACGGGGACAGGAGGCTGCTTCTGGTGGTAAGAGGCAGTGATGCTATTCACAGTGGAACTCGGACCTAGGACCTAATCAGAAAACAGGTTACATCAGCAGAGATAATCCTTTGGATGGTGGCAGACCTACAGTGTCCACTAGCCACAAGTGAGCCTGCTGTCTTTCTCAGTTATGGTGCCCACAGCATAGCTGTCCTTTCCTGTGACTGCAACATGCTAGCTTCTCTACTCTCACCTCAGACCTCTAAGTCTCCTGACCCCCAGGCATAGGTAATGGAGGAGGGGGCTCTGCAACAATACCTGCCTGGCCTTTTCTAAATGAGCACACCATAACCCATGGGGGTGGGGGATCCAAGTCCATGGAACACACAAAGGATCCATTCTACTCAAAGAACTGGAGGAAGTAATTTTATATTAAAAGAAGTACATATATGTCATAATATGGGTGCAACACTGAATCCACATAGATTTCACTGGGGTCCATGACTGCAGTAAGCTGCTGGCAGATACCAGCCCTCTGGTTTGCTCTTCCTTATCTTTGCATGTGTCTTTGCCAGAACACTGTCAGTGGTAATACCATGAGCTCAAAAGCACTTACAAGTGACTCATGGTACCCTGAACAGGGCCCATTTCCATACTGCCAAACAAAACAAACCTGCATATTTTTCCTTCAAGATTCACATAGTCCCCTAGAAGCTAAATGTGATCTAAACAGAAGTGGAGAGGCATTCTAAATTGTTGACTTCAGAACACTGCAGTTTCTAGGAAACATGCATCATAGCAAATTCTGGCATTTGTGGCATCCAGATTTTTAGCTGCTTTTCTTGCTATGGCCTGTACAGTACTCTTTACAAATATCCACCCTCTTACTGAACCTTCTGGTAAAATACCCAAGGAAGTATACCAAGTATCCTAGGAAATCGAGACCTAGAACACAAAACATTTCTAGCCATGAAATGATTGCAACCTCTTGCGTCTAAACACCAAATCCGGCCTTCTATCCACAGCCAGCGAAGTCAGGGCTGGGGCATGAAGCACATTTCTCCTCACCAGCTGATGCCCTGTCATGCTCCACCAATAAGGGAGACTTGAGGGAGAGTGAAAGCTGGAAGGAAAAGCACTGTGTTTGCTTTTAAGGGCTATCCATTCCAGTTTCTATGTGTCTTTGTACACTTAAATCTAGCCTCATCAGGACCACCACCCTCAGCCCTCAGGTCTCACCCACTAACCAGCACCTCTCGAGAGGTTGCAGACAGCAGGCCTTGGACCTGTCACCATTCATTCCCAAGCTCTTTCCTGTGCTCCCTTCCCAGTGGCAGAAGCTACTAGTCACTCTGTTGCCCCCTCAACAGCCTGTGTTCCTCATTTGCCTTTTCAGCCCCTCAATGCTTACTTAATCAACCAGGTATTAAACTCTCCATGGGAAAATAACAGGTGTGAATTTGTTTTCCTTACTGAACTGACTGATACACCAGTCTTTCTAATCCCTATCAAAACTTTCTATAGAAGACTTGAGGGCCCTAAAAACCACATGGATGGTAATACATGACAATGCTTCATGGGACAAAAAGCTACCTACTCCCCTCCAAGACTTCAGACCTGGGAAGGGAGGCATCAGCTCTAATCCTAGCTTCCCCTCCCTACTCCATATTGCACTGCCGCTGAAGATTTTCAAATCATCCCTATGACAGCTGCTCTATCTGAAAAGGAAAGATAATAACCTACTTCACCTTAGCATGAAACAGCAAGTAGACTAAGCACAAAGCTAAGGTAATTTAACTCTGACACTTGAAGAGAAAGTTTTCCTTGACTCTTGGGGTTACAGTGAGAAGTGGGAGACTGCACGTGGTGTCTGAGGTAACTTACAGACGTGATTGAACTCTGCTGGCAGGCAAGCGTCCAGATTTCTGGAACTGCCTTCTCCATCAGCTTCAGAGTATTCTCATAGGCATTCTGCAATTCCTTCCCTTGCTCTTCAAACTTGAAGAGAAAGAGCACCTTTAAGATAGCGTGTACTTCATCTAGAGAGAAGAATATGAAAGTGGGAAGTGGTATCCCCAGCTGCATTGCTAGAATCATACAGTAACTTCTTTCCCAAGGTGACAGTGTCTAATACCACCCACCCTCGAGATGCATTCTTCCACTTTCTTCTTCCTAAATGCTGGAAAGAGAAACTCAGGGAATGAGCAGAAAGCTGTGCTGTGCTATGCAGTCCCTATTCCCGGCTAAGGACTACCTCTTGGGAAGCTTCCCCTGCAGGGGCTGGGAAGGGCTGACTCAGGAGTGATTACATGAGCTTCCTTCCCACTGACTGCTTTCTTCTTCCCTCAAACTCTGTGGTTCTCAACCTTCCTAATGCTACAATCCTTTAACGTAGTTCCTCACGTTACGGTGACCCCCAACCATAAAATTATTTTCATTACTACTTTATAACTGCATTTTTGTTATTTGTTATGTAGTGTAACTATCAGAGACATGCAGGATATCTGATATGCAACCCCTGTGAAAAGGTTATTTGAATCCCCAAGGAGTCGAGGTTCACAGGTTATACAACTGCTGTTCCAACTGGAAAACAGCATCATTGTTGGTCTTTTTTTTTTTGGTTTGTTTTTGCTTTTAAACACTTTATTTTGTCTCAGTGGTGATCAGAGGCCAACTTTCAGGGAGGTGATCTTTTCCTATGACGTGGTTAACAGGGATGGACATCAGACTGTCAGGCTTGGTGGCAGGCATTTTTACCCTCTGAGCCATCTCTACAGCCCCATACTGCATCTTAACTATGTGTTAATCGTGCCTGTCTGGCACCACTTGCTCCTCTCTGGTTAAGAATCACAGTGAGCACTGAGTCCATACCTTTCAATTTGTCAATGCTTTGTATCACTTCACTCAGTGCCTCCAAAAGGGCCAGATGCTCCTGAGGACTCCCTTCTTTGAGGCTGTGCTTCTTGCGTTCTGCCTTGCGCCGGTTTTTAGATGACCGCCTGTCAGAAATGAGAGATGTTGAAAAGGAGGCTCCTCCTGTGCCTGCTGGCCACCACTTGCTAAGAAACCAGAGCATCAAACAGATTGTGGTGATGCACGCCTTTAATCCCAGTACTCGGGAGGTAGAGGCAGGCGGATCTCCGTGAGTTCCAGGCCAGCCTGGTCTACAGAGCTAGTTCCAGGACAGCTTCCAAAGCTACAGAGAAATCCTGTCACAAAAAACAAACAAGCAAACAAACAAAAAACCAAAAAAAAAAAAAAACAAAAAGAGAGAGAAAGAAACCAGAGCATCTACAGATAGCATTCCTGTCTGGGGAGACTTTAATAAAGCCATGTTAAAGCCACATATAACTAGGGAAGTCTAGGAAGAGGCATAAAAGGAAAGCTAAAGAGTTCTATTTCTCCCTTCAGTTTGGATTAAAATGCAGGTAAGATCGGGATGATGGCACATGCCTTTATTTCCAGCATTCAGAGTAAAGGCAGGAGGATCTCTGTGAGTTAGAGGCCAGTCTGGTCTACATAGCAAGTACCAGACAGACATAGTGAGACTGTCTTAATAAAGAACAAGGTAAAATGAGGTTCACCTGATAGCACACTAGAACAATGAAGAGAAGAAAACAAAACAAAACAAAACATGAATTCTATAGTAAGAAGTGAACTTTAGAAGCAGCCTCATCTCATGGGGCTTGTGAGGTGGATCAGAGGTTAAGAGCACTGCCTGCTTTCCTAGAGGTCCTGAGTTCAATTCCCAACAACCACATGTTGGCTCACCATCATCCATAATGAGACCTGATGACCTCTTTTGGCCTGCAGGCATACACGCAGGAGGAACACTGAATACATAATAAATAAATCTTAAAAAAAAAAAAAAAAAAAAAAAAAACAGCAGCCTCACCTCAAGGATGTTCTGGGAAGTCCTTGCACATCGTACACTGGCCCTATTGGACATTCTCCCACTCCCCCTGCACTGTCTGTCCTTGAAAAAGACCAATTCATCATCTGCTTCTGCACAGTCAACATGTTGACTAGATTTCATACATACGCAGATATCCTGGAGTTACTGTGGGAGTATCTGCCACTCAGCTCACTGCCACTCTCCGAGAAGAAGTCTGTCTCTGGACCATGGGCCACCTCATTATCTAGAAAAGACGAACCAGATGCAAACATAAATGGCTATACATCCAATCAGCATGTGAGTGGATCTCAAAAAGAATAAGGTAACAATAAACCCAGGAATTATACTTACTATAAACCTGAAGTTCTCCACATTTATTCTATTCCTTTCTTGGGGGGGGGGGTAGGTAGGGAGGAACTAGGAAACTCATTTTGTGAAACACTGGAGACATTACTGCTCTGGTTGGATGGGGAAAAGTGGGACTACTTGGTAGAGATTTTCTGATTTCTGCCTGGCCCTGGCCCTAAACACTTCTCCAACATAGAACTACTAGCAAAACAACAAAAGGTCTGTCCCTACCCAGCAACTCTTTGTGTGACGGTTTAAACTGCAAATGGACAGTGATGAAAGCAAGGGATCAATGATATTCTCCAGTACAAGTCCTGCTTCTTGTGGGACTGTGCAGCGAGACAGTGCCACCCCTCATTTTCTTACACATGTATCCTTTGTCAACCTGGTTTTCTGTCACAATGTCAAGCAATGTTGGTGCCATACTCTTGTACCTCCAAAGCCAGGTGCCCAAACAATCCCTTTCTCTTTATAAACTGCCTGCCTCAGAAAACTGGCCATAGACAAGGTACACACACAAGGTGCATGGACGCCCGCCTCCCACACCCACAAGTGTCAACGGGCTTCTCAGAGGCACTCACCAACATGCAGCTGTGGTGCTTTGTTCTTGAGCTCTCGAACCACCAGCAAACGGTTTTTATGTCGAATGAATGTGGCTGTCTGTGAGTCCAGAAAGGCCATGTAATTTTTTTGGGCTGAGGATGCACAATGAAAAAATACCTTAAGCATGATGTTTAAGCAAGGAGATAAAACAAGTGAAAGGAGGTGTAATAAAGAAGGCCTAAAATTCAACATCAACAAAAGATGTACCTAGGTCTTCCAACCAATTTTAAATCCATTAATGAGCCAGTACTCAGAGTTCATCAATGCTGTTGGGAGCACAAAGGTCCTTGCACCTATAGACCTCCAGGGAAACCAGGAATATTAAGCATGCAGGATTGTCTTTGCAATAGAAAAGATATAAAACCTATTCAGAAAGCTGGGAACTGGAAGTGATTAATGGCCTGGTGATGTGTGTTATCTGTTGGGTCAGGCTATATCAAGCTTCCATAACCAAACCCAGAGGTGGCTAGCAATCTAAATGACCTTATATTATCTGTATAGCCAGAGGCTTTCCCAAGCTCCCACAACCAGGACTAGAGGTGGCTAACAGCCCAAATGACATCTACACTATCTGTATGACCAAGACCAGGCCAGAGCCTTCCTTGGGCCCTTAAGCTAATACAGGTGGCCTACCTCCAGAACCCATCTTCTTAGAAGAAATGGCATATACGCCAAGTAGAATTTTGATGTAATTATGCTTGCATGATCACTGGGAATTGTATACCAGGAAACTTTCCCCCAAATTATACTGTGTTTAAATATACTGGCAATAAACTGCCTGGTGCCTGACTCTGAAATCAATCTGAACTGAGTTTTCATTCTCACCTTTTCGGGGATCACTGTCTGCCTTGACACCTGCAGAGCCCACCTCACAATACCATCCCACAATATTCTCAACCACTAAACTTACAAAATCATATCAGTGAAGACTTGATACCTAACTGAAAAAGACAAAAGCAAACAAAGGGACTATGCAGGGAGTTGCTAACAAAGGCAGGATGGAGGGAACCTAAATGCTTCTGGGACATCATGGCTGTGGGTATGGAATAAAGGTTTCTAATCGTCTCTGAAATTACTGTCCAGTGAAAAACCAGTATTAGCAGAATAAAAGAAAATACAAATAAAGTAAACTCTCTAAGGACACAGATATTAGGCTCATGCAGAAGAGTTACCAGCATTCCCAAGTTCCTGTTGGTGCTAAGAAGTGCCTAGATAATGGCACAGGGTCAGGGATGATGCTTTCTATACGGTGTTTGGGATGACTACAACAAACAGTACTCACAAGCTCTAATTAGAACAGGATGGGGAAACAGCCAGGGTAAGAACATCTTTCACCAGGTAGCCCTGCTTAAAACTACAGCACAGCCAACATGTACTCCCTAAGACTTGTGGATGAAATCGATGCTCTTCCCAGCTTTGCTCTTAAGGGGCTCCAGACCAAAACATCCTGCGGCCATTACTTAATTCTCCTGTTCTCTAGAGCCATATACTTTATTTGTAAAAAAAAATGTTTAGCTTATCTGGAAAAATTTCAGGCCTTCTTGAGAGCTTGTACTAGCCCAAAGAACATCCTTCATCTAGATTTAACCATAAATAACATTTTACCCTATTTGTTGCTTCCCATTTCTCTGTAAGCATGTATATGATTGTGCACACACATCCTGCAACTTCTGTAGAATCTGAAATTAAATTGCTGGTAGGTACTTACCTCTTAATAGTAACTAGTATTATAGGGCTAAAATACAGGAAAATTACCACTGATCAAATACTACTATATAATAAAGTGCATATCCAAGTTCATTAAGTCTTACAAGCACAAAGATTCCCCTGGGCCACCATCACCAACATGTAACCCCAATCTCAGTGCCAGCAGCCTCCAGGCAGAGGCAGGCTTCTGAGGCAAGAGTTTGCTCTAGCAAGGGACACTAAGACATCACAGCTTGCAACACTCCAATCTCTTTAATATCATCATTTAACAGCTTAATATATTCTTAAAAACTGTCATGGAGTCAGCAGAACAAATCAAAATGCAGTAATATAAAGATCCCTGTCCTATTTGTCTCTTCTCCTTTTCTCTGTAATTCTAAAAGTGTCACCATCCAGATGTAATCCTCACCTTCTAAAATGGAAGGTTTCACACTGGTTTCTATAATATCCACTCTATTATACTTGTATACCTAAGAGAGAGAGAGAGAGAGAAAAGCAGTATTTTAGGGCAGGAATACTTCTACCCAAAAGAGAGTTAAGACAGAGATCACACTACCAGAGGTGACCAGGACATTTCCCCAAGAAGCAGGCTTCCTAAGAGTTACCAAGGAAATTTGATTAATTTTAACAGCAGCACATTGCACATGAAGACCCAACTTCAAACATTATTACCAAGGATAGGTTTTTATTATCATCACTATTTTGATTTTTCGAGACAGGGTTTCTCTGTGTAGCCCCATGGTCCTGGAACTTGCTCTGTAGACCAGGCTGGCATCAAGCTCAGAGATCCACCTGCTTCTGCCTCCCAAGTGCTGGGAACAAAGGCGAGCATTAGCACCGCCCAGCTGAGGATAGATTTTTAAATGGCTTTGTAGACATCACTGAGCCCATCTATGTAACTTCACTTACTCAGAAGACGAGAAATTCCAAATGACCTGCTACTGCCCTCTCCCTCAGCACCCAGCAGAGCAGAAGCTGTTCAGAGCTTTTCTTACCAGCCTCAGAGCTTCCTCCCAGGCAGCTCCTTCCAGCAGCTGGAGTACAGCTTCTTCATAATCCTGACAAGGGAAAATCAAGGGCAAGCACAGGTGAATGCAGCAGCCTTACAAGAAGCTGCCACAAAGAGCCCGTCTACCTTCCCAGGCAGCCTCAGCCCTCCCAGCTCCACTTCTCAGCATCTTGCCTGTCCAAATATCTACTGGACAGTTATCTCCAAAAGCACTGGCATAAAAAACAAAAGGGGTTATCCCTCTGAATGATGACAAAATACCAAGGCAAGCACATTTTCTTTATATCCTGGGATATCAAAGCCACAAGACAAGCTTGTCAAAAAATGGCTCTTTCCCCAGAATTACTGCAAAGCTTAACAGGAAACATATAGCTTAACAGAAAAAATATAGTGAACTAAACAGTAATTTCCTAGTTAACTTGTTTTGTTTCTTGTTGAGTTACAGCTTTTCATATAGTCTAAGACACTAAATCATTTTATCAAATAAATGCTTTGAAAATATTTTCTTCCACTCTCTAAGCTGTCTTGGTACATTCTTGATAAGTCTTTGATTATATGAAGTCCAATTTTACAGATTTCAATTTTAATTGCTGATCTTTTGGTATCAGGTCTAAGAATACACTGCCAAGGTGTTGATAAGGTTACCCCATCTTCCCCTAAGCCTTTTATGATTT
Organism: Phodopus roborovskii; assembly: GCF_943737965.1. NCBI lineage: Eukaryota > Metazoa > Chordata > Mammalia > Rodentia > Cricetidae > Phodopus > Phodopus roborovskii. The sequence continues at coordinate 1,528,458 of NW_026126444.1, forward strand.
CAGCTCTTAAGATTAGGTTGTTGAGGGGGGCAAAAGGAGGGGTGGGAGTGAGAACTGTGGTTGAATGTAAAACGAAATTTAAAAGAATAGTTAAAAAAAAAAAAAAGATTAGGTTGTTGATATATTTTGAGTGTCTTCAAGGGGTTTTTTGTTGTTTCTTTCTATTTTTCTTCCTTTCTTTTTTCTTTTTTTCTTTTTGGTCTATGCAGCCCTGACTGTCTTAGAACTCACTCTCTAGACCTCAAACTCAAGATTTCCCTGCCTCTGCCTCTCTCTCAAGTGCTGGGATTAAAGGCATGCACCACCATTGCCCAGCACCTTCAAGATTCTTATAGCTAAAAAAAATGTCAATTAAAAATTCACATTTCTAGCTTCTCTTGAAAGAGAAACATGAAACACATTTTTGTGTCATGCAAAATTCCTAAACACTAAAAGCAAAAGTAGAAACAAATTATAGAATTTATAACCTATGTAGAGTTGTAATGTTCTTAGCTATACTAAGCAAGAGGGGGTAACAACGGAAAATGCCCTTGTTGGGATCCTTACCTTACACGTAAAATGGCACTCTAATTTGTGACTGTATTTACTGTAAATCCCAGAGCAAGCATCAGAACCCTTAATAACCAACAGTGGAGATACGATGGATTCATAAGAAGTGCTGAGCATGGGTTGGGGCCACAGCTCAATGGACCAAAACAAAAAAAAAACTCAACCTAAGCATGAAAATGGAGAAACGTGCCCTAATTAAAAAAAAAAAAAAAGGGCTATATTTCCAAACACACAAAGTCAACTTCAAGATAAAGCATATAAGAAATTTTAACAGAAATAAAGAAGAATACATCTGGCATGACGAGCAGGCATCTACCTACATTAGAGCTTGACAATGCAAAAAGCAAACACTTGCAGAATAAAAGGATAGGTAAAAATATTGGAAATTTAACCAAACATTTTTCTCCCAGTATTAAGAGAATGACATAAAAAGCCAGAACAGCGTCAGAACAGCAGTGTCAACTGATCATCCCAATGTAACTAAGAGAACATGTTATCATACCATGCACACACACAACTTCCTTTAAAGAGACCATGTTTAGATTCAACCAGTACTTTTTTTTAAAGTATATAATCAAAACAGAAAGTAGAAATCAGTAAGAGATGGCTGGAAAACCTCAAAATATCTGAGTTAATCAACTCACAGGTCAACAAAGAAATCATAAGGGAAATTAGAAAACAGAGACACAACACACAAGGAAGTTGCAGAATGTAGCTAAAATCAATATTATTAATATATGCTTACACTACAAAGGAAGGGGGCTGGAGAGATGGCTCGACAATCCTAAGGACTCACAAGCGGAGCATTCCCACAAATACATACAACATAGAGGGGGCAGAAATGGGAAGGTCACCAAGACACACTAGCTTCCAACCTCGCTAAGACATGGACTTCAGTTTCAGATACAGATCCTGCCTCAAAGTAATAGCCAGAGTGATGGAGGATACCCAACGCCCTTCCCTGGCCTTGACAAGCACTCAAGCATACACACGTTTACATAAACTCACATAGAAACATATACACATTAAAAAAACAAAACAAAACAAAAACCTAGATAGGGAAAGTAAATCAGTGATGTTAAGCCCCAAGTTAAGCACCCCACAGATGGTGAAGCAATAGGTGTCTGTTGTGAGTGGCTGACTTGTGTGGCAATCTGTTACAGGCACACAGGTAACAGACAGCTGGTGCAGGAAGGCCCAGGGGTAAATGAAGTGCATCCCAGTGCAAACACAACTTTGTTCTAAATCATCCCTCTCATCTCTCTACCCTCTCAGGCAAGTTTTATTTACTGATCTTCCAACTCAAAACCACCTTATTACTTATTTTATCTGTATGGGTGTTCTGCCTGCATGTATGAGTGGCACATGAGTCTTCTAATGGTCCTTGCTCACTGCTTCTGCTCTGGCAAAGTTACCACAGAAAGCTGAGTTTGCTTCCCACAGTCAGGTCACAGGCACACACTACAGCAGAGCTTTCTAGTACTCTACTCACACTCTTAAATTACAGGCCAAGAATGTCTATCAGAAGTGCATAGGACCAAGTACTTGGGGCTTTTCTTTTCAAATTTGAGAGTATTTGCACACATACAATGCAGTATCTTGGGGGAACAGAAAGAAAGATCTAAGTAAGACATTCATGTATGGTCTTTACATACTACCCATATCCAAAATTATTTTGCACTTTGAATGCGCCCTGTCACATATGGATAGGACTAGGGTTTTTGTTTTTGTTTTTTTACCTCTGTGGCATCCCTATCAGTTCTCAAAACTGCAAATTTTGAGGCTTTTCAGATATGAATGTAGGATGAGCAGTCTGTACTTAAGACACACTAGACTAAGAATTTCACATAACATCAGCAAATGGAAGACCTTCAGAACCAGCACCTCAAGACCCAACCATTAACATAGTTCCTTCAGTTTCACCATTAGTAGGAGGTAGAGGCAAGTCCTTTCTTGTTGAACTGGGGTGTCAGGGAAAGGACTCACCTGGGCATACTGCTCCAGGACTATGGCTGCCTCACTGTGTTTCCTCTGCTCAACCAGCTTTCCTGCAAAAAGACAACAAGTACTTGACAGCAAACAGAAACGGGTTTGTGCTACCCTGCCTAGTAAAGGAATCTAAATTAATCACAGGACTTAAAAAAACACATATAGCCAAAATTAGCTTTTAAAACAAAATGCTCCCAAAGGCACGCATAAGGACAACTAACAGGTATCTGTCACTAACCCATTTCTTCCTCAGGCAAAAAGAAACTGCAATTCTCTGTGTGGGCACTAGAAGGAGGTAGCTGCAATCATACTAGCTGGAAAAACCAGATTACACTGGCACATAAAACCCCAGTGTTCCTAAAAGGCTGCTCCATTCTATCCCCACAGGATAATTACTAATGAAAAAAGGCCACATAAGCACCTCCACTAATGAAGCAGTTACTTTTTCCCACCTTTTCTGGCTTGTGTAAAGTGCCTAAATTAAATGTATAAACAAAGTACTGTACTGTATGTGGTGGTTTAAATAAGAATGGCCCCCTAGATTCTAGTTTATTTGAATGCTTAGGGAGGGGCACTAGTAAGAGGTTGGCCTTGTTGGGGCAAGTTTGGCCTTGTAGGAGGAGTGTGTCACTGGGTATAGGTTTTGGGGTTTCAAAAGCCCAAGCCAGTTCCAGTATTCTGTCTGTGACTGCTGCCTGTGGATGCAGAACTCTCAGCTACCATCTCTACCTGCACACCACATGCTCCCTGCCATGAGGGTAATGGACCGAACCTCTGAACTGTAAACAAGCCCTAGTTAAATGCTTTCCTTTATAAGAGTGGCTGTGGTTATGATGTCTCTTCACAGCAACAAGACACTGTACAACAATGCCTTTTAAAAGGTCTGGCTCATGCCCTCTACAGCTTTAGCCAATGAACATCTGCAACAACTATACATGTTTTACCACTAGACACCACACCCTAGCTATGAGCTTGGAGGCTTGTTTCAGAACTGCTCTTTTTTAAGATCATTGACAATGTATACAGGACTCTGTTAAGGAATGCTCTGGTCTGAATTATCCCCTGCCCCTAAAACTCATGTTGGAGAACAGAAAGAAAAGGAAGAAACACAAGCACTTCTTTGTTTCATGCACTACTGAGGCCAGAGTCCTACATGCCTCTCACAGGGCACTTAGCCCCTGTTCTACTCTCAGATGTCAGAAGTACTAGCCTTACCCCACACCCACAAATTCCTCAACTTCAGCCTCTCAGCTGCCTCTACTTTCTGTTTGTGCATCTGGTCTTGCCCACAATAGTCCTGGCAACTATTATGGTTTTCAACCATATATTGGCTACACCAGAATAGCTCCATCCAAAATTTCACCTTTACCTTCTTGAAAGGACAACTCGGGTACACTGTGAGAAGTGGCCATAATGTCTGAGGGTCAGCAGATAACACAGTGTAACTTTGAGGCCATTTGCAGCCACAACTCCTGCCTTAAGAGACTGCAGAGCTACAGAATAGAAGACCTACCAGTACTCAAGTCATAAACTGCTTTTTTTTATTATGTCAATGCATCTGGAGGTGGTTGTGGGACTCTTGTTCTATTTAAAAGGAATGTAGCCCTAAACTTATTTACAAAATTACCAAACAAAGCAATAAACAAACCTTTCCAAAAGTGAACACAAAATGGCCCTGCTTACCTGCCAGGGTTCTACCAAGGCAAGCCATCTTGTCTTTGGTCAGATGAAGCTGGGCAGCCACACAGAGAGCTTGCTGCCAGCTGCCGCAAGTCAAAAATGCTGCGAGAGCCTTCTCACGGGCTCCACACTGGGCAAATATGAGCCCCGCTGGCTCATACTGGTGCTCCCGCATCAGGTGTTCCCCATAAGCAACACTGACCACCTGTGACAAGATGGAGATTTGGTAAAGAAATATGACAGTACTTTCTTTATAGTAGTTCCAATACAGGCTACTTCAGTGGGCATACTTGAGCTTTTCTACTCAAAACCTTACTGAAGATGTAATATTTACTCACTCAACATATACTGAGTATCTATGTATGCATGATTCTAGGTGGTGGGAATAACAGTCTCACACAGACACACACACACACACACAGCAACTAACTAAACAAATATTAAAAACAACAAAACCCCAGCACATTTAAGCTTTTGTCCAGAGGCCACAGAAAATGGCCTTAAGTAACACAGCATGGCCTGTAATAATGGTAGAGGATGAGGAAATGACTGAGAATAATGGGTATGCCACCTCTGAAGGCTACAAGGAAATGAAGCTAGGTGAAGAGTCAGGAGAGGCAGACAAAGCACAAGGGCTATGTGGCAAGGGTGCACACAGCAGACTGAGGAGTAATGAGGTTAATGTCACTGGAGCTGGAGGAAGGGGAGAAAACCAGAGCAGCTATACAATAAACCCTGTACTGCCAAGGCTTACAGTGAAGCAGAAGAGATATGGGAACACAACACACAGTCCATGCCCTTCTGGAAGCCACGGCCCGGCAGACACAAAGCAACAAATCATCAGTTAATTTGGCTCCAATTTAAGAATGGTATTGGAGCGACTAGGAAAGTCTACGGATAGGTGGACTCCAGAAAAGACACAACCGATGGCTGGCCAGTCATTATACAACACATCTTGAGAACAAGCTCCAGTTAACTGAAAATACGAAGAATGGCAGAAAGCGCTGCTAATGAGTCTGGCATGTGTGGCTAGAGAGAAATCTCTCGGAGGTCAAGATAACTTGCTGTTCTTGCACAGAATCCAGGTTCAGTTCCTAACACCCATATCAGGTGCCTGTAACTCACTTTCAGGGCTTCTGGGGACACCTGTATGAACCTGGTGCACACACAGAAAAGCAGGCACATACATACACATAAATAAGAATAGTAATTATGGTAGCAATAATAATAACAGCTGGCAGGGGCTCTATCACAGACAGATGTGTGTGATGGCCAATCTTGGTTGTCAAAACACCTGGGAAGAGGGAGCCTCAACTGAGGAACTGGCTCCATCAGAGTGCTCTGGGATGGTATGTCTGTGGGGCTTTTCCTTGACCTAACAAATGTAGAAGGAACCAGCTCACTATGAGCAGTATCATTACTGGCCATGTAGGTATGGAATGTGGAAGACGGGAGGCTGGACGTGCACACTGAGGAAACCAGTAAGCAGCATCGTTCCACAGTCTCTACTTCCGTTCCTGCCTCCAGGTTCCTCCCTTTCTTCCTCAGGATGCTTTTGGCCTGAGTGTTTTATCTCATCACTAGAAAAGCAAATCAGACAAGCATGCACACAATTTGCAGACAAACAATGGTGATGACAGCGGCATGGCAGAGTAGAACAGTGAGGAATGGATGGCTCTTGGTGGTCACAAATCCTAGTCTCAGCACCCCAGGCCTGCCACTCTGCAGTTCTGACACTTACACAAGTTGTGTCCCCATCTGTAAACTGGGCACAACACCCTATCAGGTTATAAGGAAGACCACATAATTCATTGAACTTAGAAGCAAAGTACCTGGAACTTAAGAAAACCTAAATGGGTGTTTATATAAACAACTGAAAATTCCAAACTCCTAAAAGACTGTTGCCTTTCTAATTTCTCCTTAGCAAGTTTAAGATGAGACTGACTGGCTGTAGGGCAAACCCTGAAGCCAAGGACAATGTTTGGGCTCAACACATCCTCACTTTCCAACTAATTCCCAAAACAGAATCAGGGACCTTATTTCACATTTCAGTCAACACATACCCGGTACTGTGGTGAACCTGGCTGATACAACTTCAGAGCTTCTTTATACAAGTTTTTATCTTTTATCAAATTTAGGCATTCTGCAAAATGCTCAGGTCCTGCAAAAATAGGATTTACACAAACACAGGTATAAGACTTTGAAAGTTCCTAAGCAACAAAATCAATGTACAACCTATGTGTGTGCATACATGTGGAGGCCAGAGGATAACCTGAGGTGGTTTCCTCATGGCCTCAGCTGACACTCCACAGATGGCACTGTCCACCTCAGTTTTTGGAACAGGGTCTCTCATTGTTTGGAGCTTGCCAGGTCCACCTTTCTAGAGCTCAGATTACAAGCACACGCCACTAAAGCCAGCTTTCTCGTGTGGGTTTTATGGAATGAACTCAGGTCTTCCTGTTTACAAAGCAAGCACTTTACTGACTTAGCCATTATTCTAGCCCCCTTTTATAGTCTCTACAATTTAGTCTGAACATCAGCTTCGAACTTGAATTTCTGGTGAGCATCACTCCATATTCTGACAGAAGAGAAGATTGGCTTGGATAGTATTACACTAGACATCCCTGCTACACTCTTCTGCTCAGTATTTCCTCACTCTCCTTCACAAGAGCACCAGGAAGCTGATTACAAGCTCCCCTCAGGCCCCACTCTGTACAGCCGGATCAGAATCTCCATGGAAGTAGGAGATGAATGTACACTTAACAAGCACCACAGGAACCCTCAGTGACAAGTCTAAACTGTTCCAGCACAGAACAGGGGTGGTATGAAGAAGCCCACAAGGTGCTGTTGTAGTCCTACGTTTCTACATCATCACTGGCTGTAAACTGGATGAGCGCAAACCACTCTGTGGGCAAGCTGGGGTCTATTTCCATTCCGTATGGACAAACACCATGAGATGGGATTATATGCAAGTTGTGATCGAGGCACTGAAGTGAATTTAGGAGATGCTCATTCCTACCCCAGAATGCTTCACCCTCAACCATTCAGAGCACAAGACAAAAATAAAACAAACATGCAACAATCAAGTTTTCCAGCGTGGAAACTGAAACCTGTCTGTCTATAATAACCTCGTATAGTATTTTATATCTTGCCTAGTTCCAAAGAAGTTTTGAAGCAGCAATAAACACTATATCCCCCATACTTACCACACTTGCTGAGGTGCCCAATGGCCTTTTCATATCGTTTCAAGTACTTGTCTATGGTGAAACGTTGGTAATTAGGCTCCATTTTCTTAAGTGCATTAAGAAATGGAAGATATTCCTTAGGGTCCTAACAAAAGAGTTATTCTTTGTGATATTTACATATTATAAATTCCAATTAAGACAATAAACATAAGACAACATAATTTTAAATGTACATTACCCTTATTATGTATCATAACACATCAAATCAAATATAGTTTTGGAGAAAATGCTTTCATATTTGGATGTTATTAGTTTAAATCTGGAACAGTAATGACTAACTTCAACTCCTTCACAGGCTGTTAAGAAAAACACAGGCCTGTGATCTAGAAGACAGTCAACAGTGAACCTAAGTTCCCCCCTAAAAGAGCCAGGTCTGGCTCTCAGTTCCTTCCATGATACAGCATACATGCCAATTATGAAGAACACGCATAAAAACAAGGGTAAAATGTACTGAACTGGACCAAGTCTATGAGATCCTACCATCTCCTGCTCTGTACGAAGCGGATTTTTCTTCTTTAGAAGAAAAATCCTACCTTCCTGGGTAGGGATACAGCTTAGTGCAAGCATAAGAACCTTGAGTTAGATTCCCAGAATCCACATGAAAAGCCAAGCCTGGTGGCATGGGCCTGTTATTCTGGCACTAGGGAAGTGGACACAGTCACATCCCTGAGGCATACTGACCAGGTCAGTGACAGATCCTGTCTCAAGAAGAAAGGTGTATACAAATAGAAATACATAGGGAATGGGGCTTAGGAACAGTAGCTGTGGTATTGTGGAATATTATTTTAAGATGTGTGACATTCGTTTATGCTGTGGAATATTTGTTTAATGATGCAAAGATGTGTTGTATTCTTTCATGTTGCATTTGTTTAACTCTGTAAAGCTGTGTTTCTTTGCCTGCCTAAAACACCTGATTGGTCTAATGAAGAGCTGAACAGCCAATAGCAAGGCAGGAGAGAGAAATAGGCAGGGCTGGTGGGCAGAGAAAAAAAAATAGGAAAATAAAACTAGGGAAGAAAGAGGGGCGAGAGCAAAGTAGGAAAAGACACCAGGGGCCTGTTACCCAGCCACAGAGTCAGCCATGGAGTAAGAAGTAAAGAAAGATATATAGAATAAAGAAAAAGGCCCAGAAACAAAATGTAGTTCAAGAGAAAAAGGATAATTTAAGTTAGAAAAGCTGGCTAGAAACAAGTCAAGCTAAGGCTAGGCATTCATAAGTAAGAATATGACTCTGTGTATTTATTTGAGAGCTGGGTGGCAGGAGCCCCCAAAGAGTAAAAACACCAGCTACACTGTGGAGACTAAAACCTGTATCCACTCATAGCATTAGATAAAGTACCACTCTTCTCTAAAGAACAGGGCCCCATACTAGTATGACTATATAAAGTTTCAAAATGTGCAAAAATTGTGAACTCCACATACCTTTTGTGACTTCTCAGCTACCATGAGGACTAAATCAAAGTCATAGGTCCCAAGAGAATGATCATATAATTCATTGACATCTACCAGGAGCAGCAGGTACTTCAAGGCCTCCTCTGCACTCACAGTCTCAGCAACAGAGGGAGCATTTGCTGTTGGTGTTCAAGAAAGAACGGGCTGGGGTGAAGCTCAGTCAGTCAAGTTCTTGTCTAGCACACATGAAGCAGTGGGTTTGATTCCCATGCCACATAAAACCAGGAGGGGGTGATGTGCTCCTGCAATTCCAGTACTCAGAAGTGGGAGGAAGGAGGATCAGAAACTCAAGGTCATCTGCAGCTACATAGTAAGTTTGAGGCCAGAGTGGGCTACATGAGACCTTACCTCTCTCTATATATGTTGAAAGAAAAAAAGAACAGAACAGAGTCATTTGTGGGAAACTCCACAGACTCAGCAACCAAGTAACAAGATTTCCTGACAGACTGGGACAGAAGATGAAAATATGCTTTTGATTCATTCATAAAATGCTTTCCACTTAAAAATCTGTACATTTGAAAACGGTGAACAAAGCCTTATGTTAATTCAGTGCAGCGGCAATGACACAGTAATAGTTATCCAAGTCAAACAAGTGTCTGTGTGAAGTGAGAAGGTCTCTACCTTGAAGTTGGTGTACCTTCTGCAGTACAATTTCCAGTTCCGGGGTCGTTTTCTTCACATGAGATGTGAGTATTGCCAGGCAGTACCTGAGGTGGTAAGTGAAACACAGAATGACAGGAAGAATAACCTCGACAAAGATGATCTCCACATCCCATTGTTCCAAAGATACCAACAATAAAATAGCACCCACTTGTGAGGATTGATGTTCTCCATGGCTGCTCTCATAGCATCACATATAAGGTCAATTTTCTTCCTATCAGGGTCCCTGGACATCTGGACACCCTTGGAAACTGGTGGAGGGTACATAGTCTTTGTGACATCTTCTTCCCTAAGAACCAGAGGCATGAATAGGTAGGTCACTTGCCAAACAGTCTGGCGATCCCATCACTAACATACACCAGGAAGGCTTGTGAAGCAATAAAGAAAGAGGGACCTAGACAGTTACTGAGATTGTGAGAAATCAAACACATCCACAAAATTCTTACTCAGTAACGTTCATAATCTTGTTCACATTAGCCTAAAGCAGGGTACAATCAAGGTATCTAGGTAACCAGAGAATGAAGAAAGGGTAGTACATTTACACAGCAGTATACTACTGAGCAATTGAAAATGAATAAACTAGCGATGCACGCAAAAACATGGCTGAGCTCACCCCTGAAAGTAAAAGCAGCTGTACTCACAACACGGTATGTAGTTAAACAGGCAAGGCTGACCTGTGCTGAGACTGAACAGTAGCTGCCCAAGAGCTAGGGCACGAGGACTAATGGAGAATGGATGTGTTGGATTAAATGATGTGTAAGCATGTGCTGAAAGAAACTGGATGGAGTAGCAGACATTTTGCAGCAGTTAACTACCCCACACTAAGAGCATGTTCTAGCCAACACTATGCACGGTGGAGTAAATGGACTGCTGTCTTCAACAGCCTCTGCCACCTATCTAAAACAAGAAGAGGGTGGCTGGGTCACAGACAGCAATAAAAGCCCATACAGGACAACAGAAACTACAGAACCTGGGTGGTGTCACTAGACGTTTCTAACAGTCAACATTTTCCTAGCTTTAAAAAATTTTATTAAGAAGCTGGTGGGGAAAATCATCACAGAGAAAGGATTGTATCTGATGCCAATCTCATATGAAGAATAATTTCAGAGCAAACTAAAGAAACAAGCCAAATAACACTTCAGGGAGAGAGCTTTAAAAATTAGTTTAGAACTGCTGTTGCTAAAGGACTAGAGCAAAAACCATATTGGGCCCTCACTGTTACAATGATTTATTTTATTTAAATAGACTTTTGTTCTCTAGCTGCATAGGTTTGATTTCTTTATCAAGAGATAAGATTTAGAATAAAACTCATAAGTTATCAAAATACTTACTTTAGTTCTGTGAAAAACAAGTTAATATGATTTACAGAATCTATCTGCTTTATGAAGGTTTCCACATTTTCAAGAAATACCTATCAAACAAAAAAAGTGTACAAGCATTTCAGTTCAGATCGTCTCTGCTCAAGAATAAAGTTAGAAGACAAGTCAGATGCACACACTACCTTAGGGTTATGATCGTGAATGAGATTGAGGTTAATTCTCAGTTTTCTCATGCATTCAAATGCTTCCTTAAACATAAGTCTGCAAAGACAAAGAAAATGGATAAAAAGCATATTTCATGAGAAACTATGTCCCCTGACCTAGCATATTTTCATTTCAAAGCAGACTGATTATAATCAGATTTCAGCCCTATAATAAAAGTTCTCCCAATTTTAGTCTGAAATTAAAAAAAAAAAAAAAAAAAAAAAAAAAAAAAAAAAAAACCAGGTAGCACATTATTTTCCTTTCCAAATGTATAGTGTAGTTACCACAGGAGCCTGGACTACATGTCCTTATGAGTACACAGGTACAGTCACATGCAGCTTACTTGTCCAGCCACTTCCGAATCTGAGCCAAGACCAAGGCCCGATGATGAACAACCTCCAAGTTTCCCCTCGGCATCTCAAAGGAAATCAAAGTTATCTTTAATCAATGGGAACTCACTGAAGCAGCAGGATACACAGTTTTACTTAACTCTTCCTGAACCACCACAAAGCTATAAAATGAACAATTAGTAGAATCCAGTTGTGCTCGGTGTTAATCTTGACTTTCAAGCAAGTTCACTAGTCAGAGCTTGTATCAGTCAATAAATATTCCTTTGCATAAGCCAACATATAGCCAAAAGAGAAGGGTTTAATAGGCTGAAAAGTACAATAGAGCCTGACATGCAGCTTACATGTATGTACTCTGTGGTGGTGGCTGAACAACAACAGAAAGTCTGAAGAATCAAGCCTACCTGTAGTATAAGTTTTGTGTCCTGGGGAACAACTATGACAATCCGTGAACCTCTTTCCACTTTGCGTAGAATTTCTCCATTGGCCTTATTGCTGTCGCACAAACCAGCCTGTAACGCTAAAAATACCACTGGCTGAGACTTGACCATGATCACAGCAAGCCACATTCCATTAAGTGCCACTGAACTACCCACTATCTGAGTTAATGTCAAGTTCCTTTGCTCTCCCACTCAGCCTCAAGACCTCTGGCCCTTCCCATAATCTCACTCCTGGAAAGGACCCTCTTTACAGAGCCCTCATGCATTTTCACAACCACAGCTTCTTAAGCACTTGGGAAACACAGGGATTGGAGCAGCATGTCTATTTCTTAGCATTGCCTTCATGTTATGCTTATACCAATGGCAGAAAGAGTTCCTGCTTCCAAGTCAGCATCAAAGAAAGTAAACTGGCCTCTTAGAATAAGGAACACAGGGGAGAAGGGGGAGGCAATGTAATAAAAGTCAGCGCTAATCCCCCAAACCACAAGGTGATATATGGAAGTACAATGGTGGTTGAGCAAAGGGAAAGAATCATGGCAATGAGTTAGGGCATATAGCCAGTCGGGACCTATGTTGGAACTTAAGTATCAGATGAACTGTATATAAAGTTTCATGAAACATTTTTTTAGAATGTGTTTCTTAAGTTAGGATTTTATTTGTGGAGTCTCTAGTAACTGAAATAGAATGATTTTCAAAGATACTATGTGGAGGGGATTACAGAGGTAGCCCAGGGTTGTTAAGGGTGTGCACTGCTCTTTCAGAGGACCAGAGTTCAGTTCCTAATGCACACACTGGGCAACTCACAATTCACTGTAATTCTAGCTTCCAGAGCATTCAATGCCCCTGGCCTCCATGGATATCTGCACCCACATACAAAATGAACACCTGCATTTTGTAGAGGAACAGCTTACTTTTAAGTGTAGCATCCCTCAGGGAAAAACACTGGCAGGTATGGGAATGGGTTGTCAACAGTAAAAACTCATCACACACTGCAAATGATGTGATATTTGATGCAACCTGGAATAGGCAAAACAGGTCCAAGGGGAGTTAGATATTGTACTTAGAAACAACACTGTGAGAAGGATCAACCCAAACCAAGCCTAGATACCTCAGTGTTATTGATGAAAAAGCGACACCTGTCAGTCAGACCAAGGACACTCTCCTGCGAAGAAATGAAACAGACATTACAAGAACTCTATCCACAAGCACTTCAGCCTATGGTCTTCATGCAGTGGTAAAGCTCTGTGGTTCCCTAAGCCTCTATAATCAGGACTGGACTTAGACAGCTAAGACAAGGCTAGTGCCATGCACAGTGGATACACCACTACCCAATCAAGCAAACCATTCATTCTATCTACTATGTTCATTTTGAATCAATCTCATTCCCTTCTTTGACTCCACCTCCAAAAGTCTATGTTGATCTCCCATCCTATTTCCTTTCCTCTCCTCTCCAACCTATTCCTCTAGGTAGTGATAACCATATATTGAACACATCTCTCTGATGATTGAAAAACATAAATAGCTTTATCCTTTTGAGATTAAACAGAAAAAGTAGTACTTATTTCTCTTCACTCCCAACATTTCTGGTCATCTAGGCCAAATGAAGAGTCTTGCTGCACAGTGATTTATACTTCTGCCAGGGACAAAGGCCTCCCCTCTGCTCTATGCCTCCTCGAGTGGGAAGAAAAGCATATCCCATACCTCAAGGCAGGCGACCCGAGCCAGGGTATACAATAGGAGGAGGCTGTGGCCTGCAGCATCTGCCATATACTGCCGTTTATAGTGCCTATCTTTCTAAACCAGGGTTTTTCAAGAGCCTTCTCCTGCCCCACCTCCCTTTCTAAGAACAGCTTTCTTCTCCGTATCTCAGCACACTCACCACTGCCTCAATAAAGGATTTCTTAGACTATCACCATACTATCATCCTTTAGTTATCCCCAAACACCTCACTATTTGCTCCCATCATACACTTTCTTATCAGAAGGAATGTCTATTTATATCAAAAGGTGTGATGATTTAAATGATCATGGCACTCAAGAGGCTCATATATCTGAACACTGGGTTCCCCAGCTGGTAGAACTGTTTGGGAAGGACTGAGGTGTGGCCTTGTTGGAGGAGGTGTGTCTAAGCCCAGTTAGTGTGCTTTCAGTTAGTGTGCTCACTTGCTTACATGTTCATGCTCTGTCTCTCTCTCTGCCTTGCCTTAACATGTAAGCTTTTATCTACTGTCCAGCACTATGCCTGCCTGCCTGCCCACTGCCATACCCTCACCATGATGGTCACGGAATCTACTACTCTCTGGAATTGTAAGCTTCCAAATTAAATGCTTTCTTTTATAGCTTTCCATGGTTATGATGTCTTATCACAGCAATAAAAAGCAAGACAGTAGTTGTTTTGTCTTATAACTACTGCATCCTACAACTCATCTCAAATATAAACATGCTAATATTTGTGGATGACAATCTATCAAATATTATTCTTTAGAATGTAAGCTTTCATCATAAAGGTTTGACTATACTGTGAGAGATGAAATTTGCCAATTACATGTATTACCTCATTTAATTCTCTCCTGAACTATGAAAGACCGATTTCCCCGTCCTAGATGAAGAAGGTGGGGGTCAAAAGAGAAAGATAACTTCCTGTCACTGCCTGACCTGGAAATTTAGTGGTGATGCAGGTCCAGCTGTAAGACCCATGCTATTCCACCCAATGCCCTTGGCACTAACTATTTTCCATGGTGAATTTTCCTGCTCTGTGTTTATTTACCTGTTCTCCAATCATGGCCACTTCCATCTGTGTGCATGGATGAACAAATCGAACAGGAGATCCTTCAGAGTTCTTCCATGGTTCCACAGTCAGAGATGGTGATTCTGCTGCAAGATTGACAAATTTGATTTACAAATAGCAGCTCACAAGCTCTTTCCTGGGAGATGTTGTAAAAACAAAATAAACAACATCCTCCCCTCCCCTCCCCACCCCCCCCAAAAGAGCCAACACAAAAACACAGCATGCAATTTGGATTTCTCCACATTCATTAGGATACAGAAACAGACTAAGACCTGCCAAAACTGCTCTACAGCATGGCATCCTGGGGTAGTAGGCTTAGTTGTTGGGTTGGGGTGTGACTCGTAATGCAGTGCTTGCCTAATGTGCATCAAGTCCTGGGCTGGAATCCCAGCATGGTAAACAAGCAAAAAATAACTAACAGGCAAGTGAAGTAACTTAGATTCTTAAAGGCAAGCACCACATACTTTCTCTTAAACACAGGCACTAGACTTTAATTTCTGTATGTGTATGGAGTGTGTGTGTAGGCCATGGCACTACACAAGAGATCAAAAGATGGGAAGAAGAGATGCTTGGATGGCAGAATAAAAAGGATAACAATAAACATGACATACAAGCAGAAAGAAGTTAACAGACCACCAGGAAGAAGGGCGTAAGGGAGAAGTGGAGAGGGAGGATCAACAAAAACAATGTATAGAAATGCCGTAATGAAAACTATCACTTTGTATGCTAAAAAAATAATAATAATAACAAGAATAACTAAAAAAAGATTAGGAATAAGCAATCCCCAGTAATCAAGTGACACTGACAAGATTCTCATGAGTACATAGTCTCAAGAATTAAATAAATCTGCTTTCCTAACATTCTGATACTCACCCCAAAGGCACTTGAGCACCTGACCATCAGCCAGCTGCACCACCGTTGACTTGGTCGTGGAATTGTAACATAAACCAATGATGACCCCATCTACTGTCACAGATGAACTAAAGGAAAAAACAAACAAAAAAGCATAAGGTAAGTATAAAAGAGGTAATCTTTCTTAAAAATAGAGACATTTCAGTGATTTTGCTATAGTGAAAACTAACAATGAACCTTTGGAGGTACACTGCCTATGTCAATGTAATACATATATTCTTTATACACAAAGTGAAAGATTCGCAGATATAGACAGATGGAGAAGTAAAGCTATTATCTGTTACTGACACACCTTTCCAGAACCAGTTAGCTAGCTGTCTACCCTATAGGAACAGCATTCCCACTCAGGTGGGATCTCATTATAATGTACTGGAGTTTATTGATTTCCTTATATATTCTTTTTTTTAGGTTGTTTTTGTTTGTTTGTTTTAGAAACAGGGTCTCACTATGTAGCTCTGGCTGGGCCCCAACTTAACAGAGAGCTAACTGACTCTATCTCCCAAGTGCTGGGATTAAAGGCATGTGCCACTACACACAACCTCCTTATGTATTCTTAACATATAAACTGCATCAGCTGGGCCTGGTGATGTAAGTCTGTAATCTCTCAGCTACTTAGGAAGCTGAGGCAGGAGGATTACAAGTTCCAGAAAAGCCTGGGCTACAGACTGAATTCACTATCAGCGAGGGCTAATTATTGAACCCCTGTCTCAAATTTTAAAAGTTTTAGAAAGAAGACAGAGTGGAGCTATAAAGATGGCACAGAGCCCTGGCTGCTCTTCCAGAAGACTCAAGTTCATTCCCTAGTACATACATGGTTGCTCACAATGACCTGTAACTCAATTCCAGATCTGATGCCCTCTTCTGGTGCATAGACATTCCAAACACCCATAAACATAAACACAAACTTAGAAAATAAGAAGGTTGAGGACATGTGCTTCCCTAGCATATTCAGGAACCCAGATCCAACCCTCAATACCACTAAATACATACATAAATAAATAAATGATGGAAAAAAAATACAATTTCTTAAAGGGAAAGGCACCTACAAAAACAAAGCCAATGATAGGATTCTATTCAGAGATTATTTGTAACCAATTGCAAAGGGGGGGGAGATAAAAAGCTCTAAAAACTTGTCAATTTCTCCACCAATAATTCAGGTTTTTCAAGGGACAAACTACCTTCCAAAACTCAGAAAAGACTGAGCTAGACAATGGGACTGTTTCAAGCTCCTGAATGACCAGACAACTCAGTTGATTCTTTACATCTCAGAGGCAAGCCCACAAGTAGATAGTGCTGATGGCACATACATCAAAGAGGTATCATGAGAAAAAATGAAATCATATGAGTAAAAGACACAGAAGAGCACATTACCATGTACACTCACAGAAAACACAGGCTACCAATAGTTCTTAACTGACCAAGTGCCATTTCATCTCTTAGAGACATTAGTATGTTATATATGTACAAAAAAGTAGTTTTCTGGGAAAATTAAAACATCACAATCATCAATAACGTTTTTACTTAGAACCCTAGTGCTGAATTAGTTAGAAACTATAGAAATATACACATTTCTAATCCAAACTGTTGTGTTCATCAGAAAGCAGAGTTCTACCGAATTTGGGCAGCATGTATCTAATGCAGAACATAGTCAACTCGGAGATTTTCACAGGAGGCTTCCTCAAAGATAGCATGAAGCTTTATGAGCTACCATCATAATGTGACCTAACAGGTAGGGCTTTAGTTACAAATGCATGTGAAGGTTAACATGAACAGAAGACTAAGCAGCCATTCTTCCACTGGAAACCTGAAGCAACCTGGGAGTGGGCCAGAAATTTTCTCTATACCCCAGGGCTTGAATGACAGAGAAGACTGCAGTTGTCAACATGACACAGATGAAGTCAATCAAGCTCAGGCCCAGGGGATGGGGAACTGGCAAAGAAAGAGGCTTTCAAGTGTAAACAGAGTCACACATAGAAGAGGGGGGCCAAATCTGATGTTACTCTTTAAACATGAATGTAGTTATATACATTTCTTTACTATGTTGGCACATGACACTTAATTACCTATTAAAATAACTTGTAAACTCTAGTGATTACTTTGTGAAATACTGATTAAAATACTTAACACAACTTATAAATGTTTTTCTTATCGGATATACCCTTTTTTACTACTTCTTGACACAATTCTGATCTGTTGTTTTGACATGACTCAAAACTACATCCAGGTCTCTTGCTACGTGTCTAACAAGGAAGTTACTTGTCCTCCTCAGCCTTGCCTGTGTTCATACACACAGTGTGTAACTCCACTGCCAGTTTTACACACTAAGTACACGGATGAACCATGATACCTGACATTCAGCTGTCCTTGCTCTTCATCCATCTCAGAAGGGGCCACAGTCAAACGATGAATGACAGACTGCAGGCTGGAGTGACTGTGGCTTATGGCCAGAAAAGCGTCTTCTTCAATCCAGGTGAGAAGGCTCAGCTGCAATGGGTTTACCTCCTCATCTTCACTGTTCCCAAAGTGAATTCTGTTTCAAATATTAAAGAATATCCAAGGTAAGAATAGAATAAAGCTTTCATCACTGGACTTTTAAAAGCCGACAGAAGACCCTTTGCTAAGCACCTCACATCAAAAACTGGGAACAGCTTCCTCGCTTGTCACCTCGCAGAGGAGAATTCCTGTCCTCCGGGTCCAGTGGCAAATCAAGGGTAGCTACTTAAGAAGCTGGTCCATAGCATGATTTTTCTGTTCAACCAGCTCTCCCTCAACATGGTCTCCACTGCACACGGCTCACCCAAAGTCCTCACCACACAGGCCTTTCTGGCTCTGGTCCTCACCAGCTTCCTCCCAACTCTTTCCAAATCCAAATCAGCTCTCCCCTACGGATCAAAATGAAGACTCGTACGCTCCTTTTTTCTCTGAATGACTGTGATTTCCATTCTTGAGTTTTAATATATTCTAACCCACAGCTGTGCAAATAGTGGATATCATTACATGCGGGTCACATGACTACATGTGAGGACCGCAAAAAAAGAAAAAAAAAAAAAAAAAGGGGTGATAAGTAAATAAATGGTAAAATTACATGCATGCCAAGGAACTAAGGCTGTTATTCTTCTATGTGTCTATCTGCCCCGTGTGTTCATGTGCAAACTAAAGGACAACTTCAGGTGTCACCCTCAAGAATACCATTCACCTCCTATATAAAATAGAGTCTCTAACTAGCTGTGGGCTAATTAGGACAGACTACTTGGCCACTGAGCCCAAGGAATCTCCTATCCTCCCACCTCCCCAGCACTAGGATTATATGCACATGCCACCAAGCCTGCCATATTTGTTTCTGGAAACAAAACTCAGGTCCTCATGCTTGCAAGCCAAACACTTTGTTGGCTGAACTATCTCCCCACTCACAAAGAAGTGTTTTAAAATAAGTTTATGGTTATCAGTAAGTGTTTGATTTGTACACTTTTATCTATCTATATACCCACAGTTACATAAAATTTACTTAGTAGAAATGGGGTCATGAATTGAAGGAGTTAAGGAGCCCTTAACTGCCTTACTCTTAATCTGAATTATATCCCTGCCTAGTGGTTTCAAATCATATGTTACAATTTGGATCTGAACCTGGGCAGTGGTGGCAAATGCCTTTAATCCCAGAACTTGAAGGCAGAAGCAGGTGGATCTCTGAATTCAAGATCAGCCTGGTCTACAAAGTAAGTTCCAGAACAGCCAAAGCTGTAATATAGAGGAAACCCATCTCAAAAAACACAAACAAACAAACGAAACAGATCTGGAATACTCCCTGTAAGGCCCATATGTTAAGTCTTGGACTCTAACCTCTGTACCACTGTAAAGAATAGAATGACAAGGAGGCAGAGATCAGTAGAAGTTTTGGATCACTAGAAGAATACCCTCACCTCAATAGGTGGGGGAGCCTATTCTCTACCCACAGCCGCCACAAGGTGAGTGGTCTCTTCCATCACATGCTAAAATCATGAAGCCTGTGACAAAGCAACGGGGCCACCAGGCCGTTTAAATCCCAAACCCTTCCTTCGTAAGCCGCTCAATCTCAGGTAACTGGAAAGCTGCCTAGTAAGAGTGCACAATGAAGGAATGCAAGTTTGTAAAAACTTATCAGCATTTCACATGCAGGCACCAAAGCATACACTTCCTTAAAAACTATGTATTACATAAAGACACATACCTAAGAATCCATTTCTAGATTCCCTTACTTGTTGTACTTGTTTCTAATAATTTTGTACCAGGTATCGCTAGTCATTAAGAACAGGAACATTCCAAACTGGATAGAATCACACTGAGTTCTGCAGCGAGCAGGTCCATGATCCTGGGTGAGTTGTTACCTATCCTCTAATTTTGCTTGTATTTGTTGGTGCTCTGTAGCCAGTTCTTAGGGTTTGGCTGCCATGCCTTTCTGCAAATGCCTCCACTGGGCCCAAGGTACCTAATTACACCAAACCATTTGTGCTGCTGGTTCACAGGGAAAGTGCACTCTGATTTCAACCTGAGAGTCAAAAATTACAACTCCCAGAAATTCTGTAATCAGGAATAAGACCAAGATAGAAGCTGAATTAGGTCATCCACATACTAGAGCCATGTATACCCCCATTTATGTGAGGAAATGCAACTATGCGTTGGTGCTTTTCTCTCCATCTTCCCATGAGAGTCTCTCTAGAGAACAAGGCAGCCGTGGGAATGAATTTTCTTGCCACCAGAATATAAGCCACAGAGTAAACTAAGTGGCCAGCCTCCTTTGCCAGGCTCAGCTGGTATACCTACTTCACATTTCCCAGAATACAGGCTGGATGAACTCAGGCAAAATGCTATCTCATTCCATTCCCAGAGATGCAAAATACTTAGGAACCTACCTGTATCTCTTTTCCAGATGAGGTGTTTTAAGGGGAACTTTAAATCCATTTCCACCCACAGCTCCAAGTTTCACCGTGGAATCTATGTTTAGCTCATCACCTAGAAAACAAAAGTGCAAATATCATTGCAAGCTATTTCTCTTAACACCAAGAATGTGGGGCTTTGCAATTTGTAGGTTTTAGACAACTTATGAAGCAATCTAAAAACATAATGACATTTCAACCTCATTCTTGAATCTCCACATACCTTTCAGGCTCAACCAAAAATCCACTTTCCATTAATACCATTTCACCAGTAAAGACAACTCTTCAGCAGGGGAAGAGGGAGAGGTTGTCTTCCCATGCTATCAATATTCTCCACTGTCCCCAGCCATCTCTCAGTAGTCTCAAATCCTCCACAGTCCTTTAGCATTCATAAGACAGACTCTTCCCACTGTTAATCTACTTCAATCCTCTAAAATACTGTTCAAGACCCAGAACTCTGTACCCGGTCCCAAGCTCTCTTACCGGCTCAAACTCATTCAGAGTAAAGGCCTTCAAGGACCTGAAAGAGCTGTTGTTCCCTGTCAACACCATCCCACCCACAATTCTCCCCTCATTGGTCTGCCAATCATCACTGACCTTTTGGCTGTTTCCTTAACACAACACAAAAGACACATTTGTGACTGCTTCTGACTATTTGGAATGCTCTTGCCCACCTGTGCCATCTCTCTCTCAGATTCTCTGCAGGACTCTACTCAGATACCACCTTCACAGAGAAGTCTTCCTTATGCCACTTGCCCCCACACCACCACAGTACTAGTCTACTGACTTTATTCCTATGTCATTCTATGCTTAACTTTGCTGCACAGTACTAACCAGCTGACAGACAAATGCCTTGACAATGATGTGAGCATTATCTATGTAAAAGCTATTCTCACAAGTTGAAGAGCTACAACAGCATTGTACAGTGTGCACCTGAAGTCAGAGAAGCTAGTGATCTGCCCAAAGAGAATTCCTATGAGAAACAGGCTACTTGTTTAAGAAGGGCTGATGTAGGCTAGAGAGATGGCTCAGTGGTTAAGAGCACTGGCTGCTTTTTCAAAGGTTCTGAGTTCAATTCCCAGCAACTACATGGTGGTTTGCAATCATCTGTAATGAGATCTGATGTCCTCTTCTGGCATGCAGGTGTGCATGCAAACAAAACACTGTATACATAATAAGTCTTTAAAAAAAAAAAACAAAGGGGGCTGGAGAGTTGGCCCAGAGGTTAAGAACATAGGCTGCTCTTCTAGAGGTCCTGAGTTCAATTCCCAGCAACCATATGGTGGTTCACAACCATCTGTAATGAGATCTGGTACCCTATTCTGGCCTGTAGGCATACATACAGGTAGAACACAGTATACATAATAAATAAAATTAAAAAAAAAAAAACAAAAAAAAAAACAAAGAACAAAAAACCCTGTTCTCAAACACACACACACACACACACACACACACACACACACACATTGATGTGAAAGTAGGAAATCTACTGTGAATTTAACCAGTTCTGATTACTCTCTCAGCAGCTATCAAGGCTTATCCTCACTGAAACTCCAACAGGTATCTGAAACAAAGCTATGACTGTCAGGACACAACCACAGAGTCTCAGAAACACCAAAGGTCAAGTTTTCCAAGACACAGGAATACAGACACTGCCCATTTATGGCCACATGTACACACCTCTATAAAGGAGGAAAAGGGTCTGACTGCTCCTAGGAGAGTGCTAAGATTGTATGCAATTGCGTACAAAGGAAGGAGAAAGCAGGCAAGTCTGTGAAGCAGGAAGATGCTGCACTATTTCCAGAGTTGAATGTTACTAAGTAACGGACTTTTCAGAATCATCAAGGCATGGAGAAATGTATGCAAGGACCATACAGGATAAAAAGAAAAGAAAATGCAGCCAATTAGATCCCCTGACAATGAAAATCACTGGACTTGAATTTGATAAGCATTGGCGCTGTGACGACACCACACTGTGACTTGCTTCTGTTCTGGAGCACTAACTTGCACTGAGCTCCTTAGTCGAGGTGTTTCCACTTACCACACTTGTAGACAGAAATCTGGTTACTGGCATCAAGGACAGCAAGGTCATTGCTCTTTTCAAGGTGAGCAGAGAACACAACTTGATTCACTGGATGTGGGATCTGCAGCCGGTAGGTATACATGGGAGGTGGGATCACAGTCTGCCGGAAGACTGTCACCAACACCCTGCCTGCACAATGAAAGGGAGGATTAGCCGTGTGTGTTCAGTGTGTAAAAGCAGGCAGGAAGCATCACTGAGTACCTAAACAACATGGTGGCAGCAGTAGCTTTTCACAATAACTATTAGTGTTTCAAGTTATCACTGATAACTTAAAACAGTACAGGTGTAAGGAGCTCTGTCTGCACCTGGCTAGTTTGGCCTCAGATCTGTTACTGCCCATGAAAACTTCAGATGCCAGGGATCAGGACAAAAAGACCAAGAGGTCAAAGTTTCCACTTTAACCCTGGGTCTGTATGTAAGGAAGAGGGAATAAACTAGAGTAATCAAAATGATAGGGCCACAACTGGAAGGCTGAGGAAGGAGCCTGTCTACACAGGGATATATAGCAAGACTCCATCTAAAAAGGACCTCCCCGATTTAAAAACACACACACACACACACAAAAACTTTTCTATGTATAAATTTGTAATAAGGTATGGCTAAGTTCTCTATAGAACATGGTTATAGAAATAAGTTATTAGGAGAGCTTAGTGCCAAGAGTGTCTATCTGCTGTCAGCAAACTGTCTATGGTTATTTCATTGTGCAATCCGCTCTCCACCATTGATGCCTACACCTAATTAAAAACAATCTTCCTCACAGGACATAAATACCCAGGACCTAACTCAGCATCCCGGAGAAAGAGGTAATTTACAGTGCTTAAAACAAACAAACAAAACCAGACAAACACAGTGGAATACAGGGCCAATACAAGGCTAACAGACCCCACTGCCACACCCACAAGGTTCCTCTGTTCCCCATGAAAGGAGAAAAATCATCAGCCTTCAACTTCAAAACCCAGAAAAGTCAATGTATAAGGCTATAACTATGGTTCAACAGGAAAGTGGGGTGGGGTGGAACTAGGGTTTTCAAACTATTATGTACTCTATTTAATGATGCTCCCAGTCAGACATAAAACAAACCAAACAACCACAATGAAGATTTCCCCACTGTTTTGGTCAAACCAGCACATCTGCAGGCTCTCGGGCAGGACCCACATGCTCATCGGCACATTTCCCAGCAGCTTACTTCCATCAATAACAGCCACATTTGCCAAGTCACTGGCACTATTTCCAGAGCTCCGGTCAGTGGTCCAGTGCCAGTCACAGCATAGGTAACGCCAGCCCTGACAGAGAACATGTAGCCGGTACGGTGTCACTGGGTCCCATAGCAGAGACACGATCTGGTTCTTCCCACTGGTGCTGAAGGGCAGGCTTTGTTTGAGATACCAGTGATAGTTCCCCATGGTCCAGAGCTGGACTGTGTGTGTAGGAAAGGAAAGGAAGGCCGTTAGAGAGCAGGGGACCCAGCTGCAGACCATTTGCAAGAGGGGGACAGAGTTAACTTTACATTTTCCCAAGATTTCTACTTCCTGTTTGACTTCTCTATAACAATGACTCTATAATCAATGTCAAAAGACAGCCAAGACAGTGTTTCAGGGCATTTTTGCCATGCAAAGAGGAGCAAAAGATAACCAAGGTAAATGTGCAGCAATGCACCACACTGTAGGGATACAGTCTGAGAAATGTGACATCCACAGGTATCAGCTAGTGCAAGCACTACAAAGTATCTTCACACAGAATAAGACTGCTGCAGTGCCCTTGGAGATATAGTCCAGTGACACCAGGGCCTAACATGGTCAGCTGTAGACAAAGTCCTCATGTGGCACACGACTGCACCAAGGCCCTCCAGGAAGGCTCTGGTCCAGTGGCACTGTGGTAACCTGGGTTTAAGATGCCTGTTTTTTTTTTTTTGTAGTGCTTTGCATGCAGTTATGTCCCAGGCTATTTTGTATTAACCAACATTCCTCTACCTGAAGATTAATATGCACTCAATCATGCCAATATGTATTAAAATGACCAATTATGCCCAAGCTGACCTTTATGAATGAGAGAATTTATTTTGCCTTCCCCACTACTTCTTAACTTAGTGATCACAGAAAATAATGCTTAACACTAATCACACCATTACAGTATGTCTATGTAGCCATGGGCTAGCAGGTTGAATTGCAGGGCTTATACAATAGAGGGGAGATACTATAAAGATTCTTGGTACTCTTGTACAAGTCTGTCAGTGCCATGACTTTCCATATGTGAATCACTGGCCTTTGTAATTTTATAAGGCCCTGATTAAGTCCTGAACACCACCAAAAGTAAATAGTTAATATCAATAATATCAATATATATTCTCTATCTCAAAACAATGAATTCAATTCTGAGATGAAGCCTGGGTTTCATTACCTTTAGGCTTAGCCAGGGTTAAGAACTACTAAAATGAATGAATGAAAAACAAATTAATCAATTACTTTTCATCTTAAAAGTCCTGCCGATTAACGAGTTTGAAAGAAACTTAGAAAATAGGCAAGCTAAAAGATTTATGAACACACTGACTTCATTGCTGTTGATCATACTGAGATACGCGTCTAATAGCAGGAGAGTTAAGTAAGCAACACAGAAGAAAATGACACAGCAATCTAAAATGACATGGATATGCACATGAGATGGGACCTTACTTGCGATACAGTGTCAAAGCAAGTTATAAAACTATGTCTCAATGGGGAGGGTATGGAGGGAAGAAAGATGGGCCAGTTTGGGGAGAAGAAAGGGAGAAATGTAGTTAAAATACAATCTCAAAACAAAGCAAGCAAACAAAAACTAAACAAAACAAAAAGCATGGCCCAGCAGTGGTAATACATACTTTTAATCCTGGCAGAGGCAGAGGCAGAGGCAGAGGCAGGTGGAGATCTGTGAATTCAATGCCAGCCTGGTCTACAGAGGGAGGTCCAAGACAGGCTCCAAAGTTACAGAGAAACCCTGTCTTGAGAAACCAAAATAAGCAAACAAAAATCCAGCACGTATCAGCCAGGCAGCATGGTGGCACACACCTTTAAACTTAGCAGAGGCAGTTAGGCAGATCTCTGTGAATTTGAGACCAGTCAGGTCTACCTAATACCCCTTAAAGACAAAAAAATTAGGAAAAAAAAAAAAAAAGAAAGAAAAAGGAAGGAAGGAAGGAAGGAAGGAAGGAAGGAAGGAAGGAAGGAAGGAAAGAGAAGAAAGGGGAGGGGATGGGAGATGAGAGGAGAGGAAGGAAAGAAATTTGTGTATTACATTTAAACAGGGTTAGGTTTTGCTGAATGATAGAGTGCTTGCCTAGTTAAGTCTAAGACCCTGGGTTAGCTATCCAGCACAGGGTGGGGGGTGGGGATGAGAGTAAAAAAGAAAACAGACTTTATCATAAGTCTGCTACAAAAAAAAGTCCATCTCATGTGTAACCTAAATCCATTCACTTGTACAGCATTTGATTTTCTGCACAGATGACTGTGCTCACAGAGTTTGTCTTTGCTCTGCTACCATATGATGCCTTGGCCAAGCACTGATCTAGATGTTGCTGAGAAATTCTAAGTGAAGTGATTACCCCCACGATGCATGAAAGCCTTAAAAACAACACCAGGATTCCCAGGAAAGTATATTTTCTCAATACTGCGACACAAAAATCCTGCCTGAACTTACTGCCTGCCACAGAAATTCAAACCTTGCCATCCCCACAGGCACATGAGCCAATTCCTTAAAACAGAGCCAGCCACACCCCCCTCTTATTCTATATCCTACTGCTTCTGCTTCTCTACAGAACTCTGGATAATTCATGACTGAAGCCCTCTGGAGACCCAAACCTAGCCCCTCCCCATCAGCATCGACACACTTAAAGCCACACTGATTCCACCGAAGCCTAAGGAAGAAGGGTGAGGGAAACCCCACAATCTTCTACTTTGATATAATTCGCAAAGCACAAGCCAAAGTTCAACAGGCGTCATACCATAGCTTTTCAGAGGAGGACTATCTTCCCTTGGAAGGTCTTCTAGCCACACAGCAAGCACAGTGGAATCTGCATTCCACAGCAAGTCATTTACCTGGTGAGGACAAAAGATACCCATGACCTTCAGTTGTTTGTCTATTTCAAACTCTACAATAGCTGAAATCCCTGTGCATATAAACCAAATAACCATACAATACCAGAGCTGACCTACAGTTGTTAAACCAATTTGTGAGAGTGGTATTATAAAAAGGACTTAAGAAATGCACAAGGCTTAAAGATTTAAATAAATTTAACAAAAAGCAATGTAACATTTTTAGAAAAATCAAGAAACTTGACTGTCAGACATAGTAATTATCTTATCCTATATTAAATACATTATTAGTTATACATGTTATATTAATATTAAATACTAATTATGGTACAATATAGATGAAAATATGGTTCCATAAAGAAAACATCTCTTAAAAATTTACACAAGAAAGATTATCCTACATAATTTTTAAAATTTACATAATTAAAGATTTTAATTATTTAAATGTGGATCACGGGGAAGTTAGTCATCAAAATAAACAGCAAGAACTAGTATTTCTATTTCCTTCTGTAGGTTTTCTTAGCCAAGAAGGAAGGCCACTTCTCTTCTAAAAGTAAAAAACCATCTTTTCTGCACAGCAGCCTCTATCATAACTGCTATCAAATGCGAACTTTCGCAGGGAAGGACAGTGCTCTAAACTGGACAAAGACTTCAGATACTTACTTTAACTTCATCTTTGAAGAAAGGAAGTGTAAACTGTCCATGAAGAAGTCCATTTTTCTCAAGAAACACAACATCTTGCTGGTTGGGTTTATCTTGAGTAGATGCAATCAAACTGCCTGAGGGTCTTAAAGCAAAGTCCAAGTTAGAGTAGTTAAGTGTTCATCCTGCTGGCTGAGCACAGGGAGGATTTACACAAAAGATCCCTATTTTTTTCTCAGCAGGAAAACAAAAAGCCTTTTTAAAGGTGTGTGTTTGTTTAGTGTGTGTGTTTGTGGTGATGTTTCCAAGGAAGTCAGGAGCTCACCATTTGTGTACTGATAAGCAGTTCACCCCAGCATGTAAGAGGGAAAAGTGTCCTTCCTAACTGGTCCCAAGGCACCACTTGCAGTCTTTCTGATTTAAACTGAAGGGATTTCAGCACTTCTCTTCTGCACTCATCTTAGTCTACTTGCCTCTTTCCCATTTCTCTCCAATGTTTTAACTCAAATGCTTAAATAATACCCAGTCCCACTCTAATACTGGTGGAAAATAAGATATCTGCAACCTAGAGGCCCACTGGATTTGCATATGACAGATGCTGCTGCAATAGGTGGCAGTTATTCTATCAATATCTTCATGCAGCCAAAATGACAGGCAAGTTATACTCTGCACAAGGCACTGCACCAAGAAAGTGAAGGGAAGGCGGACAGTCTGGGTTAGCCTGCAGCTTTCTCAGCCAGCAGTCCACCTGCTATGGGAATTTGTCCAGAGGAAAGCAGCTTTCCAATGGGGTCTCACAAAAGTCCCCTAGTGTCCCATACAGCCTCACATACTAGGACACGCTTCCAATAGACACACCCCACCTGTTTCCAACAATGGTTCTATCAACACCACAACCTTTGAAGAATTAGAGATGCAACCAGTATGGGCCCTTGAGATGAGGGAACCTGTGAAAAACCCAGGATCTAGCTGAATTCAGGAGGAAGGGAAAGAAGAGTCCTAGGCTCATTCTCACACTTACTTCCAAGCCAGGGAGGGCCCCAGTCCTGGCACAGGCTCACTGGTTGAGTGCAAAGCAAACTCTCGGTTCCACACTCTGATCTTGCGAGCCCCTGCAAAGGGAGGTGGAATAAACAGACAAACACAATTGAAGCATAACTCTCACCTTTCCTACACATTCAAATCTCTACTTAGTAGGTGAAGGTGGACCAGACAGCCTCAAAACACTTGTAATTCTTAATCCATTAACATGGAAGGCAGAAACGCTTTCCCTACTCTATATAATAAATAATCTGCTCAAAGCAAAAGGAAGAAAACCTTTTAAGAGTAATTTACTTCCATACCTGTTTGTGGGCAAACAACACTCACAGCAAAAAACTGCCCATCCCCACGCCAAGTAATTTGTGGTTTGTGGTCATCCCAGGGCAGGGCAGACTCATGCTAAAGAGAGAAACAACAGTATTACCGGGGAACCAATGCTTCCAAGTCAAACAACCCTTGGCCACCAAACATTCATCTTTTAGATGACGTTGAAGCTACCTAGAAAATGGCTTCAGGGACTCTCCAGGAACCTTCTAGGGGGGCTCTTAGTCCTAGAAATCACAGTTTATGCCCTGAGCAGAGAGGCAAGTGCTCATAACTTTGTTTTAAAGCCACAGAATTTGCTAACTACAAATTTCCTTCAAACACAAACACATACACATGAATAATTAAAGTTTAAAACCACAGTATTGACTAGCTACACTGTACAACATTTACAATGAAATATTATTGGTGATTGACTGAAGGAACTATAATTTCACATTTAAGCAAGTAAAGACCACTCACCCAGCCCACTATGACATGTGTGTTAGGAACACTTATGTATTAGTGCAGGTCATTTTTCGTTGTTAAATAAAAAGTCACTACAGTGTCAACAACAATAACAACAACAAAAGAATATCTTGAAAACAAAGTAAACATAGCCTTTCTTCTTGGGGCATTAGAGGTGCTATGAATAGAGGGATTAAACACAATAAGCAAAGGAAGTGGTTAAGTAACTATAGCAAGGAAGTAAATGTTCTGTCAAAATAGTTTTGTTTCACTGTGTAAATGGCAGGACAGGACCAAGTGAGGAAACTAGGTAAAGAGGAACCAGCAGCAGTAGCCGCAGTAGTGCGCAAGGAAAAGCAATTCTGCCCTCTGCAGTATGGGCTCAAGAAGGGTCTCCCTCCAAAGCCATGAAGCAGCTGAGCCTGTGGGTGGGGAGGGGGACGGGGGACAAAGGTAAGCACCAGGGCATACCCCACATCCCAGGGATTGCTCCATTTCAAAATGCTGCTAGCTCTGCTTGGCCACAGATTAGATCTGGCTAGACTATACCACAGCTTACTAAGATGCCCTGTGGTATAGAACACAAAATTCCTCTTGTGTAAAAGATGAAGCATTCCTTCTTGCAGGGATGCTCCTTAAGGAGGAAGGTAAAAACTCAAAATAGATTCAGGAAGTTCCTGAAATTGACCAGAGTCACTAGGCCCCTCCCTGCCAGAGTAAGCAATAAACACCAAGAGTCCCTCTCAGACAAGCCAAGCTACAAAGAAGACTCTTAGATGACATCAGCTGTCTGGGAAAAGCAGAAACTAGCTGAGCTGCCTGGAAGAGGTTCATACTAAAGTCACTTAGAATGGACACTCTCCAACATGTTCAGCTGCTTAGGTTATCCAGTATGCTCCAGCTTTGCTAACTGTCACTGTTAGGAACTAGCAGCCAGCTGACCCCCGCCCCGAGGATGGGCGGGATGCTCATGGCCATGTCATCGCTAAGTCAGCTTTACCTGGCTGCCAGAGGACTCAGTTACTCATGTGCAAGCCTCTTTTAAAGCAAGCGCGCCAAGTGCTTCTCTCTCTGGTCTCTCTCTCTCTGCTCCCTCTCTGTTCTCTCTCTGCTCTCTCTCTGGTCCCTCTGTTTCCTCTCTCTCTCCTGCTTTCGGTTGGCCACCAGCTACACCCTTTCTCTCCCCTCTCTCAATAAACTCCACGTGGGCGCTGAGTCTCGTGTTTGTGTTTTATAGGCATTAGTTGCATCAAAAGAACAACAGTCACCCATGTTGGGGTAGACCTTGGTAATGTAGCTAGCTGTCTTTGAGTCATTTCTGCTCCTGTAAGTAACCCTTTATTCATAGTCCTTATATAACCCAATAAAATCCACTGATTGGGGGCTGGAGAGATGGCTCAGTGATTAAAAGCATTGGCTGCTCTTTCAGAGGGCCCAAATTCAATTCCCAGCAACCACATGACAGCTCACAACTGTCTTTAACTACAGTTCCAAGTGATTTGACCCCTTGCAATGACATATAAGCAGGCAAAAACACCAATGAACAAAAAATAAAAATAAAGAAATCACTTTAAATTTACTGGTTCACCAAGTTGGACTTTGGTGGTATCTCTACATTAGTCTGTTGTGGGATTCTTATCTGGGTGGGTAGACATGTGTTGCATCTCTCTAGGAAAAGTTTTGCCACACAACAGGTTGAGCACTAAAACATGTAATAAAGAATGTACCTGTAAGCAATGAAAGATGAAGCTGAAGAGATAGCTTGGGGGTGTGTACTACTTTTCCAGGGGAACTGAGTTTGGTTTCCAGCACCTTAATTGGGTGGCTCACAACCACCTTTAACTTGGGTTCCAAAGGACCCAACATATCTGGCTCCCAAGGGCTCCTGAACTCACAAGAACACACCTACAATCACATACACATATAGACAATATAATGAAAACAAAAATCTTTAAAAGAGTATGTAAGAAATGCAAAGAGCAAGCAGGGTGCTCATCTATCATAGAGGAATAGCTCCTAAGAAATACAAGTGATTGTGCTCCCTGTTGTTCAGCCCAAACCTTGGCAGTCTTCACACACACATCTGATCTCTACACTACAGCTATTCCTTCTACAAGTTTCCAGAGTCAAGACACTTTGTACCACCTATAATCTCTGGCCCACACAGTGTTTACTGAAGAGCTTCCCACAGCCATTCCTGATCCCCTCAGTCTACAGGACACAAGAGCCAGTGCAACAGGACACACGAGTCAGAGTCTGTTGCTGTGGAAACCCCCAACAGCTCCCTATGTCAAATGCAGTAAAGGAAAAGTGGCACTCCTGGGCTACAAGAACGTGCATCCTTACCACGTCTCTGACTCTTCTCCTACAATTCCATCCTTCCTCAAACCTTAGGGTCTTTAGTACTGGTGGTTTCCTCTGCCTAGAACACGCTTTCTGGATACTGACAAGCTCACGCACAACCTCATGTCCTACAGGTCCATCATCAAACAGCACCTTCTCTACAGGGCTCCCCAACTTTCCATCTGTTGCTAATTCTTCTGTACACCCCCTCATAGTAGTTTTCACTCCCTGAATGTCATATTATTGTTTTGATTAGGGTTACTATTGCTGTGATGAAACACCATGACCAAAACAAAGCAACTTGAGAAGAAAAGGGTTTATCTGGCTTCACTTGAAGACCAGAGTTCAGCATCAAAGGAAATTAGGACAGGTACTCAAACAGGATCAGAACCTGAAGGCAGGAGCTGGGGCAGAGGCCATGGAGGGCTGCTGCCTACTGGCTTGCTCAGCCTGCTTTCTTACAGAACCCAGAACCACCAGGCCAGGAATGGTACCACCCATAATGGGCTGGGCTCTCCACCATCAATCACTACTTAAGAAAATGTTCTATAGGCTTGCCTATATTCCAATCTTATCGAGGCATTTTCTTAGTTGAGACTCCCTCCTTTTAGCTGACTTTAGCTTGTGCCAAGTTAACATAAAAATAATCCAGGACAATTATCATCAGCTTAATGTCTGTGCTCTCCCACAGAGTGTACATACCACTGCAGGTAGCGGTTTTGTTTCCTGTCATACATTCAATGTCTCACACAGAGTGAAGCATATGTAAATTCTAAATAAACATGTTTTAATCAGTGAGAGAACTCACAGAAAGCAAGAAAACATGAAGTGACTTCACTGAGCTCAGCAAGGTGCGTCTGAGGCCCCAGGCAGTACAACCTAGTATCAGACCATCCCCATGAGTATTGCTTCTGAGTAAGCAATGGGTTTTTAAATCTGTTTTCTGAAAGCTACAGTTTTAAGTCAAGGCTAGGTCTTTAAAAAAAAAAAAAAACAAACAAAAAAAAAAAAACAAAAAACAAAAAACCACACACACACACAATTAATGAGCAAAAGTTATAGTATTCCACTGAACAGAAAGTGAGATTGGATATAGTATATTAGATAGAACATCATCTCTGTAGAATAACTCATTTCCTAAGGGTACTATGAGCCACCACTTTATTAAAACAGATAAGATACTGATATTACCAGACTCTTAACTAGCTATGCAGAGCTCCCGTGGATGGCAGAGCTGAACACCCATCAAACCCACCTTACTTACCATTTGCACTGGAAAGGCTGCTTGCCTGCCTTCTGAGCCATGGAACTGTGTCTCCTTACTGCCCCATCCAACAGTGACAAACTTGCCTAAAGGAGTTTTCAAGAACAAGAAGACAAGCAATAAGCAGACAAAATGAAATCAGAGCAGATTCATTAACTCTTCATGAAGGTAGTCACTGATAACTCAGTTAAGCCGAACATTAGTCATTATGTTTAAAAACAGT
Organism: Phodopus roborovskii; assembly: GCF_943737965.1. Lineage (NCBI taxonomy): Eukaryota > Metazoa > Chordata > Mammalia > Rodentia > Cricetidae > Phodopus > Phodopus roborovskii. The sequence continues at coordinate 1,561,383 of NW_026126444.1, forward strand.
TTCCAGGAGCTGGAGAGATGGCTCAGCAGTTAAGAGCACTTACTGCTCTTCCACAGGACCTAGGTTCAATTCCCAGCATCCACATGGCAGCTCACAACTGTCTGTAACTCCAGTCCCAGGGGATCTGATACCTTCATACCAATGCACATTAACCAAAGTTAAATTTAAAAAAAAAAAAAAAAAAAGCTTCCCAATGATATACATCAATGATTTGCCCTTCTCATGCAAAGCATGACCAAGTCAAAAGTCTGACCAAATGATTAGTCAGAATGAACTATGAAGAATTTATAAAATATGTCCACGAATCACAAAGCAAATAATTGAAGGCAATAGCTAAAAATGCAATTCTGACTTTTAGCATAAACCAACCAAGTAAACTTTGTGTTGGTGGTGGAAAGGGCTACAGGTCATCAAATGTAGTCCCCTAGACTTATCTGAGATTCTCTGTGACAGTGGCCAAAATCAGAACACAGGCTTCCTACGCTCTGCCCGGCTTCCCTAAACCACAGTGTTTTTCACACACAAAATACAGAGGCGGAGAACCAGAACTATCATAGACTATGTGCTTCTAGAGGCAAGATATGGCACTCATCTGCAAAAAACAAGAGAAAGATGGCCCTGACACCTCCAGGTGGATCCTGGACCAAGTTTTCTCCCTCTTGCCACTATCTGTGAAGCAATCTACTTCCAATTCCACACACATGGCACAGCACAGCCATGTCCAGTGTGCCTGCCTGGGCATGTCTAAGTGCAATAGGACCTCAAAGCACACCCTGCTGCTGCTCATGGAGAGCAGTGACACCCTCATTCACACTCGTGAGCTCCTCTGCCAGGCTCCCAAGAGGGAGAGGAACAGAGTGAAGCAGGAAAACTCTCCCAGTGGGGCCAGACAGTAAATGATGGGCTCAAAACAGGGATCTGTGAACTGAAGCCCATCTGTGTTCACAAAGAAACTAAAGACACAAACTCACTCTCTTTCCTTTGATTTACTATATTTTACTTTACTTCTACTATCTGTCTGATGTACACACACACACACACACACACACACACGAAACGCTAGGCACAGGACATTTAAATATGACTCTGTAATTGTCCTTAACTCTGGAAACTCCAGAGTTCCCAGAGTTCTACCAGGACCACAGACTCTTCTGGCACTATCTATATCTGTTCCTAAACAAAGTCACAAGATTGGAGGGATTCTCTACACACCATTGACTTGCAGTCAGAGCAATCAGAGCCCTGCATATATGTACTCCACATGGCAAACCTTCACAGCACTGAAAAACATCCAGGGAAGAATTCACTATCTACCACCTACATATACCAGCAGGTCAGGTAGCCATTTTCCTTCTGTTACTGGCATCCTTATTCTTAACACACAAACTTCTAGGTGTAGTTACAGTAAACTATTTTCTTCTTCTGTCACATATCCAAAGCCTTCTTATTTCAAGTTTTATGCTGGTATTTCTCATGTTAGATGTGGGTAAGAGGAAAACCACAAATGTATATTCCAAAGTTTCTGAGCTAATTGTAAAAGAACATACTCATATGTTTAATGAGCACCAGTTTCTTCCTGAATCCATTCTCTCTTCTAGACGCACTCACACCTACAGGAACCTACAGTCTCATCATCACCCTGTCTATAAACTTTCTACACACACGCACGCACACACGCACGCGCCCCCCTCCCACACATCACTAAGAGCAGTCTTTCTAGGCATAAACAAACAAAATGACCATGGAATATGAAGCCCACCAAACCATTTAACCCCACAGTCCTGTCCTAACCCCAGCATGCTGCCTTATGCCCAGTCCCTGAATAAACCATGTCTACATGGAATAACTGGTTTGGCCTAGTCCCCCACTCTTAACCTTTGTCTATCAATTATCAATCACCCAGTAACTGAGACTCAGCTCAACTCTCTAGAAACCTTCAATCTCCACTGACGCCTTCTCTTCTCTTATGGCTACCCTAATACTCATACATCAAATCATTATTTCTAAATCTATGCCATATGCCCTAAGGAAAGCATCCACAGCACTGCTCAATTTGTTTCTGAAAATTTAATCAGATGGCAACTCTAACACTTTTTTGTTTCATTTTAGATTTTGGTTTTTCAAGACAGGGTTTTTCTATGTAGCCTTAACTTTCCTAGAACCTGCTCTGTAGAGCAGATTGTCCTGGAACTCACAGAGGTTTGCATGCCTCTGCCTCCTGAATGCTGGGATTAAAGGTGTGTATCACCACCTCCCAATGCTGAAGATTATTATTTGAAGGGATTAAAAAAGTAGTCTCCAAATGCTATCCTGGAGTTGGCAAAATGAGAGGTATGAAGTCAGACCTTACTAACAGCTCAGGCACCATTCCTCACATGCCCTCTTCAATCGGGGCAGCTGCCCAGGGACTTCCAGTTGCCAGAGCTCCTTCTAGTCCTATGTATCTCCTCTCTCTCCCCCATCAATACTCGCCTCAGTGGCCAAATTAGCAAGAAGGAAATCTGACAGCTGTAAGGAAATGAAGATTCTGGCCTAGCTGGCAGGAAGAAACTCTGCCTTTAGCACACTACCCCTTTCTTATGGTCTTCTAGACTGAACTCCAAACACGCTTTCCTTATTCTAGCTTGAACATTCTAGAATTTAGTAATTCTAGTCTGTCTTTCCTGGGCTTTAAATAATATCCAGGAGATCTTAGACACAGAATTCTGAGAAAGCCACCTCTCAGACCTGAAGAGAGATTAGAGATATGTCTGTTAATAACTGGGATGGACTTATGACAAGTATTAAGTATAAGAAAATGAGTAAAAACGAGGAACTTCAGGTCCTAGACTGCCTCAGAGCAATGCTTACCTTCACCAAAATCCTCCTGGTGGATCTGCTGCTCCGTGATTACATCAAAGTCTTTTGTCATCATAATCAGGGTCTGTTGACCTTAGGGGAACAAATCAAAAACTTTTTATTCATGTAACAAATAGTCATTCTAGTGTGTCTAGAGCACAGTAAGATATATAGAAGAGACAGAAGATAAAGGATATTTGAGAACAGCACTGTCTCAATAAGAACAGTTACAGTTAGAACAGAGTGCATGCATACAAAATGCTTTGAAACACAAGCTTTAGTAGGCCAGGCACCAGATGCTTATGCTTAGCTACTGAATGTATAAACTTCACATCAAAGTTCTCAGAGGCCTCCTCTACTACTTCAAAACTTTCTAGTTTAACAAGACACTTCTGCAGACATAAACGGAACTCATCACACGTGTGTGTGCGTGGGGGGAGGGGGAGATCAGGCAACAAAAGAGCTGCAAAGAAGCTGTTTACTAGACAGGTAAGACAGCTCAACTTGCCACCCCAAGTCTGATCCCCAAACCCACATGGTGAATTGACTACCGCCTGCAAGTTGTCCTGTGATCTCCACACCCACTGCCTTGGCATCATTAGAGGTCCCTAATTAGGAACACGAATCTAAGATCAAGGAGAGACAAGAGGCTCATGTGGACTCTAGGAAAGTTCTGTGCAGGTGTCTCACAGAATGGAAACATGCCCATGAAAAAGAGTAATAGGGAGGAAACTCTGTGGGGGCTTAACAGCTTAAAGGAGGTTATGACTCAACAGCAACATGGATACAAAATCAATAAATGAAGGAAAAGCAAACCTGCTCGTAGCAACTCTTGCTTTTAGCACAGGTTAAATAATGCTGAAACTGACTGTTCCATCTGCAACCAGCAGATCCCTCAGCTCTCAAACCTGTTCCTCACTCCCAAAGACTACAAAGCTGCACAAACAACTAGGTATGCTAGCAGACGTAATATACTAACTTGACATTATAATCCGCTATCACTGTTCCAAGAAGTTTCTGAGCTTCAGGAGTCTATAGGACATTAGAAGCAAGTTTTTCAGAGTCAGGTAGGCACCAATCAAGAGCTTACCTGTGGCAAGAAGCACCAGTTCTTGATCAGGGCTCCAGCTCATGACAGAGATACCACTGGCCACACTCCCAACACAGTCCAGCTGTGGCAGAGAATATCAAGAGTGGCTGTTTAGTACACCATTGTCTCAATAAAGATTTACCAGGACTCAAACAAAGCAATCAAAATGTAAACACCCAAAGGTACAGAGATCCACCAGATGCAACTTCAAGAACAGTTGCTGAGACTCTAGACACAAGATAAAGTATAGTGAGTAGAAGAGACACGGATGGTATGAGCAGGATAAAACAATGACTCTATGAAAGGCTTAGTTACTATTAAGGTTCTTGGGAAATAAAGTGAATCTAAGAGCAAGCAGAGGCTTGGGAGTCTGGCAGAGTTCTGTCAAGGTCTCAAAGCACAGCAGTACGACCAGGAAAGAAAATCATCAGGGGAACCAGCATGAGGCCTCATGGCTTAAAGAGAATAAATTCAACCGCAACAAGAACCTAAAGACACAAACACAGGCATGAAGGTCAAAGGTGAAAGGAAATTTGAGAACAGAACTGGTATTATCAGGCAGTGGGGAACATAGACTCTGACTTGTGGCAGTAAAGACCACAAAGGAGAGGGGTCTCAATGGAGAGAAACAGGCTAGGGCCAGCTCAGAAAGAAGTCTCTCAACACTTGGAAGGAAAGTCCTAACTTTTAAATGTGAGAAATACCAGTTAACTTATACATGAGAGATTCTGACAGTTCTCACCATGCATGAAAAGTAAAGTTTATTAGTGCAGTCAAGGAAATGGTGAAGAGTGAAGGTGCTCAGCCTATGAAGGTTCAAACTCCATCCGGTAACTTTGTGATCCTGACATAGCTACCTAAGCTTTCTAAGCCTTAAGTAATTCTAACCACGAGTAACAACAAGTGATCTAAGAAGACCACAGTGAAGAGTAAATAAAAATTTGCATTAGCTGGGCAGTGGTGGTGCATGCCTTTAATCTCTGCATTCAGGAGGCAGAGACAAGCAATCTCTTAGTTCATGGCCAGCCTGGTCTATAAAGGCCCAGGACAGCTAGAGCCATTATACAGAGAAACCCTGTCTTGAAAAACTAAAATAAATAAATAGATGATAGATAAATTGCATTAAAGAACCAAAAAAGGGCTTGGCATAATTAATTAATTCCAAGCTATAATTATTACCCCACTATTAGTAATACTGTAACTCCTGTGACACAATCAGTGCTAAAAAGATCACAATTGCTGAGCCGTGGTGATACATGCTTTCAATCTCAGCACTCGGGAGGCAGAGGTAGGAAGACTACTTTGAGTTCAAGGCCAGGCTGGTCTACAAAGTAAGTTCCAGGACAGCCAGGCCTACACAGTGAAACCCTGCCTTGCATAGAGAGAGAGAGAGAGAGAGAGAGAGAGAGAGAGAGAGAGAGAGAGAGAGAGAGAGAGAGAGAGAGAATATTAATGTGGTAATCTTTATGTTATTATTCCTGTTCTTGAAATAATGGCAATCCATCAATCCATCTGCCTCAGCTTTCTAAGTGCTGGGACTGTAGACATGAGACACCATGCCCAGCCTCAAAAAAAGTATTTTTAAAAGATTAGGAAATTATACTATTAAGAAGGTAAAAATAGAAGCTCAGTGGGTAAAAGTGCTTGGTGCACAAGCATGCCCAGCTGAGTTCAGGCCGTAGAACATGCATTGTCCGGGGAAAGAACTGACTCCCACAAGCCTGTCTTCTACCCCACACATCTACCATGACTGCCACTTTCTCACTCACATCATACATCATACACACAATAATAATTTTTTTTTTAAGGGGCTGGAAAGATGGCTCAGAGGTTCACAGTACTGTCTGCTTTTCCAGAGGAGCCAGATTCAATTCCCAGCATCCGCATAGCAGCTCATAATCATCTACAACTCCAGTTCCAAGGGATCTGATACCTTCTGGCCTCCACAGGCACCAGACACATGCAAGTAAAACACTCATAGATTTAAAAAAAAGATTAAAAAAAAAAAAAAAAAAAAAAGGCCACACTTAAGAGGAAGGTAGATCTCTGTGAGTATGAGGCTAGTCAGGAATACAAGGAATACATAGTAAGACCCTGTCACAAAGAATGAAAAAGGGGGGGGGGGGGACATGAAGGAAAAAAAAAAAAAAAAAAAAAAAAAAAAAAAGGAAATCCAGAAAAATCAGTCTTATTCTAGAGTAAAAAAGCAACAGGTTGTAGCCTATCTCCCCTCAAGTCTTAGAATGTTTCCAGCATATTACTATACAATATAATTAGTACAGCAATACATACATATTATAGCATGCAATCATATAAACTGTAGAGCTTATATGAAGGGATTACAAATCACCCCATCAGAATTCATAACAGAAAACATAAATCAATTAAAGAATTCAGACTTCCTTAATTAAGAAATTCAAGTAAGAAGTAGCATACCATAAGAACTACAAGTTTTTATTTAATTTTTACGTTCTAATTTGAAATGTTACATCCCAACTGTCCTGTCTAATTAATGAATGCAATAGACTAAACTAAATTTGTTTTTTAACTCCTGAAATATAGGAAGGCCATTTAATTTTCAACTATTTCAATGCCATGGCTATAAATCAGAAGACCTCAACACAAAGCAAGTAGTTCAGCTAAGGCTACTTGACACTTCCTCCTCAGTGTTCATTAACCTACCTGGTGTGTGCTGAGATTACACAGTATGATATCCCCAGAGGCGGTGGCCACACACACAGACTCCTGATCCAGCAGGCCCTGAATTCCCACAATGCAGCCACTTCCATCCTCTGGAAGAAAGCCTTCTGCCACCAACGGAATTTCATTCTTCACCTTTCACAAAAGCATACATGTAAGCAAATTAGAGTTTATAGTCAAGAGCCATCTGCTATCCAGAAATGTTTCTAATAACTCTTTTCATATGTAAGATTTATATACTTTTATGTGTGTGTTTTGCCTGAATGTATGTATGTGTACCATGTGTACACCCAGCACCCTTGGAGGCCAGTAGAGTGTGAGGGATTCCCTGGGACTGGAGTTACAGATGGTTGTAGGCTGCCATATGGGTGCTGGGAACCAAACTGGGGTCCTCTTAAGAGTAGCCAGTATTCTTGACCACTAAACCATCTCTCCAGCCCCTAATGATTCTTTTAATACATAAACGCTTTCTAACTATTTTCCCTAGATGAAAACACAAACTTTCATTTCAGAAATAATATTAATTCTGTTGTCTTTAACAAGAATAGCTAACACAACCTTTTTGCAAAACAAATGCATAAGCAAGTACAGTCTGTTTAACAATGTCCATTAAAAATTAAGACTACTGACCACGCTCTTTACTCACATTTGTTTGTCAATAAGGAGATCAAATCCAGGGTTCCTACATTGAGCTACATGCCCTGCCCGCTAAATGCAATTTCCTAAGATTTCTACAATGCGGGCAAAGACAATAAACCACCTACTTAAAACACACAAGGAGCAACAAATTATCAAGGGAACATGTTGGAATCAATTTAAAATTTTCAGAAATATCCATGGTCACTTCTGGCAGTAAGGTCTGGGATTTTAGTGTCAGTTTGGGTTAGAAGCCTAAACATGCTTTTTAAAAACCCTACAAGTCTAGGTGAGGAAGTTTCAAATCATAGCACCACAAAATAAATAAAATGAAAAGCTTCATGGACAATATTCATGTGCATTCCTAACTGATCACTATTATAATGCAAATTCACAGTAGGCAGAATAAAATGTGAGGTACCCACATAAAACATAAGGTCAAAGCTTTGCCAACTTGTCTTACAAAATTAGCATTTAAAGCTAGCTACTATTTAAGTCATATCTAGTAAGCCACCTACAAAAAACAGAGGATGACTATGTAGGAATAAATTTTAGATTTAAAACGGAGAAGGAAATCTGGAAGAAAACAAGTACAAGGCCAAGCCAGGAGCTGGCCAATCCTCATCAGTGACTTACTTCTTTTTTCTCAGGATCTACTTCAATCAGCCCACGTTCTGAGCCAATTAGCACTGTCCCCCGTTCAGTTCGGAGAGAGAAACAAAGAGGTTTCCCAGGTGCTTGAATGTCCCTAAATTCCAGTGTCCGAAGCAACTTCAGATTTCTCATGATGAAACGATTTCTGAGGGAAAAAAACCCAGATGTCCCTTGATGAAACATTAATGCTGAATAGAGAAAGGACTACCTCACCAGTGATAAATAGCCATACTCGCATCAGGCATGATTCAGGGAGTACAAATGTGGCCATTAGAATAATGGGGGGGGGGGTGGGAAGAGGATACTATCTATATGAACACACCAGCATATACACAATCACACTCTCACTTCTTAAAAGTCCCAGCTTTACACAGTGCTAAAGCAGCGATTAAGTTACATGTTAAGGAGCTGGGGAGATAGCTCAAGGGTTAAGAGCACTGGCTGCTCTTCCAGAGGTCCTGAGTTTAATTCCCAGCAACCACATGGTGGCTCACAACCACCTATAATGAGATCTAGTGCTCTCTTCTGGCCTGCAGGCATACATGCAGGCAGAACACTGTGTACATAATAAATAAATCTTTAAAAGAAAAAAAAGTTAGATGTTAAATCTGGAGACATAAACAAATGATAACGGCTATTACTGTTGCCATGATCCAAACACCATAGTCCACATCCCTCTCCATAAACTTGGATTCCTGTAGGACCCTGCATGGACCCTTGAGGCACCTTGAGCAAGCCTGAAGCTGTTGGCTGGAACTCCTTGCCCCAAGGCTGTTGTTGGTACTCTTCCCGTTTGTATAACACACACCTCGTGGGGAGGAGCTAAGCCTGAAATTCCTGTAATTTTCCACTGTGCTGTAAGTCAGTATTTAAGCCCGTTCTTTCCCCTCGATAAACGGCATTCGGCATTTGGCATTCCGACATTGCCATTGATCGAATGACCCTCTGTCTTGTCTTTATTTCAATCTCTAGACCTTCACCCGATTCGTGAAACAGATCGTAGCACAGGCGCTACAGATTCCATTCATCAAAATCTGTGCTGCCCTGCATCCATAGAATCCAGGATACAAATTACAGTGGTAATAGCAAACTGAGAGGACTTACTTCTCCCCAATACCTGACGTAACTGTGACTACTATCCCAGCAATGGGCCTTTACCTTTACAGGGATGCTGGGTCCCAGTCTCTGGTACTGCCAGAGCCAGACTCATCATTGCCATCCCTGAGGCAGGCGCATTAATCAAGCATGCTACATCTCCAGTCACAGAAATCCAGCCCCAGGCCTAATCTGAGTTTCTGAGCATTAATCTAAAATCTGAATACTATGTTACAAGGACTTTCTAGCAAGGGGTAGAGCCGGATGAGCCATTATCTGTTAGGTGTTGATCCCTACCCACATGGGCTGCTTCCTTCAGCATGCCTTCTAAATTACTTCAGCATTCCCTTTATTTTCTCTTCCTCAAATAACTGTTCAACTAATTCTTCCTAATAAATCCTGCTGAAATAATCTCCCTAATGCCCCAATCCTTTTAGCATCAAAGCTGACTTCTCTGAATTGACATGCCCATAATCCTTACACCTTTAGCTTTTCACAGGAACACGGCCCTGTGTGTTCCTCAATGCTTTCAAAATTAGGACAAGTGTATCTTCCAAATAATTCTAGGATCATAAGCTGTTAAAATCCTTCCTTGGCACTTCCAACTCCCCTCGCTTGATGAAATCAACTTTTCCCCATCCACACGTGTGCTAAGGGTCCTACTGTACAACACTAAGCATGTCCTAATATTCTGACCATTGTTCCATTTTCCCCCCTTGCTCTTCTTCTACCCTCCTTCAGGTTAATGATCCTGAACAGGACATATACTATGTAACTAGGAGGAAGAGTAAATAAACCTATATACCTAGTTGTAATTGATTTCAAGTCCAAACTGAAAATCAAACTCATTATCTCCTGATGTTATCATAAACTGGCCCCTACAAGCACATGAAATGCAAACTGAAAAGCAGAGAACCTGCTACTCTTTTACCAAAAACCAGCGCACCCTGGTTGAGATGAAAGGATGAAAATACAGCCTAACTGTCTAATGACCACTAAAAGTTAGACATTTTAAAATGCCCACCAGCATGTATTTAAAAAATCACCCTAGCTACATGCAAAGCTCAGGAAAAACACATGAAATAGCTTGGTCACGATGACCGGTTTCTGGAAATTATTATTATTATTCATAACCACCTAGTTTCTGAGGAATGTTGTTATCCACAACAACAGTCTGGGAATTGTTATGGGTCATCCTGTCCACAAAGAAAATTAATAACTAAAAAATACAGGACTCATGGCAAGAAGGGAAAACTAGAAAGAACAAAAGGCTTTTGCCAATAACTCCCTTACTGGAGAGTGCATTCTCCCTGCGCCCCCCCCCCCCCCCCGCCATTATCTTAAGGACAAGGCACTGAGCCCGCTGGTCCTAGAGAAAGAAAATCCCCTAACCTTGCAGGTGCGTTAAACAATCCCACCTTGTAAAAACTGTGTACACTATGAAATCTGTGTAATCTTGGAAAGAAACCTTATTAACCATCCAAGTTTTGAACTGTCCCACAACCTTGCTTACCTTGCTTTTAGGCCTAGTGAAAATAACAGGCTAGCTTTGAAACTGGCCTTGCTAGCCTTGATGTAAATCCTATAAAAGCTATCTCGAGGTTCTCAGTCTTTCTACCCCTGTGTGGTGTATGACTGTGGACACCAGTGCACTTGGAATAAAAATTCCTCATGCTATTTGCATGGAGATCGCTTCTCGTGAGTGATTTGGGGTGTCCCCTTTCCTGAGTGGGAGCGTGAAGGTCCACGCTCTGCAGGTCTCTCAGAGACTTACTGTCACCTATTCCCACAAGCTAAAACTGTCTGCCTCTTTTTCACTCATTTTCACATTGAGGTATTCACTGGTTGTCATCGCGGCTCTCAATATACAAAAGAATCCTTTTCACAACACCTACGATCCGTTATGTGACTTGCATCAGAAATTGCCAAATTCCCCCTGCCCGAAGACAAAAGACTACACAATCACTGCCACTACAGAAATCACAGCTTAGGCATGCTAGGCAAGTAAGTGGGGGGGGGGGGCGGGGGAGATACACTACTCCACTGAAAAGCCTCAGATGAGAGAAGGGGCCGTAGCACAACTCTTGAAGCCTCGATTGCCTATCTCCTTCCACGACAGGCTAACCAATTCCTCATAGAGGTTTTATATCCAAGCTGCAAGAAATCCCGTAGCTGGGGGACCAGACTCTCATGCCCGACAGCTGTGCCCCGCAGCGCCCCAGGATGGCCTGGGGTAACAGGCAGAAAGCATCCGAAATTCGAGAGAGGCGGTGCACGCCGCCCAGCCTGGGCGCACAAGCAGAAGCGCATGGATCTCTCTCTCCCTTGCACTAGGAATGTCCTGGAAGGCCAGGACCAGGCCGCGCGCAGCGCCTCACACTGGCTCCGGCGAACGCTCACCTGAGACGCCCTCGCGGGACTACACCCTCGCCTCACTCCGCGGCTCCGAGCCCTCACGACGCACTAGGCTTGGAACGGAACCGCCCAAAGCACACGGGAGACAAGACACGAACCAAGCAAGGGCGAAACCCACAGGCGAGCACGAGCACGGCGGCGCAAATGCGGCGTCACCAGCTAGGCGCGCTGGCGTGACGTCACCATGTAGGCGTGGCCGAGCGCGCCACTTTTGTAGCTTTCCGGAGCCTGATCCTGCAGTGCAGAAGCCTCGGATTCCTCCTGAGCCCTCCCTCTGCTGTTCCTAGGCCCTCTGGCTCCGGGTTGTCTTTGTCCCACTGTTGAGCGTTGGCCCCGAGGTGGGAGGAAGGAGTCGGCGAGCTGCGCGCGTGCGCATAGAGCTGCCACGCGGGAAGTACGTCCTTCTGGCCTGGACCGGCAGAATGGAAGAACTCGGGTCCCCAGAGGCAGCGTTGACGGGGCCAGAGGTAGTCATGGCTACCGAGCCCGAGGCGCCCTCCCTTGTGGATCGATACTTCACTCGCTGGTATAAAGCGGGTAAGTGCGAATGATGCCTTACCGCACGGGCCCGGTGCCGCGGGGACTCGTGCTTCGCCACGTAAGTCACCCGTGGTCTTCTCTGAGCTTCCTAGTCCCAGAAATACAGGTTTGCGCTGTTGGAGAACTGAAACAGGCGCATCCGACCTGGGAAGTGCAGTGCCATGTGAGGGTTGCTTGCCGGAACCGACGTAAACTAAACTGAGGAACCCCGCGTTGGTCTTTCTGGGATTACACTGCCTAGTGTTTGTGCACCTGTGGGGATCGATCCTAGACCGAGGTGGGAAGAAAGTTTAAACTGGAGAGAACATTAAGACAGGTTAAGGAAGCAGTATCTAGTGTTAAGAAACCGGTTGTATTGTCCACTTGCAGTTTCGAAAGTTTCCCAGGCTGGAGAGATGGCTTAGTGTTTAAGAGCACTGACTGTTCTTCCAGAGGACCTGGGTTGAATTCCCAGCACCCATATAGTGGCTTCCCACTCCCTGTAACCAGTTCCAGGGTGATAAGACACCATCACATACACATACATGCAGACAAAACACCAATGCACATAAAATAAAAATAAACCATTAAAAAAAAAGACAGCTCCACAAAAACAACACCATAATGTAAGCAATGTGTTGCTTAACAATAGTGTTTCTCTAATAGAAATAATTGGTATACTTACTTTAAAGTAACAAGATGGAGGAGTTAATAGCCTTACCTGCCTTAACATTGAATAAATGATTCTATCTGAAATAGGCCACTTAAACACCCCATAGCCTCTATTTATTTCCACTACTGTCATCAGCATGACTTATCCTCGTAATGAACTATTTCCATGAACCAAAGAAAGTAATCACATGGCAGTAGCAAATACCAACTCAAGAACCAACAACTCATTTGTTCCTCTAGATGTTAAAGGAAAACCCTGTGAGGACCACTGTATACTACAACACTCCAACCGGTAAGCAAACCAGGAATTGTAAATTATCAACACTTTTCTTCTGGTGGTTAGCTTGATGTAGTCTTGGGCTGGATATGAGCACTTGTCTTCTGCTGTGTTGAGATGGTATTATAGGAGTGTAGTAGCAGGTACAAGTCTTGTTCAGTCCTTTACTGCTTAGCAAACCTGTACCAACCATTGAAGTGCCAGAACCTATGGAATGACTCACTGTAGAAGCAAGCGTATGTCATGCCCTGTGTACACAGTCATGCCTTATTTTCCACCTACCCCAGGGTTACCATAAGACTCGTGAAGGAAATGCAATCCTCTTTTCTTATTACACTCCCCATGTTACACTTAGCTTCCAATTACAGCCAAGAGAAAGAGGTGTTAAAGTGGACTGAATGAAGGTTACTTGGATAGTCTCTCAATGAGAGGACGTCTCCACCACACAGTAACATAGGATTGCTTTTTTTTTTCTCCTTGTAGAATATGTGTCATCACGCTGGCAGGATCTCATCCCGTTCTTCAAAGTGGCAAAACTATTAAAAGTATTTCCTATCAGATCAGTACCAACTGTAGCAGACTTCAGAACAAAGTATCTGGCAAATTTAAGAGGGTATGTCCTGTTTTTTTTTTCCCCCCTATTGAGAGCTTTTTATATCCATGCTGTAATGGATCCACTTAGCCATGAGCAGACTTTTTCTGGCAGTTCAGTGTAATCATTTTCAGTAAAAACAACACCCAACCCCACAAAGAGAGAGAGAGAGAAGAAAATATATTCAAGGTATTCAGGTGGTATAATGTCTATCATAGTAGATTTTGTGCTTACATTCTTATTCCCAAAAAGATAAGATGAAATATGGGCCTTTACCTGGTATCCCAGCTCTTGGGTAGCTGAGGTAGCACAATTGCAAGGATGAGGCCATGTAGAGCTAGCTATATAGTAAGTACCAGCTGGATAAGACTACATAGCAAGACTTCCCAAAACAAGAAAGACTTGGCTCCAACAACCTATGTTCACTATAGGAAAAGTTGGTAAAAAGAGAGTATGAAGCACTCTCGTTCACCTACTTACAGCCCTGATTTACCCACCTCCCAGAGCATCTCAAACAACCATGTGTGCTATCAGGTAGTGTATTGAAATATGGCACAAATGGTTAAAAGGCATGTACTTCAGTTAGCTTTGTGGGGTTTTATTTAAACATACTGCTTTTATTTTTATTCGTGTGTATGTATGAGTGTGCAGGAGCCTGCAGAGGTAAGGGGAGCTTGTCAGATGCCCTAGAGCCGAAGTTAAAGGTAATTGTGAGCTACTGTGTGGGTGTTGTGAACTGAACCTGGGTTCTCTTCAAGGCAGGAGGTAGTCCTAGCTTCTGAGCTACTTCCCCAGCCCACTAGTTTTTTGTTAGTTAGAAAAGTACTCCTTCTTCAGAAAGTCTTGTGGAGTGCTTGACCCTGTAAAGAAGTGTTCCTTTACCTATTAATTTCTAATGTAAAAGATAGGATCGTCTGATATTTTTAGCTTTTGTTTTAAGACAGGGTCTCAATTCTAACCCTGTCTAACCTGTATACTAGCACACCCCACAGAAGATAGGGATCTTAATGAAATATGTAGGATATTACTGTCATATGTTGTATTGAACTTTATCCTGTAGGTTGATTATCAGTAGAGTATCCTATAGGTTGAAGTCTTTATACCTGGCCATATTTAGATTCCTCATTTGCAATTGAAAAACACATCATTAGCCTATAACTAAACTACCCACTAAAAGATGGTACCTAGCACTTAGTAGGTTGTTACATTGAAGTACATGAGTAGTTTTATGCACTTAAATCATTTTTCTGTAAACACCAGTTTGAAGACTAGATCCTGTTTTAATAGTGAGGGGTGTATCAGAGGGAAATGGAAACATGGTTAATTTACTTCTTTCATCTCGTTACCCAGGGGGCACAGTTTTTAACAGAACTCGCACCTCTGTGTAAGATACAATGCTCCGATGGAGAAGAATTTACCATATCTAGGTAAGCGGTGTTTTAACCACCGAAATGCAAATGCCCGTATTCACTGTAGTAAAAAATTGCTTGCAAAATTTTCTTTCTAAAAATTCTTTTTTAAAAACAGCTGTGTTAGAGGACGATTGATGGAAGTGAATGAAAATATTCTTCATCAGCCGTCTCTTCTTCAAGAAAAGGTAAAGGAGAGGTGGGAAAAGCATAATGCGCTCCACATGCCTTTTAGCGATCATTTGACAATGTTCAATGTTCTGTGTGCCCCCCCTCAGCCATCCACTGAAGGCTACATTGCAGTTGTATTACCCAAATTTGAAGAAAGTAAAAGCATAACAGAAGGGTTACTGACACAGCAACAGTATGAAGAAGTCGTAGTAAAAAGAAATAATGCTACAGCCACATCATGAGCCTTGAGATGGAGACACACCCTACCTGGCCTCAACCATCAGTGCACTGAAGAAAGTAATTGTATGTGAAGTATTCCTCACACATGGCCATAGGAGAAGCCTAATCCCTCATCTAACCTAATTCCCCTCCTTTGTTGTAATGTCACAAGCCTTGGTCCTCATTTGTAGTCAAGCTCTCAGGCTGCCTTGCCTGGGTACTTGCTTTGGGTGTTGGGAAGTGCAGTTGTGGGTGTTTGCTTGCATATGGACATCAGAAAACAACTTCGGTTGTTTTTTACCTCTTGTTAGGCTCTCTTTGGCTTAGAATTTTGGCAGATAACTCATGAACTTCCAGGGAGACACCCATCACCTTTGCCTCCCATCTTGTAAGGCTAGTATTATGAGTGAACACTCCACAGTCAGCTTTTATATGGGCCAGAAATCCCAAACTCAGGTCTTCATGTGTTCAAGGTGTATTCCTTTTCAGTTCCTGTGATAGAATACAATAACTAAAAGCAACTTCAACAAGAGTTTATTTGGGTTTGTAGTTCTAGAGGACTAGATGTCCACCCTGGTAGGAAGGAATGGTAGCAAGAGCAGGAAGCTGAGAGGTCACATCTCTACCATACACAAAAAGCAGAGAGTAAAGGGAAAGTAAGGTAAGGTTATTAACTGACCCTAGTGATGTAATTGCCCCAGCGAGACTACTTGTCCTAAAAGTTCCACAAACTGGGGACCAACTGTTCAAATACATAAGTCTATGGGGGTTATTTTTTTTATATCAATCTATACCATTCTTCCCATGATCCTTATAGGCATATAGCCATGACATGCAAAATGCAGTTAATCTAATCTCAAAAATCCCCATACTCATTCCTGTTCTGAAATCTAAAGTCTTCTTCTAAGACTCAGTGCAATCTCTTGTGTCCCCCAGTAAATCAGAAAACCAGTTACATACTTCCAACATACAATGGCACAGAATATGCAT
Source organism: Phodopus roborovskii (assembly GCF_943737965.1). Classification (NCBI taxonomy): domain Eukaryota; kingdom Metazoa; phylum Chordata; class Mammalia; order Rodentia; family Cricetidae; genus Phodopus; species Phodopus roborovskii. Next base: position 1,577,660 of record NW_026126444.1, read on the forward strand.
TCCCATTCCAAAAGGAAGAAATAATGGGCATAGTGAGGAAATACTGAGCCAAAGCAAGGCAGAAACCAGCCAATCCTGCAGCTGCATGTCTACTATCTAAGGGTTTGGTTTCAAAGGGATTAGTTGACTGCCTCTCCAGCTTTGCTGCCTGCATTATAGATTTTTTTCTGCATTGTTCTGCTCTGTGTGCAGCTCTCCTTAGCAATATGTTTCACAGCTTTGGTATTTCCAGTGTCTTGGGGCCCAGCTCCATGTGGCCTCTCATGGCTGGCCTTCTTGCAGAGACTATCTCTACTATATGCTGCTTGGCCTCTAGCTTTCTGAAGCCAAGAAGGAAGAATCCAGAATCCTTTCATTCTTTTATGCCTCCAAAGCTAGTATCATGTGGAAAATACTTAAATATTAGACTACCAGCTTTCATTCCCTTGATCATATCCACAGCAGCGCTCGTGTTGTGTTGTTTTCTAGGAGCAAAGAGCCAGTATCTTAGGTTCTTTCACAGATTGGAGGTTTATCTGGGTGGAGTCTTGCCTTGGCCAGCTGTCCCATTGTTCCAGTGTAGAGCAGACCTTTTTTTTTTTTTTTTTTTTTTTTAATATATGTATGTATGCAAGCATGTTCGGATGTTTGCCTGATTGCCAGAAGAGGGCATCAGATCCCATTATAGATGGTTGTGAGCCACCAAGTTGAAACACAAAACAAAAAGTACAATAAATGACCCAGAGACATATATTAGGGTTCAGCCTAAAGATCAGGGAAGCAAAGCAGACAAGCTACCAGAGGGGGGTGTTCCTATTCTCAGTGTGGAGAATGAATGCCTTATACTGACGCCTTGCTCCTGTCTTATATACCTCCATAATGTTGGGATTAAACACTTGTGATCCCAGGTACTGAGGTCATCTTTGTGTAAGCTGTTTCTCTTTAGGACTGGCTCAGTCTTGTGTAGATGTGGGGCGACCTTGGATTCACAGAGATCAATCTACCTCTTAATCGTGAGTCCTAGGATTAAAGGTATATACCACCTCTTCCTAGTTTCTGGCTTCTAGGATTAAAGGTATATGCCTGGGTTCTATGGCTTGTAGCTGACTGCTTTCTGAATTCTCAGACAAGCTTTAATGAATCATAAATAATGTTACCACACCAAGTGGTTTCTAGAATTGAACTCAGTACCTTTGGGAGATCAGCCCATGCTCTTAGCTGCTGAGCCATCACTCCAGCCCTAGAATAGATGTCTTAATAGCACTAATCCCAAGTAACTCCAGCCTTTCCCAGCACATGGCACATGTCTCCTTGTGCTCTTTTCTCCATGCTCTACATTTTGTATTTCTGCTAGACATACTCATTTTTTGTTTGTTTTGTTTTATTAACACAGGGTTTCTCTGTGTAGCGTTGGAGACTGTCCTGGAACTCACTCTATAAAATAGGCTGGTCTCAAACTCACAGAGGTCCTCCTGCCTCTGCCTCCGGAGTGCTGGGATTAAAGGCGTGCACCACCACCACAACCACTTGGCTTGACATGTTCATTTTCATTTGTCAAAATTACACTATCTTGAAATATCTAATGCCAGAGAAAGTAGTCCATTACTTTAATTCAGTTTCATGTCAGTTCTCAGGGCTTGGGTAGAAAGTAGCCAGATTGTTTGTCAAAGGGTCACATAAATGGCCTCTAGCCACTTTACTAATAGAGACATTGTTCTTCTCCAAAACCTAGGAGCCAGTCCTCTACTGTTTATATCACCTTCAGTCTTCTAGGTTCAAAAAAGAAAATCTTGTTATTCAAACATTTTTCTGGCCCAAAGTTCAGTCTTCCAAACTCTTCCAAAACACATGGTTACATTTTTTTTTTTTTTTTTTTCACAGCAACAACTTCACTTCTTGGTACCAAGTCTATATTAGTTACCTCTCTGTTGCTGCGATAAAACACCATGACCAAAGCATCTTAAGAGGGTTTCTTGGCTTGCAGTTCCAGGGGGCTAGATGTGCATATGCATGGCAGTAGGCACAAGAAGCTGAGATGCGACCACCACACACTGGAGGCACACATTGAAGTGGGAATGGATCAAACCCCCTCAACACCCCCCCACCCCCCACCCCCCCACCCCCCCCACCCCCCGGTGACATGCTTCATCCAACAAGTCCCTACATCCTACAGTGTGTAACATTCCCCCTACAGTGCAACCAGCTAGGCACCAAGTGTTCCAAATACATGAGACCATGGGGAACATTTCTCCTTCAGTCTACAATAGGAGGCAAGCACTTTACAGAATAAGCCATCTCCCTAGCCTCCACTCTGTTCCTCTCATTTCCCTAACAAATGGCAAACAAGGAATATATTTCTGAT